>NC_080420.1:102888882-104197215 GCF_029873635.1 Malania oleifera | reverse complement strand
TGCAATAGGAACTAGGTTCTGAATTGTTCCAGGTACTGAAAGAGTGTCCGACTCTCTCTCTCTCTCTCTCTCTCTCTCTCTCTCTCTCTCTCTCTCTCTCTCTCTCTCTCTCTCTCTCTCTCTCTCTCTCTATATTTCTTCACCGATCGTTGCTGGAATCAATGATCCAAAGTTACCACGAGGATCGGTGAAGGATTCTTTACAAGTTCTAGGAATTGAATCTTTGTTCCAGGCACTTCGAGTTTTGACTCGAAATCGAGGTAAGGTTCGGTTTTCAATTCTAATCTGGTAGGTATGTAGGGAATAAGATTGTGAGTATTTTCTGTACTGTGCTTTATAAGTTTAGAGAGAGAAGCAGCGAAAAATTAAAACCCTTGCTGAAACACGTGATTTCTGCATATATATATATATATATATATATATATATATATATATAGACGGCTGGTCATGTGACTTCGTCGACAAAGATAATGAGTTCGTCGATTATCCCCTAATAGCCTGAATTCCTTGCTCTCGGTATCTTCTCGTCGACGAACATGTGTACTTCATCAACGAGATCTAGAAGGACGTTCATCGACGAGACCCTGGGTTCATCGACGAACTCTAACTGATGCTTCTTAATAAAATTCCTTTTCCTTCTTTTCTTTTCCTTTATTATTTTATTACTATTATTTTTCTAGGTCTCTACAGATCCAGTTTAAGTACCTCTACAAGATTGCAAGGTCATCAAATTGTTATGTAACATACTTTCTTATTTTGTTGTTATTCAGGATTTGGGAACGAGAAAGATGATTCACGTTGGACGTAATCCCTTTCAAGATTCGTTCAAGTCTAGCAATATGATAACTTTTATTTTAAAAATAGGTCCTAGACAAATAATTTTGAAACCTAATAAGTTTTTTCTAGCATAATATTTTTCATTTCAAATTATTATTATTTGATTTGCAAGTAATTAAAGAAAAGATTTACCTTTACAATCATTTTTTCTACTTGACAAGCAACACGGAGGCTCAAATCCTCTAAGTTGGATTTAGATGCATGATTAGTTGTGCTTATAATTTGAGTAAATACTAATAGTGAATTGGTACTGTAAGAATATTTTGATGATATTACAAATCTTGTCCTTATTAATCTTATCTCTTTCAAAAATTTTCACAAAATACACTCCCAAAAATTTATTTAAAAATAATTACTATACTATAAAATCTACTTTTTATGAATAATAATACTTTTAATATATATATATATATATATATACTTTAAATGCACTTTAAAAATACAAGAAATCCATTATTATTTTTTCAAGCAATCAACAAAATTTTTCCTCATGTTTTATGTTGTTTTAATTTTATATAATTTTTTCTGCAAAGTATGCCCCACCATAATAGCATATATACATAGATAATTTTATTTATTTTATTTTTGACTTATAGCGTTTGTTTGTCCTAGCGAGTCGTGGACTCATCGACCGATTCATGCAGGTACGGATGGGGCTGTGACTCGGTGGGGTCCACACGTGTGGACCTGACACTCGTGAGAAGTTTCCCAGAAAAAGAGCGCGTGGGCCACTGGCCTTTTTGGTTTGGGCCCACCAGAAGCTGCTTGGAAAGTGCTGGCCTTGGCTTCGCTTCGCTTGGCTTCGCTTCTAATTTCACCACTAAGTTTTTGTTTTTGGTGTCCACCTTTTAAGAGGTTTTTTTTTTTTTTTTTTCTATTTTGATACGTACCAAAATTCGTTGATGGTCCAACGAATTTTTAAGGAAAACTCGCTGGAAGATTCGCTGATGCTGTGGCAAATTGTGCAAGTCAGTGGCCACGCTGGCCGCCGGAATCGGAAAGAAGAAAGAAGAAAACGGCGGGCTCAGTTGCTCCTCCACAACCCCGCTGATTTCGAGTGGGTTCGTCTCCGATGCTGCTTCCGATTTCGAGTGGGTTTGTCTTCACCGGCTCAGCCGATGGGTCCGTGAAAGTATGGCGGAGGGATCTGCAACAGATGATCATGATGCAGCAGCCGACGGCACCTGCGGCGGCGCTGGTTGGGGAGACGTCGTAGGCAAGTCTTCACCGGCTTCCTGCAAGTCTGCACGCGACACCTTCCTTCTCAAGCTTTTCTGTAATATGGGTTCTGATTAAATTGTTATCTTTGCTTAAATTGACGATCTTACAGTTATCTGTTGGGGTCTTGTCTTTTCCTTTTCTTTGTTTATTTAATTTTTTCTCTTCACATGATTGAACCTACAAATGCACAAGAATATTGGATTCCTTTCTCTGGAAAATGGGACCTCACACTCCTCTGACTGCTGAATTGAATTAGTCTCCCCTTTGTTTGCTGTGTCACCACAAACAGCATTCCTTTCCTTCCATTGCAACCCTTTTTTTCTCTCAAATTTAATTCTAAAAGAAAGTGGAGTTTAGATTTCAAATTTAAAACTAATTATATTTGTTTAAATTTATATACAATTTAAATATAAAATTTGAATTTCTTTGCTTTCAAATAAGAGGTAAGATCAGTTGGCGTCTCCTCTTTATTAAATTAGTAAATTGATTTCCAGGAAAGTCAGTGTGACGATTCTTCATGTTCTTCCTTTCGCTCCTTTGTCTTTGATGGTTCTTGCTTGGTTTAATTGATGCGTTACTTTTTTAACAAGGGCCACAATAGAATTAGATTTTCATTTTACCCTGCGTTAAGATTAATGCAAAATTTATTAATCTTTTATTTGTACACGTTCAACTGTACAAGGCCATCCTTTTATAGGAGAAGGAGGCATACTAGGGTACAAGGGTAAGGCAAATATACTAACAGAGGTACAAGGGTATTTTAGGGAGATATATTAACATCCCCCTCAAACTCAAGGTAGTATCGAAGATGACATTTGGAGTTTGCAAAATAAAGCATGATGATGACTAGGTGGATGAGATTTCGTGAAGATATCAGCCAACTGATCAGCTGAAGGAACGGACAAGAGGCGAAGTGTCCCATCCTGAAGATGATGACGCACAAAATTACAGTTGATCTCGATATGTTTGGTGCGTTCATGAAAGACATCGTTGTGAGCGATCTGGACAGTACTATGATTGTCACAATAAAGTGGAGTGCTCGAGGGCTGAGGAACTCTCATATCTTGGAGAAGCCAACGAAGCCAAAGAAGCTCAGAAGTAGTATCAGCGAGAGCCCGATACTCAGCCTCAGTGCTAGAGCAAGCAACAACAGTTAGCTTTTTGCTTCGCCAAGAGATAAAAGTCACCAAGTAAAAAAAAAAATCAGTGGTAGACCGACGATCAGTAGGGTCCCCTGCCCAATCAGCATATGAATAAACTTGTAACGTCAAGGATGAGTGAAAGGGAAAAAAAAAGGTCATGAAATAAGGTGCCCTTCACATATCATAAGATGCAAAGAACAACCGCATAGTGAACAGACCGAGGAGTTAACATAAACTGACTAGTAAGGTGCACCGTATAGGCAATGTCCAGTCTAGTGACAGTGAGGTAAATCAAGTTCCCAACAAGCTGTCGGTAACAAGTGGCATCGGGAAGGAGCTCCCCATCAGTAGGACGGAGTTTGATGTTGGGCTCCAGCGGACTATTAGTTATTTTACAATCGGTGAGGCCAGCACGTGTGAGAAGATCAGAGGCATATTTGGCTTGGGTCAAGGAGTAGCCATCATAGGTAGGAGACACTTCTAAACCAAGGAAGTAGTGAAGAGAACTGAGGTCTTTCATCTCAAACTGTCGACACAGAAATTGTTTAAACTCATGAATACCAGAAGTATCATCACCAGTAATGATCATATCGTCAACGTAAAGTAGTAGAAGAGTGATGCCAGTAGTAGTGTGACGGGTAAAAAGAGCTAAATCATAGGGGCTAGAGGCAAACCCAAGCTGGGCAATAGTGGAGCTGAACTTGGCAAACCAAGCACGAGGAGCTTGCTTAAGCCCATATAAAGCATGACAAAGGCGACAAACCTGACCAGGAGAGTGAGGATACCCAGGAGGGGGCTGCATATATACCTCCTCAGCCAAATCACCATGTAAGAAGGCATTCTTGACATCCATTTGAAATAAAGGCCACCGCCGAGCAAAGACAACAGCCAAAAGGGAGCTAATAGAGATAATATGAGCAACAGGGGTAAATGTCTCCTCATAATCAATGTCATATTCCTGAGTAAAACCCTTTGCCACTAAACGAGCTTTATGTCGTACTTCAGAATCGTCGGAATTTGTTTTTCATTTATACACCTATTTGTTCCCAACTATAGTCTTACCAGGAGGCAGGTCAACCAGGTCCTAAGTATGAGTTTTGTGAAGGGCGTCAAGTTCTTCAGTCATAGCTTGCTGCCAAACAGGAACAAAACAAGTTTCGCGATAACTGTGAGGCTCGTGAAGGGAGTCAAGAGTAGAAAAACAGTGAAAGTCACTCAGATAGGTAGGAGGTGGCCTTACCCGACTAGAACGATAGACATCCAAATTAGTGGACTCAGGTGATATGGAAGCGATGGCAGGATCATCAAACAGTCCAAGTTCGGGAGCGGTAGACACAGAGGGATCACCTGATGAGCTGGGAGACCTGCATTGGAAGAGAAAGTGGGAGAGGGATCAAGGGCAGGATTAGTGAAAATGGAGGAGTATGAGAGACAATCGGAAGAAAATGGAGAGATACTAGCAAACATTTTGTGTTCCCAAAACTGAACATGCCGAGATGCGAAGATGCTTGGCAATGGGGTCATAGCACCGATAACCCTTGTATTCAATGTCATAACCAAGAAAGCAATAGATACGAGAGCGAGGTTCAAGTTTTGTATGTTCATGAGGTGGAAGCAAAACAAAGCAAGCACAACCAAAGACTTTGAGAAGAGAATAATCAGGTATTGTTCCATATAGAGCCTTATATGGAGATTTATTGGAAAGTGTAGGGGTTGGAACCCGATTAATAGTGTAAACAATGGTAAGAGCAGCTTCACCCCAAAAGGATTCTAGGAGGGATGCAGAGAAGAGCTGAGAACGAATAGTGTCAAGAATGTGATGATGCTTACGTTCGGTATGACCATTTTGTTGGGAGGTGGATGGACCGGATCGATGGTTAAGGTGTCGACCTCTCGAAGTTTTTCAATGAAAGGGGTAGAAGTATATTCCAGGGCATTATCGGACCGAAAGACTTTAATGATGCGAGCAAATTGAGTTTTAATCATCTGCTTAAAGTCACGAAAAGCATTAAGTAACCTAGTGCGATAAATCCATGTATGCCGAGAGTAATCATCGATAAAAATGACAAAGTAACGAGACCCACCCTTAGCAAGGACAGGAGCAGGTCCCCAAATATCAGAATGAACCAAATCAAAAGGTGCAGAAGATAAAGAATTACTTTCATTAAAAGGTAAAGCTTTCTGTTTCCCAAGTTGACAAGGCATACAATCAAAATGGTCAAATTTAACATGTCCTAAGCAACCATTAGAAGCTAAAGACTGAACACGACAAGGCATGACCGAGACGAGAATGCCAAACACTGGAAGACACTGTAACAGAAAGAGATGGAGGAGAACATGAACGAGGCAAATGCAAAGATGTGAGCTCGAAAAGACAACCAACTTTATGCCCGGCCCCAACAAGCTGGCTCGTCTTCGGATCCTGCACATCACAACCTTTGTGAGAAAATGTTAAGATCAAACCACATTCAATAAGTTGACCAACAGAAAGGAGATTAAGAGACAAGTTAAGCACAACATATGTGTTAGGCACGGAAAAAGTAGGAGTAGAAATATGACCGAGATGACTAACAGACATATGTGAACCATCAGCAGTATAAATTAAGGGAACAAGATTTAAAGACTGCTTATGTGCCACTAAAGAGGAATTATAGGTCATATGATTGCAACAGGCAGAATCAATAAACTAAGGTGTCGGGGTACTTGTGGAGACTGATAAGGCAATAGAAGTGTGGGATAGAACCTGGGTGATAATTGCCTCAAGGTCAGCTGCAGAAAGAGACGACAAAGGAGGCTCAGAAGATGGAGCAGAAATTGAGGAGCTGGTGGAGACAGCAGCAACGGGCTTGGAAGAGTAAGAGGCCTTAACCTTGAGAGCATCCCTAGCATCCTTTGCCTTCTTCTTCAGACAATCGGAAATACGGTGACCATCTTCCTTACAATAGTGACACTAGCCATGGAAACGACGCGATTTAGAAGATGCAACAACTGCAGTAGGAGTAGCCGTAGTAGAGGAACTAGACAGAGCAGTAGCTAAAACCATATCTATAGAATGAGCCTGACGAGTTTGTTGGTATGTCTCCTCAGAAATGAGCTCCGCAAGAGCAACCTCAAGTGTAGGAAGAGGAGAGCGATGTAATAAGGAAGCTTGAGTATTCTCAAATTCATCCCGGATATGCATCATAAAGTATATAAACTGACGATGATCCCGATATACAGCAAAAAGTTTGATCGACTGCTCATCAGAAAAAGCAGGTTCAGCTTGAGAAAGCTGATCCTAAAGGCCACTAACTTGAGCATGAAACTCGGTAATAAATTGGCTACGTTCTTGACACATCTAGGAAAGCCTAGTTTCCAACTGAAACTCGAGAGCAACATCACTGCCATAGTTGTATCGTTTGGCTAAAAAATCCCAAACAAGTTTGGCATTACGAAATTTTGGAAGTAGACTATGAATAGTAGGAACAGATGTATTAATAAACCAGGAAATTATCTTACAGTGTGTACTTTCCCATTTATCAAGGGTCTCATCAAACTCTTCCGTTGATTGCGTGGCAGTTTTCGTGGGTTTTTGTTTGTTCCAGTAACAAAACGTCATAATCTCCGACCAATAAAAAAAACTAACATTTGTTGGGCCCAAGCATTATAGTTGGAGCCATTCAAAACAATCTTTATAGGGTGGGCAACATCAGTAAAAGACGCCATAAAGAAAATAGCAATTTAACGAAATCTCAGAAATGAAAACTGGTGCTTCGTCAGAGAAGGTTATCCATATCCTGCACGTGGTGGCCAAAGATGCATGGACAAGAGACAAAAAGTGAAGCACAGTAAAAATAAATAATAATAATAATAATAATAATAATAATAATAATAATAATAATAATAATAATAATAATCAAATCTCAAGGAGCCACTTTCAAAACCCAGCCACGTCACAGAACCAGCCAAAATCATGGGTAGCTGGAGTATCACAAAGAGCCACTTTCAAAATCCAAAAGGTGTGGCAGAGAAGGAACCCAAACACCGCCCAATTCGAGAAAAAATTGAGAGGAATATATATTATTTTTTATTTTTTTTTGGCTTGCTCACAAAAAATGCCACTGTGGTTGTCTCAAGGTGTTATGTCGAACCATTGCGTGCTACCCTTCAGCGATGTGCTGCGCTGGGAAGAGTTCTCGGTCGGGGTTGAGATTTCGGAGATCCCTAGACTCAAGTAGGTGTTGAAAGAGGGCGTGAAGACTCAAGAGCAGGCCCGTGCAGGGAGCGGTGGCGGCAATTGTTGCTGCGGCCGAACCAATGAAGACGTGAGAGACGCATGGACGAGATCAGGGACTGGCAGGGCGCACCGGTTCCGGTTGCAGCATCAACAGCGAGTGCATGAACGACAAAGACAAGCGGCGGAGCACGACGACGAACTCACGTCGTGGAAGACGCAGACTCTCTACCCGGGGTGTTGTGAGCCGGACTGAAACGGGGGGCAGCAGACAGAAACGGGGGGCGGGCTGAGGAGCTCCAAATGATTGAGCGACGATGGAGAGGGAATGACTACCAATGATGACGACGATGGCGTCCGAAACGGAAACGAGCAGGGGGTTTAAGAAAAAAAAGAAATTAGGGTTAATTTGGCTCTGATACCATGTTAAAATTAATGCAAAATTTATTAATCTTTTGTTTGTATACATTCAACTGTAGAAGGCCATCCTTTTAGAGTTTTTTCCCATTTTATTATTAAAAATAAATAAAATATCAAATAATACTCTGATTGGGAAAAAATTTCTCAAACTAATGCTCACGTAATCTCGCAGCACCAAGCTACGAGATTTAAAGCTAATGGACGAATGGGAAGGTGACACGTGGAACAGGCAGGAGTTCGAGATTTAAACAAATCTCGCAGGTTGGTCCTGCGAAATTTGCATGGAACACTTCTCTCCCTTTTTTTTTTTTCTTTCTTCACGTGCTGCTTGCGTCTGCTTCTCGCCAAGCCTTCCTCCTCTACCGGCGAGAGAATGTTTAGCTCCCCCTCGCAGAACAAATTTAAAAAAAGAAAGAAAAAAAAAAAAGCCCACGAGCTTTGTTTTGTTTATAGAAAGCATCATTTTGTTTTGAACACAAACCAAAACAAAAACAGAAAGAATATTCAATCCATAAAATCTCTCAATCCAAACAGAACAAAAAGAGAAAGAAACAGAGAGAATAACCTGATTGAATCCACCGCCCTCTCCTCATCCATCTTCATCTTCAATCATCTTCTTCAATCCTCCACAGATCAAGTTATATTCCTCTTTCCACCCCAACCCCTTAATTCCAAATTAATCCAACGTGCACCAACCCAATCACTACCATTTGCGGCCAAATATGCCCTCAGACACCGGCGACCGCTGACTCAGAAAACCCACTACAGCGGGCCCTCCTCCGTCGGAGCAAGAACACCTCCCCTGCCCCCACTGCGACTCCACCAACACCAAGTTCTGCTACTACAACGACTACAACTTCTCCTAGCCCTGCCATTTCTGCAAGTCCTGTCGCCGCTACTACAACTTCTCTTTTAAAACTTGTACTTGATTTGACCGTTTGACTAACGTTAAATGTCCAAAGAAAGATTTTAAATAAAATATAATATAAAATCACACTAAATTTTACCTAAATTCTATGTCCCAAATTCATCTCCTCAAATACAATCTAATTATAAGGTGAAGGTGCCTTCATTTGCTCTTGTTTTTATAATTCATCAAAACAATCCTAAACTGAATGTTTATTATTAATATTATTCCAGTTCTCGGCAGTTTTACAAAGATGAGCAATACAAAGACAGTCTTCCATTTTATTTTTCTGTTCATCGATCAGTTAAACGATGTCCATTTCCGAGTTACCCACTTGGATCATTAGTGGTGAACTAGCCGGAGATCAATCTGACGGCATCCCTCTGCAATGCCGCCCCACCACAACCACCGCCATGAACCCTGTTTGAGCAATGTCGCAGCCGCGGCTGCCAATAATTACGTGCTTCTGGCCCATGGCTTGCTACCCGTGGCGATATTATTTAATATATTTTGCTGGAAAAAGAAAAATAAAAAATTAAATTAAGGGGGTCAGTATATGTTATTAAAATAAAAAATGAAAGCAAAGCACTCGGAGAAGAGTGGGTAGGCCGGCCAGAATCTCTCTGTCCTCTCTCTCTCTCTCTCTCTGGGATTTTGATTGATTGGGTCAATGTTATGGGCGAAAGTGCATTCGTAGGTGGTGGGGTGGCTTGCAATTTCAAAAGAGCAACAGAAGGGGCTTGCATTTGGATTTAAAAATCCATAAACTATTTAATAAGATTTGTTTAAAGCTCACTAGAAAAAAAAGAAAAAAAAAGTTTCCATCAAACTATTATTTAATATTTTATTATAAAAATTTTAGAAAGGGAAAAACTTCTACTTTTAATGGAAGGAAACGTGCATCATGAAATAAATCATCTCTTATTTTATATATTCTTTTAAAATATTTTTAAGTTTTAAAATTAAAACATGATACCTAATGATTATAACATTTTCTAATAAACAATAATATTGTCTTTAGCTCGTGAGAGAGGAGACAAAGTGGGAGTGCTCTTATTCCCAGCAAATAGTTCTTCAAAGTCAATAACTTATTACGAATGTAGACACCCATTTTTGTTCTAAAACTCAATATAACAATTTTTTTTTATTATCATTATTATTATTATTATTTTTAAATATAATTTTATTCTTATTATTAGTTTACTATTATTATTATTATTATTATTTATTATTCTATTATTACTATTATTATTGTTATTATTATTATTATTATTATAAGGATAAAGAAATAAAAATAAAAAAGATAAAAATAAAAGAGGCAAGGGGGGCAGAAACCCTAGGGTTCCTCTGCTCCCCCTCCCCCTATTCCTCTATAAGAAAGGCACAGCTCTCATCCAGGGACACAGCCGGGGGAGCACCAAATACCAAAAAAAAAAAAAAAAAAAACCTATCCTTTTCTTACACAGAAGCCCCCGCGCACCCAGCTTCACCCCCTCAATCTCTCCCTCTGTTTCTCCTTGAACACCCCCTGCTCTCTCCTTCCTCGCCCCCCTCCTCCTCTTGTTCTTCACTGCACCAACCACAGCAACCGAGAAGCAGAGCCCGCCAGCAACCTAGGTTCTCTGCAATACCAGCAACTCTCCATCCTCACCGTCATCATCTCCGGGCTCGTCTACTCTCATTGCTCCCACTCGCAGTCGCCGCTGCAGCACCACACCAGCTCCAGAACTCCACGGCCAACCACAGCAGCAGCAGACCACACCAGCTCCAGAACCCAGGCAACCATCACCCGCCACGCCATCGCCATCGCTCGCTCCCGCCGCCATCGCCAGCAACCACCAATCGAGATCCTCCACCCCTACAACCAAGGCGTCAGCAGACACCAGCAGCCATCTCTCGAAGTCCTCCCCAGCTGAAGCCAGATGCACGACTTCCAGCCAACCACCCCAACTCCGGCGGTACTCCCACGGTAAGCCCCTGCGTGTCGGCTACACACATTACACACACACTGTAACACCCCGACCCCGAGGGGCCTGGGATATTAACTCTTTACTACTGATTTACAGCGGAAGCAAATAAACTCAATTTTTATTAAACCAGAGCGCTAATTATTCGTGTTACAATCACTTATTTCAAAAGAAGAAAATTACACAAATGTAAATATCTGAAATCATACTATATTTCTAATAAATCTTTATTTTTCTAATCCCCACCTGCATGCTTGCTAAGCCTGATTTCCGACATGTCCTTCAGAGTTATCTGAAATAAAATATGATTGGGGTGAGACGACGCTCAGTAAGTAAATAAGATTATTATTAGTGTGTGGCTAAAATGAGCTTTTAAAAAATTTCATAAAACAATATTTAATAATATAACTTCAAGACTGCTTTTAGAATAAATATAAATTTAAAAATTTCTGCATAAAACTTTTGTCATCAATTTCAACAGTAAATTATTATAATCATATATTATAACTGCTAAATTAAACTTTTAACTTTAAAACTGTAAAAACATTTAATGATAAACATACATATACTTTTCGTTATACGTTTTCCTTAGATCGTCATTTAAGCACTAGAATGATCATTTTCACGTAAACTTATACTTTTCCTTCAAATCATCAGTAACTTGTATACGTAATTAAATATGTATAAACATATATTGTAAAAACCACCCTTAGGCCTGTTTGCCGTAAGTCATGTTTACCCCCATGACTGGGTTGTGCGGTCCGAAGACTGGACTTAGCTGGCTGGCCGACCAAACTAAATCAACGTACGTAAACTTTAAGTGAGATTTTCCTTATTAAGTCCTGGACTTAAACCAGGTGTGCACTCAGGAGAAATCCACTAACATAAATAACCACTCTGTAAACAGTGTGGGTGCACTCTGATCCGTATAAACTTTAAGCTGCGGTACCGAGCATCTGTAACTTTGAACTTTCGTTGCCATAAGGGGTTTGAAAATCATCTTATTATCATTTATGCAATTTAAAATAATATCGTGAAAATCTTATCTTTACTCATATTTACATAAAAAATGTAACGTAGAAATAAACTCATGCCACACAATTTTTGTGTTAAAAATATATATATAATTTTATTTTTGAATAGAAAGAAATGCTGAAAATTTACCCGAGGGGATTGGAACATTTCTTAACCCAAAAATAGATGCAAGTATATTAAAGATAGAACTGGTATAATTAAATATGCGTGAAAATAAACTCATGAAAATTTTGTGGAACTAATTGACATAATTAAAATTTACGTACAAAATAAGCTCGGGTATGAATTTAAAATAAAAAGAAACTAACATAATCAAAATTTACTTACAATTAAACTCGGATATAAATTTTGAATAAAAACACTAACATAATCAAATTTACTTACCTTCTTCTTTTACCGTGTGCTACGAACACAATAATTATCTTTAAGAAATGAGATCGGAAAAAGTGGGTGATTGAGAATTTATTCAAAAATTCTCTCTCCACCACAAATTCTTTCACTCACTAATCCTTCTCTTCCTTGGAAAATTGTTGTGAAAAATGAAGGTTGAGAGCTCCCTATTTATAGGAAAATTTTGGGGAAGAAATAGAATTTATAAAAATGTGGGGAGATGGGTGAAATTATTTTTTTTTTTAAATTAAAGAATGGGCAAGGGATGGGCAAGGTATGAGTTGAGTATGGGATGGGGATGGAGGCCATGTGGGAGTGCTTGCCACCATTCCCACTAAATAAATTTTTAATTAACTACTTACCTAATTAATTAATCAATTAGTTAATTAATTATTTTATTATTTTATTATTTTTCTTAATCATTATTGTCATTATTATTATCATTGTTATTACTTATAAACTATTTTAAGTATTTATTTATTTTATTATTTATTTTTGAACCAGAATTAAATTTAAATTTTAAAAACTCATGTGGGCCCCACATGGTCTTGTGGGCCCCACACAACTTCGAGACCCGAATGGATCCTACGTAACTCGAATAACTCTTATATGATTTTATGCATCCTACATAGCTTTGAGACTTGTGAAAACCTCCATACGGCTTCGGGACTTATGTGGGCCCCACACAGTCTTGTGGGCCCCGCATAGGATACCTATATTATTATTATTTTATCATATATCTCTACAAATTATATCAGTTAAAACATTATTTTATGTACTTATTTACGTATATAAACAGTGTCTTGTGGCTCCGGGACTCATGTGGACCCCACATAGTATTGTGGGCCCCACATATGATACCTATATTATTATTATCTTATTATGTATTTCGACAAATTATGTCTGTCAAAACACTATTTTATGTATATATACTTATTTACGTGTACAAATAATGTCTATCCTGTTTATCCTATGAAATTCCATTTTGACCAGGCCGACCTCCAGGGAGCGACTGAGCCGCAATGGTCTCTGAGCACTCGCTAAGACAAGGTCTTTCTTAGGCATCAAATATGGAATCAAGGATCCTACAGAAAAATACTTATATATTGATATTAACTAAATGACCATTTTTATTATTTTATTATTATTGTACTTTAATCATATATATATATATATATATATATATATATATATATATATATATTTTTTTTTTTTGGGTCATCACACACACCCCCTCTGCAGACACGCGAACACACACACACCCGCTCACACTGCATGCACAACATGCATGTCATTTTTTTTCTTCCCTTTTTTTATTACTTTAAATACTAATTGGTATATTTTCGTTTTTGTAGGATTCCTTTTCGTTTGATTGGGGCTCGTCTTAAGTTTTAAATTTTGAATTTTTTTATCATCAGTTTTATATGTAGGAGGTAATCCCGGCAAGTCCTCTAAAAATACGTCTGGGAACTTGCATACTACAGGAATCCCCTTCAATTTACATTCTTCTGCTGGTGTGTCCTTCACCAACGCCAGGTACCCTTGGCATCCTTCTAGGAGTAATCTCCTAGGCTACATAGCTGAAAGGATCTGTGGTGCAGAACGCACACATGACCCTAAGAACTTGAACTCCTGCTCCCCTAGCAGTTTAAACATTACCTCTCTCCTATGGCAATCGATACTGACATAACTGACAGATAACCAGTCTATTTCTAGGATGATATCGAAGCCATGGATATTAAATACAATAAGGCTGACTGGTAGTACCCTTTCCTAAATTTCTAGTGAAAAATCCCGGACTACTTTGCTACATACGACTACAGACCCAGATGGTGTAGCCACTACTAGTTCATAATCTAAGTGTTACACCTCTAATCCACATAGTTTAACGAATCCCCAAGAGATAAAGGATTGCTTTGCCCCTGAATTGAATAATATAAAAGTTTTATGAGAAAACATGTAAATGGTACCTGTGGCTACATCACCAGCATTCTCAGTGTCGCTTGGAGTCAGGGAATACACCCTAGCTTGGGTTGCACCCTCTTGTTGACTACCACGCTGCTCCTGTGTATCTCCTTGGTATGGCTGTTGTGGGGCTCCACTGTTTCCCTGCATGCCACAATCTTTAGCCTGATGTCCCTGCTTACCACACCGTATTCAAGCCCCTGTAGTCCTCCAACACTACCTAGAGTGTCTTACCACACGTAGGGCAACCACGATAGGGTGTAGTGCTCTGAGATGTACCACTATTGTTCTTCTTCCAGTTACCCTGCCTTGCCCCAAAAGAAGAACTAGGAGGCGTTGGCCTCTTTTTCGGTACTTAGACCTCTACATTCTTCAGCAGACTCTCCTCTGCTACAACAACTTTGTCTACCAGTGTAGCAAAGTCTTGTAATTGCAAGATCGATGTTTGCCTCCGGATCTCCTTCTTTAGACCCCTCTGAAACTTTCAGGTCTTCATTGCCTCATCCAGTATAATGAATGGAGCAAATCGGGATAGTTCTTAGAATCTGGTAGCATACTGTTGCACTGTCAATGACTCCTACGTTAGGCTCATGAATTCCTCTATCTTCGTGTTTTTTATCATGGCCGGAAAGCTCCGTTTAAAGAATAATTCTATGAAACGGGCCCACGTCATCGCCACTGGTATCAGTCGATGCTTCTCTATCATCTTTACTGACACCCATCATCTCTCTGCCTCCCCTGACAACTTGAACATTGCAAAGGTTACCTTCTACTTCTCTATGCAGTTCAAAACATCTAGGATCTTCTTGATCTCCTGGATCCAATTCTCAGCTCGAATCAGATTTGCACTTCCTATGAAAATGGAAGGCTTCAGTCCAATGAACTGGTCAATAGAACAGCCCAACTCAGTCGTAGAGCGGTCCTACCCCCTATTCGTTCGCACCACCTCAACCATAAACTGTTGCGCAAAATCCCATAATACACTCGTAGAGTCACTACCAGCCTCATGGCCGGCACTCTCACTACTACTGCCTCCCACGTTGGCAATATTATCCCTGGATTCCATCCTAAAAAGCAATTGTGAACATCCATTAGAAGCTTAATAGCCTAAGTATTAGCTAATACTACAATACTATAGACTCAGTTCCCTAAATTCACATTCTTAATATTGACGTACTCCAATAATTTAACATTCTCATTCTAATTCAAGTTCCGCCTTTTTACTTGGAAACAAAACCGTCAATAGATTGTCATGATTTTCTAAACCTTTCGATTGATCCAGTTAAATACAAAAGTCTGTCAATGAATTTCTATCTCCAGGTCTACTAAGCAAAACTTAAATATCTTATTTCCATCCTCTTTCACTTTCTCTCTCTCTAGAAATTCGGTCCCTCTGTCTTCTCTCTAAAAATTTGGTCCCGTTTCTCCCCGATTCGATGATCAGAAGCTACTATGATGATCCTGGGGAGATTTTCTACAATTTAGTCAGAGCAGAATTTAGATTTGAGAAGTTTGAGAATCATCCCAAAATCAGGGTAAGTAGGTTATTTAAGGGTTATTTGGCTTGTAGGTTTTTCTGAACCTAGATTTAGTTTTAGATGTTGTTATACTGGTGTTTGGGATGATTAAATTTGGGTATTGTGAATTCAGGGTTTTAGGGCTTATATTGCAGGCAAGTTAGAGAACCTAGTGGGTATTCTCAGGAATCCAAGTAAATGATGAATAGTTTATAAATTTAGGAAATGTGAGTATGAAAATTATTCTAAAAATTCAGTTGATTAACAGGGAAATATGTATGTGTATAATTTCAGGATTGTGAAATTATGAACGTCGTGGGCGTAAGTTAGAAATTAGTAAACGAGCCTAGTTTGTCAGGTAAGAGAAATATGCTATGCTAGGAATTTAAGAAATTTTATCAGTAATATATATATATATATATATATATATATATATATATATATATGTAAGTATGTATGTGTGTGTGTGTGTGTGTTTCGGGGTAAATTCTATGGAGTATAAATTATCTTTATTATCAGAAAATACAAATTTCAGTACAGGGATTTTTTTTTATTTAGTTGTATGACATGAGTTAATATCAGAACATTTCAGAATTTGTTTAGTTTCTCAAAATATCATGATTTACAGTATTTTTTGTACAGAAATATGCTTTTCTAGATTTTACCGAATTATGAATTCCAGTGTATATACAGACAGATATTTTATAGATAGATATTTTTCAGACAGATATTTTATAGTATTTACAAAATATCATGATTTCTAAAAATTCATAACACTCAGATATTACAGTTTATTTAGTCAGATATTACAGATCAGATCCTGATGAATTATTTCGATCAAATTCAGTCAGTAGAGCAGGGTACCGTTACTATTTCAGATCAGAGTGCAACCACATATCTCAAATAGTGTGTGGATTTCCATCAACCGTGCCTTTGGAGGGATTGCAAGTTCCCTAGAAATCTGAGTTAAGGTGGCCGGTTTGATGAGGGAGAGATCTTCAGGCTCCCCAATATTCTGGGTTGAGGAGGCCGGTATGATGTTTGATAGAGTTTTCAGTTGACTTATCCTGATGGGCCAACCAGAGTTAAGTCCCACCTACGGGCTGAACAACCCTGTCATGAGGGGTTAAATCATGACATAGATTTTGAGGGTAGTTTTCGCAAATATAGATACATATATATATATATATATATATATATATATATATATATATATATGTACAGATTTAAAGGATAATAGCAGATTTAACATAAGCCTAGAAGTATGATTAAAATAAAAAGCTCAAATATTACAAAAATATTTTAAGCTACATAGGGGTGAGTTATATTGTGTATTTTGTTACAGGCTATCTCAGTTTCAATTATTTATCAGAAAATTATTTATGTAAACTCAATCGTCATACTCTGGTAATATCATATTTCTTCTTACTGAGAGTTGTCTCATCCTAGTAATTTAACATTTTTCAGGTGATCCAACTAGACAAGCAGATCAGGCTCGGAGATAGAGAAGTGATATACACTGCCCTGTCTATAGGGTAGTGTTTTCAAGGGGGAATGTATTTTTGAATAGCATTCAGGGGTTTTTAGTAGTCATTACTGGGAATACATGTAGTTGAGTATTTATGTTTTGGAGATAACGTTGAATTCTGGTATTGTAATAATGGTTATACAATTTTATGTTTCCGTTGCATAGGTTTTTCTAGTAGTCATTACAGGGGTATCAAAGTAAATGATTATTAGTCTATTTATTTATTTATTTTTTAAAAAAATGGTATGAATTTTAAGGTTGTTACACCCAGCACATGATAGCATCTAGTGCACTTTGCAATTGTTTTAGCACTTTAAAGGTATCCAGGCAATCCACAAGATCGGACGAGCCTTTATACCTCTCAAAACTAAGCATTTTGAACTTACCAGGCAGGGAAACACTCATCACTTCTCTGGTGAAGGGTGAGTCTGAAGACTTCAGTGAAGACTCCCCGAAGGATAGGTTGGTGCGAGTTGCCTTCATCATCTTTTCTAGTTGATCAATTCTCTTGAATCTTTCTTCCAGTTCATTTGATCGCTGCTCTTTGATTTCCACACAATTTGCGTCCTCCACCTTCTTTGTGGGGTTGGCCTTTTCATTAATCTCCTGTGGGATTGTAGCTTTTTTGTGTGACTCAGGATCTAGTTACTTATGATGGGGAGCAAGTTCTTTATGATCCTTTTGCTATAAGATCAAATTGAACATGTGCTCCATCTTATTTTGGGAAGCCGCTATGTCCTCCATCCTTTTTTGGAAAGTAAGGAACTCACCTCTTGTTACACTGGAATGGTCACCTGGTGCAGAGTGTGTAGACTGGGGTAACTAATCACCCATGGCAGGCTCTGACTTCGAACTATTGGATGTGGTCATGACTCAAATACTGGAAAAGAAAACCTCTCAAGAATATTTCCCACAAATGGTGCCAACTGTTGCTGAATAAAATCGAACGATCTTTGGAGACACTCCTTGATCACAACCACTTGAAAGAGAGAAAGTAGGAATGACTCGAACGACTTGGGGTGTACTCTAGGGGATCACTCCAATGCCTAAGTAAAGGATTTACTCCAGAGGTTTTACGCAACAATAAAGAATAGGTTGGAATGAGATGTCCTTACCTCTTCTCTGAATCCCCTTTTATAGTGGGGGAGTTTGACCTTGTGGTGATATGGTTTTAATGGGGCGCATTATTGCGCAGGCGTGAATTGCTCTAACCTTTATGAGCATTGACTTGAAGGACTTGGTACCTCCTCCATTAATGAGTGTTTTGGTCTTCTCACATATTTATGGAAATCGTTATAATGAGTGGGGTCAAATTAGGGTCTTCCTATTTAATGAGAATATTTTTGGGGTATATCAATTCTAAACACATTTTCTCAATGTATTTTCTTCAAATTGTAATATAATTTGATGTCCCCATTTAAATATATTTTATTTGAATTGGTAACATAAACCCAACAACCAATTTTCTCCATGATCATCCACACAGTCTTTTTCCAAATTAGGGTATTGAGGTCAACCCTTTTTGAAGAGTAATGCTCCAGGTTTTCCCAAAACCATATTAGAGTGATCTTGGATAGTAATAAATTTATGGGAGGAAGCTAAGGTTCTTTTCATTTCTATTTATTTTTTCTTTTTCTTGAAGTGCACTCACACACACATGTAATCGTAGTAATTGTTCTTGCAATGGGTGATGACAAGGGAGTTCAGGTTCGCCAACCAATCTTGAGACATTTAGTCGACTGCCTTCTCCACACATAATTATACTCCTGAACCTAATATCTAATTTTTATAAACTTCTAGGACTTTCGTCTATTTTTTCCTTTTTCCAAAATATAAAATGGAGACTCCACTTTTGCATTATTTCACTGTTTTTGTTTTGTTGTTTGTTTTCTCCCTTATTTCAGAGTGTTATGTGAACCCTTTTCATTAATTAGCTCTTGATATTTACCATAAACAGTATGTTTCTCTTGACTATGTTAAACTTTGTACCTATATATGCATGTGTGTTTTTAGTGTTCAAAGGTGTGATAGCTATGCTTAAATATAATAATGGAGTACCTCCTTTTGATGGGTTAAAATTCAAAGAGAAAAGATAGTGAGACCCATTCCCACTTTGTCACTTGAATGGATTCTCTCACATGGTCCATAAGCACATACTGACCCAAACTTAGGCTTTATGATTGAAGAACCTATCTTTTCTTCTTGCTGTTGAAGTCCAAGGAGGCTGCAAATTCCAACTCGACCAATTGTTTGAATTTTTCTATGTATAGAATTCTACAAATACATATATCTATAGACAAATAGAATTATGGTACACATCTTGCCCTAGTAGTGATTTTAAATCAATCCAAATATTGAAAAATCCCAGAAATGCTGGCACAAAATTGAATTTGAAAATTTTGCTTTTGAAAAAATTGGTCAATGCATTTTAGTTTAATACAACCTTAATTAATTTTAATATATATACCTAATAGTACATTTAAGAGCATGAATTTTGAGTCTTAAAATGAATTTTTTATATAATAATATTTTTTGCAGGGAATCAAAGATTTTTCTTGAGAGAAAAATATATAGATGCACACACAAGTAAATCATTTAAGAAAAGTAACGGGACATGAATAAAATATCCTTTTTAACTTTCTAATAGTATGAGAAATAACCAGGCCATCTTTCAGTATAGGTGAATTAGCATACCTTTTCTAAGGGGAATTGTTTAATTAATTTTCTGTAGTATCCTTTAAAAAAAAATCTCCCTAAATTCTCTTTGGGTCTAACGTTACTCAAAATATATATATAAATCTCCTTAAAAGTGGTCAGCTCAAGTGGTAAGGGTGACTTGTGACTTTGGTGAATTAGCAGGGTTGCATCAATGGGCGGGGTGACTTTCACCTCCCGAATTTAAAATCGCACCATAGTGTTCAAAGTGGCATAATGATGACTAGAGTTCTCGGGTTATAAAAAAAAATTATTCAAAAATTAAAATAAAATAAAATATATTACTATAAAAAGTTTTCCATAATCTACTAAACAAAAAGGAAATTTAACTTTCAAAAGAAAAACTCATCATGCTAAAGAAAATAACAAAAGAATTGACCTGTTAATGGAAGATCAATAAGTACAAACTTCAATTTATAAACAATTGCTTAGAGAAAAAAATTAAAAAATATATTTTTTCGGTCAAAAAAGAAGATCAAGAAGTATATAGGAAGATTTTCTTTGTTAAAAGTAGGTTTGCATCTTGTATCTACTTACCTTTAAGAGTGAAAAAATAGAGAAAAGTCCCTCTACCCAATGGATTAATCAATATCTCCTTCAATGTAAAAAACTTATCTCCACAGTCTAACACAATATAATCCAAATATTCTCACTCTAATTTTGACTTAATATTGAAGCAAATTTCAATTTGTATAATCTAAACAAAACACCGAGTTATGAACATTAATAAATTCATAGGTTAACCTAATATAGCCGTAATTTTGAAGATTTTTAAACCAATTTCAAGTTTAGGCTGCTAAATTTTCAAATTGATTATCATTATAATCTACTTTGTACAATTATATCCTAAATACTTTGTCATAATGTTCATTAAACAGTAGATCCAAAATTTGAAAAATGTAACATAGCCATGAATGGAGATATATAATATGGGCATAGAATTATCATTGCTTAATCTCACATATCATTGCCTACTTCATGGTGCATTGAGAAGTTCATTAAGCTTAGGCTGCAAAAAGAGAGCGAATGATCTCCCGTTATAAAAGTCACATAGATTGTGTTTAAACACATGCATTTTGGTTCTTGAATTCAAATTTGTGTATATTTGAAGAAATTTAATGCGATTTTATATTACATTTTATCTAAATCTACCTAAATCAAAATTAAAGGTCCTAACTTCATGTCTAACGCCCCGAACCCCTCGCAGATCCGGGGTGCTACTTTAGTGATGTCTGTGTACCTCCACAGTCTATTACCAGAGTCTAAATATCAACATACATCAAGGTCTTTTCATTCTCATATTACATCTCAAACTAAAAAGTCAATTAACTCGGTCCATACGACAATAATACAAGCCCTGAGGCGTACAACAAAAACATCTCACATCTGACTTTTTGCAGAAACTCACAAAAAGAAACTATACTAGTCCCCACTCCCTGGTTCTGCTAAACTTGATCTTTGTGATTCCTTGAAAAGATATGTTGTATATAGAGTGAGACACCTCTTAGTAAGGAAGATTAAGTTAATGACAGTGTGTAGTCAGCATGTGTTTCAGTGTATATAAAAGCATACATCTATCTTTTATTGAAAATAGTATGTATACTCACTTCTCATTTCTCATAGTATAAAATAGTATTGAAAACAATTACATCATTTACATAAATATACTGATATGCATAAAAGACTCCCCTTGGAATTATACGCCATGTATAAACCCCCGTGATCAGAGTTGTGCTGCTCGAAGGTTGGACTAAAACCTGGGGGATCAACCCAAACCAAGTCACTCCCTACTAACTACATTAGCAGGCTTCCACAACTCGCTTGTGGGTTCGATTGCCTTACCACTTCCTGGTACATAATTCCAAGGAAGGTAGCACCTCTACCTGGGTCAATCGACTAGGACCACCTAACACCACTCTCGTAGTACAGTGTGGGCGCACACGGTCAAATGGTGAAACTCTCTCTAGCTACGGTACCGTGCTCATAACAACTGGGTCCTCAGGGTTCCTAGAGCATATCACGCAATTTAAGTAATTAAAACTGTGCATTGAAACTCATTTCACAGAAAACATGTCATTTTATAAAACCCCGGCCTCGCGCCGTTTACTAAAAACTCAAACCTCGACCCTCTCCGACCCTTGGCTATTTGGTAAAACTCGGCCCTCGCGGCCATCATATAAATCCTTGCATTTCTCAAACAGTTCTAGTATGTTTCACAAACAGTTCAGTATTCACAAACAATCTCATTTTTGGTATTTCCATAACTCTCAAAATAATATTCACCTGCTACACAATTTTTCATGTTTAAAACATAACTCGTAGGCAAACAATAAGAACACCATATAAATGGTTTGTAAGATCAAACCGAACTTTCCACCGTTCATTTCTACTCAAAATATCATATCATATATCCTAAGTTTGAAAATAGGACTTTTGAACAGTTGGTTTTAGCAACCTCAACTGAAAACATAAATATAACTACTCTGTAAACATTTCCATCGGTTCAAAATCATAAAAATGCTGCATTAACATAATCCCCTTACCTATATTCAAAATAGAATCTGAAACGGATGAAAAAATCGAAAACCCTAACTTTTTGAACCGGTGAAATTACGAAATCTTATGCACCAAACAGTGAGAGAGTAATCTGGGAGCCCTAGGGGGTCCGTAAGAACCTTTTGATGAAGAAATCTCGAAACCCTAGCAGAGCTCCAAAAAAAGGATTTTGAGATTTCTTAAAAAAAAAAATTAGCTCACTTCTATTTATAGGTTAGCAGGCATAGGAGAAAATCGGCACCGGTTTCCCCTATTCCCACCAAATCGTCGCTGATTTTGTGGTTGACTCGCCCAGTTGACCCAAAACCGATGCCGATTTTCTTCCAGCTCACAAAATTGTCGCCGGTTTGGGGCTTGACTTGCCCAATTCTTTCTTTTTCTTTTATTTTCCTTTATTTCTCTCTTTTATATTCATTTGCCTTTATTTTTTGGGTTCCTACAATCTCCTCTCCTTATAAGAATTTCGTCTTCAAAATTTGCTAACTGTTACTGAACATACTCTGAACTCATAACTTAACTCTACAGAAGAGTCGGCAGCCACCCACATAGCGGCTCTGGCCCAAGTTTATTACATACCCTTACTTTTAGCGGAGGAATACTGTGGTTACAACATAAGGTTTCGGATATTACAATCTCATACTACACTATCTCCCAGATACCTGAAATAACTAATAATTATACAACCTACCTTACCTGTCTGGAGCTAATCCTCTCTAAAAAGCTGTGAGTATTTCTAGCGTATCTCAGACTCTAACTCCCAAGAAGCCTCCTCTACTGCGTGATTCCACCACAGCATCTTCACTAATGGTATCTCCTTAGTACGCAACTTTTGTACCTTCTAGTCCAGAATCTAAACTAGTACCTCCTCATATGCTAATGCGTCTCCGATCTCTAGAGGTTCATAACTTAGCACATGCGAAGATTCTAGCACATACTTCCTCAGCACCGATACGTGAACATGTCATGAACTCTAGATAGTTCTGGGGGTAACGCCACTTGATAAGCAACTCGACTTATACTCTCCAGGATCTTGAATGGCCCAATGTACCGAGAGCTCAATTTCCCTTTATTCCTAAACCTCATCACCCCTTTCATCGGGGCAATCTTTAGGAATACCATATCCCCGATCTCGAACTCTAGCTCCCGTCGGCAATTATCCACATAACTCTTCTGCCGACTCTGTGCTGCTTAGATCCTCTCCCTGATAAGCTCGACCTTTATAGAGGTTTGTTGAATCAGTTCCAGTCCCAAAATCTGCCACTCGCCTACCTCGTCCCAGTACAATGGAGATCGATACCAGCGACCATACAAGACCTTATATGGTGTCATCTCTATACTGGTCTGGTAGCTGTTATTATATGCAAACTCCATGAGCGATAGATACCAAATTCAACCATCCCCAAAATCCAGCACACACGCCCGCAGCATATCCTCTAGAGTCTGAATGGTCCTCTTAGATTGTCCATCCATCGGCGGGTGAAACGAGGTACTAAATGTGAGCTGCGATCCCAAGGCAACCTGCAAACTCCTCTAGAAATGAGAGATAAATCGTGGGTCTTGATTTGAAACGATAGAAACTAGAACACCGTGGAATCGTACAATCTACTGCACATATAACTCTGCTAGCCTATTCATGGAATAGTTGACTTTGATGAGAACGAAGTGCACAGTCTTCGTCAGCCAATTCACTATAATTCAAATGGCATTCTGATCATGCACCGCTGTAGGTAACCCTGATACAAAATCCATCGAGATATGCTCCCACTTCCACTTGGGAATGTCAAGTGGTTGTAGTGGTCCTGCTGGCCTCTGGTGTTCCGCCTTAACCTGTTGACATGTCAGGCATTGCTCCACAAATCTAGCAATTTCCCTCTTCATGTTACTCCACCAAAACGACTCCCACAAATCTCTATACATCTTCGTACCTCCTGGATGAACAGTATAGAGAGAGTGATAAGCCTCCTATAGAATGACCTGTTTAATATTGACGTCATTCGATACACAAATCCTGCTATGGAATCTCAATATCCCATCAATAGAGATATTGAAATCCGGCTTTAAACCATTCTGAACCCATTCCATAACCTCTACCAGCTCTGCATCTTTCTTTTGAGCAGCTTTGATTCTTTCCTACAAGGTTAGCTGAATAACTAAACTGGCGATGAATGCCTGTGAGTCTCTGTCCGCCAACTCCACTCCCAACCTCTCCAAATCCATCATGATCTGATGTTGTACAACAACTGCTGAACAGATGCACCCACTAACTTCTGACTCAAAGCATCAATTACCAAATTAGCTTTCTCGGGGTGGTAACTAATGGTGCAGTCGTAGTTCTTAATCAATTCGAGTCACCTGCATTGCCTCATATTCAACTCTGTCTAAGTGAAAAAGTATTTGAGACTCTTATGATCAGTGAAGATCTCGCACTTCTCACTGTATAAGTAGTGTCATCATATCTTTAGTGCAAATATCACTGCTGCCAACTCTAAGCCATGTGTAAGGTAGTTTTTCTCGTACTCCTTGAGTTGGCGAGAAGCATATACGATAACTTTCCCTTGTTGCATCAAAACACACCCAAGTCCCTTTTGGCATACGTCACTGTAGATAACATAACCACCACCCCTTGATGGAATGGTCAAAACTGAAGCAGTGACTAAACGTTGCTTCAACTCCTGGAAACTCTGGTCACACTCTCTAGTCCACTCAAACCTACTATTCTTTCTTATAAGTTGCGTCAGAGGACCTGACAATTTAGAAAATCCCTCAACGAACTCGCAATAATACCCGACCAGACCTAAGAAACTCTGAACCTCATGCACGTTCCTCGATCTCGCCCAGTCAACTACCGCCTCTACCTTACTTGGGTCCATTGATATTCCTTCCCTGGACACTACATGCCCTAGAAATACAATCTGTTCCAACCAGAATTCACATTTCTTGAATTTAGCGAATAGCTTCTTCTCCTTGAGTACCTGAAGAACTAATCTCATATGAGTCTCATGCTCTATTGGACTCCTAGAATAAATCAGGATGTCATCAATAAACACTACTACGAACTGATCCAAGTACTTGTTGAAAATCCTGTTCATCAGGTCCATGAATGCTGCAGGTGCATTTGTCAAATCAAACGGCGTAACCAAAAATTTATAGTGGTCATACCAAGTTCAAAAGGCTATCTTCGATACATCCTCTACCTTCACCTTCAACTAGTGATACCCGAATCACAGATCGATCTTAAAGAAAACCCGAGTACCCTTCAACTGGTCAAACAGGTCGTCAATACGAGGTAACGGGTATCTATTCTTCACTATCACCTTGTTAATCCCTCGGTAGTCGATGCACATCCTCATCGACCTATCTTTCTTCTTTACAAACAATACCGGTGCTCCCCAGGGTGATATGCTCAGTTTAATGAACCCCTTATTAAGAAGTTCCTGCAACTGCTTTTTCAATTCCTTTAGTTCTGCTGGAGCCATTTTGTACGGCACCTTGGAGATTGGTGTCGTCCCTGGTGCTAACTCAATAGCAAACTCCACTTCACGATCTGGAGGCAATCTTAATAAGTCCTCAGGAAACACATCTAGAAACTCTCGTATCACTGGAATATCCTCTAACTTTAGTCCCTCTTTTGGTACCACTTTCACACACGCCAGATACCCCTGGCAGTTGTCCAGGAGTAACCTTCTCGGTTGTATCGCTAATAGGATCTGTGGTGCAGATCGCACACACGACCCAACGAATTTAAACTCTTGCTCCCCTGGAGGTCTAAACACTACCTCCTTCTATTGGCAATCTATGCTCGCATAGCTGGATGATAACCAATTCATCCCTAAAATAATATCAAATCCCTGCATCTCTAGAACAATTAGACTAGCAGGCAACCTCTTCCCATCTCCACTGAGTGGTCTTTAACCACCTTATTGCATACAATAACCAACCCTATCGGCTTGACCACACCTAACTCGCCCCCTAACAACTGAGTTTCAACTCCACATACACAAGCAATTCCTCGAGATACAGACGAGTAGGTTGCACCTGAGTCAAATAACACAGTAGCATTATGTGACAAAACTAAAATCATATTTGTCACCACATTGCCGGCATTCTTTGCATTGCTCGACATCAATGAGTACACCTGCGCTTGCACGGTGCTCCCCTAGTGACCACCTCTGGGTGCCTGACTACTTCCACCATACTGCTGCTGTGAAGGCGCGAAGTTCAATACCATGTGATAATCCCGCACATGATGTCTCGCACCACCATACCGGTAGCAGCCTGTAAAACCAGTCCTACACCCACCCGCATGCTTTCTTTGGCATTTGGGACAGGTAAAGTGCTAATAATCCCCGTGAGGGGCTCGAGGTCCCGTCGTCTGTCACTGGCTCGATGAAGTACCAAGCCGCTTCCAGGAGCTCTGGCCGGTGTTGGACTGAAAACTCTGAGATAAAGATCTCTTCTTTTCATTTGCCTCTCTCTTTCCTTCTAGAATACTGGCCTCTGCCGCCATGACTCTATCCACCAGCTCAGTAAAGCTTTAGACCAATAATGTCGCCACCTATGCACGAATTGCCTACCTCAGCCATCTCTCAAACATTCGAGCCTTCTTCGGCTCATTCGAGACCATATATGGAGCGAATCGGGACAGTTCCACAAATCGGGCCGCATACTGCTGTACAGTCATAGACCCCTGAGTCAAACGCAAGAACTCCTCAGCCTTTACCTCTCGGGTGGCAATAGGGAAGTATCTGCTGAAGAAAATCTCACTAAAAGAGCTCCAGGTGATCGATACGTACCTTGGACGCTGCTTCTCCACTAACCTAGCCAATCTCCACCACCTCTTTGCCTACCCCCACCAGTTTGAAGGCGACAAACCAAACCTTCTACTCCTCAGTGCATTCCAGCACCCCCAGTAGTTTCTCCATCTCCTTAACTCAATCCTCTACTTCAATCGGGTTCGGGCCTCCAGAAAATGCTAGTGGATTCGTCCAGGTGAATTTCTAAAACGTGCAGCCCTTATCAGCCGCTGGCTGATCCCGCTCTCTAAAATCCCTCTGGGTTTCTTTCCTAACTTGTCGCACTATACTGTGCAACACCGCCGAAGCATCAGCATCGTCCTCGCTGGATGTGTCCATATGGTTATCTCCCCTAACATCCACATCCTTTCCCCTAGAGTCCATCCTGTAAATGGGATAGAAACCACATCAATATTCCATTCTTATCATGTGGAACAAAATCATTAAATAAAGAAATACCGTGACAACAAAATTCTCAATTTAACCGGGCAGGTCAAACAATCCTGACATAAACCGTCGACATATAGACCTCTATCCCTACTCTAGGACAATTACATACTCACTTTACTTAACGTTTTAACTTAGATTTCGAGTTTCAACCTCTCGACCCCAGAACGAAAACATCGATTAATTTACCATGGTTTTTTTGAAATCGTCATTTCAGGAAAAACACAGAAGACCGTTGACAGAGACCCGCCACCAAGTCTCCAGATTAAAACCTGCCTAACTTACTCTTATCCTCATCTCCTCTCAACCTATTCTTTGGTAATCCTTAACCGTCAAAGTCTGCAGAACCTAGCAAACCTAGGCTTTTATATTACTTGTAACGTATCGAACCCCTCACGGGCCCAGGTTGCTACTTTAGTGATGTTTATGTACCTGATACCATCTCATAATATAAAATATGCAACGGAATAATTGAAACATTCTCCACAGTCTATTACTAGAGTCTAAATATCAACATACATCAAGGTCTTTCCATTCTCATATTACATTTTAAACTAAAAAGTCAACTAACTCAATTCATACGACCATAATATAAGCCCTGAGGCATACAACAAAAACATCTCACATCTGAGTTCTTGCAAACACTCACAGAAAGAAACTATACTAGTCTCCACCCCCTAGTTCTGTTAAACTCGATCATGTGATTCTTTGAAAAGATATGTTGTATACAGGGTGAGACACCTCTCAGTAAGGAAGATTAAGTTAATGACAATGTGTGGTCAGCATATGTTTCAGTGCATATAAAATCATACATCTCTCATTTATTGAAAATAGTATGTATACTCCTCATTTCTCATAGCACAAAACAGTACTGAAAACAATTACATCATTTACATAAATATACTGATATGCATAAAAGACTCCCCCTAGAACTATACGCCATATATAAACCCCCGTGGTCAAGGTTGTGCTGCCCAAAGGCAGACTAAAACTTGGGGAATCAACCCAGACCAAGTCACTCCCTTCTAACTACGTCTGCAGGTTTCCGCAACTCGCTTGCTGGTCTGATTGCCCTACCACTTCCTGGTATGTACTTCCAGGGAAGGTAACACCTCTACTTGGGTCAATCGGCTAGGACCACCCAACACCACTCTCGCAGTACAATGTGGGCGTACACGGTCAAATGGTGAAACTCTCTCTAGCTATGGTATTGTGCTCATAACAACTGGGTTCTCAGGGTTCCTAGAGCATATCATGCAATTTAAGTAATTAAAACTGTACGTTGAAACTCATTTCACAGAAAATATGTCATTATATAAAACCCTAGCCTCGCGTCGTTTACTACAAACTTGGGCCTCGGCCCTCTTTTACAACTCGGCTCTCGGCCACTGAATAAAACTCCGGCCTTTTGGCTGTCTAGTAAAACTCAACCCTCACGACCATCATATAAATCCCTGCATTTCTCAAACAGTTCCAATATGTTTAGCAAATAGTTCAGTATTCACAAACAATCTCATTTTTGGTATTTCCATAACTCTCAAAATAATATTCACCTGTCACACAATTTTCCATATTTAAAACATAACCCGTAGGCAAACAATAAGAACACCGCATAAATGGTTTGTAGGATCAAACCGAACTTTTCACCGTTCATTTCTACTCAAAATATCATATCATATATCCCAAGTTTGAAAACGGGACTTTTGAACGCTTGGTTTTAGAAACCTCAACTGAAAACATAAATATAACTACTCTATAAATATTTTCATCGGTTCAAAATCATAAAAACGCTGCATTAACATAATCCCCTTATCTATATTTGAAAACAAATCCAAAACGGACAAAAAAATCGAAAGCCCTAGCTTTTCGAACCGGTGAAACTACAAGATCTTATGCGCTAAACGGTGAGGTAGTGATCCGGGAGCACTAGGGGGCCTGTAAAAACCTTTTGATGAAGAAATCCTGAAACCCTAGAAGAGCTCAAAAAGAAGGATTTTGAGATTTCCTAAAAAAATAAATTCACTTCTATTTATAGGTGAGCAAGCCTAGGAGAAAATTGGCGCCGATTTCCCCTGTTCCCACAAAATCGTTGCCGATTTTGTGGTTGACTCGTCCACTTGACCCAAAACCGGTGCCGATTTTCTTCCAACTTGCAAAACCGTTGCCGGTTTGGGCCTTGACTTGCCCAATTCCTTCTTTTTCTTTTATTTTCCTTTATCTCTCTCTTTTATATTCATTTTCCTTTATTTTTTGGATTCGGGTTCCTACATCATGCTTAAAATATATAGAGTTAATATCAATTCCCAGTATTTGAACTCAAAATCTTTATCTACATTTATACAAATTTAAATAAAAGGTCCAAATGACCAAACCAAGCCCCCTCAAGTAGACTTGGTAAAGCGGATCGAGCCAGATAATCTGTGGCAGATTTAGCAGATTATCAAGTGAAAAAATCATAATCCATATTCGACTCGAATAATTGGCGGATTGATGGTGGTTCAGGTCGGATAATTCATGGTAGATGACGTATAATTTATCATTCTCAAATATAATTTATTTTATTAATAATTTATTTTGTGTCATAATAATTGAAGTTGTATATGACAACTTGCAAGTAACTTGTATATTAACTTTTCTAGTAACTATATCAATCGTTTCTACTAATTAACAACTTCTGATTCATGTAAGTAAAATTGTAGGCATTGAAATATAAGAAATTAGTGAGAAACCTGATTATCTAAAGTTGAAAGAGTAAATTTGAAACCCTAACAGTTAACACTAACAGTGACTTTACTGATTTAGTTAACTGAATTTAAAATTATCAAATTGAAACTATAAGTAGGTTGGGCCAAGGGGGCTTGGGCTGACTGTTGAGCCACTGGCTAGGTGGGTTAGGGCCCGGGTTATTGAGTTTTAAGTTTTAACTTTTATCTTTTAAAAAATCTCGTACTTTTTTTAAGCGGGTTGACGAATATCTGCTAGATAAATTTGACTAGACCCATTTAAGGGGCAGATATAAAATTTAGTATCATATTTGACTCATTTAACAAGCAAGTCAATTAAAAAAAGTCAAATCCAGTTCAATTAACATATTTGTATCCATTTTATAAGGTCTACCCTCAAAGAACACCTCATGTCTTATGAACATATGTTGTCGTGTGTTCTTATCTTAATGTAGATATCACAACAGGGGCAATCTACTCTTGTCAATTGCATAGCTGATTTTCCCCGCTCTTTGGTTCATAGAAAGCCTACCAAGCTCACGATGGTGGGCAATCCATTTAGACCTGGCAAAGCGGATCGAGTCGGATAATCCATGACACATAAGACGGATTATCAAGTGAAAAAATCATAATCCATATTCAATTCATTTAAGTGGCGGATTAAACGGTTTCGAGACGGATAATTCATGGCGGATGGACGGATAATCCGCCATTCTCAAATATAATTTTATTAATAATTTACATTGTGTCATAATAATTTAAGTTGTATACAACAACTTGCAATTAGTTTGTATAATTAACTTTTCTAGTGACTATATCAATCATTCGTTTATACTAATTAACAACTCCTTATTTATATAAGTAAAACTATAAGCAATAAAACATAATAAATTAGTTTCAATCCAACTCAAAATAGAAACTCAAGGGTCAATTTTAATAGAAGAAAGGAGAGTTATGAGTGACTTAAAAGAGTTGTACCAATAGAAAATATTGTTATGTTCAATATATTAAACAATAATAATTGAAAAAGCTGATGGATACTATGAAAAGAAAATAAAATAATAAGAAAATAATTTTTTTCACTGTATTTTCTCTTTATATTAATACTATTAAAAATAAAGATTACTCAAATAAGATTAAAAACTAAGATAAAATTTAAAATGAGAAATTTGTTCAAAATTTTACTATATATTCCTCAAATTTCTCTTTGATTAAATACGAAAAAATAGTATCTTTCTTATTTTCTTTCATTTTTAAATTTTTTCCCTAGTTCAAAATAGAACCAAACTATACAGCTAATTACTCTTCTACACAGTATCATAACCAAACATAAAAAAGGTAAAATCTTTTGACTTTTCTTTTTTTGTCCAAATATTTTCCAATTTCAAAACATAATTTTACTATTTTTTTACAATAACGTAACAACACATGTTTGGAACCATAAAGTTCGGATGTCAAATTTATATTTTTAGTGTGAAATTATATTGAATACCATCTAACTACAAATCTCCAAATCAACTACCTCAAATACAGCTTGGTATTATTGTCAAAAATTACACAAACGAAACCAAAAATAAAAATTAAAAATCAAAAAATTAAAAATCAAAAAAACCAGAAACCAACAAACGACTCAAAAGTCAGAACTCAGAAGACAAATTTCCCCAAAAGAGAGAGAGTTGAACCTGGTTCTGTGGTTCGTGAAGCTGAAGCAGCGAGCAAGTGATGGGCGGTAGTCGGCGATGACAACGAAAGTGAATGAGAAGTGAGAGTGCAGAGAATGAGAGAAGATTCAGATTTCAGACTGTAGTGTTGTCTGTGCAGTGTAGCGTGTACACAGAGTAAGAGTGTCCACTGTAACGGCGAGTGACTCGAGTGAGAGAGCGATGGGTGAACAGCGAATTGACGAAGGTACGGCAACACCGCGAGGCGAGGCTTGTTACATACTCACAAGGCTCCGCGAGCAAGCGATGGGAGGCAATCGACAACGGCGACGAAAAATGAAAGTATGAAACCCTAAACGAAAGTGAATGGGAATGGGGAGTGAGAAAGTAGAGATTGAGAGAAGAGTCAAAAGATTCAAATGAGTGAGACGTAGTCACGTGAGTGTTGTGTGCTGTCTGTGGCCTGTGCTGAGAATTGGCCGTGGGTAAGCGGGTTTTTTTGAGGGGGGGGGGGTTATGAGTTAATCATTAATTGGCTTTTAAACGAGTTGGTGGATATCTGTGACATAAATCCGACCCGTTAGAAAAACGGATATAAAATGGAAAATCATATTCAACTCATTTAACAAACAATTCGATTATAATCGATTAAAGCGAATCGAATTTAATTCGGATTAACGGATTCATATCTATTTTTCCAGGTCTAAATCTATTCATGCCCTGGCCTAGCATATAATTAATTAATTAATTAAAAATTATTTAAAAAAATATAAACCAAGATAAAAATAAACAAAAGGAAGCAAAATTCAAAACTTAAACTCAAAATAAAACTTAAAAATAAATAAATAAATAAATAATAAAATAAAGCGTCTGCAGATGTTCCATCTATAGCAAGTAGCAGCAGCCAGTTCCAATTGAAGGTAAGCAACCAGAGTCTAAATTGCAATTTATTTAAACAAAGAATGGGAATATTTGCATAAATATGTTAAAATGGAGAATTGCAACATTAATATATTCATAAAGAATTACTTCAGCGAAGCTGACTTCAGAATTTGGTTCTTCTGTTATTACTGCTCTCCAGTGGACTGCGGTCCAGACGGACTGGTGCCCCCCCGGATCCGCTTCTGCAGATGCTCCAAGCTAGCCACCCGCTGCATGGAAGCAGTTCGGCTCATATTGCCCCCGGCAGCAGCCCCGGCTGAAGTATTTTGCTGCCCATTTTCAACCGAAGAAACATCTGATAGACCATTGTTAACCAGAGGGTCAAGACAGGGCATGGGATTATTAGAGGCAGGCTTATGATAATAATGCTGCTTGGGATCATCATGCACGGGAACAGTAGCATCAGCTGCTGAGTTGCAAGCGCTTCCATCGAACGAAGATGTGCTCACTGAAGAAATCTCAGACATTGCTTGGAACAGTGGATTCAATCCGGTAACTCCGGTAACTCTTTTCACAGTCTCTTCAGCCATTTTGACCTGAGAGCATAAAAACAACAACAACAACAAAATCAAGCCTTAGTCCTACTAAGCGGGGTCGGGTATATGAATCATTTTTCGCCAATGCATATACAAAATATAAATATAAATGAGTTAAGCATCAATTTACCAAATCATTGTGCACAATACTTCATGATTTTTTTTTTCACCCTCTCCAATCTCTCTTTCTTTTTTCAGATTTCGTTACATTTAAATTGGCACAGAAGATTTCAATGCTTCTTGCAACCAACATGAAAATCTTCCTCTAGTGCTGTGTCAGGGCTAGGTAGACACCCAATGCATCTTTGGGGAATGTCTAGCAGCCATGGCACGCCACCATAAATCAAGATGAGTCATTACCTTAGCTCTCAATGTTTCAACATCAGCTTTTAAAACTCTATTGTCAACAGCTGCTTCATTGTACTTTTGGGTCACATCAGTGAAGCGCTTTAATAAGGAAGAATTTTCGACTCTTAGTTGAGAAACCTATGCCGAACCATGAAGAAAGAAGAGTTATTTAGAAAATATAATTAAAGATTGAAAAAACAAAAAAAAAAAAAAGAAAGAAGAAAAGAAGCACTGGGCAATTCAAGGGACCAAACCTGTGTCTCAAGTTCAGTTAAATGAGCCTGTTTCCTCCTCCTTGATCGCCTGGCTGACTCTCTATTTGAAAGCATTCTGAGAAGCACTAGATAAAATCAATAATGTGGATTGGTTCTGATGCAGGAATCAATACGTAGTGGGCATAATGGCCTTTATATAGGCTTACAATGTTGGGAAGACGAGGAACTAATGTAACATATATTAACTATAGGCAATTTGGTACCACTTGTCAAAAATTACGGAAACAGAAAATGAAAACAAAAAAACCAGGGGCAAAAATGATAGACTAAAATCTAGCAACTTTTTGGTTAATATCCAAAACTAAAAGAATTTTAAATTTTGACTAAGCAACGCATTCAGTTTTGTTTTCTTTTAATGACGGGTGTATGAGTAGTTTATTTACTCTCTCTCTCCCCCCCTTCTTTCTTCCTCCTCCCCTGGGCCCACCTTCTTTTTCTTTCTTCTGCTTCTTCTCTTCTCCTTTCTCTTTCTCTCAATTAATTCTCACTGCCTCTGTTTCTGTACCTGTGCTAAAAAAACTAGGGAACATCAAGCGGCCAGCTGTGCAACTCTAGAAGTCTCAGGATGTCATAGTTCTATTTATTTTTTTTGGATTACGCACCGGGTATCCACGCGTCCGTTTTACGGTCCACGTGACTAATTCTGCGCCCCTTGAAGTTGATTCCACAACTCCAAAGGGAGGGTAAATTCAGGAGTCCAAGGGCGAAAACGAGCTTAAGAGGGTTTGAACACCTGACCTCGTGAAAGGCACTCCTACAACCCGAACTACCACCTGAACCACACCTTGGGAGTTCATAGTTCTGTTTATTGAATGCACCCAACTTGTACAAAAAAACCAAAGGATATGATAGGTAACTCAACCTCCTCAAGGCCGTGTCTGACAAGACCAATGCCAAGCAATGGACTCTATGGCCTTCCTTCCTTTTTATTCTCATTGGGAAAGCTGGTGACAAGTAAATTTCCCCCAAGTCAAGTTTCCTCATTCCTTCATATCAATATATATGGAGATATTTTGTCAACTGAAGGAACACAAATCCAGTCATTGTTAAACTTGTCAATTCCAGAGAGTTTATCTTGCGAGACTATGGTTTTTCCCACAAGCATATGCAACCTAAACAAAGATGGCTTCCTAGTTACTAAAACTATGTCACGTACACATTGTTGCAGGTTATAAATGGAACATGTTGTTCCCTAATTGAAAATCTATCAATTACTAAATGATATGGATATTTCCAGTGTATAAAATACAGCAAGCACACAAACACAGGAAAAAAAAAAAGCAACTTAAACAGCACAGACCATTGTTACCTCCTTACACGTTTGGCATCAGCAGGGTTCATGTTCCCAGTTGTTTCTGTTTCCCCTTCAAGTTCATCATCATCTGATTGTTCTCTCGATGACTCACTTGTGGTTTGCCTCACTTGAGCTCCAGACTTCTTCTGTGCGGCAGGTAAGGAAGGCGGTCCACCAATATCCTTATCTTGTGTCCTTGACAAATCGCACCCAGATCCTACATAGGTAATAGGAAAAAAGAAGATAATTTAGAACTGCAATACTCGCCATGCTTTATTTCAAAACTCAGCCTGCTCTGCAGAGAGAGTATGTCAAAGGGATGCACAGACGAGGCTCAACATATAATTATATTGGTTGATGGACGCAAACTTTTAACTTAAGATTCACAGAGCTTCTAATCAGATCACCATCATAATCATAATAATCATTGCAGTCCCTTATCAATTATAAATTTTGAGAGGCCAGGGGGGGAAAAAGTTCTTCACCCTTTTCAGTTCAGCACTATTGTACAGAGTCGATCTTTGAGGGCTAAATCTTCTAAGTCCAGACTGGCCCTCTTTAGCTTTCCAATCCACTCTTCAAAAAAACAGATGGAAATCTAAACAAATGTGCATATATATCATAACTGAAAAAGAAAAAAACAAAACAAAACAAAACAAAACAAAAACAAAGCAAAACAAACCATAGTTGTTAGAATCTTATGACTTGATTCAGTTCATATGATTCAAATCAGTTCACACCAAATTGATCGAATCTCACTAATGAATCTAAAAACAACTGAATCATTGCCAAATCTCCGATTCGCCTCGTGAATCTAACAAATCAATCTGAAACTATCGATTCACTCAATTCTATACGTATCATGTCTTAAAAAACTGCCGGTTTAAAACCCTATTTCTTTTTTTACTTTACACATTTATCTTCCATTCCTTGTCTACGTCTGTATTGCACTAAAAAATAGGGGAAAAATATAACTATAGTTCTTATGTTTCCTGGACAAAACCATTCTTCACTCTTAAGAGTATAGTGTCTTGCCATCAAGAAGGGGTAGAACACTTAACGGCTAAGGTGGTACTCATGTGTCATTATGTAGTTAAGATTCAAAAGTTAGTTTTTTTAGTAGTTTGTTCAATTATTATCATTTTTTCTTGGTTTTTTTTCTTCTTAACTGAAGTAAGAATATGCATAAAATATTATGTTTTTCAATTGTTGATAAACATCAAAAGTTCAATTCTTTATTGTTTTTTTCTTGATTCCTTCCTTAAACAGCATAAAGTTCATTGTTTTTATTAATATTTCTTGACTCCTCCCCCTACTTTTCATTTTTCTAGGGAAAGCTCACACATGAAATATGATTTTTTTTTTTGTCAAAAGAATATTGTACTATTTTACTTATTTTCCGTATATCAATATATGTATGTCATTCAGAATAAATTTTGGAAATTTGAACTGAATCTTATGATTTGATTAAATTTAAATCTTGATTCTCGATTCCCAAAATTGAAATTTCAATTCACAATTTGAATCTCAATTTGACAGCTACAAAACCAAAAAAAAAGCAAACAAACAAACAAACAGGATAAAAAGAATAAGCAGATCTAAACAAGTGGAGATGTGCACCTTTAGATGGGGCCTGGGGTCCTAAAGCTGAAGAGCTGGAAGCCTGCAATCCATTGTCAGCTAAAGCAGCAGAATTCTGATGTTTTCCAAGAGAACCCTATTGAAACAGAAGAACACATTTAACCGAAAATAACACAAATATATGAAGTCATGATCATAAATCATAAGATTTAAATAGTGATTCAACAAGTGTTATACCCCTGTAAAAAGGTTGGCTTCCCTGAGGTTTCAATAATTTCATAGGCCTCCCTTGAGATTTGTCAAAAGACACAAATATTCCCTTATATTTTACAAAAGAAAAGCCCTTTGAGCGATATAAATGTCCCAAGAATCAAATGTTAGAGAAAGTCTTTGGAATTTTTGAAATTTAATGGGAGGTTCATGAAATTTTTGAAAACTTAAGGGAGGTCAGTGTCTTTTTCTCAAACTTCAAGGGAAGTGAGCGTTTTTTGCCTTCTTATTTACATGTCTGTGTGTATGTGTGTGTGTGTGTGTGTGTGTGTGTGTGAGAGAGAGAGAGAGAGAGAGAGAGATGAAGCCATTAAATTCATGAAATTATTACAAACCGATAATATTATATTATGAAGCTATGATTGTTAGTTCCCTAAAATATTCATTAAAAATCTTAAAGGAATAGACTGGCCGGTCAGTATCTAAATGCAGTTCTCACAAACATTATATATATGAAGCTGACAAGAAATAGATGATCTTAATATAAAGAATAAATGGATATGAATCTTCTCTTTTCAATCAATAAAAGGATGTGTCGGAAATTCATTTTATATTACTTTCTATAACTTATTATCGCAAGAATTGTGGGATTTAGAAATAAAAAAATAAAAAAAAATTGTTCTGCATGTTTCATGATAAAATAATTCGTGAATTAAAAGTAGAACCCTTAAACTTGAAAAGTACCTACTCAAATCCGGCACTGATTGGGAAAAACAACTAAAATCGTTTAAATACAATAAAAAAAATTACTAAATCAATGAGCAAAATATAATAACAAGCTGAGAAAATGAATAATAGAAGACTTTTATATCTCATATTCTGCAACTTCATTTAACATTTCGGAAGTTAAAACAACAGTAAAAACAAAAAATAGGGACAGGCTATTCTTTCTTTCCGTTTCCCTTTTTTTTTCATTCGTTTTCCTCAGGTTTCTCAGTAACCAAACAGATTATTTAAAAAAAAATACCCTAGTAAAAGCCACAGCGGCGCATTCCAGATTGAGACGACTTTTGAGAAACGACTGGTATTCCTCCGAGTCTGCCGGAATGTTCGGCGGCGGGCAGCTAAGCAACGTCGTTGCTTGTCGATGGCCGTTGTTGATCTCGAAGACGTCATTTCCAGCCTTCGTCGAAGAACTAGCCGCAGCAGAAGGGGCGGCGGCGGCAGGTGGAGAACTCAGCTGTGAGGCCGAAGCCTCTTGAATGAACCGTTGGAAGGCCCATTCGGACTCGCTGCGGTTCATTTTGGATGATTCTTCCGTCGACGACGACGATAACTTCGAGGATGATGAGTGGATCCGCGGCGATGACCAGAACTGATCGGAAATTTCACCCATTGAGAACACCCTATCCATTCTCTCCCTCTCCCTCTCTCTCTCTCTCCCACTCTGCGTGTCATATAATTCCTTTAATGGGAAATGTTAAGGTGTTTCTAGCGGTATTATCCTCTTTGAATATAATATAGTTTTGTTTTCCCATTAAATAATCACGAATTTTATTTGTTGAAAAAGATTTTCATAAGTCAAATTTAATTCTACGATTATTATATGTTGAAGTTAATCTTATTTTTTATTTTTTGGCAAAAGATACTCCCCCCCCCCCCCTTTTCGGTTTGATAAAAAGACAGAAACATCCCTAAGGTTTTAAAAATCTTAAGAACCTTTCCGAAGATTTATCAAAAAAGACACAAATTTGTCCTAATGTTTCAAAAATATCACAAACTTTCTCTGAAATTCGCCAAAAAAACATACTTCCTTTTAAGAAATACATTTTTTCACAAAATATAAGAGGAAATTTGTGTATTTTTAACAAACTTTAGAATAAGTCCATGGGAGATCATTGTCTTTTTGTTGAACCTCAGGGGAGGTTAGTGTCTTTTGTCCTTTTATTTTTATATTTTTAGGTATGAAATCAAATTTTGTGAAATTTTTAGTTTCCATTTACACCGAATATTATATTTGATAAAGAGAAAAGCAAAATAAATGAAATTTTTTTTTAAGTATATTCGCTTTATATATCAAATACTATTCAAATAAAAACTTAGGACAAAAGACACAGATTTTTAATTTTTCATTGACCCATTAGATATTTACCTTTTTATAGTTGTTGATATTCAAGTATGAAAAATAATTTTTTTTTAAGAATAAAAGACACTGACCTCCCATAAGATTTTAAAAAAAAAAATAATGACATTTCCTAAGATTTCACAAATTCTAAAGACTTTTTTTAAGGTTTTAAGAATTTTAATGACCTCCCGATTTACCAAAAAGATACAAATTTCTCATAATATCTTGCAAAAAGATAAAAAAATTTTATGAAAGGTATGCATTTTTTTTGGCAAACCTTAATACTTTAATATCGTATTTAAACAAGGTATAAAAATGACACTATCATGACTTTGTGCTTAATACTTTTCCATATATGAAATGATTACATCTCTCATATAATTGTCATTTCATTTTGTTTCTTCCATTCAAATTACTTATAGAGATCCTTGTCACTTCAAAATTTATTGTAGATGATTTTTTATTCCTTAACAAAAAATACTTAAAAAAGAATGGCTCACGTAAAATTTAAAAATTTATTATTATTTTATATTAATATTTGGATCACTAAAATAACATGGAATCTACGCCCGCATCAAATTGTATAATGAAATTAGGATATTAGTTAATTTATTTAAAGATACCCCGTTTGTAAACACATTAAATTAATGCTCTACATATTCACCCGAAGCTTTTCAATAATGGCGTTATTAATAACAACCGGTGAATTCACAAAGAATGAGCTAATAATGAAAGACTTGTTAATGGGTTGACGGAAAATTAAAATATTGCTCATGGTTCGATTTAAAGTGATAAGAATACGGTGAGGATAAGTATTTCTCTTATCTTCTTCCCTTATAATCTTCATCTATTTTCATCATATTGATATTATTTATATCATTCTAGTAGCAAGCTTGCACACCTAATCTATTTTCTACAAGCTTGTTTTGAATCTACTCTGTAAAACTAATCATTCTTTTTTATTTTGTTCTGCTTCGTTAAGTAATTGAATACACTTGCTCGTATTGTTCAAGATTTTGTATGTGCACACAAACCCGAACCTGCTAAGTAATCCTGAAAATTATGTGCGCACGGTTACTATTTGTACCAATAATTGTTCTTTATAGGCACAAAATGTTTTAAAGACAATAGTCCTTCAACACCTCAATTTTGCTATAGTAATATTCTTACTATTTAAATATTTAATTATTTTCTTATTACATTGTATTTCTAAATAATCTTAAAACCGAATATGGTCGCCTTCGATCCTATACTAGAGAAACTATTAACTAACCTCACTCTTGTGGAATCCTTTGATAGGATAGATTAAAGGCATTGGAAAATAAAGAAATTTACTTTACCTTGAAAAACACTGTCAATGGTGTATGTTCTAGAGACTCTCTGACTATTACTGTAAGGAAACAATAATCATATTATACTAAAGTGGGAGAAAGATAACAAGCAGTGTAAAAATTACATTCTTAATATTTTATCGAATGAGTTCCACAATGCTTACTATAAGTATGACCCTGTCGAGAAAATATGAGAGCTTTTTTACAAGAACTAGATCACCCAAGATATTGGAACTAAGAAATGTGTTTTCAGCAAACTCTACACTATGAAATGAATAATGAAAAAATAGTAGATCTGCAAATTCAAGAACTTCAAAAATTACAGCAGAACATGTTGCATGAGGGAATAGAAGTGAATGATATGTTTCAAATAGCTTCCTTAGTCATAAATTGTCACCACCCTAGAATGGGACCAAGGGAATACTAATGCACAAGAGAAGGACATAGACTTAGAAGAAGTTATTATGCATTTAAGGATAAAAGAAGTTAATAAAGAAATAACAAAATGAAGAGAAAGTCAAACTTCATGGAAGATAAAAAGGCGAGATCCAACAAGAAGTTTAGAATTGAGAAATAAGCTAGTGGGATCTAAAACAATAGAAGGTTTAGCATTAGGAAAAACAACCAAACCAACAATCAACTAAACAATCAAAGTAAGAACCATTTTGACAACCAATTGAGGTACAATTGATCCAACATACACTACAAAAAAAAGGTTATTAGTGACTATTTCAAACTGTCACTAATAAGAGAAAATCGTCTCTAATACTTATTAGTGACGGTTTCGAATTGGCCACTAAAACAGCAGTGACAACTAATTATTAGTGATGGTTTTTAAATCGTCACTAATAATGGAATATTAGTGACGGTTTCATTCTATCACTAAAAGCTTAAGACTGTCACTATAACTTGCACATTTTCTCGGCTGAAAATCGTCCCTAAAAGTCCAACTATTAGTGACGATTTTCAAACTGTCACTAAAAGTTGTACTATGGTTTGTGAATTTGTCACTAATAGTCTAACTTTTAGTGACGGTTTCCAAACTATCACCAATAGTACCTCTTTTAGTGACTGTTTTCAAACCGTCACTAATACTCACTAGTGGTACTATTAGTGATAGTTGTAGAATCGTCACTAAAAGTTTAAAATAATTTTAAAAAAAATTAAAATCATTCATTAATTCCTGTAAAAACCTATAATTACATTTTTGCACACATAATATTGAACCAAAATGACTTAAAAATTCATAAATTGTTCAAAATTTATATACAAATTGTTTGGAAACATAAAAAATACAAGGAAAAAAAAAAAACTTGCATCCGACTGTAGTGGTCGATATCGTCCTTATTTTCTTGTGACAGCCCGCAGACCCTACAAAGTAATAATTATACAAAAAATTAGTCTACAATTTTTGAATATATAAGTGCATACTATAAGTAAAAATGATTTGATAGCAAAATGATTGGACATTGTTAAACAAAAAATGATACAATTTTAAATAGCTAAGTTTGATCAATCGAAATTTACTACACTCGGTGGCTACCTCGTATGCTCGAATTGGACACCTGAGTGCTTAAATCAATTAAATTTTCTAGGTTAGCTTATAAGTGCATAATTTTTAATCGGGGAGGAGTTTTTGGGTACCGTCAATTCCGACACGTCGAGATCAATGTCACGAACGTGTCGGGACTGATCCCACTAAGTTTGAAGCTCGTATGCCCGACTTGAATACTTGAGTGCTTAAATCCACTAAGTTTGCTAAGTTTATTTGTATTCTAACTTTACTTCTAGTGCGCAAAAAACTCCTAGGGAGGAGCTTTTGGGTATTATCAAGTCTGACACATGCAGCTCAATGTCACGAACATTTCAGGACGGACCCACTCGATTTAGAACTTTTATGCCTAACTTGGACACCTGAGTGCCAAAATCCACTAAGTTTGCTAAGTTTGTTTCTATTCTAACTTTGCTTCTAAGTGCGCAAAAAACTCTCAAGGAGGATCCTTTGGGTACCGTCAGCTCCGACACATCAAGCTCAATGTTAGGGACGTGTCAGGACTGATCTCACTTAGTTTGGACCTCATATGCCCAACTTGGACACCTAAGTGCCAAAATCCACTAATTTTACTAAGTTTGTTTGTATTTTAACTTTACTTCTAAGTACACAAAAAGCACCCGGGAGGAGTTTTTAGGCACCGTCAGCTCTAGCACATCGAGCTCAATGTCAAGGACATGTCAGGACTGGCCCCATTCAGTTTGTGCCCTGTATTCCCAACTTGGACACCTAAGTGCTAAAATCCACTAAGTTTGCTAAGTTTGTTTGTATTCTAACTTTACTTCTAAGTGCACAAAAAGCTCTCGGGGAAAAGTTTCTGGACACCATCAGCTCCAGCACATCGAGCTCAATATCAGGACATGTTGGGACTAACCCCACTCAATTTGGACCTTGTATGCCTGACTTGGATACCTGAGTGCTAAAATCCACTAAGTTTGCTAAGTTTTTTTGTATTCTAACTTTACTACTAAGTGCGTAAAAAACTCCTGGGAGCAAGTTTTTGGGCATCGTTAGTTCCGGCACGTCTGGCTCAATATGAAAAATGTATTGAGACTGACCCCACTCAGTTTGAAACTCGAATGCCTGAATTGGACACCTGAGTGCTTAAAATTAATTAAGTTTACTAAGTTAGCCTCTAAGCGCATAAATTTCAATCGGGGAGGATTTTTTAGGCACCGTCAGCTTTGGCATATCGAGCTCAATGTAAGGGACGTGTCAAGACTGACTCCACTTATTTTGGACCTCGTATGCCCAATTTAGACACCTAAGTGTTAAAATTCACTAAATTTGCTAAGTTTATTTATATTCTAATTTTACTTCTAAGTGTGCAAAAAACTCCCGAGGAGGATTTTTTGGGCACAATTAGCTCCGGCACGTTAGCTCAATGTCAAGGACATTTAGAGACTGATACCACTTAGTTTGGATTTCGTATGCCCGACTTAGACACCTGACTGCTAAAATACACTAAGTTTGCTAAGTTTGTTTGAATTCTAACTTTACTTCTTAGTGCGCAAAAAGCACCCGGGGAGGAGTTTTTTGGCACTATTAGCTTCGGCACACCTAGCTCAATGTGATGGATGTGTTGAGACTCAGCCCACTTTGTTTGGACTTCGTATGACTGAATTGGATACCTGAGTGTTTAAAATTAACTAAGTTTATTAAGTTCGCCTCTAAGTGCATAAATTTCAATTGAGGAGGATTTTTTGGGCACCGTCAACTCTGGCACATTGAGCTCAATGTTAGGGACATGTCAAGACTGCCCCACTTAGTTTGAACCTTATATACCTGACTTGGATACCTAAGTACTAAAATCCATTAAGTTTGTTAAGTTTCTTTGTATTCTAACTTTACTTCTAAGTGTGCAAAAAGCTCCTGAGAATGAGTTTTTGGGCATCATTAGCTCTGGCAAGTCTAGCTCAATGTGACAGACGTGTCGGGACTGACCCCACTCGATTTGGATCTCGTATGCCCGACTTGGACACCTGAGTGCTTAAATCAACTAATTTTGCAAAGTATGATTGTATTCTAACTTTGCTTCTAGTTGGTTTGTGAAAAAGAAAAATATGCATATTTCACGTTTTGGACACCTATAACCCCATTTTTGACTCCTAGCTATTTTCTTAGCTATCCACGTAGTCATTCCTACTCACTCTTGAACCTCCTTTTACATCTTAAGCTTTAATAAAAATTAAAGAAAAGGAACCTTCGAGAACTAACTATAGAAAACACTGCTACTATGGCTCTTAATAAGGCATCGTTCCCACTTTTATGATCACCTAAATTAACCACAGCTGCATCCAGTTTAAAAGCTTTTATTCTCCCTAACCTAGCCTTAATACCCCTCATATTTCCCTCCTCATCAACACCTCCTTTTTTCTTATCTATTTCTTCAAGAAGACGACTTCTCTTCCCAATATTACTGTCATTAACAACCTCAACTTCTTCTTCCTCCTCCTCTATCTTCCTCCTCCTCTCGTATAGTTCTTTGAAAATTAGGGCTTCTTTTAGCCTGGTTCTCTTCACTATTCGCAAGCTAGAATCCATCCCTACCTCCTTTCCATCTTTATCAATCTTTTTTTTATTTTTTCATTTTGTAAAAAGGGTTAGAAAGGAGAAGTTGCATGACCCAATCATGCGCTCATAAGATAAGACCATCTTATCATACATATAATATGGTCTTATCGTACATATAAAATGGTCTTATCTTACATATAAGATGGTCTTATCTTACATATAAGATGGTCCCATCTTACATATAAGATGGTCTTATCTTACATATAAGACAAACTTAACGTGCATATAAGACGATCTTATAGTACTTATAAGACGGTCTTATCTTACATAAAAGACGGTCTAGTCTTACATATAAGACGGTCTTAACATACATATAATATGGTCTTATCTTATATATAAGGTGATCTTATCTTACATATAAGACGGTCTCATCTTACATGTGATACGATCTTATGTTGCATATAAGATGGTCTTATCTTACATATTAGACAGTCTTATCTTACATCTAAGATGGTTTTATCCTATGAGCGCATGATTGGGTCATGCAATTTCTCCTTTCTAACCCTTTTTTACAAAATGAGAAAATACATAGAGATTGATAACGATGGAAAAGGAGGTAGGGATGGATTATACCTTGCCAATAAAGAATAGAACCAGGCTAAGAGAAGCCCTAATTTTCAAAGAACTGTATGGGAGGAGGAGGAGGAAGATAGAGGAGAAGGAGGAAGAAGAAGAAGCTAAGTTTGCTGATGACATAAATATTGGGAAGAGAATTTGTCTTCTTAAAGAAACTGATAAGAAAAGAGGAGGTGTTGATGAGGATGAAAATAGGAGGGGTACTAAGGCTAGGTTAAGGAGAATAAAAGTTTCTAAACTGAATGCAACTTTGTTTGATTTAGGTGACCATGAAAGTGGGAATGATGGCTCTATTGAGAGCAATCGTAGTAGCATTTTCTACAGTTGGTTCTCAAAGGTCCCTTGTCCTTAGCTTTTTCTAAAGCTTTAGATGTAAAAGGAGGTTCAGTAATGAGTAGGAATGACTACAAGGATAGCTAAGAAAATAGTTAGGAGTCAAAAATGGGGTTCTACGTGTCCAAAATGTGAAATATGCATATTTTTGTCCCAAACCAACTAGAAGAAAAGTTATAATACAATCATACTTTGCAAACTTAGTTTATTTAAGCACTTAGATGTCCAAGTCAGGCATATGAAGTCCAAACCGATTGGAGTCAGTCCCGCCACGTCCGCCACATTGAGCTCGACGTATCGGAGCTGACGATGCCCAAAAATTCCTCCTCGATTGAAATTTATGCTCTTAGAGGTAAACTTAGTAAACTTAGTTGATTCTAAGCACTCAAGTGTCCAATTCGGGCATACGAGCTCCAAACCGAGTGGGGACAGACCTGACATGTCCATCACATTGAGTTGGGTGTGCTGGAGCTGACGATGCCCAAAAAATCTTTTCGAGAGCTTTTACACACATATAGGTCCCACGCATGCTAGCAAGGCATGCATACCCATTAACAGACAAACAACGCACTCACTTACATAGTTATATATATTCATACTCAACCTCCATGAAGAAATTTAGAAATATTCATTCTTTATCTATTCCTTATTATAAACTCATAAAATATTCATTATGTGTATTCTCAAACATATCTAAGCTCTTGCGTTGACTCAAAATAAAGTAAAATTAATAAATAAATAAATAAATAAATAAATAAAAGAAGTACTTAATTTATCAGAATGTTCATTCATAATGTGTTGTTTAATAATATATAACATAGAAGCACAAAGTTCACCACAACATAGTAAGAAAAACGAAGAAGATATGGATTATACACAATAGTTGATTAGGAAAATACCATGTTAAGAGAAACACATACTTAATATGCTTTGGTGATCGTCAAGAAGAAGAAGAATGCATGTAAATGGTAATGACGTGGTACAAACCAGCAGTAGGGTCCTAGGGAAACAGGATGACTTTTACATGGTCCAAAAGTTGGGACTTTGATAACTACTAGTATTGCAAACATTTGGACACTCCAATCATATGCACAAACTCATCCAACATTAAACTTTTTCCTAAATATAACAATGGAGAAGATTAAAACCACCCTATTTACTTTTGGTTCAAATTCAAAACAATAATTAATAATGATAATCTTAAATTATTTCATTTAATAAAAAATATTTAAATGTTAATTAAAACTAAAATAATTAATAATGGAATTAGTAATTAGAAAATATTAATATTTAAACTTAAAATATATTTAAAAGTAATCATACATCACCCTATAATAAAAGTAAGTGTCCAAATATTACTTATTCTAAACACAACTAAATATCACTTGTAATTTTCAACACTTTTTTAGTTCAACACTTACTAAATTCAACACCGTTTTAAGTTATAAGTGTTACAAGCATTTTTTTTTTTTTTACTTATTCAATTCAACATTGTTTTAAGTTATAAGTGCTATAAGTATTTGTTTTTTAAGTGCTCCAAATGGGGGCTAATTGCTTGTTTGGTACTTAAGAATGGAATAAAATCAGAGGGAATCGAATCAAATTTATCACTTAATTTGGTCACATTTTCTATTTAATTTTTCATTCCACTTCTTTTCTACCACATTTCATTTTTCTAATCAAACATTACCTAACTCCTTTGTACTTTCCAAAACTATACTAAATCATAGTTTCATTATTTTTTTATTGACGAAACATGCTATCAAGACCAAAATACTTAGATAATTATCAATCTACAAGTGAATTTGTTTTCGCTTCAATTGGCGCTGCTATTTCTTGAAAATCTCAAAAGTAGACATGTATAACAAGATCTACTATAGAGGCAGAGTTTGTAGTTGTATTTAAAATAGTGAATGAGACCAATTGGTTAAACGATATTGTTGAGTAGTTGGAGCCAGCAGACGCGTGTGTGAGTTGGTGCCAGGTGCAAGCTGAATCCGCGTGCAAGCTGGTGCAAGCTAGAGCCACGTGCAAGCTGTGTTCGCCGATTTATTGTAATTCCTCCATCACCATTTAATGTAATTCCTCTAGCCATCTATAAATAGAGAGGTGTGTGCGAGTGAAAAATACACAGAGAAGAGAGGTAGAATGCATAAAAGAGAGTGAGGAAGAGTGCAGAGAGAGCTTCTTGAGAGTTTGTATTTTTCTCCCAATTTCATAGTGGATTGTGGTGTGCTGCGTGGATGTAGGTCAATCTAGACCAAAGCACTTAATTTCTGGTGTCATCTATCTTTTTGGTGTGTGTTTTTTTGCTCACAGATTCCTAACAAGTGGTATAAGAGCCTGGTTCGGAGCAGAAAAGCCAGATTGGAGAAATTCACCGAAAATAGAGTCATGTCCAGTGTCTCAAAATTGAATTTTGAGGCCATCATCACATTCATTTCGTCGAGACGAAGCCAACGGTGCAAACCGAAGTTTGAAAGGAGCCCAGATGGCACCACACGTGCCAACACGCACCACGCTGAAGTCGTTTTTGTCTTCACATGCCTTCACGCGCTGGTGACCTTCCGACCATGCGCCCGTACGCACTACACGTGTCTTCCTCACCCGACCGCTTTGACCCGACCTGGTAACCTGCTCCATACCCAAACCATACTCAACCTGGATCCATACCAGTTGATCCAAACTCAACCAACCGACACGCGGCATCCCTGTAACGACCCGGCCCTTTACACGGACTCAGGTGTCACTCACATACATCAAATACCTATACCTGTTCAAGATATGGAAACAACCCGCCCTAAACAGGGACATACGGGTGTAAAACATACATAATCATGATGTAAATGTCGCGAAAAAACATAAACATCCATTGGGATTACTACTAGCCTTATACCAGAGTTCACTAATACATCCATAATTTACATACATTCGGACTTAGAGTAATCGTCATATTACAACCCTCCAAAAAGGACTTTCATCAAGTTTAGTACAAAATTTAGATGCTTACGTAAGCTAACCAAAATAACCTCCCTAGTCCCTTTATCTACTAGGACGGACGCACGGATGGACCTGAAAATAAAGGTTGTAAGATAGGGTGAGACACCTCTCAATAAGGAAGAAGGAGTTATAACAGTGTATGACTGCATACGTGCATATTTTCATTCAACATCTGGAATATAAATCAAATATTTTCAATACAGTAATGCATCAGTTATATCATTATTCATATTACAAAATTCTCACATCTGTCTTTCGACCATTTAATGATTTATCAGATGACCAACAGTAAAATATCTCTATAACCAGTTTTACCCCGTGGTTTGGGTTGTGCACTGATACTCGTCCAATGCCCTGTTCGTGCAGGCACTGTCGAGTACCTACATACGATCCGACTGCCTCCATTGGCCCAATATCAGCCAATGGTTTCACCCTGCTAGCCGACCATCTTGGTACCCACATCGTTTAGTACGTGTGGTTGCACATGTACATCTAGCTACGATATCGTGCCGTATCATATAACAGTGGTTTCATTTCACCCTGCAAAGAAAGTATTTTTCAACCTTCCCGGGACTCTCAAGTTGTGGTTCCGTGTATCATAAATTCAATTTATACAAATATGATTTTATCTCCCATAATCTATATCAATAGTATAGAAATAATTCCAGTGGGTTCAAACCGGCGTTTTTCCACTCAGTTTACCCCTCTTTGTTTATTGATGCGGCTCGGTGTATCACAAGCCTCTGTTTATCACATTGTCAGTATAACAAATTGGAATTTCATTCCCATATTCTATATCAGTAGTATAGAAAATACATTCATTTCCATTTCAACATATATCACACAAGTTTAATACAAAAACCCGCTAAATGATAGAAATTCAATATACATAGTTTAACTGAATAAATAAAGGATTCGAGCCTCTCCTACTATAGTATAAACACAAATAAACAATATTTGTAAAATTTGGATATCACACATCGAAATCCTCGTTTTTACCAAAAATCGTAAAATCGTCAAACCGGCATCTCTATTAGGTAGAATTTCACAAATAAGCAGTTAAATCATAAATAATAACATAAATTAGCTTTTTAGCAGTTTAGTTTTCCAAATATGCTGTTGTAATCAAATTCTCCTTACCTTATATTCGAAATGAAACTTCGTACGAAAACGGTCCAAAACGACAACCCGAGATCCCGAAAACCTAAAACCACAGAACATAATCTTACTATGTTTTCTACTGCTATCCAAATATCCAATCAAAATTAGGATCAGATTCCTACCTCGATTCTTGGGAAAACCCGAAACTCTCCGAAACGACGATCCGATCCACTAAAAGTGTAGAGTTTCCTCTTCTGATCCACGCAGTACCCTCCGTTTTTGGAAACGGACGACGAACGGCGAAGGATCTTAGAGAGAGAGAGAGAGAGAGAATGAGAGAATGAGAGAGAATAAGAGAATTTATAGAATAAATCCTAACTTATCCCTTAAGTAATCTAAATAAATATCTCCTCCAAGATATTTATATATAAATATCTCAAAATATCTCTTTTCAAAATATCTTCTCCAAAAAATATATATATATATATATATATATTATCCGGGGTCGGGTTACTACAATCCCTTTCAGTCGCCACGTGGCAATCGCAGCAACTGACACGTCAACGCTACCACGTCACCTACCATGTTAGCAGATGACGTCTGTTAATGGCGTCAGTGACTCTATCAGGAATATTTCGTCAGTCAAAGGCATATTCCGTTAAGTTTGACTGTGTTTGACCGAGGGTTTGACGAGGTTTTTTGAAGCTGTTTTGGAGTTGTTTTTCGGAAGACTTAAACCATTTCAAAGGTTTTCGACCGTTCTAGATCCAACCGTACCGTCCATTTGAGCTAATTCCATCTCTAGATCAGCGAATCGAGATTTCAAACAAAAAGAGCTCAAAGATTGAGATGTTTAATGGCAATAATTTCGGTTTCTAGAAGATGCAGATTGAAGATTACTTGTTTAGGAAAGAGTTGCACTTACCACTAAAGGGAAAGCCAGGATCTATGAATGAGGACGAGTGGGAGTTACTTGAACGGAAAGATCTCTGAGCTATCAGAATGATGTTGCCAAAGTCTGTGGCATTTAATATCAAGCACATATCATCCACCAAGTTTCTAATGGATGCGTTTTCTAACAAGTACGAGCAGCCGTCAGTCGCTAATAAGGTACAGTTTATGAAAATGTTATTTACTATAACCATGTCTGCAGGTGAAAGTTTTAGCAGACATTTGAATAGTTTCAACGAGGTATCAAATCAACTCGCTTTAGTCGGGATAACATTTGATAGTGAGATTCGTGTCGTACTAATTCTTAGTCAGTTGCCCAAAAGTTGGAATGGTGTTGTTACTGCAATCAATAGCTCCGTAGGGAAATCAAAGCTAGTATATGATAAGGTCGTCATCATGATTTTTACGGAAGAAATCAAAATGCAATCAAACCATGGTTCCACTTCGAGTTTAGCCTTGAACATGGAAAGTCGAGGTAGAGGAAGCAGGCATAGACAATCAAGCAATCACAGCATATCTAAGTCTAGGCAGTCCAGATCCAGAAAACCCAGAGGTTCTCAGAACACAGGTTCCTAAGATACAAAGAATATTGAGTGCTGAAACTATGGAAAAATTGGTCATTACAGAAACCAGTGCAAAGGTCTAAAGAAAAAATATGAGACGAAGGTGAAAATAGAAGCAAATGTTGCTTCAGAAAATGATGATATGTTGATCTGCTCTTTGGAGAGCAAAAAGGAGTCTTGGGTATTAAACTCTGAAGCTTCATTTCATGCCACTTGCAGTAGAAATTGCCTAGAGAAGTATACACCAGGTGACTTCGGCAAAGTATACCTTGGCAATGATCAACCTTGCGACATTGCCGGCAAGGGGACAATGAAGATCAAGATGAATGGGTCAGTATGAAAGCTGAGAGATGTCAGATATATTCCAGACCTGAGGAAGAACTTGATCTTAGTTGGTCAAATGGCAGATGAAGGATATAACACAACTTTCATTAGTGATGAATGGAAGATTTCGAAGGGTGCATTGACGATTGCACGAGGTAAGAAAAGTGGAACTCTTTATGTAACCCCTAATGCATGCATGTCTATTACAGTTGCTACATGAAATGATGATAGCAACATTTGGCATCAACGACTCGGAGACTTGAGTGAGAAGGGACTCAGGGTGATGCACTCAAAAGGAAAGTTGAGAGATTTACAGTCAGTGAAGATTGACACATATGAGGATTGCATACTTGGGAAATAGAAGAGGGTCAATTTCCAGATGAACACTAGTACCCCAAAGAAGGAGAGACTTGAGCTAGTCCATTTAGATGTATGGAGACCAACGACCATTTCATCCACAACTAGGAAGCATTACCTTTTAACATTTATTGATGATCATTCTCGGAAGGTATGAGTTTACTTCCTGAAAAACAAATATGATGTATTTGATGCTTTTAAAATTTGGAAAGCAATGGTTGAAAATGAAACTAGTTGAAAATCAAGAAGTTGAGAACCGATAACAATGGTTAGTGTAATGACACCGGGTTCAAGAAATTCTACTATGAGCATGGTATCATAATAGAAAGATTTGTGTTAGGTACACCTCAGCACAACGGCGTAGCCAAACAGATGAACAAATCGTTGACAGAAAAATCCAGAAGCATGCGTATGTAGTCAGGCTTACCAAAGATGTTTTGGGCAGAAGCAATCAACACAGTGACTTACTTGATTAACAGGAGTCCATCAGTACCAATGGACTATAGAATACCAGAGGAAATATAGAGCGGTAAAGAGGTAAGACTTTCACATTTGAGAGTTTTTGGTTGTGTTGTATATTACATATCAATGATCATGTCAGGAATAAGTTTGATCCAAAATCCCGAAAATGCACCTTCGTCGGTTATGGTGGAGATGAATATGGGTATCGCATTTGGGATGATGAAAATAAAAAGGTGATCAAAAGCAGAGATGTGATTTTTGATAAAAATGTCATGTACAAAGATAGACACACAACAGAATATATGGAGTTTGAAACAACCTATGTAGATGTGGATGATGTCCTAGAAGTTGAAGGACACATCAGCGGAACACTGAAAATCCTCAGAAGAACACCGAGAATCCTCAGGTAGAGGAACCTGTGGAGCAGATTGTTGTACCACTACATCCTACTCCAACTTCAAAGCTTAGGAGATCTTCTCGGCAGCATGTACCAAATAGGAGGTATGTGAGTTTTTCACTTCTTACAGATGGAGGAGAACCTAAATGCAATGTTGAAGCATGTTAGGCAGGAGATTGGAGCAAGTGGGAGCTTGCAATGAAAGACAAGATTAAGTCTCTTACCTCCAACAAAACATGGGAACTAGCTAAGTTGCCCAAAGGTAAGAAGGCTCTTCACAACAAATGGACGTACAGGATCAAAGAAGAGCATGATGGATCCAAGAGGTATAAAATCCGGTTAGTAGTCAAAGGTTTCGAGTAGAAGGAAGGAATTGACTACACTGATATTTTTGCACCAGTTGTGAAGCTGACAACCATTAGATCTGTCTTGAGTATTGTTGCCTTAGAGGGCTTACATCTTGTGCAATTGGACGTGAAGACGACATTTCTTCACGGTGACGTTGATGAGGGAATTTATATGCAACAGCCAGAAGGTTACTCAGTTAATGGTAAAGAGAATATTGTGTGCATATTGAAGAAGGGCTTGTAAGGTCTCAAACAAGCTCCTAGGCAATGGTACAAGAAATTTGACAGCTGTATGCAGAGGAAAAATTTTCAGAAGTGCAATGCCAACCATTGTTGCTACTTTAAAATCGTACTAGCTATATTATCCTATTATTATATGTTGATGATATGCTAATCGCAGGATCAGATATAGAAGAGATCATAAAATTGAAGTAACAATTGTCAGAAGAGTTTGACATGAAAGACTTGGGTTCTACAAAGCATATTCTTGGGATGCAGATCTCTAGAGATAAGCAACAAGGTACGTTGTAGTTATCTCAGTCAGAGTACATTAGTCGTGTTTTACAGAGGTTTAACATGAGCAGTGCCTAAGCAGTAAATACACCATTGGTAGGTCACTTCCGTCTCTCTAAGGATCAGTCTCTCAAACATATGAAGAAAAAGATTTCATGGCTAAGGTACCATACACCTCGGTCGTTGGAAGTCTCATGTATGCTATGGTTGGTACCAGACCAGATATTGGCCAAACAGTGGGAGCTATCAGCAGGTATATGTCAAATCTAGGGAAGACTCACTGGGAAGCAGTGAAGTAGATTTTGAGATATCTACATAGCACTATTGATAAGTGCCTATGTTTCAGCAAAAGCGACTTGAAAATTCAAGGGTATGTAGATGCTAATTTTGCAAGTGCAATTGATCATCGCAGAAGCACCACCGAATATATATTCACTGTTGGCACAACAGCTGTTAGTTGGATGTCACAAATATAGAAGATTGTTGTTCTATCCACTACAGAAGCTAAGTACGTAATAGTGACAGAAGCAAGTAAAGAAATGATTTTGCTTCAAGGTTTGTTAACAGAGTTCGAAATAAAGCAGGAAAGAAATGTTTTGTACAACGACAGTCAGAGTGCGATACATCTGGCAAAGAACTCTGTATTTCATTCCAGAACCATACACATTGAATTACGTTATCATTTCGTCATATCTCTATTAGAGGATGAAGTGCTGACACTGGAAAAAATCCAAGGTAGTAGGAATCCGGCTGATATGTTGACAAAGGTGCTGACTACAGAGAAGCTGAAGTTGTGTTCAACATCAGTTGGTCTTCATGCCTAAAGACATATTTGAGCACATCATTTAATCATATACTGGTTGAGGAGGTGTCTTTGTCTCCTAGTGGGAGATTGTTGAGTAGCTGGAGCCAGGAGATGCGTGTGTGAGCTGGTGCCGTGTGCAAGCTGGAGCTGCGTTGGACTGTGTTCGCCAATTTATTGTAATTTCTCCATCACCATTTAATGTAATTCCTCCAGCCATCTGTAAATAGAGAGGTGTGTGCAAGTGAAAAATACACAGAGAAGAGAGGTAGAATGCAAAAAAGAGAGTGAGGAAGAGTGCAGAGAGCTACCTGAGAGTTTGTATTTTTCTCCCGGTTTCATAGTGGATTGTGGTGTGCTCCGTGGACGTAGGTCAATCTAGAACGAACCACGTAATTTTTGGTGTCATCTATTTTTCTAGTGTGTTTTTTTGCTCACAGATTCCTAACTATATTGGTCGATTTTCCTTTGTGGATAAGATTAGTACCACCTTTATTTATACACTATAATTTCTTAACAATAATACTTCGAGCAAATGACAAAACCAATAATTACAAGAGCAGTTAATAGGCCTAAAACAAAAAATAATAATAGGAAAATTAATTTTAATTTGGGTGATCACACTAAGTTATATAAGGTCACAGAGAAACTCAATGGATCCTCTAACAAAGTGGCTAGTCATAAAGCTAATAGAAGATACATCGAGTGGGTTGGATCTTATGATTAAGAATTAATAAATTAGGTTCAATGAATAACAATAAATTATTGAGTAGTTTGTTCAGCATTTATAGTTTGTCTTACTCATACCTATGGTATTAAAACAGTGCAACTGAAATGATAGTGAAATTGAGTAAATATCTTAATGAATCCATAACCTTTGTAAAGTGGTGTAGTTAGTTAAAACTATATGCTTGAGGGATTCACCTATATGACATTGGAAGTATCATAGCTTTCTATAAAAGTTCATTAAGTTAAAAACTTTTAGGACACTTATGAAAATTCAAGTACGGTGCATGACTTATTCATACCAACCTATAAGAGCCTTGTGTATAGAAATATCATGTGAGTTGTGTATTTATTTGTTGGTTCAAGAATTTAAAATTAACCTAGTTCCTATGAGATGGCAGATGGGTTATCTCCCATTGTTGATGAGCATCAATAAAAGGAATTATATTTATTTTATTTTTATAAAAAAAATTATTCAGAAAGATGTGAAGCAAAAATTATTTGACTCCTAATTTTTTTTTCTTCAGAGAACATCTGAATGAATTACCCTGATAAATATTTTGAAGTATTTTGAATATCAATAAAACATGTGCATTGCGTATGTATTTACTGAATTAAAATTAAACATGGGAACAAAATTTGATATTCTAGGATCAAATTTTCGCTAATATAAATAACATTATGAAATCAAGTCTATCAATTAAGCCGAACTACTTGAAATATCTATTTATTTATAAATTTGAGCAAAATTTTAACTCCTATATGAGCTTGTTTTAAACTTCAATTAGTTATGCAACTCAAATTTAATTAATCTTAATGGATCTCCCTCATGTTCATTTTTTACCATGTGTCGAACTTTTAGCTAAAAGTTCACAAAATAATTATAAATGGTAAAGCCTAAGTTTGAACCTTTACATTAACGTTGCGTTTGGAAACATAGATTTCGGACTTTAAATTTAGATTTATGAATTTGAACAAATTTTAGAACAATTTTATATTATATCTTATCCAAATCAAAGGACTCTTCAAACACAAGACAAAGCCTTTTTGAATAAGTTAATCCAAAGTCAATTTACTTAGTTGTGACTTTGACAAGAGGTGAAAAGAAAATAGGGAATAAAATTTGTTTTTTTTTTTTTGGTTTATTGCTTGTTGTCTAACTTGAATTTTATTCTTTCGATTAACTATGCTTGAGCATTATATTCATTATTTCTTAAGTAGCATTTAGGAGCACAGATTTAAGGGTTTGAATTTAGACTTGTATAGATTTGGATAATTTTATTATTTTTTATCTAAATTTATACAAAAAAAAAAAAGTCAAAGATTCCAATTCCACGTTGTCAAACGCAAAATTAGTATTTAATAATATATATATATATATATATATATATATATATAAGATCTCATTAATTATTTTTTACAAAATATATCCTTAAAATAATATATCCCATCATATATACTTTTAGCAGAGATAGAGTAGAAAAAGCTATCATTAAATGAATTAGATTAAAGATTTTATTTGAGGAAAGAAAAATAAGGAGAAATTCAATTTTCCTGATATTTTCCTTTTTTATTAAATATCATCAAAAATAAAAATTTATTTTAGTATGACTAAAAATTAAAAGAAACCAAATATTAATGATGTGTAAAAGCAAAATTTTGTTCGCAGATTTGATTTTTTTAATATATATTTTCTTTCTCACTTTATTTAATAACAAAACATGAAAATGTAAATTTCTTAATATTTTTATTTTTTTCCCTTAATATCTTTTGAATTCCAAACCAAACCTTTAGGCTCCATTTGGAATTTCAAAAATACTAAGCAAAAGAAAGGAAAGAAAAATATTAAAAAATTTGAATTTTCATATTTGGTTATCAAGAAAAATAAAAAAATAAAATAAAAAGTTCACCAAATTTATGAATAAAATTTTGATTCAACTCATCATTAATATTTAATTTTTTATTATTTTTAATTATATTAAAATAAATGAAAATATAAAGAAAAATGAGTTCCTCTTTTTTTTCCTTCCATTTTCTCAAGAAAATTATTTAATTCAAACCAACCCTAACGAAATTTAAATTTTATATGCGAGCGCGTGCGCGCGCGCGCGCACACACACATATATATATATATATATATATATATATATATATATATATATATATATATATATCATTCTTTCTTATCCGGTCTCTCCACATTGCTTGCTTTAATTTTTATTATTAGCATTAAAATCACAAGAAAATAATCAATTTTCTAGTCATATCATAAATACCTAATGGGCTGTTTGGATAGGAAGAAACGACCCTTCAACCACCAAAAGGAGCTTCTATTGGAAGACCCACCCGGGGGAGGCGGCGGTCCATAGCGGATAACGTTGAAACCGGGCCTCCTATTCGGGTGGGCCCCATAGCCTTTTCGCATTCAACGCAAAGCCGCGTTTGCCTGAGCAGATTTGGAAGTGGGGTATTATAGAAGGATAAAGGGAATTGGCCACTCACAGCCTTGCATTGAGATTTTTAAGGGACACGTCAGTCTTTCCATTACTAAGGGCCAATTTGTCTTCCACTATTTCTATAATATAATATAATATAATTTTGAATCCCACGAAATCAATATTATCCAAGATCCTCCACTTTTAAGAAAATTTAATTTTGTTTGACTCAAAAACTTTATTTGAAAAAGAAATGAAGAGGACATTCATTTATCATTTTATTTTTTCTCCATATTAAATATATATCTAAAATAATATTACGTCTTTAGGATATGAAAATTTAATTTTTTTTTTCAATCGGGACAACTAATCTTATTTTTCTGTCTCTTACAATTTTGAGAACTCCATATCATCTTATCCCCAATTAATTTTTAAATTTTTTTTTTTAAAAAAAGATTCCTTTCAATCTTTGTCATTTTTATAAACTTTTAACTTATGTTTAGGAGAGGTTTTCGATTTGAATTTGTGGATTTAAATAAGACGTAATACAAAATTATATTAAACATTATTCAAATTCATCCAAATTTAAATTCAAAACCTAAAATTTATGTTCTAAAACCCAGTAATAGAAATATCAAACTTTGGAATTTTTGGATTTACAAAAATATAGAAAAAATTAAGTTAAATTTTTTTTCAAATTCACATAAATTAAAATTAAAATTAAAATTAAAATTAAAATATCAAAATTTATGCTCTCCAACGTGCCTTTATGAATGTGTATTTACATTTTCTCCTAAAAGTCAAAACATATTTCCCCTTGATTGATGAACATTTAAATTTTTTATTTTTAATTTTTTTATTTGTGACCTCTGAACTCTTAAGTGCATAACTTATTCTTATCACTACTTTAATTTTTAATTGATATTGGTTAAGATTATAATTTTTAAAGAGGAAAAACTCTTGAAATGCTTTGCAAACATATAAAACCTAAATTAATATTTATAAGTGATGCATATCAATAGATACCATACTTTTTCCAGTAAGATTAAGATGCTAAAAAGTATTCTAATCGAAAGGATCAAATGAAATATATCAATGATTTCATTTTTTAAAAGTTATCTCATTCTTGGTTGGCAATTTTACCCTTGGAACTTAAAAATCTATGTTTTCAATTTCATTGTTCCCATCCTCTGAATTCACAACTTTGACCATAAATTTCATAACCAAAAAAACAATTTGGAAAGTAAGTGTTCTAATTGAGAAGGGGTTCAAGTATAATATAAAATTTGTTACGTGATTGTGACGACTTACATTTCTTTTTAAAGTTCGACTGGACATTCCATTTGACATTTTTATGGTCAATATTAGAAGAGAGACGTGCAAAGTATCATATCGTAATCATAATCAGTCGAAAGTGATTAGTTTAGTCGTTGTTTGTATTTTTAAAAGAACCAAATTTTTTGGCATTATTTTTAAAAAAAAAAAACATGTTAAAAAGAAAGAATAATTTGTGAAAGAAAATATTAATTTTTAACTTTTAAAAGTTTTAAATTTGTAACTTTTAAAAGCTTATCAAAAAAGTTAATAACTGATTTCTGAGAGGTGAAAAAGTTATTTACTAAACATGTGTGGTCCAGCTTTTCCTTTTTAAAAAGGAGAAGTTGAAGTGAAAAATGGAAGGACCAAACTCACCCTCAGTCATATACTTATAAACACAATTTCGCTATAAAAGAATATCAATATTTAAAAATCGATCTCAAGGATTTTGATATCAGATCAAGTACAAAAATATATAGAATTTGGCATGTGACTTGAGAATTATTTCACCATGTTCAGCAATCAAAAATTTGGAATGAAATTCTTGCAACCCAAAGCTCAAAAATGGGAATAGTGAAAACATGCTAGTCTTCCTCCATTTTCACAAAATTATTGAAATAATTATGAAAAATAAAATCCTGTTGCATTTGGCACAAGAGAAATCTAAGAGTGCGACAGCAAACCACAGAGAGGAAAGGTATGAAACACCCAATACAGTGATTTGCACAGAAGCAGCACCGTGACAGAGTCAACGCCTTCCAGATGCGACCGATTCAGCGGAGAAGAGGTGCTTCACTCGTGAAAGAATGGAGTCGTGAGCAGGATCATAAGGGTGGTCCTTTGAGGGGATCTCCAGAATTGCAGGAACTGGCTTATTGTAGCTATCAACTAAGAACCGTATCATGTTCGCAACCTGAAAAGGCAAAAAATGGAAAAACAACATTTACTTTTGACAGAGCAGAAGGAAGCCCTAAAAATGACCAGGGGAACAAAAAACTTCAGGGAAATTATGCAAGACAGACACAAGCAGGTGTGCGCTCAAAATCCATCACATTAATACATTTATGTAGTCCCCTATTCATTGGGCCGGTGGCTGGTTCGAGAAACAAGGCAAATTCAGGTGACAATGAAAAACTTGGGACTGAAAAGATTTATTACCCTAAAATATGTCAATTTTGGAGTTTTAACAGACAAGGATAAAGCAGTTCAATTCTTGCAGTGATCATTCACAAAACATTCAAAGAAAATATTTAAGGGAAGGAACAGAAATGTTGGGCCCAGAAAGAAGAAAAGAAAGAAGTCGATTATTCCTTCAGTAGTTGCACAATATCCTTCAACTAGGCACATTCAAGAAACAATCCAGTGGCAGAAAAGTCACCAGGCGCCTCCATCATGTCAAAAGCTCAACGATTCCTCTCTTTCCAAATAATCCACATAACCTTCCGATGCTTCTTCCTTTCGAGTTTTGAATACTCCAATTTACATGATTGGGTGGCTTCTTAATATTAAGTTTGTGGATGTCACCAACTCCAACACCACATCCGGCTGTAACAATTCATTTGCTAAGAGAAGAGAATCCAAAATGTAACAATTCATTTGCTAACAGAAGAGAATCCAAAATTCACCTACACCCCCCGCCCCCCAAAAATAAATAAATAAATAAATAAAATAAAGACGCTAAAAGCCTAAAACAAAAACCAGAGTAATACAAATTCCCTCTCCTAAACTGATTGACATGGGCTCCCTAATATTCTTGCACCAGCCATCTCAGGTTCACCCAGTTGGCCAATTTTGATAATGGCAAAAACATTCAATTTAAAGTGCTACCATGAAAAAGAGTACAATAAAACCATTCAATCCTGGAGCTACATCACAAAAACCTTAGGCAACTAAATATCAACAAGGTGCTCCCGGCCCAACATTTCCACAAACTATGGTAAAAAGCCAACTACACAAAACCTATCCCTCATCAGCCTCCAAATTGATACTACCCTCCACTTGATTTTCATAAATAGCACTATGCCTTTGGCAAGAGTTTGCAAGCTTATGAAGGGGCCTTTTATTTTTATCTCCTTTCAACCATGTAGGCTGGGATTTTTAGTACCAACTTCAGTCTTCCAGCTCCACCAACATTGCAAAATCCTCCCCCTGCTGATTTCTTATGTAAAAACCAGATTCCAACAAACCTTCTATGGCTTCTCTACTGTCCAAACCAAAATTTGAGCCAAAACTTACAATTTCTCACACTAATATCACCAAAAAGTGATTGATTATTTACTTGATTTTTGTTGTCCTACAAGCTTGGCTTTCACATTAACCATTTTTACTGTTCATATTTTATTTATATGTCACAAAGAGTCTTCTTTATGAGCTACCAATTTCATTAGAAAACTTTTATACAGTAACTTCATTATAGAGACATCAAACTGCTTAAAAAATATTGCAACTCACACCATTTAAGACAGTTATAATTTACTTTTACAGTGTCTGCCAAGGCTCTTAGGAATAGGTAGCAAGGTACACTGACTTATATAATAACAGATGCAAGAAACAACTCACATATTGGCTGATCAAGACAATAGCAATGTCGTCCTTCGTGGTGAATTCTTTGAATGCATCTTCAATTGCTTTTACCGTCGTTTCTAAGAGAGAAAATTATATATATAATTATATGCAAATCAAATAAAGCATAAATACATATTGTTTCAGAATTTAAAAAATAAATATAAGCATGCAAGTTTCTTATATTGACTAAATCTTCAGCAATCCAACTTCATGAAAAGAATGCAATAAAATAAGAAAAAATGCATTTAAAATGGAATCGCCTTCATTGTGCAAACTTCGCTGCAATATTTTCCTCTCTGATGCAGCATCCAAGAAAGATACAAAACCATTAGGAAAAGAAACGATAAAGAGCTTTAATTAGGTCTCGACTCCAGCACAAGAGACTAAATGAAAACAGAAAGAAGCTTACATTTAAAAAAACAAAAAGAAAAAGAAAAATACACTTACGTTCCCTCCAGGAATCTGCCCTTAATAGAGAAAACTAACCCCTACCTACTAAATAAATAACATAAAGCATTAAACAGTAATTTAATGAAATCGACAAGTCAATTAAGTTAAGATGCCCTTCTGTTACTTCCACAGGTAAACTTTTGGGATCAAAGCTGGTCTGCAGTTGCATCCATATCACAATTTAAGCATAGACCTTGATTTATGACCACTTTACTAGTTTGAGAGAGTTGCGGCATTTCGGGATTCTTTGTGATAATATGATGTATCAGTCACTTTTTGCAGCCACCAGAAGAAAAATATTTATTCACTACAGATGTCTTTCTGAAGAACCTTTCAGAGGCAAAGAGGCCTGTGTGATTTAAAAATTTGTATGAAACCCTGTTTCTCCTTTTAACCTCTTTTCACTTATGATAAACTACTGAGATTATCAATTTCACAATTTTTTAAATCTAATTTCCTTGGATTCTAACAAAAAAGAAAGTTAATGACATGCACCTCTTTTTGGATAGTCAATATATCCCCTTAAATTAACATTCCAATCATGACAAACCTCCAATGGATCAGGGGAAAAGTTGAAGCTGAAAAATCGTTGCGGGGGATGTTGCTGCTCAATCTCAGAGGGACTGGAGGGCATTATTGTAGGAAGCTGAATTGTAGAGGATGTATATCCTCCAACTACTGTACTTCTATTAAGCTTTTCCAACAGAATTTTTTGTTCTCAAAAATTCATTGGAGTTGCCAAAAATGCCATTAAACTCTCCAAAATTATGAACACACTCTCCCACACAATCTCCACTTGGCAAGATAATTCTTTGCGATAAGAAAATGATTGGTCACCACTCAAGTTCCAATAGATAATATCATTTTTAGCTAACTTTTTGCAGGCCCCAAATGTTTACTGTAGACCACTTAACCTCAGTGGATTATATATATATATATATAGTGTGTCATAAGAACATGATGAATGCAAGTATTTATGCAGCAGGTAATGAAAAATAAGTATTGAACACAATCCCAATTCCCATGTTCCCATTAAGGTTACCTCCAGTTTTCTGACTATCATCCAGCAGTATTAATCAGTTTATTCTACTGACATCTTTTAGTATACTCTATAATTAATTAGCAACACACAAAATTATCTCCAATAAATAAGAAATTTTTTGGTCAGCAAAAACTCCTATAAATAAGAATTGCAGTTAGTAATACACAAAATAAATTAAATAATAACTGCATGTTCATTTCATTTATGTTCCTTTAATGAAGATACAGCAGATGCTGTAGAGGTGTCACTCAGCCTAACAGAACTATCGGCCAGCAGTTGGACATCAAGAGTTGCTCATTGCCAAGGAGTGCATAGCTGAAGCATGCAGAATCACCCAACAAAGAACAATTGAGCATGTGTGACCCCGCCAACATCAACGGAGATGACATGATTTGAATATAATCAGGACAAGCCTGAACTGTCTCTAATAATTGATTAAACAGCCAAAGAATCAGGGGATTAGGTGGTTGGTTCAAAATGAATAAGCATAAATGAACTGCAGATAGGTATGGAATTCCTATAGCGAGTAAGCTGAGGATAGCTATAAATAGCTCCCCTGCAATGTTGTAAAGACCTTTTGCCAGATTCAGCATATAATACCTTTTTTTATATCAAAAGAAATATATTGAGAGAGAAAAAGAGAAATTACAAGCTAAAGAAGGAAGGACAAAGAGCCCTCAAAAAATAACCAATAAGCAAAAGCCAAAAAAAAAAGGGAAAAACCCTAACAAAAACCCTTTCCATCATAATTAAACTGTCCCTATATTTCTGCAAAGAGATGGAACCCTATAGTGAGTAAACAGAGGATGGCTATAAATAGCTCCCCTGCTATGTTGTAAAAGCCTTTTGCCAGATTCAGCATATAATAATTTCTTCTTCTTTTTCTTATGGAAAAAGAAATATATTAAGAGATAAAAATAGAAATTACAAGCTAAAGGGGGAAGGACAAAGAGCCCTCAAAAAGTAACCAAAAAACCAAAAACTAAAAATTAACAAAATAAATAAAAGAAAAAACCTACAAAAACACTTTCATCATAATCAATTGAACACAGCAAGTTTCCTAGCTCTTGCTGTCCCTTCTCCACCTCTCTTTCCATCATCTAAAGGAACTTCTTGACACCCAGGATCTGACAACCACAAACCCATCTTATCCAAAAATTGTTGAGCTTCTTCATCCTTCTCACTAATATTCTCCTCAGTAGAGAAAGGGGTAGGCAAAACCATCCCCAACCTACTGCTTATTAACCATGGCAAAATTTGGAATACCCTCTAAACCACTAAGCATAGTCACTGAAACAAGGGAAATATCACCGGCAGCCTCAGAAGATCTGAAGCATAACCAAATTATTCACGAAACTCATCCAACGGTAATCTGCCATCACAAGAAAATTCACTATCGAATTCACTTTCATTATCTGACATATCAACCCAATTTTTAATTTCCTTTCTCATCTTCCTTACTGCCCTTCATTACTGGACTATGCAATGAATCGTTCAAACCTTCCTCAATACAATAACCATCCATATTTCTATTTAAAAATACAAAACCCCACAAGGACGAAAATGTTAATGTGCTTCACAATCCTACCCAGCAACCAGAGACTCATCCTCTCCATTAACTTCCAAAACAAGAACATTGTTCCTTCTGCTCCACTCCTCCATGCTCCTTTCATCAACCATAGGCTTATCCTTTCCATTAACTTCCATATCAGCAGTCCTTACTTTCTGCTTTTCTCCTCGTTCAAACACTTTCCCCCTTGCACACACCGCTCATTCACAGAAATCAGCACTTCCTGATCTCTATGCGAAGTCCCAAAATAAGCAGCCTCTGACAGCCAAAATCTGGAAACTTCCACAGCATCAATGCTTTCTTTTTCCCTAGGAGCCATTTGACAGACCCTCAAGAGATCCCCTATCACAGTTCACTTTTGTTCGAGGAGAATGGTAAATCTAACTCCCAAATCTCTCCTCCTCAACCTGCACAATTTCCCTTCTAGCAAGACTCAAAGACCTACCTGCTTCAACATCCCTACACTGGATATGCTCTTCACTTCTCCATCACCCCCCCAGGCCCCACAGTCATTGCGATGAGTCCCATTCTACCTTTGAAAGAACACTTAAACTTGAATTGCTAAAAGTGGGCTCAGACACAAGTTTTGAAGAAGGGGCCTTACTGCTAATAGGAATCATGAGCAGACCCACAGTCTTAATGAGCTGATCTGCAGAGATATCAGACCTGCAACCTGTATTATTTAGTATATGGCTCAAACGCAAGGTAATATCAATAATTCGGGGCCCAGCACCCTCCCAACACACATCAATCTTGGGCTCTTTTACTCCTATCTTCATCCACAAACCCTAGCTGCCTCAAAACTCACAGAACAAATGTTTTAAAAGGCGAATGCTCAAGGCCCTTTTGAGAATTTTGTTTTTTTAGAAATATATATATATATTACATATATTTTTACAAATAAATGAAAATTTAATAAAGTTACAAATAAAATGTTTTTTAAAAAAATCAAATATAATTTGTAAACTACTAATGGCCATTCAAAAAATACTTACTTGAATTCATTAAGTGAATCATGCCAAGAGTTTGCCATAAGCCTACAACATTTCAAAGTTCCAATTATTTTCAAGATCAAAGATGCAGTTGTCAATTATTTTGGAAAGATTGAAGATCAAGAGTTTTATAAATCGACTCACATAGCAACAATCCTCTCATATAAACACGTATTTAACATTTTCCATCCAAATCTTACTTGAAATTCACATACAAAAATGTGTAAGCCTCAACTATGAAAGCGCGAAAAGGCATGCCTATCATACAAATGCATAAGCCTCAATGCTTATTGCATTTGCCTTCTTGGGCTTTGGTATTCTTTGACTGAGGCTCAAGGCATTTTAGCATGCCTCGTCTTGAGTTGATTGAGTCCTTTAAAACATTGTAAAAACCTTCAGCCACCACTCCTCCACCACACAGCAACCCTGAGCATCCACATTTGTCGCACTGCAGCTCATCCCTGTGAACTACAATCTCTGTACTTCCTGACATCACCCCCTTCCAACTCCATTGAGCAGCACAATCACACAATAGACCCACAATCCTATCAGAGGATTTACTCTCAAAGCATATCAATGACTGCAAAATCTCCATGTATCTTCACCAACTCATCCCATCCAAACCTCCAGCAATGAAAATGGAATACCCCTTACCAAATGATTGTAACCACAGCTCCAAGTACCTGCCATTCTTATTTGCCTTTATTGCGATCCAAAATTGAACCTTGCCAAATATTATTTATAGTTCTTTAAGTCTTTATTTAGCAATTAGTAAATGATAATTCTTTAGATTCCATTTTCTTCTATCTTCTTTAATCATTCGCTTCTGTCCTTCTTCTCCCCTCTTTCTTCTCTTCCCTCTGTCCATTATTCTTTCACTCTCCATCCTATTACTCTGTCTCCTTCTTTTCCTCAAAATCCTCTCTTTCTTCATTCTGCTTCATCCCCTATAATTGATCATCCACAAGCATAGTCTTGCCTGGCTTCTTGACAGGCATGGCCAGAGTTCCATTCATTGTTCTTGATCGATCATCTTCTAAATTTCAGTATTCAAAAGAGGTTTATTCATCATAAATGCAGTAGCATATACATTTAAGGGAAAATTATTTAGTGATTGTGCATTTAGCATAAGAAGCTGTCATTCATTTCCTCAAACATTGAAGCCAATTACATGTAGGCTATGACTGACTTCCATAAGCTGCACGAACCTGATTGTTACACAGATGCTCATTTCGCCATAGTTTCATCAAAGAACAATACACAAAAACAAATACATAGAGAAAGATGAAATCACACGTTTTTTCAGTTGATCAGTTGTGCTCTCCAAAGAGTTGAGGTTACAAGGTGGATCAATTAACAATGAAGCAGCATCATGTATAGCTACCAATAAAATGCTCCATCGAAGGACTAAAATAATTAGTTGATTATCATTCACAATAGAATGATGAAGAAAAACTGCCACTACATTTGTTTGATAACAATTTCAGCTCACAAGGGTTCCAATGAAGACAGAATCATATGATATTACAAGTTCACCATTTTGATATGATATAAAAAAAAAAACATTATAAATAAGAATAGGACATGAGAAAAGATTTTTTTGTGCTACATAAAGAAATTCACATATTACCTACAGAGAGACGCCATGCACACACATGCATGCAGAGGGAGGGGGGGGGGGGGGAACAAAACCAGCAGAATCAGGGCAGTTGTAAAGATAGAAGACCAACCCACGCACAGACACATTTCAAAAGGGCCTAGCTTTTGTAGGGAGGCAGAACCTTATATCCACACCGGCCAATGTCTGACCCAAAAAATAGTCCGCAACTAGGAGAGAGATCCATGGAAAGGTTGTAAGAATGGAGAAGGATCAGAATAGAAGCATGACCAATTAACCTCAGAGCAACTCCCAGGCAGTATTCAGACCAACCACTGAAACTTTAGCATTGACAGTTGCACACACTACTCACACGTAATACCTGAAGGCAAAAGGATTTAGCCAACTATTATGTTATTACATTGTGAGGATTGAATAATCATAAGGAAGCTAGCTTTGTCTTGGGCTTACCCTCCTTTTCCACCTTTTGTTAAGCATTTCCCAGATAAGTTTATCATAAGCTCTTGGAAAGAATTCAACAGTTTAGTGTACACTAGCTATTTAAAAAGCTAAATACAAATAAAGTAGCTCAAACTCAAAGCCTCAAACAACAATACAAATGCTTTAACCATAACAGCATTAAAAAAGAAACAGTAAACAAAGTGTGCACTTGGAAAAAAAAAAAACCCTATCATATATGCACTTCTATCTAAGAATTCGATAAACTCATGATGACTAATATTTGGGTACAAACAAGACTCATAAGCTTACTTGAATCAACAATAAGATAGTTCGTCTTTCTCCGCAAGTCAACATTACCCACACCAGCAAGCAAAAAGCCAGTCACAGTGTCCTGCAGAGCACAATAATTCATTAAATGTCCTAATCTATAAGACCAATATATTGCTCAAAGAACACCCAAAAAACAAGGGTAACTCATCATTCATAATGAATAAATCCTACAGAATCACTACAATGAAATAAAAATAAAAAATCAAGAGCCAAGCATTCAAGTTTGAGCCTCTGAAGCTATCAGTTCATTTTTAAAATACTAAAGGCTACTCAGATCTAAATCATTCCTCCCATGACCCAGTTTTTTTCTGCGCCCAGCAGAATTCATTATCCGAAATAACCATGACTCAATAAACACAATCACCTGATTTTTCCAACTTCACTGACCAAAATAATACTAGGAGAAATGAATGGACAGCCATCATCATTAGCTATACTTAGCAACACTGTCATAATCTTTTTAACTATGAATAAAGGTTGAACTTTCATTAAATTGGATGAACAGACTCCCAGATGGATAAAGTTAAACTTTGGTGCAGCATCCAGCAGCTGTAACTGATAACTAACAAGCTCTCATTGCAGAAACAATTGATGAAGTACAGGAACACATATTATGTAACTGCAACTCTAGCAGGAAACCAACCAACAACCTCCAAGAACTCGGGTTTCATTAAATAAGACCACATCTCAAAGATGGGAATATTAAAGGTTAATGATACATGGCAGCTATAGGCCAGCTATGCTTTATGGTTCAGAGTGTTGGGCAACTAAGAAACAACATCTACAAAAAGTATAAGTTGCCTAACTGTGAATGTTAAGGTAGATGAGTGATATAAGATCAAAAGATAAATTAAGAAATGAGCACATACGCAATAATCTAGGCATAGCACCAGTTGAAGATAAGATAGGGGAGAAGCAACTCAGATAGTTTGAGAATTTGAAACGCGGGCTTAGTAGCACATCTATGAGAAGTGAGTTAGTTATTGTTTATGGTAATGAAAAGGGATAGGGGTAAACCTAAAATAACTTGGAATGAGGTAGTGAGAAAGGATTTAATAACTCTTAATCTAGTAGAAGAAAATGCTCTTCTTGATTGGGTGAATTGGCAGATAAGGATTCATGCAACCGACCCCACCTAGTGCGACTTAAGGCTTGTTCTTGTTGTTGATGCATCTACATGTGATACAAACCAAGCAATCTTGAAGGAGCACCTAGAGATGGTACCGAGAAGATTATGTTATGGAGAACCACCAACGGAGAACTTTAGGGGTTTATATTGTAGCTAGGATTTTTATTTTAGTTTGGGAACATTTTGGGTTATTTTAGAAGTATAGTTAATTTTGGTTTATTTTGGGTATTTTAAGTGCTTTGGTGTTATTTTGTAATCACATGTTTTACCTGGGATTATTTTGTAATTTGCTTTAGTCGTAACGTTGGAGTATAAGTACTTAATTTGTAATGTATTCAACAGTCATCAGTTATCAGATTTGAATTCCAGAATGTCACTGTTTTCCCTCTCCCCCTCATCCAGTTTCTTCTTCCTTCTCCTCCTCTTTCCTTCTTCTTCTTCCTCTTTCACTGTTTTCTCTCTCTCTCTAAAGGAGGACCTTGAGATGGCATAGAGAAAATTTGATTCAGTCCCGGGATTCCTTGTTGCTGCTCTTCCATCACTTAGCAGCCACCATTGAACACCACAAGGCCATAACCATATTTGTCATCCTTTCAACTCACTTCCAATTTTTGCTCATATTGCTTCAAACAAGAGAAATTCAACAATGTACACAAAGAAATCAAGGAAATTTGAAGGCTTGAAAAACTGTTCATCATCTGCAACTTCCCAAAAAAACTACAATCATGCCCCTCAATTTAGAACACTCTTGTACAGGCATCATTTCACGAGATCACCTTCACCATCAGCAACAGGACCCCCACCCCCCCCCCGCGGGGGCACTGCACTAGGCCTTCCCCAGCAATTTCACCTTCATCAGACCAGGGGTGTACCCCGTGCACCACCAGAAAATCTCCAGAATCCTCACTCCTCGATTCACCATCAGCCAAAAGGACATTTCCAGAGGAGCCTTGCTGGCGGCACACGAACGCCTGCACCAGCAACACGTACAGGAGAAACTGCCACCCTTCTGCATTTTCCAGAATAGCGAGAAATTGAATTTAGCCACCAGAAAATCCCTCAGCTGACCAACCTTCAATACTCCACATCTCTAAATTATTTTGACGTGTCCATCATTAGTAGAATCCCCACCATCAACGCACCAGCAGCTGAAAAGCCATTTCAGGAGGGGTCTTGCTGGCAGCACAAGCGCCCCATGGACCAGTGGCACGAGCTAAGCTTGTTCAGGGCATTATGCTTGCCTGTGACCGCTTATCTCGTGTGCTTGGGATGGGTTTCCATCATGTAAATACTAGTGTAGGGTTATTTTCTACTAGTAGAGTCTTTGTAAGCCAAATAAGGCAGTATGACTCCTCGGTCACTTTGATGTTTCCTAGTGTCAGGATGATAATTACATAAAAACCTCTTTAGGGGAGGGTGAGTGTTCATCAGTCATTGTAAAACTCACTAGCAATTGTCAACGTGCTTAGCCTACTTGCCTCCCTCGCTAAGTACACCTTGTCAATGGAGGATTTGTTAATGAATTACGTTTGCTTCAATGTTTACTGCTTGCTTGCCACGGCTTTCATGAATTGATTACTGTTTCCGCTGCTATCTGAATAAATGTTAATGAAAATGCATCGTGGATGAATGTTGGTAAACGATAGGCTGACTAGTTAAAACAAGAGTGCTTTAACTAGCTCCGCACGGCCCTTCACAAGTGTGTGAGAATAGTCGGACCGTGACATTTGGTATCAGAGCCAAGTCGGTGACACTTGGTGAGAGCCCAAGGTTGAGTTGCTACGTAAATTCGATTACCTTCGTTGTTGGATTTGGAAAAGCTTTGGTAACTGACCATGGCACCAAACACTACTGAGAGGATCAGCGTGCTGGAAGCACAGGTTGAGACAACTAACACTATGGCCGCGGAGGTGGCCCAGACGAGAGAACTTGTTAATGAGGTGATGGGATCACAAAAACATCAAGCAGGTTTGATAGGTGACATGTCAGAGGACTTTCGCCACACAGTTAAAACTTTGCAGTCGCAGATAGCTGATCTGGATGCAAAGGTGAATTTGATGGTTCTTGCCATGGGAAACTCTAACACTCCGGGAGTTAGCAAGACCAAGGTGTCAGAACCCAGGACGTATGGGGGTGCCCAAGATGCCAAAGAGTTAGAGAACTTCTTGTTTGATGTGGAGTAGTACTTTTGAGTTGTGAGGATGGCCTCAAAACAGGCAAAGGTTGATACTGCGACCATGTACTTGGTTGGTGATGTCAAACTATGGTGGTGTACTAAGTACCAAGAGATTGAAATTGGACGCTGTGTAATCGATAATTGGGCAGACTTGAAGAGAGAGCTCAAGGCCCAATTCTTTACTGAAAACGTTGAGTATAATGCAAGGAGAAAACTGAGAGATCTCAAGCATACGGGGTCAATCAACGAATATGTAAAACAATTTTCTACTTTAATGTTGGATATTCAAGATATGTCGAAGAAGGACAAGTTGTTCTATTTTCTTGAGGGGATGAAACCGTGGGCAAGAACTGAACTTCATAGGCAAAGGGTTCAAGACTTGTCAACTGCACAAGTGGCTGCAGAACGCTTGACTGACTACGCTGGTGATGATACCGCTTCGTCCAAACGGTTTGGCGGAGAGGGAAACAGTGGAAAGTCTTTCAAGAATGTCAAACCCAAGAGTGGGGGAGCCGACTCTAAATCATCAACCTCAAAGGAAGCTTCGTCGTCTCAAGGGTTCAACACACCCAATGGAAAGGGGAAGAGTAAAATTTCATGCTACTTGTGTGGTGGATCTCACAAAATGAGTGAGTGTCAACACAAGAGATTACTCAATGCCTTACAAGCTTCTACTTCGGGAAAAGGGGTGGAAAGCGAGGAGGAAGAGGATGATGCCCCGAGGGTGGGTTCAGTGCAGTTGGTGAACGCATTGGAAAAGCAGGCAAAAACACCGAAAGTTACACGAGCAAAAGGGTTAATGTTTGTGAACTTGAGGATAAATGGGAAGAGTACTCGCGCTATGGTGGATACAGGGGTTACTCATAATTTTTTTTCGCAGTTGGAAGCGTGGAGACTCAACTTATCCTTAGAGAAGGATACAGGACGCATGAAAGCAGCTAACTCTGTGGCCCAGCCTACTATGGGAGTAGCCAAGCAAGTGGCTATAAAGCTTGGACAGTGGGAAGGTCATGCGAATTTCACAGCGGTGCCATTGGATGACTTTCCAGTCATTCTAGGAATGGAGTTCCTAAGGGGGATGAGGGCAGTGCTGATGCCTTCGGCTGGTTCCCTGTGTCTGATGAGAGATCACTCGTGCATGGTGCAAGTCGTTGCAACGAAAGGAGACGACGGGAAGCCCCCTTCAGCCATACAACTCAATGAGGGATTGGGTCAGGGTGAGCAGACACGTCTAGCCACGGTGGTGGTAGACAAAGAAGTAGGCCAAGAGCTAGAGCCTACGACCATCCAAGCGGTGTTGGATGAGTATAAGGAGGTGTTGCCAGATAAGCTGCCTCACAATTTGCCTTCACGACGGACTGTGGAGGGATGAGATCGAGTTGTTATCAGGAGTGAAACCACCTACTAAAGGGCCATGTCGGATGGCGCCTCAAGAGATAGTAGAGTTGGGGAAACAGCTTGATGAATTGGAAGCGGGATGTGTTCACCCTTCCAAAACGCCGTTGGGAGCATCGATGTTGTTTCAGAGGAAACATGAAGAGCATCTACGGAAGGTGTTCGACGGGCGGAGGGGAAACAGTCTGGATGTGAAGAAGGAGAATTTCTCTTTCGCTCGGCGAAGCAACAAATTCCTTGGTCAAGTGGTTGAACAAGGTCGTATCCGGAGGGATATGGAGAAGGTAAGGATGATTCAAGAACGAAAGATCCCCACGACAGTGAAGGAGTTACGTTCCTTTCTTGGCCTTACTAAATACTGCAGGAAGTTCATTGAGAGGTATTCGCGGAGAATGACTTCAATGACAGGACTACTGGGGAGGTATTATTGGCCGCACACGCGGGATGATGTGGTTGATTTGGTAACTTGTCTCACTTGCCAACAAGACAAGGGGAAGCGGAAGAAGTATGGTACTTTCATGGTCGCACCAAAGTACTGTTTGGCAAAGGAGACGACACAATTGTTCCTTGTGACTGTTGTGAAAAATTGGGGTGTTCCCCAAGTTATTATTTGTGACCAAGATTTAATGTTCACTGACAACTTCTTGACAGAGTTTTTCAGGATATTCAAGTCACATCTTGACATCTCTTCGAGTTATCACAAATAGATAGACGGACAAATGAAGAGATTCAGAGAGCTACTAGATGAGTACTTGTGCCATTTTTTCAATGACAACCAGAAGAATGGCATGCAACTACTTGATGTGGCTCCGTTCTATGGCAACGCCCAAAGGCGCTCAACAACCAACAAAAGCCCTTTTGAGCTTGTTACAGGCCAGCTGCCGCTGTTACCTCACACAATGGGCGAGCCGTACAGACGAAAGAGTCCCAAGGTGTGCATCTTCACCAGAGAATGGAGACTGAATGCAGAGTTTGCCCAAGCCTATCTGGAGAAAGCTTCTAAGCAAATGAAGAAGTGGGCAGATCATGAGAGAAGACCGCAGTTTCATGTCAACTGCCTCAAACCGTTCAACACCAACACCAATGACCTGAGCAGAAGTCAGTTCAACAGAGCAGAGTTGAAGATAGTGCAACCTGACAGACATGATGTTGAAGAGATCATTGCAGACAGAAAGTTCATATCCTCAAGGAAGAAGCGGCAGAAGTTCCTAGTGAAGTGGAAATGCCTTGATGACAAAGAAATCAGCTGGATTTCTGCGGAAGATATTCAACCGCTCGTGGACAAATTTGAAGTGTACCTACCACCAAAAGTCTACGAGGACGTCGACCGCATAAGTGGGGGAGAATGTCACGAGCTAAGCTTGTTCAGGGCATTATGCTTGCCTGTAACCGCTTATCTCGTGTGCTTAGGATGGGTTTCCATCATGTAAATACTAGTGTAGGGTTATTTTCTACTAGTAGAGTCTTTGTAAGCCAAATAAAGCAGTATGACTCCTCGGTCACTTTGATGTTTCCTAGTGCCAGGATGATAATTACATAAAAACCTCTTTAGGGGAGGGTGAGTGTTCATCAGTCATTGTAAAACTCACTAGCAATTGTCAACATGCTTAGCCTACTTGCCTCCCTCGCTAAGTACACCTTGTCAATGGAGGATTTGTTAATGAATTACGTTTGATTCAATGTTTACTGCTTGCTTGCCACGACTTTCATGAATTAATTACTGTTTCCGCTGCTATCTGAATGAATGTTAATGAAAGTGCGTCGTGGATGAATGTTGGTAAACAATAGGCTGGCTAGTTAAAACAAGAGTGCTTTAGCTAGCGCCGCACGGCCCTTCACAAGGGTGTGAAAATAGTCGGACCGTGACAACCAGCAATGCTTATGGGAGAAAATGCCAGACTCTTCTACATTTTCCCGACTCCCAAGAAATTGAGTTTAGCCATGATATTATGGATTTTTTTTTATTTTTTTTTTTTGGAGATATTTTGACAGGTTTTTGAGATATTTTGTTCTGCACAACAAGATCTTGGATTGTTAGTGCAAATTTCAGTATTTTGAAGGTTAGCCAGCATTCCAATTGAGGCCCAACCATGATGTTTTGAGATCTACTGCAACAAATTTGTTTTCCTTCATGAGATCTAGGCTTTAGTCTCAAGAAATCCATCTTCGATTGTTTGGTACATACTCTTGGAAGATAAATTCAGTGTGCCACCACCATTTTTTGAGTTTCTTAGTAGAGTTTTCTTGGAGCATCTGCAAAAAATTAAGATGAATTATTTGAAGAATCCCTTAAAACTACAAAGTCAGCACAAGGACCTTTGGGTAACATAGCATAAGCTTGCACTACTTCGATTCCTTAAAATTGATGTAATAGTACTTATCTAATGGGTACTTGTTTGAATCTGTATCAGTGCATCAGTCCATATTTTTTTATTTTGGTTTAAAAAAATATGATGAGACAATTCCACATATCTAATTCCCACTTAGTTGACTATTTTCAACAATTGGTAAAACACAAATGTCCTTTAGATTTCAATGGTTGTTCAAGCCTTAGTTTTCTTAGATTGGCTGGAGCAGATAATTTTTAATGGATTGAGTGACCACCAAAATATTGACTTAGCTAAATCAAACTTCTTGATTTTGCAAAGCAATATTGACGCAAGGTTCAAAGGGACAAAAACTATTGTGGAGAAGTTCCCATTACCACTTCATCTAAAATGTAACTGAGACATAATTTCAGAGAGAAATACATAAAACATTCTTATAGAAAGCAATTAGTGGACCAACTGTGAAGTCTTCGACAGCTTTCTTCTAGTATCAACACACCTTAAATTTAAAGACCTAGTTTATCTGTGTGCTCTTAGTGACGGACTTAGAGTGGTGATATGTTCAAAAAAGGGTTTAGAGATGAAAGAAGAAAGCATATTGTTTGCAAATTTGAAAGTGTACTACCACTCTATCTGAGGTTTACCACATGGCTTTGGAAGGTCAAATTTCTCCAATTGCCAACTCTTAGAACCATTTCTAATCTTAAAGAGCTTCTTCAGCCTAAGTCAATTTTTCAAAGGCCACTAGTTAGTCCAGGACCCACCCAAGTTGTTCAAGAGAAAACTCAAAGTGAATATCAAAAGTGCCCATGCAAATTGTTGCAAAATTGAGTATCATGAATATATAAATGATTTGCACATATTACTGCAATTTTTTGATTCTTCAGTGGATATGAGTCATGAATCTTCTCAAAATAAGGCCTTAGACATGTCTTTAGTGACCCACAGTACTGGTGGAACCCTAGAACAGAGATGGACCTTGAATTCTCACCAACCTTGGTTGTTGAGACTAGCAATGAGCTTTAAAATGAGTCGTCAACCACTAAGACAGATATGTTTGTCAACGACCTTACTCTTCAACCTCAATTTTCCAGTTCTAACCCAAGGAAGAGGAACAAGCGGTTGCTCTAGAGTAGTTGAAAATTCTTTAATCATGGAGCCTATTATTGAAAATCCCCTTGAGATTATTTCTCCCCCACTTAGTAAATTTGCATTTCCATCTCACATCTTATCCCTACACACCTTCTTTAACCAAATCTAGTGAAACATTATCCATCATTCTATAGTATGGACAGAATGAATATTTGCTTGAGCTACCAATAAATTTGGATACTAAATTGATTTCTCATTTGGAGAACTTGTTTCTATGCTACTAGCAGTTGAAGAATCTTTTAGCTACTCTCTAATGTTGATTGATGATGCAATGCAATTCGTACCACCTCTTGATTTTCCTATATGTTCAACTTTGTTCCCACTCATGAAGTTAAAGCTACCACAACATTTCAAAAGTTGAGGTTAAGTTTTCTCTAACAAAGAGAGTTTGATGGAGAACCACCAACGGAGACATTTAGGCATTCACCATTTTATATTGTAACTATGATTTTATTTTAGTTTGGGAATGTTTCTCGCTATTTAGTTCACTCATGTTTATTTCGTAAACTTTAAGTACTTTGGGGTTATTTTGTAGTTATATGTTTTAGTTGGGGTTATTTCGCAATTATTTGTTTTAGTCATAAGGTTGGAGTATAATAGTCTCTTTGTAATGTCTGATTTAAATTTCAAAATTCGACTGACTTCCCTCTCTCTCACTCTCTCTCTCATCCAGGTTCTCGTTACTTCTTCTTCTTCTTACTTTCTTCTTCTTTCTGATCCTTCTGTTCTGTCCCTATCTGGCCTCTCCTTTCTCCTCCCTTCTTCTGTTTTCTTCTCCCCTCTTCTTCTCTTCTTCACTCCCTATTTTCTCTCTTAATTCTCTCTCTATTTCTCTGCTTCTGATTTCTTTTTCTGTCCTACATCATTCTTAAAGTTTTGCAGTTCATTCTAGAAACTATCCAACCTCAAAATGAATTTGGACCTGAGACACATGGCATAGGATTTGAACACGTATAGTTTAACAGGGATGATGGAAATATAGCCCATTTGGTTCACTCCACTAATTTACCCACCCTTGAGCAAACTATTAATATACTAGAATGCAAAGAAAGATTTACTCCACTCTCATATGTGATTCTAAGACAGGTAAATCAAGCAAGTAGCAAACGCACTTTCCAAACACAGATTAAATAAAATCAAACATGGTTAGAATCACTATAATTCTCGATCATCAAAATCTTGGTAGTCGTCAATCCTGCCATACTAAGGAAAATATGATTCCTAAAATTACACTGTCAACAATAAAAGAATTAACTTCAAAAAATTTATTTTAAAAAAAAAAAAGCTTTAAGAATGTACATAGATTCAGAGATTGACAAAATGTCCCCAACCCCCAACACGCGCACACACACACATACATCCCCTAAACTCACCAATCAATAAATAAAAAACACATTTTTCAAACTTAAAATATGAAAAAAAAAAAAATTGAAAAATACAACAACAACAACAAAACCAAGCCTTAGTCCCACTGAGTGGGGTCGGCTATATGAATCCTTTTCCGCCAATTTATGCGATTATGGACCATTTCTTTTGATAGATTCAAGGATATTAAATCCTTACTCACTATATCCTCCTAAGTTAGTTTAGGTCTACCCCAACCCCTTCTACTGCCCCCCATAGTAACTAAGCATCTTCCTCACAGGTGCACTATAAGGTCTATGTTGCAAGTGTCCATACCATCTAAGTCGTCCTTCCCTTATCTTATCTTCCATAGGAGCTACACTTAACTTACCACGAATATGTTCATTTCTTAATTTATCTTTCAATGTTATACCACTCATCCATTTAAGCATTCTCATCTCAGCAACTTTTACTTTTTGGATATTATGTTTCTTCATCGCCCAACATTCCAATCCATATAGCATAGCTGGTCTTATAGCTGTCCTATAAAACTTCCCTTTCAATTTTAAGGGTATTCTACGATCACATAGCACACTTGAAGCACTTCTCCATTTTACTCAACCTGCTTTAACTCTATGTTTTCATCTTCAATTTCTCCTTCAGCTTGCATAATAGATCCAAGGTATCGAAATCTACAAGTGCTATTTATTTCTTCATCATCAAGTTTAACTTTGTCTCCAATATTCCTCCTATCATTACTAAAATTACATTTCATATATTATGTTTTACTTTTACTTATCCTAAAGTCTCTAGATTCCAAAGCTTCTCTCTATAATTCTAACTCAGCCTTTACTCCGTCCCTAGTTTCGTCAATTAATACAATATCATCTGCAAACAACATATACCATGGAACCTCCTTTTGAATACTCTTAGTCAATTGGTCTATCACTAAAGCAAAAGATAAGGACTCAAAACAGATCCTTGATGTACACCTAAGGTCATTGAAAATTCTCTAATTTCTCCATCTATAGTCCTTACATTAGTCATTACTCCATCGTACATATCCTTAATGACATTGGTATACCTACAACATACACCTTTTTTTTCTAAAACCCACCATAGAACTTCTTTAGGTATCCTATCATATGCTTTCTCAAGGTCAATAAATATCATATGCAAGTCCCTCTTCTTTTCCCTAAGCTTTTCCATTAATCTTCTTAAAAGATAAATAGCTTCTGTGGTAGATCTTCCAGGCATAAAACCAAATTGATTTTCTGAAATCTTCGTTTCTAACCTTAATCTTTGTTCAACTACTCTTTCTCATAGTTTCATCGTATGACTCATAAGTTTAATTCCACGATAGTTATTACAATTTTGAATATCTCCTTTATTTTTGTATATAGGTATTAAAGTGCTTTTCCTCCATTCATCTGGTATTTTCTTAGTTTTTACAATTGTATTAAATAAATTAGTTAACCATATAATTCCGTTATCACCCAAGCATCTCCAAACTTCAATAGGGATGTTATCTGATCGCATAGCTTTCCCATTTTTCATCTTTTTTAATGCAAACTTAACTTCGTTAGCTCTAATTTTGCAAATAAATCTTATATTTTTAGACTTTCCCTAATTAAAGGGATAAAATGAAAGATACATCTTTTACTTTTTGGATATTATATTTCTTCGTCGCCCAACATTCCGATTCATATAACATAACTGGTCTTATAGCTGTCCTATCCCTTTCAATTTTAAGGGTATTCTACGATGACATAGCACACTTGAAGCACTTTTCCATTTTACCCAACCTGCTTTAACTCTATACATTACATCATCTTCAATTTCTCCTTCAGCTTGCATAATAGATCTAAGGTATCAAAATCTACAAGTACTATTTATTTTTTCATCATCAAGTTTAACTTTGTCTCCAATATTCCTCCTATCATTACTAAAATTACATTTCATATATTCTGTTTTATTTCTACTTATCCTAAAGCCTCTAAATTCCAAAGTTTCTCTCCATAATTCTAACTCAACCTCTATTCCATCCCTAGTTTCGTCAATAAATACAATATCATCTGCAAACAACATACACCATGGAACCTCCTTTTGAATACTCTTAATCAATTGGTCCATCACTAAAGCAAAAAGATAAGGACTCAAAACAGATCCTTGATGTACACCTATGGTCATTGGAAATTCTCTAGTTTCTCTATCTATAGTCCTTACACTAGTTATTACTCCATCGTACATATCCTTAATGACATCGGCATACCTACAACATACACCTTTGTTTTTCTAAAACCCACCATAGAACTTCTCTAGGTATCCTATCATATACTTTCTCAAGGTCAATAAATATCATATGCAAGTCCCTCTTCTTTTCTCTAAACTTTTCCATTAATCTTCTTAAAAGATAAATAGCTTCTGTGGTAGATCTCTCAGGCATAAAACCAAATTGATTTTCTGAAATCTTCGATTCTAACCTTAATCTTTGTTCAACTACTCTTTCCCATAGTTTCATCATATGACTCATAAGTTTAATTCCACGATAGTTATTACAATTTTGAATATCTCCTTTATTTTTGTATATAGGTATATTAAAGTGCTTTTCCTCCATTCATCTAGCATTTTCTTAGTTTTTACAATTGTATTAAATAAATTAGTTAACCATATAATTCCGTTATCACCCACGCATCTCCAAATTCAATAGGGATGTTATCCGGTCGCATAGCTTTCCCATTTTTCATCTTTTTTAGTGCAAACTTAACTTCCTTAACTCTAATTTTGAGAATAAATCTTATATTTTTAGTATTTCCTCATTAAAGCGATAAGATGAAAGATACATCTTTTTTCTCTTATTTTTCTTTAGATTATTTTCATTCCAAAGAATAGAATGTGGATGACCCCACTGTGGGGGTTCATCAGAGTTATCATATCAAAAAAGCAAACATATGAATCTAGATCAAAAACATCACAATTCCTTGACAAAAAAGCTTAAAGCAAACATATGAATCTAGATCAAAAAAATTTGAAAGATACTATCCCCATGGAACTATCCAACTCTATCTTTCAATGTAAATAACAAATATCACACATTCACGCACACATCCATGAGCGCACACGCACACACACACGCACGCACAATGGTTGCTAATAGAGTCAAGGGCACATCATCCATACCTCATCAGCAATCATAGCAATGAGTGCTGAGCTGTTAGTGGGAATTTGAGCTCTACCAGCCATTTGCAGTTAAATAAATCAACTGCAACAAGGAAAATCAGACGTAATTGATCACATGTACAATACATTAATTAAGGATAATGATATCAGGATCAGTAAAGTTAAGCTAAGCCTCTTATCTTATGTGCAAGTTATACAAAGAGCAGGTTTTAAGTTGACTTCTTTTACCTCCACTAGAGTTTTATGTTTTTCATTTCTTTCCTTCTCCACTTGACTGCCATAAAGAAACACAGAAAAAGGAGGGAAATTCTTATGGGTTGTAGTTGTTGAAAACTGTTCTTATTTTCCATTTCCAATTTTTAGAATTATTACCAAATAACATCGTATTTTTTTCCACATAACCTTTTATAAAATTGGAAAATGAGGTGATATTTTTTGAAATTATTTGGAAAAATCGAAAAGAAAAATGAATACAATTTCCCATTACTAATTGCACCATCAATATTGCTCAAAAATAAGTTTTAACTTTTTGACCATTTCCCTTTCCCACATTTTCTCCTAGAAGCAGACAGATTCTTGACTGATGCCTTTGCTTCAAATATCAGAATAGGAAAAGACTTCATGTCATCCACAACAAATAGATGTCATATATAGCAGATAATTTAACTAATATCTGACCAAAACTGAAAGCAAATGGACAGGGCTACGCCAATTGTGGAACACCTGGATATAAATAGGGCGATGCACACAAACAAAAGAAAAATTCACGTAACTCAAAGAGAAATGATTATAAGTGCCGCAAGAAACAATCCCTCAAAAGAATGTTCCCTAAAATATCATTTTCATTAACAGTGAAGAAAAGGAAAGGAAAGAAATGAAAATATGTTCAAAGAAAAATTCTCAACTCAGCCAGCCCGAGCAGCATATAAGGTTTACAATCATTACTGTGCTTTCCAGTAACTGAGACAACAAAAATATCATTGCCATTTGTTTTATCCTCTTTTCCTCCAGTTTCTGAGCAAGCAAACAGATTATATAGGTTGTTCATCCAAGAGAAAGAAAAATCTCTGACCTAGTTTGCAAGCCATAATAACCTATTACACACAATTGTAGCAAAATTAATCCAATTTGTTGCAGTTGGGGAATCAAAAACAACAACTACATGAAAGGAGCCATCAAATATAGTAGTTTAGAATGCCAACTAGTACCTAAAATGACCTGAATTGGCCCATGGGTAACCATGATATTCAACAAAACTCATCCTGGAACCTTAATTATAAATAATTGAACAAACAAGAACTCTTTATCTTTGCTTAAAGGGCAAATCCCAATAAGATAACCATTAAAATTTTAATAAAGTTGGAGAATAATCTAAATTGGATCACTGAGATGACTGACATATGAAACATCAAAAACAGCTGAAGAAGATAATTAAGGTCCGCCGAAGATCTTGGGGAGATTGGGATCAGAGAATAGAGCATGTTACCTTGCACTCACGGCTTTTCGCCACGCAATCACAAGGTTCGGGATTGTGAGAGAAGAAGGCTTCAGTGACACAGAAAATTTTCTTTTCAACTCCAATTTCACAGTTAAATGGCAGCCAAATCGATAGAAATCAGAAAAACCTAATCCAAACTGCAAAATTTGTTAGAAAACATCTCTCCATCATGAAACAATGATGGGCGAAATCTGAGGGAAAACAAAGTTCACGCATTTACCCTGCGAATCAACCCAAAAGGATTGAATCAACAAAACCAGCCCACAATGATCTGGGTTGGCACCAACCCGAAAAGGCTTCGATTCTCAGAGGAAAATAAGAGAGAAAGGGGAAAAGAGAAGGGCGAGGCAGAGATACCTTATTTAACAGGTGAATTGGATTTGCTTGAATAACGTAGTATGCACTGTGCAGAATAGTAAGCCTTAAAAATCTTTCAAGTCGGATGAGAAGGGGAGAAGAAGACAGATCTCAGTGGAGTCGAAATAGGGAAGAGCAAAAAAAATAAAACCAAAAGCTCTGAAACAAGTGAATTGAAAGAACCCTTCCCCACGCCACCCCCCCCCCCCCCCCCTTTTTCTTTTTTTTTTCCTATTTTTGAGTGATAAATTAAGTCCAATGGCTAAATAAATAAAAATGACTAAGCTTACCCCAAACTCTATAAATATGACATATTAAGCTTAAAACATTTATGAACATTTCGATATTGTCATATCTTATGTTTATACTTTCTAATCTCTCAAAATCACTTTTATGCTTTAAACTTATTTTCATAGAAGTTTCAAGAATTCTAGTGTCATCACTTTGATTATTCTTTAAGAGTTCTCTTTTCAACTTCAAATTATAATTTTGTTTTTCCTGTATGAAGAATTTTTGTTACATTCAAAATCTCGTTATAAGTCGGTGACCTTGCCTCCATCAAAGCAAGGGATATAGTAAAATGTGTCCTGCGCGTCCAGTAAGAGATCTAGAAAACATTTAGGATGGTAAGAACTAAGATCCACGCGTGAAGGATTACGTTCCTTTCTTGGCCTTACTAAATCCTGCATGGGGGAGGTAAAAAAAAAAAAAAAAAAAAACCCACAAAAAAAAAAAAAAAAAAAAAAAAGAAAAAAAAAAAAAAAAGAAGCACAAACAAAAAAAAAGAAACAACAAAAAAAATGCAACAAAAAACACCACCACCCCCCCCCCCCCACCCCCCACCCCCCCCCACCCCCCCACAGTGCCCCTCACCCAAAGCAAAAACCACAAACACCCCCCACCCCCAACACACACCCCCCCCCCCCCCACCCCCCACCCAACCACACCAACACCCCAAACAACAACCCAACCCACACCCCCCCCCCCCCCGGTCACCCTGTCCTTTCATTGAGAGGTATTCGCGGAGAATGGACTTCAATGCAGGCTACTGGGGAGGTATTATTGGCCGCCCACTCGGGATGATGTGGTTGATAATTTGTAACTTGTCTCACTTGCCAACAATAACAGGGAACGGAAGAAGTAAAATGGTACTTTCATGTCCGCACAAAGTCTGTGTGGCAAAGAGACGACACACTTGTTTCCTTTGCCTTTGTGCAAAATTGGGGTGTTTCCCCAAGTTATTATTTGTGACCCAAGATTTAATGTTCACGACACCTTCTTGACAGAGTTTTCAGATATTCAAGTCACATCTTGACATCTCGTCGAGTTCCACAAATAGGATAAAGACGGACAAATGAAGAGATTCAGAGAGCTACTAGATGAGTACTTTGGTCCATTTTTTCAATGAACCCCTCAGATGGCATGCAACTACTTGATTGGCTCCGGTTCTATGGCAACGCCCAAGCGCTCAACAACCAACAAAATCCGCTTTGAGCTTTTTACAGGCCATCTGCCGCTGTTACCTCACAAATGGCGAGCCGGTACAGCCGAAGAGTCCCAGGTGTGCATCTTCACCAGAGAAAGGGCGACTGAATGCATTAGTTGCCCAAGCCTATCTGGAGAAAGCCTTTTCTAAGCAAATAAGCAGTGGTCCAATCATGAGAGAATACCGCAGTTCAAAAAAAAAGAAAGGAGGAGGAAAAAAGGTCATGTCAACTGCCTCAAACCGTTCAACACCACACCAATTACCTGAGCAGAAGTCAGTTTCACAAGCAGAGTTGAAGATAAGTGCAACCTGACAACATGATGTTGAATGAGATCATTGCAGACAGAAAGTTTCATATCCTCAAGGAAGAAGGGCAGAAGTTCCTAGTGAAGTGGAATGCCTGATGACAAAGAATCAGGCTGGATTTCTGCGAAGATATTCACCCGCTCGGTGACAAATTTGAGTGTACTACCACAAAAGTCTACGAGGACGTCGACCGCATACAGTGGGGGAGAATGTCACGACTAAGCTGTTCGGCATTATGCTTGCCTTAACCGCTTATCTCGTGTGCTTAGGATGGTTTCCATCATGTAAATACTATGTATGGTTATTTTTCTAATAGTAGAGTCTTTGTAAGCCAAATAAGCATTGACTCCTCGGTCACTTTGATTTTTCCTATTGCCAGGATGATAATTACATAAAAAACCTCTTTAGGGTGGGGAGTTGTGTCATCAGTCATTGTAAAACTCACTAGCACTTGTCAACATTCTTAGCTACTTTGCCTCCCTCCTAACGTAACCTTGTCATTGGAGATTTTTTATGAATTACGTTTGATTCAATGTTACTGCTTCTTGCCACGACTTTCATGATTAATTACTGTTTCCGCTTCTATCTGAATGAATGTTTAATGAAGTGCGTCGTGGATAATGTTGGTAAACAAGGGCTGGCTAGTTAAAACAATAGTTCTTTAGCTATCGCCTCAGCCTTCACAAGGGTGTGAAATAGCGGACCGTGGACAACCAGCAATGCTATGGGAGAAATGCCAGACTCTTCTCACATTTTCCGACTCCCAAAAGTGAGTTTAGCCTGATATGATGGATTTTTTTTTATTTTTTTTTTTTGGAGATATTTTGACGGTTTTTGAGATATTTTGTTCTGCACAACAAGATCTTGGATGTTAGTGCAATTTCAGTATTTGGAAGTTAGCCAGCATTCCAATGAGGCCACCAGATGTTTTGAGATCTACTGCAACAAATTTGTTTTCCTTCATAGATCTAGGCTTTAGTCCTCAGAAATCCAATCTTCGATTGTTTGTACATACTCTTGAAGATAAATCAGTGTGCCACCACCATTTTTTTGAGTTTCTTATAAAAGGTTTTTCTGAAGGCATCTGCAAAAAATTAAGATGAATTATTTGAAGAACTCCCTTAAAACCTACAAAGTCAGCACAAGGACCTTTGGGTAACATAGCATCACTTTGCACTTATTCGCTTCCTTAAAATTGATGTAATAGTACGTTATCTAATGGGTACTTGTTGAAATCTGTATCAGTGCATCAGTCCATATTTTTTTATTTTGTTTAAAAAAATATGATGAGAACAATGCCCAGAGATAATTCCCACTAGTTGACTATTTTCAACAATTTGTAAAACACAAATGTCCTTTAGATTTCAATGGTTGTTCAGCCTTAGTTTTCTTAGATTGGCTGAGCAGATAATTTTTAATGGATTGAGTGACCACCAAAATATTGACTTAGCTAAATCAAACTTCTTGATTTTGCAAAGCAATAATTACGCAAGGTTCAAAGGGACAAAAAACTATTGTGGAGAAGTTCCCATTTACCACTTCATCTAAAATTAACTGAGACATAATGTCAAGAGAAACTCAAAACATGCTTATAGAAAGCAATTACGTGGACCAACCTGGCAGTCTTCGACAGCTTTCTTTCTAGTATCAACACACCTTAAATTTAAAGACCTAGTTTATCTGGTGCTCTTATGACGGACTTAGAGTGGTGATATGTTCCAAAAAGGTTTGAGAGATGAAAGAAGAAAGCATATTGTTTGCAAATGTGAAAGTGTACTATCACTCTTCGAGGTTTTACCACATGGCTTTTGGAAGTTCAAATTTCTCCCAATTGCCACTCTTAGAACCCATTTCTTCTTAAAGACTTCTTCAGCCTAAGTCAATTTTTCAAAGGCCCACTAGTTAGTCCAGGACCCACCCAAAGTTGTTCAAGAGAAAACTCAAAGTGAATATCAAAAATGCCCATTCAATTGTGTTCAAAATTGAGTATCATGAATATATAAATGATTTGCACATATTACTGCAACTTTTTTTATTCTTCAGTGGATATGAGTCATGAATCTTCTCAAAATAAGGCCTTAGACATGTCTTTAGTGACCCACATACTGGTGTAACCCTAGAACACGAGATGGACCTTGAAGTCTCACCAACCTTGGTTTTTTGAGACTAGCAATGAGTCCTTTAAAATGAGCGTCAACCCCTAGACAGATATGTTTTGTCAACGACCCTTAAACTCTTCAACCTTAATTTTCCATTTCTAACCCCAGGAAGAGGAACAAGCGTTTGCGCTAGAGTAGTGAAAATGCTTAATCATTGACCTATTTGAAAATCCCCTTGCGATCTTTCTCCCCACTTAGGACATTTGCATTTCCATCTCACATCTTATCCCTACACACCTTCTTTAACCAAATCTAGTGAAACATTATCCATATTCTATAGTAGGACAAATGAAGATTTGATTGAGCTACCAATAAATTTTTTTTTTTGGTGGTTGTGTTGTTGGATGACTAAATTTATTTCTCATTTGGAGAACTTGTTTCTATGCTACTAGCAGTTGAAGAACATCTTTAAGCTCTCTCTATTTTGATTGAGATGCAATGCATTCGTACCACCTCTTGATTTCCTATATGGTTCAACTTTGTTCCCACTCATGGATTAAAGGCTACCACACATTTCAAAAGTGAGGTTAAGTTTTCTCTAACAAGAGATTTGATGGAGACACCAACGGAGACATTTAGCATTCACCATTTTATATGTAACTATATTTTATTTTAGTTTGGATGTTTCCGCTATTTCATTTCCTCATGTATATTCGTACTTTAAGTACTTTGGGTTATGTTAGTGTATATGTTTAGTTGGGGTTGTCGCAATATTTGTTTTAGCATAAGTTGGAGTATAAAAGTCTCTTTGTAATGTCTGTTTAAATTTCAATTCGACTGACTTCCCTCTCTCCCTCTCTCTCTCATCCAGTTCTCGTTACTTCTTCTTCTTCTTACTTTCTTCTTCTTTCTGATCCTTCTGTTCTGCCCTATTGGCCTCTCCTTTCTCTCCCTTCTTCTGTTTTCTTCTCCCCTCTTCTTCTCTCTTCACTCCCTATTTTTCTATCTTAATTCTCTCTCTATTTCTCTGCTTCTGATTTCTTTTTCTGTCCTACATCATTCTTAAAGTTTTGCAGTTCATTCTAGAAACTATCCAACCTCAAAACTGAATTGGACCTGAGACACATGGCATAGAATTTGAACACGTATCGTTTAACAGGGATATTGATATAGCCATTGGTGCACTCCACTAATTTACCCCCCTTGAGCAAACTATTAATATAGCTAGAAATGCAAAGAAAGATTTACTCCACTCTCATAGGTGAATTCTAAGACAGTAAATCAAGCCACGTAGCAAACGCACTTTCACAAACACAGATTTAAATAAAATCAACCATGGTTAGAATCCCTATAATCTCGATCATCAAAATCCTTGGTAGTCGTCAATCTGCCATACTAAGGAAATATGATTCCTAAAATTACACTGTCACAATAAAGATTACTTCAAAAATTGATTTAAAAAAAAAAAAGCTTTAAGAATGTACATAGATTCAGAGATTGACAAAATGTCCCCAACCCCCAACACGCGCACACACACACATACATCCCCTAAACTCACCAATCAATAAATAAAAAACACATTTTTCAAACTTAAAATATGAAAAAAAAAAAATTGAAAAATACAACAACAACAACAAAACCAAGCCTTAGTCCCACTGAGTGGGGTCGGCTATATGAATCCTTTTCCGCCAATTTATGCGATTATGGACCATTTCTTTTGATAGATTCAAGGATATTAAATCCTTACTCACTATATCCTCCTAAGTTAGTTTAGGGTCTACCCCAACCCCTTCTACTGCCCCCCATAGTAACTAAGCATCTTCCTCACAGTGCACTATAGGTCTATGTTGCAAGTGTCCATACCATCTAAGTCGTATTCGTCCTTCCCTTATCTTATCTTCCATAGGAGCTACACTTAACTTACCACGAATATGTTCATTTCTTAATTTATCTTTCAATGTTATACCACTCATCCATTTAAGCATTCTCATCTCAGCAAACTTTTACTTTTGGATATTATGTTTCTTCATCGCCCAACATTCCAATCCATATAGCATAGCTGGTCTTATAGCTGTCCTATAAAACTTCCCTTTCAATTTAAGGGTATTCTACGATCACATAGCACACTTGAAGCACTTCTCCATTTTACTCAACTCAACCTGCTTTAACTCTATGTTTTCATCTTCAATTTCTCCTTCAGCTTGCATATAGAATCCAAGTATCGAAATCTACAAGTGCTATTTATTTCTTCATCATCAAGTTTAACTTTGTCTCCAATATTCCTCCTATCATTACTAAAATTACATTTCATATATTATGTTTTTACTTTACTTGCCTAAAGTCTCTAGATTCCAAAGCTTCTCTCTATATCTAACTCAGCCTTACTCCGTCCCTAGTTTCGTCAATTAATACAATATCATATCTGCAAACAACATATACCGGAACCTCCTTTTGAATACTCTTAGTCAATTGGTCTATCACTAAAGCAAAAGATAAGGACTCAAAACAGATCCTTGATGTACACCTAAGGTCATTGAAAATTCTCTAATTTCTCCATCTATAGTCCTTACATTAGTCATTTACTCCATCGTACATATCCTTAATGACATTGGTATACCTACAACATACACCTTTTTTTCTAAAACCCACCATAGAACTTCTTAGGTATCCTATCATATGCTTTCTCAAGGTCAATAAATATCATATGCAAGTCCCTCTTCTTTTTCCCTAAGCTTTTCCATTAATCTTCTTAAAAGATAAATAGCTTCGTTGGTAGATCTTCCAGGCATAAAACCAAATTGATTTTCTGAAATCTTCGTTTCTAACCTTAATCTTTGTTCAACTACTCTTCTCATAGTTTCATCGTATGACTCATAAGTTTAATTCCACGATAGTTATTACAATTTTGAATATCTCCTTTATTTTTGTATATAGGTATTAAAGTGCTTTTCCTCCATTCATCTGGTATTTTCTTAGTTTTTACAATTGTATTAAATAAATTAGTTAACCATATAATTCCGTTATCACCAAGCATCTCCAAACTTCAATAGGGATGTTATCTGATCGCATAGCTTTCCCATTTTTCATCTTTTTATGCAAACTTAACTTCGTTAGCTCTAATTTGCAAATAAATCTTATATTTTAGACTTTCCCTAATTAAAGGGATAAAATGAAAGATACAATCTTTTACTTTTTGGATATTATATTTCTTCGTCGCCCAACATTCCGATTCATATAATATAACTGGTCTTATAGCTGTCCTATCCCTTTCAATTTTAAGGGTATTCTACGATGACATAGCACACTTGAAGCACTTTTCCATTTTACCCAACCTGCTTTAACTCTATACATTACATCATCTTCAATTTCTCCTTCAGCTTGCATAATAGATCTAAGGTATCGGAATCTACAAGTACTATTTATTTTTTCATCATCAAGTTTAACTTTGTCTCCAATATTCCTCCTATCATTACTAAAATTACATTTCATATATTCTGTTTTATTTCTACTTATCCTAAAGCCTCTAAATTCCAAAGTTTCTCTCCATAATTCTAACTCAACCTCTATTCCATCCCTAGTTTCGTCAATAAATACAATATCATCTGCAAACAACATACACCATGGAACCTCCTTTGAATACTCTTAATCAATTGGTCCATCACTAAAGCAAAAAGATAAGGACTCAAAACAGATCCTTGATGTACACCTATGGTCATTGGAAATTCTCTAGTTTCTCTATCTATAGTCCTTACACTAGTTATTACTCCATCGTACATATCCTTAATGACATCGGCATACCTACAACATACACCTTTGTTTTTCTAAAACCCACCATAGAACTTCTCTAGGTATCCTATCATATACTTTCTCAAGGTCAATAAATATCATATGCAAGTCCCTCTTCTTTTCTCTAAACTTTTCCATTAATCTTCTTAAAAGATAAATAGCTTCTGTGGTAGATCTCTCAGGCATAAAACCAAATTGATTTTCTGAAATCTTCGATTCTAACCTTAATCTTTGTTCAACTACTCTTTCCCATAGTTTCATCATATGACTCATAAGTTTAATTCCACGATAGTTATTACAATTTTGAATATCTCCTTTATTTTTGTATATAGGTATATTAAAGTGCTTTTCCTCCATTCATCTAGCATTTTCTTAGTTTTTACAATTGTATTAAATAAATTAGTTAACCATATAATTCCGTTATCACCCACGCATCTCCAAATTCAATAGGGATGTTATCCGGTCGCATAGCTTTCCCATTTTTCATCTTTTTTAGTGCAAACTTAACTTCCTTAACTCTAATTTTGAGAATAAATCTTATATTTTTAGTATTTTCCTCATTAAAGCGATAAGATGAAAGATACATCTTTTTTCTCTTATTTTTCTTTAGATTATTTTCATTCCAAAGAATAGAATGTGGATGACCCCACTGTGGGGGTTCATCAGAGTTATCATATCAAAAAAGCAAACATATGAATCTAGATCAAAAACATCACAATTCCTTGACAAAAAAGCTTAAAGCAAACATATGAATCTAGATCAAAAAAATTTGAAAGATACTATCCCCATGGAACTATCCAACTCTATCTTTCAATGTAAATAACAAATATCACACATTCACGCACACATCCATGAGCGCACACGCACACACACACGCACGCACAATGGTTGCTAATAGAGTCAAGGGCACATCATCCATACCTCATCAGCAATCATAGCAATGAGTGCTGAGCTGTTAGTGGGAATTTGAGCTCTACCAGCCATTTGCAGTTAAATAAATCAACTGCAACAAGGAAAATCAGACGTAATTGATCACATGTACAATACATTAATTAAGGATAATGATATCAGGATCAGTAAAGTTAAGCTAAGCCTCTTATCTTATGTGCAAGTTATACAAAGAGCAGGTTTTAAGTTGACTTCTTTTACCTCCACTAGAGTTTTATGTTTTTCATTTCTTTCCTTCTCCACTTGACTGCCATAAAGAAACACAGAAAAAGGAGGGAAATTCTTATGGGTTGTAGTTGTTGAAAACTGTTCTTATTTTCCATTTCCAATTTTTAGAATTATTACCAAATAACATCGTATTTTTTTCCACATAACCTTTTATAAAATTGGAAAATGAGGTGATATTTTTTGAAATTATTTGGAAAAATCGAAAAGAAAAATGAATACAATTTCCCATTACTAATTGCACCATCAATATTGCTCAAAAATAAGTTTTAACTTTTTGACCATTTCCCTTTCCCACATTTTCTCCTAGAAGCAGACAGATTCTTGACTGATGCCTTTGCTTCAAATATCAGAATAGGAAAAGACTTCATGTCATCCACAACAAATAGATGTCATATATAGCAGATAATTTAACTAATATCTGACCAAAACTGAAAGCAAATGGACAGGGCTACGCCAATTGTGGAACACCTGGATATAAATAGGGCGATGCACACAAACAAAAGAAAAATTCACGTAACTCAAAGAGAAATGATTATAAGTGCCGCAAGAAACAATCCCTCAAAAGAATGTTCCCTAAAATATCATTTTCATTAACAGTGAAGAAAAGGAAAGGAAAGAAATGAAAATATGTTCAAAGAAAAATTCTCAACTCAGCCAGCCCGAGCAGCATATAAGGTTTACAATCATTACTGTGCTTTCCAGTAACTGAGACAACAAAAATATCATTGCCATTTGTTTTATCCTCTTTTCCTCCAGTTTCTGAGCAAGCAAACAGATTATATAGGTTGTTCATCCAAGAGAAAGAAAAATCTCTGACCTAGTTTGCAAGCCATAATAACCTATTACACACAATTGTAGCAAAATTAATCCAATTTGTTGCAGTTGGGGAATCAAAAACAACAACTACATGAAAGGAGCCATCAAATATAGTAGTTTAGAATGCCAACTAGTACCTAAAATGACCTGAATTGGCCCATGGGTAACCATGATATTCAACAAAACTCATCCTGGAACCTTAATTATAAATAATTGAACAAACAAGAACTCTTTATCTTTGCTTAAAGGGCAAATCCCAATAAGATAACCATTAAAATTTTAATAAAGTTGGAGAATAATCTAAATTGGATCACTGAGATGACTGACATATGAAACATCAAAAACAGCTGAAGAAGATAATTAAGGTCCGCCGAAGATCTTGGGAGATTGGGATCAGAGAATAGAGCATGTTACCTTGCACTCACGGCTTTTCGCCACGCAATCACAAGGTTCGGGATTGTGAGAGAAGAAGGCTTCAGTGACACAGAAAATTTTCTTTTCAACTCCAATTTCACAGTTAAATGGCAGCCAAATCGATAGAAATCAGAAAAACCTAATCCAAACTGCAAAATTTGTTAGAAAACATCTCTCCATCATGAAACAATGATGGGCGAAATCTGAGGGAAAACAAAGTTCACGCATTTACCCTGCGAATCAACCCAAAAGGATTGAATCAACAAAACCAGCCCACAATGATCTGGGTTGGCACCAACCCGAAAAGGCTTCGATTCTCAGAGGAAAATTAAGAGAGAAAGGGGAAAAGAGAAGGGCGAGGCAGAGATACCTTATTTAACAGGTGAATTGGATTTGCTTGAATAACGTAGTATGCACTGTGCAGAATAGTAAGCCTTAAAAATCTTTCAAGTCGGATGAGAAGGGGAGAAGAAGACAGATCTCAGTGGAGTCGAAATAGGGAAGAGCAAAAAAAATAAAACCAAAAGCTCTGAAACAAGTGAATTGAAAGAACCCTTCCCCACGCCACCCCCCCCCCCCCCCCCCTTTTTCTTTTTTTTTTTCCTATTTTTTGAGTGATAAATTAAGTCCAATGGCTAAATAAATAAAAAATGACTAAGCTTACCCCAAACTCTATAAATATGACATATTAAGCTTAAAAACATTTATGAACATTTCGATATTGTCATATCTTATGTTTATACTTTCTAATCTCTCAAAATCACTTTTATGCTTTAAACTTATTTTTCATAGAAGTTTCAAGAATTCTAGTGTCATCACTTTGATTATTCTTTAAGAGTTCTCTTTTCAACTTCAAATTATAATTTTGTTTTTCCTGTATGAAGAATTTTTTGTTACATTCAAAATCTCGTTATAAGTCGGTGACCTTGCCTCCATCAAAGCAAGGGATATAGTAAAATTGTGTCCTTAGCGTCGTCAAAGTAAGAGATATAGTAAAACCTTTAGGTGGTTGATCTTAAGAGTGGACGTAAGCTAGATTATTGAACTATATAAACACATTTGAATTCCTTTTCTCTACTCTCCTTGATTTAAATTGTTTTATTAGTGTATTTTTTTTTAATTGCTTTAATTTATTTTAAATTCAAGAGTCAAGCACTTAATTTTCATTAAACTCAATTCATCCCCTCGCTTGAGTTGTCATTCATGTCAACAAGTATTCATTGAAACAAGCAGTAATAATGATACAATAAAAAATACAAATTGTTCCTTGTTTTTTATTTTCTTGTAATAATATTACATATTTTCTTAGTTTTTAACAAAAAAAAAAATCAATAACAGCAACAATACTAGCAACATTGATTGTCGCTTCTTATTTTTATTTTTGATTTTATGGTAAAATATCATAAGAAAAAATATTATTATATTAGATTTTCTCCTTAATTTTTTACTTTGAAAAAACGTTTTTCAAAGTAGAAAACCCAAAGCATAATAGAAATAAAAACTATTACTATTCATTTTTAATAAACATAATTAACAGTAAAAAACAAGTAATGATGGAAGTTAGAGAGAGAGAGAGAGAGAGAGAGCATTATGCATGCATATAGCCATTTGTTTGGCGCACATGGGATGGGTAACCATCATGTAAATATTATGGTAAGTTTTGTTCTTTAAGTAAGATAATGTTCTAGTAAATAATGAATATCACTTCTCAATATTTCTTAGTAAAAAAGTAAGAATGGAATAAAAGGTCTTTACTAGAGTTAGAATGTCCATTTATCACTGTAAAACTCACTAACTACTAATAAACGTATTTAGCCTACTTACCTCTCTCGTTGAACACATGTTGTCTACGGAAGTGTGAATCATGAATTGAATGTATTGCGTAATGATTTACTTATGACTCTTGTTTATTTTCATGATTGTTTACTATTTTTGTTTACTTTGTATTCAATGATTGTGAACTTATTTATCTAGTGAAACCAAGATTTACTTTCAATTGATTAGGTAAGTTTGTATTATAGCTGGCGCTAACACAACTTTCATAAGGTGTGAAGGATTTGACTCGTGACAATGAGGTTAATGATAATGATAGATATAATCAATTCATTGTCATTGTGGGGCTCTTATAGGAAAAAGGAAAGACACACAAAGAGGGAAATCAAAACCACTAGCATAAGGGCTGACAACAACTATTCTAGTGTTAGTTGTAGTGATCCAAAAAATCATATATTAATTAAGTAATTAATTAAATTAAATTAATAAGTATTAATAATATAATATTATAATATTATATATATATATATATATATATATGTTTATATCCTAAAGCTTCCCTTACAATTCCTGAGAAATAGAAACCCCCCCCCCCCCGCTTTATGGCCCTCTTTCTCTCTCTCTCTCCTCAAACTCTCATCTCTCTCTCTCTCTAACTTCTCAGCATTTCTTTGCCTAATCGAAAAACGAACACCATATTCGGGTCCTAACTCCCCTCCTAAATATTTTAACTGAAGTGGATTCGTCATTGGGATATCGTAGGCACCACTCTAGGGCTAAGGTAAGGGGAATAGATTATGTGAATTATTTTCAGAAATTTAACCTATTAAATTGTAGTATTTGATTACAAGAATAATATATATATATATATATATATATATATGATTTTCTGAGTATTCAGGCATATGGGAATGGAAATTTTGAATTATTATATGTATGTTTTGGGGAAAAACGTGGAATTTGAGTTAGAATAAACCCTATGGATGATTATACCATTATTTACAGCAGAATAATATAGTTTTTCCTAGGCAAATTATTATATTATTATTTTATGAAATATTTACTCAAATTGTGTGGCATGAGAAATGAATTTATTATTGCATAAATGAACTTGGTAGTATATTTCATGAGGATATACATCATAATATAGATTTATACATATCATGATATGATAGATTTATACAAATCATGATACGACAAATTTATATAGATCATGATATGATAGATTTATACAGATCATGATACGACAGTATTATTCAGAATTATGAATATGACATGTTTTGTATGGATTATGAATATCACCAAATTTATATGAAAATGTGAAAATGAAAACATGCTAATGTTTATGTTCTAAATAGTGCTATATGGTATAATACCCCTTACGGACCAATTACGTATAGAGCACGGTACCATAGCTATTATGTTCTATCAGTGCAACCACACTATAGCAAGAGTGTTGGTCAATGGATAGTCGATTAAGGCCAGAGGAGTGTAGAGTACCCCCCCTGGTAGTCCAGACCAGGCTGGGTAGGCCAATCGTACTTACAGACATGTATAGTTTAACTTAACTTGGTAGGTCAGCCAATGCTAAGTCTCACCTTCAAGTCGCACAATCCGATCAAGTGGGGTTATTACATGATGTTATATGGTGATCCATTTAGGAAATTCTCTTACCTATATATTTATATGATAATTTACGTACACAGAAATTTATTACGAGAGAGCATCCTTTGAGAAAAGTATGTATTCTTTAAATATATAGGTGTGAGTATAAATTTACATGATTTATCGGTTAAAGTTGATAAATTGATGGATATGTGTACTACATTAAAACTCATGTTGCCACACACTAATATTAATTTATTTCGTCTTGTTGAAAAGTGTCTCACTCCAATAACTTTAATATTTCAAGAAATCCAGAAAGCCAAGCTTAGTGAGCTTCGAGAGAGAGGAGGCTTAGATACTGTAAACAGGGTTATGCTTTGTGTATCTTGGGATATATTATGGATCATTGGGGGAATATGTATATATTTATGGGGATATTAGAACTCTGGTTTTGTATCTAGGGATTATGTATATTATGCTTCCACTGTTTGGTTTATAGTCTGGATTATGGATAGGTGTACCCGATAATCACAGTTGGGGACGGGTGGTTTTTGTTATGGTATGAGAGTATATTTATATAGTGAAAAATTTAAGGGTCATTACAATTGTAGTATTAGAGCCTAGGTTGCTAGGTTTTGTCGACTTCAGCGGATAATAATACTAGAGTATAGGAATGGATCTTGATGAGGGTAGGAAAAGGGTAGATTGGGATTCTAGTAAGACATTATTGGAGGATAAGATAGGAATTTGAGGTTTCGTCTCACAGCCTGGAGGCAAAAATTCCATGGTCGTTTTTGTGATTTTCTTGAAACGACAATTTTAAGAAAGTCATGGCAAACTATCGCCGGTTTTGTTTCTGAGCACCAAGACTGAATCTTAAATTGGGATCATGGACATTAAGTTGGTTGGTTGTATGAGGATATTTTACGGTTTCTTAGTTAGATAAATGCGTCGATCATGTTATGATATAGGATTTCAAGATTGTTTTCTGTCCTATTTTCAAGATGGGTCTTGGGAATAATAATGCAAATGTTGGAAGTAGTGGCAACGTGAGGGCTTCCAGCATGGGTGGCAGTGATTTTGATCAAATACTGCATAGTGTAGCTCAACAGGTCATGGTGGAGATTGCATGGAACTCTAGGGGGCAGGATTGCCCACCAACTAGTCAAGGCTGCACCATAGAGCAGTTTACTCGAATGAATCCCCCATCTTTCTCAGGAGGAGCCGATTCAACTATTGCAAAGAATTGGGTACAGGAGATTGAGAAGATACGGGCAGTGCTACGTTGCACTGATAAGCAAAAAGTCCTTTATGTCACATTTAAGTTGACGGGAGAGGCCGAGCAATGGTGGCTAGCTATGAAGCTACTTAAGGAGTAGCGGCCAGTACCCGCAGCACTGACCTAGAACCACTTCAAAGAGATCTTCTTCAATCGGTACTTCCCCGCTTCCACTAGGGATGCTAAAGTGGAAGAGTTTTTAAAGCTAACCTAGGGGCACTTGACTGTGCAGTAGTATGCAGCTATATTTGTTGAGCTGTCTCGCTTCGCCCCCATATATGATTCCTGATGAGTCCAAAAAGGCTTAGAGGTTTGAGAAGGGTCGGAGACAGGAGATTTACGAGTAGGTGGCGATCTTACAAGTGTGGAATTTCTTGAAACTGATGGATAAAGCCACTGTAGTAGAGATGAATCGACAGAGAAGAGCAAGGTTGCAGAGCTAGAGGAAGAGGCTCACGCTTTCTGGTTTTTAAGCAGGTACCAGTTAGGGTCCATGGAGGAGGAACAGAAACAATGGGGGTCAAAGACAGGAGATGGGGAGTCGAGTATACCAAGGGAATCAATCAAAACCTACTTGCCCTATATGTAATAGGAGGCATGAGGGAGAATTTCGAGTTAGAATGAATGTTTGTTATTGGTGCGGTAGACCCGGACACATTGCACGAGACTGTCGTGCGCCGTCGAGTAATACGCCTGCTCCTAGATTATTTCAAGGAAACAGCCAAGCACCCCGAGGCAACCATTAAAGGATTATGGCCCAAACACGAGTTTATGCACTTATACCGGGAGATGCAGAGACTGCAGGTGATGTGGTGACAGATATTATTGTTATGTTTTCAGATAAAGTTGTTTTTTTTTTTTTTTTTTAATTCATGAGTAACACATTCTTTCATATCTTTGGGGTTTATCAAACTCTGTGGGGGTAGAAACTCAGTTATTAGATGTTGAATTATCTATGGCCACACCGACAGGAACAGTAATGGCATGTAGGAAGGTGCTTAAGGACTATCCTGTGAATATTCAGGGAAGAATCCTACTAGCCGATTTGGTAGTGTTTAACATACACGGATTTGATGTGATTTTAGGAATGGACTGGCTAGCCTCCAATTATGCCAGTATTGATTGCTACAGGAAGGAGGTTGTGTTTAGACCTTCGGGGGAGCAGGAGTACATGTTTGTTAGGTCATGCGTATGTTCCCCACCACAGATATTGTCGACTATTCAGGCATAGAGGCTACTTCTGTAGGGATGTCAATGGTACCTAGATTGTGTGAAGGAAGCACCCGAGGGGGAATTAAAAATTGAAGATAATCCAGTAGTGATGGAATTATTATATGTTTTTCTAGAGGATTTACGTAGGTTGCCTCCCGAATGTGAAATTGAATTTGCTATTGACTTATTTCCAAGGACGGCACCAATCTCTAAGGCTCACTATAGAATGGCTCCAGCAGAGTTGAAAGAATTGAAGGAGCAATTGCAGGAAATATTGAATAAGGGGTTCATCAAACCCAGTGTGTCACCCTGGGGCCCACCAGTTTTGTTTGTTAAAAAAAAAGAACGGGTCGATGAGAATGTGTATCAACTATCGAGAAATAAATAAAGTGACAATTAAGAATAAATACCCGCTACCCCAAATTGATGATCTGTTTGACCAACTCCAGGGAACACAGGTCTACTCTAAGATTGATCTTCGATATGTGTATCATCAAGTGAAATTCAAAGCAGAGGATGTTCTAAAGATTGCTTTCCGAACGAAGTATAGCCACTATGAATTCTTGGTTATGTCATTCTACAATGACCCAGAAAATTAAGCATAGTCTTGTTGACAAACATAGGGAATTCGTCGACGAGAATATAAGAGGGACTCGTCGACGAGGGCATGTCTCGTCGACGAGAAGATATCGAGAGGGGGGTTTTAGCAGTCTGAAATTCGTCGACGAGGGTTCATGTTTGTCGACGAACTTTCTTTTAGGGACTCATCGATGAGATGACATATCTCGTCGACGAATCTGGGGCTATAAATAGCTAAAACCCGGGTTTTCTAGGAGATGTTGGCGCAGGAATCCTTCTTTTATCTCTCTAAATGTTCCACTCCCCTTCACTCTTCGATTTCGACTTCATTGCTCCCTGGATCGATGATCTGAGGTCACCACGACGCTCCTGGGAAAGTTCTCTACAAATCTATCGAAGTGGATCGTTGGTGGAAGTGATTTGAATTCCATCCCAATTCCAGGGTAAGACATTTTATTCAGTTTTTGCCTTTTCCATAGTTATATAAAATGTTGTTCATGGAGAAATAATGATATTTTATTATAGGGGATGTGGTTTTCAGGGTGTTGAGTAGGGAACCCTACGGGTGTAGGACCAATCATAGTAGGGGGTTTATGCAGAAACCAGGTAAAGGAAATATGCTATGCTAGTTAAAGTAGAGATTTTTACCAATAAAATATAGTATGTGTTCATGAGTTTATAAATTATGTTAAATGAATTTCAGTTGTTAAATGAATTTCAGTTGTGTGGCATGAGAATATTGATATAGTACAGAGTTTAATACAACTTTCTATAGAATTACAAGTATATAGTTTTTACAGTATCATGATATATAGTTTTATTACAAGTTATGGTTTTACCGTAAATACAAAATCATGATTTACAGTTATATATCGAAGATGCTTTACAGTATTTTCAGGAGTATGATTTACAGTATCTGCAGAAAGGAGGATGTTTTACAATTTTTGTCAAAGTATCATGATTATACAGTTTTATGAAACCATGACATACAAAAGTACGATTGATATAGAAATATAGTTAATACAGTTGTTACAAAATTATGATAAAACAGATAGATTTTATATAGTAACATATTATACAACATCAGACCCTAATGGACATTTACATTTCAGTTTATAGAGCACGGTATCGTAGCTATTTACAGTTCAGAGTGCAACCACATAACTCTGACAGTATGTGGATTTATAGCAGTTGACTGTGCCTATGTAGTGGACAGGCTCCGCGTCAATTAGGGTTGAGGAGGCCGATCAGACTTTTAGAGCATAGTGACTTATCCTGGTAGGCCAGCCAGTGATGGGTCCCACCTACGGGCCGCACAACCCTGTCATTAGGGGTTAAATCATGATATACAGTCGTCCAGAGAATTTTTATTAATTATTATATGTATAACCAGATTTCTAGGAACAATAGATGTATCTATGAATATTAGAAGTATTATGAATAGAAATTTTATAAAGACAGAAGCCATACTATATGTTATTTTTACCTATACTCTCAGATTCGGTTATCCATGATACTTTTAAATCGGATTTTTAAAGATATGTAACTCATTTTCCACACACTAACAATAGCATGTTTCGTCTTACTGAGTGTTGTCTCATCCCAGTGATTCAATATTTTTTCAAGTGATCCAATTAGGTGAGCAGATCAGGCTTGCAGATAGAGGAGAGCTATAGTACTGCCCTATCTATAGGGTGAGTATTTTTGGGAATTTATTTTTGTATAGCCCTAGTCTTATGTTGAGGATATTTTTGGGAATACTCTGACACTCTGGTATTGTGAATATATGTGGATATGTTTCATGCATACAGCTTCGAGCTGCTTAGGTTGTTAGTTGTAGCACGAGTTACATGGGTCCTATCTAGACCGAGATAAGGGTTTGACTTATAATAATAGGTATCGGAGCAATGGAATTTCACGGTATATATATATATGTAAGGGAAAAATATCTTTATTAAATCAGGTCATTATATATTCGGATTGACTAATGCTCTTGCTGCATTTATGGACCTGATGAACAGGGTCTTCCATGAATATATGGATCAATTTGTAGTGGTATTGATAGATGATATTTTGGTTTATTCGAGGTGTCCCAAGGAGCACAAAAATCATTTGAGGCTGGTACTTCAGTTGCTAAGGGAAAAGAAGCTTTATGCTAAATTCAGGAAATGTGAATTCTGGCTGGAGAGAGTTGCATTCCTTGGACACGTGATATCCGGGGATGGTGTTTCTATAGACCCGCGTAAGATAAAGGTGGTAGTGGAGTAGGTAAGACCGAAGACTATTCAGGAGATTGGGAGTTTCTTGGGTTTGATAGGGTACTATCGTCGGTTCGTGAAAGGATTTTCTAAACTATCGGGTCCTCTGACACAGTTGACGAGGAAGAATGTAAAGTTTGAGTGGATTGATGATTGTGAACAGAGTTTCCAGGAATTAAAGCAATGACTTGTCACTACTCCGGTTTTGACTATTCCATCAAGAGATGATGTGTTTGTGATTTATAGTGATGCATCTCAGAAAGGGCTAGGGTGTGTTTTGATGCAATAGGTAAAAGTGGTGGTTTATCTTCTTGGCAACTCAAATAGTACAAGAAGAACTACCCCACACATGATTTGGAGTGGCGGCAGTGGTATACGTATTAAAAATCTGAACGCATTACCTGTATAGTGTAAGGTGTGAAATTTTCACAGATCATAAAAGTCTTAAGTACTTTTTCACGCAGAAGGAACTAAATATGAGGTAGAGGAGATGGCTAGAATTGATAAAGAATTACGATTGTACCTTCAGTTACCACCCAAGGTAAGCTAATGTGATAGCCAATGCCTTGAGCTGGAAGTCAGGGAGTGCATCAGTATCAGCAATGGTAACCCAACATCAGATCATGATGGATCTAGAAAGGCTTGGTGTGGAACTAGTAGAGGGAAGTCATCAAGCATCATTGCGAGTCTGGTAATTCAGTCCACTTTACTGGAGAGGATTAAGACTGCTCAGATGAAAGACCCAAAACTGGTAAAAATTATGCGTACAGTACAGAGTGGACTGAATATAGATTTTAATATCTCAAAGGATGGAATTTTTAGGTTCCGTGCCTGATTATGTGTACCTGATGATGCTGAGATTAAAAGAACCATTTTGAAAGAGACACATCACTCTCTTTATGTAGAGCAGTGCTTGACATGCCAGTAGGTAAAGGCTGAGCATCAGAGATCGACAAGACTATTGCAACTACTTCACATTCTAGAATGGAAGTGGGAGCACATTTCCATGGACTTCGTCATGGGATTGCCACCAGCACTGTATGGGCAAAACGTCATTTGGATAGTGGTAGACCGACTAATAAAGACTGCCCATTTCCTTCCAATTAAGCCTAACTACTCCATGAATTGGTTGGCAGAATTGTATATTCAGGAGATAGTTAGACTTCATGGCATGTCGGTGTCCATCTTATCAGATCGGGACCCACGGTTCACATCCCAATACTGGAAGAGCTCACAGAGGGCCTTGGGATCCCAGCTAACATTTAGCACAACATTTTACCCTCAGACTGATGGACAGTCAGAAAGGACAATTCAGATACTGAAGGATATGTTGCGGGCTTGTGTGCTAAATTTTGGGGGAAATTGGATTCAGTATCTGTCACTAGTGGAATTTTCTTATAATAATAGCTATCAGACCAATATTGAGATGGCACTGTATGAAGAATTATACGGTCGGAGGTGCTAAACTCCACTATATTAGGATGAAGTTGGTGAAAGGCAAATTTTAGGGCCAGAAATTGTACAGCGGACTTTTGAGAAAATCAAACTTATTCAGGAAAGAATTAAAACAACTCAAAGTTGGTAGAAAAGTTATTCAGATACCCGCCGACGGAAGTTGGAGTTTGGTGTAGGAGATAATGTATTCTTGAGAATTGCACCAATGAAGGGAGTTATAAGATTTGGGAAGAAAGGTGAGGTAAGCCCTAGGTATATTTGTCACGCCTTGTTGGAATTGGTATAATCCCAAGAGGGGGGTGAATTGGGGTTTAAAAATTTTGGCTAAATTAAGTATTTTTCTGATTCACCACAAATCATATCTCATCTAATATATGCGCATGCATGTAAAATAATAAAACAATAAATGAAGACATACACGTGTGCAGTATATCTTATTTAAATCAAATGTGTGTATGCAAATAATTATGACATCAAATAAACATTCGTACACATGCTGGAATTAAAGTGTAGGAATTTAAATAAGATAGAGAGAGAGAGTGTGACACACATATTTGTTATCAAGGTTCGGGCAAACTAGCCTACGTCCCTGACTTGGGCATACCCTCAAAGGATTCCACTAAACCTGCTCACTTAAACGGGTAGAGTAGAAGCCATTTACATCCTCTCCTTACAGGGCGAGGAAAACCTCAGTTCAATTTTCGGGCTGAACCGAACCAGTCTCACTTACGGGGCTGAGACTCCCCAGTTCAATTTTTGGGTTGAACCGAACCGGTCTCACTTACAGGGCTGAGACTCCCCAATTCAATTCCGGACTGAACCCAACCATTATACTAAAAATATTTTTCGTACATATAAACATACTTCTTAATACAAGCAGAGATGTACACAATAAAGCTCAATAAAACATGCACTTTCTAATATGATATGAAATTAATGCTCAGTAGAGAAAGGGTGTGTTTCTCAAAATGATTTTTGCAATATAAAGATTTTTTCCAATGAAGGCATGGATGCAAAAATATATTTCTTCAACAACATATTTATCATGGAAATATGTGGAGAAATCTCAAAACTTACTCTCAAGGAGATTTTCAAAGTAAAGAGTAAATGAGAGTATTGATGCTTTGAATGTAAACTAAATGTCCAAATAAACACTTTTTTTTAAAAATGATTTTCAAAGAAAGAATGAAAGAGAGTTGGAGAGATTAAAACATTTTGCCCCAAAGAAAAGATTTTTGCATTGAAAAGGGTTTAGGGGAACTTTGATTAACAAAATAATTTGAGAGGATTTAGGAGTAAATCAAAGTTACTAATCTTGGCTTATGAAGTGGTATATATAGAGTCAGAGAATTTTTTTACCATTGGGGATACGTTGGGTAATATTAAAAAAGTTTAATTAAATTTTAAACCCGTTTTAGCATTTAAAAATACCCCAACCCGAGAGTTTCAATCGATCGAGGCCAAGGTTCGGTCGCCCAAATAGACACATGAGAAAAAGCAATTTTTCAAGGTTCGGGTGCCTGAAAATACATTCGGTTGGCTGAACTAGGCGATTTTCCAAACGCTCAAGGTTTGGTCGCCCATTCGTATGTTCGGTAGCCCGAACTTGCCAATTCGGTCACCTGAGGGTATATTGAACGTAAGAATTCAGGCGCCCAAGTTGTTAAGTCAAGTCTTAGTATATGGTCGGTCGACCGAAGGCACTACGGCCAATTCGGTTCAGTTGCCCGAACTCAAGTCAACTTATTGACTTAGTCCAACGTTCGGTCGATCGAGGCAAAATGTATTGCCAAGTTCGGTCGCCCGAATCCCATTCAATTTTCAACTTAGGTTATATTTTACCCATGTTATTTTCCTTAAGTGAAGTGTAGGGTCGTAGGGTCTCTCTAAGGTCTAGGCATTTTAATTTACCCTAAAAAAACCTAATGTTAGTCAACCGAAGGTCGACCGAAGTCAGCCTTAAGGTCTGTCTACGGTTCTGTCTAAGCATTAAGACATATCATGCAAAATGTATGCAGTTATTACAGACCAAAGTAGAAAAATTAAATGCATATACAATAGAAAACATGTCTTCTTCTTCTTTTGCTCTTCTGTCATCATGGAAAATGCCAAATAATGTGTTCTTTGAGCTTCGTCTGGCTTCCATCTCAGACCTCTTATGTGTGTATTAAATTATAACATGTTCAACCACTAGAAACACACATAAGTAACTTGTGGTTTATCATTATCAAAACCAGGGATCAAACTCAAAAAGTCAACACGCCCCGAACCAGCCAAGTGGGCCCGGGGTGTGATGTGATCCAATCACCTATGTCTGATACCATAACCTCAATCACGCAGTAGAATAATAAACTAACATCCTTTATAACATACCAGAGTTTTGTATATATATCCCAAAAAAATATTCTCTAACATCCAGTATTCACAAATATACAACTCAGAATCATAAATATAATACAGCCCAAAAATATATCCAAACTGCTAGGCCAGCCTCGAGCTCACTGAGCTCGATCACGCGGAGGTCCTGAAAAAGATGAAATTCATATCGGGTGAGACACATCTCAGTAAGACGGAATAGATTAATTTTAGTGTGTGGCTATCATGAGGTTTGTGTACAAAATATAATCATCATTTACAAATTAATCCAAAATTATGAAATCATTATCTCTCCCTACTCACACACATGCAGCGTATTTTATTAATGAGAGTTTCCCAAGGATTTAGGTGATTACTTGCCCATACAAGTAGCACCCCTCTGCTCTGATACCTTATGCAACCCGGTATGGCTACAACTAATGCTCATCAAGGCACTTACCTTACTCAGTAAGCCCTTAGGTGGATAGTTTGTCTCGTATTCACACACATTCACACAATTATTTATCAACGAAGGTTCTCGAGGATAAGGAAGATTAACCGCCCATACAAGTAGTTTCCCTCTACCTTAATATGTTATGCAACCCAGTATGACTACATCTGATACCTATCAAGGCACTCACTTTTCTCAATAAATCTTCGGGAAGAGAGTTTACCTCGCCTCAAATACATATAATACTACAATATGTAATACACTTATTACTTTGTTACACTACTTTGCGCTCTGTTATCTCTGTAATACTTATCTCTTCATAATCTCAGTTTTCACATTTTATAGTATTTCACATCACATAATATTTCTCATCACATAATATGTAGCATTGCATAATATCTCGCATCGCATAATCTATTCCCACATTTCACATCATATAATTTGTATTCACATTCCACATCACATAGTCTGCTTTCACATACACTGTTCTCATGTTATACATTGGCTAAATTTATAATTATGCATTTAGAACTCACTTCCAAATGGATAAACACTGTCATACTTCCCCCCATGACGGGTTGTGTGGCCCGTAGGCTAGATTTAACACTGGTTGGCCCACTAGAGTTAAATTAATAACAACCTCTTCAGTCTGTAAGTTAGATTGGTTGTTCCCATACTGGTCTAGACTCTAGGGGGACTCTACCCTTCTCAGCACAATCGACCATCTCATCTCCACACTCTCTCTAAGACATGTGGGTGCACTAGCTCTTCAAAAATCATGCGTAATAGTACTGTGCCTACTATGGTCCACCGGAGTTGTCAAACCATAACTTGCAATTTAACATTCACATTTAGTTATGTTTTAAACAATCACACATAATATATATTCTCAATGCATTTCAGTATTTCCAACATCTCATAAATATATCATAATTCAACACAATATATTCACTTTACTCATGCCACATGATTTGAATAATACACATAATTATATCATCTGAAATAATAAACCAACTCATGGTCATCATCTGTTTTATTGAAAATACACGTTAAATTATCTCTACAATTTATCCAAAAAATTCATTACTTTAATCATTCCATTTTCGTAAATAATAACTAATAACACAGCCCTAGGCTCAAAATCACAGTTCAAGCAATTGGATTTTCAAAACTCACATGATAATCATATATACATATACACATATAATTTCCATTTTAAATGGTTGAATTACAAAATTACTAGTTTAATCTATTCCCCTTACCTGGTTTCTAGAAACTACGCCAACAGGGACCCCAAAACGATGAACGCTCCTACGAAAAATCCACTCCAGTTAAATTGAGGATGGCGGAGAATGGAACCTAGAGGTATTTTTTGTTTTCCGAACGGCTGAGTATTTGCCCAGAAAATGAGGAGAGAGAGTGAAGTGGCGAAAGAGAGAGAGTTGGTGAGAGTGAGAGACGTTGAGGGGGCCTCTATTGTTCAAAATCCAAATTGAATTCCTGAAGCTTATTCTTTTCTTATATAATAATAATATATTATATTATATTAACATATTAATATATTATATTATATAATTTAATTAATTATTTATTTTATTTTATTTTTACACTTCCATGCATATTATTTGTTCTAGGGCGTTACAATATTGGGTCATTCGAGATACTAGAAAGAATTGGTCTGGTTGCCTAGAGGATAGCATTACTCCCAGCGTTATCTAGGATTCATGACGTGTTTCATGTATCCATGCTGAAAAAGTACATCCCAGATCCATCGCATGTGATAAGTTATGAATCACTGGAGTTTAAAGATACTTTATCATATAAAGAAGTACCAGTTCAACTTCTGGACCAGAAAGAGCAGGAACTGTAATGACCTAGAAATTAAAACTATTAAAATAATTAGGAAGTATAATAAATGAAATGGATTAACGGATAATAAGGAAAAAGGAAAGATTTTAGAGGAAGGAACGATAGGCCTTGTCGACGAATGTTCTGTCTTTATCGACGAGTGTCCTTCTAGAGATTGTGGATGAACTTCAATCCCTTGTCGATGAAGAAATCCCAAGAGAATAATTTCAAACTTTGAATTTCGTCGACGAATGTTTTTTTCTCAACGACGAAGTCTCTTCATTGGCTCATCGACAAACCCTGCCTTCTCATTGATGAATCCATGCGGCAGCAGCGTTTATAAAAGGATCTAAGGATGCTTCCACGCGAAGAATTCAGAAAATCTTCATTTTCTCTCTTTAAAAATTGCCTCCTCTGCCTTCTCTCTTCAAATCTGGCCCGGATTCAGCCCAAATTGCTGAACGGAAGCCGCTATGATGTTCTAGGGAGGATTTTCTAGACATCTAGTGGATTAGTTTCTTAAACTGGGCTTTTTGGGGAATGCTCCTAAGTTGAGGTAAGGGCCTGAATTCCTAATTTTGGGTTTTTATAAGTTTATTTAAGGTTATTAAGTTGAGAAAATTTGAAAATAGTAGTTTATTTGGGATTATTTAACTAAACTAGGATTTTGATTCAGGGTCCAAGTGAACATCACGAGTATCGGCTTGGGGATCCTGCCGGCGTAGTTTAGAAGTCACATAAAGGGAAATTATATATTAAATTTGGTTTTGTGAAATAAAGATAATGAATTATGTTATACTTATGTATATGTTTTTGGGATGGGTTTAAAAATGCCAACCATGTAAATTATGTTTTTTGAGCCCAGGTCCGCTTATTTAGCTATGTATATGTGAAAATGAACTGATGAAAGTGAAAGGTATTTTCTAGGAAATTATGTAAGAAATGAAAATTATATTTTCAGTATTTAAATGTTAAATGTGGGTTGGCTTATTTTACAAGGAATATGTATGAATTTTATTGCTAAATTGTGTGGCATGAGTAAATGTAAGTTCTGTGCAAATGTACGTTATATGTATGAGATGTAGACTAAGTAAGTAATGCATTGAGAATAAAATATGAAATGAACTATGTTGCTTGTGTATGTTAATGCAACCATGTAAGTGTATGACAACCGAAAGTCGTGTTAGCAGATTCTAGGGCATTTATATGTGGACTAATTGATGATAGCTAAAAGGAGCTGTGTTAGCAGATTCTAACTCATTTCTATGTGGACTAACTGATGACGGCTAAAGAGCGGCTGTAATACAAATGAATGAAATGAAAATGGAATGAAATGACAATTGAATGAAATGTGAAATGTGAACGATGTAAATGAGAAAGAGTTACTTGAAGTGAAATGCAATGTAATGTTTAAGTTATGAACATGAACAGATGTGAATGGTTGAATAATGACAGAAAGAATAATGTATTATGATATTAGAAGTATCTATGCTCGTAGAACATGTTACGATTGGGCGGAGCATACTCTTCGCCTGAGGACTTGCTGAGAAAGGCGAGTGCGCTAGTAATTTCATATGTGGCAGTAGTTGCATAATGTACTAAGGCAGAGAGAACCTACTTGTATGGGTGGGTAGATTTCCCTATCATTGGGGTCTTCGTTGGTAAACCTTTGTTTGAACTGTGTGAGTACTAGATCAATCTAACACTAGAGGGCTTACTGAGTAAGGTGAGTGCCCTAATATGCTTCAGTAGTGACCTTCGAGTTGTCTAAGTATTAGAGCAAAGGGGTACTACTTGTATGGGCAGGTAATCACCCCTATTCTTGGGTGATTTGGTGGGTTAAATCTTTTGCATGTGTTTGGTTAGGCTCAGAGAATGGTTTCAGTGTTTTTGATAACGTTTTGCAAATGTTATTAAAATGATATTTATAAACCTCATGTTAGCCACACACTGTTTTAATATAATGTTTCTTCCCTTACTGAGATGTGTCTCACCTGAATATGAATATTTCTTTTTCAGGACATCCTCGAAGTCGGGGCTTAGAGAGCTTAAGGGTTTATAGCATTTTTGAGAATTATAAAGAGAAAGAGTATATTTTGATAATACTGTTGGGTTGTATAAAGTTTATGTTTATGTTTTTATATTTTAAGTCTGTTGAGAAAGGAATGATTGTGAATAGTGGTTTTGTGGATTGAGTTTTTGGAGGTATGTAGATTTGTGAATATAAGTGGATGAATGGTTAATATGGATTATAGGTAGAAATAGTAAACTCTGGTATTATATGATTGAGGATTATATTTATATTTTTCGCTGCATATTGATTTATGGATTATCAGGATTTAATCAAGTATAATGCACCAGACCGGGTTTAAGGGTTCGGGGCGTTATAGGAACTACGCACCAAGAAAATCCCATTAGTGAAAATATTCTAACGTAATCATGCAGTTGAGGAAGTTTCATGGGAACTAGAGGAGGAAATACGCTAGAGATACCCAGACCTTACCCAATATTAATCAGATAATTGTGATGGTTAAAGTAAATATTTGGTTGTTTTGGTTGTTGACATGGTCAGTGTAGATAGTATAGTAATTTGTTTAGTTAGAATTTGTCTGTTATTGTTTTAAGTTATGAGTGGTTTTGGGAGACTTTATATTTTGAATATTTGTAATCTCCCAAAGGTTGTATATGTAACAACGGTATTCCTCTACCATAAGTAAGGGTTATTAATAAATTTGGGACGGGGCCGATATGTGGGTGGCCATCGGCTCTTTCTAGAGTCGGGTAAACATTTTAGTGATTTCCAAAATTTGGGTTGAATGTTGGTTAACAAATTTCGAGAACGAAATTTTTATACGGAGGGGAGGATGTAGTGATCCAAAAAAAATATATTAATAAATTAATTAAATTAAATTAATAATAATTATTAACTAAATAATTTAATATAATATAATAATATATTAATATAATATAATATAATAATAATAATAATTATTATTATTATTATATCAAGCTTCAGGAATTACAATTCGTGAGAAGAACCCCCCCTTTATGGCCATCACTCTCTCTCTCTCCTCAAACTCTTGTCTCTCTCTCTCTCTCTCTCTTCAATTTCTCGGAATTTCTTAGCTTAATCGAAAAACGAACACCAAATTCGGGTCCCATCTCTGCTCCTAAATATTTTAACCGGAGTGAATTCGTCATTAGAACGTCGTAGGCACCACTCCAGGGTTAAGGTAAGGAGAATAGATTATGTCAGTTATTTAAAAAAAATATCGATTAAATTGTAGTATTTGATTACAAAAATAACATATATGATTTTCTGAGTATTCAGGCATATGTGAATGGAAATTTTGAATTATTATATGTATGTTTTGAGGAAAAACTTGGAATTTGAGTTAGAGTAAACCCTAGGGATGATTATACCATTATTTACAGCAGAATAATATAGTTTTTCCCAGGTAGATTATTATATTATTATTTTATGAAATATTTACTCAAATTGTGTAGCCTGAGAAATGAATTTGTTACTGAATAAGATAGATTTATACAGATCATGATATGACGGATTTATACAGAATCATGATATGACATATTTATACGGATCATGATACGATAGACTTATACAGATCATGATATGAAAGATTTATACAAAATCATGATATGACATATTTATATAGAATCGTGATATGATAGATTTATATAGATCATGATACAATAGTATTATTCAGAATTATGAATATGACAGGTTTTATATGGATTATGAACATGACCAGATTTATATAAAAATGTGAAAATGAAAACATGCTATTATTTATGTTCTAAATAGTACTATATGGTATAAGAACCCTGATCGACCAATTATGTACAAAGCACGGTACCATAGCTATTATCTTATATCAGTGCAACCACACTATAGTAAGACTGTTGGTCAATGGATAGTCGACTGAGCCTAGAGGAGTGTAGATTACCCCCTGGCAGTCTAGACCAAGTTGGGTAGGCTAATCATACTTACAGACACATATAGTTTGACTTAACTTGGTAGGCCAACCAATGCTAAGTCCCGCCTTCAGGCCACACAACCCGATCATGTGCGGTTATTACATGATGTTATATGGTTATCCATTTAGGGAAATTCTCTTACCTATTTATTTATATGATAATTTACGTACACAGATAAATTTATTACGACAAAGCATGCTTTGAGAAAAGTACGTATTTTCTAAATATATATGTGTGAGCATAAATTTACGTGATTTCTTAGTTAAAGTTGATAAATTGATGGATATGTGTACTACACTAAAACTCATGTTGCCACACAATGATAATAATTTATTCTATCTTACTAAAAAGTGTCTCACTCCAATAACTTTAATATTTTAGGAAATCCAGGAAGCCGAGCTTAGTGAGCTTCGAGAGAGAGGAGGGTTAGCTACAGTAGTTCAGGGTAAGTATTTGTAAGACAGGGTTATGCTTTGTGTATCTTGGGATATATTATGGATCTTTGGGGGAATATGTATGAATTTTTGGTGATATTAGAACTTTGGTATTGTATTTGAAGATTGTATATTATGCTTCTGCTATTTGGTTTATAGTCTGGATTATGGACAGGTGTACCCGGTATCCCACTTGGGGATGGGTGGTTTTCATTATGGTATGAGAGTATATTTATATAGTGAAAAATTTACGGTCTTTACATTAGTGATAGAGCATGTGGGAATAGAGTAATAAGAACATATAAGTTATTCCCAAGGTAGACAAAGAATGTGTGCCCTTCACTTGTTTGATTTTTAATTTTTGAAATTTCCTCCGACATGCAAATGGAGCTTTTTAAAAGAAATGTTTCATTAGATTAATCATCTCTCTCTCTCTCTCTCTCTCTCTCTCTATATATATATATATATATATGTGTGTGTGTGTGTGTGTGTGTGTGTATGAGAGAGAGAGAGAGAGAGAGAGAGAGAGGGAGAGAGAGATCCTCCAACATTAGCATTAGGTCAAAAACCTAATGTTGTACAATGAATTGTGGAATCATATATTGAGTTGACAAGTTCTTTTGATAATAGAAATTCCTAAGCAAGTTCTCTTTGAGTTGACATATGTCAAGAAAAAATTATAATAGTATCAATGGAGCTCATCACTCTCTTGTCTCTTTATCTCTTTTATTTATATTTTTAATTATTATTTATACTTGCTTCAATTATTACTTCGCAAATAATTTTTATCACCCTAATTCACTTTGTATTTTGCGCTATTCAAGGGCAACAAATCTTGTGCATTGTGGCAAGAATCATACTTGAGACTCGAATATTATCGATGATTAAGGTTTGGGGTCCAAGGAAATAAAAATTATATCCTTCTTTTAATCCAAAGAAGAACCATCTATTGAGGTTTGAACACCAAATTAATAACAAGACTATCAAGAAATACTAAAAAGTGATGATTCCTCCATATAGCATTTAGAATTTTCTAGTCATAACATGCTATATTAATATTTGGACCTATTAAAATGATGTGTGGCCCACATCATGTGATCCACACCAAACCATTTCCTTCACTTAGTCACTTGTATATGTTAGTCTAATTGCTAATATATATGACATTTTGTAACCGGTGGATTTTAAATCCCATGTGAAGAAGTCTTTGTGAAATAACTCCGATGAGAAGAAAAAAGATGTGTTAAGAGACCCTCCTAGCCCAATCATAAACACTCTTAAGATTATTTTTTAAACATTCTCCCCATTTTAGATCACCAGATAGATAAAATAGACACATCTAATTGCACTGATTGAGGGTATTCATTTTGTAATGATTGAGGGGATCGAAAACCAAGAAGTAAGTTATTTATAACAAACATTCTTCTTACGAATAGATCCAATCTTCTAGTCCCTACGGAAAGGAAAAATAATTTCACGTTCTTCCTTTTGGGAAGAGAGGATTAGGGAAATCTTATAGATTATAGACTACAGCCTTTTTCAGATTCTATAAGCTTTGGACACCAAATTAATAACAAGGCTCAACCCTCCAGAGTGCAAAAAAAAAACACTTTTTTGCAAAAAGAATACTTAATATAAGTATTTTGTATGAAAGGAGGAGTTTGGCTTGTATAACAACAAGTATTTATTAGAAAATTTTGGGGGGAGAGGGGAGGGGAGGAGAATACTTCTCAAGAAATAATTTATGTTAGGCCTTTATAAGTACTCATTACTAGAGAAAGTTGTTGCAAATTTGTCAATTTTTAGGCATTTACTCTTTCTTTTCCTTCTTCAAACATTCTCATCTACATTCTCTACATTATAATCAAGGTTTTTTTTCATATTGTTTAAAAAAGAGACCACGCATAGGAGTCCCTTTCACATTAATATAGAATGTGTGTGCGAGAGCATTTTCTAATTAATATATATATACACACACACAGGCACAAAGCTTTCCATATTATTGGAGGAAGGGGATTGTAGGGAAGACATAATGTGCAAACAATCTCATCTCGACACCTTACATTTACTACTTATATATGTAAGAATAAAATGAAATTGAAAGAAATAAAGCCTAATTTAAAACTTAATTTAACTGCACTTTCTATTTAAATTTTCATTTAGCTTCTTTTCTATCCCATTCTATTTCACAAAATAATACATATTTGTTAAAGAAATAGTTTTCATGAATTGAATATATATAACCTTCAACTTTGGATGAAAAATCTTTACCCTGTGTTCGGGAGAGGTATTAAATTTGGATAAAATATAATATAAAACTATATTAAGTTTTGTCCAAATCCACATAAATCAAAATCTAAGGCCAAAAAGTCATAATCTTAAATATCATAGCATTTTGTTTAGATTTCTAAAAATAATGTTTTGATTTTCAATTTTGATGAAGTATGTTTTTTGAAGATACTACTCCACAACGTGGAGTTTAGGCTAATCTCAATTAAAACTCCTTAAAAGAGATTAACTACAGATGAAGTCGAGGAAGGAATAGAATTAAGATGGGAATGTAATGTCAATTCTCCTTCCTAAAGGCTTTTTTTTTATGTGTATAATAAAATGGAATGAAGAATGCAATCAAATGTGGTGAATGGAATGCCAACTCCATTGCATTGTTATGTAATGAAACTAGAAGAATAGAATTATATCCATATAAAATTTACCACCCAATACACCTCTCTCTCTCTCTCTCTCTCTCTCTCCACAAAATGCAATTATTTTTTGCCTTCATATCAACATGAAAGCACCAACAAGAATCAAATATAAAAAGTTAATTAATTTTAACTGCAATTTATTAAATAACTATGAGTCAATACTTCATTCGTTACCATAATAATCATTATTTACATTACATCCAAAATTATTCAAGTCCATAAATCTAGATTTAATCAAATCATGTTTATCTACTAAAACAATCATTACAACCCACACAACTTACATAGTTCACAATAAAATCCCTTCATAAAACATCTTCCGATAAGGGCCAAAGTCATCGTAAAAAAACTTTGCCGCACCAACTAAGAATTGCTTTAAAAAAATTAAATAAATAAACATGATTAAAATATACATTATAAATGTTAAAATAATACATGACTTCATATCCAAAATTTTCCTATAAGAAATATCCCAAGTTCCCAAGTAATGTTCTATTTACATTGGAGCTAACTACCCCAAGAATATCTACATTCTATTTACCAACAAGAATCAATAATTACAACTAGCAAAGAACGTATGCTAAGAACTACTTTTTTTTTTTATCAATTAGAAAAAAGTATATAGCATCAAGGGGATGCCAAACCCAAGTACAAGAAATCAACCACCCTGCTCCCGGGCATAAGCTCAGGTGGTAAGGACGGAGTCTCACAGGTTGCTTGACGAAGAGGTTGAAAATTCGAACCCTACTATTCCGAGTGCACATCCGCGATTTACTTCTGCACATGTGGAGGGTGCCAAGCGTGCAGGCGTGGGATTAGTCTCTCTCGCCAGTCCCACCAGGTTGTGTGCCCTGAAGGGGAGTGTCCGCTGGTGGTGATAAGTATAAGAAATCAATCTTGATAAAAAGAAACTGATTTCATTAAATTGAAATGTTAATAATACAAAATATACATATATATACATTCAGCTTAACAACCAAAAACAGATTCATGTATGAATCTGGTGAAGAAAGAAAAACTAATTAACTAACTAAAAAAAATACAAGCAGATTTTCTATTGCTGCTGCTCTAGTTTAACTGATGCTGTTGTTGGCTGACTTTTCTGTTGGGTTGCTGCTGCACAAGTTAACAGATGTTGTTGTTGCTGGCTTTTCATACTCCCCCTCAAGATGGATTGATGAAGAACAAATGTTAATCAGTCTCATCTTGGATAATAACTATGAAAATTGTTTATAACCCAATGCCTTGGTTAATAAATCTGCCAATTGACAATGAGTTCTCACATGATTCAGTTTAATTACTTTAGCCAATACCTTATCCTTACAATGTGACACCAATCTCTATATGTTTAGTCCTTTCATGAAAAACTGGATTGGATCCTATGTGCAAGGCTGCATGGCCGTCACAAAACAATATTGCTTCTCTATCATGCCTAATCTGCAAGTCCTTTAGCAAATAAAGAATCCACACAATTTCACAAGTTGCTACAGACATAACTCTATACTCTGCCTCAGCTGAAGATCTTGACACAGTAGCTTGTTTCTTTGATTTCCAAGAGATCAATGAATCTCCAAGAAATATACAATATCCTGTAACAGATTGTTTTGTGTCTGAGCATGATGCCCAATCTGCATCACTGAATCCTTTGACATGTAGTTCTGATTTTGCAGAAAAAAATACTCCTTTCCCTAGTTCATTTTTAATATAATGAAGTACCTTAAGAGCAGCTACATAATGAGGCTTTATAAGTTTTGCCATGAACTGACTGAGCTTGTGAACAACAAATGTAATGTCATGCCTAGTAATAGTTAAGTATAATAATCTGCCAACCAATTTTCTGTATAGACTTGGATCATTTAGCACATCACCTTCATGTTTGCTAAGTTTTAAAGTAGGATCCATAGGAACTTTGGCTGGTTTGCATCCTAGTAAGCCAACATCTTCCAAAATTTCTGGAGCATATTTCCTTTGACACAAGAAAATGCCCTTACCTGTTCTTGCTACCTCCAAACCAAGAAAATACCTCAAACTCCCTAAATCTTTCAACTTGAACTTCTGATTTAACAAAATTTTAAAATCTTCAACTCCCTTTTGATCATTGCTTGCAATTAGAACATCAACAACATACACCAGTAACACAATAAATGAATCTCCTTATTGCCTAGTGAATAAAGAGTAATCAGCCTTGGATTGCACAAAGCCAAGATCAATTAAGGCATTTGAGAACTTAGAGAACCACATTCTAGAAGCCTATTTAAGACCATAGAGTGATTTATTGAGCTTACAAACCAAGTGAGGCTGCTCCCCTAGCTGTGAACAACCTGAGATTGCTCCTTCTTGCTGTGAAAACCTAGTGGAAAAGACATGTAAACTTCTTCATTCAAATCATCATGAAGAAATGCATTATTGACATCAAGTTGGCCGAGAAACCAACCTTTCACAACAGCCACAACAAGTATAGTTTTGACAGAGACCATCTTAGCAACTGGTGAGAAAGTGTCAATGTAATCCAATCCCTCCTTTTGGGTGAAACCCTTGGCAACCAGCCTGGCTTTATACCTCTCAACTGAACCATCTGAATTGCATTTCACTTTATATACCCATTTACAACCAATGGGCTTCTTACCAGGTGGCAAGGAAGTTACAGTCCAAGTATTATTAGCTTCCAAAGCTAAAATCTCAGCATCCATGGCAGCCTGCCACTTGGGATTACCAGTAGCTTGATGATAAAAAAATGGGTTCAAGAATGGAAGAGATGGCACAACAAAAAAAATTATATGAAGGAGACAGATTATTGTAAGACAAATAAGATTGAATGGGATGAAAAGTACCTGAATCATGTATGGAAGATTTTGGAATGGCAGCTGATGTGACTTGATTACAGTGATAAGCCTCAAGATAAGATGGTGGTTTAGTATGCCTGGTAGACCTTCTAAGAATAATAGGCTAGTTAGATGTATCAGAAACACCATGTGTATCAGGAAAATCATGAATATTGTCATCAAAGTCTTGATGAATGTGAACAATGGAATCATTAGAAATAGGTAAAGGAGAAGAAGAGACAGCTAGAGACTCAGAATAAGGAATAAAAGGAAAATTAGGTAAAGGAATAAGATTGTCACATTTAAAAGAGTTATTTGAAGAAAAAGGAAAACTTGACTCATGAAACACAACATCCCTAAATTAAAAAATTGTATGAGAATCAAGATCAAAGAGTTTATAACCCTTGACGTTGAAGGGATATCCTAGAAAAACACACTTTCTGGCTTTAGGAGTGAATTTGTGTTTATGAGGACTGAGATTGGTAGCATAACACAAACAACCGAAAATCCTAAGATGTGAATAAGAAGGAGGTTTGTGAAATAGAAGTTCAAAAGGTGTTTTATGATTTAGAAAAGGGGATGGAAGTCTATTTATTTAATAGATTGCAGTGAGGACACAATCACCCCAAAAGGAGAGAGGAACATTGGATTGAATTTGTAATGCTCTAGCAATAGCAAGTATGTGTTGATGCTTTCTTTCTACAACTGAATTTTGTTGTGGAGTGTAAGCACAACTCAATTGATAAATAATTCCTTTGGAATTGTAGAAATCATTAAAACAAAATTCTAAGGCATTATCAGATCTAATGGATTTAATCTTGGTACCAAATTAAGTAAGAATCATGTTATAGAAAGATACAATAAGTGATTTGACTTTAGATTTATTTTTGAGCAAGAAAACCCTAGTTGCTCTAGAAGCATCATCAACAATAGTGAGAAAATATTTGTGACCATTAGATGTTAAAATAGAAAAAGGACCCCAAACATCCATATGAACAAGATCAAAAGGAAAAGTACATTTATTTTTATTGAAAGGAAAAAGAATTCTCTTCTGTTTTGCCAAAGGACAAACAGTACAAATTTTATTACATCAGTTCTTAAGAAAAGGTAAAACACTGCCCAAAGAATGAATTTTTACATCAGAAGGATGTCCAAGTCTTGAATGCCAAAGTGAAAATACATTTGAAGAAAGAGAAGAAGACCAAGCAACAGAGAAAGTCTTAAGATTCTACTTAGAAAAAGATGCAGTGGCTTGAGAAAGGCTCGAATCTTGTAATAAGTACAAATCATCATGCATTTTGCCCATTCCAATCGTGTTCCAACATGTAAGGTCCTGTAGAAAACAAAATTGTGACAGAAAAACAAAACATATAGGTTGAGATTTGGTTAATGCACTGACTGATAAACAATTAAAATCAAAAGAAGGTACACAAAGAACATTGTGAAGGATTATGTGTGAAAAAAGTTGAATGGTGTCAATGTGTGTAACAATAGCTGCTTCTCCATTAGGCATTTTCACCGTAGTATGTAAGATCTCAGTATAGGAAATTACCATCTGAATGGAACACACTATATGATCACTTCCACTAGTATCAATAACCTATGTATGAAGATCATATGCTTTTCTGTTAATAGCTTTAGCAGAAAAGACAGAATGCTTGTAGTTACCTGCAACAACATTTGATGGACCAACCACAGCATTAGCAACATGGAGTTCTTGATCTTTAGGCAATTGTGGAGTAGAACAATAACCAATTAATGTCAAAAGTTGTTGGTATTGGTCATGAGTGAAAGTTGGAGCTTGAGAAACAGATTTGATGAAGCATAATCAGTAATTCCAGTAGAATTATTTCTTTGAATGAGTTCAATATTAGATGAAACTTGATGAGTAGTGGCATATTTATTGTTCTTGAACTTGAAACCTGGTGGAAAACCATGCAGCTTATAGCATTTGTCCATAGTGTAGCCTAACTTTTCACAGTGAGTGCATAAAGGCCTTTCTTTGCCTTTAACATTGGTTCCGGAATTTTTGGTTGCTAGAGCAGTGGATTCAACTCTAACAACATTATGCACAGACATCTGCATTTCTTCTTGAATGAACAAAGAATGAACCTTATTGACAGAAGGCAAAGGATCCATCAACAAAATTTGAGTTCTTACTTGAGAGAAAACATCATTCATTCCCATGAGAAATTTCATAGTGGACTCCTTGGCTTGAAGACTCTGTAATTTTTTATCGATCCCACACACACATTGACCACAAGTACATTGAGGAAATGGATTCAAATTCTGCAATTGATCCTGCAAAATCTTGAACTGAGTGAAATAATCAGTGAGTGACAGCTCTCCCTGATGAATCTCAGCAATTTGCTTCTGAATATTAAAGATCCTTGACTGAAAGTGTCTCGAAAGTCAGTCCAAATTTCTAAAGTAGTATCTCTATAGATAATGCTACCTTAAAGCTTTGGTGATACAAAATTAATGATCCATGTACCTACCATATTATCAGCACGAACTCATGCTAGAATAGCATTTGGAGAATTCACCAATGGTGAAGATATGGTTAAAGATCCATCAATAAATCCTAACTTGTTTTTGGCAATTAGAGATTTCCTCACTGATCTTGCCCAAGCAGGATAATTTTCTCCCCCATCAACGGTTGAGAAGTGAGAATTGCTCCTAGATTTTTGCCAGGATGCAAAAACAGAGGATCACTAAGATCATATGAATCTTGTAAAGAAGATGAAGCCTCTGTGTTGGAAGTATTAGCTGTTGTTTCCGCCATTGAAGAAGCTCGTAGAACACAATAATGTGAAAAGCTCGAAGAAGTAGATGACAATGGAGAACAAGATGCTCTGATACCATATAAGAAATCAATCTTAATAAAAAGAAACTGATTTCATTAAATTGAAATGTTAACAATACAATATATATATATATACACACATTCAGCTTAACAACCAAAAACAGATTCATGTATGAATCTGGTGAAGAAAGAAAAATTAATTAACTAAAAAAAAATACAAGCAGATTTTCTGTTGCTGCTGCACGAGTTTAACTGATGCTGCTGTTGGCTGACTTTTTTGTTGGGCTGCTACTGCACCAGTTAACTAATGTTGCTGTTGCTGGCTTTTCATAATAAGGAGCAGAGGAACCCGACGTAATCAAAAAATAAAATAAAATCAACCACCCTGTTAGATGTCACAAAAATCGAAAAAACACATTGAAATCATTTAATACAAGTCCACTATGCGAACTAGTAACCACAGCAAAGCAATGCCCTTTGCTGAATTGAAGCATCGAGTTTGAATGTTTTGAAAACGCTTTTGTTCTCTCTTTCCATACGCACCAGAAAATTGCAAGAGGAACAGCAGACAAAGCCTTCCTCTTTTACTTTGTTGCCCGAATCCCTCTCCAGGCCCATAGCTCCCCTCCAACAGATCTAGCGGTAACCCACCTTTGTCAGATAAGAGTTGAAAGCAACGTTCCAAAGATTTCTAGTCCAGGGAAAATGGAGAAGGATATGATCAACTGATTCAGCTCATGCAAAGGGCGATGCTAAGAACTAAATAAAGCTAATTAAAATAGAAGTAGGCAGATTATGGGATATATATTGCTGCCAAAAAGTAAATACTAGAATTAACTAAAAGAATCATAGTGCGCCTCAAATGAGACAGGCATATTATGCAAAGCAGGTGCATGGAAGAAACAATTTGATCCATTTCAATACCCCCATCAATTCAAACTCATAAGTTTATGGAAGAAACCAAAAAAAAAAAAAATCCATGGAATCAATCACTCTAGCAATTTTACATGCTTAAACATGATAAGGAACAATTTGAGCATGTGCACACTCTGGTGCTGATTAAAACAACAAAATATTTTAATTACTAAACTTGGTAAATGAATAAAAGGGAATGAGTATATAGCCCATCCATTCTTCAACCATTATAACTTTATCACTTTAAAAATCTGTAATATTTTATGTTATAATACTCTTTCAAACATTGATAAAAACATAATTGATACAGAATGTTTTTATAACTAATACAGCAAATTGACTGGAATTTGCCCTATGCCAGCAATTAATACAAGAATTCATTCTATTCCAGCAAATTCCATCAAAATGAAACCAGAACAATAAATGTCTTTCTTGATTAGTCCATGCATGCAACTATGCAAGTCATGATTAAGCACCCATTACTTGTAATTAATGAATGATCACATGAGCAAGCCATATTGCATCTGAGTTCTGCTATACGCTTTGGGTCTAATTCAACTTCGGCTGGAATTAATAAACTGAAAATTACCAAACTAAAAGAAAAGTGACTGCCCTGGTTCTGGGATGCATTAGTTGGAACCTTTGAACCATATTACTCAAACCATTCGGCAGTATGATAAACAAATATCTTATGTTTGGAAATATCACGGGGGAGGGAAAGCAGAGGAATGGGAGTAGGAGTGGTTCTGGTTCAAACTTCAAAGTTCAAAGGCTGCAATCATGATTCCAATAAGAAGAACACATAAATATTGTTCTAAATGAATGCAGAGGATACTAATGTTGCATACTTTTTAACATGCATGCCTTAGTTTCCTACGTTCCTATTTTTGCTTCTATTTTTCCTTTATTGTTTTTTTTTTTTCTCTAGGTCATTTTAATAAAGGGCAGCGGACTAGCCTAACATGCTAAGACCATTAGGATCCAAGGCTCCAAGCCCGCAGGTAATAGGGCAGGGTCTCCCCAAAATGCAATCCTTCAACTGTCTTGTCCCATCAAGAGTGTTTTGGGACGAGCACACGAACAATGGCCTCACCAGAATGCTCAGATTCAGCCATAAGCTGAGCAAGGGCTCATGAAAATAGCCCAAATTACATAATCTGTTAACATGCTTGCCAAACAGAATTGTTCAAAGGATAATGATCTTGAAAACAAGTTTATTAATTTGCAGTTAATTGGCAGCATGTAGCCCCAGGTCTTCAACTGCAAGACCATGGATTTTGGAAGAAATGTAATAAAATAACATACTTTGGTTGGCAATGTTCCTGGCACTGGTTCTGATTATCCTATCCAACCCTTCAAAATTACGAATCTTCATGTTCCTTAAAAGGGGATCAGCAACAATAAATTTTTTTGCCTAATATAAAGGAGTTCTTGTAATTGAACTAGTTTCCTCCACCAAACTAGCTAATATAAAAGGATAGCTAAACATTTACCAGTAAATAGAATAAAAAAAAGTAGCAACATGTAGGAACATTAATTAAGAACTAGAGCAATGAATATTTCGATAAACCCATGCATAAACCCATTTCAATAATCCAGCTCACCACCAAATTCCAGAAAGCAACCCATCAAAATAAAAATTTTGGGTTTTTTTTTTTTTCCTTTTCAAACGCGTTATTTCCTTGTATCAATTAATTTGAATTCATTATGTTTTTATTATGCTACCTTTTCTTTCTTTTGCATAACAAAGTAATCCCTACTTTATAATGAACCTAAAAGAAAATATTCCTAAAGGGAGCTAGTGCTTTAGAGCTACCAGGGCATTTTTTGATGAGAACATTTGCGAGCTCTTAAATTAGAAAGAAAAGACGCATTCACCAAGTGCTCTGCTTCAGAACTATAAGAACATTTACAAGCTCTTATAAAAGTTCCCTAGAATTACTCAACATGGGTTTTTCAATGGTGCAGTAGAGTTATGTGTGATAACATCACTTATTTGAAAAAAAATAGCCAGCATGGATTTGTTTGGCAAAGGCAGTGTCCAGGGTGTTTAGGGTCTTAAAAAGAGCATCTTGATTAAGTTCTACAGTATAGGATATAAACAGTTTTTGAGCCAGTTGGCCAAAATTTGAGTGTGAATGTGCAATTAACATAAATAACACATTTTTTTTCTGGATCAAATTCAACTGGCACAGATTGGTTTGATTAACCAATTAATGTCGATTCAATAGAAAAGGTGCAATTAACACAATTAACTGAACATTTTGTTTTCAAACATCCTGAACACTTGCATTACCAAAGCAACCTACAAAAATACAAAATGTATGAGAAAATTTTATTTCCAAGATAAAAGAACAAATCAAACAAGATCAACCTTACCCAGGCAATACAAAAAGGATCATGTGGCATTGCTAGGGCTATGATTTACTACAGAACCATGTAGCTTCGTACCCACTCAGTTTGTTATTTGATCAGCTGTCTTAGTTTTTCATAGAAATGAACAAAATTACATATCTTATTTATCTTTAAGGTCATATGCTTTAGTTGTGCAGTTGGATATGGTGTTCATTCCAGAATTTTCAAAGAACATATAATTTTAAAATAGACTATCAGATTTTTTTAGATAAACAAAGCAACTATAGTAAGGAACTCCTAACCAATGCACTCAAACATTCAAGGCAAGTGTATAACAAAACAACAACAACAACAAAATCGAGCCTTAAGTCCGACTAGGTGGGGTCGGCTATATGAATCATTTTCCGCCAATTTATGCGATCATGGACCATTTCTTTTGACAGATTCAAGGATATTAAATTTTTACTCACTATCTCCTTCCAAGTTATTTTAAGTCTATCCCTACCCCTTCTACTGCGCCCCACAGTAACTAACTCACTCTTCCTCACTGGCACACTATGTGGTCTACGTTGCAAGTGTCTATACCATCTAAGTCGTCCCTCCCTTATCCTATCTTCTATAGGAGCTATACCCAACTTACCACGAATATGTTCATTCCTTAATTTATCTTTCAATGTTATACCACTCATCCATCTAAGCATTCTCATCTTGGCAACTTTTACTTTTTTGGACATTCTGTTTCTTCGTTGCCGAACATTCTGATCCATATAGCATAGCTGGTCTTATAGCCATCTTATAAAACTTCCCTTTTAATTTTAAGGGTATTCTACGATCACAAAGCACGCTTGAAGCACTTCTCCATTTTACCCAACCTACTTTAACTCTATGCATTACATCATCTTCAATTTCTCCTTCAGCTTGCATAATAGATCCAAGGCATCAAAATCTACAAGTGCTATTTATTTCTTCATCATCAAGTTTAATTTTGTCTCCAATATTCCTCCTATCATTACTTACATTTTATATATTCTGTCTTATTTCTACTTATCCTAAGGTCTCTAGATTCCAAAGCTTCTCTCCATAATTCTAACTTAGCTTCTACTCCGTCCCTAATTTCATGAATTAATACAACATCGTCTGCAAAAAACATACACCATGGAACCTCCTTTTGAATACTCTTAGTCAATTGGTCCATCACTAAAGCAAAAAGATAAGGGCTCAAAGCAGATCTTTGATGTACACCTATAGTGATTGGAAATTCTCTAGTTTCTCCATCTATAGTCCTTACACTAGTCATTACTCCATCGTACATATCCTTAATGACATCAGTATACTTACGACATACACCTTTTTTTTCTAAAACCCACCATAGAACTTCCCTAGGTATCCTATCATATGCTTTCTCTAGGTCAATAAATACCATATGCAAGTCCCTCTTCTTTCCTTAAAATTTTCCATTAATCTTCTTAAAAGATATATAGCTTCTATGGTAGATCTCCTAGGCATAAAACCAAATTGATTTTCTGAGACCTTCGCTTCTAACCTTAATCTTTGTTCAACTACCATTTCTCATAATTTCATCGTATGACTCATAAGTTTAATACCACGATAGTTATTATAATTTTGAATATCTCCTTTATTTTTGTATATAAGTATTAAAGTGTTTTTCCTCCATTCATCTGACATTTTCTTAGTTTTTATAATTGTATTAAATAAATTAGTTAACCATATATTTCCGTTATCACCTAAGCATTTCCAAACTTCAATTGGGATGTTATCCGGTCCTATAGCATTCCCATTTTTCATCTTTTTTAGTGCAAACTTAACTTCTTTAACTCTAATTTTGCGAATAAATCTCATATTTTTAGTCTTTTCCTTATTTGACAATTCTAAGTTTAAGCCTTCAATTTGGTTTTCATTAAACAACTTACTAAAGTAACTTCGCCATCTTTCTTTAATGTATTCGCCCTTAACCACGACAATATCATCCTCATTTTTTATACATTTTACATTTCCTAAGTCCTTGGTGCGATGGTAAGTGCCTCCGCCTCGGTACAGGTGGTCTCGGGTTCGAGACTTGGGAGCGGTCTTTCCAAAAATAGGGGTAAGGCTTGCCGACATCCACCTCTCCCAGACCCCACTCAAAGTGGGACCCTTGTGCACTGGGTATAGCCTTTTTTTATTTCCTAAGTCCTTACTCTTCCTTTCTCTAACTTTAGCAAGTTTAAATATATATTTTTTCCCTTTTTTTGTATCAAATCTATCATACAAACTATTAAATGATCTGTATTTAGCTTCACTGACGAACTTTTTGGCATTTTTTCTCGCCTCCTTATACTTTTCAAAGTTAACCTTGTTTCTACATTTTTGCCACGTTTTATACCAATTTTCTTTTTGTCTTTACGGCTTTTTGTACATCTTTATCCCACCACCAACTTTCATAGCTATTCAAGAATCTTCCCCTGCTATCTTTTTAATAGAGCTAGCTAATCTACTCCAAAGAGTATTTGTATCTATCCCATCCTCTATAGTCCAATCCTCATCTTTAATCATTTTATCTTTAAATTTTATTATATTTCCTCCTTTTAGGTTCCACCACCTAGTTCTCTTACACTGATTTATTTTATCATTTTTCTTACATTTTTTAATACATATATCTAACACTAAGACTCTATGTTGTGGGGTTAGGCTTTCACCTAGAATAACTTTACAATCCTTGCATGATAAACGATCTACCCTCCTAGTTAAAAAAAAAATCTATTTGACTTCTATTTCATCCATTTTTAAAGGTATTAAGCATTCTTATCTCTTTTTAAAGCAAGTATTCATTATACTAAAATCATATGATAGGGTGCCTAAGGAAGTTCTATGGTGGGTTTTAGGGGGAAAAAAAAGGTGTATATCGTAGGTATACTGATGTCATTAAGAATATATACAATAGAGTAATGGCAAGCATTAGGACTACAGATAGAGAGGCTAGGGAATTTCCAATCACAATAGGTATACATCAAGGATTTGCTTTGAGTTATTATCTTTTTTGCTCTAGTTATGGATTAACTTACTAGGAGTATCCAAAATAAGTACTATGGTGTATGCTGTTTGCAAATGATATTGTCTTGATCGATGAAATTAAAGGTGGAGTAGAATCTAAGTTATAATTATGGAGAGAAGCTTTAGAATCTAAAAGTTTTAGGATAAGTAAAAACAAGACAAAATATAAGAAATATAATTTTAGCTGAGTAGGAGGGATATTGGAGAAAAGGTTAAACTTGATGATCAAGAAATCAATAGCACTAGTAGATTTTGATATTTTGGATCTATCATGCAAGCTGAACGAGAAATTGAAGAAGTATTGAGTTAAAGGAGGTTAACTAAAATGGAGAAAAAATGTTGTGTGATTGTAGAATACCCTTAAAATTAAAAGGAAATTTCTATAGGCAGTTGTAAGACCAGCTATAGTGTAGGGATCAAAATGTTGGGGAACTAAGAAACAACATATCAAAAATTAAAAATTGCCGAGATGAGAATACTAAAGAGGATGAATGGTATAACATTAAAAGATAAATTAAGGAATAAATAAAATCATGATAAGGTAGGGGCATAGCTCCTATAGAAAATAAGATAAGGGATGAACCTGCTCAGATGGTTTGAGCAACTATAATGTAAGCCAAATAGTACGGTAGTAAGGAGAAGTGAGCTAGCTACTGAGAGGGGCAGTAGAAGGGACATCGATAGACCTAAAATAACTGGGAATGAGTTAAGAGAGAAGAAATTTAAGTCTTGAATTCGTCAGAAGTATTGACCATAATTGTGTGAATTTGTGGAAAAGGATTCACGTAGTCAACCCCACCTAGTGGAACTTAAGGCTTGATTTTTTGTTGTAGTTGTTTGTTCATGTGTGTAACTAAGTTACATTGCTTACAGGCCTCCAAATACCAATCTCTACCCACTTTGATTAGAAGTTGTCATTCTCTTTCCTAGGGTGGTACACCTATAGTCACTCTCACCTTCCCCTCCTTTCTTTTTATTAAAATTTTTTTCCAAAAAAATTATTTCCAAAGTCAAAACCCAAATAAAACTAATGACTAAATTCATAGACTATTATAGATATAATCTTGTAGGTGGTACAACCACTCTTACCTTCCAGTCCTTTCTTTTTAATGAAAAAAAAAATATTCTCTCTTAAAAAATTAATTCCAAAGTCAAACCCAAATAAAACTAGTCACTCAATTCATGGATAATTTATATATATATATATATATATATATATATATATATAATATTTTATTTCTTAACAAACCAATTCAAGAGTCAAAACCCTAAACTAATTGCTCATTCTAATTTCTCTCTCCCCTCTCTCACCATCCCTCCATCCTCACCTCTCTCTAAATGCCCCCTCCTCCACAAGACAATGTCGCCATCTGTCTATCATCTCCATCACTCTCATCATTTTCCCCCTTCAACAGCAGCAGTAGCATCAGTGGCACCATATTCGTCCTTCAACAGTAGCAGTGGCGGCAGCTTAGCGCCAATGAACAGCAATTGTGGCATAGTCGGAATTAGGCAACTCTGTCATTATTCGCATTTGGTATGATCTAAATTCTTTCCATGGACATTAAATCTGAATTCTTTTTTTTTTTTTTAGCTTGGATATTGCAAACTTTGGGCCCATAAAATCTCTACCTGCATTTACGTGTACTATTTTTTTTTCCATGTTTTTTAGCGCTGAAGACCACCAGCGGCAGCTTAGTCAGAACTAGGCAATGCCACCACTCTTCACATTTGGTTTTCTTTCCATGGAAATAAAATCTGAATTCTTTCATTTTGTTTTAGCTTAGATGCTGGAACTTTATGCTCATAAAATCTCTACCTGCATTTGCGTGTACCTTTTTTTTTCATCTTTTCGCTTTTTACAATTTGTAAGAGCATGTGTCTTTGGCTTAGATGCTCATCTCGATTCTCCAACACATTGTCATGTTTTGAGTTTATTTTGAACATTTAATATTGCTGTAATTTAGTTTATTATGAACTGTACTAATTGTCATGTTCTTTTAAAAAATATACGAACTGCTTTGGTGGTTTAACTAAAATCAATTTTGTTTTGGAGCTTTAAGCTCTATAACTTATATACGAACTGCACTTTATGTATATTTTTAGTATCTATGTTTTAATTGAGTGACTAGGGCATTCATGATACAATTCAAAGAGAATCTCTATTAGTCTAGCTGCACTCAAGTATTATTACCACTGTTTCAGTTTTTCTTTTATTCATTTTTCTTTATTAACATGCAAATGAGCATTTATGTCCTAATCTAGATAATAATTACAACTTAACCTAGAAATTTCAATACAATAAATTGTCAAGTTAGTTTCTAACAATTCATTATTAACCTTTTGTCGATTATATGTATGATGAACTACTATTACGGTTGTTGTTTATGTGGCCTACAATAATAAGACCTTCAATTTATGAGTATTTAAAAAATTAACTATTCAAAATTGAGGCATGTAACATGCATTTCTTCTTCTCCTTTGCATGAATCTTTATTTAATAGAACCCAAATCTAATTTTGGAATTTTTTATTTACTTTAAATTTAAGAATTATGATATTGGCTTTATTATTGTTACTATCATTATTTTGGCAACATAAAAAATCTGATTTGTATTTTCCAAAAATTTTCAATTTATTTTCAATGCATTGTTACAAATTATGATTTAAATAAAAATTCAAATTCAAATATAGAAAATCTTAATCTAATTTGGGGAAGTTCTTAATTTATTTTCAAATTGACAATTATAATTTTTAATTTTATTATTATTTATATTTGCAACATTTATCAAAAATATATATAAAGTCACTTTTGCCGATTTAACACTGACATATTTATTAAATAGAAAACCTGAATCTTTTTTTGGAATTATTTATTTACTTTCAAACCTAAAAGCCATGATTTTTACTTTATTATTATAGATTTTTTATTATTTACTATTTGCACGACATAGAAAATTTTTAAAATAAATAATTTCAAAGTAAATTAAAAAAATTCAGAATTAGTTTCGGATTTTCTATTACATAAATATTCCAGTATTATGTGGGAAATTTGAATTTTTTGAAGTAAATAATAGAATTCCAAAATTAGATTTGAATTTTCAATTTAAATAAAAAAAAATCCAATGTTATATTGAAATTTTGAGTTTAAATATTGAATTTGAAATTTTATTTTTAAAACTTTCTACGTTTCCAAAATAACAAATAATAAAGTTTCATAATAATAAAGTAAAGATCATGGTCCTTAGTGTTGCCTCGGGAAAATTGACTTAAAAAAAGTAGATTCAAGTTTTCTATTTAATAAATTTGTTAGTGTTGCATTGGGAAAGTTGAATTCATATTTTTTTTTTCTATAAATGTTGCAAAAATAAACAATAATAATAATACAATCGTAGTTATCAATTTTAAAATAAATTAATAATTTTCTCAAATCAGATTCAGATTTTCTATATCTGAATTTGAATTTTTATTTTAAATCCTAATCTGATAACAATGCATTGAACATATTGAAAATTTCCCAAAAATTCAAATAAGAGTTTATATGTTGCCAAAATAATGATAATAATAATAAAGTAAACATCATCACTCTTAAATTTTAAAGTAAACAAAAAAATTTCAAAATTAGATTCAAATTTTCTATTAAATAAATATTCATCAAGAGGAAGAAGAAATGCATGTCACATGCCTCAATTTTGAATAGTTAATTAAGCTCAAAATTAGATTTTTTAAATACTCATAAATTGAAGGACTTATGAGTGTAGACCACATAAAACAAAAACAACAACCATAATAATCCATCATACTATAATTGACAAAAAGCTAATAATGAATTTCTAAGAAACAAACTTGACAATTTGTTTTATTGAACTTATCTAGGTTAAAGTTGCAACTACTATCTATATTAGGATACCAATGCCCATTCACATGCTAATCAAGGGCTCAAAATAAAAATTTTAAAAAAAAACAAAAAAACAAACTGAAACAATGATAATAATGCAAGAGTGCTACTTGACTAACAGAGATTCTCCTTGAATTGTATCATTATTCATGAACACCCTAATCACTATATAAATATAGATATTAATAATAAAGGACTCCTCTCAGCGCACTTTTACTATTCGGTGATATCGTGCACATCTTGAAGATCTTCGACAAATTAAGTGCAGATTTTTTATCTCTGTTCAACAATCTTGTCGTTTTTTTTTTTTATCCCTAATAACAATGTTTAAGATGAATTTGAAGTCTTCATTGCACGATAAGGGTGATTCTTCTAGTTTTTTGAAGATTCCCACTGGCATAGATATGGAGAAATTGATAGAGATATCAGAAAGGGGAAAGAAAATGACAATTCTAAAGCTTCTACATCTTGTAATTGGAAGAATCTCTTCAAAAATTCAGGTATTCGAAATTCAGAGTTGGAGTATTTCGAACCTGTTGCTTCAGGAAACAGGAACTACTTCTTTATTTGGCATTCAGAACTTGGAGTTACTTGAGTAAAATTGATCTCTATACAGATTTTTGCAAATGTCAAGTTTCTCATTAGCTTTGTAACAGAATCAAGATATAAAGGCCTCACTATGGCATGGGCAATGCAACTAAAGCCTTGTGTAGTCCAATAAATTAAGGGAATTTTACAGAATTTTACCCAAACTGGTATCTTCTCTACATTTAATTCCTCCATTCCAGTAGTTTGCTGCCATTCAAAGAAGAATATAGGATGGTTCCCTATGAATCAGGAACCATTTTCTAGAACCCAAGTCATATCAACCTCCTCAGAAACTTGAAAATATAAGCACCATTATCGAGAGAGAAGATTTCTACGCCTTCAATATTTTTCCACGTAGTCTCAATTATAGTATGTATATATGAGTAAGGAGACTTACCAAGGAATTTACCAATGATAGAGCCCTTCCATTTATCAGAACCAAGTTTGAAAATCTCTATTGGTGGATCGATTGATTTACAATTGATGTAGAATACTATTGGAAGCCTTCAAAGTATGTATGCTAAATGTTTGAAAATAGGACATATGGAGAATAACTGTAATGCAGTGAAAACAAGGGTTGTTAAAGAAGATAGTCAAAAAGCAGAAGAAATCGAACTAAAGAGAAACAGATTGGATCATCAGTGGAGATACCAGAGAATAGTATGGCAGAACATGTTCAAGTACAAGAACAAAGTGATAGTTCATCGACGTCAAAGGGGGCGAAAATTATAGCTTTGTCAGATAAAGCTGATTCTATCCCTTCAGGTTCTTACTTCAGAGATGGTAAAGTTTTAAATGAGGTATCCCAAGGAAGGAAGCAAACTGAGGTTGTTGTTTCTGATCAAGGGATTAAGTTTTAGTACTTCAGACCATGCTGTACAAGTTAAGACAAGAGAATATTTTGGAAGTGGAAAATAAAGGGTGGAAAAAGGGTAGGCCTCCAAAGAAGAAGGCCCAGCCTGAGGAAACAAGCATGTTGATTATTAAATGATGAGTTCCATTAAGTCTTGAAAATTAGGGGTTTAAACAACCCATTAAAATCAAGGAAGTCAAAAAAGTATCTGTCAGAAAAAATGTTCAGAAGTTGGGCTTGTTAGAGCCTAAAAGAAAATCTGGTAAGTATGCTAATATCACTAATCCTTTAAATAAGAACTGGATTTTTCTTCATAACTATGCAGGATGTGGAATCATGGCTAGGATATGGATTGGATTAAATCCAAATTCCATCATGTTGAGGGATGTTAAAAACATGCTCAAGCAATATTGGTCTTTGCTCAGTTGATGAACTTGCAAATTTGGATAACCTTTGTTTTTGGTTCAAACTCTAGTCAAGAAAAAAGTCAGTCGTGGAGTTATCTCAAAGAAATTCATTCTCTAATTCAGGGTAATGGATTGTGATGGTGGATTTCAATATCATAAAAGATGATGATAAAAGTAATTCTGAAGCTCCTATTAATTCTATCTCAGCTATGAAGGATTTCAGGGTATTCTTCAATTCACTGGGTTGGAGGACTATGCTGCTACAGGCCCTTGGTTCACTAAGTCTAATAAAAGGAATTAAGGTTATATCGCAAGGAAGCTTGATAGAATTCTATTTTCTCCTACGGCTATGGAAATTTGTTCTTCCTCTCAGGCTGAACTTCTTTCTCGTGGAGTTTCAGAGCATTCTCCAATGATTGTCAAGTTGGGTTCTTCAAATAATAGGTCAGTGGGTATTCCTTTTAGATTCTTAAAAGAAAATTGGCCAAAACTAGGGGCTAAGAACAACCATTTTTTTTCTGCTGCTATTAAAGAGAGGAGGGCTAAATCTCAGATTAAGTTTCTGATTTCCATAAATGGAGTCATTCGTATACAACTTTATTTGGAACCCCATCCAAAGCCTTATAACATATCTTGGATTGATAACACTACCTTACAAGTTTATGAAAGATGTTTGGTTCCCATCCAAATGGGTGAATATTTGGCTAATCTTTGGTGCGGTATCCTACCTATGAAGATTGGCCACGTACTCCTTGGTTCTCCTTGGTTGGATGATTCAGGTGTGACTAAAGGACTTGAGAACACACGTCTTTCAATATAATGGGAAGAAAATCAATTTGAAGTCCGCTCTACCAATGAACGAAGACAAAGAATCAGTCATAATTACTCAGCTTGAAGACAATAAAAGAAGGAAATAAATTTGTTTGAAGACACACAAAGTCCTTCAGACATTCTAATTGTTGAGTTGGTGATTCCCAATGTGCTTATTGATGCCAACTTTCAATTCAAGTCTATGATGCTGCCAAAAGATCACTGTTTCTTGTATCACTCAAGAGCTGGCTTTCAAAGAATCCGAGTTTGCTTCTCCCTTTTGATTCTCCAACATTTCAAAAGTATTAGTATAGGATTATGTGTATTTGGGGGTTCTTTGTAATATTTGTGTAAAGTAGGGGTATATTTGTAATGTAAAAGTTTTAGGGGTTCATGTGTGGTTTCATGTAAAGGGGCTTTCTTATAAATAGTGTGTGAAAGCCATGTTGTAGGCAGTTATTGATGAGTGTGAATTGGAATTGAATGTGAATTTTCCCCTGGTATCTCCTCTCTCCTCCCTTCCCCTTCCTTCCTCTCCTCTAATTTCCCCATGGCTGCAGAACCTTGATGCTGCCCCTGCGTCAATAAGTAAGCAAGATTGTGAAATGCTTTCAGATAAAATCTCTAGCAAAATAAACAGATGGTCTTCTTAAACTGTTGTCTTACACTGGCAAACTACAGTTGGTAAAGTCAATTTTACAGAGCATGTTATTTACTTATTGGTCTTCTGCTGTTATTTCGCCTCCCTGTTATAAAATATTTGAAAAGAAAATTCAAATCCTTTCTTTGGAAGGAAATGACAGGAATACTGGCTCTTGTAAGGTCAAATGGAAGGACATATGCTTTCTTTACGATGAAGATAAATTAGATTTGAAATCTTTGGTCGATTGGAACAGTCACTTTGTTTAAAGTTTAAACTGCTAACGCGATTCTGTTTCTCTAAACAATTCTTGTGGGTGTCTTGGATTCATTTTTATAAAATTAGAAACAAAAATTTATGGGCAATTGTTGAATCTCCAAATGATACCTGGCTATGGAAGAGGATCTTAAGAGAGGAGTTCAGCTTATCCACTCATAAATTACCAGGTTGATTCTGGTAAAACAATATGCCTGCTGTTTGGTAACTGCCATGTGAATAGTCCTATATTTGATTATTATGGACCTCAGATTCAACATGATCTGCATGTCTCAAAATTTGATACGAAAATTTGATACACTGGAAACGTTTATTCATAATGGCATTTGGAAATGGCCAAGGAGAATTACAAGGAATGTTCAAAATTTGATTAACAAGATTAACTTTTTTCCTAACTCTGATGTTGAGGATACTGTCGAATGGAGTTTAACTGGAAAAGCAAATTTTTACTTTAGTCTCAGCATATAAAAAGATTAAAAGAAATTCGAAAGTGCTATGGGCTTCTTTGACTGGGCAAAAACAAATATTCCAAGATGTAGTTTCATAAGTTGTCTATTATTTTTTTTTTATTGATAGACCTACAACATTAGCAAGATTTGCTGCTTGGAGAAGAACTGAGAGTAGCATACGTCAGCTATGCAAGACTGATAATGAAACAAAAGACCACTAGTTTTTTACTTGACCTTGGAGAAATCAGATTTATCCAAGCATAACCAGTGAATGGAGGATGGTCGGGGCTGTTAGTGACTGGAATGCGAATCAAACATGGCTTTGTTCTATCAGAGATGTTAAAGAAAGGAGACTAGCTGCTCTTGTGTGGACGTCAGCAGTCTATTATACTTGGAGAACGAGAAATGCTTTGATCTACAAGAACACAGTTCCTAATATCAGTTACATAAAACAGCAGATAATTGAAAATGTAAAATATGTTTTTCACTAGATTCTGGTTTCATGTTGATGTAATGTAATCTTTGTATGAGGCTATTAGCCTCTTTCCCTCTTTGGTAATAAGTAGCTTATCTTTTGTCAATACACACACACACACACACATATATATACATACGCTCACACACACACATAAAGGACAGTTCGTGTATAAAATTATAAATTATAAAACTCAAAGCCCCAAAACAAAATCGATTTTACTTAAAGCCCCGAAACAATTTATATATATGTATGTATATATATATTTGAAAAACATGACAATTAGTAAGTTCAAAATAACCTATACCACAACAATATTAGATGTTCAAAATTAACTTAAAACATGGCAATGTGTAATCAATCATTTTCTAAGGTGAATACACTCCCTCTTACAAACAAATAGATGCATGTTCTCTTTGGTAGGCTAGGAGATGAGCATTTGAGCCAAATACCCATGCTCTAAAACATGAATAAAACATGCTCTTTACAAATCATAAAAAGTAAAAACATGAAAAAAAAAAACAAAAACAAAAACAAAAAAAATACACGTAAATGCAGGCAGGCATAGATTTTATGGGCCCAAAGTTCATAGTATCCAAACTAAAACAAAATGAAAGAATTCAGATCATACCAAATGCAAAGAGTGGCAGCACTGTCAAGTTCTGACTAAGCCACCACTGCTGGCCTTTGGTACTAAGCCGCTGCTCCTGCTGCTGTTGAAGGAGGAATATGGTGCCACCACAGCTGCTGCTGCTCTTCGGCTCTGAGCCACTGCTGGACAGATGGTGATATTATCTTGCAGAGTGAGAATTAAGGGAGAGAGGAGAGGATGGAGAGATGGTGAGAAAGGGGAGAGAGAAATTAGAATGAGTAATTAGTTTAGGATTTTGATTCTTGAATTGGTTTTTCAAGAAATAAATATTTTGTATCTATAAACAATCCATGAATTGAGTGATTAGTTTTATTTGCCTTTTCACTTTGGAACTAATCTTTTAGGAAAGAATTTTTCTTTTTAATTAAAAAGAAAGGAGGGGAAGGTAAGAATCACCGTAGGCATGCTACCTAGGAGATTTATATCTATAATAATCTGTGAATTAAGTGATCAGTTTTATTTGGGTTTTGACTAAGGAATTAATTTTCTAGGAAAGAAAAAAATTATTAAAAAGAAAGGAGGGAAAGGTAAAAATGGTTATAGGCATGCAACCTAGAAAAGAGAATGGCAACTTTTAACCAGAGTGCAGGAATAGGAATTTGGAGGCCTATAAGAGAAGTAACTTTGCTATATATTTATTATATAAAGATATGTATACAGAACAAACAAATACATTACAAGACTTGATGAGATAATAACTAGCTAATAGATTGCCTCTCTCTCTCTCTCTCTCCCACACACACAAACACACTCAATTTCTAAAAAACGACATCATATTAATCTCAAAAGGCAAAAGACTGAAATAATGCTTTTAAAGTCAAGTTTAAAATAGCAAATGTTTTGAGTTCAAAATCAACATTATTAATTAATTAATATGGAAAGAAAATCACTAATTATCAAATTTGTTTTTCAATCAGTTAAAAAAGAAAAAACATTCTAAGCATTTTCCATTTTCTATAATACATTCACTGATTGTTCTTTAGCCTCATAGATTTGCACAGCCTGCCATTAATATAGAACTCAAGGCAAATAAATCTGAAATGTTCCTAGATTTTTGGATACATTGATAACAGCTCTGTTCTTGCCAAAATTATCCAAGAACCCTTTTTGCAAATGCATATATATATATATATATATATATATATATTAATAATAATAATAATTTTTTTATTCATAAAGTATCATAATAATAATTAATTATACTAGCTAATAATTAGGGAATTGGAATAAACCAACACAATCAGTATTATATGTTGTTAACCAAGATTTGCACCAAGAATTTCCAAAAATTAATGGGCATGTAGTTTCACTCTATAATTGTTATTCTCTCTATAGTTTAATGAAGAGAATGTCTCTATAATTTTATGCGAATTCTCAATCATGCTAGGCTGTTTTATAATTAATGGGCATGTGGTTTCACTTTGGATTCTTATCTATAAGCAAGTATTCCATTTTATTTATTTATTTTTTATTTTTGTTGTTTCATTGGTGAAGGCTCTGTGGGCTTATGACTATAAAACAGGAATACCTCTCCCACCATGGCAGCATCCCATAAGCTAAAAATAAGAAGACTGTTATTGATTATTTTACCTGAATTTAGAGCTATGCTTGTCGAAATTGCCACTTGCAGAACTCTGAGCAGAAGAAGGTGAAGAAAGCCGAAGGGGAGAGAAAGAGGGGCAGAGAGAGAGATATACATGAAATTGTTAATTGCAGGTATATGGAGAAACAATAGGCATAGGGGATGTATCCTTGTTAAATGGACATGATATAGTCAGAAATGTGTTCAAATTTGTGCTTAGACTCTTCTAATAAAGCCTTGACCAACCCAAGTACTGTCTCTAAGCATGTTAAGCTCAGAAATCTCCAAAAAGATCATCCTTAAGTAAGACTCCCTCAACATAAATCCAACTACTTGTATACTTCTCATCTAGTCCAAAATCAGATATGGCCCTAAATAGAGTAGGTTCCCAGAAACTCAATACAACAACTCATATCAGCTGGAATAAGGCTCGATTCCTAATTATATACTCAGGTTAGTTAGAATATTTTGTTTGAAATACTGTTTTATTAGCAACCTGATGTTGCTAAATTGTGGAATCCCCCTCTGAACGCCACGAAACCATTCGATCTACCGCCAGCACTTCATTGTTGTTTACAAATTTATGTATTTTTTATTTTGTCACAGTATGGAGCAAAGACTTGCCAACCATGATTATAGTCTAAGCCTCACTCTACAAGGATTTTTGGTGCTGATAATATCTAAAAAGCTAAAGGTGGTGGTGGGAAAAATATTCATTCCAGCTATATAGATCCTCGATCTGTTCAATGCATTTGTTCAATTGATTAAAACAACTGTATTTAACGTCTTCACGCAGTGTTCTGCATTTGCATGAATTTCAAGTTGACTTCATTGAAACTTAAAAATCATAGTGGCAAATGACCGTGATGAAGAAGATGATAAAGATCATACGTAACAATTAAGGCCTTTGTGCATTGTGCTGTTTGCCTATCGGGAGAAATGGGGCATGTGTGTTACTCAAATATACAGGTGTAGGTACAAGCAACTAATGGCTATTAATCCGGAAAGAGAGGCAAAACATGACATTTGGCGATTAAGCAACATTTTCACAATCATGTCTGAAAAAAACCATGTTTGGTTGGATATCTTTAATGACAGATTTTAATGTTCATTTTCTTCTATTCTCAGTCATAATTTAAATGCTCAATGGATAAAACCATATCAAAAGTTTACTCATGAAATAGATAAGCATAAGCATAACCATTACACTATATCTTGCAAGGAAATGAAAAAAAAAAAATGCAAGGATCATGTTCAAAGAATCAAAACCTACACCAACATAATCTTTCCTCAAGCATATCTAGGATTTCCTTTTGCAAAACATACCTAGGGTTCCGTGCTATTCTTGGTTCAACATCTTTACTTTGCGAACAATTAACCAATGGTGCTTCCAACTTAGAAGAGACAGAGAGGGGAAAGCCAGCTTCAGATCTAGGGCTGGCAGTACCTGCAGATGTTGAGAGGAGAATGAGAGTGGACATGAGTAGAGCTAGAGAGAAGAGGGGAAAGATCCACACAACAAAGAGAGTAAGAGAGTGGAGATGAGTTACCTGGAATTGCACATGCAGAGAAGCATTGCTATGGAGTCAGAAGAGAGGAGAGTTGGAGAGAGAGGAAGATGGGAAGTGGCAAACTTTTACCAGGGCTGCAGGGCACATGGGTATACAATAGAAGACTCTGTGGAAGGGCTGTTTCTCTTCAAGAAAATTAAGAAATGGAATAATCATTCTTATGAAAAATCACTGGAATGTTCATTCTTCTGACAAGGGGAATGCTTATTCCAAACGAATCAGCGCTCCAAAAACATATTTGTAACCAAACAAGGGAAAGGAATCCAGATTAGAATCATGATTGGGTTCCAGCCTTGACTCATGCTGAAAAGGAAAGTGTACTCCCAAAAGGGGGGGTGAATTGGGATTTTAAAATTTCTTTATAGCTTCTTTAATTAATTCTTTCTCAACTTAGTTTGATTTCAGCAACCACTCATGCAAGATTGATTTTTAATAACAAGTACAGCAGAAAACTAATTAAGTTATAACTTCTATGAATGAGTATGAGTATACCAAATTGAATGCTTTGTGAATTTTAAAAAAATTCTTTCAGCAATTTAATTCAACCAACCAAGATAACCAAGACAAGATTCACAATATAAAATAATTCCAGCAATGCTTCCAAGAATCAGCAATTGAGTAAGTCAATGTTGAGTTAAGTATGTAGTTGATAAATGCCCTATATTAATAGACTTGACATCTCAATATGAAGCACAATAGAAATTTCCAACCACTCTTCCAAAACTCAGAATTTAAACAAACCACTTTCGATTAATTAATGACTCTTGGGTGTTAATCAATCAACATACTCCCTTACGGTTTCCGCAATAAGTATTGATCAACCAACGTACTCCCTTTCGGTTTCCGTAATCCCAATATTAATTTTCAGCTTATTTAATATTCAATCCACGAAGTTTATATGAGCAGAAAATTAAATATCCAACCACGCAGTTTATATGAGCAGAAAATTAAATGAGAGTAGGGAAGAGAGTGACACCGCGAGTTTTACGAGGTTCGGCTATCCCCGCCTACGTCCTCGCCTTAGGCAACACACCCAAGGATTCACTATTCAACTCCTTTACAGGTAGGAGCAACCTTACAATCCCTCCTTCAATAGGATAGAGTTCTCCTCTCCAAGCGATACCCCACGCTCGGTCCAATCAACGATTCAAAAACCTGAATCATCTACAAAAACAAATTCGGTGTACAAAGACACTCTCTACAAGAGCTTATTAGTACAACAATAAAGCACAACTATATACTTTAATTCAAAATAACAATAGAGAGAATTTGAAGCTTTAGAAGTATATCACCGTGAGCTTCTTTCTTGATGGAAAGAATTCAGTATATGCTCATAGATTTGTGGGATTTCACAGCAAAACTCAGTAGAGAACTTTAGCAAGTATGTGAGCAAGAGAACTTTGAAAGTATTGTAAGCAAGAAAGCTTTGATTGCTGTGTATTGCTTGGTATATTCAAAAATTTTGCCTTAGGGGATATTTATAGACGTAAAAAAGGTTAATTTCGTGTTCCCCAAGTGACTTTGAGTGTTTCCCAAGTTTTCATAACGAATATTTTTTAAAAACTCAATTTTGGAAACTTCCCGTTTAACTTTAAAATTTGAATTTTCGAAGAGTCAGTCTACTGGATCACGAAGGGTCAATCGCCTAGGTCATTAAAAACACTGAAAATTCAAAGGCAGTAAGGTGTCGGTCGACTGGGTTGTCAAGAGTCAGTTGCCTGGGTCCTCTCGGGTTTTCCCAAATTCATTTTGTATAAGTGTCAATCGCCTGGGCCAACCATGTCAGTCGCCTAGAATGTCACGGTCCGCCTCTTTTCACACCGTTGTGAAGGGCCGTGTGGCACTAGCTAAAGCACTCTTGCTTAACTAGCCAACCTATCGTTTACCAACATTCATCCACGAAGCACTTTCATTAACATTCAATCAGATAGTAGCGGAAATAGTAATCAATTCATGAAAGCCGTGGCAACCAAGCAGTAAACATTGAAGCAAACGTAATTCATTAACAAATACTCCGTTGACATGTTGTACTTAACGAGGGAGGCAAGTAGGCTAAGCACGTTGACAATTGCTAGTGAGTTTTACAATGACTGATGAACACTCACCCTCCCCTAAAGAGGTTTTTATGTAATTATCATCCTGACACTAGGAAACATCAAAGTGACCGAGGAGTCATACTGCCTTATTTGGCTTACAAAGACTCTACTAGTAGAAATTAACCCTACACTAGTATTTACATGATGGAAACCCATCCTAAGCACACGAGATAAGCGGTCACAAGTAAGCATAATGCCCTGAATAAGCTTAGCTCGTGACATTCTCCCCCACTTATGCGGTCGACGTCCTCGTAGACTTTTGGCGATAGGCACACTTCAACTTTGTCCACGAATGGCTTCAAATCTTCCGCAGAAATCCAGCTGATTTCTTTGTCATTAAGGCATTTCCACTCCACTAGGAACTTCTGCCGCTTCTTCCTTGAGGATATGAACTTTCTGTCTACAAGGATCCCTTCAAAATCATGTCTGTCAGGTTGCACTGTCTTCAACTCTGCGCTGTTTGACTGACTTCTGCTCAGGTTGTTGGTGTTGGCGTTGAATGGCTTGAGGCAGCTGACATGAAACTGCGGTCTTCTTTCCTGTTCTACCCACTTCTTCACTTGCTTAGAAGCTTTCTCCAGATAGGCTTGGGCAAAGTCTGCATTCTGTCTCCCTTCACTGGTGAAGATGTACGCCCTAGGACTCTTTCGTCTGTACGGCTCACCCACTATGTGAGGTAACAGCGGCAGCTGGCCAATAACAAGCTCAAAAGGGCTCTTGTTGGTTGTTGAGCACCTTTGGGCGTTGCCACAGAACGGAGCCACATCAAGTAGTTGCACGCCATTCTTCTGATTGTCGTTGACAAAATGGCACAAGTACTCATCTAGCAGCTCTCTGAATCTCTTCATCTGTTCGTCTGTCTGTCGATGATAACTCGAAGAGATGTCAAGGTGTGACCTGAATATCCTGAAAAACTCCGTTAAGAAGTTGTCAGTGAACATTAAATCTTGGTCACAAATAATAACTTGGGGAACACCCCAATATCTCACAATAGTCACAAGGAACAATTGTGTCGTCCCCTCTGCCGAACAATACTTTGGTGCGGCCATGAAAGTACCATACTTCTTCCGCTCCCCCTTTTCTTGTTGGCAAGTGAGACAAGTTTTGGTATAATCAATCACATCATCCCGCGTGTGCGGCCAATAATACCTCCCCAGTAGTCCTATCATTGGAGTCATTCTCCGCGAATACCCCTTAACGAACTTCCTGCAAAGTTTAGTAAGGCCAAGAAAGGAACGCAACTCCTTCACTATCGTGGGGATCTTCCGTTCTTGAATCATCCTTACCTTCTCCATACCCCTCTGGATACGACCTTGTTCAACCACTTGACCAAGGAATTTGTTGCTCCGCCGAGCGAAAGAGAAATTCTCCTTCTTCACATTCAGACTGTTTCCCCTCAGCCTGTCGAACACCTTCCGTAGATGCTCTTCATGTTTCCTCTAAAACAACACCGATACTCCCAATGGAGTTTTGGAAGGGCGAACACATCCCGCTTCCAATTCATCAAGCTGTTTCCCCAACTCTACTATCTTTCGAGGCGCAATCCGACATGGCCCTTTAGCAGGTGGTTTCACTCCTAATAACAACTTGATCTCATGCTCCACAGTCCATCGTGAAGGCAAATTGTGAGGCAGCTTATCCGGCAACACCTCGTTATACTCATCCAACACCGCTTGGATGGTCGTAGGGTCCAGCTCTTGGCCTACTTCTTTGTCTACCACCACCGTGGCTAGACATGTCTGCTCACCCTGACCCAATCCTTCATTGAGTTGTATGGCTAAAAGGGACTTCCCGTCGTCTCCTTTCGTTGCAACGACTTGCACCATACACGAGTGATCTCCCATCAGACACAGGGAACCAGCCGAAGGCATCAGCACTGCCCTCGTCCCCATTAGGAACTCCATTCCTAGAATGACTGGATAGTCATCCAATGGCACCGCTGTGAAATTCGCATGACCTTCCCACTGTCCAAACTTTATAGCCACTTGCTTGGCCACTCCCAGAGTAGGCTGGGCTACAGAGTTAACTGCTTTCATGCGTCCTGTATCCTTCTCTAAGGATAAGTTGAGTCTCCCTGCTTCCAACTGCGAAACAAAATTATGAGTAGCTCCCATATCCACCATAGCGCGAGTACTCTTTCCATTTATCCTCAAGTCCACAAACATTAACCCTTTTGCTCGTGTAACTTTCGGTGTTTTTGCCTGCTTTTCCAATGCGTTCACCAACCGCACTGAACCCACCCTCGGGGCATCATCGTCTTCCCCATCGTCTTCCACTGCCTGTTCTGCAATGGAAGCCTGTAAAGCATTGAGTGATGCTTTGTGAGGGCACTCAAAAACTCTATGAGGACCTCGACACAAGAAACACTCAAGTTTACCTTTTCCCTTTCCATTGGGTGTGTTGAACCCTTGAGACGACGAAGCTTCCTTTGAAGTTGATGATTTAGAGTTGGCTCCCCCACTCTTGGGTTTGCCATTCTTGAAAGACTTTCCACTGTTTCCGTCTTCGCCAAACCGTTTGGACGAAGCGATCTCATCACCAGCGTAGTCTGTCAAGCGTTCTACAGCCGCTTGTGCAGTTGACAAGTCTTGAACCCTTTGCCTATGAAGTTCAGTTCTTACCCACGGTTTCATCCCCTCTAGAAAATAGAACAACTTGTCCTTCTCCAACATATCCCGAATATCCAACATTAAAGCAGAAAATTGTTTCACATATTCGCTGATTGACCCTGTATGCTTGAGATCTCTCAGTTTTCTCCTTGCATTATACTCAACATTTTCAGTAGGCCTGGCAAAACGGGTTATGACCCGTCGGGTCACCCGGATCCGCCCGTTTAAAACGGGTTCGGTCTTAAAGAAATTAACCCGTTTAATATTTGGGCGGGTCACGGGTTAACCCGTTTATAAACTGGTTCTCCAGGTTTGGGCGGGTCACCCGGCGGGTGACCTGTTATTTTGGATCCTTGCCTTAATGCATAATTCCATTTCCAGCCTCCACTCTTCACTCCAGGCGCCGCGCCAGCTTCATAGTCACGACTCACGACTCACTCACGTACACGGCACACAGACATGGCACATGCCTTCAGGGCCTGGCTTCAGTAATTTTCAGAGTATCAAGAGACTCAATCAACACAAAAAAAACCCTAAGGGCTCTAAGTCTCTAACCCGCGCCGCGGCTCTCAAGTCTCAAGCTCTCAGCCTCTTCCTCTCCTCTCCTCTGGATTTGGTGCGCTGCAAGCCTGCAACGTGCCGGACGGCCCCGACCTGTCCTCTCCTCTCCTCTGGTGCGCTGCCACTTGCAGAGTTGCCGAACCTGCCAGTGCTGTGAGCCTGCAATCGATCCACTCCACACCTTGAGTCGTCGTCTCCAGGTCTCCTCTAGGCTCCACGGACCACAGCGGACCTGCCAGTGCTGTGAGCCTACAATCGATCCACTCCACACCTTGAGTCGTCGTCTCTAGGTCTCCTCCAGGCTCCACGGAGTCACGGACCACAGCAGACCTACCAGTGCTATGTGTGTTTTTTTTTTAATTTTACATTTTTTAGAAATTGTATTCATTAAAGGGATGTATTTTTTTTTTACATTTTATGTTCTTTTTATTTAGAAATTAATAAATAAAATGCAGTTTTTTAAAAAAAAATGTCATTTTATATGAAAATTTAAAAAATTTTAAAATAAAAAAATCATATTTTTTAAACGGGTGACCCGTTACCCGCCCGTTTATTAAATGGGCGGGTTAGGGTTGGCATGTGTGTGATCCATTTAACATCGACCCGTTAATGACCCGGCCCGTTAGTGACCCGCCCGCCCGTTTTGCCAGGCCTAATTTTCAGGAAAGAATTAGGCCTTGAGCTCTCTCTTCAAGTCTGCCCAACTATCAATTACACAGCTTCCATTTTCAATTTCTCTGTACTTGGTACGCCACCACAGTTTGGCATCACCAACCAAGTACATGGTCGCAGTATCCACCTTTGCCTGTTCTAAGGCCATCCTCACAACGCGAAAGTACTGCTCCACATCAAACAAGAAGTTCTCTAACTCCTTGGCATCTCGGGCACCCCCATACGTCCTAGGTTCTGGCACCTTGGTCTTGCTAACTCCCGGAGTGTTGGAGTTCCCCATAGCAAGAACCATCACGTTCATCTTTGCATCCAGATCTGCCATCCGGGCCTGCAAAGCTTCCAATGTGTGGCGAAAGTCCTCTGACAAGTCGCCTAGCAAACCTGTTTGATGTTTTTGTGATCCCATCACCTCATCAACAAGTTCTGTCATCTGGGCCACCTCCACGGCCATAGTGTTGGTTGTTGTCTCAACCTGTGCTTCCAGCATGCTGATCCTCTCAGCATTGTTTGGTGTCATGGTCACTTACCAAAGCTTCCCAAATCCAACAACGAAGGCAATCGAATTCACGTAGCAACTCAACCTTAGGCTCTCACCAAGTGTCACCGACTTGACTCTGATACCAAATGTCACGGTCCGCCTATTTTCACACCGTTGTGAAGGGCCGTGCGGCGCTAGCTAAAGCACTTTTGCTTAACTAGCCAGCCTATCGTTTACCAACATTCATCCACGAAGCACTTTCATTAACATTCAATCAGATAGCAGCAGAAATAGTAATCAATTCATGAAAGTCGTGGCAACCAAGCAGTAAACATTGAAGCAAACGTAATTCATTAACAAATCCTCCGTTGACATGTTGTACTTAGCGAGGGAGGCAAGTAGGCTACGCACGTTGACAATTGCTAGTGAGTTTTACAATGACTGATGAACACTCACCCTCCCCTAAAGAGGTTTTTATGTAATTATCATCCTGGCACTAGGAAACATCAAAGTGACCGAGGAGTCATACTGCCTTATTTGGCTTACAAAGACTCTACTAGTAGAAATTAACCCTACACTAGTATTTACATGATGGAAACCCACCCTAAGCACACGAGATAAGCGGTCACAGGCAAGCATAATGCCCTGAACAAGCTTAGCTCGTGACACCTAAACAGACAACTTTTCTGATTTTCAAGTTTGTTTCCAAATTCTTTTGTGCTCTTTTGTTTTCCCCAAAGAAATTTAAGACTTTTGAAAAATATTTTTCGAGGTTTTTCAAAATATGGTCTCTAAGTCAATGATTTTCTAAATAAGCTTCAAATCCAACAATATCATCATTTGAATGAAGTACTTACATAGAGACCCTCTTAAAACTTAAACATATTCTAAGCTTAGAGTCTTCATACTTGTCATTTGCTGAGTCCATCTTGCCTTCAAGCTTCAATTCTCTAAGCTTTCATCAAGTCATCTTTGGAATTCATGTCTTTATGTCCTTTAAACTTTCATTTCCTTTTCATGTAGTCTTGAAATGAGCTTCGTGATTACTTGAACTTGAGTTTAAAAAACCTGATTCCTAAAGTATCATCACTTTCACCAAAACATGTTAAAGTACCTTTGATTTGTTATCATCAAAATAAGATTAGTATGTCATGCTAGGCCAACACATGCCCAACCAAACATGCCGTAAATGCATACAAAAAGAGCGGGGGCATTTAAAAAAAATGTCTAAATGAACAAACAACACCCGAAATTATTATTATTTAAAAAAAAAAAAAACATCCACATTTAAATCTACTCATTTTATTTAAAATGGAAATATTAAATAAAAGAAGGAATGCTAAGATGATGGGAAAGTATTGCTGTAATTCAAGAGCAAACCAACCCCCCCCCCCCCTCTCCTATTCCTTGGATTTTCCCCTTGGATGCAATGGCTCTTTTCTTCACAACAATCAGAATATCAAACAATAGGTTGCTCTTTTGGGTACCTACTCACAGAAAGAAACTACATCAGATGATAGATTCAAAACAGAAGCAAACAAGCTAATATTGAATCACATCCATGTAGAGAAATTGACAATGTAACACATGGATTAATGATAAGTAAATTTCAAAAAATATCTATGAGCAAACAATCAACCCTATTTTAACTACCTGCAGCCACCATTTTGTGTAGTTTAAGGTCACAACATTGCTACTACAGCTCATTTGGATGCTTAGAAAATGAGGGGGGAAAAGATATCAAAGAAATTGAGTTGTACAAAATGAAAAATTCGCATCAAGTGTGTGAGTACCAAGAAGGGGTGAAAACACAAACTACAACTTCATATATTTCCTTTTCCTCCATTTTCTTAACTGGACAAATGAGATTACCATGAAAAAAGTGTTCCATGATGCAGGTTGATAGTAAACAAATGTGCATTACTGCACTCACAAACAGTGTTCTCGAAACAAATTATATATGTATATTTGAACAAGTGAATCAAAAACAGTAAGTGAATCACTTACGGATCAAGCTATGTGCCCATTGTCCGCAGGACTCTTCATGATCAGACATTAGGACATCTACAAACTCCTCAGGCTGTGTATGCTCTGGCTATTTGCAATTTTTTAAATCTTCTAATCAGCTGTTTGAGTTAAGAATGGTGAGCATCAAGGGAAAACTTCTTTCCCTGCAAAATGATTCACCATTTGCAGCACACTGTTAATGTTGTAAACGATTTGCAGTTGCATAGCATTTGCTAAATGCAGTGACCAAAAAAAAAGGTATTTTAAAAACAAACTTCGAAAATCTTTAGTAGCATTTACAAAACACTATAAAAAATGACACACCTTCCAAGCCTATAACTAATGACTCAAACATGCGTCGCCCCTTCTAAACAGTGTCTTCAAAACCAAATTCAGGAGAATGTGACTTCCAATGGCTGCAGTTGCACTTCCTCTCAGCTCTACCAAATTCATTCACTTCCATATAGTTGACTTCCATTGAGGTCCAACCCTACAAATCATCCAAGAGAGTTGCTAAAAGGCACAGAACTACAACCAGCCTTCATTTCTATCCCCTTGACCTTCATTGCCCTTCTCACTATCTCCACATCCTCCCACTTTTCTGCAGAAGCATAAACATTTGACAGTGATATATAGTCCTCACATCTAACTGTTAAATCTGTAGAAGTCTGCTGTGACTGAAGCTGCAGAAGCAACCTCCCGACCTTCTCACCCAAGGAGACATTCCCATGAACTCTGCACGCACTTAGCAAACTCCTCCACAAAATGCCATCAGGTTCCACAGGCATACCTGTGATAAACTGATAGGCTTCTTCCAAGCGCCCAGCTCGGCCAAGAAGGTCAACAATGCATCCATAGTGTTGCATGCGAGGAGTGATGTTGAATTTTCTCACCATGTCAAGAAACAAACAAAGGCCCTCTTCAACAAGCCCTGCATGACGGCAAGCAGATAACAAGCTAGTGAAAGTCACTGAATTAGGTTTTATGCCATAAGCCTCCATGGAATCCAAAAACTCCAAGGCTTCTTTGCCTTCCCCATGGATGGCCAGGCCAGTCATCATTGCCGTCCAAGTCAAGACATTCTTTTCTTTCATTCTCTTAAACAGGGATAAAGCATGATCAAGGCTCCCACATTTGGAGTACATGTCAAGAAGGCTTGTGCCAATATAAACATCATTTTCAGGCTCATAGATCGTCTTCTCTACATACCCATGAACACAAATACCAGTTTCTAGCACACCCAGTTGAGAAGCTGCTGAAAGAATACAAGCCATGGTAGTATCAGTTGGTTTTGGCCCAGAAACATCAACCAACATGCTGCAAAACAACATCAATGCATCACGGGCATAATTACTTCTTGGTTCTTTTTGCGAACAATAACCTGTTATCATGGCATTCCATGTAATACTACTTCTCAGGTTCATTTCATCAAACACTCTCCGTGCAGAGCCAACATCCTTATTGCTTGCATAGAAGTGCACAATGGTAGTTTGCACCAAAATGTTTGCCAAACTACCACATTTTGATATTTGAGCATGCATTTGTTTCCCTACCCACAATGTCGATACCATAGATGATCGAGCACAAGCTCCAAGAACAAAAATATAGGTGTGATCATCGAAAACCAAGTCTCCAGTTGAGACCCAATTAGCGAAAATGAAAATTGAGTCTCTGGGATGAACACATCGGATCAGGGTATTCAATAGGAAGACATTTGGCGGACCAAAATGGTTGAAAATTCTATGGGCATGGTACATGCCATCTGGAGATGATACTGCACAATAGTGCTCTATCAATTTGGCAAAAATGGAAGGTGATTTAAGGCCATGGGTGATGAACTGGGCATGAAGCTGCTTCACATAGCATATTGATTTTGTGTTACACTGTAAGAGAGAGAGACATCTAGGTTTTGGAAAAGAAGCCATTTGCATGGTTGGTACAATCTCCTTCACGGAAACAGCTTCTACACATTATTCCAATAATAAAAAAATAAAATAATTTCAATCCAGTGACAATTACACATTGTAGAAAATAAAGTAATAAAAATAGATAATGCGTTGTATGATAAACTCTTTGGAAGAGAAATTAGAGCTAGGAAATGGTTAAGCAAAATGTAGAGCCTTCACCCAAAAGAATACAAAGGAAAGTGCTTCATAAATTTTAATAACTTTGAGAAATGATCACTTGTAGATATCAGAATCTTCCAAATGATACAGATGCAACAAATTTTAAAAGTAAATGACAGCTTACATTTCATAAGTTGGTGGGTAGATTACTCTACCTACAAGAAGACAATGCAGAATATCTAGTAGGAGGTTAGTCAAATAAAGGGGAAAAGATACTCATAGCGAGCTGCACTAGCCCAAATTCATAAAAATCCTATTTGTTCTTTGTCACTTTGAGTTGTGGAGCTTAGCAGCCTACTTCCTAGCCCAAAGGGAATAATGATTAGCGTTATAGGTTGTTAGATGGATGGAACATTAACACAAGTATGTCATGTTGGAGGCCCAAGGCAATTCACTGCACCAAGCTTAATAGATTGGCTACGACATGCATGGGAATAGTATGTGACTAATATTTACTTCTTTTGCACTGACCTTGAGAAAGGGGGAAAATGTGGTAGGACTAAAATTCAAGTCCCACACCCTTCCTGCTCCCTTCTCCTAAAAATATGGGGAAAAACTCTCAAAGAATAAAAAATAATTACAAGCCAAGCTTCCCTTTCCCTCATTACCATGCTTGCAACATTATTTAATAAATAAATTTTACAATCATCTATGAAGCAGACTAGGAATGGAAGGAATTGTGTGTGTTTTTTTGTTGGGGGGGGGGGGGGGGGAGAGCAATAAAAGGAAGAAAGGTTGTTTTTGGAGTGTTCGGGTTTGATAGTATATGATGTAAATCAATGGATTCATTCGATTTGTCATATTCAAAGTCTGAACCAATAGATTCGAAAATGATTCAGTTGTTTTTCAGTTCTCTAGTAAGATCAAATCGATTTGGTGTGAAATAGATATGAACCCCGAAGATAATGGGATATGACAACGTCAAGCTCCTCAACCTCTTAGTATCAATTCATGAAAGATCCAAATACAACTACCAAAATGTGTACACATCAGTATCTCATTGGACATTGAAAATAAAACCCACATCCAAAGTACACAAATCCAGGACTCCAAGTTCAATCTACATGGTTGTTAGAAATTGTGACTAGTTTCCAGTCTTTTTATAACAAAGGAAGATGAATTCATTAGAATAGAAAGAAGGGAGACTCATGCCTTCCGGGCCAAACTTTACAAAAGGTTGTCAAAGGTCCACAAGAGGGTGAAATCAACGCTGACAGCTGGGAGAACAAGTGTTAATAAACAAAGGACAGCAGATTGTGCTGAGTCTTCTTCGGGCTTCAAAGATGAGAAGTACGGCTATCTTTCCTGTTACAAGACTGAGAATGAAAGGTCATTGATAAACAATTGCGAAGACAAGGGGATGATATAAAGGCTGACTTGAGGTATATCACGAGGTAGAGGCCAAGGGTGTTACAGAGGATTCGGAATCAGGCAAAGGCTGTGGACCTGTGGTAGTCCTATTCATAGGGCTGCAAGTGAGCTGGGCCTGAGCTGAGCTTTACTGTGCTCAAGCTTGTTTATTAGATTTTTAACTGAGCTTGAGCCTAAGCCAAGCTCAAACCAAGCTTGAATATACTTGCTCAAGCTTGTTTATTATGCAATTGAACAATCACAAGCCCTTAAAAAGCCGAACTCTCAAGATGCTCACAAACAGGTTGGTTCTTTTGGACGCTCTCAATATGAATGGCGACATGCACTTAGAGTTTTGTTAGATAAGAGGTGCAAAGGGACTCTTACTAGTACTGCCTTAGGGTTTCTTTGCCCCACCAAGGCCTTGGGCACTAGACTTATCACTAAATTCAGGTTATAAAGTTTTGGCTAAACAAGCCTATGCCCAGACAACCCCCACTTTCAAGTCCATTGCACTCTATAAAGTCTAATTCAACCTTATTAAATGCGGCTAGAAGCAATCCTTATACAAGCCCATGAAACAAGCCCAACCAAGCATGTAACTCAGCCACTCACAAGCCAAGCCTGTTCATGTTTAGGTTCATCTTGTTTTTTAATCGAGTCCTGAAATTGGACTTAAGAATTGCTGATTTATATAATGAATTTTCCTAAATGAGCACTTGTCAAGCCAAGCTCCCAAGCCACGTGTGAGCGACTTGGTTCTTTTGCAGCCCTAACTATTCATAGATGCATAGTTTTTGACATTATCCCCAGTCAAGAAGAACTTTACCGAACTCCTGCTGGATCCACTCCTCAATACATTTTTCTTCTAGCAACTCCATTGCTTCAACCTCCAATATAAATACAGTGACAAGGGACCTCAGAAACGACCAAACAAGTGCCCTACAAGTAAACAATGCTTCTTATAAAGGTGTTATCCCATATTTCATGTTGCCTCAAAGTCTCAAACAAACTTAATCAAGTCACCTTTGTGCCACAGGGAGTTAGCAAATAAGGGGTCTTTCAAAACCTTGGACTTTTTATATGATGAGAGTGATCAACAGGGTACTCAGGATATCCTAGACAACTTTGGTCTAACTTTGGTGAATACTAGAGGAGAGAGAGTCACGTTGAGGGGAGGATCGTGGGGAAAGGAAAAAAGTAAGAAATTAGGTAGGGAGGGGAATCGGTTAGCTTTGTCAATCAATTATGACAAAGAAGGCAAGTCCTTGGGATCCATGAAGATTCTTGGAAAATCTAGGGGTTAAAGGGTGTAAGAGGAGAATGGTAAAGGAGTTAGTTAACAAGATTAATATTGCCATCTTGTTGCGACACGAGACTAAGGAGAAGTAGATACTTTTTTTATCATAAGTATTTGGGATTCTAGGAATAGAGATTAGGCGATTTTGGGGGTCAAACTGTGATGTGGGACACTAGTGTAGCTTTTATTAAGGATTGGCCAGAGGGTATTCCTCTTTGTCGAGTTTGCTCTATGCTTAGGGGTTTTAGAAAGTGGTGTCTCACATCAGTTTATGGCCTAAATTCATCCTCCTTGAGGAATTCTTTCTTCAATGAGTTAGGTAGCCTTTTTGGTCTTTGTGGTCCATGATGGGTGGCAGAGGGAACTTCAATGTTATCCACAACTCTAGAAATAGATTTGGGCGATTAAGGTTCTTTGGCTTTTAACTTATTGATCAGGAATTGCAAGCTTTGGTATATTCCTTTAAGTAATGATTGCTTTACCTAGTTGGTGCTTGGAGATAGACAAGCTTCTTCTCATATTGATAGATTCCTATTTGCCAATATACTGGAACAAGTTTTTCCACATGTGGTGCAAGAAACCATTTTTAGGCATGTCTCAAATCTGTCTTGTGCTTTTAGATTCTAACCTAATGCAGAGGGGCCTAGCGTAGAAGGATCAGATCACTTTAGATTTGAGAACACATGACTGACACACCCCTCGTCCAGGAAGTGTTTAACGTTTTTGTTACGCGGGGGGAGGGGGGTCAGTCCAAGGCTAGGAGGGTTTTAAACGGATGAAAAAGTTGGAGTTTGTAATGATTAAGTTGAAAAAGATGAATAAAAAGATTCTTGGGAATGTCAAAGAGATGAAAAATAGTATTTTCTCTAAAATAGCTGGTTTGGATAGGCTGGAGAACTATAGCATGTTAGATGAGGAGCATAGGACTAGAAAGGCTACTCTGTAATGATTTGGAGTTGTTGATATTGAGGGAGGACATGAGTCGGCGCCAGAAATTGAGAGTGAAGTGGGTGAGGCAAGGGGAATGTGACTCCGGCATCTTTTATAGGGTAGTTAGTGGGAGGAGGAAAGATTTTATCAAAGAATTGGAATTATAGTGGGAGATTTCTAAGGAGTTATATACACTTTGGAGACAAGATCATTGGCATCTACAAGCATTTGTACATAGAGGAATATTGAAATAGATTGATGTTGGATTGGAATTAGATTCAAGGACCTCTATGAGGGGTTATATACAGATTGGAGATGAGATCACGAGCTTCTACTAGCATTTGTATCAAAGGAGTGTCAAAATGGTTTGATGTTAGAGAACTTCGATTGGAGTCCCTTTGGGGCAAATTCAAGTCACTTAAGACCTTTCAAAGATGAAATTTTTTTTAAAAAAAAATGGCAATTAAAATGAATAAGGAGCTCATGGACTTCATGGTTTCACAATGGCCTTCTTTCAAGATAGGAGCTTTTTCACGAGGACATTTTGAGGTTTTTTGAGAAATTCATCGTAATGGGGTGTGAGTAATAGTGTGAATGGTACCCTTTTAAGCCTAATTCTAAAAAAGAGAGGTCAACGAGTATTGAGGACCATAGGCCTATCAATCTGGTCACTAGCCTCTATAAGATTCTTTCAAAAGTCTTATCTAAAAGATTGAGAAGGCTTTAAGGGATACAATGACTATGATTTAGTCTGCTTTCATTAAGGATGGACAAATCTTAGATGTTGTGTTGGTGGCTAATAAAGGAGCACATGGTTAATCGTTAAGTTGAACTTCAAGAAAGTTTATCATATGGTGAACTGGGGTTTTCTTGGGAAAAAAGTGATCGTCAAGAAAGGCTTTGAGGCTGGGTGGAGGGAAGTAGATTCGAGGTTGCTTGAGTTCGACCAATTTGTCAGCTATTGTTAATGATTAGCCTAAAGAGTGTTGGCTTTTAGGGCTTAGGCAAGAGGATCTATAGTCTTTGTTTTAGTGTACTCTAGTGATTGATGTTTTAAGTAGGATGTTTTCGCACACCAAAAGTGTGGGAGTGATTTTAGAGGCTTATTGGTTAGGAGATACATAAGTTAAGCATTAAAGTCTAAGAACATATCATTAACAAGGAAATAGTTAATGTGGTTTCACTTAGAATCTAATTCCCTATGACACAAGATAATAAAGAGTGAAAAGGAGTGGTAACGCCACTCATGCTAGTCCTTGGAAGCTTGTTTCCCAAGTTGCTAGCCTTTTTTTTTTCCTCTCACACATTTTAAAGCAAGTATTGGGGATAAAATTTAATTTTGTGGGGACATTTGGGTTGGTGAGTCTTTGTTAGCATTGTTGGTGCCGCACTGTTAGGACTTTCCATTATTCACAATGCACCAATTTCAGCATTTTTTATTCTTTTGAGGGCGGCACTTCTTTCAAAGTCTCAATGAAAGAGAGATTGATGAGTCAACTCATTTTCTAGGTGTGTTGGATTCTTTTGTGCCCCTTTTTTTTGTTTTTTTTTTAGGGGGGGGGGGGGGGAATACAAGGCTTTGGATTGGGGATGCTTCAAGGTCTTTCTCTTCGAAGTCTTTGTTTTCCAATCTCATAAAATCCACAAATGCTAGCCATTTCCTCTTACACAAAGTTGTTTGGAAGGCAAAGATTCCTTTTAAAATCCGGGCCTTCATTTGGACTTTAATGCTTAACAAGATCAATACAAATGATATGCTACTAAAGAGGCCTTACAAAGCTTTTAGACCAAACATTTGTATGATGTGCAATGAGTCTAATAAGACTATTATAGTCATTTGTTCATTCATTGCAAGGTAGCAAGGTGCATGTGGAACAATTTGTTTTCATACTTTGGTGAGGTTTAGGCGGTTCCTGCTACAATTCAGGATTTGTTTTAAGGTGAAATTTTGGGGTTTCAAAAGAAGGAGAGAGAAAGGATATATTGAGGTTGCACTGTTTTTAAAATCTTTTGATTGCTTTGTCTAGGAAGGGATGCCAGAGTTTTTAAAGAAGACTTCTCCAAAATTGCTTTGGGAGAAAGTTTTTTTTCTTGCTTCTTTTTGGGCTCATTCTTTTAGGGGTTTTGAGGATCTTTTGCTGTCTGATATTCAAAGGGATTGGAAGGCAGCTTGGTGTAAATTGTTTCTTTTGTGCTATTTTCTTGGGGGATCTCTTATCCTCATTTCATTGTAATTATGTTTTCTTTTTAATAGACTTATTTTATTATCTAAAGTCTTGGCGAGCTGCATCTCTTTGGATTGGCTGCTTTCCTATTTAGGTCTCCCTCTCGGAGGCAATACTAATTCCAAGGTCATTTGAGACACTGTGATTAAGAGGATAGGTAGGAGGTTGGGGTCGAAGAGGGCATACTTATCTCCAGGAGGGCGTATTACTCCAATTAGTGCATCACTTTCCAACATGCACATTTACTTTTTACTCTGTTTAGAGTGCCCCTAAGTGACTCTAGGGTTCTTGAGAGGCAGATACATGCCTTTATTCGGTACAGTTTTGGGGATAATAACTAATAAGAGAGATCACCTCCTTAGCTGGGAGGCTGTACGAAGACCCAATTCTCAAGGTGGACTAGGCCTTGGCAATGTGGTATAAAAACATCTCTCTAATTGGAAAACGATTGTGGAGGTTGCCTTTTGAGATTAATTGGGATTCATCAGAATAGATGGAACACTAGAAGTTTGCTTCTCATGCAAGCCTCTAGAAGTTTGTTTCCTAGGTTGCCTGTTTGTTCTTTCCTCTCACCCATTTCACAATGGATGATGGTAATGGTATTCAGATTAGGAGGAGGTTTGAGCGGGTGAGAGATCGTTGGAGTTGCTGGTCCCTCGCCTTTCTAAGATTTCTACTCTTCACAATGCACCTATCAGCTCTTTCCTTTCTTCGGAGGGGGTTCTCTTTCTAGAGATTTCCATTTTTTTTTAGGAATCTCAATGAAATTAAGATTGGAGTATTCATCACCTTGCTTAATTTTTAGAACTTTTTGTTCCTTTAAATAGGGGTGATGAGAGTGTTTGGGAAGGTGACTCCTTAAGTCTCTTTTCTACTAAATCCTTTTTCATTCAGCTCTTAAAAACTCCATCCCCCTATCATTTTCCTGGGAGCCACATCATTTGGAAAGCAAAGGTTCTTTTTAAGATTAGGACATTCATCTAATGTGACTCTAAATAGAATTAATACGCATGACTTGGTACAGAATTAATGACACTATAAGGCGCTCAATCCTGATATGTGTTTGATGTGCCACAAATCCAATAAAAGAATACACACCTCCTTCATTGATGGGCGGCAAACTAACTTTGAATTGTTCTTTTCTCTTGTTTTGGTGAAACTTGAGTGGTGCCCCAAGTCCAGGGCGATTTCTCGCTAGTGAAAGGTTGGGATTTTGGAAGGAGCAGAAAGAGAAGAGCTTTATGCAGCTATGCAGTATTTGCTATCCTATGAACCCTTTGGATTGAAAGGAATTCAAGAACCTTCAAGTATCACACAACCTCTCCTCCTTTGTTGTGTGATAGGTTTGTGCTTCTAACCTCTTTGTGCCCATTCATTTGGGTTTTCTTGGAGGGTTGTAAGTGTCGAACCTGCAAAGGATTGGAGCACAGCTCTTTCGTAATTGAGTTTAACTTTTACATAGTGTTGGACCAACCTAGGGATTGGAGAGCAGCTCTTTTGTAATTGATTGTAACTTTAATATTTTTTCTTATTCAAGAATATATGTGTGTGTGTGAGCACATGCGCTTTAGACACATCAATGACATATTATAATAATAATTTCATTCATTTTTTTATAGATAAATAAAGAATGTACAATCTGGAGAGAATATGTCTCCTTAACAAAATCTAGGAATCCCCAAGAAAATCAAAAAAAGAAAAAAAAAAAGCAAAAAGTAAACGACAGCAAAAGAAAATGAACATGCCCTAAGAAGAGACTGCGAACCACGCTGAATATCTGAAATTCACATCCCCTTGAAATTTATTTTTGCCCACACAGCATAAAAAAGCCATAAAAAGAACCTTTTTCCCACACCAATCAATATGGTAACTTCTTCCCTGAAAATATACACATGTTACATTCCTTCCACAAGCCCCAAAATACTGCAAATAAAGCACAATTCCATAACGCGCTTCCTTCCCTCTTAGTCCCAAACCCCACAAAAGATATTGCCAAGAACTCCTCCACTGTTCTAGGACAAACCCTGCTTTCTTCAAAGTAATTAAATAATTTGTTCCAAACCTTCCATGCAAAATAATTTCATTCATCTTATTCGCAATAAAGAACCACAATAATGGTTGATTTAGAAGTGTAATTAACTTAGTTACATTCATAATAGGTAGTAACCTAAGAATCATGAACACCACCGTGCAACATCTACATAAGACAGTACCAACACGGAATAAGCAATTTTTTTAAAAAGTAGGATATGATAAGGCAGGGATATATCATTAATTAATTTTACATATAAATACTTAGGCATGTAAATATATATAGCCATATTCAGTACTAGATTTTACCTTTTGGATGTAAAATATCAGGTAAAATAAAGTCAATAATAATTATAGGCATTATATTCAACGCACATTTTACAAAAACTTTCATCCATGTGCATTGACTGCATTCACATTTCACAGTTTCACGCTAGACAAAGTACCATCAAATATATAACACAAGTCCAGCAACACAGAGCATGAAAAACATTGTTCCAACAACAAAATGCGTGAAAACTAAAGACCAGGAGTGTGCCAAAAGTGTTCCAGAAACACCTCGAAGTGACTATAGGTGTTCAGGATGTTAACACAAACTGAATATTACAACTTCAAAACAAGATACAAATCAACTTATTTTGAACCTAAATTTGATTTTTATATCCACAACAGCTTGCCTTATGATTATCTCCAACTCAAGCTCATTTCCAGCAAAAATAGCAGAATTTCTCGACTTCCAAGTTGAATAAACCGCAGAAGCCCAAGCCATCCTTTGAATGTCTTTTGAACGTGACTTATAGAGACCAATAAGCCATTCCATATTCTCATCCCAGTTCCTGTTTATGCACTGCAAACCCAACTCAGCAAAGGATATTACCATTATACACTTTTCTCTTCAATTTCTAAGATTTATGGCATCATATAAATATTAAAGCAACCTATTGTTATATGCATACAGACAGAGAAATAATAGTCTCCTCGCCATGCCATTTCCTAATGTTTTTAGACTTGCAAAGTCCTGTCTCATCAGTGTCCATTCTTATGTAACTTAGGTACCAAATCATTTCTAGATACCAATAACTACAAATAACTCTATTGAAATATCAATCTCAATTCCATCTAAAAAGGATCAGATATTTCTTTATTTGATAAGAACACATGGAATCTTATTGAAGAAAGCAAGAACCTGCAAACAACAGATTCTCAACAGAATGAGGATACACCAACCATACAATGACACAAGATTCTGCATAATACTTAAGTGTTTGCCACCTCCTTTGCCACCTATTATCATGCATACACAAAATCATCCAGGGTCTTAGCCTCAGCCATGATATCCTCATATCTATGTGTGAAACCACAGGAGTGAGCTTGCTACAGACCATATTTGAATAGATCAGGCTGGTAACTCATTCAGAGTCTTCCTTGAGAACTACCTTCTGAAAACTAATATTCATTGCCTGTTTAAGGTCATAAAAACAAGCTGAAGCTTCCCAATGCACTGCATTGGAATGAAGAGATACTTTATTGGTGTTTCTTGCAAACTCTCCTCTGCTATACCTAAGAATCACAACAACACAACCAATGCTACAGGAAGAATCTCATGCCATATCCAAGTTAATTTCAACACAATTGTCCTCCAGAAAGCCCCATGAAGAAGATGAAGACTGACACCATCTTGTCTTCCTGCATAGCCTTTCTGAAACTATATCTATTCCTGTGAATCCAAATGGACCAACAAACTGAAACAAAATGACCCAGCACCTTTTAAGAATGATTGCTCAAATTACCAAACATGTAGCCGCCCCGCCACCCCCCCTCCCCCCCAGCCCCAAGTTCAGGTCAGAAATTGTAGAAGAAAGGACTAAAGAACTTGAAAACCCAAATTAGGCCAGACAACAAAAGCTGCGTCACAGGACCACAGAGCATGCTCCAAAGTTTCCCAATTAGAACCCACAGATGTCACAGCAAGCATCGAAAAAAATACATTGAACCACTCTCCAAAGAAAATATTTATTTTTGTTGGAAACATTAGAAGACCAACAAAGAGAATACATTATCTCAAGATTGTTTGAGATCGAAGAAATACCTACTAGCCTATGAATGCATATATCCATTGGAGGTGGTAAGCACTTTAGACAATGAACCATCCTTTGAGAAGTGCAGAGAAAAAATGATCCCTCGAAAAATATTGCCTAAGAGAAATGCTATTGATATCATCCTGATCAACACATAGGAAATCTTCATCAGACAAAGTAAACAATCACCAGAGTTTGCATGGCAATTCTACTTGGTAGACATTTTTTTCCTTATTTCCCCTTTTTAATAAAAATCTAACTAAAAATACAAATATTGAAAGATGCCCAGACATACTCTAATCATAATAAGCTTCTAAATGACAACGGCCACATGCAACTTTATGCTGATTCATTCCACAGGTTTTTCAACCTCCTAATGTATGCCACCACCAAGGAAACACAAACATTCTATCATTTTTCACCCACCACTTATCTGATTCAACATCCTCATAAAATTTATACACTCCTTAACAAACATCACACGAAATGTATTAACCAAACAAAGTTTAACATTGTAGTAACAGTTGGCCTTTACATTACTGAGAATTTTATTGTCATTAATGCAAAATTTACAAGTCTCAAACACAACCAACGCAAAACAGGAAGTGGGTAAAAATCTTATCTTTTCTCCTTTTTTTCACTCTAAATTAATGTAGAAATTATAACAAAATAAGGTTTTCCTTACATCTCTTTCCAGAATCATCTAAAAACGGAACAATTATTTATCCCTGTTCATATGAAAAGTGCTCTAAATTCACCAGTTCACCACTAATTCAAAACATGCATTGCACGTTGTACAGGAGCCTTGCCAAAAACTAAAATAAAATAAGATAGATAAACAAAAACAGCATCATTCAAATTCCAATTTCTTTTCTTTCCCAATGGTTTCTAAGCGAACAAACAAAGCATTTAGCCAGATAAACAAATTAGCTTTGTTCATAACCTAACATCACACAGGACCAAGTTACTTGGGATGAAGATGAGGGCGACATGCTCGGGCAGGCAGAAGCCGAAGATAATCAATCCCAGAGAAACCCACCTCTGAACTTTGAGCTAGTACTTTAACTCAGAGAACGGGAGTTGGTTTTGCAGTGGAAGAGAGCGGCCTGGGCAATGCGGAGGAGGGCGAGCTCGAGGAAGCCTGAGAAGGAAAAGCGAAGGCACCCTAACAGGAGAGAGAGAGAGAGAGAGAGAGTTCTTGATGAGAGAGTATACGGGGTTGGCAAAACGGGTTATCGGGTCGGGTTTGTGTCGTAGACGGGTATAAATTAAACGGGTTCGGGTTGATCCGTTTATTAAGGTCACTAATATATAAATCCAAACTCAATTATAAAGGTGTACCATTAAGAATCCATTTTAAAATATAATTTATTTATTTTTATTTTTTTTAAATATTTCATATAAAGTGACATTTTAAAAAAATAATATTATTATTTTATTTTATTTATTAATATCTTAACAAAAAAATATAAAATGTAGAAAATAACATATCTCTTTAATAAATATTTTTTTAATATAATATACATATTTTATATTTATATATATATATATTAAATTAAACGAGTTACTAGGCGGGTACCCAACTCAAATCTGCTTAACCCATTTATTAAACGGATCGGGTTCGAATTGACCCGCTTATAAATGAGCTACCTTCTATAAAACTCGAACCCGATTTAAACATATTTAAATATGCGGGTCACAAATCACCCGCCGAGATCCGATCCGTTTTGCCACCCCTAAAAATATAAGAAAAAATTAGTTCCTCTGAATCCATCCAACGAAAATACATTAGCAAGTGTCGCAGCTCATATATTATTTAATAGTATCCACGTGTATTTTCGCGATGATATGTAATTTCTGAAAAAACAAATTATGAAAATATTTTTATTTGTATAGCTGAGTTTTTATTCTTGTTACTTTTTTAGTTGTTTTTCAAAAAACTAAAAATTAAATTTTCTGATTTTATTTATTTTATTAATATACTAGTAGGTTATGTATAAAATTATTAAATTATAAGTTAATAGAAAATAAAAAATTTTAATTTTATGTGTTAAATTAAAAATCATGTTATTAAATATAATCCTTAAAATTCCGGCAACATTTTTTATGCATTTTAAATATTTTCATTAAATTCATATTTTGTAAAAAATCTTAAGCTCCCATTTAGAACTTGAAAACATTAAATAAATAAACAAATAAAGATAAATATGAAAGAATCGAATTTTTCATATTAAGTTATGAAATAAAGGAGGGCGAGGGAAAAATATATATATACCAAATTAATTAACAAAAACTTTGATTTTAAGCATCACAAAATTTTTATTTTTTATTAAATTTAATCATATTAGAACAAATTTCTACTTTAGTTTTTTTCGATTTGAGAAAAAAAAAATATAACGGAAAATAGATTTTTCATGGAAAATTTTTTTATTTTACGCATCACTAATATTATTTTTTCTTAATTTTTAATTATAATAGAATACATTTTATTTAAATAGAATTTGGTATAGAGAAAAAATAATGGAAAACATGTTTCCTTCTTATTTTTCTTTCTTTTTTCGATTAAAATTTTAATCTAACAAGATCTTAAGTGTCGAGCTATTTTTTTTCAAATTATTTTTATAACTTTCAAGTTGTCCAATAAAATTTGTAATATAATAAGATAATTAAATAATTTAAAATTGACTTATAAATAAAGTTATTAATATTTTAAAATTGTGTATAATTTAATTTTTGTAAAAACTAGTGATAAATTAATTAATTTTTTTTATAATTAAAATCAATACAAATTTTAAATATTAATTAACTGCAACATGAGTTTGTAAGGGGGATAGGGAGATCAATGTTTGAAAGGCCAATTAATTATTTAGTCAACCATGAAAATACTTATTGAAAATGTGATTTTAAATTTAAAACTTTCCAATAAATTAAAATTTGATAAGTTGATTAATATTTTGAAAATGAAGTAAAACTATTAATATTTTGAAACATTAACATAAATTTATAATTTAAATTTTTTGACAAAAAAAATAATAATTCAACTAATCTTTTTTTTGTAATGACAAATCGTAATTGAATTAAAAAAAATTTTAGTCACTAACATAAATTGATTACTCTCATCCTTAATATATTTTTATTCTACTAATTAGTGGGAGCATAAGTTTATTCATAATTATTACCTTAAAATCATCTTGGGTCATAAATAAAATATATTTATTTTAAAAATAAATTTTTATATCAACTAATAATAAGTTAATTCAAATTTTATATAATTAAATCATAATTAGATTAAAATTCATACAAATTTTAAGACTTTATTACCACAATATGAGATTGTAAGGTGAATATGTAGATCAAATTCTAAGTTTATGTGTTTGTTATTCTAATAATTTTAAGATGAATGGCTAATGATTAGTTGCATTATCAATTATTAAAATACTTATTCAAAATGTGAATTTGAAATTTAAAACTTTCCATCAAATTATAATTTAATAAGTTGATTAATAGTTTGAAGCTAACCCTTATATAAAATTATTCTTATTTTGAAATTGCAAGATAAATTTGTAAGTTAATGCTTGTAACAGCTAATGATAATTAAATTAAAATTATTTACAACCACTAATCATAATTGAATTAATTTTTTTTATAACTACTAATATAAATTAATTTCTACAAGGGCTATTATATGTATTTTTTTATTTTATTAATTAGTAGAAGCATAAGTTCAATCATAAATATTATCTTGAAGTCGCCCTAACTCGTAAATACAATGAATTTATTTCAAAACCAATTCATCAAATTTATATAATTTTTGAAAATGTATGATGAATTTATAATATAATTTTATTGTAACTAATGATAAATAAATGAAAATATTTTTAAAAAAATCATAATTGAACTAAAATATATACAAATTTTTAGACCTAATTAACCACAACATAAGATTGTAAAATGGATATGTTGAACTAACTTTTAGTTGACATGTTTATTGTTATCATAATTTGAGGGTGAAACATCACTTAGTTACATGGTCAACCATAAAATGCTTATTAATGTGATTTTAAGATTTGAAACTTCCAATAAATTATAATTTATTAAGTTGACAAATATTCTAAAATTGACTCATAAATAAAATTAATGATAGTTTGAAACTGCAACATAAATTTATAATCTAATTGCACATACGTGTTTCCACTAATTCTTTTATAATCTTTCATTTTATTTCTTACTTTAATAGCAAAAAAAGTTGATAATCCTAAAATAAAGTTGTATTTCCAATATAAGGCTCTGCAATTAATTCGTTGCATTACTCTAGTTAAAAACATCTTTGTACCACTTAAACTCTACTGATTTTTTACACCCGAGGTTTTGTAATAGTTCAGATTGTTTTTCTTGATTTCTTATAAATTGTAATATAATTTTTTGTGACTATACTGTAATCCCAAGAGAGGGAGTGAATTGGATTTTTAAAATTTTTCTCTCTTAAGTCAAATAGTCAGCAGCAGTATTTCAAAAACCTAGGGTCAATCTAGAGCATATATAAAATAAACTGATAAATACAACTAAATTAAATTTGTACAAATAAATTAATCAAGCATGCACAGAATAGTAAAGTGAGTAAAGTAGAGATAACATGTAACGACCCAAAGAATAATGATATTTAAATAATAAAGAGGGAGGGAATTTCATCGATGAGGAGGTTTTTGGGCAGTCTGAATTTCGTCAATGAGGAGGTAGGGTTCGTCGACGAAATTACTTAAGGACTCGTCGACGAGATGACGTGTCTCGTCGACAAATTTGGCTCTATAAATAGTGAAAACTCAGATTTTTTATGAAAATTTAGAGCAAGAAACCTCCTTTCTCTCTCTAAACGCCTACCCCTCCTTCTCTCTTCGATCCCGACCCCGTTTCACGCTGGATCGACGATCTGAAGCCACCACGACGCTCCTATCAAAGTTCTCTGTAAGTCTGCCAGAGGAGCGGATCGTCGATGGAAAAGGTTTGAAATTTGTCCAAAATTCAGGGTAAGGTGTTTTATTCAGAATATGCTTTCCTTGCAGTTATAGAAAATGTTGTATGTAGGAAAATATTGATGTTTTGTTCTGGGGGATGTCATTTTCAGGGTGTTGAGTGGAGAGCCCTGCGGGTGTAGGGCCAGAGTTCAGTGAGGACTTTTCAGAAACTAGGTAAGAGAAATATGCTATGTTAGGAGATTTGATTATATTAACAGGAATTTTATATATGTGCATGTATACCAGTTATTATGTAACTTTTATAGAATATGAAATTCTAAAGTATGTGTGGCCTGAGTAGATATTATTTAATGTAGAATTTTATACTGTTTTTCTAGTATATGATGTTATACAGAATATACAGATATAAGTATATATACAGTTTTTATTTAAATAGTTTCACAGATATATATATATATATATATATATATATATATACACAAATATTTATTCAGATCAGAATACATAGTATTTACAGAATGTTATGTTTTCCTAAATGTCATAACACTCAAAGTATACAGACAGATTACACAGATAGAAAGTACAGACAGATTATATAGTTATAGCATCAAGATGCTACAGATATTATAGCATTTACAGTACAGATTATTAATGTTATGGTTATTTTGGGAACATAATGAAAACAGTAAAAAGAGTATATATATATAGTATCATATTCCTATGGAAAGATTATATGCAGATACAGTTTATAGAGTACGGTACTGTTGCTAATATAAATATAGTGCAACCATATATCTCAGATAGTGTGTGGGTACCGTCAAACTGTGCTCGGAGAGGATGCAACTCGCCGGTACGCTGGGTTGAAGGGGCTAGTTTAACAAGGTAGCAGCCAGTCCCAAACTTAGGAGTGGATTTAGTTTGGCCGGGTTGAAGTAGTGCAGAGTATGATGACTTACCTGGAGGGCTGACCAGAGTTAAGTCCCGCCTACGGGCCGCACAACCCTATCGTAAGGGGTCAAATCATGACATACAGAGTCTCAGGGAAAGAACACAGTTATGTATATGTATACAGTTTTACAGCTTTTGTCGTATATAGTATGATATAGCAGTATGAATGATAGAAAGTTCAGATGATACAAATGTTTTTAAGCTACTATACGTGTGTTTTACAGATTTTCCAGATCATGCAATTTTAAATATTAATATTATAGTTTTACGACTCGGTCGCCACACACTAGTAATAGCATATTTTCACTTAATGAGCGTCGTCTCACCCTATTACTTTACCACTTTTCAGGTGAGCTAGCCAGGCAAGTAGATTAGGCTTGCGGATAGAGAGTTAACTTGATTACCTTAGTTATAGGGTAAGTTTGTGACAGAGTTTTAGATTTTTGGGGTAGATGATACTGGAGGGAATTATTGTATATGGCTATAGTTTGAATGTACTGAATTTTGATATTGTTAAGTATATATGTTTGTATGACTTGTATATCCGCTGCGTAGATATGGTTATATATATATATAATAATGGTGAGAATTTTGTGAATGTTACATAACACCAGATATGTTATCGAGGTTCGGCAAATGTGCCTACGTCTTTGTCTCGGCTCGCAAGCCTAAGGATTCCACTACGACTTACTTAACGGGTGGAGCGACACCAGTTACAACCAGGTCAATTATTGGGGCTGACCTCAACCTTTATATACAATCCTTCCGGCTAGATTATCACACCTTCAGGCCACGTCTAGAATACAGCAAATGATTAGTACAAATTTTATGTACCAAAATAGGTGCTTCCCCAATAAGTAGATTTGTACTAGTCTAACCAATGCACTTCACAATGATAAAGATCTATAAGCTTAGTGAAGACAATATTACAACTTGAGATAATGTTAGTGTGGCAATCAAAATGTGAGAGTGTGCTATGATAATATCTTTGGGGTTTCAAAGATTTCAAAAGTATAATCAAATATCTCAAAAAGATTTCCATAAAATCAAGCACAAGAGATATTTAGAATACAAGTTTGTCACAAAAATATTTTTTTCAAAGAAAACTCAAGACAAGCTCAAGAGTCTTGCAATAAAAATGCAAAAACTTACAAGCTAATAAAAGTTTCCCCACAAAACGGATTTATGAATTAAATCTATGGGGAAAACTTTTGTGTTTAACTCTCTTTAAAAAATCAATAAGCAATCACAAACAAGAGAGTATAAGCTTGTAGCACAAATGTAGGTAATCTCAAGATACTTTCACTAAATATGATTTTGCAATAGAATGAGTAAAAGGTGAGGTATATAGGCTTGTATAGGAATGTGTAGCTCAAAATATTTCAGAGAAATTTTTTTTTTAATCAAAGTGCTAATCCTCTCTTAATCTTTGCAAATGAGGGTATATATATAGACACTATAAAAAAAAAATGGTCGTTGGGACATAGAGGGGATTATTAAATATGTTTAAAAAGGTTTTAATCCAATTTACCCTTAATTAACCTCAGTTACCGCGGTTAACAATTTTGGCAACCTGAGAGTTTCGGTCAACTACATTTTAAGTTCGGTCAACCCAATTTCCAAGTTTGGTCGACTGAGACACTTTTGAACTACAGATATGGTCGACTTAATTAAGGTGATTTTGAAGGCATTCGAGGTTCGGTCGACTATATTTTAAGTTCTGTCTGCTAAACATATAGTTTGGTCGACTCAATCATAAATGAACTAAAGGTTCGTTCAACTGAATAATTGGGAGTCAGACACAAGTCAGTTCGGTCGACTGTGGAAGATATGTTCAAAAACCATTTGGTCGGCTAAACCTTGGTCAAACTTTTGACCCCTGACTAGTTTAGTTGACTGAGTTGAATATACATAGCTAGGTTCGGTCGACCGAGCCCCTTTTAAATTTTAGTTTAGGTCTAGATTATTGCTAGAGTTTACCCCTAATACACATGGTATGATTTGTAGGATAGAGGGGATTTGTGCAAGTGATGTGTAGCGTCGTATTAATTTTTTTTTTATACTACTAAATACTATGAAATTCCACTGCTCCGTTATTTTATAATTAATAAAAACCATCAATCTAAGCAACGAGAAGCTGAAGTCGAGTATCCACAACCATATACATATACAATACAATACTAGAGTGCTAAATACTACCAAAATATACACACATAACCGAACTAGGGCTACACAAAAATACCCCTCTTTCCTAAAAACACTCACCCTACTGGCAAGGTAGCACTGTAGCCCCCTCTATCTGCGAGCCTGTTCCGCTCGCCTAACTGGATCACCTGAAAAATATCAATTAAATGGGATGAGGCGGCGCTCAGTAAGAAGAAACATACTATTACTAGGGTGTAGCAAGTGAGTCATATACTTGGAAAAATCTGATCTGAAACAAGATATCATATATAACAAAACTGAGAAAAACCTGAATACCTGTTATCATATAAAACATGCTTATGTAGCTTAACATAAACAGATTATTCAAAATGTTATATTCATAATACTAATAACACTTATAAGTATAACTGTCGTTTGTAAATCTGATCATAATATATAAAAATAATAACTGTGAAAATTCCTAGATGGATAACTGAAGTCATGAATTAATCCCTCATGACAGGGTTGTGTGGCCCGAAGGCGGGACCTAACCTGGCTGGCCGACCAAGGTAAGTGAACTGAACTCTAACAGTCAGATTGGCCCCCTCAACCCATATTTGATGGGCAGTCTGTCCACAACATAGGTACGATCGACTTCTGAATACCACCTATTATATGAATAGGGGTTGCACTCTAAACTGTATATAGCTACCATGCTCTGCTACTGAATATGGTCCATCAGGGTTTGATACTATATACGTAACTGATATTTTTAAAATACTGTTTTTATCATGATTGTGTAACATCTGAAATAACCATAACATCATATAAATTGCTGAGTAAACTGTAATAACTGAGTTTCTGAGATATCTGCTTAACTGTATAACTGAAATATCTAATTTACTGTATGAATTGAATGTTATGGTTTTGAAATAGATATATCATAATATTCTGAAAATACTGCAAAATACAAGTTTCTGCGCGTATTGTGAAAATCACGATATTCTGAAAATTATGGAAACCTTGAACTGCTAATACTAACTCATGCCACTCAATTAAATATCAACATTATCAAGCTCTGAAATTGTATAAATAATCTAAATAATAATTTTCTGAAAACATATAATTTATACTGAATCATAATAGGTTTGCCTAGCATAGCATATTTCCCTTGCCTGATTCATGCTAAAATCCCCTACTGACACAGATCCTACACCCGCAGGGTTCTCCACTTAACATCCTGAAAACCGAATATCTCAAAACAAAATATTATTATTTCTACGTCTACAAGAATCTCTACAACTGCTGGAAAGCCTAATTTTAACAAGAAGGCCTTGCCCTGAATCTGGGATGAAATCCAACTTCATCCCACTTACGATCCGCTTTGACAGACATAGGGAGAACTTTCCCAGGAGCGTCATGGTGGCTTCAAATCGTCGATCCGGTGAACAGAAGGTCCGAAATCGAAGAGAGAAGGAAGAGGAACGGTCGGGAGGAGAGAGAGAGAATTTCTGCCGTTTTCTGCATAAAATTTAAGTTTAAACACTATTTATACTGCGGCCTTCGTCAACAAGCCACGTCATCTCGTCGACGAGGTCACAAAGAAGGTTCGTCGACAAACACCATCTCCTCGTTGATGAATTTTAGAATTAAGAAAACAGTCTCTCCGTATCTTCTTGTCGACGAAACATGCCCTCGTCGACGAGACCCTATGTTATCCTCGTCGACGAATCCCCTGTATTCGTCGACGAGTCCTTGATTAAATTCCTGGGTTATTACACCCAAAGTGTAACGTCGTTGACAAACGCAAAGCGTTCGTCGACGAAGTCTACTGCCTTTTTCTATTTCTGTTTCCATTTTCTTCTCTCTTTATTATTTAAATACCATTATTCTTCGGGTCGCTACATGTGTAGGGACCTAGGGTCGATCTAAGGTCTCTGAGCTTATAGTTCCTACCATATATGTCATGCATTAATTATTACAGACCTTTGATAATAATTACAGACCCAAATGAATAAATATAAAATACAAATGTAAACACTTTGTCTTCATTTTTCCTTAAGCCTCTCCATACACCACCAAGTGATATGATCCTTTTCCATTTCATGCGTAGAGAGATTCTGCACACAAACTCAGGGCAAAGATAAGATACACAGATATTTTTCATTATCAAAATGGGAGTCATGCACAAGGAAGTTATTCCTTAACATATCACATTTCTAGTTTTTGTCTTAATTGGTTAACCATTTTCTCTGTAAACTTATGTCTTTACAAAGAAAATTATTGCATTTATTTGATCTTCCGCAAGGTAATTTTCCCACCAAATATAGAGGGATCCTTCAAATCCCATTATCAAGGCTTTGATAACTTCTAGACAAATTGTTTTTGTTTTTGAATATAAATTTGCTCTATTGAAAATATTTGTAAATTTTATATTCTGGAAGTCCATCAATATTCCACTAATAACATGTATTTCCTAAATAAGCTATAAACGGTTGACTTTCTTCAAACTGCAAGTATGGGGTTGTTTATCTAGGATAATAAATTTTTGCTTGAGATTTTGGTATAGTATAATTGTTAGTGGCCTTATTTGTTGATCCTATTGGGTTTAGAGTTTGTTTTATTTTGAATATGTCTTCAATTTCTGAAAAAAAATCTTATAGTATAAGAAAATGACTAAACTCGACAAAATAAGAGATATTCTTTTCCATAGTTTATATATGTTGACAAAAATATGACAATTGACATCCCTCATTGGTTCCATGAACGGAGGGATAAATTTGGACCATTTATAGACTTCAAGAAAGTTTCAAGTTTTGGAGTGACAATATCAATCTTCCTGACCACTAGTTAGGGTTTCCAACATTATTCATATTTTACAAAATTTTCGATTTAACATGGATTGTTATGATGAGATATGTTATTCAAGACAAAATTATGAGACAACACAAAGTCTCATATTTTGGAAGATAAGTAAAAATCTAATGGTGTAATGGTATGAATTTAAGCAAATTGACAAAGTCTACCATTTAAAAATGGTTAGAACAAAATCCATGGTTTAACAAGTCTCATGACCAAATAGAATTTTTTATGATAAAAACCCATATGCAAGCAAAGCTCACTGCTGTCAAATCCAAAGAACAAATAATTCGGATACTGAACAAGACCATGTCTACTTGTTCCAGTGAAGAAAACGCCTCTTAGATGAATTATCTTAAGGACAATGAAGACAATTGCTTTGGAATTAATTTTCTTCAATATTGATGTCATCGACACGAGACGATAATTTGTCAACCTATAAAGATGCTTCGACAAGACATAAAGTAAAAGATGCTTGAAAATTGCTTTGATAAGATTTAAAGCCAGAGATGCCTAACCGATGATCCAACAAGATTTAAAACAACATAGGCCTTATAGATGCTCCGACAATATTTAAAGCAATAGAAAAAATAATGACTAGGATTAAAAGAAGAAATGTAAAAAGAATGGTTGCGATTTCAACAGATGAAGTGTTCCCAATTATAAAAGGAGAAGTGATGGACTAAGGAGGGCATATCAACTTGAGAATACTGCAGCACTTCAAATTAGTTTCCTAAACTCCCTTGTATTCCCCTTCTTCTCAATATTGTAGTCTTACCTTGACCATTGTTGTAACCCCATCTTGACCATTGTTGTAATATCACCAAAGAGACAAAAAATGATGACCGAAAAGAATTAGAAAATTAGTGTGAACAATTTAGATTCATAAAACTTAGAACACTTGCAATAGGGAAAAAAAATGGTTAAAAAATACAAATTTTTTTAAAGAAAATGCTACAAAAAAACATAAGAAGTGTAAGACAAAGGATAAGGAAAAAGAACCAACTGGTTACAAAAGAAATTCAAAAAATGCAAGAAAATATACAAATGCTATATTTGTGGAGAAAAAAGTCATTACACCAACAACTATAGATTAAAACAAAAAATAAATATTATTGATATAAAACAAGAAACAAATAACAAATTAATAATGATACTCTGCGATGATGAATCATAATCATTAGAATATGATACAAATGGCAATCTTTTAGTAATATAAGATGATATAAAATCTCTTATAACTTCAGTAACAAATAGTAAAAAATAATATTGTGGAAAAGGATTTTGTATGTTAAAAAAAAAAAAAAACTAAATTGGCGATCCCACACAAAAAAGCAAATACCTTCATAAACATAAACAAATGGTAGAAAAAAAAACTATAAGCCAATAAGACTCTAAAGTCCTTAGCTTTGAAGAAGAAGTAATGTAAAAGTTTTAAAATAAACCAAGACAAACTACTATCTAGGATTTACAGAACGAAATAAATGATATCAAGTAGAAAATAAAGAGACTCAATGTGATGACCCCATAAATATATATACGAGTAGAGCATAATAATAATAATAAATAATAAAAATTGTGACGCCCCAATTTTCATACTATTTTTTTTTCACTTTCGTCTCCAATAAATAATAAATATTAATCAAACATCTATCATGTCAAAAACTCTGATACTATTCTAATATAACCCGACCCAAAATGGGTACTGAGTAAATAGTTTATCTCATACAAACAAAGCTAATAGTGGAAGTCAATATTTACAAACCATCTAGAATACAAATAACCAGAGTTCTAGACATCCATACATATCCCAAAAATCCATAATGTACCCTAGGGAATTACACAAACTGTTGACTTTTTAAGTTCAATCTCTATTTTGATGCTGACAAACTACCAGTGTCTTATGTGTGCATTAGTGCGTGAACAGGCTTTCATTTTAGCACAGACCTAAGATACCGTAAAATGAAAGCCAGCAGGAACTTAAAACTCACATCAATCTGGCACATTCCATGGAATTGAAGAGCAAGACAGAAGAAGACATTTAAATTCCATTGTATTGCATTTAATTTTCTATTTGGTATGTAATATTTGCATCTATATGCATGATATGAATAAAGCTCAAACAAGATCGTAGATTGACCATAGGAATCCGAATGACTTTAGGTTTGGTCGACCGATGCCGAATTTTTTCGATAGACCTCAAAAAGACCTAGACTGACCTTAGGTCTCCCATATATGCATAAAAGAGTGCCCTATTAAAATTAAGTTAATCATCATATGAATAAGGACAACATTTTAAAGAAAAAAAAATAAAAAATATCCAAATTGGCATGTTCGGTCGACCGAACCTCCCTAGGTCAATAAGTTGACCGCTCAGTCGACCGACCAGAAACATATAGCAACACCCTGGTCGGCTAAACCTCCTATGGGTCAACAAGTTGACCTCTCGGTCGACCAACTAGAAACATATAGGCAACGCCTTGATTGACTAAACCCCACGTGGGAATTTCCAACCGCCCAGTCGACCGAACCTCCTAGTTGAAAATGATCCGGTCGACTGAACTGCGCGGATTTGGAAAATCACCTTTGAAACCCTCAACTACGGTCGACCATCTTTTTAGTTTAAAATTCTCCCGGTCGACCGAACCCAGACACTCAGTCAACCAAACCTTAATTATGGTTAACAGGTGCTCTCGGGTTGACGAATTTTACCAAGGTTAAAAACGTTGTTATTTTTACTAACCTCACTTAAACTTGTTATAAAATGACTAATGTGTTCCCAATGGTCAAATTTTCTAAGGAGTCTATATATACCCCCTTATAACTCAAAATTAGTAAGATGATTAGTTAGAAAATCCTCTCAAATTTATATATCATATTTTCATCTTCCTAAACTTGTTTTTCACCCTCTCTTTATTATATATTTGAAAAATCATTTTCAAGAAAGTATTCTTTATCTTGGCCATTTTATTTTTACAAATCATATTACTTATACTCTCATATCTCATTATTTTCAAAATCATTATCTTGAGACTCGCCATATATTTTAATTGATAAATATCTTTGAAGAAAAACATGTTTATTGCTTGTGAATCTTGCACACATATTGCAAGACTTCAAAGACTCATATATTCTTCATTGCAAAATTATTTTTGAGCTAGAATCCCAATTCCCCTAAGATTTATTTGAAAAACCAGTTTTTGGAAAAACACCTAACATATTTAAAAGAATATATTGAGCATATTCTTATTTTAATATCTCTGCTTGGAAGGTCTCTTACTCTTATTAGTAAGAAAATCATTTTTCACACTCGGTCTTTATTGAGAAATAATTTTTTAATGAAAAATACACATTCTCACATTGAGCTTTAATTCATATCATATGTGTGTGCATTATTTGGTTGAGCATATTGGTACATATCTGCTTGTGTAAGAAGCATTTTCGTGTATATAAATTTCATATTTGTTGTATTCTAGACGTGGGCTTGAAAAGGGAGACTAGCTCTGTTGAATAGTCCCGAATTGGCTTAGACTCGGTTAGCAAAGTTAAGTGCACCATCCTGGTAAGGTGTAGGTTGAGGTCAGTCTCGTGAATTGACCTGGTTGTAACCGGTGCCGCTCCACCCATGAAGTGAGCCTTATAGTGGAATCCTTGTACTAGTGAGTTAAGGCAGGGATGTAGGCACAGTTGGCCGAACCCTGATAACATATCGTGTGTCTGTTTATATTTTCGAAATTTATATTCCTACACGTGTATGTTATTGTGTGAATGATGCGCTTGATTTAAATTTTCGCATATTATACTTATCTGCGCATTTGGGATTACATAGACAGACTCTAGGTTGTGTAATACTACAAATGTCTGGTCAAAGTTAGGGAGAAATTTTAAATACCTAATTCACCCCCCTCTTGGGAATACACCAATTCTAATAATTGGTATCAAAGCCTCGTTGCACTAGGCTTAACAGCTTTTGTAAAAGATCGCAATGACTCTTATTGGTGTATCCCCAGTCGGAGAGGGACAGTCACCTACTAGTCCTCCATTGTTTTGTGGTGTCGATTACACCACCTGGAAAATTAGATTGAGTGTATTTATAAAATCTATGAGTTGGAGGGCCTGGCAGGTGATTGTCAAAGGAATTTGTATGCCTATAAATGAAAATGATATTACTTTGATGCATGCAAATTCATATGCCATGGAATTATTATATTGTGCTTTAGATTCTAACATCTTTCTTGAGATCATGGCATGTAGAAGTGCACAGGAAATCTGAGATGAACTTGAAAGAAAATATGGAGAATCCTGGGAGAATGAAACCACCACTCAAGAAGTGGTAAATGACGAGGTTAGTGCATTAATAGAACATGAGGTATATGATTCTATCTCTACCTCTATTGATGATTCTTGTGCTGAATGTTGTAATGTGTCTTATGTTGAATCATCTGTTGATAATTCTGTTAAAGATGCATATGATGATTCTTATGCTGAATGTTGTAATATATTATAGGGTGAATCATTTGTTGTATTTTGTGATAGTCCTATTGAACAAGCATGCAATGATTCATATAATTTGTACGATATATTTTATGATGAATCATGTGATGAACTAAATGTTAAAAGTATCCCCTCGTATGGAGAACTAGAAAAGGCTTCATTTCAATTTCATAAGTTTCTAGTTAGATTATCTAAGCAGGAAATTGTGGTGAGAAACGAAAATAAAAGATTGGCGAAACAATTAAGAGATTTGAAAAGTTATTATGCCATCTTAGAAAAGAGTAATATTAAGAAGATATTGAAAATGATCTGCTTAGAAGAAGAAATGGATGATTATTCTAGAGCTATACTCAAAGTTTTAAATACAAAGAATAATCATAATAAATCCTTTAAAATTAAAAAGAAAAACCTTTTTCAAAAAGGATTTAGGATTATCATATGATTCCCACTCTCATGCCTCAACAAGCAATCATAAGGGTTGTAAGCATAATATTTCATGTATTTACAAAACTTGCTTACATTATAAAAGATAAGGGCACAGTCAATTTAATTGTTGATTTAGAAGTGCCTGAGGCCTAAACAAAGAAATGATATAGGTGATTATGAAGGCAAACCCTTTAGGACCTGAGAAAGACTGGAGTCAAATAGATATAACCTAATTATTTTATGCTTCCTTAGATCTTAGGATTGGGTTTAAAAGTTGTGATGACTATAGGATCGAGAAGTGGTGTGTGCCTAAAATTCCAAATCTTAGCATATGCATTCACTATACACTATATTGAATACTAAGAATCTTAAATAATTAAGCCAAAAATATGAAAACATCGGCTATAGCATACTTGATGAAATCCACTTCCAAATGGACAAGGCTTTCTTGCTTGGTAAATAATTCTAAATGCTTAACTCATGCTTAAAGATAAAACATCTTAAGTTAAGCAATTGTTGTCCATTGCACAGAGATGAGCTTTAGGGGTCCATCATATTCAATATATCTTTAACCCTAATCTCATTAATCAAAATTGAGTCATCACTCTAAGTATAAGCACCAGTAATCACAAATTTCATATCTACTAGTGCTAATTAATTGTCATTCCTCTCATAACCAAATTAGGGGCATCCACTAAGGGAATCAAGTCTTCATCTAGATATCATAAAATTTTTCCCTTTGAGTTTAAATCATAAGTCCTCTAATTTTGGCTTATCCCATTCACAAGAAATCTTTACCACTTCATGATCATATTTGGTAAAGTATTATCCATCCATGGGCTCGTATCCTTAACTTAACTGGTCAATTATACTTCAACGGATACCTCCAGCCATGGTTGATTTGAAATTATGAAAGAGCATCATGTATATCGTCCTACTTCCTCAAATACTCTTCTGAATATAATAGAAATTTAATCATTAAGAGTATTTAATTTATACTTCTCACATAGCTCTCAACTATTAAATCAAATCCTTTAGAGCACTGTATACCTTGAGTGTGTTGAATGGCTAAATTGGTTGCCTAGGTCCTTATCTTGATAAAAGCATATATCTCAAAGTGACTTATGCACATGTAATTAATATCGAAAGTCATTCCAACTTGTGCCTCCCACATATTGAAATTCATAAGAAAAGAGGCAGACTTAGGTTTATTACCTCAACGAATATTCATTGTGACTTTTTGGAACGATAAGCCTAAAGCATTCATGCCAAGTTTAAATCTATTGAAAATCTTAGGAACCTTGGTTAAAATATTTGGAGATGAAAAAGGCATAAAATGAACAAGTGCATAACTTAAGGGGAGCATTTCTTTTCAAAATTTCATGAATCTTTTGAATGCTCTCATTATTATATTTCCATGTGCCTTTATGAAAAGCAACACAACACTAAACTCATAACTATCCAATGTTGTTAATTGTTCATAGTATATCTTAATGGATAGCAATTTGTGATTATCTAGTATTGTAAACTGTTATTGAATATACTGTTTGATAATACTGGATTACATGGAACGCCATCTACGAGGCTGTTGCAGAAACTTATTTACTTACATGGTTGTATGGAACGCCAATTGCATGGCTAATGCAGCATGTTGTGTATTGCATGCTGGTTGTAAAAATAGGTTCTCGCATGCTCAAACTGAATTATTTTGAATTGATTGCTTGAATTTATCAGGTCTTGGAGCATAAAAATTTGGAAAATGTTCAATTTACAGTCGACATGCTGCCAAAATTTTGGGGGAATTTTCCCAAAATAAATCCATGTACAAAGATGATTATGATGATAAAAATGTTAAAATATTTTTGAAAGGATAAGTAAAAACTTAAATAGAAATATCAAAATTTCATCCTAACATAATCATCGAATAGTTAGAGGAGCTCAACTCCATCCCTAGAGAAAGAGTATAAAGAATTCATATGCATCATGCTTTACTTTTTGAATATTGAGGCTCTTCTAAGAACCCGAAACATCATATCTCGCTTCTAAAGCTCTATGTTTTGATATGGATAGTTTTTGGTTAGGTGCTTTATCTCATGCCTTAATATATATTTTCTTATGCATGTGTGATCTATAGGGATGATTATACTAGTCGAATGGTAAAATGAATAAATCTTAATCCAATATATTCGTTTTAAAAGATTTAAAAATGATTGCTTATACTACTTGGCATACTTAATAAAATTAATCCTTATTAAGTATAAGCAGTTTATTTCATTTAAACTTGGATTCAATTTGAAAGGGGGAGTATCTTAAACTAAACTCTTATCTTGCTATGCTCACCAGTATTTTAGGCTTAGGTGTGTTTTGAAATTATTGTGGTTTGTGCTTGACTGTTATGTTTATTGAATACCTTAAGTAAAAAATATAATACTTGTCACATAGTTTTTAATTTTGTCATATGATCTTGAATGTGATTGATAAATCTTTAGGATCATTGTCGTTGTGTTTTTCTGGTTATACTTAGTGATTTGTACTTAAATGATAAATCAGAAAAATAATGTTTGCTTGGGTTTTTAAATTAAAGTTTCTTTTTCAGCAAGCATAAGCCCCCAATATTCATTGATAATCATAAGAGGAATATATATTTATTTACTTATATATATATATATATATATTCTTTTGGCAAGAAATGATTTTAAACGATACATATCTTATTTTCTTGCTTTTGTGCCAAAATTTTATATCTTTAAAATTGTTTAATATCCAAAATACTATATAATAAAAAGAGAAGAATGTTTTGTGCTTAATCGTTAAAAAAGGGGGGTAAAGATTTTTCAAAAAAAGGGAGTTTTCTTTTGTTAAGTTTGTTTTAAATGACAAATATTTACACTTACCCCCTTTTTCTGATGCCAAAAGGGGGAGAACATTTTATATGAGCAAAATGTTTGACTAAATAGGGTAAATTTTTTTAAGGACAATATTTTAAATGGGGTAATTATCTCAGCTGCATGCATGTATGTGTTTGCGCCTTATTGCTAAAAACTGAATGCATATACGTTGAAATGTCTTCTTTAGTATATATGCTTGAGTCATATTGCTTAAATTTAATTTATGCATATTCTTATGGGGAACCTTTTTAGGCTTAACTCATTTTGCTCCTCGGTGTTTGTCATCGTCAAAAAGAAGGAAATTGTTGACTTTTTGAGTCTGATCTCTGTTTTGATACTGACAAACCACTAGTATCTTATGTGTGCATTTAGTGCGTGAACAGGTTTTCATTTCAGTAAAGACATAAGATATCATAAAATGGAAGCCAGCAGGAACTTAAAGCTCACATCAATCTAGTGCATTTCATGGAATTAAAGAGCAAGACAGAAGAAAACATTTAAATTTCATTGTACTGCATTTAATTTTCTATTTGGTCTGTAATATTTGCATCGGTATGCATGATATGAATAAAACTCAAACAAGACCGTAGATTGACCATAGGGATCCGAATGACCTTAGATTCGGTTGACTGACGCTGAATTTTTTCAATAGATCTAAAAAAGACCTAGACTAGCCTTAGGTCCCCCATGCATGCATAAAAGAATACCCTATTAAAATTAAGTTAATCATCATATGAATAGAGACATCATTTTAAAGAGAAAATGATTGAAAATGTCCAAATTGGCATGTTTGGTCGACTGAACCTCCCTAGGTCGATAAGTTGACCACTCGGTCGACCGACTAGAAACATATAGCAACGCCCTGGTTGACCGAACCTCCCATTGGTCAACAAGTTGACCTCTTGGTCGACCAACCAGAAACATATAGGCAATGCCCTGGTTGACCAAACCCCCACGTGGAAATTTCCAACTGCTCGGTCGATTGAACCTCCTAATTCAAAACGATCCGGTTAGCCGAACCGCGCGGATTTGGAAAATTGCCTTTAAAACCCTCAAGTACAGTCGACCATCTTTTTAGTTCGAAATTCTCCTGGTCAACCGAACCCAGACACTCGGTCAACCGAACCTTAAGTACGATTGACCGGTGCTCTCGGTTGGCGAATTTTATCGAGGTTAAAAACGTTGTTATTTTTACTAACCTCAATTAAACCTGTTATAAAATGACTAATGTGTCCCTAATGGTCAAATTTTCTAAGGAGTCTATATATACCCTCTCATAACTCAAAATTAGTAAGGTGATTAGTTAGAAAATCCTCTCAAATTTATATATCATATTTTCATCTTCCTAAGCTTGTTTTTCATCCTCTCTTTATTATATATTTGAAAAATCATTTTCAAGAAAGTATTCTTTATCTTGGGCATTTTATTTTTATAAATCATATTACTTATACTCTCATATCCCATTATTTTCAAAATCATTATCTTGAGAGTAAATCCTAAGTTTTTTCCATATATTTTCATTGATAAATATCTTTGGAGAAAAACTTGTTTATTGCTTGTGAATCTTGCACACATATTGCAAGACTTCAAAGGCTCATATATTCTTCATTGCAAAATAATTTTGAGCAAAAATCGTAATTCCCCTAAAAGTTATTTGAAAAACTAGTTTTTGGGAAAACTCCTAACATATTGAAAAGAGTACCTTGAGCATATTCTTATTTTAATATCTTTGCTTGGAAGGTCTCTTACTCTTGTTATTAAGAAAATCATTTTTCACACTCGGTTTTTATTGAGAAATAATTTTTTAGTGAAAAATACACATTCTCACATTGAGCTTTAATTCATATCATTTGTGAGTGCATTATTTGGTTGAACATATTGGTACATATCTACTTGTGTAAGAAGCATTTCCGTGTACATAAATTTCATATTTGTTGTATTCCATGCGTGGGCCTAAAGAGGGAGAATAACCCTATTGAATAGTCCCGGATTGGTTTAGACCCGGTTAGGAAAGTTAGGTGCACCATCCTGGTAAGGTGTAGGTTGAGGTCAGCCCCATGAATTGACCGAGTTGTAACCGGTGCCGCTCCATCCGTAAAGTGAGCCTTATAGCGGAATCCTTGTGCTGGTGAGCCAAGGCAGGAACGTAGGTATAGTTGGTCGAACTCCGAAAACATATCGTGTGTCTGTTTATATTTTCGAAATTTATATTCCTACACGTGTATGTTATTGTGTGAATGATGCGCTTGATTTAAATTTCCGCATATTATACTTATTAATGCATTTGGGATTACATAGACAGACTATAGGTTGTGTAATACTGCAAATGTCCGGTCAAACTTAGGGATAAATTTTAAATGCCCAATTCACCCCCCCTCTTGTGAATACACTAATTCCAACACAAACATATCCCCAACACAAAACACTTACCCCTTTATCTCGGAGCTCTATCCATCGGTGTGGTAACCGGGAAAAAAAATAAAATTTAAAAAAAAAATGATAATAATAAAATAATAAAATAAAATTAATTAATTAAATTAACAAGTAAAATGAATAGTATGGTAAGGAACAAATATATATATATATATATTAAAGCATGTATATATATAAAGTGTGAAAGCTTCTTCAAGAAGTTTTACTTTAATTAATGTTTACTATTATATATATATATATACATATATAAAATAACACAAGCTTCTTCAAGAAGCTTTGAAAGTCAAAATCCAAATTGAATTGGATTTTTGGGTGTGCGTGAGTGCACTCTCTCTCTCTTCTCTCTCTCTCTCTTTCTCTCCTACGACTCTCTCTCTCTTCGATTCCGGGCTAGTTTTACGCCGGATCGACAAACCGAGGCCACCACGACGCTCCTGGCGAAGTTCTCTACAATTCTGCCGGAGCGGATCGTCAGGGAAACGAAGTTGGATTTCATCCCAAATCCAAGGTAAGGTTTTATATTCAATATTTGGATTTTTGAGTTGAAGAAAGTGATATACGCGTAAAAATACTGAACTTTAATACTAGAAATTTTCAATTCCAGGGTGTTGATTGGGAACATTGGGAATCATCCCTAAATTGAGGTAAGAATTTTTAAATCGAATTTGACTTAGTGGTAGTTATAGAAAATGTTGTACGTACGAAAATACTAAACTTTAATTCTGCGAATTTTCATTTTCAGGGTGTTGAGTTGAGAACCTTGTGGGTACGAGGAAGATTTTCTTAGAGGCTTTTCAGGAATCAGGTAAGGGGATAAACTAAGTTAGTTTGTTTTGAGAAAATGCATGTATATATATGTAGCATCTGGTTTCAAGACAAATAAATATATTTATATATATGATTTATATTTGAAAAATACTGTTTAAATGATGACATGTTGAATACGTGGAAAATCTGTTTAGTGTGGCATGAGTATAAAAATGTTGTGAAATACTATTTTTTGGGAATGGGGACGATATGGATTTCTATGATGGAAAACCGGCATACGGGCCGAGATATTTATATATATATATATATATATATATACATATATATGTGATTTGCCGGCGTACGGGCCGTGCTATGTGGATATGTTTGCCGGCGTACGGGCCGTGCTATGTGGATGAGATTTGCCAGCGTACGGGCTGTGCTACGTGATTTACTGGCGTACGAGCTGAGCTATGTGATTTTCCAGTGTACGGGCTATGCTATGTGATTTGCCGGCGTACGGGCCGAGCTATGATAAAATGTGTAATTTCGGCGTACGGGCCGATGATTTTCATGAAATATGTATATGTGAAAAATGATATGATTGATTTGATAATTATTGATATGAGATATCCATGTATCACGATTTTAGTATATGTATATGATATCAGAACCTAGTTGGCTTGGTCTAGGCTAGCACTTGCACAGTACCGTTGCTACGTGTCCATAGTCCTCATGATCATGATATCTGTGTTAACGCCGCTGTACGGAGTGGTGTGAGATTGGATGGTCGATGTGGTTATTTTCAAGAAGTGTGTGAATATCGCCCCTGGTGTACGGACCAGTCTGGGTAGACCCATCGAACCTACAGACTACTGTTTGACTTGGCAGTGATCGGCCAACCATTGTCAGGTCCCGCCTTCGGACCACACAACCTAGTCATGTGGGGGTAATACATGACAACAGTTAGCTAACCTACCAGGATTGTTTTATGTTATTATTAGTGTATGAGATGAGATATGTTTATAAAAGTGCAGTATATTCTGCTATGTGTTGATATATATGTATGTTTTCCCAGATTTGATAAACAGTATTGAATATGTTATGTATGGTATATGTAGAACACATAATACTCATGTTGTCACACATTGGTATTAGTTTATTTCCCCTTACTGAGAGGTGTCTCACCCCTAAATCTTATTAACTTTTCGGGAGCCCCGGATAGGAGAGCGGGAAAAGCCCCGCTGATATAGTACGGTCTATCTACCCTTTTTGAAGGGTAAGTTTTGTAGGGACAGTTATATTTTGTGAGAAATGTCCCTAGGTTTTATTTTTGGGATGTATATATGAAAATACAGTGATTGTAGTAACTCTAGTATGTTGTGGTATATGGTGTTAAGATGTACATGTTTGTATATTTTCTGCTGCTAGGGCTTCTGCTTTATGCTTTGATATATCCTTGGTGCCCACGGGTCTAGGTGGATTGTGACCTACTGAGTTGGAATGTATGATGTGATAATAATTTATTTATTAAAAAAAATATATATATGTGAAAAAGGAGTAGGTCGTTACAGTCTGTCACTGTTTCTTAAAATGTTTAGATATTTGGGTGAGACACTTCTCAGTAAGACAAAATAAATTATTCACAATGTGTGGCAGTATGAGTTTATTTTTAGCATAATATACTAATTTAAGTGATTACATCATATGAGAAAATATACCGATATGTGTTCATAATCATAAAATATAATTTCATAAGCCATGTTACCATTTCTTATACTTACACATATACAACCAATATTTATCAGCGAAATTTCTCGAGGATAGGGAAAATTACACGCTCATACATGTAGCGCCCCTCGGCTCTGATATCGTTTTGAACCTTACTCGATTAACTCAGGTGCGACTACAACTGATACTTATCTGGCACTCACTATACTCAATAGGCCCTCAGGCAGAGAGTTTTACTTCGCCCTAATTATTTATGCAATTAAATTCACACTCTTTCATTTCTCATTTTCATTTCACAACCTAGCTCATAAGTGTTCGCTAATAACAAATACATATTCTATCTGTAACTCATGGCTACACTGAGGATATTCACATTATTATGCTTTCCCCCATAACCGGGTTGTGCGGCCCAAATGCTGAACCTAACTGCGGTTGGCCTACCCAGTTAGATAAAAACAATGAAACTATCTGTTTGTAGTACGATTGGCCTGCCCACTCCTGGTCTGGATGTCAAGTGGCAAAACTACCTTTCTTGTTGGTTCAATTAACTGCCACGCCACACTCTCTCGAGACTGTGTGGTTGCACTAACACCTCGCTAACAACGGTACCGTGCTCTCTATCCAACTCCAGTCCATCTGGGTTCTCATTTCCATATTTCAGTATTCACATTTCAATATTCACATTTCAGTATGTTGGTACATTTCATCTCATAATAGTATATATCTTATTCCACATATTTCAACATTTCTCAATAAAGCATGTTGATATTTCTTATTTTCTCGTTTATCATAGAAAACATTTCTATCCATATATATATATATATATATATATATATATATCATTTTCCAGTAAAATACACATTGGTATATCACAATTCATCGTTCTCAATAAAATAGTTCTGTATTCCACTTTTCAACATTTTCTATATTTCAAATCTCATATCATCACATTCAGTATATAAAACATAATCAGTTTCCATTATCCTCATTTCTGCATAAAACATTTGATCAACATATATATCATAGTCTCTTTATTCTCAGTGCAAATCATATAACCCAGTTTCAAACACATTTCTAGTATAAATCATATGCCACACAATTTTATTTGATATTCATATCATAATAATCTCAAGTAAAATATCATATTCTCTTTTTTTTCACATATTTATTCAACCAGTAATTTCCAAAAATAACTGTTATAATTTATTCCCCTTACCTGTTTACTGAGAGGCTTGCTAAAATCCCTAAATTCACGTCCGCAATGCTCGGAACTCAAAACCCTGAAATTATATTTTCTCCAATTCAATTAACTCAAGCCTAAAATTACAATTATCTTAATATTCCTATGCTCACACGCTCCCATTAACCGGTTAAATTCTAAAAACACGGGTTCGATCCACTTTCCATATTCAAATTTAATTTATATCATATTTAAAAATACCAATATGATCAAATCCCCATAGTTTAATCTAATTCCACAATGTTCCTAAAAAATCTGATATAATCAAATACTCCAATTTAATAATCACATATTGTAATTTAATCAGTTGAATTTCTAAAATAATTTACATAATTTGTACCCGTCACCTTAGCCTTGAAGTGGTGCCTAAGATTCCCAAATCAAAAATCTGCTCCGACTAACATGACGAGAATTGAACATAGGACCTTGTGGTGGTATCCGATCATCAATTTGGTTGGAGATTTGAAAAAAATTGAAGAGAGAAAGAGATTACCTCATCTAGGAGTGGTGCCTATGATGATCCTATGACAAATCTACTCCAGTTAAAATGTTGGTGGCAGAGAATAAAACCTAGGGGTATTTTCCGTTCTCCGATCGATGCACATTTGGCCGAGAAAATTGAGAAAAGAGGGAGAAGAGAGGATGAGAGAGAGAAAGTAACATTCTGTGGGGGGAGGGCATGAAATTATATTTCACTTTGAAGTTATATTATATATATATATATATATATATATATATAAAATCTATTAGGATCCTTGATTTATGTTTGATGCCTAAGAAAGACCTTATTTAAGCGAGTGCTCAGAGACCATTGCAGTTCAGTCGCTCCGCGGAGGTCGGCTCGATCAAAGTGAAATTTCCTAGGATAAAGAGAGTAAACACAATTAGTGTACACATACAAGTACACATATATAAAATAATATTTCTAACTAACATATATTGTAGAAATATATGAATAATAATATAAGTGTCCTTGTATACATTTCAAAAATTTCGTAATATAGGTGATCTTTTCCACTTCTAGCGTATATGGGGTCTCGAAACAATGTGTGACCTATAAGAACGTGTGGGGCCTACATTAGTTTTGAAATTGTGTGAGACCTATTGGAATTATGTGAAGCCCACATAGGTCTCAAAACTGTGCGGAGCCCACAAGATCGTGTGAGATCCAAATGAGTTTTGGACTCGAGTCAGCTTATTCTTTCATAATAAATAATAAAATATAATTTAATAAGAATAAGAATAATAATAATAAAATTTTTCTAATAATAATAAAAAAATATAATTAATAAATATATATATATATAGAGGATGTCGGCAGCAAACTGTCGAAACACCCCTCTCCTTTTCTTTTTTTTTTCCCTATTTCTTTCCTCTTCTTTCTTTATTTTCTTCTTTTCTTCCTTCTTTCTTTCTTTTCCCCTTCCCCACATTCCCCCACTCCCAACGCATTTTAATTTCAATCATATCCCTCTATGTATTATTTAACCTTATATGCATCAAGACAAACACCCACCATGCAAGATGCCCCACCATTTTTAGTTTATTCCTTTCTTGTCTCCCCTCCCTTAAATGATCCATTTATCATTGTTTTATTCTTCTATCTCTCTTTCTCCAATTTACTCTTCCCCAAATAAATTCTTTACACAACCCCCTCCCTACTTCCTATAAATAGGTCATTCTTTTATTAAAATTTCACAATTTCACAATCTCATTTATGAGAAAATTTGTAGAGAAAGAGGAAAAAAAGTGAGTAAAAGAATTAGTGATAGAAAGAGAATTTTTATACTTAAAATTCTCACTCATCAACTCTTTCCAAATCTCACTTCAAGAGATAAAATTCATTGTGACTATTTTATAGGGTTAAGTCAGTGTAAGTAAATTTGATTATGCTAGGTTTTTATTAAATTTTATCTAAATTTATTTTTACATATATTTAAATATATCAATTTTATTTTTATTATACTATGTTTATTTTGGGTTAAGAAATGTTCTAATCCACCTGAAAAATTTTTAGCATTATTATTTTTTATTCAAGAAAATATTTTTAGCATGAAAATTGTGTGGTATGAACTTATTTTATTAAGTTACGATGCATGTTTTATAGAATAATTTGAGATCGTAAAATATTTATGATGTCATTTTATTGCATAAATTATATGTAAAATTCTTATGATATTGTTCAAATTATATATACAATTTTTATGAAATAAATTTTATAAATTATATAATTTATTTAGTAGTATATTTTTAAAACCCCTTACGACTCAAAGATCATAGAATTACAGATGCTCGGTACTGTAGCTCACAGATTATAGTTCATAGAATGCACCCACACTGTTTATAGAGTGATTTTACAGAACTAAATTTCTCCTAAGTACACACCTGGGTAGGACCAAGACTTAAAAGGGAAAATTTCATTTATAATTTACAGTTTGATTAATTTGGCCAGCCAACCAACTAAATCTAATTTTTGAACTACACAACCTTATCATGGGGGTAAACATGACTTACAATTAGATATAGTTGATGGTAAAAGTTTTGTGCAGAAATTTTTAAATTTACATTTATTTTAAATGTAATTTTGAAGTTATAGTATTAAATGTTATTTTACAAAATTATAATACTGTGAAAGTTTATTTTGGCCACACACTAATAATAATCTTAGTTATTTACTGAGCGTCGTCTCACCCAAATCATTATTATACATTACAGATAATTCTGAAGAGTGTACCAAAAATTTGGCGTAGCAAGTGTATGATCGGGAATAGAAAAAGTATAGTAAAATAATAATATTAATATAATACCATTTGGATTACGTTACTGTATTTAGAATTTAAGAAATGATAATTTTTAAATATTTGACATACATTTGTAATGAAACTAATTAGTACTCTAGTATTAAAAATGATTAAGATTTATTGCTTCCACTGAAAATTTATATATAAGAACCGACCTGAGTTTGGGTCGTTACAATTGATATCAGAGCATAGGATATAAGTTCTGTATAGCAAATAACTTTTACGAGAGTTTAGGCATAAACATGATGTGGGTAGAACTGAGTAGTTTAGGATGTTTTCTTTTAACCTATTATAATGTTCTACGTTAACGATAAATTTATGATTTTTAAAATAACTTTGGTCATTTTCTCCAAGATGGACTCTAAGGATAACAATAATTAAAAAATGAGAATAATTTGGGGTACATACTTTTAACTTATTTATTATTTGTTAGCCGATTATTTACTTCACACACTATCCTAGTATAATAATAATAATACTTTAATATTTTGTTTTACTTATGCTCCACGCACAACCCTATATTAAATATTAAAAACTCTTTGAAGTAATTTAAATTGATTTATTTTTTTAGTAGCACTTATTTTTCATACACCATCTGTAGAGACCTGAACCCGAACAAGTTCCTATATATATATATAATTATTCAGCGGAAGCAAATAAATCTCAATTATTTTTTTTTATATAAGAACACTAATTAGTTTCGTTACAAATGTATCTCAAATATTTAAAATTTTTTATTTCTTAGGATTCTAAATATACAAACGTAATCCAAATGGTATTATACAAATTTTTATTCTACTCTACTCTTTCTAATCCTACCCACGCTTCTGCTGCGCACTCTGATTTCTAGTGCATTTTTGTATAAGTTATCTAAAATGTAAAATAATTATTGAGGTGAGACGATGCTAAGTAAATAAGATTATTATTAGTGTATGATCAAAATGAGCTTTTATAGTATTATAATTCCGTAAAATAACATTTAATACTATAACTTCAAAACTTCATTTGAAATATACATAAATTTATACATTTTTGCATAAAAATTTTACCATCAACTATAGCAGTAAAAATATTTTTAATCATATATTATAACTGTTAAACTGAACTTATTAACTTTAAAATTGTAACCATAATACTTAATATTAAATATACATATATACTTCTTCATATGCTTTTTTTTCAAATCATCATTTTGGCGAAACAAGGCCCCGTTCACATAAATGCATATAAAAATGCCTTGTTCACTTAAATGTATATAAACAAAAACTATAAAAACCTCCCTTAGCTAGGCCTTTTAGTCGTAAATCATATTTACCCTCATGACAAGATTGTGCGGTCTGAAAACTCGATTTAGCTGGCCGGCTATTCAAACTAAATCAACGTACATCATCATTAACTGATATTTTCCCTATTAAACCTTGGTCCGACCTAGGTGTGCACTCAAGAGAAATCTACTAGCATATAAAATCAGCCTGTAAACAGTGTGAGTGCACTCTGATTCGTTTAAATTACGATATCGAGCATTCATAATTTTTATATCCTCTGAGCCATAAAGGGGTTTTGAAAACATCTTATTATATAATTTATGCAATTAAAATAATATAATGAAAATCTAATTTTTACTCATATTTTCATGAAATATGTAACGTAAAAATAAACTCATGTCATATTTACTCATATTTTCGTGAAACATGCAATGCAAAAATAAACTCATGCCACACGATTTTCGTGTTAAAAATATTTTCTCGAATAGAAAGTAATGTTATAAAATACTCGAAGGGTTTAGAACATTGCTTAACTAAAAAATAAACGCAAGTATATTAAAAATAAATCTGGTATAATTAAATTTACATAAAAATAAATTGGGGTATATTTTATGAAAAATAACTAACATAATTAAAATCTACTTACCCCTTACTTAACATTGTGAAATGGTTACAACGAATATCTCTCAAAATGAGATCGGAAAGAGTGGTGAGTGAGAATTTCAAGCATGAAGAAATTCTCAATCCACCACTCAATTCTTTTATTCACTTTCTTTGAAAATTTGCACGTGAGGAGAGATGTAGGAGGGTCTCCCCTGTATAATTTGGGATGCTTCGCAGTTTTTTCCGTCCTCAACAAATAGTCAAGGCTCCTTATATAGGTGGTAGAAAGAAAAAACGACCAAAAAAAAAAAAATTAAAATAGTATCATGTCCAACCACCACAAGAACATGGACATCGATGTGATTGTATATGCTTCTATTATTATTATTATTATTATTATTATTATTATTATTATTATTATATGTTTGATAATGACTTGGTGGGAAGCATGGGGTTTGAGTGGGGTGAAGAGATATGTCCCACAAGCAAATGGATCGTCTGCGGGCACATGGATGTCATTGTATATGCTTCCTTTTTTATTATTATTTAATTATTATTATATGTTTGATAATGACTTGATGGAAAGCATGAAGTTTGAGTAAGGTGAAAAGATATGTCCTACAAGCACATGGATCGTCCTAGGCACATGGATGTCATATGTTTGATAATGACTTGATGGGAAGCATGGGGTTTGAATGGGTTGAAAAGATATGTCCCTAGATTAATATATCATATTATATATATAAATTAAATATTCCAATAATTATTAGATGGGGTGGTGCGTATGGGTTATATTACTATTATTATTATTATGAAAGAAGAAGCAAGTTCGAGTCCAATACTTATGTGGGCTCCGCATAGGATACCTATATTATTATTATTTTATTATATATTTCTACAAATTATTTTAGTCAAAATATTATTTTATATATATTTACTTATTTACGTGTACAAATAGTGTTTACCCCGTTTATCCTATGAAATTCCATTTTGACCAGATCGACCTTTAGGGAGCGATTGAGTCGCATTGGTCTTTGAGCACTCGCAAAGATAAACTTTTTCTTAAACATTAAACATAGAATCAAATATCCTACAGAAAACACCTCTGTATTGATATTAACTTAATGATAATTTTTATTATTTTATTTTTATTATACTTTACTCGTATATACATTTTTTGGGTCATCACACCATCCTACATGGTTATCAAAATATTTGACTTCTCCCCTTACATATACATCAATTCAATTGTTTATATATATAAATATTATATCAATAACTTTCCCATATGAATATATATACTTATAATAATATAACTATGAACATGGTTGCTACTTTTATATATAATAATAATAATATTAGTATGATAACGATAATTATATATTTTAATGGAGTACTATCTAAATAATAATGGAATATATATATATATAATTATTATAATATTAAAAAAATAGGTCAATTGTTTTGGCTTATTTGCAGATTGCTTATAATATCATAATAATAATAAAATAATTATAATATTAAAATAATAATAATAAAATATAAAATGAAGAAAAAAAATTAGGTTTAAAGTAAATGTGATATTATTGAGTAGCAATGATTTAAAAACTTATATATTCATTAATCATGTATACAATTCCAATAAAGATATGCATGCTTGCATTGACAGCAAGACAATTTTGACTGAACTGCAATCATCATCATTCAAATATTGTAGGCTTCTTCTTCCAAGATAGTTAAGGAAATTAACCAGTCTCTGACCAGGGTTATCCACAGTAGTATATATTAGAGTAGAGCTCTTTATACAAAAATGTGCATTGGTGGTTCGAAGTAACTTAATAATAATAAATAAATAAAATACTGTGGCAGTAAAAAACAGCCTCATTGGTAGAAATCATTGGTTGTAGCTCACTTGCCCTCGAAGTAAATTCAGGGCATGAGACCACTTGGGCAAAGTGGGGATGCCAAGACTCAAAATCGTGACCTCATGGATGCATGGCTGGATCCCTACCATTAGACCACCAACCTAAGTGGTAACCTAAGGGTGGGTTAATTATAGTTAAGGCATTGATGAAGCGGTAGGAACATGAACAGAGCCTTGATTTTCATGGTACATGTCACTTTCTCTCGATTTTTACGAGATGCATCGCTCTCTCTCGATTCTCACAGCACACGTCCTTTTTTCTTGATTCTCATGATACGCATCGCTCGCTTGATTTTCACAACACGCGTTGCTCTCTCTCTCTCTCTTTCTCTCTATCTATCTATCTATTCTCATGGCACACATTGCTCTCTCTCGATTTCTGCGACATGTGTTGCTCTCCCTCAAATTTCACAGCATGCGTCGCCCTCTTTCGATTTTCACAGTACACGTCACTATTTTCAACACCTATTGCCATAATTCAGACAGCAACAATAGGTTTTTTCCCCATAAAAAGGGCTCTGCCCTCCTCGAACTCTAAGCATCACACATCAGTCTTCTTCCATCTTGAACAACTGCATCTCGGTTCGTAGAGGTTAGCTCTTCCCATCTTTCCTCTTGGTTGTCTTATTGCTTGTTTCATTCAATTGAAAATGTTGTCAAATTACCTCAGTCCCTTAGACAAAATATTTTGCCAAAGTGGCCCTCAATCTATCATAAGACTTGACTAAACCTTCCACCAAATTACCCTTTTTCAAACCAAGAGTGCAATCTATTACACACTACTCATTTTAAATAAGCAAATTTCGAGGGCGAAATTTTATTAGGAGGAGAGGATGTGATGACCCCAAAAATATATATGCGAGTAAAACATAATAATAATAATAATAATCATTAAGTTAGTATCGATACGAAGGTATTTCTCTGTTAGGATCTTTAATTTCATATTTGATGCCTAAGAAAGACCTTCTCTAAGTGAGTGTTCAAAGATCATTGCGGTTCAGTTGTTTCCTAAAGATCGGCTTGGTCAAAGTGTAATTTCATAAGATAAGCAGAGTAGACACAATTAATATACATATATAAGTACACATATATAAATAAATATTTTTAACTGACATACATTGTAAAAATATATAATAATAATAATAATAATAATAATAATAATAATAATAATATAAGTGTCATTGTATACATTTCATAAATTTCGCAATATAGGTGATCTTTTCCACTTCTAGCGCATATGAAATCTCGTAGTTACGTGGGGCCTTCATGAGTTCTGAAATTGTGTGAGGCCCATAAGACTGTGTGGGCCCCCCCGCATAAGTCTTGGATTCAAACCTAATTTTTTCTTCATAATAAATTATAAAATATAATTTATTAATAATAAAATTAATAATAAAATATAATAAATATATATAGGGTGTCGGTAGTAAGTTGCCGAAGCACCCCTCTCCTTCTCTCTCATTCCCCTCTTTCAATCATATTCCTTTATGCATTATTTAACCTTATATGCATCAAGATGAACACCCACCATGCAAGATGCCCTACAATTTTTAATTAATTTATTTCTTGCCTCCCCTCCCCTAAATGATCCGTTCCCCCATTGCTTTTTTCTTCTGTCTCCCCTTCCCCAATTGACTCCTCCCCAAATAAGTTCTCTACGTAACCCCTCCACACTTCCTATAAATAGGTCATTCTTTTATTGAAATTTCACAATCTCACAATCTCATTTATGAGAAAATTTGTAGAGAAAGAAAAAGAAAAGTGAATAAAAGAATTAGTGATAGAGAGAGAATTTTATACTTAAAATTCTCACTCCTCAACTCTTTCCAAATCTCACTTTAAAAGATAAAATTTGCTGTGACTATTTTACAAGATTAAGTCAGTGTAAGTAAATTTGATTATATTAGGTTTTTATTAAATTTTACCCGAGTTTATTTTTATATATATTTAAATATATCAGTTTTATTTTTATTATACTTGTGTTTATTTTGGGTTAAGAAATGTTCTAATCCACTCGTGTGACATAAGCTTATTTTATTAAGTTACGATGCATGTTTTATGGAATAATTTGAGATGATAAAATAGTTATGATGTCATTTTATTGCATAAATTATATGTAAAATTCGCATGATCTTGTTTAAATTATATATACAATTTTTATAAAGTAAATTTTATAAATTATATAGTAGTATGTTTTTAAAACCCTTTATGGCTCAAAGAACACAGAATTACAGATGTTCGGTACCGTAGTTTACATATTACAATTTATAGAGTGCACCCACACTATTTACAGAGCGATTTTATAGAGCAGTGAGTTTCTTTTGAGTGCACACCTGGGTCGAACCAAGACTTAATAGAGAAAATTTCACTTACAATTTAAAGTTTGATTTAGTTTGGCCGGCCAGCCAGCTAAATCCAAAATTCAGACCATACAACCATGTCATGAGGGTAAATATGACTTACAGTTAACAGGCCTAAGGGAAATTTTTATAGTATGTATATATATATATATATATAATTATGTGAACAGAGCTATTTTATGCCTAAATGATGATTTGAAGGAAAAACATATGTTTATGTGAACAGGGTGATTTTTGTTGTCACGCCCCGAACCCGCCAGGTGGGATTGGGGTGTGATGAGACAATTCATGCACGTCTCTAATACCATTCATGCAATGGAAAATAATTAAACATACTCTAAATAAAATACCAGAGTACTATATACAACCCATTCACATATTACATATCTAGAAATTCTAAAACATAAAATGTTCTTTTAACCACTCAATATGACCAAAATTCAAATCTTGCCCCAAGAGCTTTCTAAGCTCGATCACCTAAAGGACCTGAAAAATATGATAATATGCCGAGATGAGACACCTCTTATTAAGGAAGAAATAAACTATAACAGTGTGTGGCAGATGAGTTCTAGTGTATAAAAATTATAGTTGTTTAATAATCAATATTAACTGAAAGGATACACACACACAGTCCGCAGTCTCACAAACAACCAATATTTATAGCGAAAGTTCCCGAGGATTGGGGAGATTACACGCCCATACATATAACGCCCCTTTGCTCTGATACCATTTGTAATCGTACCCTTTAATCTGGGTATGGCTACAACTGATACTGATAAGGGAACTCATCTTACTTAGTAAGCTCTCGGACGGAGAGTTTTACTTTTCCATAAATATTTATGCTTTTAACACATGCCAGTATTCACACACATTCATATCAATCATCCCACATAGTCTGCAAACATATACACCACAATTCATCCACACAGGATACAATACATGTACTTCACACAATCCAATATAAATTATACCATAGAGATCCACGTATACACATACATCACAATACATCCCCGCTAGATACAGTACATTCTATTGATCTTAGTACGTGACCCACACAGAATAACTGCATACCTCTCAATACGTGACCCACATAGAGCTACTCTGTACAACCTAGTACGTGGCCCACATAGGGTTGCTGCGTACAACCCAATACGTGGCCCACATAAGGCTACAATAGACAACCCAGCACATAGCCCACATAGGGCTACTGAGTACTATCCAGTATGTAGCCCACACAAGGCTATCGCGTATTACCTAGTATGTGGCCCACATAGGGCCACTGCGTACTTTACATGAAACTTTCACAAACAAACCTCACACACACATTTATGTACACAACCAGACGTTATTCACAACAGACAGTATACACAACCAAACAGTATGTACAACCCATTAATTATGAAAAGTTATTCTCACGCCACACAAATTTTCCCCAAATCTAATTTATGATAAAAAAAACATTAATTTCCAATGCCTAGACCTTTCAAAAATCATACTATTAATATATGATTCAAATACTCAAAATTATTTGGTTTAACTTAACAAAAACTGGTATAATTTTATTTGTAATGACCCAAAGAATACTGGTATTTAAATATTAAAGAGAGGGGAAAATGGAAACAAAACAGAAGGAAACAGTAGCCTTCGTCGACAAACACTTCGCCTTCATCGATGATGTTGTATTATGAGCTCGTTGACAAAGGTGTGTTTCATCGACGAGAGGATATTTGGGCCTCTGAATTTCGTCGACGAAGAGGAGATTTCATCGATGAATTTCCTCTTGACCTTGTTGATGAGGTAACGTAGCTTGTCGACAAAGCCCCTTGTATAAGTAGCCTAAAACTCATATTTAAATGCAAAAAAATTAGAAAATCACTCCCTCTCTCTCTCTCTCTCTCCCCCTACGATTTCTTTATCCTCTATCTTCGATTTCGACTCCTTCGTTCTCCGGATCGATGATCTGAGGCCACCACGACGCTCTTAGGAAGTTCTCTCTAAATCTGCCGAAGTGGATCATTGGTGGGAGTGAGTTGGAATTCATCCCTGATTCAAGGTAAGACTAAATATTCAGAATTTGGTCTTCCCGTAGTTATAAGAAAGGTTATTCACGGGGAAATACTGAAGTTTATTCTATGAGTTGTTGGTTTAAGGGTGTTGCTCAGGGAACCCTGCGGGTATAAGATGAGTAGATTTTTAGGGGGATTCTTTTCAGTATCAGGTAAGGGAATAAACTAAAGCAGTTATTTTCCACTCAAATTACTATTATTTATCAGCAAATTAATTTTCAGGAAAACATGTATTATATTTGAATATTATTGAGTAAATATTTATTTGGGAAAATACTGCTGTTATGCAGGAATTGTGATTTTAGAATGAAATGTATGATTTTATTCAGCATTGTGTGGCATGAATATTATTTTTACATGATATGTATTATATTATGATAATTTTCCAAATAAGCATGTTTTCAGGAATTATGAAATAATGCAGTATGTGATGATTTTGAAATACATGATAGATGACTTATTTACTCAGAATGATATGTATGAGATTTTCGGCCCAAGGCCATGATTGATAGCCGGCGCAAGGCCGTGTTTATGAAACGTTTGGCGCAAGGTCGCATTTACGAAATGTTCGGCGCAAGGTCGTATTTATGAAAGAATAGAAATGCTATCAATATATTTATGTTAAATGCTATATTATTATGTACTATATGTTATCAAAACCCGGATGTTAGTTTAGTTCAGTTTCAGGAGCACGGTACTGTTGCTGTACAGATCATATATCTATTTTCAGACTTGTGCTAACCACCTCACAAGGGGGTGGGAGATGGATAGTCGATGTGACTTTTAGTGTAGAGTTGTAGACATCCACCTGGTAGTCCGGACCAGGGTGTGGCGGGTCTATCGTACTTACAGACATTTTTTACTCAAAAGTGGTTGGCCAGCCATTGTCGGGTCCCGCCTTCGGGCTGCACAACCTGTTATGGAGGGTAATACATGACATCAGCTAACTATTCATCCTGGGTATTATTTAAGTATTATTAGCTATAACAGACATTTTATGCACTATATGATTTATTAGAAAATACGAATGTATTTGATTATTTAGTATGTTATGATGAATGTTTCAAATATATGAAATGTACTGCATATGTATAATTGCATCAAATATTCATGTATTTTGTGGTGTGTTAAGGTTTGGGACCAGGTTGTGTGTTTCCAAACAATTTTGGAGATTGTATATAAACACAATATTTTGAGATATACTTGACTCTGGTATTATGTATTTCGTGGTTATGTGTTTGTGATTTACATTTACTGTTGCCTAAGTTCTGCTGTGTATGATAGGTGTCCTCGCTACCCACGGGTTTGGGTTGACTATTTTATTTATTTTGCTTTTTTTATAGGAATATATAAGCAGGTTGTTACATTATTTCCCTAACCTGTTCCTCGAAATTCTGCTTAAATCGAATGGAAAACAGAATCCTGTAATCCACAAATCCTAACTTAATCAGTTCGACCCCAAAAATATTTATCATTAAATATTTCTTAGGCCCAAACAACTCAAATAGCTAATAAATCTTAAAATAACTCTCTTACCCTAATTTTGGAGTAGTGCCCAAAAGCTCCAAATCAAATTTCTGCTCTGATTAACTTGGAGAGAATCACCCCAGAAACCCCGTGGTGGTTTTTGATCGTCAAATCGGGCTGAATCCGAGCCAAAATTGAAGAGAGAAGGTGGGAGTGTCGAAACCCTAGAGAGAGAGAGAGAGAGTGAAGAGAGGAATTTTTTCGCAGATAAAAATTATCCAAGGCCTATTTATAGGCTGGTGTTTATCGACGAGTCTAAAAGGTTCGTCGATGAACCAAAGAAGGACATTCTCGTCGGTGAGAACATCGGATTCGTTGACGAATCGTTTAAAAACCTGAATTTTCCCTGCTCTCGGGATCTCCTCGTCAACGAGCATAGGGCACTTGTTGACAAGGCTCTGCTGTGCTGCCCTCCTAATTTTCTTTCTTTCCCTTTATTTATTTCCCCTTTTTATGTTATTTATTTTTCTTTTATTTTTCAGGTTCGGGTTATTACATTTGTGCCTAAATAATGATTTGAAAAAAACACATAAGGAAAAGTATATATATTATAGTTACAATTTTAAAGTTAACAAAATCAGTTTAATAGTTATAGAGTATGTGTTGGCCTAAACATGACTTACGACTCTTAATTTTGATGATAACAAAGTGAGGTTATTTAATTTGTGTCAAAGTTGTGGTGTTTCAGGAAAAACATATATTGAAGCCTAGCATACTTCATAAAGAACCATTTGAAAGCTCATATCAAATTCAGGTGATCAATATGGAAAGTTCAAGGATCAATGAAGCTCGGAATTTAAAACAATAAAGATTTGAAAGCTCATATCAAATACAATATTGAAAGATTAAGGATCATTGAAGCTCAAAAATAAAGAGAACTCAAAGCAGTAATGAAGAGTCAAATGTGTCATTAGGAAATGCTCTGTAAGTACTTCCAGTATATTTCAAGTATGAAATTTTTGTTGAAGCTCATTAGGCAAAAGAGACTTAGAGACCTTATTGTAAATTTGGAAAATATTTTTAAAGAAAACAAATTAACATTCCAAGAAATGAGGAGCAAAGAGAGTTACTTCAAGTATATTTTGAAAACCAGAATTTTGTCTTGACAGGAGCTTGACTAAACCTGTCAGTCGGCTGCCAACTTAAGGGTTTTTAAAATACACAGATAGAAGGTCATCAGGCTACTGCCTGTACCTTGATAGGAGCCTGACGAGGTAATCTAAGAAGCCTATCTGGGTTTCATCAGGCTACTGTCACCCTACTGCCTGTTTTTTTTTTTTTTTTGTTAAATTGAGAATTTCAGTGACAAGCATTTTACCACAAGGTGACAGGCGAATGCCACTCTACTATCTGTGAAAAATACCTGTGTATTTTATTGACAGGTGCTTAACCAAATTTCATGAGGCTACTACCACGCGACAGATTTCAAATTTTATAACAGACAAATTTTCAAAAATTAAATTGCTTGGGGCTCACACTTGGTTAAAACTTGGACACCACTCCAAGTAAACTTGGGGAACATGTTAAATGATTTTCTACATCTATAAATAAGCCTTAAGACCAATGAATTCAATACCAAGAATCAAATTCAGCATTCAAACTCTCTCAATTGCTTTCAACACTCAAAGGCTCTCTCACTTTCATATTGTGCACGAAATTTTCTGAGGCTTTGCTGATTCTAAATCACCAATCTTGTGCTACAATTCTGAATTCTTTCAATCTTTAAAAGAACTATTCAGTGATACACTCTTTTGAGCTTTAATCTAAGTTTCATATTTGAATTACTTTGAAGTATATAGATTGAATTTGCACTAATTAGCTCTTTTGAGAGCATCTCTTGTAAACCTTCTTTTTGAATCTTGTCTTGTAGATTGATTGATGGTTCAGGTGCTTAAATCATTGGACCGAATGAGAGGATGTCGTTTGGAGAGGCACACTCTAACCTAATTAAAGGAGTGGTTGTAACAGTGTTGTTCTGCTCAGAAAGGAACTGATATAGTGGAATCCTTTGGTGTTTGCCAAAGGCGAGGATGTAGGCTGGGCATAAGACGAACCTCGTAAAAACTTGGTGTTCTTCTCTACCCTACTTTTTAATTTTTGCACTATATTTATATTTTTGGATGCTAAGTGCAGGTTGCAAGGGAGTACGTTGGTTAATTTACGAAAATCTTGATTAAGAGAACGCAATACAAACCAAATCGAAACAGTAGCAATCAACAATCCATGTAAATATCCCATCCATCAACGAACATACATGGTAAAGAACAGAGAATAGCATATGGATATATATATATATATATATATATATATATATATATTTATTTATTTATTTATATAAATATATGTATAACATGATCAGGGGAGCATTTTAATACACTAGTCATGAATACCTAATGCTCATTCTCAAGAAATAACTGCTGATAAATGTAAATAACTGTGAAGAACCCAACTATCAGCAGAAATCAAAATGGATAGTGGGTGAGAGTGTAGTACAATCAGTTTCTACTGGCATACATATTCCTTTATCAATCACCTGTCAGACCCTCTAGTCCATAGATTTTATAAAAATACTCATTCGTAATTTCCAGCAGGTGTAGTTAACACCACAAAACAATGGAGGACTGGAAGATGATCATCCCTCTTTGAAGGGATACACCAAAGTGAGCTATCTCGATCTTTAGCAAAAACATTTAAGTCAATGCTACAAGGCTCTGATACCAATTGTTGGAATTTGTGTATTCCTAAGAAGGGGGTGAATTGGGTATTTAAAATTTTCTTCCTTAGTCAATTCAGATTTCAGCAGCAGTATTACACAAGCCTAGGGTCTCTCTATACAATCATAAACTTAATAAAGAATTAAATGCAAACATTCAAGTGCTGAAATTTAAATTGCAAAAATTAAAAAGGAGGCACAAGAAATATGAGCGGGGTTCGGCAAATACTGCTTACGTCCCTGCCTCAATCTCACAAGTAAGAGGATTCTACTATGACTCACTTAACAAGTGGAGCGACACCTAATACAACACCTTAACAGGATGGCGCACCTAACTTTTCTAACCGGGTCAAAGCCAATTCGGGACTATTCATAAGGCTAGTCTCCGTATTTCGACCATATGTCGGGAATACAACAAATAATTAAATATTTTTGTCGTACAACCAGAATGCTTCTATACTAAGCAAATATGTACAACTATGCTCAATCAATTTATACACTTGCATATAATAGGATATTAAGGTCAAGTAAGATTTTGTTAACCAATGTGTTAACTCTCAACAATATGTATGTCAATGTGTGTATGTGAGAGTAAGACTTTTGATTTCAAGATAATGTGCTTGTAATGTGGATAATCAAAAGGTCTCTATAACCCCTTAAACTAATATTACAATAATATTTTTCAAATGTGAAGCACAATAGATAATAGGGTTAAGCTTGCTAAAAATGTTTTTTGACAAAGCACAAAACAAGCTTACGAATCTTGCAATGAGGATGCAAGATCTTAAACCAAGTAAAAGTTTTTCCCAATACAATATTTATGAGTGAAATATTATGGGAAAAACCTTAAGCAACTCTCCAAAAATCAATACACAATCAAATAAAATGAGGGAGAGTTAAAGCTTGTAAGGTGAATATAAAACACTGATCTCACTCAAAATAAAAGGCTAGATGAGTATATGGAAGAGATTTTGGTAATAAGTATGAACAATATGGAAGTAGGAAAGATTTTGCCCAATAAAGTTTTCAGAGAGTTTTGGCTAATCTAAAACCCTAATCCTATCTTAATTTTGCAAATGAGAAGGTATTTATAGAGTTGAGAAAAATCATAGTCGTTGGGGACATGTTGGGTATTTTGGAAAAAGATTAAGTGAGCTTAATTAAAAATAACCCAGTTTAACCTCGGTAAAAATTAAGCAACCCGAGAGGTTCGATCGACCATTTTTAAGGTTCGGTCGACCAGGGTGTTTTTGAACTGAGGTAATGGTCGACCAAACTTGAGGCGATTTTGGAACCTCCGAGGTTCGGTCGATCAGGTTAAGTTCAATTGACTGAATTTCGATGTTCAGTCGACCGGGCCATTTTTCATCTTCAAGTTCAGTCGACCAAAGCGTTGGGATTTTCTCACGTGCCAGTTCGGTCGACCAGGGCATTGACATTCATTTAAGATTTGTTGACCAAATAGTCAAACCTTTGACCTTGGAAAGTTAGATTGACCGAAGGTCTTAGTATGTTTTGGTTCGGTCGACTGAACACCCCAACTTTGTGCATTCCAGTCCTATTTTTCTTTTGAAGTCACCCATATTCACATGACAATAATTTCTAAGATAATGGGAGACTTGGCATGTAATATTTTGGGACCTATGGTCAATCTATGGTCTTTTGAGCTTGTATGTCATATCATGCATACAATGTATTAATTATTACAGACCATTCCTACTTTACTATTACAGACCCAAATTAAACTTATAAATTACAACAAATGAATCTTCTGAGTCTTTTTTTTCTTTAAACTCCATGTGCACCATATGATACTCCCAATTGATCATGCACACAAACTCACCAGACATTAAATAGCAAAGTATTTGTCATAATCAAAATGGGATATGACCTATAAGGTCAACAAAAAGGATTAGAATCACCTATCCCATGGACTCACATTTTTTTTTTTTTCCACTTTTAGTGTTCGAATTTTTTTTTGTACCGTGAACATCATATCATGTCTCTACCGAATCATTCTTTGATATGGATTGTTCACGGTACGGATGAATACCTTGCATGTCTTATTGTTTAACCATCAGCGCATGTGTGTTTAGGAACATTTTATTGGTGAAATTTATTCGTCTAACACATATTCAGTAAAATCTAAAATTAGTACTTATAATGTTTGAACTCTTAATGAATTTTCAAAATTTGTCTCATTATAAGTAGCCAATAGTATCTAGGCATGTATTCAAATTGATAAGGGGAGCATCTTTTCTTTAAATCTCTATCTTGTTTTGCTTGCCAACCTTGTCGTGCTTAAATGGTTGTTTTCATTGTGGCATGTGCTTAATGATGATAATTTTATTGAAATTATTTTTAATGAAATATTTGTCTTACCACAAGTTTTTGGATTTGCCATATGATCCCTGCTCTTTCAAAATCCACTGATATTTTTTGGGCTCCATATGGCTGTTTTTATGGTTATATCTCAGAATGCTCTTAAATGCTAAACCAGAAAAACATTGCTTGCTTGAACTTCATTATTAAAGTTTCTTTTTCAGCAAGTATTGCCCCTAGTATTTATTAAAAATCATTAGGGGAGATATTATCTATTTATATATATATATATATATATATATATATAAATCATTAGGGGAGATATTATATATTTATATATATATTTATTTATTTTATCTTACTGCAAGAAATGAACTTTAATTGAATATATCATGTGCTTTGCTTGTGTGCTTAAATGCCTTCATGAGGGTGCTTGTGTTGTATTAAATCTTTGTGTCATAAAATTTTTTTAAGGGTGTTGTATAACTGGTTCATTGATCTAACATGAAATGCATGTGAACTAGTTAGACCACGTTTATGCTCAAACCTACTTTTTCATTTGCCGCATGCTCTTACATTTCAATCTTTTGCGGGTCTTATATTGTATTGTCTTAATTGCAATGGTTTGAGGATACCTCAAGTTTGACTATGTTTATCATGTTTTATTTATATTAAATGATCAGTTATTGTTTTATGAAAAATAAATGTCAAAAAACAAAAAGGGAGAGTATTTTTTTAAAAAAAAAAGGGAGTTTTCTTTGCTAAGTCTATTTTAAATACTTAAAATATTTTCTACTTAACTTAACCCTTTTGCTGATGACAAAAGGGGGAGAGTGTTTTTGACTAAAATGATAATGATCGAAAGGGAAAATTTTTAGGGGATAAATATCTAAGCATGCGCCTTAACGCAAAATTAAATGCATAATTCTATTTGTTATGTCTTCTTTCATGAATATGTTTGAGCTATTATTATTATTTTTTACATTATGCATATTCTTAGAGGGAGCCTTTTTTAGGCTGTATCCATTTTTCTCTTGATTGTTTGTCATAAAAAAAAATGGGGAGATTATTAGATTTTTGAGTCCAATCCCTATTTTGATGCTGACAAACCACCAATATCTTATGTGTGCATTCAATGTGTGAACAAGTTATCATTTCAGCACGAACATAAGATATTGGAAAATGGAAGCCAGCATGGACATAAAACTCCCACACTCCTGGCGAATTCCATGGAAAATGAAGAGTAAAAAGAGAAAAAATTTTGATTTTAATTTGCATTGCATTTAGTTTTTTATTTGGTTTGTAATGATGTATGCATATGCATGATATGATTTGAATGCTCCGATGACCGTAGTTTGACCATAGGGAACCAAAGGCCATAAACAGACCTTAAGGCTGACTTCGGTCGATCAACGTTAGGTTTTTAGGCTTAATTGAAAGCCTCGGGCAACCTAACTATTTATGTGTTATAGCCCTCAGTCGATTAAATGCTCTGTTGGCCAAAAAGTCAACAAGTTGACTGAGGCCTGGGCGACCGAACATAAATTCAACTAACTGCCCCTAGTCGACCGAATGCCTAAAAGCTACTTTTCAATTGTCACCGAGCAACCAAACTTTTAGTTCAAAATAGGCTTGGGCAACCGAATTGTGAGGTTCGGCAAACCGAATTGTGAACAGGCGACCGAACCTCAAGCGTTTGGAAAATCGTCTTGGCCCAGCCACCTGAATCTTCCCTCAGACATCCAAATTTGAAAAAGGTATATTTTCTCTTTGTCTCTGTTCGAGCGACCATCCTTAAGGACCGGGCGACCAAACCTCTCGAGTTGCCACATTTTTATCGCGGGTAATTAAAGGTAATTGAGATTAAATTTTAATTAAACTTTTCTAAAATTCCTAATAGGTCTCCAAAGGTCATATTTTGTGAAAAATCTATAAATACTCCCCATAACTCCATATTAGTAACTTTGATTAACTCCCAAATCCTCTCAAATTATTTTATTAATCAAAGTTCCTCCAAACCATTTTTATTGCAAAAATCATTCATTTGAGGCAAATGTTTTAAATAAAGATGCCTAACAGATACTCTGACAAGATTTAAAGCAGGAGATACTTAACAGAGGCTTCGACAAGGTTTAAAGCAGGAGGAAAAAAAGAATGATTAGAACCAAAAAAAGAAATGTAAAAAGAACGACGACTATTTCAAAAGATAAAGAGTTCCTAGCAATAAAAGGAGAAGCAAAGACCAATGAGGGCATATCAACTTGAGAAGATCTTAGCACTTCAAATTAGTTTCCCCATCTCCCTCGTATTCCCTTTTTGTTTTTCCAATATTGTAATCTTACCTTGACCGTTATTGTAACCCCATCTTGACCACTATTGTGATTTTATCAAATAGATTAGACTATATCAAGGCAGTATCAGAAATATTGTGTTGAAAGTTTAGAATAAGTAAGACCAAATTTATTTTTCTATCATTTATATTGCCTCTTTCATATTATTACTGTCTTTGTTAAGATTTTATATTGATCTTATTTTGGATTTTGTATTGGATGTTCTGAAAAAACAAATTATAAAAATATTTTTATTTGTGTAGCTAACTTTTTATTCCCATTATTATTTTTATATGTTTAAAAAAATTTAAAATTAAAATTTATTGTTTTAGTTATTTTATTAATATGCTAGCATAAACAAGTCATATATAAAATTATCAAATTATAAGTTTATAGAAAATGTGAAATTTTAATTTTCTGTATTAAATTACAAACCATGTTATTAGATATAGGTCTCAAAATTTTGACAACATTTTTTTATATATATTTTAAACATTTTCATTAAATTCATCTTTTATAAAAACCTTAAGGTCCCATTTGGAACTTGAAACCATAAAATAAATAAAATAAAAATATGAAAGAATCCAATTTTTCATATTTAGTTGTGAAATAAAGGGGGGAGGGAGAAAAAATACACACACACACACACACACACACACACACACATACCAAATTAATGAACAAAAACTTTGATTTCAAGCATCACTAATATTTTTTTTATTAAATTTTAATTATATTAGAAAATATTATATTTTTATTTTTTTTGAGAAAAAAATATAATAGAAAATAGGTTTTTAAAGGAAAATTTTGATTTTGTGCATCACTAACTTTTATTTTTCTTAATTTTTAATTACATTGTAATAAATTTTTATTTAATAGAATTTTTAGTACAAAAAAATAAATAATGGAAAACATATTTCCTTCTTATTTTCCTTTCCTTTCCTTTCCCCAATCAAAATTTTAATCTAAACAGATCTTAAGTGTTGAGCTGTGTTTTTCAAATTATTAATTTTTTTTTATAAATTTCAAATTGTTCAATAAAAGTTGCAATATAATAAGATAATTAAATAATTTAAAATTAATTGAGAAATAATTTAGTATTTTTAATTTAATTTTTGTAGAAACTAATGATAAATTAATTAAATTTTTTTATAATTAAATCAAACTTGAATTAAAATCTATATAAATTTTAAATGTTAATTGACCACAACATGAGTTTGCATGGTGGATACAGAGATCGAACCTTGAGTAGACACATTTGTTGTTGTACTCATTTGTGTACAAAAGGTTAATTAATTGTGTCATTGTTGACTTTTGAGTGCGATCCCTAGTTTTGAAAATGACAAACTGCAAGTTACTAATGTGTGTGTCTAAGTACTTGAATAGGTTAATGATTCAGAGCACACACATGAAAGTGAAGTGGAAGCCAGAAAGACCTTAAACGAGCACATGCTCCTGACATATTCCATAGAAATATGAAAAGCAAAGAAGAAGACGTGTTCATCTTTATGTGTATTGCATTTAATCTTTGGGTCTTTAATAATTTAAATGGTCTATAATAATGATCTGCATGCATTATAGGGATGACCATAGGTTGACCATTAGGACGTAAATGCTATAACTTATTCACTCATGGTTTAATAAGTTCAAGGACAAAAACAAGGCCTACATTTGGTTGACTAACGCCAGACTTTTTAGGCTTAATTTAAAAGCCTAGGCCTTAGACTGACTTTAGGTCCCCAAGCACCTTATGACAAATCCCCCGTAACTCAAAAGTTATACCTAGGTGAATAGAGGTGATTTTTAAACAAAAGCAGGACCTATCTTTAATTTTGAAAGGGCTTCGGCTGACCGAACTTTGTGCATTAAAAACTTCTTGATCGACCAAATAGGTAATAAGTCAATAAGTTGACTGAGGCCCAAGCGACTGAACCTAATTCGAACTGATTGTCCATGGTCGACCGAACGCTCAAAGTAACTTTTCCCACTGTCCTTGGGCAACCGAACTTTTAGTTCAAAATAGGTTTGGGCGACTGAATTGTGAAGTTCGGCAACTCGAATCATGGATCAAGCACCCAAAGTCACGAACGAATAGAAAATCGCCTTGACTTCAGCCAACCGAACCCATGAACAGGCATCATGTGTAACGACCTGCTATTTATTTTCCAGTTCTTTTTTTTTTTTTTTTATATATATACTATGAAATTATGATGCTCTAATACCTACTAGATTAAACCAAACCATCAACCTAAGCAGCAAGAAGCGAAATTCATATAAACACAATCAAGAAAATATACAATACCAAAGTGCTAAAATGTTCCCAAAAATATACATATACGACTGTTTCCCAAGATACCCTCAACTGAGTAACCTTCCTAAAATACTCACTCTACTAACAAGCCTGAACTGTAACCTCCTCTATCTGCGAGCCTGATCTGCTCGCCTAACTGGATCACCTGAAAAATATTAATTTAATGGGATGAGACGAAGCTTAGTAAGACAAAATATGTTATTGCTAGTGTGTGGCAAATGAGTTACAATACTATGAAAATCTATTACTATATAATCAAGTATAACTAAATCTGTAAATACAATACAAGTAATATAAACCACCACCTTTTCCATGTTGCTTAACATATCTATACATTAGGTTTCTACTTAAAATACTTCTAATGTACATAAGTATATTCTTTATCTCTGTAAATCTGTGTATACATAATAATAACTAAAAACTTCCCTGTGGATAACTGTATGTCATGATTTAACCCCTCATGACAAGGTTATGTGGCCTGTAGGTGGGATCTATCCTGGCTAGTCGACCAAGATAAACTACTATACTCCGTCAGTCTGATAAGTCCTCCTCAACCCATATCTGATGGGTAGCCTCTCCACTCGTGGGCTCTATACGATCGACTTACATACCACGTGTTATCTGAATAGGTGGTTGCACTCTATATTGTATATAGCTACGGTTCCATGCTCTGTAAACTATATCTGTAATGGTCCAATAGGGTCTGATACTATATAATACATCTCTATATACACTATATGTTTTACCATGATTCTGTAATAACTGTATTAACCATGACGTTATAGTAAACCGTATCTATATCAACTGTATTTCTATAATTAACTGTAAATCTGTATGTTATGGTACTGTAAACTGTATAATCATGGTATTCTATAATTATTATAAAACATATCCACTGTCTATATATTCTGTAAAACATAACTCTGAAAAATACTCTAAAGTATGTTTCTGTACTATGTCTATATTCTCAAGTCACAGAGTAATTTAAAACATATTATCCATAATTGTTACACTGTATAAAGTTCTGAAGTGAATAATAACATGGCAAAAATATACATTTCATATTGAAAATTATTCTAGAACTACCTAGCGTAACATATTTCCCTTACCTGTTTCTGGCTAAAATCCTCTACTATTTCGGGTCCTACACTCGCAGGGCTTCCCACTCAACACCCTAAAAACCATATATCCCAAAACAAAATATTACTATTTTTATGTCTATAGCATTTCCTACAACTGCTGGAAAGTCAAATTTCACTTAAAAGACCTTACCCTGAATCTAGGATGAAATCCAACTTTGTCCCACCGATGATCCGCTCCAGCAACTTGGAGAGAACTTCCCCAGGAGCGTCGTGGTGGCCTCAGATTGTCGATTTGGCGACTAACGGGGCCGAAATCGAAGAGAGAGAAGGGAGAGACCATAAGAGAGAGAAAATGAGAGAATTTCACTGAAAAATTATGCATTTAACCCAGATTTAGGCTATTTATACTGTGGGATTCGTCGATGAGCCGCGTCACCTCGTCGACGAGTCCTGTAGAAAGTTCGTCGACAAACTTGCACCCTCGTCAATGAATTTCAGATTTCCTAAAAATCCTCTCTCTGTATCTTCTTGTCAACGAAAATTGTGTTCGTCGACGAGGACCTACTAAATTATCTTAAGTTTATACATCCCAAAGTGTAATGTCGTCGACTACCTCCTTCTATTACTGTTTCCATTTTCCTCTCTCTTTATTATTTAAAATTCCATTATTACTCGGGTCATTACATCATGTCTGTTTGGGCGACCGACCCTAAGACCAGGTGACCTAATCTCTCGGGTTCTTTAATTTTAACCTCGATAATTGGGGTTAAAAAATTATTAAACTTTTTTAAAAATTACCATTAAGTCCCAACAGTTATTTTTTTAGGAGAAACTATATAGCCCCTCATTTGTTTTGATTAGCATGGGATTTAGCAAATTGGCTAACAAAAATCCTCTCAATGTCCGGTCGACTAAACTCCTAGTTCAATTTATTCCCAGTCGACCGAACTCAGCACAACTCAGTCAACCGAACTTCCTTCGGTCGACCGATGCTCTCAGGTTAGAGTTTTTTAAAAGCTTTAAAACTTCATTAAAATTTAATTAATCTTATCCAAAATATCGAGCGTGTCTCTCAACAGTCAGATTTGTTGAAAATCTATAAATACCCCCTCCATAGCTCAGATTAACAACTTTGATTAACTCAAGTCTTCTCTCTAATCCATTGTTAATCAAAGTTCCCTCAAAATGTTTTTTATTATTTAAATCATTCTTTTGGGACAAAATATTTTAAACAAATCACTCCAACTCTTTTTCACTTGTTTTATATCAAAATCATTTTTAAACAGAGTATTTTATTTTGGGCATTTTACTTGTATTTACATGCATATACTCTCACTTGTTATCTATTTTTTGAAAATCAATTTTTGAGAGTATTACTTGCATTTCTCCCGGTTATTTATTTGATAAATATTTTGGGAGAAACTATTTACAACATAAATATTTTATTGAGTTTAAATTCCTAGATTCTCCAAATGTTCTTTATTAGAAAAATATATATAGGAGAACATAATACTCATATTTTCATGCATATATTTGTGCATTGACTATTTAGAAAAAACACCCTTTACTCTACTGAGCTCAAATCATATCATAAGAGAGTACATACATTTTTATGAGCGTAATGTGTACATCCATGCTTGTATTTAGAAGCTTTTTTTTTTATATATATGTACAAAAATGCTTTTATTGTATTGGTTGGGTTCATCCCGTTAATTGAACTGGGGAGTCTCAGCCTCGTAAATGAGACCGATTTGGTTCAGCCTGAAATTGAACTGGGAAATTTCAGCCCCGTAAGTGAGATTAGTTTGGCTCAACCTAGTAATTGAGCTGGAGTTTTCCTCACCCCATAAGGAGAGGATATAAAAGGCTTCTGCTCCGTCTGGATAAGTGAGCAGGTATAGTGGAATCCTTGGGGGTATGCCCAAGGTAGGGACGTAAACAGTATTGATTGAACCTCATTAACAAATCTGTGTGTCATTCTCTCTCTATCTTATTTAAATTTCTGCACTTAAATTTTAGCATGTGTATGTTTGTTCATGTTTTGTTATAATCATCTTGCATACACACAGAACTAATTTAAATGAGATATGCAGCACACGTATATGTATGCACACACTGATAACTTAATCGTTGTACATACACGTTTTCAATATTGAATGGGATATGAAGTGTGGTGAATCGGCATAATTTTTTAAATTAGCGAAAAATATTTTAAAATCCAATTCACCCCCTCTTGGGATCGCACCAATTCCAACAGTCATCAAACCATGAAAACACTTATTGAAAATGTGATTTTAAATTTAAAACTTTCAAATAAATAATAATTTGATAAGTTAATTAATATTTTGAAACTGAAGTAAGACTATTAATATTTGAAAAAGTAATGTGAATTTATAGTTTAATTTTTGTGACAAAAAAAATTATAATTCATCTAAAATTTCTTAAAATGACAAATCGTGATTGAATTAAAATTTTTGTAGCTGCTAATATAAATTGATTACTTTTGTAACGTATCGAAGAAGGGTCTTGAATGGTAAGAAATAATAATATTAGAAATTTGATGGAGTTGCCACTAACTTATTATTTATTTAGGTGTGGTTAGATCACCTAATTACTACACATTGATTGGTCTCTAGACTAATTATAGACCAAGAAACCAATAGTCTCAGTTTGCTTTTACAATAGTTGGGATCGGGAGTTTAGTTATGTGAGGGGAAAGTATCAGCACATTTTACACACCCGTTCTATAAACGGTACCTAATTAATCATGAATTATTCATAAATTGAATTTAATGGTCTTTAATTCTCCTTTAAAATAAGCAAATAAATAAATAAGTAAACAAATAGAAAGTTGAAAAGGAAAATGACTGTAATATATAAAAATATATTACAAAGCGATGTCAACTGCCATCAATATAGGATGTTTACTTCAATTCCCGAAAGACTCTACAATCCTATTTCAAGTTAATAGTGAACATTCAACCCCAATGGTTCCTAAGAAACTTCCTTGGTTTGGGATAATTTTTTTTATTGTTTTGAATCCAACTTTATTAATATTTAGAGTTTCATTAGGGTTTTCAAATTGATATATGATAGAAGGATCTAAAGATGTGGATGGTTGATAAGGTGATTGCTCAGGGTACACACAAAACCTCTCTGGGACGAAATGTATGCCTTGGTGAGGCGATGTTGAACAAATGAGAAAGCTTCCCTGTTGACTCTATGAGTCCAATCCGGTTTTGATAATGACAAATCACTTGTTATTTGATCTATGCATTGAGCTTGTGAACATGAACTATATTAAGCATGTACAGAAGGATAACGAGTCATGGAAGTCATAAAGTAAAGCTAACAAATCTTGGCAAGCTCCATGGAACTCAAAGAGTACGAGAATCAAGATGCAAGCGACAAAGTTCAAGAACATCTTGGGAATGGGCATTTAGAACTCATGTACCTACATTGTCATATGATTTAATTTGAGACTCAATATAACTTAGAAAGACTTTAAGATTCATGCATTTATAAGTCCATGAATGTCCCCAAAAGATATATATATATATATATATATATATATATATATCTTTTGGGGACATTCATGGACTTAGAAATGTTTTTAAATCATGGAAAATATGTTTTATAAAAGACCCAAGAAAAGAAGCAAAGCAGAATTCAAAACTAGAGAAGAAAAATTGGAAAAAAATGGGACTTCGGTAGCCTGAACTTCACCTCAATCGCCTAAAGAATTTCTTCAAGAGTCGGAAGATTAAGTTCGGTAACCTGAAGAATTAATGGGAATCACAGTAAGTTGGCAGAGGCTCCTCGGTCGCCTGACCTTGGAACCTCAGGCGCCTGAACCCACTTCAGGAGCCTAACTTCCCTCTTTAGGTGCCTGACCCTGTATTCCAACTTGATTTTTCAAAGGCTTAAGGAACTTCGGTCACCTGGGCTTTCGACCTCAGGCGCCTGAACTTAAGGGAAACTTAAAAACTTGTTTTTTATCAAAAGAATTCGCGAGCTTTTTCTTTGATCCAACGGTTGAGATCAATCCTAAGGGTAAGATACTATATATCATGAATATCTAAACCCTGGAGCAAGGCTAAGACACACAACAAGAGAAGAACACAATGTATTGCAAGATTATAGAAAAATTTGAGCTGATTGTCTGCACTTCATTCTACTTTCATCGTCTTTGGGCAAATCTATTCCGAATATTAAAAGACATTCATTCATTCAACTGTGCTTCAATCTAGTAGTGAGGTTTGATCTTTCAAGTTATTATTCTTAAGAACTTCTCATCTCATTACGTATTCTTGAACATCATTAGAAAAGTTTTGATCTTGAGTGTGCATATTTGTATAAAAAATGATTTTTGAAAAGATCATTACTTGAGAAAGCTTGTTTAGTTTGGTTGATTGATTTTTAATTCAAGAGTATATTAATATACATATATATCATTCATAGAGCTTATTATTGAAAAACTTAATTGATTAAAAGATTGATCTTGAAAGTGCCTATGCATATACATAGTTATTCTAAACAAGATCATTACTTGATTTAGGATGTGTGATTGGTTGAAAGTTTTTGATTCAAGTGTGCGTTTGATAAAGTATCTATATTTTAGATATATTAACGCTTAATTAAATATCCTTGGTACTTATAACTATATATTCTATTGAGGGATAATTTCTAAAAAATAATGTACTCAGTTTGTGATTGAATACTTGAAATAAAAACTTTGTGTTTTTGATTGATTTAATATTCAAGACAAAGTTTTTGTTAACAAGTTCACTTCAAATATATTTGTGCATTTTTGCAAAGTGAACCAAGAACCCTAGTATACTCCAAAACATTTTAAATATATCTATACTTGGGAGTTTTGGTTAAATATAGATTTGTGTGTTGAAGCATATCATACGTAAAACGATTGTATCATTTTCATACATTCATGAGCTTCAAGTTATATCATATGTTAATGTATTAAGAATTTGATTTGTACTCACATGCTTTTGTTAGAAGCATCTTTGAGTGTTATTTTTCAGATTATATTGTATACACGGTTCGATGTGTGAACCGGTGTGTGAGGAGACAGTTGTATCTCTTGTAAGCAGCGGAGTAGGAGGGAACTGTGCCTCTTGTAAGCAGCGTATTGTAAGGGAAGCTCCGTCCCAATTTAAGGAGCAGGGATTTAGTGAAATCCTTGAGTGGTTGCTCAAGGCGAGGACGTAGGCCAAGTCGGCTGAACCTCGTAAAACTGCGTTTGTCTTCTCTCTTCCCTTTACTATTTATTTTCAACACTGCATTTAAATTATGTATATTGCATGCATAGGTTGGATAGCCTTACACATAAGTAATTGAGTTACAAGAATTCATCGGTAAATATATAAGAAGGGTTTAAGTGGTAAATAAGTGTCAAAGAATTTTTAAATACCCAATTCACCCCTCCTCTTGGGATTACACCTGATTTTTATATAGAGAAGTGTTGAGAGCTTCGAATAATTGAGGATGCAACGTGTCTGAATTCTGATGGAAAATATTTTATTTTGATAAGGACTTGCTTTGAAAATTTGGACTAGAGTGTCGGCTGCTTTTCAGAAAAGAAGGAGTCTTTTGGACAGATGTGACAACACCACAAACTTTGGCATTCTTTTGATAAGGATGAAGCTTCTTTTGATAAAGAAGCAGATACTTTTGTTGGCCACTTGAAAGCTTTAATAAGTTACTGTTTCTTTGACAGAGACTTTACTCATTTTGCATGAGATGTCTTAGTAGGAATCTCTTTTTCTTCCTCCTTTTGCATAAAGTTGTACCAATTGCCAATGCTAGAATAATTAAGATTGACGTCTCTGGGGAACCTTGAGAGCTATAGACATAATGGTCTGATGAGTCTGAATTATCTGAATTCAATTGAGCAATTATTTTGAGCCATTTCGCCTTAAAGCTTTTGGACTTTGATTTCTTTTAAGAACATGATGATAAAGCTTCATCTTCCAAAACTGTCTTCTTGCTTGAAAAAATCTCCTTCGCTTTGTCTTTTGAACTTGATGCTGGATAATCTTGAAAAAAAGGCAAACTTTGACCAGAGCTTTGAGCAAGCCAAGCCCTGACTTTGCCTTCAGGGATGGTGAACTTCTCCCACTAACGAACTCTAAAAATTCTTCGTAATGTTCTTGATTGACATAAGGAACTTATCTCAGGAGGAACTATGCAATAGTCTCGACAAAAAAATCCAAGTTAACATGAAATGAGAACAAAAAAGTAGTAATTTTGAAGATCAATCTGAGAATGCTTGAGGAACATGAAAATTCTTTTGAAAGAATTCAAAATCATTTCGAATGGCCACAAGGAAAATACTTTCTTTTGGGCCGAAGAATAACCAAGAAAGAAACCATTTTGGAAAGTTTCTTAAAATCTTTTGATCAAAATGAATAAGCCAAGAATGACTGAAATTTCTTATGAATAAGGCATTTGACTAGGCTTGAATATAAACCTTATAATCATAGGTCTAAGGATTAAAAATGCCTTGGAATCTTTTGGGAGTCGTAGGATGTTGCCCCCAATCTACAAGAGTAAGAACTTTCAAAATTTTAATTTTGGAAAAACTGATCCTTGAAATATCTCTTGAATCATAATTATGATCAATGAAAACTAAATTAGTTTCAATTAAAATTAGTTCAAAAAACTTTTGAGCTTTTGAAGGATTAGGAGTATCAAAATGACATCCTTTGTGAAAATACTTTTGAATTATTTCAAAAGGGAGTGGCAGAATCCCACTCTAGTTCAATGGCGAACTGATTGCTAAAAACATGCTTGTCAACATAACCTGAGGACTTCTTTGGAGTTGAAGCTTGCTTTTGCAAGATTTACTTGAAAGAAGGTTGTATTTGTGGTCTTATGAGTGGTTGAAACCTATTTTGAATAATGATTCCCTCACAAGAACCTTCTTTTGAATAACCCTCTTTTTGAATAATAGTTACTAGCCTTTTGTCGTGGCATTTTTGCCCTGAAGAAAATCTCTTGTAAGAAAATCAAGTAAGGAAGTTGAAGATCCTTTAATAAATTTAATTTGAAAATCAAAAACAAAAAGAATGACTTGTCATCTGGCAAGAATATGTTTTGAAACCAATTTTTTAACATTTTTTTCTAAAACTTTTTTTGCACTTTTGCAATCAATGCGAAGTAAAATTTTTTATTGAACAAATCATCTTGAAATTTTTGTATGCACAAAACAATTGATAAAATCTGTAGAGGCCCAAATCTAGAAAATAAATAAAGAAAAGAGAAGGGAATTAAAAAGGATAAAACAACGAGCTCGTCGACGAGGCTCCATTTCTCGTCGACGAAGTCTCTTCTATGGCTCGGCGATGAGACATCGGGGCTTGTCAACGAGAAGATGCTGAGGGATTTTCAGAGATTCTGAAATCTCAAGCTTGTCGACGAGGTCACCTTCTCAGCCATGAGCGACTTTCTTCGGCTCGTTGACAAGAACTCTGACTCGTCGATGAGGTTGGCCGGGTCAACCTAGTTATAAATAGAATATCCTTTTCTTCCTTGCTAAATTATTCCATTTTATCTCTCTCTCTCTCTCTCTAGGACACAAACCAACCCTCTCTCTTTCTAAGATTTTGTGCCGTCTGTTGTCGGAATCAACAATCCAACATCACTACGTGGGGGTAGGAGAAGAATCTCTATAGTTATAGCTGATCATATTTTCGATCTGATGATTTTCGGGTTTTTACCTAAAATCGAGGTAAGGATCTAATTTCATTTTTGGTTCGGTAGTTATATAGTAGTTGAGATTATAGTGAAGTATTGTTCTTCGGTTTTTAGGTTTCGGAGATCCCGTGTCGTTGTTTTGGATCGATTCGTTCATGTTTCAGTTTTCGAGAAGAAGGTAAAGGGATTTGTTTACATCATTATTTTTAGAAAAAGAAACCACAGGATATGTAGCTTATGTTTATATGTACTTATAGACTGCTTATTTGCAAAGTTTTACTGGGTGTAAATGTCGATTCTTACGATTTTCACAATTTTACGATTTTGGCAAAAATAGGGTTTTTGGTATATGATCTTCAAATTTCTCAAACTGCTTTATTTGCACTAAAACTAAAGTAGGAGATGCTTGAAACTCTTAATAGAAGCAGAAATGATATTTTTTGAACCAGTTTGTATGAAATGTATATATATGATCAAATAAGTGTAACGTTTGATATGAATTGATTCTATACTGATTTGAGATGCATGTATATGAACTATGGGGACTAAGGTTCCAAGTGGTTATCAGAAATTGCAGAAAACAGGTGCCGGTTAGATATTGTGCCAAGTATGAGAAAAGGGTAAAATCGAGAGGTTACGAGCCGGTTTTTACCACAGTATGAATGAAAGTATGCATGAATGAGATTTTGAAAATACTGGAATTGCACAGGTTATTATGTTTTAATGTAAATTGTATATATGATATTGGGACCGAAGCTTGTCTCAATAGTATATGAAGCCTTAAAAAGCTTATATTATGTAGGCTTTGTATCGTTGCTAAAACAAAGGTACAGTGCAACCACACGTAGTTATTGTTCAGTGTGGGTACCTAGTAGTAGGCTTGGTAAGAAGGGCCACTGGTAAAAAGGGATCAGGGTGGTGATAGCCAAGTTGGACTGCAATATGTTATGATGTCTGATGATGCATGTACATACATGGCTTGATCAGTGTTTTCTTATTGCACAACCCTTGCCACGGGGAGTTACTGGCATAGTTATGATAGTTTTGAGCTGGTCAATGTTTTAAATAAGCATATACATGATTTAAAAGCTTTATTGAGCAGAGTCATAAGTCTGAGTACCAGGCAGAGGGATTGTACAATGTATGGGCCTGTACCCTACCCTAACCTCGGGAACTCTCACTTGTAATGATGCTAAGTTATCTATTATCAGGAATATATATATATATATATATATATATATATATGTACTATATATACATTATAGTATTGAGAATGTGCAATCTACGTAACTATTTTCAAACAAGGATATAACTGTACAGTCACACACTAATGTAATATTTTCCTCCTTACTGAGAAGTGTCCCACCCCAATCTTACAATCTTTGTTTCAAGGGTTACCGGAAATCGGTCCTAGTCTTCTAGAAAGACTTTGGAGAGTAGCGTCCGGTTAGCTGACGTAAGTTTTGTATGAGTTCTAGGTTGTTTAGCCAAGATGGGTTTTCTTTTTGGGAATGTAATACAATTTATGTTTTACGTACGAATGAATGTAGATAAGGAACAGTTAGATACTCTCGTATGTCTATTAGAATCCATATAAATGTTTATATTTTCCGCAATATATGTGAGTATAGATCATTATGAAATACCCATATGTCCTTATTTAGGGCGGGTAGTTATGTATGTCACAGGATTTGTACAGGATATGCATGTATACTAGCACTTTGGGGCCGTACTAAAGGCCGGGGCGTTACAAAATCTCTTTTTTGATGGTATAGTAGTTGACTTGGGGACCTAACCAGGCTCCGGAATGAAATCTAACAAGGACTTCTTTTGAATCTAACTTTTTTTTAAGGATACGACCATGGCCTATGTCAGAGGCATCAGTTTCAACTATCATAAAAGCTTTTGGATGTGGTAGACTAAGGCATGGAAGAGTCTTAACAGCAAATTTTATTCTTTTGACTACTCGAGTATATTCTTGAGACCAAGGAGGCAGATTTTTCTTAAGTCTCCTAAAAAGAGGTTTGAGAATTTTCCTAAGATTAGGTATAAAGTTTGTAACATAATTAAGACATCCTAAAAATCTTTGCAATTGATTGTTGTCTTTAATTTTATTAAGAAATTTATTTGCGAAATCTAAAGCTCTTTGGATAGGAGTTATAGTATTTTCATAAATATTATGGCCTATGAAACGAATATTTATTTGAAAGAGTTTGATCTTTGGCTGTAGGCATGGCAAAACGGGCGGGCGGGTCGGGTTTGGGCAGGTCACCAACGGGCCGGGTCATCAAAGGGTCGATGTTAAACAGATCACACACATGCCAACCCTAACCCGTCCGTTTAATAAATAGGCGGGTAACGGGTCACCCGTTTTAAAAAATATAATTTATTTATTTTAAAATTTCATATAAAATGACATTTAAAAAAAAAAACTGCATTATATTTATTAATTTCTAAATAAAAAGAACATAAAATGTAAAAAATAATACATCTCTTTAATGAATACATTTTTAAAAAAATGTAAAATTAAAAAAAAAACACAAACACCTCTAAAAATATTAAATATGCATAAAACATGCATAAAATATTTATATATAAATTTAAATTTAAATGAGTCCCACAATATTTACATACAAAGCTAAATGTAAAATATTTAATAAGTTCATTCATCATTCATATTTTTTTAATTCATGCATTATGCATAACACATGAATCAAATATTCAAGTCCCACAATCAAAACATAATCTTAAAACAATATAACAGTTAAATATTTAGAAACAAAACTAAATTTTAATGAGTTCCATAAAAATTCACAAGATTACAATTTCAAAAGACAACAAAAAAACTTAATTAGCCATGATTGTTTGTAGAAGCTTCTCCTAAATCATTAATCAAAAGATTTTCAAATTTGACTTCTAATTATTCAGCTTCTTCTCTTTCTTCACTTGGATCCACTGCAATGACAAAATAAATAGATAACAAATAAGAAACAATAACAATTGACAAAGGATATGAAAGTAAATAAAATGTAATTATTGAAATTATTGAAATAATATTGGAAAACTCAAAAGAAAAATGCATACTTGCGTAACCAAACAACCAATTTTGAGTTGTTATCAATGCTCCTGCATTTTCTGGCAAAAGTGATCTTCGATATTTGTTAAAAACCTAGGCTCCAATGCTGAATGCAGATTCTGATGCAACGCTTGTGATAGGAATAGTAAGTACATCACGCGCCATAAGAGATAAATTAGGATATCAAAATCGATTATCTTTCCAATACCGTAATATATCCATTTCAGCATGTTCCACATGATTTAGTCTAGGCTCTTCCAAATATAAATCTAATTGAGATTTTTCTGTAGTAGCACAATAATGGCTTTCATAAAATTCAAATTCCTATCATATATTAGAATAGAAAAATAAACAATATAAATATAACAACTAAAAATAATATATAAAATAAGAAATGAAAAATTAGAAAATATAAATGAAGTTACCGAAAGCTCATCTCTAGTGAGATTGTCACTACCACCAGTACCCCTAGTAGATGGAGCAGTAGATTCCAAAGAAGATTTTGATTTGTTTGCATAATCTTAGAATAGAGAGTACAACTTCTGACGAAAAAGATTTAACTTTTGCCGAGAAGTGGAGGAATCAATCTTTTGAGTAACAAAATTCGACAAATTGAAGCTTGTAACGAGTATTAAGAACAATTGCAAATGCCAAAACGACACTATAACACTTTCAATATTTATCGAACTTCTCTTTCATTTTTGTAGCCATACCATTAATAATGCAGTCCTTATTTTCCGTTGTTTCAAGCAAATGCAATTGAATTTTCCATATATTTGAAAAATACAAATTAGATGTAGGATAATCTGAACCCGAGAAGAGTTTTGTCATGTCGTAAAATGGCTTCAAGAAATTGCAAATGACCTCATCTCTATTCCACTCTTCATTTGACGAACAATACTTATAATTTGCATCAAGTAAAGCATAATGAATTCAAGCCCGTCGATATATGAGTGCACTTTCTATCATCATGAAAGTTGAATTCCACCTAGTTGTTACATCCAAGCGTAAACTGATTGAAGCAAGTATACTAACTTGTTTAATGCATTCTTCAAACTTCAGTTTTCTGCCTTCTGAACCCTTAATGTACTTGACACTTTCTCTACTGTTATACACAACACGTTCAATCACTTTTAAACCTTGTTGAACAATAAGATTCAAAATATGAGCACAACACCTTACATGAAAATATTCACCGCCACTTACTAAAGGTGCTTGCAAAGACAATTGACTTGATAGAATATCTTGCATACTATCATTAGCAGTTGCATTATCCAATGTGATGGAAAATATTTTCCTATCAATACCCCATTCCTTCAACACATTAAATGTTTTTTTCTGACAAAGCAACTCCAGAATGTGGGGGTGGCATGTCAGAAAAGTTAATGATCTTACTATGCAAAACCCAATTTTCATTCACAAAATGAACTGTAATACATAAATATCCTTCAGTCGTAGGAGAAGACCAACAATCAGAAGTCAAACACACTCTACCAAAAACACTCTGTAGTGTAAGTTTAAGTTTCTCCTTCTCCCTTTTATGTATTTTCAAAACATCAGCCTTAGCAGTGTTCCTAGTAATTGGTTTAACATCAGGATTAAGATATTTATGCACATCTCAATTTCCTTCATGTTCAACCCATGAAAAAGGATAGCAATGTTTTATTACGGCAATGGCCATCTTCTCACGATAAACATCTTGCTCAATTTTTTTCGCATGAAGTTTGGTTCCATAATCCATATACATCTACTTCACATTATAGTTATCACGTAATGGACAACTATTAATGTGGCGTCTCAAATTTGACGTCCCATGGGTTGAAGCATTAGCAACATATTCAGCCCCACATTTTTTACATTTTGCCTTCTGTTTACCATTAACATCTATAGGTAACAAATAGAATTCATCTCAAGCAGTTGATGTCTTTTTACGTTGTCTCTTTTTGCTAGTGCCATCATTGATAGAAGAACTATTCTTTTCAGATTTATCTGAAGATGGAGTAATATTACACTCATCATCAAAATCCAAGTTTATGGTGTCCATTATTTGCAATTTGTATTCTTCCTAACAAAGAATAATTTTTTTGGAAATTTTATACAACAAACACAAATGCATTTTATAAAAATTATTAACTAAAATATCGTTAGTTTTTTTTTTGGAACAAATTGTATAAATTTATATGCATGGAAGGAAGCTGCTACGAAAATGGAATCAGGATAATATTATTGGGAAGTCTAGTAGTAGCAGTATGCATGTGTATGTGTGTGTGTGAGACAACTAATTATTCTTTTATTTTTTGTAGGGGAAACACAATAAACATTTATCTATTGTTTATTCATCACGAATCCATGAAACCCAACAGCCAACAGCAGTCCATTACACACCTAAATCAAACACAAATTAGGCATGTTGTACTAAGGATTGAAGATCAATTGTGGACAAAGCCCCAAACACATGGAAAAGTAGAGTCCTTCAATTTGGATGCATCCTTACTGTCATAAGAGTCATCACTCATCAACTTACTTCACTTAATAAACTATGGAAAAAATTGAGAAATCTATTGTGCAAAAATATATAATGAAAAGGGATATCAAAGTAAACGTTCTAATTTCTAAAGCATGCATTTTGGGTTCCTTAGATAAAGTTTAGAAATATGACAAAAAATAGATAAAAATACTAAAAAATCTTACCTCCACGGCTCCACCTCTGGTCGGCTGGTCCTCTGCGTCTGTGGATCGTGAGGGAGCTTAATCTTACCATGGAGCAGCTTGACGCTGGAGGTGTGGAGAAGTGGTGTGTGGAGCTGGGGGGGGGGATTGACGCTTGTGGCAGTGGTCCGTGGAGCCTAGAGGAGACGACGACTCGAGCTGCTCAAGGTGTGGAGTGGTCCGAGTGGATCGTTCGCAAGCTCGCAGCATTGGCAGGTCCGGCACATAGCAGCGCACCAGTCACCAAAGGAGAGGAATGGAGACTCAGGACCGCCGGAATGGAAAGGAGAGCTGGAGAGGATTGACAATCTGAGATTTGAGACTTAAGAGACAGAAAGAGTGAGAGCTGAGAGCCGAGAGGTCAAAGATGACCCAGACGAGGAGACTAGAGAGGCGCAGCGCGGGTTAGGTTTAGGGAGTCGAGAACTTCACTTAGCCTTAGGGTTTTTTTTTTTTTAAGTGTGTGTGAACTGTGAAGGCTTGAAGGGGGGGCTGAAGCACTGAAGGCTGAAGCAGCGAATTAACAGGTCACCCACTAGGTGACCCGCCCAAACCCACTGAACGCGTTTATAAACGGGTTGACCCTTGACCCGCCCAATTATTAAATGGGTTAACTTTTTTAAACCCGAGCCCATTTTAAACAGGTGGGTCCGGGTGACCCAACGGGTTATGACCCGTTTTTCTAGGCCTATTTGGCTGATAGACTACTAAACCACTTCTTTTAATTACTTCAAAGAATATATTTAAGTGTTTGAAGTGTTGTTTTATTGTTTCTAAGAATACTAGAACATCATCAATGTAAACTATTGTAAATTTTTATGAGGATTAAATATTTCATTCATCACATTCTAAAATTTTGAAGGATATTTTTAAGACCAAATGACATTACGTTCCATTCGTAATATCCAAATAGTATTGTAAAAGCAATCTTGTACCTATCTTCTTCTGCAATTTGTATTTGCCAAAATCCAAACTTCATATCAAATTTTGAAAAAACTGAAGCATTAGAGTCTATTTAGTAAATCCTTTTTATTTTGTGTTGGATATCTTATCCATTGAAGTGCTTTAATTAATGGTTTGTAATTAATTACTAATTTAGGGGCTCCTCTCTCAATTTCAGCTTGATTTCTTAGGTAAAAAGCATAGCAACTCCATGGAGATTTGCTTTTTCTAATTATTTTTTTAATCTAGTAATACTTTAATTTCCTTTTTACTATATTCTAATAATTCTTGATTCATTTGAATGAGTCTTGCTTTCGTAAGGATTTTCTCTTCATAAAATTCTTTTGTATAAGGTAATTTACCAAATGCTTCTTTCGTGAACAAAATGCGTAAGGTAAATTTGAACAAACTTTCTTTTCTAATTTTTCTTTAAATTGTTCGATTTTTAATTTTGATTTCCGGAGATTGTATTATTTCCTGAATCTTTTTATGATGAATTTCTTTTGATAATTGCTTTATGTGTTTTCTCTTGTATCTTATTAAATTTATTTTTCTTATGGTTAAGTCTTTCAATGTATTAACTTCCTTTTCTTTCATTTTATCAATAAATTCAAATAAAACTTCTTGTCCTGCAATATGTGTATGAATTCCGTTTTCATCAACTTGAAAAGGGTAGATGAGAGCAAAAAATGGCGTACCTAAAATAATCTCTTGTTGCATATCCTTGACTAATATAAAGGTAGTTTTAAGGCAAATATCTTGATTACAAATATGTACATATGATATTTTGAATTGTATTTGAAGTTTTGAACTATTTGCACCATATAATTTTGTGGTTATTTTTTCATAATATTGAGTTGAAATTAGACCTTCTTGGACACAATTCATATCAGCACCTATGTCGAAAAGGGCACGGGTTTCTAAGACAAAGTTTTTATTAATTACCAATTTTACATTTGTATACCATTTATGAATATTTACTTTTGATAAAAATCCTAGAAAAGCTTCTTTTTCTTTGTCGTCTTCTTGGTTTTCTTCATTTGTTTCTTCATTTTCACTTTTAGAACGAATTTCTTCTTTGTCATAAAGTAAATCTACTTTAATTCGCAAACTACATATTTGTCTTTTGATATCATTTATTTCTTCTTTTGTATTGTTAATTTCATCTTGTAGATCTTGAATTGTTCGTTGATTTGATTGACCGGATGAAAATTTTTTTTCTTTATATCTATTAGTTCTCTAATATTATAATCTTCTTTTGAAAATTTAGGTTTTTCTTCTTGCATTAATTGCTCCTTTAATTTAGTCAAGTATTTACTTTTGAATTCTTGATTGTCTACATGTTCTAACATTTCTAACATGATTCTACTTTCTTTCAAAATTACATTTAAAGATTTTGAACATTTATTACAAAACCAAAATCCTACTTCTTTAGTACAAGGTTCGTTATTGTCTTCAGAAGACTCTGATGAATATTCTTATGAGCTTTCTTGAACTTCATTAATTATTTCTTCGAAGTCTAATGACATTATTTCTTCAGAATCACTGCTAGCTATTAAAGCAATCATTTGTTTTTTGAGTTTATCACTACAATCTAATTCTTGAATTTCTTCTTTTATTTTATAGTCTCTACTGTAATGACCCTCTTTGCCACACTTGAAACATATTACTTCTTTCTTGTATCTATATTTAGAATTTCTACTTTTCTTCTTACTACTCGAAGGTTTATAGTAATCTTTATTTTTATTCTTGTAATAGTTTTTGTCATATCTCTTATAATATTTCTTTGTTGATTTTTGTTTATGATTTCTTTTAATTTTTCTTGAAGGGGCTTGAATCTTCTCATATCCATATTGAGTACAGAAATCCCCTAATTCACCTTTATTTTTCTTAAATTCACATCTCATTTGAACTTGAATTTTAAGTTCATTACACAATTTAAGGCCTTCATGATTTATTACATTTATTATTTGACCATATGTTACATTTGTATAATTTGTTCATAGAGTATCTTTGATTCTTTCACGAACTCTTTGGACAAATAATTTTGGTAAACTTCCTATAAATTTTTCTTTCCAAAATTCACTTCTACCATTTGTTCTCCAAAGAACTTTTGTAAGGAACACATCTTTATACCATGTAAAGGCTTATAATTTTGGACAAGTCAAATTTACTAATATTATACTTTTTTTTTTCTAATGCATTATTAGATTCTCCTATAAAAGCTTTAAGGATTGACCAAATAAGAGAAGAAACGACATCACAAGTTTAAGTTTCTTGACCATCTTCAATTTTAACTTTGTCAGCAGAGAAAATTTCATCTCTTTCATATTGAGTAATATAATTATTTCACTAAGCTTTGAGGGATCCATTATGTAACGCCCTGACCCATTACGTGGGCCCAAAGTGCTACTAATCTATTTATTTACTTGATAATCCACATACTAATATCATGTACGCAGTGGAAAATATAAATATAATCTCCACAAATATAATGCCAGTGTAACGACCCCGACCCGCCACGTGGGCCCGGAGTGCTACTTTAGTGACGTCAGTGTACCTGATACCTTATTCATCAAATATAAAATATACATACGCAGTGGAAATAAAATATAAAATTCTCAAATTACATTACTAGAGTTTTAATTATCTTTATACAAAAATATATCCATTTTCACATAATTACATGCCACAAAACTAAACAAAAACAAAATATCTATCTACACACTACCTACATAAAATTTACACCACTAGCCCGACTCCTCTAGCCTGCTAGACCCGATTAATAGGATTCTCTGAAAAGACAGTTTGTAAAGTAAGGGTGAGGCACAATTCAGTAGGGAAAAGACTAAGTTAATGTCAATGTGTGGCCAACATGCATTTAGTACAGAAAATAACAGTTTACTAAGCAAATAAACACATTTATGAAAACATTCTTATTTTACACTCACACACACAATTAGCCAAGGATCGGGAAGATTACCCGCCTATACAAGTAGCTTCCCTATACTCTAGTACCATTATTGCTACCAGGGCACTCACCTTTCTTAGTAAGTCCTCGAAGTTATCTTATTAATTAACCATATTCACATAAATTAACAGATATGCATATAAGACACTCCCTATGACAAACACGCCATTTACATCCCCATGGCACGAGTTGTGCGGCTCGAAGGCTGGACTAATGTCCTGGGGGATCCACCCAGACAGTAGTCATACATACTCTTCGCTAACATACTCCACGGGTACACACAGCTCCAACTGCTGGTCCAATTGCCCTCACCCAGGAGGGTGCATTCACCTCACGTAGGCAAATCGAACAAGGTCACCCTACACCTCTCAACACAGGTGTGGGCGCACACGGCCACATAACAAATCTCTAGCAACACTACCATACTCACACTACATTGGTCCCTAGGGTTCCTAAAGCATATCATGCAATTTAGATAATAGAAAATGCAATTTAAAACATCATTTCACATATATTTCTTGTTATTCCAAAAACCTGGCCCCGGGGCCAAAAATACAATCCAGCATATAGTCATCAATTAAAACTCGGCCCTTGACCGTCAAATAATAATTCTGGCCCTTGGCCAATCAAACAGTACCCGACCACTGGCCGTTAGTTTAAACTCCGGCATTTCATAAACAGTTCTAGTATTTTCACAAGCATTTTCAATATTTCTTAAACAATTCAGTATTTCAAAACCCCAAATTCAAATATACAATAATCCATACAAATTAAATCATCTACCACACAAATTTTCACATTTTAACATATCCATATAAATAAACAAACTTTCCACAGTTCATTTTATTCAAAAATACCATACCATATATCCTACGTTTGTAAAACCCATTTCGAATGGTTGGTTTTCAAAATAGCCTTTAAATTTCCAAATGAATAAATAAATAAATAAATATATAAATTTACACCTTTATAATTTATATAAACATAATAGTTAAATGATTCAAATTTCATAATATTACTGACTTAACTTAATCCCCTTACCTGATTCCTGAAAAAGCCCGATAAAACCTCGGCCTACGCCCCACGGTGTTCAAAAACCTCTGAAACCCTGAAATTCAAATTTCACCATATTATTCGTTACAATCTTTAGAGTAACTTTTCCTAAAATTTCCCTAGATTCTCAATACCCTACATAGCCCAATAAAAGCCTAAATTATTAAACTTACCCCCAATTTAGGATTGATACCCCGGAGCTCTAATTCGAAAACTCGCTTCGGTTAGATTGTAGAGAATCTCCCCACGAGTCTCCTGACAATTTCTGTTCGTTAATGGGGCTTATAGTTTAATAGAAATTGAGGTAAGTTTGAGATGTGACCTTACCCCAGAAGATATACCTACGCCGCTTCTACGACAAATCCATTCCAGTAGAAATGTCGATGGCGGCGAGCAGAGTCCAACAGTATTTTCAGATTTTTGATCGGCCGAATAACGGAAACGACATGGACAAGAGTCGGAGAGAGGAGCAGAGGAATGAATGAAAGAAAAAATTAAAAAAAAAACGCCTCTATTCTTTGCTTCTCCCTGAAGGATCTCAGGATCCTTCAGGTGATATTATATATATATATATATATATATATATATATATAATAATTATTATTATTATTATTATTATATTATATTATATTATTTAATTATTAATTAATTATATAATTAATTATTTTTAAAATTATAATTATAATTATAATTTTTTATTTTTTAATAATAATTTTTTAAAATTTTTTTTAAATATATATTTAGGATCACTACAGCCAGAGTTTACTATTCCTATCCATAATCCAAATTAACTATTATCACTTGTAATCACATATATACATGTCTGCAAAACATAATCCTCAAATACCAGTATTCTCAAGTCTAAACCATCCATATCTCATAAAACTTAAAACATAGAACATAAAACATAAATTTATGTATCTCAAAATTAACATAAAACTATACCTTTTTTTCTTTCTATTTTCCAAAAATGCTATAAAACTTCGAACTCTCTAAGCTCGATTTCGAGGAAATCCAAAAAAAGATAAATTCATATTCGAGTAAGACACATCTCAATAAGGGAATAAATAATATATTAAAACAGCTGGTGGCTAACACGAGTTTATATAACAACATAATATTTAATATTTGAAAATCGTCACCATAATTTCTGAAATCATTCTCTGAACCTAATCAATCACATGTAAAAGAATTAACCCATGAGATTACCCAAGGATAGGGGTGATTCCCGCTCATACAAGTAGTACCCCTTTGCTCTGATACTTAGGTAACCCGAAGGTCACTACTAAAGCATATTAGGGCACTCACCTTACTCAGCAAGCCCTCTAGTGTTAGATTGATCTCGTACTCACATAGTTCAAATAAAAGTTTACCAGCGAAGGCTCCCAAGAATAGAGAAATCTACCTGCCCATACAAGTAATTTCTCTCTGCCCTAGCACGTTATGTAGCCTACTGCTACACCTGATACAACTAGGGCACTCGTTTTTCTCAGCAATCTCTCAGGCGAAGAGTTTGCCTCACCCAAACGTAACATTTTCTACTAGCATAAATACTAATAATACCATAATACATTATTTTTTCTGTCATTATTCTGCAATTCTTATCTGTTCATGTTCTCAACTTTATCATTTCGTAGCGTTTCACTTTACGTGACTCTTTCCCATTTTATATTGTTCACATTTCACATTTCACATTTCATTTTCATTTCATTTCATAATATACCCAGCATTTTCAACTGTTTTAATTAGCATCTTTTAGTTGTTTTACCCAACATTTTTTAACTGTTTTACCCAGCATCTTTCAGCTGTTTTACCCAACAAATTTTAATTGTTTTACCCAACATTTTTCAGCTATTTTACCAAACATTTTTTAACTGTTTTACCTAACATCTTTCAACTGTTTTACTCAACATCTTTAAGCTATTTTACATGGTTGCATTAACACTCACATGGAGTATGTTTCATATAACATTTTCATACTCTTCAGTTCATTTCCTGTATATCCTGCATCTAATACATATAACATATTTCCACATAGAATTCTTATTTACTCATGCCATACTATTTAGCAGTAAAAATTCATAAATATTTTTTTGTAAAATAAGTCAACTTAAATTTAACATTTATATGCTGAAAATATACCTTTCATTTCTTACATAATTATCTTGAAAATATATTTCACTTTCGTCAGTTCAATTTCACATATACGTATCTAATAAAATAGCCATAGGCTCAGAAAGCATAATTTAAACGGTTGGCATTTTAAACTCATACAAAGACATATGCACGTATATTCATAACATATTTTATTTCCCAATTAATTCATAAAAATCTAATTATATATATATATATATATATATATATATTCCTCCTTACCTGGTTTCTTGAATTACTCCAACAGAGACCCCGAAAAATACTTGTGGCGCTCACCCGAGTCTTGAATCAAAAATCCTAATTCATTAAATTAACCATAAGTAAAATATTATTTTAATATTTTTTAGGGCCATAAATTCCAAATAAATGGTTATACCCTCAAATATAACCAATTCGCCTAATTTCCCAAATCTCACTCTTACTTTGGAGTGGGTCAAAAAAACCCCAATTGGAAATTTACTCATGCCAAAATGACAATGATCACGACTAGGACCCCGTAGTGGTGCCTGATCGTCGATTTAACGACAGATTTAAGGAGAAATTAAAGATTTAAAAGAAATATACCTTTCCCCATGAGTGGTGCCTACGCCGCTCCCACAATAAATCCGTTCCAGTAGAAATATTGGTGGCGGAGTTAGGAACCTAACGATTGCTTCCGTTTTTCGATCGGCGTTCATTAGGCCGACGAAATTAAGGAGAGAGAAGAGGATGACGGAGGAGTGAGACGGAGACAGAGAGAGAAATTGAGAGAGATGTAGAGAGGCGTTGAAGAAGATGGAATTGGATTTCAAATTGAAATCCAATCCATCCTATTACATTTAATATATATTATTATATTATTAAATATTATATATATATATATATATATCTTTATTCCAATTTTTTTACTATTCCTTTATATTTTTTATTTATTTAATTAATTTAATAATGTTTAATTAATTAATTATTAATTACTCTTAACTTTTTTTTTTCATACTATTTCTTCTTACTTATTTATTTAATACATTAATTTAGTAATGTTTAACTAATTAATTGATTAGTAATTTTAATTAATTAATTTAAAAAAAAATTTTTTTCCACGTTATTACATTATTCCCTCCTTAAAAGAATTTCATCCTCCAAATTTCTTTACTAGACAATCATTTTCTCATTTCAGACATTCATTAACTCACTATATCCCAATATTTATATCCAAAGAATTTATACATTATCCACAGTGAAATAAAATCATCATATAAACTTCTCAATCATCCATAGTCAAATTAAATCACAATTATCTGCCTCAGTCGGGATCAACCGGTACACTCGTCCTGGTCCACCTCTACGTAGAGCTACTTGCTGGTTTCTCCCGATACCATAACCTCTGAAATCAACTAAACAACCTTATACCACACATTTCCATATACTCCAATTTAAATATCAAACACCCAAGTTGATCACAAACCGTTAAACCACAACACCTAAATTATTCTCCTTCAAAGATTTTTCTCCCTAAATCAACCAACCTAACCTTCGAGTTCAAATTCCAAGTTCAAATTTCTATGCTCGGAAACATCACCATCGATGGATTTACCATGATTTTCTGAAGCTAGCTACTTCTTCAGAAAAACATAGAAGACCATCAAGGGATTTCTACCCCCAAGCTTAGGAAACACAACTCAGAATTCCTAACGGTATCCTAATCTACCCATCCCTATCCTTATCGCAACTCAATCCTATACTCTGATATAAATTATTCATAACCTAATACTCAAACATTTCCATATCCAGGCGATATGAAATTAATCACACTTCCGGCTAGAGATTGCTCTCATACCATCTGTAACGCCTCGACCCTCTATGTGGGCCCAGAGTGCTACTGATCCATTTATTTACTTGATAATCCACATACTAATATTATGTATGCGAAAAACATAAATATAATTTCCACAAATATAATGCTAGAGTTTACTATTCATATCTATAATCCAAATTAACTATTTCCACTTGTAATCACATATATACATGCCTCCAAAACATAATCCCTAAATACAAGTATTCTTAACCATTCATATCTCAGAAAACTTAAAATATAGAACATAAAACATAAATTTATACATTTCAAAATTAACATAAAAATATACCTTTTTTTCTTTCTATTTCCCAAAAATGTTATAAAACCTTGAGCGCTTTAAGCTCGATCTCGAGGAAATCGTGAAAAAGATAAATTCATATTCAGGTGAGACACATCTTAGTAAGGGAGGAAACAATATATTAAAACAGCGTTTGACTAACATGAGTTTATATAACCACATAATATTTAACATTTGAAAATCGTTACCATAATTTCTGAAATCATTCTTTGAACCTAATCAATCACATGTAAAAGATTTAACCCACGAGATTACCCAAGGATAGGGGTGATTACCCGTCCATACAAGTAGCACCCCTTTGCTCAGATACTTAGGCAACCCGAAGGTCACTACTAAAGTATATCAGGGCACTCACCTTACTCAGTAAGCCATATAATGTTAGATTGATCTCGTACTCAGACAATTCAAACAAAAGTTTACTAGCGAAGGCTCCCAAGAATAGGGAAATCTACCCGCCCATACAAGTAGTTTCCCTCTGCCCTAGCACGTTATGCAGCCTACTGATACACCTGATACAATTAGGGCACTCGCCTTTCTTAACAAGCCCTCAAGCGAAGAGTTTGTCGAAGAGTTTGTCTCACCCAAATGTAACATGTTCTACTAGAATAAATACTGATAATACCATAATACATTATTTTGTCTGTCATTATTCTGTAATTCTCATTTGTTCATGTTCTCAGCTTTATCATTTCGTAGTGTTTCACTTTACGCGACTCTTTCCCATTTTACGTTGTTCATATTTCCTATTTCATTTCCATTTCATTCATTTTCATTTTCATTTCATTTTATAACATACCCAACATCTTTCAGCTGTTTGACCTAACATCTTTCAGTTGTTTTAGTCAGCATCTTTCAACTGTTTTACCCAACATCTTTCAGTTGTTTTACCCGGCATCTTTCAACTGCTTTACCCAGCATATTTCAGCTGTTTTACCCAACATTTTTTAGCTGTTTTACCTAGCATTTTCAACTGTTTTACCCAACATTTTCAGCTGTTTTACCCAACATCTTTCAACTATTTACCTAACATCTTTTAGCTGTTTTACCCATAATCTTTTAGCTATTTTACATGGTTGCATTAACACTCACATGCAGTATGTTTCATATAACATTTTCATACTCAGTTCATTTCCTATATATTCTGCATTTCATACATATAACATATTTCCACACAGAATTCCTATTTACTCATGTCACACTATTTAGCAGTAAAAATTCATAAATATTTTTTGTAAAATAGTCAACCTACATTTAACATTTATATGATGAAAATATACTTTTCATTTCTTACATAATTATCTTGAAAATATATTTCACTTTCATCAATTCAATTTCACATATACGAATCTAATAAAACAACCTTAGGCTCAGAAAACATAATTTAAATGGTTAATATTTTAAATCCATACAAAAACATATACACGTATATTCATAACATATTTCATTTCCCAATTAATTCATAAAAATCCGATTTAATATATATATATATTTTCCCTTACCTGATTTCTTGAACTACGCTAATAGGGATCCCAAAAATACCTGCGGCGCTCACCGGAGTCCTAAATCAAAAATCTCAATTCCATTAAATTAACTCTAAATAAAATATTATTTTAATATTTCCTAGGACCATAAATTCCAAATAAATGGTTATACCCTCAAATATAACCAATTTACCTAATTTTCCAAATCTCACTCTCGCTTTGGAGTGGGGCATAGAAATTCCCAATTAAAAATTTACTCACGCCAAAATGATAACGATCATGACTAGGACCCCATAGTGGTGTCTGATAGTCGATTTAACAGCAGATTTAAGGAGAAATTAAGAATTTAAAGGAAATATATATTTTCCTAGCAGTGGTGCATATGCCGCTCCCACGATAAATTTGCTCTAGTAGAAATGTTAGTAACGGAGTTAGGAACTCAACCGTACCTTCCATTTTTCGATCAATGCTCGTTAGACCGACGAAATTAAGGAGAGAGAGGAGGATGACGGAGGAGTGAGACGGAGACAAAGAGAGAAATTGAGAGAGATGTAGAGAGCGTTGAAGAAGATGGAATTGGATTTCAAATTGAAATCCAATCCATCCTATTACATTGAATATATATTATTATATTATTAAATCTTATATATATATATATATATACTTTAACTTATATAAATATATTATAATAAACTTTTATATATATATATTTATTCCAATTTTTTTTTACTATTCATTTATTTATTTATTTAATTAATTAATTTAATACTATTTAATTAATTAATTAATAATTACTCTTAACTTTTCTTTCATACTATTTCTTTTTACTTGTTTATTTAATACATTAATTTAATAATGTTTAACTAATTAATTGATTAATAATTTTAATTAATTAATTTTTCTTTAATTCTTTTTCTAGGTTATTACACATTAACTCCTTGTGTGAGAAAATAAGCTACTGTTAATTCTTGATTACCCTTTAATTTGTAGGCTGTAGCGGCCATAGCCATTTGTTAGATTAAAGCAACAATTTGATATTTTGTAAAATCGTCTAAATTCCATTCATAGATAGCAGTTCCATCAAAGGTTCCACTAGATCTTGGAATTTCTTTTTCAAATAATAAAGTTTGAGGACTTGACATTTTTTAATAACTTTTCTTACTGTTATTTTTCCAAGTATTTCTTAATTTGTTCATCACAAATTCACTGTCACTTTGGTTATTAGAGTTTTTCTCAAGATTATAAATAGTTTCTTCTTTTGATAGGGTATTTATATTTTTTCTTTATCTTGAAAATCCTTTTTAAGTATTTCTAAGATTTTTCTCATATCTTGTTCATTTTTGGATTCTAGATTAAATTTGAAATCATCCTTTAATGTAAAAGGTTCTTATATAGGTTTTTGTTTCTTTATTTTACTAGATTTTCCTGTTTCGAAGATATTACTTACCGTAGAATCTAGAGTTTTTTCTAGAAGATTTTCAATTCTAGTAGATTGATTTGCCATAATATGGAGTAATTGATTAGTGCATTTATTTTGACTAATAATTTGATCCATTGTATTATTACCTTCTTTTACTTCTTTAAATGGCGAGGCTATAGTTTTTTCTCCCTTGTATTCTACTTTTAGTGAATCTAAGGGTGGATAAGTTAAGGACTTTTCTTGATCTTTATCAGTTAGCTTCCAAGTCTTTTTATTATTTTGTATAGTATACACAACATAATTATCTTTATAATATTTAAAAGATGAAATATTCTTTTGACATTACTTTCATCCATTCGGATTTGATTTTCTCTTTCTTTTTTCTATTATGCTTTAAAAAGGAATTTATCCTTATTTTTCTAATTAGACCTATGCTTGTAGTCTTCTCTTAAGGTTTTTATATCAATTTTAAATTCTTTATTAATGACTAATAGGTTTTTCCTTTGTTCTTCATCTAATATTTGGGTTGTATTTGGTGAAATTAAATGACTCTTTAGATTCTTCTTGATAATAACCATGAAGAATTTCAGATTCAAAATTTACTCCTCTATGCTTGTAATACTTATTAGGCTTGGTATAGACACTCGAAATACTTTTCCTATTTAATTCTTAAGGTTGTCTTATTGATCTTGATCCAAGACTCTTATACTTCTAGAAAATAATGGTGCTTGAAACTTTATTTAACATTTTCATCTAGGTCTTGAATTATACTTGTTGCTACTGTGTTTTGAATTCCCATTGCTTTATCTTCTTCATTTTCGTCTAATTCTTCAAAGTCTCATTCCCCCTCAGTTTGAATTTCATGCCAAAGAAGTTTCTTTGGTTGAGATACTAACGATGTCCTATCATTATTGGCCTATAATAAGAGGCTAGATCTTTGAGGACTTCCTTTGATCGCATTTGGGAAGATAGTTGAAGTTGTAACCTCTTATTAATCATTTCTAGATTTGCAGATCTACAATCCATATTATAATTTTTTGTTTGAATATCAAGAGTTAAAAGTTTGTATAAAGATTCATCATAAAGATCAACTCTTATATTTGGATAACATTCAAAATAAACCAACCTTCAGCTATATTTGATTATAGCATTCTTAATAGAGAATCATTAAATTCATGATGTCTTTCATCTCTCAATAACACACACACACACACACACACACACTTATTAAGACTTTCTCTCGTTAAAAAGAAAAGTCCTACTTGAACCATTCCTATATGGATTCTATCATAATTTGATTTGAATATTGTTAGATCTTCTAAACTAAGCAATCTCTTTTGTTGTCTTGCTTTGTCTGTAGCTAGTGAAATTGATTTATTATAGTTCCTATACTTTTAATTAGTGCAATTAAGGACTTGCACTTACTAATTTCATGCAATTATTTTTGACATTTTAATTAAATATTGAATTATTAGTAATTTAATAAAATTGCTTGTGTATATAAAATGTAAAATTGATTTTAGACGTTGCACTATTGTTTTTTAATAAGTTTACTATTTTAAAAAAAGCTCAAATAGTTTTATTCGTTGTGAAGTAATTATGAATTTAAGTAATTATGAGGCTCAAATGAGTCAACTAATTTAAGGGTGAAATTTGGAAAGAGTTTCCATTAATTTCAATTCTCCAATACATAATTATTAAATTAGATTAGATGATAGTTTTAATTAAATAAAATAATAAATACAAGTTCTTAATTATATAAATTAAAAATATAGGGAATAAAATATATCCTAACTAAAAATACATCCGTTTCACTCTAGTATTATTCAGATAAAATCACGTGAAATGCACGTGACATTGACTACTAAAACGGGAATTTACGTTTTAAATAAAATCGTGCGGTTGGATGAGTCAAAGCGGGCCTGCCTCATCGGAGTTGGGCCGCCACTTGCATTATCTTCTCCGTGAACTTTGAAGCACGCAAAACCAAAACCAGAACCAGCAAGAACAAAAGCGCAATGGAGATCTCATCGGCAGCTCTCTCTCTGCCTTCTGTACAAAAGCATCCCCTTTCCATACCGCTGGCTTCGACAAACTCTACCTTCTTCAGCAACGCCCACACCATTATCTTCAACCGCAAAACCAAGTCCTCTTCTCTGGCTCTCGTCGCACGAACCACCGCAAAAGGGCGAGCCCGAAGAGGTCTCTCCTGTACTTGTTTGTTCGGCCTGGGCATGCCTGAGCTCGTCGTCATTGCCGGTGTGGCTGCCCTCGTCTTCGGCCCCAAGAAATTGCCCGAAGTCGGCCGGAGCATCGGGAAGACTGTCAAGAGCTTTCAACAGGTCAGGTTTTTTTTTTGGAACTCGCGTGATCTATTATTGGTTTCTCATTTCTGGGATTTTATTTATTGGTTTATTCTTGATTAGTTGTAGTTGTTGGTTTTGCTTGTGTTATGGAGTAATTATTGGTTTTATTGGTCTTGTCTGAAGTTATTGGGGGAGTCAATAACTCAATGTTAGGTTATGAACAAGGATAGTTTGTTCATTTGGCTAAATGCTCCTATTTGGTTGCTGAGAGAGCAAGGGAAAAGAAAGAAACTAGAGTTTTGTTGCTGCCTGAAAATCGAATTGATCTTCGCGAATCGTCCCAATCACGACCACTTGAAAAAAATAAAATAAGAATGACTTAGAGGACCCGGGGTGTACTTCAAGGATCACTCCGATGCCTAAGTAAGAGACTAATCAGAGGTTCTGAATTGTCATAGTAGAAAGAAGCGGATATGAGATGCTTACCTCCCCTTGGAATTCCCTTTTTATAGTAACAAGGGTAGACCTTTCCCCAGCTTAGCATTCATGAGGTACCATTATATTTAGGGGGTTACAAGAAACTTATGGGTTGCAAGTAACTCATGCAAGTAACTTTCGGGCGGTTATGTAAGCCATCAATTGCTACTTCTGTAATCGCCATTGGGGATTATTAATAGTTTAGTAGGAGTTACGCGAGACACCCAGTTACCTAAAGTTGACCTTAGCGGTTGCCTGCCTCCATGGGAATATTTATAAATATGGGCGTACTAATTTTGGCCGTATTATTCCCCCCCCCCCCCCCGGCATACTCTTAAATATTGGAAGCAAGTTTTCGAGAGTAGTAATTTGAACTAGTTCCTTAAATAACCAATAAAGGTCAATTCCAATTAATTCCGTCCCCATTTGGGTAGGTAGGCCTTATAGCTGAGGTTTATTTGATAACCGGCTCAATCTGTGTTGGTTTCAATTCTTAATCGGTCTAATCCGAGCCAACGATTCTAGCCTCCAGCTTTATCCGAGCCGAGACTACCACATTAACCGGCTAAATCCGAGCTGGTTTTGCTCACAATTGGTTCAATCCGAGTTGGTTCTTACCTCAATTCGACTCAACCTGAGCCGATGATTCTAGCACCCAGCTTTAACCGAGCCAAATATAGCAACATGACCGGCTCAATCCAAGCAAGTTTCTCCCCGAATTGGCTCAGTCCAAGCTGATCAATGTTTTTACTTGATTTTTTTTATACCTCTGCTTGATTCGAGCTGGATGCTTTGCGATTTTTTAGATTAAATTCCGTCCGCCTTATGAGTTGTGCTCATCAGTTGGGCCAATTTGGTGAGTAATGTTCACTTGCTTGCCTCATGAGATGTGCTCATCGGTTGGGCTAGTCTTCGAGCCTCATGAGCGATGCTCATTAGATTGGTCATTGATGGTCTAGGCATGTTGATCCACACCATTGGGATTTGCGTTATTGGGATTCGTGCCATTGGGGTTCACGCATCGTGAGTCTATAAGTTGCTTCCTTCCCTTCCTTGGCCGCTTCATCTAGGTCCCTCAGATTTTTCCTTTTCAAATTAGTCCAACTCCTTCTTGTGGTCATGGTCAAGGATAGAAAACCTCCCAAGGGTTCCCACAGACGGCGCAAACTGTTACTGCCAAGAATCGTACGACTTTTGTTAAATCGCCCTTCGGTCGTGACCACCTGAAAGGAATCAGATAATAATAGCTTGAAAGATGCCATTTTTATTAGTCATGCTACGCCCACTCTAAAATAGTAAAATTTTACTCACTAATTTTACATGCTCACATGGTTTTCGAAGAGTAAATGCCTTATCATCAATTTAAAGTATCATGACATCCTCTTAGTTGTGACAGTGACAGTTTTTTGGATTAATGGTGGACTGAAGATTTTAGATTTATAAAAAAAAAAAGGATAGGGAATAACTATACAAATTTTAAATGATAATGAAACTAGATGTATTCTAATGACAAAAAACATTATTTTAATATGAGCTCCATAGTAATCAAGATTCTGCAAAAGTAAAGAAGGTAGCAGTCTTGGCCATTTCCTTTACACAGGTTGTGATTTGGACTTGGTAAGTTTTGCAATAATGATGATAAATTGTTTGGTTATGTAAAGTTGCCAACTGCTTTATAGTGCAAAATGTTAGTAAGCGAAACACACAATTTGTTCATATAAAAAAAGCATACTCGTAACGTGAATGTTGAGTTAATAGGGATATTTGGAAAATATAATTCGTTAATTGTGCTTGGTAGATGGTATGGTGCTTTTTTCAGTCGTTAATCAAATTTCAGTTAAGTGGACAACACTGAGCAACAAACCATTAACCAACGTGCTGCCTTGCGTGCATAGTGCTTGTAAGCGTTGGGTGCTTGTTTGGAAATTGGATTTGTGAACTTACGTTTTTGAATCTCAAAACATCTCGAAAATGTTAGAGCAATCAGTCAAATTTTTATTTTTATTTTTTATTATTTTAATATAAAAAATCATGATACTCCCAAAGTTGGGTATTCCATTTTAGTGGTAAATCAGATCAAGGGCCACTTGGCTCAATGTCCTAAATAGCAGCCTTGACTGTTTTGCAATGTGGTTATGTATGATTTTTGGATCCCGATGTCATCATCTGCACTACCACAGCTGTGGGAATAAGTATTATAGTCATAGTGGCCACTATGAATTGCAACCACTGCATAACAATCGCATTCATTTTTCCCTACGTTCAATCCCCATTAACTAGGTGACTTGAGGAGTGGGGGTAATAATGAGGATCACAATGATAGACGATTAATTTTTTTTTTTGTAGTACTTATAAGGGGTATAATAATTTTATAATCATAATACTGTGCTTTTGTGGCTTATATTATGTAATATGACTATCTAGGTTACCCAAAAGTTTGTTAAAATTTTAAGAGTTTAATTGATAAAATACTGGAAATTGTATAATATATTATTTTTTGTGCGCCTAATAGATTAATGGTGTATGTTATATTACATGCCTAATCTATTCTATTTCATTAATTTCTTTATCAAATACTTGTCGCATTATGTGATCTACTTGTCAGCTTATTTTATATGATTAATCCATGACTTTTTTATATTTATGGTCATAATGAATGAAAAGTGAAAAGGGAATGTAAAATTTTCTTGTCCATAGCATTTTAAGATAGTATAAAATTTGTTATCCTTACTAAACAATGTTGCTAGGTTAAGGTGAAGGTTCTAAATTGCATTAAAAATCCTACTAGGTAGGACTCTCTCCTTGAAACATGCAAATATATGGAGAGGGATAAGGCTCTAGGTTTTAGTGGCTTTATGATAGCTTCCTTTCAGGATAGTTGAGAGTAGGGGTGAGCATAATTTGGTGAAAACCGAATTAACCGGCCGAAATTGGCCGGTTCGCTTTGGGTAAAAATCCTGGTTCGGTCGGTTCAGTTATAATTCTACAAAATTTCGGTTAATCGGTTTCGGTTCGGTTAAGGGTAAAAAAAATTTTGGTTAACCGATTAACCGAATTACTAATTAATTAGATTTTAAATATAATTTATGCATATAAATTTTGCTTATGCAAGTGCATTAAGGAGTTTAATTAAGCTTGCTTATACTCGGCATTATTATTAGTATTATTATTTTTTGTCGTTGTTTTTCTTGTTTTGGATTCTTTGTTCTATGGTAAAATATTATTTTCATTAATAAAATTAATAAATAAGGTATTTAATTAAGCTGGATTTAGTTTTTTTAAAAAATTATAATTGTATTTTGCTTCTAGCAATTAATTTTAAATGATTTCGGTTAAAATCGGTTAACCGAATTAACCGAATGGGCAATTCGGTCGGGGTTGGTTCGGTGTCCTTCGTCAATTCGGTCGGTTCGGTTAATGGTATTATTTAACCGAATTTTTCGGTTAATTCGGTTAATTACCCAAATTTAACCGAACCGACCGTTTGCTCACTCCTAGTTGAGAGGTGTCAGGAGGATGTTATGGAGTTCTTCATGAGTTTTATGACTTTTATCTGGATGGGGCAGTGGGAAAAATATCAACTCTACTTTTATTGCTCTTGTTCCTAAGAAGGAGCATTCTAGGAGGGTGTGAGGCTTTTAAACAATTAGTTTGGTTACTAACCTTTACAAAATCTTGGCTAAGGTATTGGCTAAAAGGCTACGAGAGGTTTTTGTTAGCTTTGGTGAATTCCCAAGAAGGGGGGGGGGGGGGATGAATTGGGTATTTAAAAAATTTATCCCTAGGTCAACCAATCTAACAACAGTATTGCACAAACGTAGGGTCTTTTTATTTAATCATAAACCCAATTAATACGTGTACAACATATAATGAATTAAACAAAATACATACATGTGCTGAAAATGAAAGTGCAGAATATAAACTGTGAAAATAAAAAGTACACGCATGATATGTTATCGGGGTTTGGCCAATACTGCCTACGTTCCCGCCTCTAGCTCGCAAGCTTGATGATTCTGCTAATGCTCACTTAACGGGTGGAGCGGCACCGGTTACAATCAGGTCAAATTAACACAGGGCTGACCTCAACTTTTACAAATTCTCCATGTGGGGCAGAGAAGGCCCTAGGTCAAATTCACAAGGCTGACCTCAACCTGATCCTTTCGGGTTAGATCAAACCCTCTCAAGCTACGCCTGGAATACAATCAAATTACAATGCCAACCATGTACAATATAATGCTTCTTCAATAAGCAGATATGTACCAATACAAATTAGTTAATGCACATCAATAATATAGGTAATGTAAGATCAGTGATGCGAATCTTTGTGCAAGTAACACTCAATAGGGTATTATCACTAATATGCTCAAGAGTGTTCTAATTAAGCTATTTCTTTGAAATAGTATATATCAAATCTCAATAACAAATCAGGGTTTTAAAGATGCTAATCAGATAATCAAACTATCTCAAAAGATTTTCTTCAATGAAATGAGCACAAGAGTAGTTTGAAAATATTGTAACTTGTAGAAAAATATTTTGTACAACAAAATCAAGTTATAGGAATCTTGCAATGACAATGCAAAGATCTTCAAGCCTATGAGTTTATCTTAACACAAGATTTACTATATTCAAATTTGTGGGATAAACTTTACTAAACTCCCCAAAATAATATCAAACAATCAAGCCAAGCAAATAGGAGTATAAGCAATCTATACTAATCAATAACCCAATATAGAGCTCTTACAAAGCTAAGATGTATCAAGGGAATGAAGATTTTGAGAGTGTTTTGAAGTAAAATGGGCAATATGAACTTTTGGAAATAGAGAGGATTTTTGCTAATGATTTTTCCTAATCTGTTACTAATCCTTACAAATGAGCTTATATATATAGACCAAGGCCTAATTATGACCGTTTAGGACATGTAAGGCATTATTAGGTTTGTTTTAAATCAATTTAGAAAAATTAACCCTGTTTAACCCTTTTAACCATGGTAAATTATTAAGTAACCCGAGATGATTAAGGTGGCTGAACTATGGTTCGGTCGCCCGAATAGACTCAGCTCTAACAAGACATTTTGAAATTTCGGTAGCCCGAGTCTAGGTTCCGTTGGCTGAACAAAAGTCAGAAATATTATGTCCGTAGTTCGGGTGCCCGAAGCTAAGTTTGGTTACCCGAGGCCCTTTTTGAACGCGAAGGTTCGGGCGCCCGAGTTAGTGAAAAGTGCTCTGACACTTGTTTGGTTGTCCGTGGATGGTAGGTTCACTTCTGGTTCGGTCACCCGAAGCTGGGTCAAACCGCTGACTTCCCAATTGCTCGGGCGCCCAAGGTGTTTTGAAGACCTTGGGTTCGGTCGCCCTACCTCTCACAATTATGCCAACTATGTTCAATTTCATTTCAAGTTGATCCTTTGATTGTGAATGTGAATGTGAATGTGAATGGGGACAGTTTGTGCATATGTGTAGGGACCTAAGGTATTTTCTAAGGCTATTTTAAGATAGTCCCAAAAATCCGGTATCGGTCTGAAACCTAAGGTGTAGTCCCAAGAGGGGGGTTGAATTGGGTTATTTAAAAATTCCTTAAATAACCATTCTTTAAATAAGCAAAATACTGCCCAATAGAGTATGACGATAAAATACAGAGTGATCTACTACACACCAGGCTAAACTCAAATACTACAGCACTAAAACGGCCAAACCATGCTCTTGGAGATTGTTTTAATCCATACGATGACTTCTTGAGCCAACATATTAAGTTTGACTCCCCCTGAGCAACAAACCCAAGGGTTTGCTCCATATATACCTCCTTATGAAGATCACCATGTAGGAAAGCATTCTTCACATCTAACTGATGTAGAGGCCAATGACAAGTAATGGCTAAAGAAATGAACAAATGTACTAAGGCAAGTTTAGCAACCACGGAGAATGTGTTCGAATAATCCAAACCATACACCTAAGTATTCCCTTAGCAACAAGGGCCTTCAGACGAGCCACAAAACCATCAGGATTGACTTTCACATTGTACACCCAGCGACAACCAACCACACACTTATCACAAGGAAGTGGTACTAAATCCCAAGTATCATTATCATTAATGCATGCATCACTTCAACCATTGTCGTCCTCCACCCAGAAAGGGATAGGGCTTCAGAAATAGATCTTGGAAGAGCAACAAAACACAAAGTACTAACAAAGCAGTAATAAAAGGGTGACAAGAAATCATAACAACAAAATTAGAGATCAGATAATGGGTACAAGTGCGTTTACCTTTTCGAAGAGCTATTGGAGGATCAACATCATGAGAACTAAGATCATCCGATGAAGGAACTAGAGGCACAGTAGTAGAAGCTAGAGGAGGCACTTCCCCCTTGGGTCGTCGTGTGTATACCTGGGGATGATTCAAACGACGAGAAGCACTCAAACTGGATGAAAATGTAGGAGGATTAGGAACAAATACTAGGTCTGGATTTGGAAGGCAGGGAAAAGAAAGGGACTCATCAAGGTCAACAGAACTCAACGAATCAAAGTAGTATGGTGTAGACTCAAAAAAGGTGACATCAGCAAGGACAAAGATTCTATGTAAAGTAGGACAATAACATCGATATCCCTTTTGAGTAAAGGAATAGCCCAAAAAAATACATTTGAAAGCTCATCAATCCAACTTATCCATTCCTGGAGATGGCTGATGGACAAAGGACACAACCAAACATATGAGGAGGAAGAGAGAACAAAGGAGCCTTAGGAAAGATAACTAAATATGAGATTTTACCACCAAGGACAAAGGATGGCATTTTATTAATGAGGGAGTAAACAGTGAGCATGGCATCACTCCAAAAGACTTTGGGGACATTCATTTGATACAATAGGGTACGAGTGACTTCAAGAACATATTTGTTTTTCCGCTCTACAACTCCATTTTATTGTGGAGTGTGGGCACAAGAGGACTGATGGATCATACTAGAGTTTGGGACTGATGGGCACAATTGGGTTGAATTGGATCATTCTTTAAAACTCTAGTTTTTTTTGAAAAACTTAATTGGAACTTTTCAAAATCATTTTTAAGAGTTTTTCAAGTAATGATCTCTAGGTCTTTGATTCTTAAGGAGCTTCACATATCTAAATAGCATTAACTTTGAAGTACTTACAAAAATCCTTCTAAGCATGGTCTCCTTAATCACCAAGTCTTGTAGCTTCTCGAGGTTCACTTTTGATTTCAAGATTTGCTTGGCCTTTAAGCTCTTCATTTGATGTTCATTGCTTCAATGTGCTGAGGAGCTTTCACTAGATTGACATTGATCTTCAGCTTACTTCCATGTTTAACCGCGGGTGTCCTTTTACCTAGATCTGAAATCAAATCACTCAACACCACATGTTAAAGCATCCTTCATTTTGTTATCATCAAAACAAGATTGAAAAGCCCAGTTAGGCCAACACGGTCGACCGAAGGGTGCCCTAAGGTCATTTGGTTCCTATGGTCAATCTATGGTCATGTTGAGCTTATAATTACCTACATGCATGACATGCAGAGATTATTACAGACCGATATAAATTATTACAGATCAATATAAAAATGAATGCAAATACAATAGAGAATAGGTCTTCATTCTTTTGATTCTTCAAACACCATAATGAAACTTTATCTTCATAGTCCGTATGACTTGCTTGAGTTCCTACCAACAGTGCATGCTAAGGATAAACCTGTTCAAGAAGCTTAGTGCACAGGTGAGAAACATTGGTTTTATTATAATCAAAACGGGATCTGACTTATAAAGTCAATAGTTTTGTAGGGGCATTGTTACTCTGGAGCTGTATGCCTTCGTTAAATGCAGACAAATTTTTAGATGTAGTTTCAGTTGCCATAGGGGTGGGTGAGGATGTGAGGAGGAGGGAAGGGAGGGGAGTTAAATTGGATTTTGAAAAGCATATGATATGCTGAGATGGGGTTTTCTTGAGACTGCTAGGAAGGGTTTTGGAGTTGTTTGGGCAAAATTGATGAAGGTTATTTAACTACGTATGTCTATCATTGTGAATGGTCAACATAATGAGTAGTTTAAGACCTCTGTGGATTAAGACAAGGGGACCTCTCACTTTTTATATTTATGGTAATGGTTGATGTGTTGAATTGGTTGATTAGTCATGCTCAAGGCTTAGATGTGATTTGTGGTGTTAGGGTTTGCAGGGAGGCTTGCTGTAGTCTCTTTTTGTAGATGGCACTATTTTTTTTCCTCAAAGAAATGTTGTGAAATTTCGAAAGGTTTTAACCTTAAAATTTTCAATAGAATTTTTTGAGATCAAAGATTAACATGCCCAAGAGTTGGGTAGCTGGTATTAATATGGGGAGGGGTGCGTTAGAGGGTTTCACCATGGCTGCACCATTTTAGATTGGCCTTTGACTTATTTGAGTCTTCCTCTTGGAGACATAGTAGTCAAAGGCGTAAGGCATGCTAAGGCACAAAGGGTGCCTGGAGCGTAGGTGCGAGGTGAAGGCATGGCCTCATGGAGGTGAGGCGCACATTTATTAAAACTGTCCATAAAATACTCTACATAATGAATTCTTGATTGTGAACACATTAGGACTAATATATTTGAATTTTAAAATATCAAAATACTCAATGCTAGGACATAAAAATGAATACTAACACAAATTTTAGTAATATGCATTGTTCATGCTATAAGCTCCACAAAATAGAAGCAGCAATAAGTGGCAGGGAAATTGAAAAAAAAAAAAACAAAAAACAAAAAGCAAAATCAGCAGCAGTGCAGCACCGACTGATGCCAGAAATTCCAGTTTGCAGAAACAGAAATGCTGAGAAAAAGAAATGCTTTCAGGGGAAAAAAAGCTCATTTCCCAATAAAATTGCAAAGAAAAAGGGGAAAAAACATTAATGAGGTGGCACAGAGCAGCAGAGCAGTTCAGAAGAAGAAGAAGAAGACAGAAGAGCAGCAAAGCAGAAATTTCAGGAAAAGAAACAGAAATTTAAAAAAAAAGGGGACAGAAAAAGGAAAAAAAAAAGTTGGGGGGGGGGGGGATCGCAGCTTTGACTGATAGCAGTACAGCAGGCCAGAAGAAGAAGAAGAAAAGAAGACAGCAGGCCAGAAGAAGAAGAAGAAAGGAAGAAAGAAGTCTGACAGCAGCTGAGTATACATGTCAGGAAAAAAGTGGCAGCAATTCCATAAAAACAGCGAAAAATAAAGAAAAAAGAAAGAAAACAGATGGTTGAGATTAAAAAGAAGAAAAAAAAAAGGTATAATCCGAACATTTGTGACTTGTGAGGCACACCTCACTGCTCCTTGCGCCTTGGTGCACCTCACTGCGCCTCTTAAAGGTTGTCTCAACTCAACCCCTGTGAGGCGCAAGCCTCATTGCCTCAGTGCGCTTCATGCTTGAGGCATGCCTTTAACTACTATGATTTGAAGCCCCAATTCCCCTCCTCTATGGTTCCTGCTTCCACCCTCTTCTTCTTGTTCTTCTTCCTCCTCCTCCTATCACTCTCTATTCTCTTTTCTCCTCATCTCTCTCTATTTTCTCTCTCCTCTATTCTTTTATTTTTAAAAAGCAGAAAATTTATTATCTGATATTCTCTTTTAGCTGCCATATATCATAATTCGATTCCAGTTAAAAAAAAAAAAAATCACAAGTGACTAAATCAGTAAATAATTCAATTCCAGTTTGGACTAAAATGATCAGTGTTTTGGGAGCTTGGTCAATCAGGAATAGACTAACTAGGAGTTATCAAATCATGCCATAGCCAAAATGCCTTACTGGAAACAAGCTGTAGACTGCAGTCTCTGGCAACAATCATGAAGAAACATGAAAGAAGTTCGACAAATGTTCTAGAATTTGAGTCCATGTTGATAAATGTCCAAACATAAGATTGATCTTAGAAATAAAAAAATTTTAGCCACCCGGAAAATGAAATGAAATACTAAAGTTAACCTGACTATAAAATTTAAAAAAAAAAAAAAAAGCCCAAGGAAAGAAAAGCAATTGTGGATTGAGATTATCAGTAAATACTGCAATTCTCATGGTAGACTGAAAAAAAAAAAAAGTGAAGTTTGGCAAAGTACACACCAAAGAATTGCAGAAAAATCTTTAGGAGTAGATTATATAATGCTGATGGAAGAAGTCATAATCAAGCAGATGGGAGAAGGTGATGGCAAATCAAAAAGAGCAAAGGAGAGATAGCAACACTACTTATTTTCATAAAATTGAGAATGCTCAAGGAAAAAGAGTTTTCCTCAAAATTCAGATAAAGAAAATATTTTACAGGAGCCTGAAGTTGTTTATCATAAGCAATACTTTATAAGGTGAAAGCTTAAGGCGAGGCGCTGTAAACCTTACGAAGCGAGGCATAAACCTTTTGGGAATTTTATTTTCTAGATAAAAATATTTAAAGAAAAAACTAATTGTTGGCGATTCAAAAAATACTAACTTTAATTCATAAGTAAATCATGCCGCAAGATAGTAGTTATGACATTACAAAGTTCAAATTATTTCCAAGATTTAAGATGCAAATCTCAATTATTTTCGAAGGGTTCAAGAGTTATAGAGAACACCTCATATTAAACCATTCCTTTCATGTAAACACGGGGTTAAAATTTTCTAGCCAAATCTAACTTGAGATTCGAACAAAAAGGCTTGCCTTTTGAAAGCAGTTTGTACTGCGATTGAGCCTTTTAAAACATTGATCATAAGTGATCAATTTCATGATTTGCTTCCTAAATATGACAATCAACACAGAAAAATACTTGGTACAATGTGTGCACTGCTTAAGTGTACAAGAAAAGTTTATGTATAAAGCAATGATATGCTTTGTGTTCCTTTATTTGAAGAAGCCCCCCCTCTCATACTTCTCCTCCTAAACTCCACACTATAATTTCCTTTTCTTGGGTAATAAAATTCATTGAATTGGTTATGCATTGTTCAGAGTTTAAAGACATGTAACACATTCAAAAGCTCTCTCATTCAAGTTACACTCTTTTAAAATCCTTTGGGAGTTGATGGAATCAATATATGGCCACTTTATAGTCTACCTCATTTCATTTTGAATGATAGCTCCTCTTCCTGATTTCAGATTAGTTCAAGAAATACGTAATAGAATTGCATGTCATCAGCCTCTTGATTGTACCTCATTGGCCTCTCGTTTAGTTTTGGTCATAAAGACAGTAAGATGGATTTTCTTCTAAGCAACGGAAAATAGCATGATCAGTATCTTATCATGGTTTTTAGGAAGATTCAAATCCGAGCAACTCTTGCCCCGAGTTTGCCAAGGTACCATCCTAATAGCACAGATATTTCTACGAAGGATCTTGTCCACATCAGCCAGGCATTACAGTGTCAAGACAGTCTCCTCAAACATTTCTCTAACGGTTTCTCTGCTCCTTAACACACTTTAAACATAATAAATGGAATATTGGAATTAGATTTCTGTTTTGTTTTATTCAAACAAATATTTATTAGAATGAAATTTAGCCACACTTTCTGAATTTTCTGTCCTGTGTCTCTGTCATGTCATACTTTTATCGCCATGTCCCCATTTATTTTTATTTTCCCCCACCCCCACACCAACAAAAAGGTGAGAGAAGAAAATATCACAATTGTACAAGTACAACTTAAACTTGTCTATTCACATCTAAAATATCTCTAGGTGACATCAAGGGTATATATCAATCTTTAGACATGAAAGGAATGTTGTTGAAAACAGAAGAACAGCCTTGTTCCTCTGTTTATTCTGCCAGCCATAGCCATGAATGCTTTGTGTGGATAAGAAAAGAAGTGATATCAAAAGGTGCATCAACTAACTTCCCATTGCACAGGCAACGGTGACAATGACTGTGGCTGTGTTCAAGCAAGCATTAACTCAGTCAGGTAAAATTTGTTAAAAGAGTTTGAAACTACATACTAGCATTTTAGTTCAAGCTTTAAGCTGGTTAAAGTTTACCTGAATTAACTAGTGCAACACATAAATAGATCCAAACATATAAAACAAGGTGGATTTGGCCTAGTTCAGAAAAAATTAGATAAAAAATTTGAATCTGTAACCACAACATATAGAACACCTCTTTCTCCAGCTGTGTCTAAAGCTCAAGTTATTCATTCCATCAGTCACAATAATTTGCCCTATTTACCAAAATATGACTACAAAAACGTACATGGCCTGAAATCAAAATGGAATTCCAGTCAGTATATGACTTTAGGCAACTGTGAGGTTTCAAATGGAGATAGCATGGTGGGATAGTAACAGTGTAGTTGAAAGCAGGAGTAGCAGATGTTACTTAGGGGAAACTGATGTAATGGCCGTGAATATTTTCCAAAGCAAGCCCAACCTTGCCTATTATAAATTTGCATTTTTTGTAGAAAAAATATAATTAATAGAACAGAGAGAGAATTACAAAGAATAAAGGACAAAACGTTGTCCTAAAAACAAACTGAAACAATTACAATAAAGACCCCCCCTCCAATCCTTCTAAAGACCAGAAAACGAGACTCCTAGAAACAACCCTAAAGAGTGTGCCCAAAAGGAAGAAAGGAAGATGACTTTATGTCTGTATCCCAAAATAAGTGTGAAGGCACTGTTTTGTCATCTAAGAGTAGTTGCATTCTTTTCAAGTCACAGTCCAAAATAGAGCAAAAACAGTGGATTTCCACAACAGCCCTTTCTTACTCTTCCCCAGACCCCAATACCACACCCCAAAAAAAAAAATATCAACAGTTCGTGGCAATACCATCGTCTCATAAAAATTTGATAACTAGAGGTTTTCAACAAATGAGAGAAGAAAAAGATCTGAACCAGTAGCACCCTCAATCCAAAAAAATTCCTCACTTGAGGAAAAAAAATGTCCAAAATTCTGAATAAATAGTTTTAGGTCATCAACCTCTCATTCATTGTAACTCCTGAAGAAACAAAAATCCCAAGAAAGACAGCCCTCCTCCAAAGAATAAAAGGAATTAATTGAGGCATTATGAATAGAAGACAGTCTAAAAAGGCAAGGAATTAACAACAACAGAACCTCACACACCCACAAATATCCTCCCAAAACCAAACAAGATTTTAGTTTCCAACTCTGAATCAGGTAAGAGGATAGAAGAAATGAAGCAACCTGTGAAATATACTTCCATGGGCTCACTTGAGAAGCAGTATCGCTACCTGTAGTATCCTGACTCGATGCATATCAGTGATATCATACTTATTTCTATTTAGCTTGTGCCATAAGGAATCGACCTCCAAGGTAAACCTCCATAACAATTTCCTTCAAGCTTAGTCTCTTGACCATATCTCAACTAATGATCCTTCTCTCTTGCCACCTATACCTGACCAGAAAAATCTCTCATAAGATTCTCCAAGGCAGCAGCTAGCCTCACAGGACCTTTAAAAATAGAGAAAGCAATCAAATGGGAATATTAGAAAGAAGTGCGGTAATAAGAGTAAAAGTGACCCCCTAAGGACAAAAGAGCCCTCTTCCACAGTCAAAGGCGCAAGGCGCACCGAGGCGCAAAGGGTACTTGGAGCCGAGGCGCGAGGCTCGAGGCAAAGGTGCGCACCTCACGAAGGTGAGATGCACAATTATTAAAATTGTGTACAATGCCTATTTGGTGGGTAATTGATATATGAACACATCAATAGTAATATTAGAGTTTAAAATGCCAAAATGTTCAATACCAAAATTGGAAATTTAATGAAATTGCTAGGCCGAAGGCCCGAAAGCATCAACATAGTTCAACATCAAAAGAAAAGAGTACAATAAAAGATTTCATACAAATTACAAAACAGCAGCCAAACTCAGTAAAAAATGTTATATATTAGTTATAAACTTGCATTAAACTACATAATTAATTATAAGAAGAAGCAGCAGGCAGCAGAAGAACTGAAAAAGAAGAAGAAGCAGAAGAAGAACTGAAGAAGAAGAAGAATGAAGAAGAAGAACTGGAAAAGAAGAAGAAGCAGAAGAAGAACTGAAGAAGAAGAAGAACTGAAGAAAAAGAAGAAGAACAAGAAGAACTGAAGAAAAAGAAGAAGAAGAACTCATGAAGCTCCTGCTGGTTTGAAGGCTCGAAGACGAACTGATGAAGGGCTCCTGCTGGTGTTGTGCTGCTTTGAAGGGCTGAAGAAGAAGGGTTCTGGCTGGTTTCGTGCTGGTTCGAAGGGTTGAAGATGAATCCTGCTGGTTCGAGTTGAAGGCATGAAGACGAAGGGCTAGGGCAGTAGGGCTGGTTCGAGTCGAAGGCTGGATTGCTGGAAGAGGGCTAGGGCTCTTCTGGCTACATTTTCTTTATTAACAGCTTCAAAAATTTCAAGGCGCGACTCACTGTGCCTGGTGCATCGGTGAGCTTCTATGCGCCTGCCTGTGCCTCTTAAAGGTTGCCCCACCTCAACAGGAACGTTGGCCCACTGCGCCTCCTGCCTGAGGTGCGCTTTTGACTACTATGCTTCAAATTCTGAATCAATTTATAAACTAAGAGTCGTTTCAATTATTATCCATGTATTTTGTATTTGTGCTAATCTGACTATAATAATCAAGGAGAAAAATTTAAAAATAGGAAATAACCCTAAAACTTGAAATTCCCAAAATCATAAAATTTTCAAAATAAGATACCTAAGACTCTAAGTATATGCCTAACATAAGTGCACTGTAAAGACGGCCTAACATGTCTTTTATCATTTACTTCCTACCTTGTACTTAGATTTGAACTTTGATATTTTTACTTTGGATGTGCCGGAGATTTTGGTTTCAATCAAGACCTTGACTTTTATGCACATATTTGAATTTAAATTTGGGTCTTACATGAATTGGTACCAAATTTCAGGAGCCATATGTGGCCCTCATCTGGAAATTATTAAAGAAACAATATTAATATTGGATGATAGTTTGGTCACTGCTTACTTGATACCAAAAGTGACAAATGAAGATTGTAGAATTCTTAAGCGGTTCTAGGATGATTGCAGGAAAAGGGAATATGGGTTCTTTGCTACTCTTTTTTTATTTCCTCTTTTCTATTTTTAGTTTGTCATAATTTACTCTTTCCCTATTTTCATTGCCCATTCTCCTTTTTTGTGTCAGAAGTTTTGCTCTGAAGATCTTATTTCTTTTTCCCTCCTTTCTTTATCATTTTTGAAATTTTTTCAACAATTCCTTTTGGGAGGGAAGCGTGGGTTTTGGGGGTTGGGGTGCTCTCTCACACTGTTTTGCCATTAAATGTCATTCAAAAAAATGGAAGTGTTGTTAGTTGTGTAATTACTCTCTTATATGTTTGCTTTTTTCATTTGCTATATAGCTATATCATATTGTCATTTGGAAGGTCGTGGTATATTCAAGCAAATCTTCTGTGAAATTTATGAAAATATTGTACATAGTCCTCACATTCATACTCTTCTGGGCAATTGAAAGCTTTCTATTGCGTAATCATTTTTTGGTTCAAATTTCTCTTTCTAAGAGTTTATCTTGCAGTGAATTAGCTATTAGGAGATTATTTTGCAGCATATCAAGTATTAACCACCTTTCTTTTTATGCACTTATATGGTATTTTGATTTGATTCCTTCGAGTTCCAATAGATAAGAGCTCTTCCCTCTACTGATTACTATTGTTTCTCCATGTTTCTTCCCCATCTGAACCCTCTTCCTGTAAAGAAGCTTGCACTAATCCTTTTTGGCAGCAAGCTATGTCCGATGAGTTGCAGACTTTAGAGAAGACTTGCACTTGGGATCTTTTAGATCTTCCCTTGAATAAGCCTTTGGTTGGCTTCAAATAGATCTACAAAGTCAAAACTTGATCTGATAGTTCTATCAAGTGCTACAAAGCCCATCTTGTGGAAGAAGGGTACACTTAGTAATATGCATTGGCTGCGAGGAGACCTTTGCTCCTGTGGCTCGTCTCACATTGGTGCATAGTCTTCTTGTGGTTGATGTAACACATTGTTGGTATCTTTTTCAAATGGATGTCAAAAATGCTTTTTTGAATGGTGACTTTCAATAAGTTTATATATTACCTCCTGCTATTTTTGTTCCAAGAATAAAGTTTGCCTCCTATGATGTGCACTTCATGGCTTAAAGCAAGCCTCTCGAGCTTGTTTTTCTAAGTTTAGTGCCACCATTATTGCTTTTGGGTTCGTTTCTAGCACATATGGTTCTGATTTCTTTATCCTTAACTGTGATGGCATCATCCTCCTTCTTCTATATGTTGATGACATGATCATCATAGGGGATGACATTTGAGGGTATTCTTGCTTTAAGGAGCTTTCTTAAAACCCAGTTTCATATGAAGGATTTTGGCTGTCTTCACTACTTCTTGGGGCTTGAAGTTTCTTTCTTTGATGTTCGCTATCATTTCACTCAGGCCAAGTATGCTACTGATCTCATCTCCCATGCAGGACTTACTGATCACATAATTGCTTCAACTCCACTTGAGCCCGATGTAAACGTCAATCTAAATATGTGGGATGGATCTTCTCTCCCTGATCCTGCACTCTACCAACGATTTGTTGGCAATTTAATCTTACTGTTACTTGTCTTGATGTGGCGTATGCTGTCCACGAGTCAATTCATGGCTGCCCCTCGGTCAACCAATCTTGTTGCTGCCATGCAAATTCTTTGCTATGTGAAGGGAATTGTATCTTATGGTATTCGTTTCTCTCATGATTATACCCTCGTACTTCACGCCTCTTTTGATGCTGATTGGGCTTGCAATCTTGTTGATCACTGGTCCACCATTGGTTTCTGTTTCTTTCTTGGCAAGTCTTTAATATTGTGGTGAATCAAGAAGCAGGATTTTGATTGCACGATCAAGTACTGAAGCTGAGTATCATGCTTTGGAAAATAAAATTTCTGAATTACTGTGGCTGCATTTAGTACTTGCTGATATGGGTGTTCCAATCTCCACAACCAATTTTCTTCATTATGAAAATCACAACTATTCAAATTCTGCATAATGATTTCTTTCATGAACTTACCAAGCATATTGAGATAGGTTGTCACTTTATTCGGCAACAGATTCGTCGTAGCATTATTAACTTGACTTTTTCTTTCTTCCTTCTAGAAATCAGCTGATTATCTTCACCAAAGCACCCTATCCGAGTTGATTTTAGCAGTTGGTTTACAAATTTAAGTTGGTCTCTCTACCTACTTGAGTTTGAGAGGGGGTGGGGGTGCTAGTTTATATATAGCATGTATGTATTTTAGGATTGTGTCCATCTATGTGCAGCGGTGTATTTTGTATAAGTAGAGGCCTATTGGCCTCTATGAACAAAATTTCCCAATATCTTGTTTAGTTAACATGGTATTATAGCCATTCCATTTCCTGATCGAGTGGCTGTGATTCATCCACCACTGACCCACCTTCATCTATCATGTGCATAGAAGGAGCCCTAGGGTTCATCTCTTTCCCCACACAGGCCCTGCTGCCACAACCGGCCTCTATGGTCTGATCGCTGCCTGCATGCCACTTCTATTGTCACACACTGCAACTAGTGCTCCATCACAGCTCTCTTCCACCATGACGGAAAGCTCTCCTTTCTTTTTCTCTGCAAGGACAAAGGAGCCTCCTACTTGCTAGCCTCTATCCTTGAATCTTGGTAGCTGCCGCCTCAACATTGGCATGACCTCTGCGTGTATATTGCTGCATGCTAAGCTCCACTGCCACGAACCAAGCTACTTTGCTGTGGATCATCACTACCAAACGACGATGCTTGCTTTGGTCGCTGCATCATCACTAGTGGTGCCATCATCATTGCTGCTGACGCCCTCAACGGACAACATTGCCTCACCAATGTAGGTCACCAATACCACCAGACTCGTAACTGGCCTCTCTTCAACTACAAACCACTATATGTAGGTCTCCACCGAATCCCTGCGAACTTCCCCCATTGAACATATTGTTAGAGCACCATCACCCTAGGTCTGCCTTAGCCATACTTGCGTCACTGTTGCCTAGTTGTACCACCATGTTCAAAGTCACCACAATCTGCACCACTGTCACCAAGTTGCTGCTTGCCACCATCGTCGCCATCATGCGCCACCGATCCTTGCTGCCAACCGTGACCTTCCCTGCACTACTCTTGACATGCCTCCACATACTGTGTTCACAAATTGTTTATTGTCCGCTGTCCTGAGATCCCCCTATTAGCATGAAGAAACTTGAGGTTTTTTAGCCCATCACTGTCATTCTTGATTGCCATAATTATAGATCTTGGTCTGATGATATGCATATCTTTCTAAAAGGGAAAAAATTAGGTGATATGTCTATGGTGATGTCTCGTTGCCTAACTAAAACTACAGATGAGTTTGATGTCAAACTTGCAAACTTTCTCGAAGATTTGGACGACAAAAATCATGAAATCTTGACTAGGATTTGTAACATGTTCAAGCTTTCTATAAGTGGGCAATTTGGATGACTCGAAATTGCGAAATAAGTTTGGGACTTTTTTCAAGCAAATATGATAGTCTCAATATTGCTAATGGTTATCAATTATGGGGTGATTTTCATGCATTGAGACAGGAGCCTAGTCAATAAATAAATGAGTTTCTTTCTCAAATGTAGAATCTTTGAGATCAAATGATTCTATATGAACCCAAGTGGGAGCATGATGCTTATGTTAGAAGGTTTCTCACGCATCTTGACTAGCTTTTCATTTAGTTTCTCATGTCTTTGTCATGAGACTACGAGCTTGTTCATGAATCGCTTCTACACTGAAGTCCTTTACAACCTTTGGAACAGGCAATTTTGGAGTTGCTAGCCAAGAATAATTGCCTAAGCTTACTCAAGACTCTACAAGGTGATGTTGTTTTAGCTGCGACCTCTCGTTCCTATAAGATGGGACAAAACACTGCCACAAGGTTGGGAACATTCTTTTCTGAATATCCTATCATTGATTGTAGGGTGTCATAATAAATGGCATATTTCTACTAATCGCCCGTGTAATGTTGTTGCAGAATGTAGATATTGCAAACTAAAGGGTCACTTACTTGACAATTGCCCTACAAGACCACCTAGACCAAAGGGTTATTGGAATTCAAGACCAAAGTCAATATTCCTTGACTGCTGCTCATTCTATTGCTGCTGCTGTCACAAAGTCTTCAGCCACTACCTTTTCAGAGCTTACCATATCAATTAGTTGATTTCATTCTCTCCTTAGAAAGGTGATATCACAATCCTTTGGCACGTACACTGCTTTGTATTTTTATTCAGGTGATTCTCCTTAGCTTTTTGACTTTGCTTGTTGTAATCATATGACTAGTGCTTTTAACATATTCTCGACACTTTCTAACTCTTCTCATTCGCCTGTTATTCATATTGCTGATGGAAATCATGTTTCTTGGTCACAAACATACTAGCTGTGTTTCCTTAACCAACTTAGCACTTCCCAATACTTATTAGATCCTAAATTCTCCTATTGTCTTATCTATGTTGGACAACTTTGTGATCTTGGACTCAAACTTACGTCTACCTCTACTAGCTGTCACGTGTAGGATCTGAGGACGAGTAGGTTCTTGGGGTAGGGCATAAGGTTGGACGTCAATATGAACCTATTTCACTACATCTTCCTATTTATCTACTCCTTGATCTTGTGCTGTCTCTGCTAGTTTTGAGTTGTCTGTATGACATTCTCACAATTGGGTCGTGCTTCTGTTAGCAAATTTCAATGTTTGATCAATTTTGGCTTACTTGGTGGTAATGTTTCAAACACTACTTTCAATATATGTCATTGCTACAACCATCTTTGTTTTTCAATAAGATTTGATTTTATATCACATGCACCTTTTGATTTGGTTTATTTAGATGTATGGGGTCCTTCTCCCATAGTCCCACTCCTACTATGGGTGGTTCTTGATATTTCATATTATTTATTGATGACTTTTCTAGATTTAATTGAAAAAACATTCTGAGCTACCATAAACTTACATTATGTTTGCCATAATTGAAAAGTACTTTTTGAAACGTTACCAAGTAAACCACAATTACTCAATGGTTGAAGTTTGCTAACAAAAGCATGACCTAAGCATGAGAATGCCATAGAGACAACTTAGCACTAACAAAGATGTGACAAGCGCGAAGAGTAGAATCAATAGGTAGATGTAGTGAAATGAGCTCATATTGACGTGCAACTTTCTGCCTTGTCTCAACAACCTGCACTGTCTTATGATCCTACACACAACTTATTATAGGTAAATGTAAGTTCGAGTCCAAGATCACATAGTTGTCCTACAAAGATTAGATTATAGGACAAATTTGGGAACTAGATATATAGGGAAGTGCTATTTTTGTTGTGGAAACACAGTTAGTATGTTTGTGAACAAGCATATGATTTCCATCTAACAGATGTACGAGTAAAGCTAGTGGCATAGAGAATCAATTGAAAGTATATATAAATGAGTACAGCAAGGAGAGTCAAAAAGCTAAGGAGAATCACTTGAAAGTACATACAAAGTAGTGGATCTGCCATAGAATTGTGATATCACTTGTTTTAGGAGAGAATAAAGTTGATTAATTAAGATGGTAGGTTCTAAAGGGGTAATGGCTGAAGACTCTATGACAACAACAATAGTTGAATGAGCAGCAGTCAAGGAAGACTTACTTGGTCTATTTGAATTTCGACAATGCTCTGATTTGGGTGATATTGTAGAGGCAACTGTCTAGTAATTGACCCTTTAGTTTGCAACATTTGCACTCTGTAATGACATTGGGTGGGCATTTAGTAAAAATATGCCCATTCTTATGACACACCCTACAATTAATGGTAGGACACTCTGAAAGAATATGTCCAGGCTTGTGGCAATGTTGATAGCATTTTTGTCCCATCTTATAGAATGAAAGGTAGCATCTAAAACAACATCATCTTGTGAAGGCTTGAGTAAGCCTAGGCGAGTTTCCTCAAATGACAACTTAGAAATCGTCTGCTTCAAAGTAAATAGAAGACTCCAATGTAGAAACCATGCGCGAAGAGGTTCATAGTCTTGCAACATTGACATGAGAAGTTGAATGAGATGGATTTGGTCACTATGCGTGGGAAACCTTTTAGCATCAGCATCACACTCTCAGTAGGGTTCATGGAGAGCCATTTGATACCAAAGATTTTGCATTTGAGGAAGAAACTCATTTATTGATTGACTAGGCCCCTATCTCTTTGCATAAAGGTTATCCCATAATTGATACACATTAGCAAGATTGGGACTTGTCGATAGTCATTTTTTGCCTAAACAATTTCATAATTTATTTGATTGATTGATGGATCTAGGTGTGCCAAGTGTCTTGGTCGTTGACAATTGGTGGTTATGATGATTGAGATTTTGAATTTGAAATTCACCAAATTCAAAATATCTAACCCCATTTTCACTCCACCATGCATGGTTTATAAATAAACTGTACATGGACCATTTCTTGCATGTCCAAGTGGGGGATAAGGGTGAAATATACAGAGAGTTCGAATTGTTTTGGGGTAAGAGAAGGACTTCCATTTTAGGAGAAGTTTTGAAGAGATTGCATCAATGTCTCTTCTTTTCTTTGTGTAATTGTGGGAGTGTGCACTTTAATAGTGAGTCTCCCACTTAAAATACATCGCTACACATCTTCAGGTTAGACCTATCATCCCTCTTTGATTAATTTTCAAGTTTCATTATTGTTTTGCATGAAATCATGTATGTTTGTGGAGTGAGTTTGTATCATATAAATTTTAAGTGTTTTTGCAATGTTTTATGAGTCCTTTAATGTTGTAAGAGGGATTTGCATGCACTTGGCCAAAGCACATTTGATTTTGGTATCCTATATTTCAAAATTGCATATTTGATAAAAAGGGATTTCATCACTCATTTCTCCTTATTCTTACGTTTGCATTGTTCTAGTTTCAAATCAACATGTCATCTAGGATAGGAGAATATAAGTTTCGTGAATTAGAATCATCGAATTTCATGCAAAATTGGAAGGAGAAAGTAAGAAGGCATGCAGGCGGTCGATTGGCCCAGTTCAGAGGCCAATGTTTGGCTATTTTCTTTGGAATTTTAGGAATTTCAATGATGTTGATGAGTCAAAACACTCACTAGAGTATATGGTTGACTTTAGTTGTTGATATTTTGATGTAGTTTTATGGTTTTCTTCATAAACCAAGAATCCTCTCTTCAAGTGTTTTCAAGAGAATTTAACAATTCTGGAATGAATGGCCATGATATGGCTTTTAGGCATTTTCTAGAGGTTTTCAAACCCATTTTCTAACAAGATTTCAAGGTGGGTTTGTGGTTCCCCACTAAAAAATCAACTTTGAAAGTTAAATTAGAAAAATGACCATTTTCAAAATAATCACCTATGAAGTGGCTTGAGGGTGGAGAAATGTTAGATTTTCTAAATTTAACAAGGTTTCAAGGCTCTGCTCTTGCAAAGAGTTTTCTAAAAAATCAATGTTTTTTCATTAAAATATGGGTTTTTCAACCAAGACTTCAAGTTTTTTTAATAATCATCAAAATGTTTTCTAAATTTTGAATTTGAAAATATTTTGATGAACTATAGATGACTTGGTTCTTCTTTTGAGAATATGTAGACATTGGTAGATTTAGCGATAACAATCAAAAAGCTAAAAAAATTTCTTCTTTTTCCGTTCTTTTTCTTTTTAAGTGTTTCTGTGAATGTTTGATGTTTTTGGAAAGGCACAAAAGTGGTAAGATCACCATGAGTGGAAGTTCTTTGTATGAATCTTATAAAAGCCTTTTTGAATGGGTTTTGGATAATGAAACCATTTTTGTAAAGAAATACAAGCAGAGATGCCTTCTGCAGGTAGACCTAGCAAAGCGGATTAGGTTGGATAATTCATGGCAGATTAGGTGGATTATCGGGTGAGGATATCCATGTCCAACTTAATTAAGTTGCGAATTTATGATGGTTTAGATTGGTTACTTTGTGGCGGATGATGGAGTCATTTCCATCCCTAATACAATATTTTTTTACCATTTGATAAACAATTTATTTTGTAACATAATAATTGAAGTAATTTTTAAAATTATAATTTGGTAATTTTTAAACATTTAATAACCAATCACAAAGTTATACTTTAATTTTTCAGATCATGAATTTAGAGGTTTTTGTTTCAATCACGAGAAAATTAAGTATTTGGGTTTAATTTTGAATGTGGGCATGGAGCAGACCCAGAGGCGCATATAATAGTGTAAGAGTTGGGAGTGTGAGATTAGATCTTGACCAGTAGAGTTTATGCTCATTGAATTGATGTTTAGTAAGCTTGAGCATATGAGATTATCAATAAATTTTGACATTAGTTACTGGATAGGCGAATATCTATTGGATAAAATCCTAAATTCGCCAATCGACTCATTTAGAGACGCATAGAAAAAAAGTTCAAACCATATTCAACTCATTTAATATATGGATCGGTTATGAGGCGGTTTAAGCGGGCCAGATTCAGTTTGGATTAATGGATTTTTATCCATTTTTCTAGGCCTATCTACAGGTGGTCAACCGCCCCTCAGAGGACGGTCGATCGACCTTGTCTGAGAGTAATGTAGGTTGACCAACCTTTGAAATTGGTTGACGGGCCCATGTAGCCTTCCTATTTTTCATGAAAATTTGGAATTCTTTATTATAGAAAATTGGTTTTTCTTGAGGGAAACACACACAACCAAGGTAAGAGCGGTAACCATTCACAGAATGGGTGCTTTAGGGTGCTAGTTTATCAATTTCATAAAAATGAATTAAGGAATTACCTTCTTTATTCACAATTGTACTCCTGAACCTAAAATTCTTTCAAAAAGGATTTCCTTTATTTTGCCTTTTCAAAACTAAAATAAAGTGGCAACTTATTTTTGAAAGAAAACGGGTGAGTTAGATAATCAATGATTTGATTGTCTACACTTGGTTTTCAAAACAATCACCAAATTTATTGGAAACCAAAAGGGCCACCTGAGCCTAATGTTGACAAGACTATCATATGTACTTGTTAGAAGGCCCTAAACTTCTTTTGCAATTTTGAATCGTCCAACTTGCTCCCAAATAGAAGGCTTGGGCATGAACCGAAGTGATGATCTAAGGATATATTCAATCCCAATCTTCGAGATGGTTTGTAATTTTGACATTAGGCTCATTTGTAGTTTAGGCAATGTGGCTTCACCAGTGACATCAACTTAATTTTATCGCCCTTTTAGAAAGCTCCACATATCACCAAACCAAGATCTATAATTGTAATTATAAAAAATGGTGGTGATGGGTTGAGAAACATCAAGTTTCTCCATGCTAGTAGGGTGATATCTCAATCGTGGACAATAAGTGATCTTTGAATGCAGTAGGTGGATGTGTGTTGAGACTTGAGAGTGGTGATGGGTTGAGAAACATCAAGTTTCTCCATGCTAGTTGGGTGATATCTCAGTAGTGGACAATAAGTGATCTTTGAATGCAGTAGGTGGATGTGTGTTGAGACTTGAGAGTGGTGCACAGAAGGCCACAGTTGTGGCAAGGACTGGTGGTACGTGATGGTGACGGTGGTGGCAAGCAGTGACTAGGTGATAGTGAGGCAGATTGTGGTGGTGCGGAACATAGTGCTATGATTGGGTGATAGTAGCACAAAGCATGGCTAGGGCAGATCTAGGGCAATGGTGCTTGAATGGTGTTCAATGGTAGATGTTTGTAGGGACTCGGTGAAGGCCTAGGTCTAGTGATCTAGGCGGATTAATTGAAGAAATTTCAGTTGGGAATCTAGGGGCATTGGTGAACTACAATGATGGTTTGCAATGTTGTCTCTTGTGTAGGGCTGCAAATGAGTCGAGCCGCTCGTGAGCTACTCGGTGCTTGATTCGATAATGGCTTGGTCGAACTCGGTTATTAAGTTAAACAAGCTGAGATAAAGCTCAAATTTCAAGCTTTTGAACTAAAGAAGCTGAGTTTGAGCTGGTTCATATTCGACTTGTTAGGCTTGTGAGTCGATTTGTTTAACAGCTCGCGAGTCGGCTTGTTTATCAGCTCATTTACTAGTTTGTTAGTAACTCATTGACTGACCCGATATTGAGCTCGTGAACAAACTCAATATTAATCACATTAAATTTTTGATTTTGAATTTTTTACTTTAAAATATATTTTTCTCAAACTATATTTATTAATTATCAATTAATTTAATTAGTTGAGCTCGTGAACTAGCTGAGCCTTGAGCTCGCCATGGCTTGGCTTGGCTTAGCTCATTTGTAGCCCTACTCTTGAGGGCGTTGGCAGCAGTGATGGTGCCCATTGGTGGCAACATGACAATCCAAGCATGCGTTGATGTTTAGTGGTGATTCATGGCAAGGGAGCTTGGCTTGCGGCAGTGGAGCTAAATTTGTGGAGGTGGAGCTTGGCACATAGTGACGTGGAGGTAGGAAGTCACGTTGGCATTGAGGCGGTGGCGACTAAGGTCTAACGACAGAGGCCTGCAATCTTTTAGGAGGCTCCTTCAGCTTTGCAGAGAGGAAGAAAGGAGTGATTGGCGTTGTAGGGGAGGAAGTCGTGATGGAGCAGTAGCAGCAGTGTGTGGCAATAGAGGCAACACGCAGGCAGCAATCAGGTCAGAGAGGCCAATTGTGGTGGCAATGGCCGTGTGGTTTTGTGGGGAAAGAGAAGAGTGCTAGGGATCCTTCTGTGTACACGAGAGAGGAAGGGGGGGGGGGTTGGTAGATGAAATGTGAGTTATTGTCTTGGTTAAGGAAGATAAAAAAAAGGTGACGAAGATGCTTTAGCAAGTTATTAATGAAACCAAGTAGAAGGCTTAAACTTAGAATTGATAAATGAGGAAAAAACTAAAAATATGAGATTTATTTGAAAATTAGAGTAAATGAAGTTAAGTTTGTATTGAAAAAGAATGAAAAAATGGAAAAGCCATATTACCTGATAACATCCCAATTGAAGTATGGAAATGCCTAGGTGATAAATAGAATTATATGGTTAACTAATTTATTAACACAAATATAGAAACTAAGAGTATTCCTTGCGAAAATGGAGAAAATAATTTTAATTCCTTAATATAAAAATAAAAGTGATATTCGAAATTGTTATAATTATCATGGAATCAAACTTATGAGTTATAGAATAAAATTTTGGGAAGGGGGAATTGAACAAATATAAACTAGAAATGAGGGTCTCGGAAAATCAATTTGGTTTTATGCTTGGGAGATTTATTGCAGAAGCTATATATCTTCTGAGAAGATTAATGGAAAAGTTTAGGGGAAAAAGGAGAGATTTGTATGTGGTTTTCATTAACTTAAAGAAAGCGTATGATAGGGAAAGTATTGTGGTGGGTGTTAGGAAAAAAGGGCCTTTTTGGTAGGGATGCTGATATATTTATGGATATGCATGATGGAGTAATGACTAGCGTTTGGACTATAGGTGGAGAGTCCAAGAATTTCCAATTACAATAGGTGTACATCAAGGATAGGCTTTAAGCTTTTATTTTTTGCACTAGTGATGAATGAACTTACTAGGAGTATCCAAAATGAGGTTTGATGGTGTATGTCGATACTTAGGATCTATTATGCAAACCAAAGGAGAAGTTGAGGATGTAATACATAAATTTAAAGCATATTGGGTAAGATGGAGAAGTGCTTCAAGCTTGCTATGATATTGTAGCATACCCTTAAAATTAAAAGAAAAGTTCTATAACATAGTTGTAGGACCAGCTATGCTATATGGTTCAGAATGTTGGGCAATTGAGAAACACTTCCAAAAAGTAAAAGTGGCTGAAATGAGAATGTCAATGTGGATGATTGGTATAATATTAAAAAAATAAATTGAAAAACAAACATATTCACAGTAGGTTAGGCGTAGCTCCTATAGAAGATAAGGGAGGAGTGACTTGGATGGTTTGGGTATCTGCAATGTAGGTCAATCTAGTGCACCAATGAGTAGGAGTGAGCTAGCCACTGAGTAGACCTAGAATAAATTGGAAGAGATTGTGTATAAGGATTTAATTGCCCTGAATTTGTTAGAGGAAATTGCAATTGTGTAAATTGGCAAAAAAAGATTCATGTAGCTGACTGCGCCTAGTGGGACTTATGACTTGGTTTGTTGTTGTGTTGTCGTTGTTAATCATGTAGTTACTCTTTCATGTGTTGATATTGTGAACCCTCCCCTTGTTCCCCCACCCCTCCACAGCCAAATAAATGAGAAAAAAACTTATTTATGGTTTTTTTTCCCTTGACATGGATACCTGTTTGCTGAAACAGTTCATAGTTGTTCTTTTAATACACATCCAATGGTTTTATAGTTAATATTCCCTACCTTGTCCCTTTGTATGACATATTGGCTATTAATATGTAGCTTGGAATCATTTGATATGTATACTTTTTATTTTCAATTTTCTGTATAGCTGTATCATTTTGGAAGGTTGTGATATATTTTCAAGCAGTCATATCTTATATTTGTTTTGAAAAGATTTTTTGTAGCCCACTCTTTTGTATTCTTCTGGACAACTGAGGCCTTCTTGGATAATCGTTTTCTGGCTCAAATTTCTCTCGTTAGGAGTTTCTCTTGCATTTTATAACTTTTTTCTTGATGAAAATTTTCAATGCGTAGTTGTCAATCAAACTGAGTTTCTCCCTCTTGATGTGTAATTGTTTAAATAGTATACAGAAACTGTTTCCTTGTGTTCTGGACCTTCTGCTTCAAGATGAAGCAAAGCATGCCAAGCACCAGTAGCTGTTCCTATTTTTGATGAAGCCACCATAACTTTCAATTCACCACTTCACCTTCAAAAGGAAAATGTATGAGAACTGTCTACTAGTTGATACTGAAACTAGATCGACCTAAAGATTTTTTCTTTGACCATAAATTTTTTCCTTGTCTTTTAGTCTCGCTTTTCATAATGTTAATAGAGAAATTATTTCCTCAATTTTATCTACATCTGGCCTTTGGTTTCAGCATAAAGCGAAACAAATGCATAGCCTTACAAAGTTGCTATATGCAGTCAATTTCCTATTATCTGTTCTACTGAGTAAAAATATCATTGGCTGCCTATAAATGATACCTTTGAAATACTGGAACTGTAAGACTTGTCAGGTGATTCTTTGGTTCCCATAGAAAGATCATTAATGGACCTGTTTCCATGATCACCCTTTCTATTGTGTGTCTTGCATCGTAAACCATATTGAACCTGTGTTTTACCTTGAAAACCTTGGTGTGGGAAAATTGATGTTAAAACACTTCAAGTTGCTGTTTTAGGTTTGCTGTTGAAAGAAGTATTGTGTGCATGCCCTTTATGCTATGAAATTGCTTGTTTCCTGTCTCTCTCTCTCTCTCTCTAGCTCCCTCACTTTGGCACGTACTTTTTTATTTTTTTTCCTGTGAATCCAAACATATTATCATACCACCCAGGAGAGATGCTACATCTCGTTATCTGCATCTTTGCCTTCAATTTTTCGTAGTCATTCTGTCTGCTGTAAGAATGTCTAATGATATCATTACTACAAGAACATCATTTACTTTTTACAATGTCTCCCATGGCACACACTACAAGCTTTTCTTTTCAAATGCTATACAGAGACAGGGAAACCAACACTTTCAAACTCTTAACGCCATCTTGAACTTGTTACAACTTACTAATCTTCTGAACCCTGGAAATCAAATAGCACTGAAACAACAAAAATATGTATTTTATGAGGCTTTCTATATTCAATTTTCACGGGGCGTGATCAAACTCCATGCTGTTCCCATTTGTGTTTAAGATCTGTTGTGCTGCATCCTGTATGTGTGTTAATCCAGTTATGTCGAATGTTGCAGGCAGCAAAGGAGTTTGAATCTGAGCTGAAGAAAGAACCCGAGTCTGCCGTGGAGGCACCAGTGGAGCAACCTACAGCAATTAGTGAAGAGGGGAAACAAGATGTGAAGGTCTCAAGTACAAAGGAGAGCGTATGAGATTGTAGAATTAGGGATGATACTGTGGATGCATTTTGCTAGTTGTACTAGTAGCATCATCCATATGTTGTATCCATTAAATTATGTGCTAATATAATTTAATGTTATTTGCTAAAACCCTATTCAAATGATTTAAAAAAAAAAAAAACACAAGCCACACAAAGCAACCAATTACACATATTTAGCCATTGTGTGAAATTGAAGAATATTGAGCTTAACTTTTTATATTTATTTATTAGTGGGATAGGGGTAATCTTTTTGGTCAATGGGTTTGGGGTTGGTGTTGGTGGTCTCAGGTCTGTCTTTCAATGGACTCTGTGTGGTCTTAAGGGCAATGGGCCCTCTCATTTATTTTTTATTTTTTCAAAAGTATATGTACATTTCATCACTGTCTCTTTTATTGATAGGTTTAATCTTTGAAAGGATAAAATATGTGACCCCATAACCCATACTCCCATGGGCTCAACCTTCCAGACCAATTGATTTGGAAATATGTTTTTTTATATATTAAGAAAAAGTGAGTGATTTGGGATTATTTTTATTCTCATTAATGGAGTTCACTCCACCCATTTTTGACCTAAAATAATTAAAAATAAACTCATATTTGCGCATTAAAACAAAAATAATTTGAAAAAAAAATTAGATTGCATCGGATTGGTTCTATGTTTACAGAAGAAATACGGTGGACTTGTTTTTTTAACCTAAAAATAAAATAATTAAATAATGTATTCATATATTTGTATATCAAAATAAAAGAAAATCCAAGATTTACTCATAAAATCTTGTGTATAAAATTCGGAAAAGAAATGAATAGGAAAAAAGGGACAGATAATTTTAATTTAGCAAAAGCATTTTCATCAAATCCCATTCACAGGGGAAGAGTTGAGCTCCTCTGTGAGGTCAGCAGAGACGTGGGTCACTTTTGCTCTGTCACTTTAACTTTTTAAAATAAATTGTTTTTTTTTTCTCCCTTCCAATGTTATTATAGTGCTAAGTGATGTTAATTTTTTTTAAATAAAAAATTTTGTTTGGTACTTGTAGGCTGCATCTCTCCTCTAGCATAGTAAGCCAGTATTTAATTTTTATCATAAGCATGTATATAACAAAGAAAAAAAAAATATTTAAAGGCAGACACTAAAATGTTCTCTTTAATATGAAGTTTGAAGTGTTATATTGAGAATAATTTATATATATATATATATATATATATATATATATATTTCTTTGAATGAGTTTTTTTTAAGGCATAATGATAGGTGCATCGACTTTAACAAATGCTTATTCATAAGAATATGAGGGGAATATAATAAAAATTATACATATAAGAAAAACTAATTTTTTGTAATAAAGAAGGTCAAAATTTCATGAAAAATGGGAGGACTATAGAGGCCAATTAACCACCTTCAAAGGCCAATCAACATGTCTTGTTCTCGAGCAAGGCGGGTCGACTGTTCTCTGGGGGGGGTCGACCGCCTGTAGAAGACATCTCACCCTTCTTATTTCTTTGCATAAATAGTTTCATTATACAAAATCCATTTGAAAAGGCTTTCGTAAAGTAAATATAAAGAACTTAATCTCATAGAGACCATACTACTTTGGCGTCTTTTCAAAAACATCAAACATTCATATAAACACTTGAAAAAAAGAAAAAAAAAACCTTTTTGATTTTTAAATTGTTATGATTGAATCTACTAACGTAGAATGCTTATATATCCTCAAGTGATGAGCTAAACCATCTCCAATTCATCAAAACATTCTTAAATTTAGAATTAAAAAACTATTTTGATAATTTTTGAAAATATTTTGAAAATTTTTAAAAATATTTGAAGTCTTTGGCTGAAAAATTCCTACTTTATTTGTAAACATTGATTTTTCAAAAATGTTTCTGCAAAAGCAGAGCCTTGAAACCAAGTTAAAATTAGAAAACCAAACATTTCTCTACCCTTCAGTCATTTTATAAATGATTACTTAGAAAAATGTCATTTTTCTAATTTTATCTTTGAAAAGTTGATTTTTGTGTGGGAGAGCTACAAACCCGCTTTCAAATCTTGTTAGAAAATAAATTTGAAAATCTCTTGAAAATGCCTTAAGAGCCCCATCATGGGCATTCATTTCAAAATTTTTGAATTCCTTTTGAAAACACTTGAAAAATACTTAGAAACTATCTTTTTTAGTTTTTTATGAAAAAAAAAATCATAAAACCACATCAAAATATTAACAATTAGACTCAACCATGCACCTTCGTGAATGTTTTTAGTCATCAACATCACTAAAATTCCAGAAAAGTCTAAAGAAAATGGCCAAACTTTGGCCTTTCTATTGGGTAGTTGACCATGCCTTAGAGGTCAGTAAATCGTCTGTAGGGTTCAAGGGCCGATCGACCGACCATACCTCATGGTTGGTCGACCGTTTGCATGCTTTCTTGCTTTTTTCCTTCCAATTTTTCATGAAATTCGATGGTTCTAATGAATGAATCTTACCTTCTCCTATCCTAGATGGCATATTAATTTGAAATTGGAACAAGCATATGTGAGAATATGGAGGAATGAATGATTAAATTCTCTTTTATCAAATATGAAATTTTGAACTATGGAATGCCAAAACGTACAAAAACACTGATACTTGATATAAAACCACTTTACTATAATATACATGATTTCATGCAAAATAATAATGAAATTTGAAATTAAATTAAAGTAGGGTGATAGGATTGACTTGAAGCAACAATGTATTCTAAGTGGGAGATTCACTCTTTAAGTGCACATACCCAAAAGAACCCAAGGAAAAGAAGAGAGATTGATGTAATCTATTCAAAACTTCTTCGAAAATGGAACTTTTTCTCTCACACCCCAAAAGACTTGCACTCTCTGTATTTCTTCCCTTATCTCCCACTTGGACGTGTAGGAATTGGGAGATAGTGATTTTGAATTTAAAATTCAAAATGTCAACCACCATAACCACCAACTACCAACCAAAAAAAAACTTATGGTTGTTGTTTGACATGTGGCAACGACCAAGACACTTGGCGCGCCACCAATCAATTAAATCAAACAAATTCAAAATTTTGAATTTTAACTGAACTGGTCGACCACCCCATGGAGGTCGATTGACTGCTATCAGGAGGCACAAAAAACTCTTTGCTCATATGCGAAGATACGGAGAAGAAAATGGGGCCAATCAACTGCCATTAAGTGGCCAGTCAACTGTCTTGTGCAACCCCTCTTCACTCTTTGATTTTTTCATATAATCATCTATGTTATGAATTTTTTTGGCAAAAAATGACTATCAATAGATTTTAATAAATTATGGGGGCACTGAGCCACCTGGTATATATTTATGAAACAAATAATACTCACTACATCACCTCATTTAATTCAATTTCAAACGAAATAAATAAGGGGGTTATCACTTTCATATTTTTTTAATTATAATTTTTTATAAATGTGAGCATGTGGTGTACCCTAGTTGACCAATAACTATCATTACATTGCTAAAGTTGCCTCCAAGATAGCACCTAAAGTTGTCCTTTCTCAACTTTTGAATGGGTGTTTTTTGGCAGTTTTGTAAACTTAAATTTTTGTCCTTCCTTTTTTTTTTTGATCAGTAAATGTAAATTTTATAGATTAAAAAGGATATGTACAAGACTCAGACATGCCCGAGCATGAGGAGGCAAAGCCCCAAAACAAGTAACAACCAAACATTACAATCAACCTATGCCTAAGGCCTCAAAGGCAGCAATAACTGCAACTCAAAAAGAAAAACAAACACAACAAGCTAGCAAACATTCCACAAACTCAGGAGCTGGCCATCAAATACAGTCAACAATACCCCAGTCTAACGAGAATGATGGGAATCTGTCATACAACAATCTATAAACATTGATCTGAATCACCCTGAAAGCTCCTTCAGGGGAAATTGCTTTACCTTCAAATCTCTTCTTGTTCCTGAAATGCCAGATGGTGTACACCATTGTAGCCAAGTTGATCCACTTTGCTATTGCTTGCACACTAGTGCCCTTGACCTCTTTATGCAGCTATTTAACATCAACTTTCAGAGTAGTCATGAGTCTATTAATCCCCAACCAATTTCACATAAGTCTCCAAACAAAGTTTGAGAAGCTACACTTGAAGAGCAAATGCCCTATAGACTCATCTTTAGTCCCACATAGCAAACAACCATGATCAACAGTGACACCCTTCAGTAAGTCATGCGTATTGAGCTTACCTTTGATGCCCAACCAAAGAATGAATGCATGTTTAGGAGTGCATCCACTCTTCCAAACTTATTTATGCCATATCACTTTACTACCTTTTGATCTCCAGTAATGATAAATCTGAGAGGATCTGATCTAATCATCTTCCACCCATTGACCTATTAAATTTACAGCAGTCAACTGGTCCCTGCAATCTTGCAGCATCAAGTTCTTCATCTCCAAAATCTTCTTCAAGAGGAGAGTCATCCCTCTTAGAATAAGCCTCCCAGATATTCCCACCTTTCAAATAGACATGATTATACAATTTGGCCCAAAGGGTATCCTTTCTACTATGAATATCCCAAAGTGCTTTGGTAAGAAGGGCTTTATTTCAAGCAGGAAGGTCAAAAACACCCAAATCACTTTCAACTTTAGGGAGACAAACCTCTTTCCAAGCCACCAAAGTTTTCCTCCAATCCCCCCACCCCAAAAGAAATGATTTACATAACTTGACAATATGACCTAACATAGCTTTAGGAAGGGGGAAGGTGGATAGCCAAAAGCAATCAACACCTTGTATAACCGAATTTTTGTCCTTCCTTGACATTATATAAACCATAAAAAGGGAAGGATTAAGGTAGTTACCTTAAAAAGGTATTGAAGACATATTCTTACCTTGAAAACCATTTGAGCCAAGGATAAGGGTCAAGATAAGACATAAATCTTAGTTATATACAACATTCGTTCATATTATTTGAAGGTACTCTAGCTAAAAATCTTAGCAAAAGGAAGAGAAAACCTATTCCCACCTTAGTTACTAGTTGTAGAGAATGATAAGTTTAAAGAAATAAAATGCCTCAAATCTATACATAAAGAGCCTCATACAAAAGGACTTAGAGAGGTTGCAATATAATTAATTAAATTAGTGCTTTTTACTAAGGTGAGTCTAGCATTTTTACCTATCCCAAGAAACTCATAACTTGAATTTAAATTGAAAGTTATTCACCTAGAGAAGACAATATTGTAGTTTACTATTGCCAACGATTGCTACATTCTACTTGTGAGGACCATATTGAGGTCTTTGTACTTAACATATTAACCACTCCTTTATGATGCATATTGAATTAGGTAAAGAATATATATTCTTTGTTGGCTTTTTGAGTCCAATCCCTATTTTGATGCTGAGAAAGCAAAAGTTACTTATGTGTATATTTAGTGATTGAACATGTCTGTAATTCAAATACACACATAAGGGGAAGTGGAAGCCAGGAGGAACTTCAAGCTTATCATCATTGTAATGCTCCAACCTGGGTCTACCAGGGAGCACTGCATCTCTCCTCCTCCACCTGGACCAGACAACAGAGGGGCGGGCCTTATCGGACTAATGACTGACCCCACAGACCAACACTTGTTATTTTTAGCGTGTTTTGTCCTCACTCACACACTTCCTGAGAAAACTTTCCAAAAGGTCACCCATCGCAAGATTACTCCAAGCCAAGCACGCTTAACCGTGAAGTTCTTATAGGAAGGCTCCCAAAAAGAAAGGTGCACCTTGTTGATATGAGTAGTAACATCTAATCTTTTTAATTTTTTTTTTCTATTGGGTATCACATTCTCCCCCACTTACAGAATGCAACGTTCTCGTTGCAAATCTATATTTCCAAACTGTAACGCCCCAAACCCTTAAACTCGGGTCCGGTGCGTCATTCCTGATAAAATCCTAATAATCCATAATCCATAATATACGCAGCGGAAAACATAAACATAATTCCCATAAAACATAATACTATAATACTAGAATTTCCTAATTTTAACCATAAACCATCATTTCCATCCATCATTTGTATTTCCATAAATACACACATCTCCAAAATATACCAGTATTTTCACAATCATCCCTTTCTCAACAAACTTAAAACATAAAATATAAAACATAAAATATTTACATCCAAAAATATTATCAAAATTATACCATTTTCCTCAAAAGTGCTATCAGAGCTCGAGCTCTCCAAGCTCCATCTCGTAGAGGTCCTGAAAAAGATTAGTTCATATTCGGGTGAGACACATCTCAGTAAGGGAAGAAACAATATATTAAAACAGTGTGTGGTTAACATGAGTTTATAATCAACATAAATTTAACATTTGCAGATCTTTAACATAATTTCTGAAATCATTTTCTAGACTTAATCAATCACATGCAAAAGATTTAACCCACGAGATTACCCAAGGATAGAGGTGATTACCCGCCCATACAAGTAGCACCCCTCTGCTTTGATACATTTGACAACTCGAAGGTCACAATTAAAGCATATCAGGGCACTCACCTCACTCAATAAGCCCTCAAGTATTAAATTGATCTCGTACTCACACAGTTCATACAAAAGTTTATCGGTGAAGGCTCCCAAGAATAGGGAAATCTACCCGCCCATACAAGTAATTTTCCTCTGCCCTAGCACGTTATGCAACCTACTGCTACACTTGATACAACCAGGACACTCACCTTTCACAGCAAGCCCTCGGGTGAAGAGTTTGCTTCGCCCAAACGTAACATGTTCTACCAGCATAAATCTTGATAATACCATAATACAATATATTGTTTGCCATTATTCTGCATCTCTCAACTGTTCATGTTTTCACCTTTTACTTTTCATTTCATTTCACTTTATGTGGCTCTTTCCCATTTTACATTGTTCACATTTCACATTTCATTTCTATTTCATTCATTTCCATTTTCATTGCATTTCATTTCATACCCAACATCATTCAGCTATTTTACCCAACATCTTTCAGCTGTCATATATTTATCCAGCATCTTTCAGCATATTTATCCAGCATCTTTCAGTTGTTTTACCTAACATTTTTCAGCTGTCATACATTTATCCAGTATTTTTCAGTTGTTTTACCCAGCATATTTTAGCCGTTTACATGGTTGCATTAACACACACAAGTAGCATTGTAGTGACCCAAATAATTATAATATTTAAATAATATTAGAGAGGGAGGAAATTAGAAATTGGAAGGGATAAAGAAAAGGGCAGTAGGCCTCGTCGACGAAGTTACAATTGGGCTCGTCGATGAGGATGTGTCTCGTCAATGAGAAAATACCAAGAGAGGGTTTTTGGTGATTTTGAATTTCGTTAACGAGGAGAGAGTTTGTCGACGAGTCTTCTTCTTTGCTTCGTCGACGAAGGCCAGTGTATAAATAGTCTTTAAACGCGATTTTCAGCTTATTTTGGTCGTAGAATTCACTCTCTCTCTCCCCCTTCAATTTCTCCTCCTTCTCTCTAAGTTTCTGGGCCGGATTTTCTCTGGTTCGATGATCTGAAGCCACCATGACACTCCTGGGAGAGTTCTTTTCAAATCTTCTGGAGTGGATCATCGGTGGGGCTACTTTGGAAACCATCCCAGATTCAGGGTAAGACTTTTTACTCAGTATTTGGCTATTTGACAGTTGTAGAAAACGTAGTACGTGTAGAAATACTTAACTTTAGTTATGAAAAATGTCCTTTTCAGGGTGTTGAGCGAGGAACCCTGCGGTGCAGGAGTATTTCTCTTAGGGGCTTTTCAAGAATCAGGTAAGGGGATAAATTAAGCTAATTATTTTATGAAAATGTATGTATGTTATTACAACATCTGATTTCAGGAAAATAAATATATTTATATATGTTTTATATTTGAGAAATACTACTGAAAATGAGGGTATGTTAAATATACAAAAAACCTGTTTCGTGTGACATGAGTGGAAATTATTATGGAATATTGTTTTCTGGGAATATAATAAAGATATGGATTTTTATAATGGAAAACCGGCGTACGGGCCAAGATTTTTATATGTTTGTCGGCGTATGGGCCAAGCTATGTGCATGATTTGCCGGCGTACGGACTGAGCTATGGATATGTTTTGCCGGCATATGAGCCGTGCTATGTATATGATTTACCGGCGTACGGGCTGAGCTATGTATATGATTTTTCAGCGTATGGGCTGAGCTATGGATATGATTTTCCAACGTACGGGCTGAGCTATGGATATGATTTGCTGGGGTATGGGCCGAGCTATGGTAAAATGTGAAATATTGGCGTACGGATTGATGATTTTCATGATATACTTATATATGCAAAACAATATGATGATAATTATTTGATAATTAATGGTATGAAATATCCATGTATCACAATTTCAGTATATAATATATGTTATTAGAACCTGGTTGGCTTAGTCTAGGCTAGCACTTGCACGGTATCGATGCTATATGTTCATGTTTTATCATGATATTTGTGTTAATGCCGCTGTACGGAGTGGTGTGAGATTGGATGGTCGATGTAGTTTTAAGAAGTGTGAGCGCCCCTCGTGTACGAACCAGGTCTGGCAGACCCATCGGACTTATAGACTGTACTTTTGACTTGGCAGTGGTCGGCCAACCATTGTCAGGTCCCGCCTTTGGGCCACACAATCCAATCATGTGGGAGTAATACATGATAACAACCAGCTAACCTACCGGGATTATTTTTGTATTATTATTATTATTATATGAGATGAGTTATGTTATGAGAATATAGTATGTTCTGTCATGTTATGGTTATACATGTTTTTCCCAGAAATATATATACAGTTTTACTGGTTATGTTCATGATTATGTATATGTATCATAGAAATGCTCATGTTGCCACACACTAGTGTTAGTTTATTTCCCTTACTGAGAGGTGTCTCACCTCGAATTTCATAAACATTTCAGGAGCCCCTGATAGGAGAGTGAGTAAAGCTCCGCTGATTTAGTACTATTGATTTGCCCTTTGTGAAGGGTAAGTTTTGGTAGGGACGGTTGGATTTTTGTGGGAAATGTCCCTAGGACTTTCTTTTTGGGATGTGTATATAAATATAGTGCATGTAGTAAATCTGGTATTATGATGAATTCTATTGTGTATGGTGCTATGAATTATTATGATATTTATGTTTCCTGCTGCTTAGGCTTCCGTTATGTGTTTCTGATGTATCCCTGGTACCCATGGGTCCAGGTGGATTATGATCTGCTGGATTTATTATATGAGTTTTATTGTATTATGGAAAAAAATTATTAATTATGAAAATTAAGCAGGTTGTCACAGTTTGGTATCAGAGCCAATGTTGCTAGGTTTTGTAGACTTTAGAGTGCAGCGGAAACAATACCAGAGTATAGGAAAAAGATTTGATGTTTAGTTCTACAGTATGGAGAAAGGACTTCCATTGTAGTTTCTGTGTTTTTCCTGGGGTGACGATTTCAGGATAACCATAGTAAGCTATTATCGAGTTGTGTTCCTAGAATGTAGAACTAGATTTAGGAATAGGATGGGGTTATTAAGATAAGTGACTATATAGGGTGAGCAAAATATGGGGAATAGGTATCTAAATCATGTTTATTGTTTTTCAAGACAGACATGGAGGAGGTAGTGCCCACGCGAGTGGTAGTGATGGAGTAGGGCCCTCGACTGCAGGCAGGGCTGATTCTGACGTAGTTTTACACAGCGTAGCTCAGCAGGTTATGGCTGAGATCGCTAGGAGCTCTGGAGAGCAAGGAAGTCTGTCTGTAGGGCATGGGTGCATTAGAGAAAAGTTTACGAAGATGAATCCTTCGGTATTTTTCGGAGGGGTCGATCTTGCAGCCGCTGAGAATTGGATGTAGGAGAATGAGAAGATCTTGGCTATGTTGTAGTGTACTGAAGAATAGAGGGTCCTCTTCACCACCTATAAACTGGTAGGAGAGGCTGAGAGGCGGTGGACTGCAGTGAGGCTTTTGGAGCAGCAGAGGACGACACTGATAGCCATGACTTGGGACCGGTTTAAAGAGTTGTTCTTCAATAGATATTTTCCAGCCATTGTCAGAGAGGTTAAAGTGGAAGAGTTCATGAATCTGAACTAGGGATAGTTATCAGTTTAGCAGTATGCGGCGCATTTCATCGAGCTCTCTCATTTCACCTCGTACATTGTCCCTGATGAGGTGAAGAAAGCGAGGCAATTTGAGAGAGGTTTGAGGCAGAGTATTTTCAAGCAGGTGGTGGTGCTACGGATCCAGGATTTTGCTGAGCTAGTCGATAGAGCAGCCTTGGCAAAGGTTGGTGAGCGGCTGGATGTAAAGGAGAAGGGACGGAGGAAGAGATCTGCATCTACAGGTTATCAGCAAGGTCATATACCGGGTCAGTGGAGGAGAGGAAATCATGGTAGAGGACGGAGACAAGAGACTAGAAGACGCGAGGTTCAGGCAGTGCAGGGTCCCCCTATCTGCCAAGCTTGTGGGAGGAGACACTGGGGAGAGTGTCGTGTAGGTGGAGTTGTTTGCTACCGCTGTGATAGGCAGGTTCATATGGTGCGATACTGCCCTACCCCACCAGATGCAGTTCCAGCTCCCAGACCATACCGGGGAGGTTATCAGGCGCCACATGGGGGCCAGAAGAGGAATATAGCTTTAGCCAGGGTGTTTAATTTGACGTTGGGTGAGGCTGAGATGACTGGTGATGTGGTGACAGGTATGGTTATTATGCTTTGTTTTAAAGTTATTGCATTATTTGATTTAGGAGCTACACACTCGTTTGTTTCCTAGGGGTGCACTAACTATGTGGGGCAGAAACACAGTTGTTGAATACTGAACTGCTGGTATCTACATCGACTGGGTTGGCAATGAGGGATAGTAGGTTGCTCCGGGGTTGCTCAGTTGATATTCAAGGGGAAATTTTGTCTACTAATCTGATAGTGCTAGTTATGCATGGATTTGATGTGATCTTCGGCATGGATTGGATAGTAGCTAATTTTGCCAGCATAGATTGCCATTCATGAGAAGTGATATTCATATCTCCAGGATGAGCGAAATTCAAGTTCGTAGGGTTGCGAGTGCAATCCCTGCCTCAGCTAGTTTCAGCTATCCAGGTCAGGAGACTTCTGCTAAGTGGTTGCTAGGGGTTTGTGGCTGTTTTAAAGGAGATGTCAAAGAATGAATTAGAACTTGCTAGCACACCTGTGGTAAAAGAGTTTATAGATGTTTTTCCAGATGCGTTACTAAGCTTACCACCTGATCGTGAGGTAGATTTCCCTATTGATCTACTTCCAGGTACGACGTTGATTTCTAAAGTACCTTATCGAATGGCGCCAGTGGAATTGGTAGAATTGAAGAATCAGCTACAAGATTTGCTGGATAAGGCTTGGTACGACTTAGTGTATCTCCGTGGGGAGCTCCAATTCAATTTGTAAAAAAGAAAGACGGGTCTATGAGGATGTGTATAGACTATATGGAGATTAATAAAGTGACAATCAAGAACAAATATCCTCTACCCCATATAGACGATTTGTTTGACCAGCTCTAGGGTACACAGGTGTATTCGAAGATTGACCTTAGATCCGGTTATCATCAAGTGAAAGTGAAAGCAGAAGACGTCTCGACGATGGCCTTCAGGACTAGGTAAGGACATTACAAGTTTCTTGTTATGCCATTTGGTTTTACAAATGCTTCTGTGGTATTTATGGACTTGATGAACAGAGTCTTCCATCAATACTTAGACCAGTTCGTTGTGTTTTTTTATTAATGATGTACTGGTTTATTCGAGGAGCCATGAGGAGCATGAGATGCACTTGAGGCAGGTTCTGCAGACGCTTTGGGAAAATAAGTTGTACGCCAAGTTCAGTAAATGTGAATTCTGGCTTGAGAAGGTCGTGTTCATGGGGCATGTTGTATCTGGAGACAGTATTTCTGTGGATCCTAGTAAGGTTGAGGCCGTAGTGAATTGGGCTAGAACGAGGAATGTCCAGGAGATCAAGAGTTTCTTGGGGCTAGCTGGGTATTACCGTCATTTTGTAGAGGGATTCTCAGCGTTATCGGGGCCTTTGACACGACTGAGTAAGAAGAATGTTAGATTTGAGTGGGACGACAACTGTGAGCAGAGTTTCCAGGAATTGAAGCAAAGATTAGTCACTGCACCAGTATTGGTCATCCCGTCAGGGAGTGAGGGGTATGTCATTTACAGTGATGTGTCCTTAAAGGGACTTGACTATGTATTGATGCAGCATGGCAGGGTGGTGGCATATGCATCAAGGTAGTTAAAAGAATATGAAAAGAACTACTCTACCCATGATATTGAGTTGGATGCAGTTGTACATGCATTGAAGATTTGGTGGCATTACCTGTATGGCGAGCAGTGTGAGATCTTTTCCAACCACAAGAGTTTTGTGACGCCCCGAACCCGCCAGGTGGGGCCCGGGTGCCACGTGTTCCAATTACCTGCATCTGATACCATAATTAACATGCACGCAGTGAAACATAAATAAATAACCTCAAATAAATACTAAAGTTCTATATAACAATCCAAAAACAAATACTACAACATCCAAATATTGGTATCCACAACCATCATTTAAAACATAACCCAGTACAAATATATATCTCTATATATATACTAGTATCTCACAATACCCAAAAAAAAACCACCAAATACAATCCCAGCCTAGGCCTTCAAACCCGATCTCCAGAAGAACCTAAAAAATTGTTAATCCACTAGGGTGAGACACTTCTCAGTAAGGGTGGAATAAATTATAACAGTGTGTGAAAAATGAGTTTTAATAACTACATATCAAAATAAATTTCTTCTCATATAATATCAATAACAACCGAGAAAATGTACCATTAATAACATCCCCGACATATAATATCATATACACATCCAATATGCACAAGTACAAAATTTTTATGCAGGCGAAAGTCCCCAAGGATAGGGAAGATTACCCGCCCATACAAGTAGTTTCCCTCTGTTCTGGTACTAAAAACTACCTATCAGAGCACTCACCTTACTCAGTAAGCCCTTAGGTGAAGTATTACCTCGCCGCCAGTACATACATCTTTATTATTTTAAAGGCGAAAGTTTTCGAGGATCGGGATGTCTACCCGCCCATACAAGTAGCATCCCTTTGCACTAATACCAAGAAACTACCTAACAGAGCACTCGCTTTTCTCAGCAAGCCCCTGGTGGTATGTTTACCTTGCTGCATGCACACACATGCATTCACAATATGCTATACCATTATTTTTATACTATAATTAAATTCACATACGCACAACACATCCACGTAGGAATCACGCAACTTATACTTTGTCTTCCAATGTCCTCAGTATGTGGCCCACACAGAGCAACTGCGTACATATTAGTACGTGGCCCACACAGGCACCTATGTACTTCTTATCTACACGTGGCCCACACATACACCACTACCCACACAGGGTACATAACATGACCCACACAGACGCCATTATCCACATAGGATATAACGTGGCCCACACAGGCACCACTACCCACACATGGTACATAACATAGCCCACACAGACGCTATTACCCACACAGAATATAATGTGGTCCACACAGGCACCACTACCCACATAGGGTACATAACATGGCCCATACAGATGCCATTATCCACATAGGATATAACGTGGCCCACACAAGCACCACTCCAGCTTCCGCAACACGTGGCCCACACATGCACCACTATTCACCAGTATCCAATCCCCATGACCTACCCGTCGTACATTAGTAGAACAAGCTCCTCGACCTGCCAGTGTCCTACCCCATATAAATGACAATATGACGAGCTTCTCGACTTGCCAACGTCATATCATGATTTATATTTAGGCAATATAACAACCTCCTCATGCCAACGTTATATTGAGATGCATACGAATAACCACACCAATTAATTCACACAGACGCATCAATGCATTTCCACATAGGAATCCAACAGATCAATTCATTTCCCACACAATATCCCAACAGATCAATACATTTCCACACAGGAGTCAAACATGACAATTCATTCATCATGTCATAATCTTTCCAAACACCCTTATATGCAAACCCAAATACCATAGTAATTCATATTCAATTTATTAGGAAAAATTACTCCCATGTCACATGAATTTAATATCATATGCAATTATCCCAAATATAAACCTTAAACAATATCATCATTTTCTAGTACTCAGACGGTTCTAAAAATCATATAGATAAATAATAAATTTCATACGCTCGTAAACAACCGGTTTACCTTAATAAAATACTGATATAATTTTATTCCCCCTTACCTGATTCACTGAATCACGCCTACAGGGCTCCCAAAATTATACTTGCAGCGCTCACCCGAACCCTGATTCAATTAAATCAACCTCAATAAAATATTATTTTAACCTTTCCTAATTTACAATAATTAAATAACAATTAATTTCTAAATAACCCATTTATCCTAGTTTTGGAGCTATTCCTACAACGACCCCACGAGAAATCTGCTCTGCTAGATTTGTAGAGAATCTTCTCTAGATTCTCGTGGTGGTGTTCGATCGTCCATTTGACTTAAAATTTAAGAAAAATTGAGGTAAGAATGAGAATTTGCCTTACCCCAGGAGCTATGCCCACGTTGCTCCTATGACAAATCCACTTCGGTAGATATTTCGGTGGCGGAGAATGGAGTCTAGTGGTATTTTTGGATTTTCAATTGGGCGAGAATCCGTTGCAAAATTGTAGGAAGAAGAGAAGTGGAGAATGTGAGCTGAAATTTTTTTTTTTTTTCTCTTTCTTTCTTTCCCTACTGTTCTGCGTGTGAATCCTTTTTTTTTTTTTTACTTTCTTCTCCTCTTCCTGCTCGAGGAAATTTAGCCTTTAAGTTTTTTTTTTTCTTTCCTTTATCTCTTACTTTACTTTTATATATACTTTTATACACACACACACACACACACACACACACACACACACACACACACACACATATCCTTATATGTATTTAAATATACATATATATATATATACATATATATATTCCCAAAATCCTCAAATTTCTTAATTTAATTAATTTTCTTAATAATAAATAAATAAATAATAATTTTTTTAAATTAATTTTTTTAATTATTATTATTATTATTATTATTATTATTATTATTATTTGGGTCGTTACAAGTTTGAAGTACTTTTTCATGCAGAAGAAACTGAATATGAGGCAGAGAAGGTGGTTGGAGCTAATTAAAAATTTTGATTGTACCATTAGTTATCACCTCGGGAAAGCAAACGTGGTAGCTGATGCGTTGAGTAGGAAATCGCGGGAATCAGCATTGGTGACTATGGAGATCCAGTATCTGATCATAATGGATCTGGAGAGACTCGACATTGAATTAGTAAGTGGTTCTCAGGCTCACATTGCCAGTTTAGTGGTGCAGCCTACTTTATAGGAGAAGATTAAAGCCACCCAAAAGGAAGACCCAGAGTTAGCAGAGGGGATAGACAGAGTACATAGTGGCCAGGGGGAGGAATTCAGTATTGCAGATGACGGAGCTTTGCGGTTCCTTTCCAGATTATGCGTTCCTGCCGATACTGAGATAAGAAAGACTATTTTAGAGGAGGCTCACAAATATTTGTACACAGTCCATTCCGGCAGTACGAAGATGTATAGGGATTTGCGGGTGTCGTTCTGGTGGAGTGGTATGAAGAGAGAGATCACCGAGTATGTAGCCCAGTGTTTGACGTGCCAGCAGGTAAAAGCTAAGCACCAGAGGCTGGCAGGGCAGTTGCAGCCGCTATTTATCCCAGAGTGGAAGTGAGATAATATATCTATAGACTTCATGTCAGGGCTGTCGATGGCGTTGCACGGCTAGAATGCCGTCTGGTGATTGTTGATCGTTTGACTAAAACTGCCCATTTCTTACCTATCAAGATCAGCTACTCTCTCAACCGTTTGGCAGAGATTTACATTCAGAAGATAGTTCGTCCTCATGGGGTGACAGTATCTATTGTGTCAGATCGAGACCCGCGTTTCACGTCATGTTTTTGAAAGAGTTTGCAGGAAGCACTAGGCTCTCAATTGTCTTTTAGCACGACATTCCATCCTCAGTCAGATGGGCAGACTGAGAGGACGATACAAATATTATAAAAATATGCTCCGAGTGTGTGTATTAGATTTTAGGGGTAGTTGGACTCTGTTCATGCCGCTGGTGGAATTTGCGTATAATAATAGTTATCAGACCAGCATTGGCATGACACCGTTTGAGGCTCTTTATGCAAGAGATGCCATTCTCCTTTATTTTGGGATGAACTGGGTGAGCGGTGAGTAGTGGGACCAAAGCTTGTTTAGCAAGCACGTGACAAGGTTCGACTTATTAGAGACAGAATCAGTGCAGCTCAGAGCCGACAGAAGTGTTATGCCGATAATTGCCGCGGGAATTTGGAATTTGATGTTAGTGATCATGTATTTTTGAAAATAGCTCCGTTAAAAGGAATTATGCGATTTGGGAAGAAGGGTAAACTCAGTCCTAGGTTTATCGGTCCATTTGAGATTCTAGATAAAGTGGGGCCGGTTGCCTACAGGCTAGCTTTGCCACCTGTGTTGTCCAGGATCCACAACGTATTTCATGTTTCTATATTGAGGAAATACATTCTAGACCCTTCTCATATTATAAGTTATGATGAATTAGAGCTCAGTAATTCATTGGTATATGAGGAGGTACCAGTGTAGATTCTGGATAGGAAAGTACATGAATTACATAACAAACAGATTCCTCAAGTAAAAGTTTTGTGGAGAAATCATACAGTTGAAGAGGCTTCTTGGGAATCTGAGGAGCAGATGAAGCAGAAGTATCCGTTCTTATTCCAAGAAGTTTAATTGGGTAAAATGTAAGTAGTTAGGTAATGTTTCTTTTGCAGGTAAATGTAATAATTTAATTAGTAAGTGGTATATTAGTTTTGGGAGAATTTTCTTTTGCATATATAATTTCCCAGGACTCAGAATGTAACCACGGTATTCCTCCGCCATAAGTGAGGGTAAGTAATAAAATAAGTAGACCCTTTTTCTTTTAAGGGATGATGAGTTACGTGAACAGTAAATTTCGAGGACGAAATTTTATAAGGAGGGGAGAATGTAGTGACCCGAATAATTGTAATATTTAAATAATATTAGAGAGGGAGGAAATAGAAATTGGAAGGGATAAAGAAAGGGGCAGCAGGCCTCGTCGATGAAGTTACAATTGGGCTCGTCGACGAGGACGTGTCTCGCCGATGAAAAAATACCAAGAGAGGATTTTTGGTGATTCTGAATTTCGTCGATGAGGAGAGAGTTCGTTGTCGAGTCTTCTTTTTTGCCTCGTCGACGAAGGCTAGTGTATAAATAGTGGTTAAACGTGATTTTCAGCTTATTTTGGCTGTAGAATTCACACTTTCTCTCCCCCTTTGATTTATCCTCCTTCTCCTTAAGTTTCTGGGCTGGATTTACTCCGGTTTGATGATCTGAAGCCACCACGACACTTCTTGGAGAGTTCTTTTCAAATTTGCTGGAGTGGATCGTCGGTGGGGCTGAGTTGAAAACCATCATAGATTCAGGGTAAGACTTTCTACTCAGTATTTGACTATTTGATAGTTGTGGAAAGCGTAGTACGCATAGAAATACTGAACTTTAGTTCTAGGAAATATCGTTTTCAGGGTGTTGAACAAGGAACCTTGCGGGTGCAGGAGTATTTCTCTTAGGGGCTTTTCAAGAATCAGGTAAGGGGATAAACTAAACTAGTTATTTTATGAGAATGTATGTATGTTCTTACAACATCTGATTTTAGGAAAATAAATATATTTATATACTTTTTATATTTGGGAAATACTGCTGAAAATGAGGGTATGCTAAATATACGAAAAACCTGTTTCGTGTGGCATGAGTAGAAATTATTATGGAATACGATTTTCAGAGAATATGATAATGATATGATTTTTTTATAATGAAAAACCGTAGTACGGGCTGAGATTTTTATATGTTTGCCGGTGTACAGGCCGAACTATGTGCATGATTTGCCGGCGTACAGGCCGAGCTATGGATATGTTTTATCGACGTACGGGCCGTGCTATGTATATGATTTGCCGACGTACGGGTCGAACTATGTATATGATTTGCCGGCGTATGGGTTGAGCTATAGACATGATTTTCCAGTGTACGGGATGAGCTATGGATATGATTTGCCGACGTACAGGCCGAGCTATGGTAAAATGTGAAATACCAGCGTACGAGTCGATGATTTTCATGATATACTTATATATGCAAAACGATATGATGATATTGATTTGGTAATTAATGGTATGAAATATCCATGTATCACAGTTTCAGTATATGATATATGTTATCAAAACCTGGTTAGCTTGGTTTAGGCTAGCACTTGCACAGTACCGATGCTATGTGTTTATGAGTTATCATGATATTTAAGTTAACACCGCTATACGGAATGGTGTGAGATTGGATGGTCGATGTGGTTTTAAGAAGTGTGAGCGCCCCTGATGTACGGACCAGGTCTGGCAGACCCATCGGACTTACAAACTGTACTCTTGACTTGGCAGTGGTCGGCCAACCATTGTCAGGTCCCGCCTTTGGGCCACACAACCTAGTCATGTGGGGGTAATACATGACGACAGCCAGCTAATCTACTAGGATTGTTTTTGTATTATTAGATGAGTTATGTTATGAGAATACAGTATGTTCTGTCATGTTATGGCTATACATGTTTTTCCTAGAAATATATATACAATTTTACTGGTTATGTTCATGATTATATATATATATATATATCACAGAAATGCTCATGTTGCCACACACTAGTGAGAGGTGTCTCACCTCGAATTTCATAAACATTTTAGGAGCCCCTGATAGGAGAGCGGGTAAAGCTCCGCTGATTTAGTACTATTGATTTGCCATCTGTGAAGGGTAAGTTTTGGTAGGGACGGTTGGATTTTTGTGGGAAATGTCCTTAAGACTTTCTTTTTGGGATGTGTATATAAATATAATGGATGTAGTAACTCTGGTATTATGATGGATTGTATTGTGTATGGTGTTATGAGTTATTATGATATTTATGTTTCCTACTGCTTAGACTTCCGTTATGTGTTTCTGATGCATCCCTGGTACCCACATGTTTAGGTGTATTATGATATGCTAGATTTATTATATGGAGTTTATTGTATTATGGAAAAAAAAATTATTAATTATGAAAATTAAGCAGGTCGTCACAAGCATAATTCATATCATATTTCATTTTCAATGTATTACTTACTTAACCTGCATCTCATACATTTAACATATATTTCCACACAGCATTCCTATTTACTCATGCCACATAATTTAGTAATAAAATTCATACACTACCTGTAAAATAAGCCGACTAACATTTAATGTTTAGGGGAAAATTACAGATTTAAAGAGAAATTGAGAAATTAGGGGAAAATTGCCTTACCCCAGGAATAGTGCTTAAGCCTCTCCCACGACAAATATGTTCTAATAGAAATGTCGGCAGCGGAACCAGGAATCCAACGACACCTTTCATTTCCCAATCCACCCCAAATCCGTCGAGAAATTGAGAGAGGGAGAGAGACGGAGACGGAAGAAGCGTTGGCGCAGGAAGCACTCTCACGGGGGGGCGTGAAATTTCTTTTGAAACCAAATGATCCTGAAGCTTCCAGCTTCAGGATCTTTACTTATTTATTTATTATAATAATATATTATATTATATTAATATATATTAATTTGTTTTATTATATAAATTAATTAATGATTTTCATTATTTAATTAATTACTTAATTTAGTTAGTTATTTAATTTAATTTTAAATTTAAATTTTATTATTATTATTATTATTATTATTATAGTTATAATTATTTATTTATTTATTTATTTATTTATTTTTTGAATCACTACACTAACCTAGGTGATGTGAATCTCATCACATTTCCTGCTGGATGATTGATCTAATACCATTTTGTAATGCCCCAACCTGGGTTTGTCATGGAACACTGCGTCTCTCCTCGTCCATCTGGACCAGACAATAGGGGGTGAGCCTTATCGGACTAATGACTGGTCCCACAGACCAACACATGTCATTTTGAATGTGTTTTGTTCTCACTCATACACTTCCTGAGAAAACTTTCTAGAAGGTCACCCATCCTAAGATTACTCCAAGCCAAACATGCTTAACAGTGGAGTTCTTATGGGAAGTGTAATAACTTGAAAAATTTACATAGGATCTTGTCGACGAATACAGGGAGTTCGTTGATGAGCACACAAGGGGGCCTCATCGACGAAGCCACACTTCGTCGACGAGAAGATACTGAGAAGGGTTTTAAGCAGTCTGAAATTCGTCAACGAGGAAGGAGGGTTCGTCAACGAAATTCCTTAAGGACTTGTTGACGAGATGACATGTCTCGTCGATGAATCCAGACCTATAAATATTTCTAAAAATCAGATTTTTACAGAATTTACAGTGCATGAATATTCTTTTTCTCTCTCTACACCCCTTTCCCCTTCTCTCTTCGATCTTGGCTCCATTTCTCGCCGAATTGAAAATATGAGGCCACCACGATGCTCCTGGCGAAGTTCTTTGCAAGTCTGCTGCAGCTGATCGTGGGAGAAGTTGGTTTGAAATTCATCCCAAATTTACGGTAAGGTGTTTTATTCAGAATCTGTTTTTCCTGCAGTTATAGGGAATGTTGTTTGCAGGAAAATACTGACATTTTGTTATGGGGGATGTCGTTTTCAAAGTGTTGAGTGGAGAACCCTGCGGGTGTAGGGCCAGAGTTCAGTGAAGGTTTTTCAGAAATTAGGTAAGGGAAATATGCTATGCTAGGAGATTTACTTACGTCATCAAAAATTTTATATATATATATATATATATATATATATGCATGTATACCAGTTATTATACAGAATATGAATTTTTAAAGTATGTATGGCCTGAGTAGATAATATTTGATATGAAATTTTATATAGTTTTTCAATATATTAAGTTATGCAGATATAGTTAGATATTTACATATTTTATATAGACAGAATATGTATACATATACAGTTTTCATTTAAATGATTACACAGACAGATATATATAACAGTATATAGATGTTTATTTAGATTAGTATATATAGTGTATATAGAAAGCTATGTTTTCCTAAATGCCATAACACTCAGAGTATACAGATAGATTATACAGATAGAGTATATAGACATATTACATAGTATAGCATTAAGATGCTACAGTTATTTAGATATTATAGTATTTACAATATAGTACTATAGTGTTATGGTTATTTTGGAAATATGATGAAAATAGTAAGAGTATATATGTATATATATAGTATTAGATCCCTGTGAAAAGATTACAGACGGATACAAATACAAATACAGAATACAGAGCATGGTACCGATGCTAATACAGATAGAGTGCAACCACATATCTCAGATAGTGTGTGGGTACCGTCAACTGTGCTCGGAGAGTATGCAGCTCCCTAGTTCGCTGGGTTGAGGGGACCAGTTTGACGAGGTAGCAGCTAGTCCCGCGCCTAGGAGAGTATGTAGTTTGGTTGGACTGAGGTAGTGTAGAGTATAATGACTTATCTGGAGGGCCGACCAGATTAAGTCTTGCCTACGGGCCGCACAACCCTGTCATGAGGGGTCAAATCATGACATACAGAGTTCTAGGAATAAAACACAGTTATATTTATACAATTTTACAGTATTTGATGAATATAGTATGATATTAGCAGTATGAAAAGTAGAAAAACTCTAATGATACAGTTATGTTTTAAACTGCAAAAAATGTAAGATATGCGTTATAGATTTATCATTTTATTACAGCTCAGATGTTACTTAAAGTTTATATGTAACTTAGTCACCACACACTAGTAATAGCATATTTCCACTTACTGAGCATCGACTCAACCTATTATTCTAACAATTCTCAGGTGAGCCAGTTAGGCGAGCAGATTAGGCTCGCGGATAGAGATTTCTAGATTACCCTGGTTGTAGGGTGAGTTTGTGACAGAGTTTTGTATTTTTGAGATAGATTTTACTGGGGAGAGATGTATTTTATGACTATGTGATGGAAATACCGAGTTTTGGTATTGTATGGTATATGTGGTTGTGTGATTTATGTTTCCGCTGCATAGGTATGATTATATATATATATATATATATATATATATATATATATATAATGATATAATTTTGAGGTCGTTATAGGAAAGCTCCCGAAAAGAAAGGTGCATCTAGTTGATATGGGTAGTAACATCTAATCCTTTTAAGCCTTTCTTCCAAGGGATATCACAATCATTCTGGTGTATTTCATGAAGACTGAAGAGCAAAAAGACGAAGACATTCATTTTTATTTGCATTGCATTTAAGTTCTTTTATTATTTGGTCTGTAATAATGCATGCATCTGTATGATATGAATTGATTGCTTAGACGACCTTTGATTGACCTTAGGAATCTAACCGTTCACATTAAACCTTTTTCAAAATTGCCTAAATCACACAAAGGTTTTCAAAATAAATGAAGGTAAAAAATTAGGGTTAAAATGATTTTGACAAAGAAGGTCGACCGACGTTGGATTTTTTGGGCAAAATATTAATTGTTAATGCCCTCAGTCGACCGACAATTTGAGCTTTAATCAGCTCGGTCGGCCGAACTTGCCCGGAGTCAAAATGTTGACCAATGCTCGGTCGACCGACCTCTTGGTGTGTTAAATGCCTTGGTTTATTGAACATGGAGAAAGTCAACAGTTTGACTTGTCTTGGTCTGTTTTGAACTAACTTCCTCGGTCGACCAAACTATAAAAATATACTTTTCTAACTGCTTTTGCGACTGAACTCACAGTTCAAAAACACCATGGTACACCAAACTTCATAGATGGTCAACCAGGCCTTTTACCTTGGTCGACCGAACCCACGAAGGGTTCAGAATCACCCTGAGATGGTCGACCATCCTTGTAGTTCAAAATAGTCTCAGTCGATCGAACTTATAAAAGTGGTCGACCAGCCCTTACCCTTGGTCGACCGAACCTCTTGGGTTGGGTTAATTTTCATTGCCTAAACACGCTTAAATTTTAATTAAAAAAATTCAAAAATACCAAGCGTGTCCCCAACGGTCAAAATTTTATGAAACTTTATATATACCCCCTCATAATTTCAAATTAGCAACTTTGATTAGCCCAAATTTTCTCTCTAATCCATTGTTAATCAAAGTTCTCTCAAAACGTTTTTTATTGTTAAAATCAATTCTTTTGGAGCAAAATATTTTATACAAATCTCTCCAACTCTCTTTCATGCTTTTATTTCAAAATTATTTTTAAGGAGATTATTTTATTTAGGGCATTTTATTTACATATACTCTTACTTAGCCCTTAATCTTTGAAAAACATTTTTGAGAGTACTGCTTAGGTTTTCTCCCGGTTATTTCTTTGATAAAAATTTTTGGGAGAAAATTTTTTACAACACAAATATTTTCTTGAGCTTAAATTCTTAGATTCTCCAAATATTATTTATTTGAAAATTATTTATGGGAGAACATAATACTCATTTTCCATATATTTTATTTGTGTAAAATATTTTTTTGATAAACACTCTTTCTCTACTAAGCATATTTCACATCATATTAGAGTATATGTATTTGAGCTTTAATGTGTACATTTTGCTTGTATTCAGAAGCATTGTAATATGTACACAAATATTTTTATTGTATCAGTTGGGTTCAACTCGGAATTGAACTGGGGAGTCTCTGCCTCGTAAGGGAGATCGATTTGGTTCAGCCCGAAAATTGAAATGGAGTGTCTCTGCCCTGTAAGGGAGACCAGTTGGGATCATCCTGGTAATTGAGCTAGGGTTTACCTTGCCCCATAAAGAAAAGTTGTAATGACTTCTGCTCCGCCCGTTTAAGTGAGTAGGGATAGTGGAATCCTTAGGGGTATGCCCAAGGTGGGGACGTAGGCTGATTTGGTCGAACCTCGATAACAAATCTGTGTATCACTCCCTCTCTCTATCTCATTTAAATTTTCGCACTTAAATTTCTATATGTGTATGCTTGTTTATTCATTGTTACAATTATTTGCATGCACACATTTAAATTGAATGAGATATACTGCACACGTGTGTACCTGCATTCAAAGTTTAATTATTTTACATACACGTTTGTATTATGAAAATGGGATATGATATGTGGTGAATCGATGTTTAATTTAAATTAGCCAAAAAGTTTTAAAATTCCAATTCACCCCCCTCGTGGGATTACACCTGTCACGACCCGCTCATTTTTCACACACACACACACACACACACACACACATATATATATATATATATATATATATATATATATTTTAATAATATCAACATCAAACATCACAACTCAGCAGGTCACCATCCACCTGGACCCGTGGGTACCAGGGATATAATAAAACATACAGTAGAAGCCTACGCAACAGAAAGTATAAAATCATATACATCTCATCATAATATGCATAATACATACCAGAGTACTACAAACACTATCTCTCAGTATATACATCCCAAAAAGAAGTCTAGGGACAATTCCCACAAAAATCCTATCCCTACCAAAAACTTACCCTTCAAAAAGGGCAGATAATCCACACTATGTTAGCGGGGCTTTTCCCGCTCTCCTATCTGGGAGCTTATGAAAAGTTAATGAAGTTTAGGGGTGAGACACCTCTCAGTAAGGGAAATAAACTAATACTAGTGTGTGGCAACATGAGAAATTCGTGTTCAACATATATCATATATAACACATTTAGTACAGTTTCATCAAATCTGGGAAACCATATATATATATATATCAACATGGCAGAACATACTGCATTTTCATAACATATCTCAACTCATGTCATAACAATAATAACATAAAAATCATCCTGGTGGGTTAGCTAGCTGTTGTCATGTATTACCCTCACATGACTGGGTTGTGTGGCCCGAAGGCGAAACCTGACAATGGTTGGCCGACCACTGTCAAGTCGATAGTCTAGTCTATAGGTTCGATGGGTCTACCCAGACTGGTCCATACACCAGGGGCGATAACAGTACACTCCTCGAACATAAGCCATCGACCATCCAATCTCACACCACTCCGTACAGCGGCGTTAACACAGATATCACGATCATGAGGACCATGGACACATAGCAACGGTACCGTGCAAGTGCTAGCCTAAACCAAACCAACCAGGTTTTGATATCATATACATATACTGAAACCGTGATACATAAATATCTCATATCATTTATTTTCACATCAATCATATCATTTCACATATATATATATATATATACGTGTATCATGAAAATCATCGGCCCATACGCCGGTATTACATATTTTATCATAGTTTGGCCCGTACGCCAGCTACACATAGCACAGCCCATACGCTGGCAAACAGTAATCACATAGCATGGCCCGTACGCCGGCAAATCACATCTCATAGGACGGCCCATACGCCGGCAATCACAGTCACATAGCACGGCCCGTATGTCAGCAAATCACATAGCACGACCCATACGCTGGCAAATTACATCCATCTATATATATATATATATATATCTAAAAACATCTCGGCCCATACGCCGGTTTTCCATCATAAAAATCCATCTCATCCACATTCCCAGAAAACAACATTTCACAACATTTTTACTCATGCCACACAGTAGATTTTTCACATATTCAACATACGATCATTTCCACAGTATTTTGCAAATATAAGACATATATATATATATATATAATCATATACATTTTCCATAAATCAAATGATAACTATATATATATATATATATATATATATATATATATAAGCATTTTCCAAAACAGTACTAGCTTAGTTTATCCCCTTACCTGATTCCAGGAAAGCCCCTAATAAAATTGCCCCGCACCCGCAATGTTCCTAACTCAACACCCTGAAAATGAAAAATCCCAGAATTAAAGTTTAGTATTTCAAAGCATATAATATTTTCCTCAACTGCTAAAAACTCAAATATTGGGTAGAAAGTTTTCACCCAAAAACATTCAAGTTTAACACCTGAGGGGTTCCCTGACCAATACTCCGAAACTGAAAACCCCCAGTATTAAATTTTAGTATTTTCATGCGTATGACACTTCTTTTAACTAGCGCAAGACCAAATATGGCTTAAAAAGCCTTACCTCAACTTTAGGATGATTTCCAACTAGCTTTCTCCCACGATTTGCTCTAGTAGATTTGGAGAGAACTCTACCAGGAGTGTCGTGGTGACTTCGGATCGTCGATCTGACGACTGGTGGGGCCGAAAACGTAGAGAAGGGAGAGAGAACCATAGAGAGAGAGAGAGAGAGAGAGAGAGAGAGAGAGAGGAGAGAGAGAGCTCGGAGGTAAATGATAAAAAAATCCCAGATTTCAACTATTTATAGAACAGGGGATTTCGTCGACGAGACCCTGTATTCGTCGATGAGTACTTCACAAATTTCGTCGACGAGACCTTGTATTCGTCGGTGAAATTTAGGCCGCCTCAGAACCCCTCTCGGTATTTTCTTGTCGACGAAGCCCTATGTTCGTCGATGAATTTTCTTAAGCCTTCGTCGACAAATATAGGGGATTCGTCGACGAAGCCCTGAAACTCCCCCTTTTGTTTTTCTCTTCCGAAATGCAATGTCGTTGATGAAGTTTAGGTGTCCTTTGGTTTCCGGTTTCCATTTCCCTTTCCTTATTCTTTAAATTTCATTTTTAAATTCGGGTCGTTACAACACCAATTCCAACATTCTTAATTATTTAACCACGAGAGTAAAAAGAAACCAAATACTCGAAGATCGGTATCCATTCTCAATTAAACCTCTTACTATGAACTAAACTTTCCATAATCAAATATATGGTGAAGGGAATCGGGTTTGTTTTGAGCAATTATATAACTTGGTGTAACATTTAAGATTTTCCAATAAGGGCATGTCTACAGTTCAATATACTTTCAACGATATTGTTGCAACGTGTTGACTAGAGGCCCCCATGCGTTTTGGTGTCAACTGAAAAGTGTGTATGGATAAGTAATTAGTTAATACAATCTTCATAAGCACCACTAACCTTTTATTTACCTACATTTGGTTAGGTCACGTACTATCAATTAATTGAATTCCATGCCAAAATCTAGTTCTAAAGAATTAATACTTTTGATTTGCGCAATCATAGTTGGGTTTGGCAGTATAATTATGTCTGGGGAAAGTATTAATGCCCCTAATACCCCCTTCGACTCTATCTTAGCTCCCTTCATAAGCCTTCTTTTTCTATTTTATCCTTCCCTTCTATATTTCAACTTGATGGTTTGAGACTAATTAGGTCAAGTTCACTTGACCTAGCATTTCACCCTATCTCTCCTAAGCACAGTTTGAGCTTCTGCTTGGGCGAGTAGCCCTCATGGGTTAGCCAACTTGCACTTCCCAACTTCTTTTTGAGTTTTTTTTTTTTTTTTTCTGACCTTCTTTCCAGGTTTCCAAATGTTGTTGTCATTCTATTTAGTCTTATTTAACATTATTATTATCTTTTATTTTTCCCAAAAGGTAGGCACTCTCAGTTTCTTTTCATTTACCCTTCTTTATTTTATTTGGTTTTGTTTTCTTCTAGTTTTTTGGATGAACAAATAATTTTTTGTTTTCTAGACTTGTGGAGACCTCTCCCCTTATTCTCCTGTATGTTCTATTTCTCCCAAAATCTTTTCAAACTCCCTTCTATCTCGTGACCCTTTCTTTTTTCTTCCTACCTCCTATTAGGAATTTCTAGAAAGTAGTACTGCAACGACCTCAAAATTCTCACCATTTTTTTAAAATAATAACAAATTACCCCAATATCTGAAAATAATGGGCACCTTTATGCAGCGGGAAACATTAATCACATAACCACATATGCATATATATATATACAATACCATAATTCAATATTTTCAACCATAGCTACATAATACCTTTCTCTCTCTAGTGTCAACTACCCCAAAAATACGAAACCCTAAACCAAACTTACCCTATAACTAGGGTGGCCAAGTGATCTCTATCCATGAACCTGATCTGCTCGCCTAGCTGGCTCACCTGAAAAAATGTTAAAGTAATGGGGTGAGTCGACGCTCAGTAAGTGGAAATATACTATTACTAGTGTGTGGTGACCGAGTCATAAAAATTATAACATTCAAATATATAAAATTGTATGATCTGGAAAATCTGCAATACACATGTATAGTAGCTTAAAACATTTGCATCACCTGAACTTTTATCATTCATACTGCTATATCATACTATATACAACAAAAGCGGTAAAATTGTATACATATAAATAACTGTGCTCTTCCCCTGAGACTTTGTATGTCATGATTTAACCCCTTATGACAGGGTTGTGCGGCCCATAGGCGGGACTTAACCTGGTTGGCCCTCCAGGTAAGTCACTATACTCTACACTACTCCAGTCCGGCCAAATTGCATATACTCTTAAGCCGGGATTGGCTGCTACCTCGCCAAACCAGCCCCCTCCACCCAGCGAACTAGGGAGCTACATACTATTTGAGTACGGTCGACGGTACCCACACACTATCTGAGATATGTGGTTGCACTCTATCTATATCTAGCAATGGTACCATACTCTGTATTCTGTGTCTGTACTGTATCTGTCTGTAATCTTTCCACAGGGATCTGATACTATATATATATACATACTATACTCTTTATACTGTTTTCATTATATTTCCAAAATAACCATATCACTATATTGCTATACTATAAATACTGTAATATCCAAAGCATCTTGATGCTATAACTGTGTAATCTGTCTATACTTTCTTTCTATATAATCTGTCTGTACTTCCTTTTTGTATAATCTAAGTGTTATGACATTTAGGAAATTATAACTTTCTATATACACTGTATATACTGTTATGAATAAATATCTGTATACTAAGATATATATAACTGTCTATGTAATCATCTGAAATAAACTATATATGTATACAAATTCTGTCTGTATAAAATCTGAAATTATCTATCTATATCTGTATAACTTGAAATACTGAAAAAAAAAATTACATAAAACTACATATCAATATCATATACTCAGGCCACACCTGTTTTAAAAATTCATATCCTGTATAATGTCTGGTATACATGCATACGTATATAAAATTTCTGATAACGTAAGTAAATCTCCTAGTATAGCATATTTCCCTTACTTTATCTCTGAAAAGCCCCTACTGTACTCTAGCCCGATACCCGCGGGGTTCTCCACTCAACACCCTGAAAATCAAATCCCCCAGAATAAAATATTAGTATTTCTTCGTGTATTGTATTTCTCATGACTGAGGGAAAGACAAATACTAAATAAAATGCCTTACCCTATGATTGGGATGAAATCCAAACCAACTCCACCAACGATAAACTCCAGCAGACTTGCGGAGAACTTCACCAGGAGCGTCGTGGTGGCTTTAGATCATCGATCTGGCGTAAGACGGACCCGAAATCAAAGAGAGAAGGGGTGGAAGACGTTTTAGAGAGAGAGAAGGAGTTTCGTGCTCTGATTTTTCATCAAAATATGGGTTTTCACTATTTATAGAGCCGGATTCATCGACGAGTCCTTTAATAATTTCGTCGACGAACTTTCCCCCTCATCGACGAATTTCAGACTATCCAAAAACCCTTCTCGGTATCTTCTCGTCGACGAGATCCCCTTATGCGCTCATCGATGAATTCCCTATGTTCATCGACGAGGCCCTATGTAAGAATTCTGGGTTATTATCTCCAAAGTGCAATGTCGTCGACGGACACGAAGCGTTTGTCGACGAAGCCTACTACCTCCTTCCATTCTTATTTCCATCTCCCTCTCTCTTTATTATTTAAATACCATTATTTTTCGGGTCGTTACAAGTATAATAGAAGGGGAGGTTTGCAAATAATTAAAAATGTACGATTAATAGGTTGTACAAGCACATCCCTTGAGCTGCATAAAAAATAAAACTTGCATAATAAAGAGTAAATCTATGCATACATGTAGTTGAAATTCATTAAATACAGTTATAATACTTGCGGATCATGGGAATACAAAAACCATTTATCTATTCAACACTATTAACAAAAACAATGTAAGTAGGGATAATAGAATCTAAAGTGTTTTGAGCTTGAGATTATGAAGATGGAAAACCATAAATTCTAGACCAGAATCCATGAGAAGAACCTTATGGAGTAAGGGATTTTCCTTCAATAGTACACTTTTGTTGTTGTTCCTTCACCTCTCCCTTAAGTTGCATGCCTTTTATGGGCATAAGGCCAATTGGCATAGACTAATGTCCTTTTTGCTTCGACTTCTCTATTATTCCCTCTCAATTCTTTAGTAAAATAAAATGCTTGCTAAAAAAGAGGTTTGGGGCTTCATGATGAGTGAAGAAAAGTTATTCCAAGAGCTATCATAGGTGGAGCCTTTTACACCCAAGGACTAATGTCACATTATATTAATGAAAAAACAACAAAAGGGCAAAAAAAAGTTTACTCCTTTCGGAAAAATTGCAAGAAAAATGGCTCAAAGAAGTGCTTGACCCTTTATGTTTCTATGGAAAAAAAATGTGATTTTTTTGGGCATGGTGGGATTTAATAGTGCACGTGGGGGATAAATTTATTTTTCGTCTTTTTGTGTTGCATTCTTTTTTTTTTTGGTTTTTGGATAATGAAAATAACTTTAATGTAAATAAAAAACACATCTAAAGATGATATAAGCTAGAATCTCAAAGTGTTTAGAGTTAACTCAAACAAAATTCAATGTTGATAGACATTACCAAATTTAAATATTGCTGTGAGCATGGGGTAAACAACATCATATATTACGTGGGCAAGCTTATGAAAAATAAAGTATAAAGCATACACAAAATAGACAAGAATTAGAAGAACATGTATTTAAAATGCAAGAGAGAAATATATCTAAGAAGCTAAAAATAAATATAGTTAGAGAATAAAATTGCATCTTGCGAAAAATATTAGGTCTCCCTAGAATGAATTTAATTCATAGTAAGAAAATAATAAGAAAATGCTCAAGCAAAAGTGTTTGTGGAAGGTTGTTGCCAGTTTCTTAGGAAGGTGATTCATTGATGATAGAAAACACGATAACATAAGTTGTAGTAGTTGCAACAACTTCATCGAAAAAGGGAGGAGGATTAGGCTTGGAGATTAGTTCTATATCATAATCTTCATCAACCATCAAAATATCAAATGCAGTAGCCTTCCTCTCTTCCTTAGTCAGTCTCTTTCAACTTTGCATCCATGGATTTCACTTGATCTTTAAAAGTTGTCATCTTGTACTTCTCTTTAGCAATTTGTGATTTTGTTGATTTGAACTTTTTTTTGTTGCTTCAAACTTCTACTCGTTCACTAGAAGTTTCCCCTCCAATTTGGTATGCTTCACCATCAAGTTAGTGGCTTGTTTGTCTTTCTCCTCATAAGCATCCCTCATTATCCTAGCACAATTGGCCAGGTTGTAGACCTTAAGGGTACCCTAAGAAGAACCTAGCAAGTTCCATTAAAGCAAACTATAGAGTATGATGAATAAAACATGACAAATTCAACATTCCATTAAAGCAAACTATAGAGTATGATGAATAAAACATGACAAATTCAACATACTTGCTGTTAAGTGATGAGTGGAATAGTCGAACAAGGTGTAGATGTTCCTTTTTCCCTAGTATTTGAAGTCCTTTGAGAAAGTGATTCTTTGAAGAACCACTTTAATGTTTCTTGTTTGGCCAAGATAGATCATCGTCTTTTAGATACCATTTAGGTAAGTAGGTTATCTTATCCATAGGACCAGCGTTCTTAACAAAGCTAGGAGGAACTGGCCCGCTAATCTAAATGCCTTTCTATTTTGCAGAAGAGGGGATATCCTCTCTTCCCTTTTCCTTTTTTGACCCTTGTCAAGACCCTTAACCACCACCTTCTCTTTATCTCTCTAAAGGGTGATGAGGGGGTGGCGAGGAGGGAAGGGTACCTAGGGCTTGTTTTTTTTTGGGGTGATCCCCTTAACTTCCTTGCTCACCTTGTGTTGAAGATTGAAGGCCCTTTGCATGTACTTCAAGTCAAAGGCATGTGCATACAAACACAACATTATAAGGTAGTTAAAAAGAATAAGCTAGGTAAAAACCTATAAAGGCTAGCCAATTGATATTTCAAACTAATCAAAATGTGGTAAGTGAAGGGTCGAAAGATTGTTGTTTGTGATTTGTTGAGCAAAGATATTAGGTTAAGGATTGATATCATTTAGGGCCTAAAAAATTTCATCCTCCTTGCTAGTAATGGTAAGGGGATTATAGGGGAACTTGAGCTCACCCTACCAATTGTGTATCAACTAGGGCTTCTTCGTTATAGCAAAAAAAGAGTTTCTTCCACCCTATAATGAAGTTAGGAGTCTTGGGCATCACAAAAATGTTCTTTAGGGTAGTAAAACTAGACTAATCTGTCTGTTATGGATGACCCTTCCTATTTTACTTTTATGCATAGGCAATAGGACCTGAAAAGGATTGTCCAAATTGTTGGGAGCCAGTTGGGAAGGGGAAAGACTGAAAAAAAGGACGACAACCACCAAAAAGGAAGCAAAGGAAATATAGAGACTTGCATAAAATGCTTACTTCAAATGGAAAAATAAGACTAGATTTATAATATAGGTCTGGTCAAAGGCATAACCAACCTTTGGGTTTTTCCTAAAAGATCAGCAAGAACCTAGGTTCTTAAAGGAAGAGGGTATGTGCAAAGATGGAAAGAAAGGGGATGCCTTAATCTTGAGGGAAATATAGGTTGATGTTTCGTATTGCTCTCATTGCACGCAATAAGGATAGAAAATAAGTCTCTTTGGAATCATCTTTATTTTGAAAAACAAGTTTCGTCTAAGAAGCCATTAAGACGAGAGGTTGGAAGAAGTTCTAGAACAAAGAAGGGATAGAGCAAGAAACTATGAGAGAAGAAGCAAAGAAAAAAAAGGACATCCCTATGACAAAATTGAATAACTATTGAAGAAGATGTTGGGAATTTGAGCATTGTTAAGGAAAATATTTTGCAACTCAAATGTAATGGAAGAGGAGGAAGGAGAAAGAAAGATGAAATTGAAAACTAAACCCTTCAAATTTCTAAGCTACAACCAAGTTGGAGTAAAATTACTAACTCAGAACTCATCATCCTTGAGCATGTTTAAGATACACATTCCAATTATAGCTATTGTGATGAGTAGATACCAAAGGGACACATTTATTTTGTGTGACATTATAGAGTTTGGATATAACATTGCATTGATTACAGGTAAAACTATTAAGGTGCCATGCCAACAAAAATCAACTTGGTAAGTGCCGTATAAACAAAATATTATATCAAAGTAGCATATCAAACTCAATAAAAAAAAATAAAAATAAAAATCTATGCCTATTAATGATCACAAATTTTACAACATCAAGGTGGTGAATCAACTCCATCTCTTGTAGTTAAATATATGAAAAGTACTTTTTATCATGACCATATGTGACAACAAGTAAATGAAAAAGAAGGTGAATTCATGTATCTACCATCCTCTTGCCCATTAAAATTATGTTACAATTTTAATGTAAGAGATACAATATTTGTTGCATCTAAATTTTTTTTCCTACATTAGTTAGATGTAGATATTCACGAGAAAGCCTGCGAATGTATACTACATGTGCTCCTTAAGCTCTCAACTTAAACACTAGCCTCTTGTTTGGTTTGCGGATTTAGGATTGAAATGGAATTAAATAGCAGGAACTGAATCACATATTTGTGTTTGATTTGTGAAATTAAGGTGAAATTATATTCTGTTCGAAATGTTAATTCCATCATTTGGAGGAATTGTGATTCCTGCCCAAATGGACTAGAATCAACTTCCATTCTATGGACTCAAACCCATTTCCCATAATACCCTCCAATCTACAATTCTTCTTCTTCTTCTTCTTCTTCTTCTTCTTCTTCTTCTTTTGTTGCTGTTGTAGTCACCACCGCCACCCTAAGTTGCTGCCACTGATGAGCTACCGCCGTCGCTGCCATGAGTTGTTGCCACTGTAGTGAACCCTCATCGTGAGCCCTCTTGGCCGATATGATCCCTCATCTTGAGCCCTTAACCCCACACATTTCTTTATCCATTCGTTCCAAATAATTCCACCATTATTGACATCACAGCTTCGGCAAGAGAGACACTGCAGCAAATCCAAAAGGAGCAATAAGCTACTATCACCGGCATTTACTATTTTTGGATTAAAAAGATATTTTCTTTATTAGAAAGATATTTTTAAAAATTTATTATCTTTTATTCATTTCCTACCGTCATTCCAAATAGTATCTAAACATAATAATTATATTTCAAATACAATTCCCTTACCTACATAATTCTATTCTTACTCCAATTGTATTTTTATTCCACAAATCAAACGTAAGACCTATGTGATAACAAGAGAATGAAGAAGAAAGAAGGCGAATCCTTTTACCCACCATCTTTTTGGCCGTTAAAATTATGTTACAATTCTAAGTTTTTTCCAATATTAGTTAGATAGAGATATTCATGAGAAAGCCTCTGAGAATGTATGTATACTCCACGCACACCTTCGGCTCCCAAACACAGAAGCCTCTCTTCCAAAAATAAAATATAAAATATTTCCCTCTCTCTCTCTCTCTCTCTCTCTCTCTGTCAGATAGCACTGATATAAGACAGTACAGAAGCACATCCTCCCGAAAACAAAAGAGAGAGAACACCTTCGCAGGCCACTCTCTCTCTCCCCACTCTCCCATTTTCAATTCCAGTTCCAAATTCAAACAAATTCAGAACACCCATACGGCCATACCCCCCTCCTCCCTTGAAATCCACAACCCTCTTCCGGTTTATCGGGTTCCGGATCTGCCACCCGTTTACCCGACACCCTTGCTTCGGGTCTTCAACCCCGCCTTCCCCCTTCTCCCTCCTCTCTGTGTACCATTTTTACCCATAAAAGGCTGTACTCTCTTAATTAGGACCGCAACCACCGAACAACAGCCATGGCGAGCAACACTCCCGACGGCCTAGCCGACGATTTCTTCGAGCAGATCCTAGCCGTGCCGTCCTACGGCCCCGCGGGGGAGGTGGCTTTCGCCGGCGGCGACGCCAATCTTGGCGGAGCCTCCATGGGGCTGCAATTAGGTTCCGGCGGCGGCGGAGGTGGAGGCGGCGGCGGGTACAGAGGGATGGGCATGCCTCTTGGGTTGAACTTGGAGCAGGGGTTCATCCTGAAGCCGGACGAGGATAAGCGCTTCCGAGAAGAAGTAGTTGTTGATGCAAACAGTAATGCCTCTTCTTCCGGAATGCCTGTAAGCTCTCTCTCTCTCTCTCTCTCTCTCTCTCTCTCTCTCTCTCTCTCTCTCTCCTTTTTTTATTTATTTTTATTTTTATTTTTTGGTGGCATTTTTGGGGCCTCTTCCTCGAGGGTAAAATTGTCATTTCGGGGGAGTATTGTAATGTTTGGGGTTTGTCTATGCTTAATGATGGGGGAAAGATCCTTTCTAAGATTTTTGAGTTTTTCACGTACTTCAAATCTTCTTTACGTACTTCAAATTTTCTTACCTCCGCTAAAACCAGCTACTTTCGCAGGAAACAAACAGCGACTTTCAGTTTACTCGATCTGCGGTTTCTTGTTTTTTGCAGGAGAGGGATTCGGTGCACCTGACGAGTCTGTTTCCAGCTTTTGGGCAGTTGCACGCTCAGTCCGTCCGGCCGCCGGCGCCGGCGCCTGCTCAGCCGCTGATTCACCACCAGGTACGTAAATTTTATCCGACGTTGGGGGTATTTTCGGTTCAAAAAGTCGAATGTCCTGCACGCGGTTTCCGGGGCGTTCGACACGTCCACGGGTACGTGTCCGCACGGCGCGTACGTGCGCGCCTCCCCACGTGCAGTGTAGGGTGCGGGACTCTACGGTCCTTTCTGGCATGTCCAGGGGTAATAATGTAATATGGGTCTTTGAAAAATGATTTTTGCCCACGCGCGTTCCAGGTTGGCAAAAGCGCGTGTTGAGTGTTGCCATGGCCCATACATAGAAGGGTAGAAATAGAATTGTGTTGTGTGGTATGAACTGTGCTGATGGATGGATGATTGGGGCCAAACACAAAATCATTTTTTATTTTGCCACTTCTTGCCCAAATTGACACCCAACTTGTCCTTATTGCAAAAAGTAATAATTATGTTTGGACCACCAGAATTTTTAAAACTTTGCATTTTTGGTCTGGCACACTCAAATTTATTGGATATGTTTTGTCTCTATTAAGGGAAGTTTAGGCTGATTTGCATTATCTTTTCAAAAATAAAAAAATGCCCTCAACTAAGTTATGTATTATAACTATAATATTTATGGTATGCAAGTGATTCAATAAATTTATTTATTTTAAAGTTTTGAAAATTTAAACAAATTTTGTAAAATTCCCATTATGTTTATAATTCCCACTACTCCTGAAAAGTAGAAAATTTTAGAAAGTGAGAGACAGTGCCCACAGCTAGTTATCCGTTAAGCAACCTAAAACAGTTTTCTATCAACCTTTCAACTTTCTTCCTCAATCAACTTTCCAAGAAAAGAAACCCTTACTACCCCTTCACATGTTTTTAAATAATAACTAACACATCAAAATAATGACAAGTATGCAAAACTCTATAGCCCCCTCTGGCCTTGGCTAAAGGTGAAGTTTGGAGTTCAAACCCTGCCGCCTGCAGCGCACATCCGCGATTTACCTCCTATGTGTTGGCTGAGAGCACGGTTGGTGTAGGCGTGTGATTAGTCTGGCGTGTAAGTCTAGGACAACTGGTGTATCCAAGAAAAAAAAAAAGTATGCAAAACTCTATTTTACAAATTTACATTCTCTTTCAAACAAAAAACCTTTCTTATTTTTAGGCGCAACCATTTCTAAAATATCTCCATCATTTCTCATGTCTTCTCAAAAATAGAAAATTGAAAAATTGTTTTAAATTTGAACTCTAGATTATCTCCACACACCTAGTGCGGGCATAGGCTAGTAACAAGAAAGAGAAAGACCTGTGAGGAATGGTTCTTCGTGGAACGTAACGGATGTTATATTAATATTTGAAGATACTAAAATGATGTGGGACTTGCACCAAATCATATGAGTTATTTGTGTGAGCCCAAGTGCTTATTTGGCATCTGAATCTTACATGGAGGAACCGAATCTTGCAAATCTTTATCCAATATTAGTTTTGTCAATATCTAATTAAGAATTTCTATCTCTTGTTTGATCCTCTAACAGCCATTTCATGTGCAACCAACATCTGGAGGAGTTGCTGCTGTACCACACCCACCTGTCATACGCCCACGGGTGAGAGCCAGACGAGGTCAAGCCACAGATCCCCACAGTATAGCTGAGCGGGTAAACTTGAGTTCTTTCTAGACCAAAAAATGAAAGAAAAAATATTGCAATACACCCATGCCATCATTTCCGGTCAGCACCCAACTAATCCATGGGGAGAATGGGTCTTTCCCTCTCTTCCTCCCTGCTTAAAGACTAACTATACTTTTGATACATAAGAATGAAATAAAGTTTGTCGCTCTATTTTTATATTTTTGTCACTTTTTTTTTTCATTCCCTTTCCACCCCATTCCATTTTATAAAACCAAATGTGAAGTAACATTTTGTTAGAATTAGAAAGTCGCAACCTCCAACACTTAAAAATCTTTATGGCCAATGGAGTAAGCACTTCCTCATTGAAGGTATTTCAGACTGCTGCCTGTAATTAGGTGGCTTGAGATGTCACTACCAGAGTGAACTGAAAGCTGATAAGGCGTGGTTTCTGTTCACAATTTTGTAGTTGTGGTTAGAATTATGTCACGTTTGGATTGTGGGATAGAATGTGGTGGGAATGGAATGGAATAAAAAATTGGATGGAAAACATGAAGAAATCAAGTGACAAATTTGATTTCATTATGTTGTACCAAATATATAGTTAGTGGATTCCACTTCTACTGTTTGTGAGAGAGAAAGTAGCTCAAAAATTGAACTGCTTGCATTAATCAGAAATTGCCAGGCTTTATGTTTTACACGTTGTTTCCTCAAGGTGGAATAAATGAAATGACAAAAAAAAAGGAACATAAAACTCGTATGTAGAGATCTGATGTGACTGCACTGGCAGTGGAATCCTTGCCTGCCAGATATTAGTTTTGATGTCAATACTGCATCAGGTTATGGAAAAGATATTGTTGCTTTAGATTTTCCATAATATTACATAATGTTTGATTTGCGGAATGGAATAAGGTGGGAAGGGAATGGAATAAAAAATTAAATGAAGAACATGAAGAAATTAAGTCACAAATTAGATTCCATTCTAACAAACTAAATGTATTGTTAGGGTCTTATTGGCTCTATAACATTAATACTTGGTTTCACTTTATTCTTTTTTGGCATGCAATAGCTTGTTTTCCGTTGTCATTGAGTGACTGCATTTCTTTATCTTTTCTATTACGGCTGCAGTTACGTAGGGAAAGGATAGCAGAGAGAATGAAGGCTTTGCAGGAGTTGGTTCCTAGTGCCAACAAGGTCAGTGTCTTATCAGCGAAGTTTATAATTTTATTCCATGATTTTTAATCGTATCACCATTAATCCATGATTTTTAATTTTTCCTTTCAATCACATCAAGTATATTGACCCACCATTCACTGCTTGATTGTGTATATATATATATATATACATGTATAAATTTGAGCTTCTCAGCTCCCACTAATTTGCAGTTTTTGAGTTGTGACTTGTACTGATGTATTTCCAAATTTTATGTAAAATTCTATTTACAAGACTTGCAAGATTTTCTGTAGCAACTTGAGAATTGTGATCCAACAATATTTAATGGACAATACTTAACAACAGATGAATAAAAAAGAGCAGTTGCTGAAGTAGTTGCATGACAAAGGTGTTTGGTGCAGGTTGTCGTGCTTTAATTTTCTTTACTCTTGGCTATTTGTTATTTTAAAATAATGATTTTAACAAGATGCCCTAACTTTATTCTATTGAATCCAAACACAAAACATGTTGTGGGGAATAAGCCTAATTTTTTAAAGTTGGGCCAATAACCTTGCGTTTGATTGCTTGAGAAGGATTTGTTACACGTGCAATTGTAGCTTGAGATAGCTTTATACACCAAATTTCTGCAATTGATTAGTTCAGTGGAGCATATCTCTAAGCACTTCCCAGTTATTTGTCTCCTTTATCATATAGGACTTCTGAATTATCCTGGAAGTTATTCGTATATTTTGAAATTCATTCAAAATGCATTATGGTTGCTTCCAATGATCATCTAGGGGTCTCTGCTTTCCAGGATCTGTTTCCATTTTCTCATTCCCTGACATGAGAAACAGAGATGGGAAAAGCTTTATCAGGCGTCAGGCAGTCCATTGCTATGTGCAACTAACTTGCAACAATCGAATCTTTTTTATTTTTATTTGGGGGGAGAGGGTTGGGGATAAAAGATGAGAACTGCATTTGTATGTATGTCCAACAAAACCATGGTTGTAAATCTTGGTAGCGGGTAGCATAACAGAACGGTAATGGGTGTAGCTGGTAGTGGGAGTAGCGGATGTTACAAAATGGGAAGCGGGTGTAACGGCTGTGAATTTTTTCAACCATACACAACCTTATGCATATTAGTGTATTTGCATGTTTTAAGCTTTTAACTCTTTTTAGAAGGAGTTTGTGTATTTTGGGTCCTTAGTTCAACTAAGTTTTTTGGTTAGGGCAAGAAATTTACATTTGTTTTAAGCCACCATTGACAGAAAATTTTGTGTGGGTGTGTGTATTTATACTTTTTCATTATTCTTGTGTGTGATAAGTTGATTAATAAAACAAAATACATTGTACACTCTATTAATCTATTAAACACATAAGACATATGAATAAGACAAATATACAATAACTAGAAAAGAAAAGAAGGTTGAAATTGAAAAATATAGAACATGAATATTAAATTGCTAATACTATCAAAATAAAATATTTTTTTTAACAAATTAGTATTGCCAAATTGCTAATTAATGCGTCTCTTGTGATTATTTAAAAGAAGTATTAAATTTTGTGTCATTATCATCCTCATTATAATCTTTTCCCCCTCTCCCCATTGTTTATTGAAAATGATTTATGAAAGGGGGGAAAAATGAAAGTGATAAGAAAAAGTAAAAAATAAAATATATTTTTTCTAGTCTTGTAGTGGTTACATAACTACCATAGCAGCCTTTACGTAAGGTTGCAGTTTGTAACGGCTGCTATGGGCATGAATTTTCTCCCCACCTATTTCACTGTGTGTAATTGGTATCATTGGTATCTGGAATCCAAAAAAATGTTACATAATGGTGTTATGCAACGGCTGTGGCTGTCATTTAAAACCTTACAAATCTATAAAATATGACATGAACATATCAATTTATTTGATGTCAACAGAGTAAAATCATGTAAGAAATGAAAATGTCTATGGAGAGCATCATTTGTCAAAAACATCAAGGAAAGTTAAATTTGTTGGCACTATCAAACTATTGCCCATTGGAAGGAGTCATGACTGGTGGCCTGCCCTAGCAATGTTTATTCATATTTAAAGTAAGGTCATTCTTGATTTGATAAAATCGACAGCTTCCTTCATAGACAAATATGTCATTACTGGGATTCAGAAAAGCATTCTTGGCAATTAGAGTTATTGATTGTGTTGATGCTGATAATAAATTGTAGCAAACTAGTGGGCTTGCCATTGAGATAGCAATTTCAAATATATTTTCAAGGTCTTATTCACAAGCAACCACACCTTTTATCTATAGGGATTTAGAAATACACTCTGTAAATGGAACTTATTGAGTGTGTTGAATCTGTTGATGCCAAATATAAATAAAGCCAAGTTCTCCTAGATTCCTATATCCCAGTAAAAAACAACTACTGTATATTTGATAAGCAGCATTCTTTTTCTTTTTTGGTTCAAGACTGCCGAGCAGGTCCTTGCATAATTTTTAAATTTTAAGGCTCATTGTTTTGGAGCCCAACTTAATGGCCTAAGCTTTTGTGTCAAGTGGTTATTTATATGATATCAGAGCCATTCTTGCTGCGTAAATTTGTCTATTGTTGAATCATCCTTAAGTTGGATGTTGTTATTCCTCTAATGGGATTTTTAGTTTTTTTACCTCTTCATGTGCAATGGGCTGTACTTGATGGGGACTATTAGGCTTTATGTACATACTAAGCCTGCAAGATTTGAACTTAATCTTTTAGGTTGAATGGTTTGTTTACTTTGAATGTATGGTTACAAATCCATATAAATTGAACAAAGTAGAATGCCTATGTTGATTTTGTTTAACTAGTAGAATTGATATATTGCAATTGTGTATGCAGACCGATAGGGCAGCTATGCTTGATGAAATTGTGGATTACGTGAAGTTTCTAAGGCTCCAAGTCAAGGTATTTATTAATAGATTCCTAGCATGCTCATTGTGCTAATGTAAGTGTTAACAGGGGGTCTTTATTTTTATAAATCCTCACTTTATTTTCTATATTTAACCTTTTAATTCCTTCTTTCACCGATGTCGGCAACTCATTTATTAAACTTGTCGTTGTTTTGGGAAGTTGCAACAATGCCTGCGAAGTCGTTTGATAGATGTCTTTGAAAATCTTTTGTCATGCTCTCATTCATTGTAGGGGCCCTATTCTGTTGAATTTTGTGGACACTAAGCATTTTCAAATGTAGTAGTTACAAAGTCAAGTGTGAATAGATATTGTATGATGTCCTCAGCCTCCATAATACAATTATGTCACACCTGGAAAGAATAGAAGATGACAACTGCCCTATTGCTTCAATGTCAATCATTTCTGAAAATAAATTTATATTTCTTCTTTTATATATTTATTTCTCTAATTGATGGATTTAATCAGGTTTTAAGCATGAGTAGATTGGGAGGAGCGGGTGCAGTGGCTCAGCTGGTGGCTGACGTACCTGTATCATCAATTGAGGTAGCTAGACTGGAAGATTTATGACGTGAAAATCTTTGTGTTAATTTTGTAAAATATACTTGCTGATTTCGTGAAATATATTTTCTGTTTCCCTGTTTGTTTGCGTCATATGTTTGTAAGTACATCAATGTCATTGTACATTAAAATGTTATGTAGGCACATGCATGATACCTAATGAAAAAGTTATATTGAAGGATATGATTAGAATTTTATTTGCATATATTCTTTATCCATGAAGTATTTAGTTGTATCAGCACATTTGTCCATTTGCCCATCGTTTAATTTGTAACTTGGTTCAAGTTATTGTCCTCATCTTTTTGACTATCCAAGGTTTCCTATTTCTTTGTATCTTAAAGACTCTACTTTTTGATTATCAAGGGAGAAGGTATTGAAGGTGGCACCCATCAGCAAGCTTGGGAGAAGTGGTCTACTGATGGCACAGAACAGCAAGTAGCCAAGCTGATGGAAGAAGACATTGGAGCTGCCATGCAGTTCCTGCAGTCCAAGGCACTTTGCATTATGCCAATATCACTTGCCAGTGCAGTCTTCAGAACACACCAACCAGATGCGTCAACCTTCGTCAAGCCCGAATCAAACAACTCTTCATAGACCTGAAACGGAAGTATGCAACTGCATGTGCCTGTCAACAAGCCCCCGTTGTGCTTCTAAGGCTTGCATTCCTGCTTCGTTTGATAGTCCCGTTCCGACCCACTTCGGCATATACATACTTCTTACTGCACTCACTCTAGCTAGCTTCTAGCTTCTAAGACAATGGATGGTACTCCGGAATGGAATGTCTCATAAGTTGAATGAAATAAAAAGAATTTATGAGAAACAAGAAAAATTTGGAAACAAATTTTATTTCATTCCATTCTATTCCTATGTACCAAACATTGCATAACTCTATTCGAAAGAAATCAAGTCGGATGTTATAGTTGCGCTGATGTACTCCACTTTTCTCCAGTTTTGTCAAACAAGAAGTGATTGTCATGCCCGAGGGAGAAAGCGGCAAAACCCCTAGGCACTTGATGTTTTGCCATGGCCTAGTCAAGAAAAGATTTGTCAAAGCTCTACTTATTTGCAGCTGTTCTAGTATCAGTGGTGGGATTAGTGGTGGATGACCAAAATGTCGATGGTGGGGACTGTCGTTTGTCTTTTTTGGATAGTGGGAGTAGGGACCTTTTAAAAGGGGTGGATGGGTACTCTTATATGATGTATTTGTAGAAGTTTTAATGCAAGTTGAAATGGATAATGGTTGGTTGTCTTTAAAAAAGTGACTTTGGAAGCTTCTGGCCTCTGCAATTGTATGTTTGTACTCTGCAATTTAATTTTTTAAAGGGTGAAGCTAACCCAATGGCCAATGGGATGCCTTGTTTTGGGTCGTTTGCTCAATGATTCTGGGAATTATTCAACGCATGGCTCTTTTTGGTATGATGATGAGATGAGAACGGCAGTGAATAAGGGTTCAGGGTGCATTAAAAATATGACTCATATTCTAATGCTGCTATCTATGTACACAAAAACAAGAAGGAAAAAATGTGTACTCAATAGTAAGAGGACAAGTTGTTTTATTTTGTGCTCTTTTTTCTTGTTTCATTGCTCTTCATGGGGTCAAAACTCCTATGAGAGCTTATTTTTGTGCATTCAATCAATTAAAAAAAATTGTTCCAACATAATTTTTGGAATCATTTGATAAGTTAAGGGTAGGTAACATGTTAGAATTATTGGTATAATTTATTAATTTATCAAAATTTTATTTATTGATCCATTGTTCTAGAGCAAGCATATGATCTCACTATGCGCATATGATGAGTGGCGGTAAAGGAGAGAAGCAAGTTGTATACTAGTCATGAATATTAATAAATTTGTCAAAAATTTATGTATAAGGTTAATTATAATAAATATTTCTTTTCATTTTTTAAAAAAATTAAAAAAAAAATTATCTTTTATAATTAAAACAAAGTTTTAATGATGTATTCTAATAATTTATATTGGTCAAATAATTTATTATTTTTAACAATTATCCTTTCTTGTATTTAAAGGCTATGGATTTTACTTATAGCTACCCCTTTCTTACAAATACTTCAGAATCGATGAAAATCATTATTTGCATAACAAAACCATATAAATTGAGTGTTATGTTGGAGTATCTTGAAAAAAATTATATGGTTATGTTACTTAACACTTGTGGTGTAGAGGATTATAACATACAACAAGGGCGATACTTGTTGTACTATACTAATCAAGGGTTAGTTTCATATTCGCCGTGGGTAATCTATATTTTTACACTAAGGGTGGTATAACTAGTTGAAAGGCTAAAATCTTTGTTTTCAACTTTAACAAATGAAGATGTTGGTTGGCAAGAGATTATAGAATGAATATTACATTTTATTATGAGGAATCTAGATCGATCGTAGAAGTATACAACTAGAGAAAAAGATATGTGGTTGTTTTCAAGTTGACAAGTTTATAATCTAGTAATAAATAAAATCATCTATCCATTGAGAATCGACTTAGTATGATCATATTAGCATGATGAATTGTGCTTCGTGCGAAATGAAATGCTACTATATGAACATATGACACAATTCATCTAGCCTTAGAATTTAAGTGATATGATAGCATTAGCAAAATGCATGGCCCCTTGCGTGGAACAAGGTGTCCCCATATGGACTCACATGCATGCTTCACTAAGCCTCGAGAGTTTACATGACAAGGCTACATTAGCATTGTAGTGCCTCGAACCTGGTGGGACCCGGAGTGCTATTCCTCATAACATATGTGTCTGATACCATATATATAATGAATCAATCCCGAAGTGGGGTACTGGGTATACGTGTCCATAACTCTTTACCTAACATACAGCGAAAAATATAAATACCACAATAACTATACCAGAGTTCTAATACCACTATAATTATACATATACCTCAATAATGACTTATTTACATCCCAAATAGTCAAGAGCATATCTACATACACATATCAATATCTCACCAGAATTTACTTACAAAACACTAACTAATCCCGACCTCAGGGCTTGGTTCCTGGTACTTCCTAAAATGTTGAAATTATTGGGGTGAGACACTTCTCAGTAATACGTAATAGATTATCATCAGTGTGTGGCAGATGTGTTTTTACATAAGCAAAACATAACCATTAATTTAACTTTAACTAAAAAAGGCATTTATATACCATAACTCATGCCTATACAATTTTAAATACATATTTTCTACTCAAACATACTTTAACTTAATAGATAATCATGTTTCCATAAATTTTTATATATATATGTATATACATAAAAGAATTTCCCTGATGGAACTATCATATAACATCATGTATAATCCCCCATGATTAGGTTGTGCAGCTTGAAGGCTGGACTTAGCCATGGCTGGCCTACCAGGCTAAGTCAAAACTATTATGTCTGTAGTATGATTGCCCACCCAACCTAGTCCGAACCCAGTGGATAACCTGCTCCTGCAATACATCACTTTAAGGGCCAATCGACTGCAATCCGCCTACACTTTCTTGATAATGTGGCTGCACTGCATGTAATACTAGTTGTGGTACCGTGCTCTGAATCATAACTAGTCCATCAGGGTTTTGCTACCATATAATACAATTCATATAATAAAACTGTAACATGATTTCATTTTCATAAGTCTATGTAAAATCTGACATGTTCACAATTCTGTATAAAATCTGTCATATCATATCTCTGTATAAAACTATCATTTCATAACTCGGCATAAGCCGTCTAAACTCGGCATAAAGTCACCTGAACTCGGCATAAAGCCGTATGAACTGTCATTTCATTACTATATATATAAAAAAACCATCATGTTTAATCATACAATAATAATTATTCCCATGCCACATGATTTGACTGATAAATCATAATATGATAACTGCCTAGGAAAAATATATTTTACTGAGAAATAAACGTATATTCATCTTCTAGAATTTACTTAACTCAAAATATCAGATTTTTCCCAAATACACGTATATATATAATATACCAAATTATCATTTTCCTATGCCTGATTATTTAGAAAAATCATATATAACAATCCTGTAATCATAGACTTCATTTTAATCGGTTAAATTTTCAAAAATATCTGACATAATTTATTCCCCTTATTTTATCCCTGGAGTGGTGCCTACGATCCCCAAATGAAGAATCCACCTAGTTAAATTGTTTTGGATCAAAGCTAGGATCCTGAAATGGCATTTATCCTTCAATTTGGCTGAGATTTGGAGAGAAATGAGAGAGAGAGAGAGAGAGAGAGAGAGAGAGAGAGAGAGAGAGAGAGAGAGAGATTTCGCAGCCCTAGAGAAAGAGACGGAGAGAGAGAATTTTTTTTAAAATAAAATGAGCTTAAATCCCTTTTATAGGCTACTACGCCCGGACAAAACCGTCAACGGTTTCCCTCAAATCGTCAATGGTTTGGTCTTTAACCAAACTGTTTTACCTTTACTGGCCCTTGGTAATTTAAAACCGTCGACGATTTTCCTGAGCTCCACCAAATCGTCGACGGTTTGGTCTACACCAAACCAAATTCCTTTATTTTATTATTATTATTATTATTATTATTATTTTTCCAGGTCTCTACATTCTCCCCTCCTCATAAAAATTTTGTCCTCGAAATTTGCTAACTAGCTCTTATACCATCATTTGGAAATCTGTAACACCTCCAAAATAAATCCATAATAAATATAAAAATGACATCATCATTATGGGGACCTGTGACGCCCTGTGCAATATTCCATACAAAATCTCTGTATAAAATACACTATAGTAACCTGTGATGCCCAAAGTGGCACCAGGTACAACAATCCTCAACCTAACATAATTTAATTAGCGGAAGCATCTAAATATATACATACCAACTACAATACTAGAGTACTTCTATCTCCAAAATACATATACAGTTCCCCAAAATCATGTCACGTCCATAATCCTTTTCCAAAAACATAAAGTACTTCCATATACATCCCTGTGTTTCACTAGTACTCACCCTGGACTATGCAATCTAGTCCTGTCCTAGAACACTCTAGGTCTGATCTCTTGAATTCCCTGAAATGTTGGAAAATTAAAGAACTGTGACACCTCTCAGTAAGAAGGAATAAATTATTATTAGTGCGTGGCAACATGAGTTTTAGTGTTCTAAATATACAATCTTTATTCATCTCTTCTTATATTGTGAAATCATGTAACACTATACTCACGTGTATATACATACATACATACATACATACATATATATATATATATATATATATATATATTTCAAAATGCTTACTTTTCTTTTCAAAACCTACTCTGACATGTAAATAACTCTGTATAAGTAAATATGCATATATACATAGAAGACTGCCCTGGATGGATAAACAATCAACATCATAAATTAACCCCGCATGATCCGGGTTGTGCTGCCCGAAGGCGGGACTTAGACATGACTGGCCTAACCAGTCTAAGTCAGGTATATCTGTGTCTGTATCTGTATCTGTATCTGTAACTATAAGCCTGATTTGCCTACCCAACTGGTTTGGACTCCAGGGGGTAACTCTACTCTTCTATGGCTAAATCGGCTGTATACCACCAACACGCTCACAACAGTGTGGCTGCGTTGGTATCTATGAAGCTATGGCACCGTGCTTAGCTATGGTCCATCAGTTGAGCAAACGGTCGGTTCGGCCAAATTCGGGTGATTAACCAAATTAACCAAAAAATTCGGCTAAATAATACCATTAACCGAACCGACCGAATTGGCAGAGGAAACCGAATCGAACCGGACTAAATTACCTATTCGGGTAATTCGGTTAACCGATTTTAACCGAAATTATTTAAAATTAATTATTATATTAAAAAAAAAAACCAAATCCAGCTTAATTAAATACCTTACTTATTAATTTTATTAATAAAAATGATATTTTACCATAGAACAAAGAACCCAAAACAAGAAAAACGACGACAAATAATAATAATAATAATAATGACCAGTATAAGCAAGCTTAATTAAACTCCTTAATGCTTTTGCATAAGCAAAATAGGGTTGTTCACAAGAAGCATAACCATTAACCGGTGTTCATAAAATTGCCAAACCAAATGACGAGTATAAGCACAAGTTTTGTTTCTACTAAAGGCAAATTAAGCAAGACAATCCCAAATTTCAATAGAAAAAAAAAAAAAAAGGTGGGGTGGAGTGAATTGGGGATAGGGTTACCCACCATCAGCTGAATTAAGAAACTCTTAATTCTAAAGAAAAAAAAAAATCTATAATGACACCATCAAAGGCTCACAACTAGCCAGGTAGGTGTCTTATCCCTACTTAGATAAAATCTAATCAATGTAAAAATAGAAGTATAGAACCCTGTTTACATAAAATCTAATCAATGTAAAAATAAAATCATTTGCATACCAAAACAATCTAGAAAATCTTCCTAAAAAAATATAATTACAGACCAAACATGAAATTTAAAGGTCTGCAGTGTCTACATGGATTTGAGTTCAAGAGTTCAAAGTTCCTAATATTATATTACAGACCAATGTAAACAGTTTGTGCAAAATAAAAAAAAAAACAAACATAACATATAAATTGTTTCTAAAAAATTAAAATAAAAACTAGGGCTTCAATGCTTCATACATCAGCTGACAAGTGACAGCTACAATTTCATGGCTTCTTATATTAGAAACTCTTACTTTTCAGCTTCTTATATTACAAAATACAAACTACAATTTCTCTGCTCTTATTTCACCTGCAAGTCTATAACAAACCAAAATAATGATAATTGATAACATGTAATTTATATGACAAAACACTAAAGCATAATCTCAATGTGAAAGTATGAAACTAACCCTTTGTCTTTCTTTGTTTGGCTTATTCACCAATTGTGGACTGCAATGCAACCTTTGACAACTCTAAAAAATTGTACAGAAGCACTTGTAAGTTGTAATAATTAATCATTCAATGAACAAATGAAAATTTTTGACAATATATAAATATAATATTACCTTTTTCTAGATTTTCAAGGTCATCTATGTTTTCTTCAACCTTAAGTGGAGTATTATGAACCCCGCATCCAATCTTGTGTACAGATAAGAGCTTGAACAATTTTAGGAGTCAAAGAACTCCTAAAGGCATTGAGAACACGCCCCCCCCCTGTGCTAAAAGCAGACTTTGAAGCAACTGTAGAGATGGGTACTGCTAAAACATCACGAACCATATGTGAAAGGATGGGAAACCTTTGACTATTTAACCTCCACCACTCCAAAATATCAAAGACCTCCACGTCCTTTTCATAATCCTCCCCCAAATACCTATCCAACTCTGATTTATTATCTCCACCTCCAATTTGAGTCTTGTACTTTTGATACAAAACTTTGAACTTTTGTTCTTCTGCTTCACCTTGACCAGTGGGGCAAGTGGAGCTTGAAGTTTCACTTCTATTTGATTCTTCATTTTTAGATTGTGACAACTTTTTATACTCAGCAAACAATTCAAATGTTGTATCCTAAACCTTTTTCCCCACCAATAAATCTTTGTCACCTTCATACATAGTAGAAAGAGCATATTGCACAAATCCCAACTTACATCTAGGGTCAAGAACAGATGCAACAAAAATCAACATATTCATTTTGTCAATGTTTCCCTAGTACTTGTATTTATCCTTCATTTTCATGCTCATTAAACTCAACTCCAGGTCATCACTATTTTCCCACTCTTTTAGAAGACAATCAATCCCACTAATTTCATCAAAAAATGTATTACTTGTAACATACAAAGAACCCGAAACTCGTATAGTGAGTTCATAAAAGTGTTCCAAAAACATCACAAATTTTCTGACTTGTTCCCAATCAAAACTACTTGGTATGCCATACCTAGTCTCAAGCTCAATTCTAAATGAAGGATCTTCATCCCTAAACCTTTTAAAAGCCATTTCATATCTTTGAGCTGTGTCTAGCATCAGATAAGTAGAATTCCATTGAGTGCTAACATCTAGGCATAACATCTTTTTGCATTCTACTTTTTCTACTTCTACACAATGCTTGAAATTTTTCAACCTAGCAGGTGAATGCCTAACATATCTAACTGCGTCTCTAACACGAGCAATTGAATCCCCCATTTCTTTCAAACCATCTTGCACAACTAGATTAATTATATGTGCAATGCACTTCATGTGCAAGAATTTGCCCCCTAGAATGTATTTTCTCCAATTTGAAACTTTTCTTTTTATGTAGGCAATTGCAACGTCATTTGAACTTGCATTATCTATAGTCATTGTAAACACATTATCAACTCCCCAGTCAAGCAAACACCTCTCAATGACCATACCTATCTCTTCACCTTTATGACTATAAATTGGACAAAAGTTAAGGATCTTTTTGTTCAATTTCCAATCATTATCTATAAAGTGTGCAGTCAAACACATATAATTGACCTTTTGCAAAGAAGTCCATGTATGAGTTGTGAAACTAACCCTTTGAGAGGAGGTTTCAAAATTTTTTTTCAACTTTAACTTCTCTTCCACGTAAAGGTCATAACAATCCCTAGAAATTGTCCATCTTGATGGAATTCAAAAACGAGGGCATGCAACTTTCATAAGATGTTTGAATCCCATATTCTCTACAAATTTAAAAGGCAATTCATCAACAGTAAGCATGTAAGATAATGCCTTTCGAATTACCTCTTGGTCAAATTTCCAATTTTTAAGAGTTACCTTTGAACCCTCTACATTTTTTTAGGCTGATTGATAATTTAATTGCATCTGTTTTGTTTCTTCAACATGTGGATTTTGTGCACATCTAACCATATGATATCTAAGTGTGCCATACCATTCCTTTTAGGATCGGCACAGTAATCAATATGACAATAATGACACTTACCCTTAATTTCACCAGACTCCGTCACAAATTTAGTGAAGTGATCCCACACTTCAGATCTTGGTCTCATTCTCTTCCTAATTTTTTGATTAGATTGAGTAGGAGGATTAGTAGCACTCTCACTTGTCATGCTGGGATTTGAAGGCTGATGTTGGGAATTAGCTTGCGTCATTATTGCATCCTCCAAGTTTGGCACCTCCACCTCTATAGGCAAGTCATTGCTCATTTTTCCTTTAATATCTGAAAAAAATAAAAAAGAAGGGTAAAGTCCATCATAGAAGAGTATTAATCCAAATTTTTTTTAAAAATACTCTGACCACAACATAAAGCATTCTTACGTTAAATGGAAGCAGACACTTGATAATGTTTCAATGGAATATGTTCTCATTGAACTTTCAAGATTTAAAATTTTCAAGCACTAAATAATGCATTCCAATAAAACTAACCAAGAACCAGGATAAATTTTCTCTAGATTTCACCTAATTTTCATGGCACTTAGACTGCATTGGCTAATTAGTTATGATGCTACACAACCCTACTCACGAGGGAGTTTTAAAAACCCGAGTTTAAAACATGTTTACACAATAAATAATAATTCTTATTTATAAATAATTTTACAACCAGCTTAACAGAAAGAAGGAGAAAGATGGGAGGAAAAGGTGGGGGACAACATGAACCTTCCCAATTGAGTCTTAACTCAAGAGGAACAACCAATAATAGATTTGGGTCACTGATATGAGAATAGTATTATAAATTGAGTTGTTAGTCAGCTTTGGAAATCAATGCAAAAAAATTTAATTAGCTAGAGAGTTCGATCACAAATTAATACTCTTCCTGCAATTTCATCACTTTTGAATTTTCCTTCTCATACCCATAACATCCTCGTAGTCGTCAATGCCCTACAAGCAATTTATGTTTGAAGCAACCAATACAGAATCACTTCAGGCACCATCAGATAACTGAAACTCAGCAAATAAATTTCACAAAAAAGAAAGGGTATACGACGATAAAGTACCAATTTTTTGTATTTCTCCCATCAAATCGATGGAATCTAAATTTTTAACTTCGCAAATTAAAAGAGAGAGATTACAGAAAGGGAGATTGAAGAAAGTACACGAGAAGGGATGTTGTCATCGGCGAGAGCGAGTGGACTGTGGGCCTATGGCAGAACCTGCAATTGTAAGCATTGCCTTCAAGAGGTGGTTCGATCGTACGATGGAGAGCTACGGGCCTGCAGCGCAGATCGGCAAAGCGCAGAGAAACCCTAGCCCTAACACGAAGACGAAGTGAGACTCCTCCACCCTTTTTGCCCCCAGGCCCTAAGCCCCAAGCTCGATTGCCCGACCCTATTCCCGTTACCTTTATACAAATAAAATTTATATTCATAAAGTATATTTAAAATCTAATTAATTAGTAATTCGGTTAATCGGTTAATAGATATTTTTTTTACCATTAACCGAACCGAACCCAATTAACCGGAATTTAGTAGAATTATAACCGAACCAACTGAACTGGGGTTTTTACCCAAACTGAATCGGCCAATTTCGACCAATTAATTTGGTTAATTCGGTTTTCATCGAATTATGCTCACTCCTACATAGGGATTCTTAAATCATATAATGCGATTTCTAAAACAATATAGTACATTATTTCATTTCACAAATCATTATAAACTGTCATACTATAAATCTATATAAAATCACTGAAATCTTGTAACTTTATATAAAAATAACATCATACTGTAGTTCTATATAGAATGCTATCATTTTGTAATTATGTATCAAATGTTGTATTGTAGTTCTATATAGAACATTGTAATACTATATAAAATCTATACTGTAGTTCTATATAGAATGTTGTAATACTGTATAAATTCATACCTCTGTCTATATATATTTTACCATAGAAACTGATAAATTTAATTATACATAACTTTCAAATTCATGCCACACAGATTAAATGATAACTTATACTAAGATATTCTGCTAAAAATTTTGGCATAACCATCTCTAGGGTTTTACTCAAACTCAATAACCCAATTTTCTCAAAACATACATATATTATTCAGAAATCACATATTATAATTTAATCAGTTAAATTTTTGAAAACGCCTGACATAATCTATTCCCCTTACCTATTTCCTGGAGAAATGCCTGCAGGGATCCTAAAATAATGCATGCGGCGTTCGCACCAAACATATATCCATATACCCTAATTTAATCAGTTCAACCCCAAAATAATAACCATTTTAACATTCCCTAGGCCTCCACATTCCTAATAACTGATTAAACTTTAAAAACTTCTTCTTTACCCTAGTTTTGGAGTGGTGCCTAGAAAACCTAAATCACAGAACTGCTCCGGTTAAACTGCGAAAAATTGTCATCGAGATCTTATAATGCCGTTTATCCTTCGATTAGGACTTAAACCGGGAAAAAAATCGAAGAGAGAGAGAGAGAGAGAGAGAGAGAGAGAGAGAGAGAGAGAGAGAAGACTAAAATAAACCTAAAAAAAATGACTTGAGTACCATTTATAAGTTTCACACCTGTAGCAAAACCGTCGACGGTTTCTTGTTAACCAAACCCTTTTCTTACTGTTTTACCCTTACCCGACCGCGGTAACTCAAAACTGTCGACGGTTTGGCCTGTGCCAAACCAAATTTCCTCTTTTCTTTATTATTTCATTATTTATTATTATTTTCCTTTTCTGGGTCTCTACATCCTCCCCTCACAAAAATTTTATCCTTGAAATTTGCTATCAATCGCTTGTACTACCATTTGGGGAAAATTGCTGAAATTTTATTAATTACCCTCACTTATTGTGAAGGAATACCATGGTTACAAAAGAGGTCATGGGAGATTACAATCAAGGAAATAAAAAGAAAAATTCTCCCCATACCATTTATACCCTAAAACCAAAAACACTTACTTATAACAAATTACCCTACATTATACAAGTCAATAGTTAAAAACAATCATTGACCTTTACCTTTACTAGTTCAATGTTAGGTCCCGCTGAATAGGTGTGGATGTTTCTGACGCATTTTCTCCTCTAACTCCTGTTAAGCTTCCTCAATTGCGTGATTGCGCCAGAGTACTTTTACCAATGAGATCCTTTTAGTGCGTAGTTCCTGTTCCTTTTGGTCTAGAATCTGAACGGGTACTTCTTTATATGACATTGTATCTTTGAGTTCTAGTGATTCATAACTGATCACGTGTGAAGAATCTGAAACGTACTTCCTCAATATAGATATGTGGAATACGTCATGGATTTTGGATAGTACCAGGGGTAACGCTAACTTGTAGGCAACTAGACCAACTTTTTCCAATATTTCAAATGGTTCAATATGCCTAGGGCTTAGTTTACCCTTTTCCAAATTTTCATAATTCCTTTCATTAGTGCAATTCTTAAGAATACACGATCCCCCACACCAAACTCCAGTTCTCATCGGCAAGTGTCAGCATAACTTTTCTGTCGACTCTAAGATGTTTTGATTCTGTCTCTGATGGGTCTGATTTTCTTATAAGTCTGTTGTACTATTTCTGGCCCCAAAATGTGCTTTTCACTAATTTCATCTCAATATAATGGAGATTGACACCTCCAACCATACAACACCTCATACGGTGTCATTCCAATACCCTGGTAGCTGTTGTTATAAGCAACTTCGACTAGTGACAAATACTAGATCCAGCTACCTCCAAAATATAACACATAGGCCTGCAGCATATCTTCCAGTATCTGTATGGTCTTCTCTGTCTGTCCATTGGTCTGAGGATGAAATGTTGTACCGAATGTCAACTAAGATCCCAAGGCTTCTTGTAAACTCTTCCAGAATTGAGATGTGAATCATGGGTCCTGATTAGAAACGATGGACACTGGTTGTAACGACCTGCTATTTATTTTTCCTCTCTTTTTTTTTATATATATACTGTAGAATTTATAATGCTCTGATACCTACTAGAATAAACCAAACCATCAACCTAAGCAGCGATAAGTGGAATTTATATAAACACAATCAAGAGAATATACAATACCAGATTACTAAACTATTCCCAAAATATACATATACGACTGTTTCCCAAAATACCCACAACAGGGCTAGGGCTATACACAATACTCCCAAAAATACTCACTTTACTGATAGGGCAGTATTGAAGCTCCTCTATCTACGAGCCTGATCTGCTCGCCTACCTAGATCACCTGAAAAATGTTAAAGTAATGGGATGAGACGACGCTCAGTAAGACGAAATATGTTATTGCTAGTGTATGGCAAATGAGTTACAATACTATGAAAATATATTACTATATAATCATGTATCACAGAATCTGTAAATACAATACTAGCAATATAAACCATCACCTTTTCCATGTTGCTTAACATATCTGTACTTTAGGTTTCTACTCAACACACTTCTAATATATATAAGTATATTTTATGTCTCTGTAAATCTGTTTATACATAATAATAACTGAAAACTTCCCTGTGGATAACTGTGTTTCATGATTTAACCCCTTATGACAGGGTTGTGCAGCCCGTAGACAGGATCTATCTTGGCTGGCCGACCAGGATAGACCACTATACTCCATCAGTCTAATCAGCCCTCCTCAACCCATATCTAATGGGGAGTCTGTCCCCTTGTGGGCTTTATACGATCGAATTTTATACCACGTATTATCTGAATAGGTGGTTGCACTCTATATTGTATGTAGCTACGGTACCGTGCTCTGTAAACTGTAATGGTCCAATAAGGTCTGATACCATATAATACATTTCTGTATATAACTATCTGTTTTACCATGATTCTGTAATAACTGTATTAACCATGACGCTGTGATAAAGTGTATCTGTATCAACTGTATTTCTGAAATGAACTGTAAAACTATATGTCATGGTACTGTAAACTGTATAATCATGGTATTCTGTAATTGCTATAAAACATATCCACTATTTGTGTATTCTGAAAAACATAATACTGAAAAATACTATAGAACATGTTTCTGTAATATATCTATATTCTCAAGCCACACAGTAATTTAAAACATATTATTCATAATTGATAAAATGTATAAAGTTCTGTTATGAATATTAATCTGGTAAAAATATACATTTCATACTGAAAATCATTTTAAAACTGCCTAGCATAGCATATTTCCCTTACCTGACTATTAAAAAGCCCTTATCATATACTGGTCCTACCCCTGTGGGGCTTCCTACTCGACACCCTGAAAACAACATTCACCAGAATAGAATATCAATATTTCTTTACCTACATCATTTCCTACAACTGTTAGAAGGCCAAAAATTGACTAAAAGGCCTTACCCTAATTTTGGGGAGAAATTCGACTCGATCCCACCAACGATCCGCCCCAGCAGACTTGAAGAGAACTCCGCCAGGAGTGTCGTGGTGGCCTTAGATCGTCGATCCGGTGACTGACGGGGCCAAAATCGAAGAGAGAAGAGGGAAGGACCATAGAGGAGGGAGAAGAGAGGTTTTAGTGAACTTCCTGTGCAGAAAAATGAGTTTGGCACTATTTATACTGCGTCCTTCGTCCACGAGCCACGTCACCTCGTCGATGAGTCCTGTAGAATGTTCATCGACGAACCTGCACCCTCATCGATGAATTTCAGACTTCCAAAAATCCACTCTTGCTATCTTCTCGTCGACGAAACTTGTCTTCGTCGACGAGACCCTATGTTATCCTCGTCGACGAATACCCTGTGTTCGTCAATGAGGCCATCAAAAAATTCTTGAATTATTATACCCCAAAGGGCAACGTCATCAATGAATGCGAAGTTGGCTTCCTCCTTCTGTTACTGTTTCCATTTCCCTCCCTCTTTATTATTTAAATACCATTATTCTTTGGGTCACTACACTGGCACTCCATGGAGTCTGACTATATCCTGTATATACAGCTCTGCCAATCTACCCATGGAGTAGTTAACTCCGATGGAAGAAAATGGGTATTCTTCGTCAGACAGTCAACGACTACCCATATGACATTTTGCCCATGCAGTGCTGGTGGCAACCCTATGACGAAATCCATAGAAATGTGTTCCCACTTCCATCAGGAATGTGAAGTGGTTGCAATGATCCTACCGGTCTCTGATGCTCCACCTTTACTTGCTGACAGGTCAAACACTGCTCTATATATCGGGCAATTTCTCTTTTCATATTACTCCACCAGAAGGATTCCCGCAGGTCTCTATACATTTTAGTACTTCCTGGATGTACCGTATATAGGGAATGGTGCGCCTCTTCCAAAATGGTCTTTTTAATTTCAATATCACTAGGTATAAATAACTTGGTACGAAACCTTAAAGCTCCGTCATCTAAGATATAAAAATATGTCTCCTACCCGCTTTGTACTTTATCCACAATCTTTACTAATTCTGCATCTTGCATTTGAGCAGTCTTAATCCTTTCTAGTAAAGTGGGCTGAAGTACTAGATTAGTAATAAATGTTTGGTGATTACCCTCTACTAACTCCACACCAAGTCTTTCCAAGTCCATTCTAATATGATATTGCACCACCACTGTTGATACTGAGGCACTTCCTAACTTTCGACTCAAGGCATTAGCTACCACATTAACCTTCCCTGGTTGGTAACTGATGGTACAATCATAATCTTTAATAAATTCTAGCCACCTCCTCTGTCTCATATTTAACTTGTAAAGACCTACATATCTTATATATAATAAAACATATTTAATAATAAGATCAACCCGAACCCATGGGTAACGGGGCACATATGACATTCATAGCGGAAACCTAAGTAGCAGTAAATATAAATCACATTCTCATAACAATAAAATGCGTAATACCAGAGTCGGCTACATTCTAAAAATACTGTGTTTATATACAATCTCCAAAAATATAAAACTATTTACATATCTAGGAACCCACAACATAAATTTCCTGTCCCTAGATCAAAACTCACCCTCTTAGTGGGGTAGTATTAACCTATCTCAATAGCAGCCTCGATCCACCGGTCTTTCTGGGTTTCCTGAAAATTATTTAAGTTCGGGGAGTGAGACACTTCTTAGTAAGGGAAAATAAACTAAATACAGTTGTGTGGCAACATGAATATTTAGTCCTATAATACATATACAATACATTTCATATGCTAGAAAACATTCATCATGACGTACTAAATAATCATATACTTTCATAATTTCTAATAAGCCATACTGATCATGAAATATCTGATATAACTAATAATACTAAAATTTACCCAGGATGTATAGCTAGCTGATGTCATGTATTACCCCCCCCATGACGGGTTGTGCAACCCGAAGGCGGGATTCGACAATGGCTGGATGACCACTGCCGAGTAAAAAATGTATGTAAGTACGATGGGCTCGCCACACTCTGGTTCAGACTTCCAGGTGGACATCTACAACTCTACACTGAAAGCCACATTGACTATCTATTTCCTACCCCCTCTACTTGCAGGGGCGGTTAGCACAAGTCTGAACATAATAATTTGATCTGTATAGCTACGGTATTGTGCTCCTGAAACTAAACTGAACTATCATCCAAGTTTTGATAAAATATAATATATGATAATATACTTGTCTAACATAAATAGATTGATAGCATTTTCTATAATAACATACATATATACATACATACATACATACGACCTTGCATCGAATTCTTTCATATATGCGGCCTTGCACCGAACATTCATAAATATGGCCTTGCGCTGAAATCATACGTAATACACAGCCTTGCGCCAACTATCAATAACGGCCTTGCGCCGAACATTTCATACATATTATTCTGAATAAATAATCTGTTTATCATGTATTTTGAAACTATAATGTACTGCAATATTCCATCATTTCTGAAAACATACTTTATTCATAAAATTGCCATAACATAATACTTTTCACGTAAAATAATATTTATGCCACACAATGCTGAATAAAACCATACATTCTATTCTAAAATCATATTTTCTGGCATTTCTTACTAATACATACATTTTAGTACCATAGCAGTATTTTCCCAAATATGCATTTTCTCAATAATATACAAATATAATACATGCTTTCCTAAACATAGTTCTTCTAATAATTTAATAATAATTTTCATGAAAAAATAACTGTTTTAGTTTATTCCCTTACTGAGAAGTATCTCACCCCCCAAACTTAAATAATTTTCAGGAAACCCAGAAAGACTGGCGGGTCGAGGCTGTCGTTGACATAGGTTGATACTACCTCATTAGGAGAGTAAGTTTTGATCTAGGGATAGGAAATTTATGTTGTGGGTTCCTAGATATGTAAATATTTTTGTATTTTTGGAGATTATATATAAACACAGTATTTTTTGGAATGTAGTTGACTCTGGTATTACGCATTTTATGGTTATGAGAATGTGATTTATATTTACTGCTGCTTAAGTTTCTGCTGTGAATGTCATATGTGTCCCCGTTACCCATGGGTTCGGGTTGACTTTATTATTAAATATATTTTATTATATGATAAGATAAGCAGGTTGTTATAGTTTGGTATCAGAGCCTAGGATGCTAGGTTCTGTAGACTCTAGAATGCAACAATAATAATACCAGAGTATAAGATAAGGGAATTTGAGGTCTGGTTTTGTAGTTTAGATGCAGGACTTCCATGGTGGTTTATGTGATTTTCCTGGGGTGACGATCTCAGGAAAGTCATGGTAAACTATCGTCGGGTTAGGTATCTAGGTTGCAGGATTGAACCTTGAATTAAGATCGGGAGAGGTGAATTAATTAGGAATGTACTATATTGGTTAGATGATATGTATAGTGAAAGGGTTCTAAGTTAAGTTATTTATTTTTCAGGATGGACCCTAGTGGCAGTAGTGTCCATGCCAGTGGGAATGAGGGTGCTGGACCCTCAGGCATTGCGGGTGGTGATTCAAATGCAGTTTTGCGCAGTGTGACACAATAAGTCATGGCTGAAATTGCCAAGAGCTTGAGGTAACAGGGTGGTTTGTTGGCAGGCCGTGGTAGCTCGATGGAGAAATTCATTAAGATGAATCCTCCAACTTTCTCAGGAGGAACTGATTCTGCAGTCATTGAAAACTAGGTGCGGGAGTTTGAGAAAGTGTTTACAGTGCTGCAGTGTACGGAGGAGCAGAAGGTTCTGTTTGCTACTTATAAATTGACTGGAGAGGACTGGAGAGGCCGAGAGATTGAAGACGGTAGTGACACTCTTAAAGCTACATAGGACAGTACCTATGGAGATGACATGGGAGCGATTTAAGGAGATATTCTTTGATAGGTATTTTTCAGCCTCGTCTAGGGAAGCTAAGATTGAGGAGTTCCTGAATCTGAAGCAGGGATAGCAGACGATGTAGCAGTACGCAGCGAGGTTCATCGAACTATCTCGCTTCGGCTCGTACATTATTCCAGATGAGGCGAAAAAGGTACGACAGTTTGAAAGAGGTTTGAGGAGAGAAATATATAAATAGGTGTCGATACTGAACTTGTGAGATTTTGCTGAACTGGTAGATAGGGCCACTATAGTAGAGGTTGGAGAGCGATTAGAGGCTGAGGAGCAGAGACAGAAGAAGAGGTCCACACCTTCTGGTTCCCAGTAGGGGGTTGGTCGTGGTTCGTGGAAGAGATGAAGCTACTACAGAGACCGAAGGCAGGAGATTGGGAATCATTTTTTTCAAGGGATGCAGCCACTTCCAGCTTGCCCGACTTGTGGGAAGAGACACCTGGGGAGTGTCGTGCCGAGCAAGGTATTTGCTACTGGTGCGGGGATCCAGGGCATGTGATGAGGGATTGTCAGGCTCATATTGGTGCTGCTCCTACTTCGAGACTTGCTTGAGGAGGCTATCAGGCGCCACTTGGAGGCCGGCAGAGGAATATGGCTCTAACCGGGGTTTTTGCTCTGACCCCGGGTGATGCTGAGACAGCCAGCGACGTGGTGATAGGTACGGTTAATATGTTTTTATTTAAAGTTATTGCACTATTTGACTCTGGGGCCACATACTCGTTTGTATTTTTGGGTTGTGTTAAATTATGTGGGGCTGAAACACAATCACTAGATATTGAATTACTAGTGGCTACACTGACCGGGTCAGCGGTGAGGACTAGTAGGGTACTTCGTGGCTATCCAGTTGATGTTCAGGGGAGAATTTTATTTGCTGATTTGGTGGTGCTGGATATACATGGGTTTGATATCATTTTCGGCATGGATTGACTAGCAGCTAACTCTGCCATTATAGACTGTCGTGCGAGAGAAATGATATTCAGACCTCCAAGAAGATCAGAATTCAGATTTACAGGGTCACGAGTGCAATCTTTACCTCAGTTAGTTTTGGCTATTCAGGTGAGGAAACTACTTTAGAGTGGTTGTTAAGGATTCGTGGTTTTTGTGAAGGAAATGTTAGAGAATGAAATGAAGCTTACTAATATGCCAGTAGTGAAAGAATTTACAGATGTATTTCCAAATGAATTACCAAGTTTGCCACCTGATCGTGAGGTAGATTTTCCTATTGATCTGCTTCCAGGTACGGCGCCGATTTCTAAAGCACTGTATCGAATGGCGCTAGCAGAGTTGGCAGAATTAAAAGACCAATTGCAGTATCCTTTACCCCGTAAAGATGATTTATTTGACCAGCTCCAGGGTACACGAGTGTATTCTAAGATTGACCTTAGATCAGGTTATCATCAGGTGAAAGTAAGAGCAGAAGTTGTATCGAAGATGGCCTTTAGGACCAGGTATAGACATTACGAGTTTCTTGTTATGCCGTTTGGTTTGACAAATGCTCCTACGATATTTATGGATTTGATGAACAGGATCTTCCATCCATATTTAGACTAGTTTGTTGTTGTTTTTATTGATAATGTACTAGTCTATTCGAGGATCTATGAGGAGCATGAGATGCATTTGAGGTAGGTTTTGTAGACGCTCAGGGAAAAGAAGCTGTATGCCAAGTTCAGTAAATGTGATTTCTGGCTCAAGAAAGTTGTTTTTTTGGGGTATGTTATCTTAGGGGATGAAATTTCTGTGGATCCTAGTAAAATTGATGCAGTAGTGAATTAAGATAGACCGAGGAACGTCCAGGAGATTAGGAGTTTCTTGGGGTTAGCTGGTTATTATCGTCGTTTCGTTGAGGGATTCTCAGCTTTATTAGGGCCTCTAACACGACTGACTAGGAAGAATGTCAGATTTGAATGGGACGATAGCTGTGAGCAGAGTTTTCAGGAATTGAAGCAGAGGCTAGTCACAGCGCTAGTACTGATCATCCCATCAGGGGGTAAGGGTTATGTCATTTACAGTGATGCGTCCTTGAAAGGACTTGACTGTGTATTGATGCAACATGGTAGGGTGGTGGCGTATGCTTCTAGATAGTTGAAAGAGTATGAGAAGAACTACCCTACCCATGATCTTGAATTGGCTGTAGTGGTACATGTATTGACGATTTGGAGGCATTACCTATATGGTGAGCTGTGTGAAATTTTCTCTAACCACAAGAGTTTAAAGTACTTCTTCACCCAGAAGGAATTGAATATGAGGTAGAGAAGGTGGTTAGAGTTAATTAAAGATTTTGATTGTACCATCAGTTATCACCCCAGGAAAGCAAATGTGGTAGTTGATGCATTGAGCAGGAAGTCTGTGGAATTAGCGTTGGCGACTATGGAGATCTAGTATCCGATCATGATGGATCTGGAGAGACTCGACATCGAATTGGTCAAGAGTGATCTTCAGGTATGTATTTCCAGTTTAGTAGTGCAACCTACCTTGTAGGAAAGGATTAAAGCTGCTTAGAAGGAAGATCCAGAATTAGCAAAGGTGATGGTGAGAGTGCAGACTAGTCAGGGAGAGGAATTTTGCATTTCAGATGACGGAACTTTACGGTTCCATTTCAAATTGTGTGTTCCTGTTGATGCTGACATCAGGAAGACTATCTTAGAAGAGGCTCATAGATCTTTATACATAGTTCATCCCGGCAGTACGAAAAATGTATGGGGATCTGCAAGAGTTTTATTGCTGGAGTGGTATGAAGAACGAGATTGCAGAATATATAGCCCAGTGTGTAACGTGCCAGAAGGTAATAACTGAGCACCAGAGGCCGGTAGGTTAGTTGCAGCCAATATTTATCTCAGAGTGAAAGTGGGATCATATATCTATGAATTTTGTCTCAAGGCTGCCGTCGACATTGCATGACCCAAATGCAATTTGGGTGATAGTAGATTGGTTGACTAAGACCACCCATTTCCTCCCTATCAAGATCAGATACTCCCTCAACCGTTTGGCGAAGATTTACATTCAGGAGATAGTTCGTTCTCACGGGGTGCCAGTATCTATAGTGTTAGATCGAGACCCAGATTTTACCTCATGTTTTTGGAGAAGTTTGCAGAAGGTTCTAGGGTCTCAGTTATCATTTAGCACGACATTTCATCCTCAGCCAGATGGACACACTGAGAGGATGATACAGAAATTAGAAGATATGCTTCGAGCGTGCGTACTGGATTTTGGGGGTAGTTGTACTTAGTTCATGCTGCTGGTAGAATTTGCATATAATAACAGCTATCAGGCCAACATTGGTATGACACCGTTTGAGGCTCTATACGGTAGGAGATGTTGTTCTCTTCTATATTGGGACGAGATGGGTGAGCAGCGAGTCGTGGGACCAGAATTAGTATAGCAAGCATATGATAAGGTTCGGCTCATCAGGGATAGAATCAGTGCAGCTCAGAGCCGACAGAAGAGTTATGCCGATAATCGCCGTAGGAATTTGGAATTTGATGTTGGTGATCATGTATTTTTGAAGATAGCTCCGTTAAAAGGAGTTATGAGATTTGGAAGGAAGGGTAAACTTAGTCCTAGGTTCATTGGTCCGTTCGAGATTTTAGAGAAAGTAGGACCGGTTGCCTATAAGTTAGCTTTACCACCTGTACTCTCCAGGATGCATGATGTAGTCCATGTCTCTATGTTATGAAAATACGTCCCAGACCCTTCTCATATTATCAGTTATGGTGAATTAGAACTCAGCGATTCACTAGTTTATGAGGAGGTACCAGTACGGATACTGGATAGAAGAGAACATGAATTATGTAACAAGAAGATTCCTCTGGTAAAGGTTTTATGGAGAAATCACACGATAGAAGAGGCTTCTTAGGATCTCGAGGAATAGATAAAATAGAAATACTCGCAGTTGTTCCAAGAGGTTCAGTCTTGATCAAGAAAATCTAAGTGATTGTATAATGTTTCTTTTGCAGGTACATGTAATAACTTAGTTAGTAAGTAATATTTTAGTTTTGGGGGAATTTTTATTTTACTTATGTAATCTCCCAGGACTCGAAATGTAACCACGGTATTCCTCCACCATAACTGAGGGTAAGTAATAAAATAAGTAGACTATCTTGCCTTTAAGGGATGATGAGTTATATGAATAGTAAATTTCGAGGACGAAATTTTATAAGGAAAGGAGAATGTAATGACCTGAAGAATAGTGGTATTTAAATAATAAAGAGAGAGGAAAATGGAAATAGTAAAAGAGGGCAGCAGCAGACTTCGTCGACGAACGCGAAGGGTTTGTCGACGACATGGAATTTTGGGCTCGTCGATGAGGGAGTGCTTCGTCGACGAAAAGATACCAAGAGGCTATTTTTTTCAGCTTTGAATTTCATCGATGAGGAATAGTATTCGTTGACGAATTGTCTTCTTGACCTCGTCGACGAGGTGACATGGCTCGTTGACGGAAGCCAGTGTATAAATAGCCCTAAACGTGATTTTTCACCTGATTTTCATGCAGAAACCCTCTCCTCTCTCTCCTCTTCGGTTTTCATCCTTTCTCTCTAAGTTTCTAGGCCGGATTTACGCTGGTTCGATGATCTGAAGTCACCATGACACTCCTAGGGAAGTTTTCTGCATATTTTTCGGAGTGGATCGTCGGTGGGGATAGTTTGAAATTCATCCCTGAATCAAGGTAAGACTAATTATTCATAATTTGGTCTTCCCATAGTTATAGGAAATGTTGAACATGGAAAAATACTGAATCTTAGTTTTGAGAGTTGTCGTTTGTAGGGTATTGATCGGGGAATCCTGCAGGGGCACGACTAGTGAATTTTAAAGGGGTTTCTTTTCAGTAATCAGGTAAGAGAATAAACTAAAGCAATCATTTTCCTTGCATATTATTATTATTTAATAGAAAATTAATTTTTAGGAAGCATGTTTTATATATATATATGAGTAGATTGGTAAAAATGCATATTTGGGAAAATACTGCTATTTTGTCGAAATGTATATATATATATATATATATATATATATATATATATATATATATATATATATATATTATGAAATGCCAGAAAATATGATTTTAGAATAGAATGTATGGTTTTATTCAGCATTGTGTGGCATGAATATTCTTTTACATGGAAAGTATTATGTTATGACAATTTTACGAATAAGGTATGTTTTCAGAGATTATGAAATAATACAGTACATTATGATTTCAAAATACATGATAAATGAATTATTTTTTCAGAATGATAAGTATGAAATAATACAGTACATTATGATTTCAAAATATATGATAAATGAATTATTTATTTAGAATGATAAGTATGAAATGTTCGGCGTAAGGCCATGATTGATAGCCAGCGCAAGGCCGTAGATATGAAAGAATTCGACACAAGGCCGTATGTATGTATGTATGTTATTACTGAAAATGCTATCAATCTACTTATGTTAGACAATTATATTATCATGTATTATATGTTATCAGAACCCGAATGATAGTTTGGTTCAGTTACAGAAGCACGGTATTGTAGCTATACAGATAAGATTATTATGTTTAGACTTGTGCTAACTGCCCCTGCAAGTAGAGGGGGTGGGAGATGGATAGTTAATGTGACTTTCAGTGTAAAGTTGTAGACGTCCACCTAGAAGTCTAGACCAGGGTGTGGCGGGCCCATAATAATTACAGACATTTTTGACTCGACAGTGGTCGGCCAACCATTGCCGGGTCCCGCCTTCGGGCTGCACAACCTGTCATATATATGACATCAGTTAGCTATACATGCTGGGTAAATTTTAGTATTATCAGTTATATCAGACATTTCATGATTAGTATGACTTATTAGAAATTATGAAAGTATATGATTATTCAGTATGTTATGATGAATGTTTTCTAGCATATGAAATGTATTGTATATGTATTATAACACTAAATATTCATGTTGTCACACTGTTGTATTTAGTTTATTTTCCCTTACTGATAAGTGTCTCACCCCCCAAACTTAAATAATTTTTAGGAAACCTAGAAAAACCGGTAGATCAAGGCCGTCATTGAGATAGGTTGATACTACCCCACTAGAAGAGTAAGTTTTGATCTAGGGACAGGAAATTTATGTTATGGGTTCCTAGATGTATAAATATTTTTGTATTTTTGGAGATTATATATAAACACAGTTTTTTGGGAATGTAGTTGACTTTGCTATTACGCATTTTATGGTTATGAGAATTTGATTTATATTTACTACTGCTTAGGTTTCCACTGTGAATGTCGGATGTGTCCCCGTTACCCATGGGTTCAGGTTGATTTTATTATTAAATATGTTTTATTATATGACCAGATAAGCAGGTCATTACATAACTCTTTTTGCGTGAAGAAATATTTTAAACTCTTATGGTCCGTAAAGATCTCACATTTTCTGCCGTACAAATAGTGCCTCCAAAATTTTAATGCATACACCACTGCATCCAACTCCAAATCATGGGTAGGGTAGTTCATCTCATATTCTTTAAGTTGATGAGAAGCATACGCTACAACTTTTCCCTGCTGCATCAGAACACACCCTAGCCCTTTCTATGATGCACCACTATAAATCACAAAACCATCACTTCCTGATGGAATGGTCAAAACTAGAGCAGTGACGAGTCGTTGTTTTAGTTCTTGAAAACTCTGCTCGCAATCATCGGTCCACTCAAAATTTATATTCTTCCTCATCAACCGTGTCAAAGGACTCAATTTTTTTGAGAAATCCTCCTCAAACCACCAGTAATACCTTGCCAGACCTAAGAAACTCCTGACCTTCTGAACATTTTTCGGTCTTACCTAGTCCACTACAGCCTCTATCTTGCTCAGATCCACAGAGATACCATCCCCATATATCACATGCCCGAGGAATGTAACTTGTTCCAACCAGAATTCACACTTCTTATGTAGAGACCCGAGAAATAATAGCCATTAAATAATTAAGAGAGAGAAAAATACGTGGAAGGAAAAGGAAATTAAAAAAAAAAAGGGAATTAAGTAGGATTCGTCGACGAACCCTCTGGTCTCATCGACAAACTATCTATTAGGTTCATCATACACCATGTGTCTCATTGATGAAAAAATACAGAGAGGGGTTATATCAGAGCCTGAAGTTCATTGACGAAGGTTACGAGTTCGTTGACGAACTACCTTCTTGGACTCGTCGACAAGGTGGCGTGTCTCATCGACGAGGCTGCACTCTATAAATATGCCAAACTTGGGATTCAAAGAAAATTTCTTCATGCAAAACCCTCTCTCTCTCTCTCTCTCTCTCTCTCTCTAGAATTCGTCTCTCACACCTTCTATCTAGAATTTTGGCTTCGATTCTCCCCATTTTGACAATCAGAGGCTGCCACATTACTCCTAGGAAGATTCTCTACAATATTGCCACATCAAAATTTTGATTTGGAGCATTTGGGCACCATCCCAAAATCTGGGTAAGTTGGTTAATTTGAGTTTTATAAGTTATTGGGTATTTCTGTACTGAGGTGAATGTGTCGGAAGGTGTTATATTGTTATATGTTGATTTGTTGGGAACTGTGAATTTCAGGGTGTTGAGCTGGGAACACACACATGAGTAGATTTTTTAGGTTTGTGGGCTTCTCAGTAAGCCAGGTAAGGGGATAAATTAAGTCAGCACTTTTCATAAAATTATTTATTAATATACGACATTTATTTTCGGAAATTATATATGTATAGTACAGTGTTTGAAAAAACTGCTGTTGAACAGGAAAATAGATTTAGTATATTTTACCAGGAAATATGGTTTTCAGATTAGATTTTATGTTTAGAATATTATTCATATTTGTGTGGTATGAGTATAAATTTCCATGAAAATTATGTTATATCAGAATAATATGATTTTTCCAAAATAAGCATGTTACGACAGTTTTCAGAAAAAACCAAGAAAATAGTACAGTAACTGTGGTTTAAAATATTATGCTAAATAGTGTAGAAAATTCATGTTCAGTATGTTATGATATGGTTGGCGTAGATGCCGTGATTTATGTGTTATGATATGACCGACATAGATGCCATGATTTATATGATATGATATGGCTAATGTAGATGACGTGATTTACAAATCGGCGCAGAAGCCGTAATTATGTATGTTATGTCAGAAATTGGGAAAATATTATCATGTCAAATATTACTTTGAAATATGAAACAACTATGTATTAGTAATATGAAATGTACTATATGTTATCAGAATCAGATGGCTTAGTCTAGATTTCAGAGCACGGTACTGTAGCTATATGATAAGATTGCGTTCAAGTATAAGTTTATGTTAGTGCTACCACACATTTTAGATAAAAGTGTGGGAGATGGTAGTCAATGTGGTTTCAGTGTAGTGCAGGTGTCCCCCTGGCAGTCCAAACCAAGTGGGGTAAGCCCATCGTACTTATAGACATATGTTTAACCTAACATGGTCGGCTAGCCATTACTAGGTCTCGCCTTCAGGCCGCACAACCCTATCATGTGGGGGGTAAGACATGACATCAGTTAGCTATCCATCCTGGGTATTATTTCAGTATTGTACAATTACAGAAGATGTTTTACATGATTACAGAAATTAATACGATATTTATTATGATATGATGAATCATGTTTTGCTCAGAGTTTATACAACCAGTTTTTATCAGATGTACATATTATGTACAGTTCATGTTTAAGCACGATAATACTCATTTTGCCACAAATTGATATTAGTTTATCTTCATTACTGAGAGGTGTCTCACTCCAGCATTACAAATATTTCAGGAAATCCAGATAGAAGGGAAGATCGAGCTTCGTAGCAGTAGAGGTTGACCAAACTACCCTGTCAAAGGGGTAAGTAGTTTAGCTAAGGTCAGATTGGTTTTTGGGTTAGGACCCAAGGATACTTTTTGGGTCCTTTGTGGATGTTTGTATATATATGAAAGATTCAGTAGAGTTCTGGTATTGTGACTGTTGTTGTATGACATGTATGTAATTTATGTTTTTCGCTACTTAGGCATCAGAGATGTATGACAGGTATATCCTTGGTACCCATGGGTCCGAATTGAACATGACTATATCAGTTTAGCAGGATATCAGAGTTATTATGTATGTTGTTATGTAGAAAAAAAATATATGGTAAAATAGGCAGGTCGTCACATCTTGAATTTGGCATACAACCTCTTTTTTCTCAGTGTCTGAAGAACTATCCTTAAATGATCTTCGTGCTCCTCGGGGCTCTTTGAATAGATCAGAATATCATCAATGAAAACCACTGCAAACTGGTCCAAATCTTCATGGAATTGAAAACCCTATTCATTAGGTCCATGAATGCAGTAGGAGCATTCGTTAGTCCAAATGGCATAACCAAAAACTCATAATGATACTAAGTTTAGAACGCTGTCTTTGAAGCATCCTCTGCCTTGACTTTCACTTTATGGTACCTATATTGAAGATTAATATTTGAGTAATCCCGTGTTCCCTGGAGCTGATCTAACAAATCATCAATACGTGGGAGAGGATACTTATTCTTAACTATCACTTTATTTATTTCCCTATAGTCGATACACATCCTCATTGTCTCATCCTTCTTCTTTACGAATAGAACTGGCGCTCTCCAAGGTGATACACAAGGTATGATAAACCCCTCATCTAGTAATTCTTGCAATTGTTCCTTTAATTCTTTCAAATCTGTTAGAGCCATCCTATAAGGAGCTTTAGAAATCAGCATCGTCCCTGGGAATAGATCAATAGCAAATTCAATCTCACATTCGGGAGGCAACCCAGGTAAATCCTCTAGAAACACATAAGAGAATTCTCTCACTAGTATATCCTCAAACTTTAACCCTCCCTCAGGTGCTTTCTTTACACAAGCTAAATATCCCTCGCATCCCTCTAGTAGTAGTCTCCTCGCTTGAATAGCCGACAATAACTATGGCGAGGAGTGCATATACGACCCCACAAATCTGTACTCCTGCTCCCCAGGAGGTCTGAATACCACCTCTTTCTGATGACAATCGATGCTGGCATAGTTGGCGGCTAGCCAGTCCATTGCTAGAATTATGTTAAACCTATTTATATCGAGTACCACCAAATTAGCAGATAGTGACCTTCTTTGAATACTGATTGGACAATCTCTAAGTATTTTCCTACATACCACTACGGTTCTTGTTGGAGTAGCCACTGATAAATCGACATCCAATGACTGAGCTTCTATTTCACATCTCTTGTCAAACTCCTAAGCTATGAATGATTGAGTCACCCTCGAATCAAATAAAAAAACAACTTTATATGACAAAATATAAATGATACCTGTCACCACATCGCCTGCCGCCTTTGTGTCTCCCGGTGTCAGTGTATAAACCAGCGTCGGGGCGATGTTCCTCTACTGATTGCCTCGGGGTGCTTGGTTGTTTTCCTGATAACGATTAGGAGCGGGTGCATTAGCCAACGGTGCTCAATAGTCTCTCGTATTATGGTCGAGTCGACCACACTGATAGCAGGCATTCGACCCGATTCGGCATTTCCCCCAATGCCTCCGATCACACCTAGTACAAAGTGGGGGTGCTGGAATACCCTGAGGGACTCGGTGTCCCGCTGCCTGCTGCTGACCCACATTATATTTCCTCTACTGCCCCTAACTGGTACTCACCTGAAATCCGGGAGGTGTGGGCCTCTTCCTCTGACTCTCTATTCCCATGCCCCTATTCTGACTTGCCTTAGCTACAGTGGCTTTATACACCAACTTTAAAAAATCTCGTACCTGCAGAACTGCCACCTGCTTATATATCTTCTGTCTCAGCCCTCTCTCGAACCTCTACGCCTTTTTGAACTCATCTTGGATTATAAATGGGATGAAACGGGACAACTCCACGAACTTAGCGACATACTATGGCATTGTCAGATGACCTTGGATCAGATTTAGAAACTCCTCCATTTTAACATCCCTAATGGAGGCGGGGAAGTAGCCGTCAAAGAAGATCTCCTTAAAACATCCCCAGGTCAGTGTTACTAGTACAGGCCTCTGCTTCTCTAGGAGCTTCACTGCTGACCACCATCGCTCAACCTCTCCTGTTAGCTTAAATGTTGCATACAAAACTTTTTGCTCATCAGTGCAATGCAGTATTGTTAGGATCTTCTTAATTTCTTGCATCCAGTTTTCTGCCACAATCGGATCGGCACTTCCTGGAAAAGTTGGGGGATTCATCCGGGTGAACTACTCTATGGTGCAGCCTTGGTCTACTGGCGAGCAACCTTGCTCCTTAGAACTTTGTGCTATCTTTGCCATCCCATAATGAGCCACGCTACTCAGGACTTGATCTGAGTCCCTGGCACCCGAGTTGGAAGCCCCCGCATGGCTACTACCTCCAGCGTTGGCTTTATTATTCTCGGGGTCCATCTTGAAAAGAGGACAGAAACATTCTTAGAATTCTACTATCTTAGTGTGGCAGGTACTATTATCTAACTAAGAATACAATTAACCATTTCAAGGAACAAACCTATAATCCACAAAAATCCTGATCCATCCATCCAACTAATGTCTCAAATTCCATTTTCTCCACTCAGCAACAAAGACCATCAATGGTTTGCCGTAATTTTCCTGAAACCATCGTTGCAAGAAAATCACAAAAGACCGTCAATGGATTCCTGCTTCTAGGCTTTGAAACCAAAACCCAAGATTTTATCTTAACTCCAAATAATGACTTACTAAATTCCTAGTCTACCCATCTCAAGATCCATTCCTATACTCTGGTATTGCTTTCTACTGAAGTCTTCAGAATCTAACAACCTTGGCTTTGATACCAAACTTTGTAACGCCCCCAAAATAAATCCATAATAAATATAAAAATGACATCATCATTATGGGGACCTGTGATGCCCAAAGTGGCACTAGGTATAACAATCCTCAACCTATCATAATTTAATCAGCGAAAGCATCTAAATATATACATACCAACTACAATACTAGAGTAATTCTATCTCCAAAATATATGCACAATTCCCCAAAATCATGTCACATCCATAACCCTTTTCCAAAAACATAAAGTACATCCATATACATCCATGTGTCTCACTAGTACTCACCCTGGACTATGCAATCTAGTCCTGCCCTGGAACACTCTAAGTATGGTCCCTTGGATTCCATGAAATGTTGGAAAATTAAAGGAGGGAGACACCTCTCAATAAGAAGGAATAAATTATTATCAGTGTGTGGCAACATGAGTTTTAGTGTTGTAAATATACAATCTTTATTCTTCTCTTATTTCATTGTGAAATCATGTAACACTATATATATATATATATATATATATATATATATATATATATATATATATATATATATATTTCAAAATGCTTACTTTTCTTTTCAAAACCTACTCTGACATGTAAATAACTCTGTATAAATAAATACACATATATGCATAGTAGACTGTTGGAATTGGTGTATTTCCAAGAGGGGGGGGGGGGTAAATTGGACATATAAAAATTTTCTACTTATGTCAATCTAATCCAACAACAATATATCACAACCTAGGGTCTTTTCTAAACAGACCCAATTCAAACATGACAAGTTGAGCAAATATAATAATTTCAGAGCAATAAAATTTACAGGTAAAGATAAATAAACAAATATAGGAAATTGTAAAGTGCAATCACATGTGACACCAGATATGTTATTGGGGTTCTGCAATAGTGCCTACGTCTCCACCTCGAGCTCACAAGCAAGAGGATTTTCATTACTTTGCCCACTTACAGGTGGAGCGGCATTTTTACAACCTTCCTCTCCTTATTGGGCAAGGGAAACTCTAGGTCACATTAACAGGGCTGACCCCAACCTTTACAACCTCTCCTTAACGGGGCAGAGAAGACCCACCTCAGGCCACGCCTAAATCACCACAGATAATTCAAATTTCTTGTACAATATAAATGCTTCTAAAAAAGTAGATATGTACCAAAATTCAGCACAGTATAATCAATGCACTTCAATACGATAGGACTTATAAGATCAATGAAGATTATATGACCTCTCTCAAGATAATGCAAGTATAGCAATCAGTATGTGAGAGTATATGTGTTGGGATCTTTGAATTAAGATATCTAAATTAATCCCAAAGTGCAATATTAAAGATCTGAAACACACAACTAAAATGATTTTCAAAAGTCAAGCACACGCGATATTTTGAAAACAAGCTTGTCAAAAATATTTTCCTCAAATCACAAGACAAGCTCTTGAGTCTTGCAACAAGAATGCAAAGACTCACAAGCTTAAGAAAGTTTTCCCAAAATAAATTTATGGATTAAATCACAAGAGAAAATTTTTTGGCTTACTCTCACTAAAATAAAAAATCAATCAATGTATATGAGAGTGTAAGCTTGTAGTAGCCATATGGATTATCTTAAGATACTCTCACCAAAGATGTTTTTGTAAAAGGAAAGAGTAAGGGTGGAGTATGTAAGCTTGTATGGGAAAGAATAGCTCAAGGAATTTTAGAGAGTTTCTTTTTTGTTAATCAAAGCCTTAATCCCTCTCTAATTTTTCCAAATGAAGGTATATATATATAGCCTTTGACAAAAATATATCCGTTTGGACACAAAAAAATTTTTAGAAAAATTTAATTAGCCTTTTTACCCTAATTATTGCAGTTAAATTAAGGCAACCCAAGAGTTTTGGTTGCCTGGTCTTTATGGCCGGTCACCCGAACAGATATAAATAGAAAAGTTAACTTTTTGACTTTGGGTGCCCGATGATGAGTTTGGGTGGTTGGGCCAAGGCAATTTTCCAAACTTCATAATTCGGTCGTCCAAGGTGATTTTGAACTTAGAGTTTGGGTGGCTGGGGAAGGTAAAAAGTATCAGCTTTTCGTTTGGTCGACAATGAACAGTACGTTCATTTTGGACTGGTCGCCCGAGTCAAGTCAACTTATTGACTTTTTACCTATTCGGTCAACCGAGGCATTTTTAACGCACTAAGTTCGGTCAGTCGAAGCCCTTTCAAAATTAAATGTAGGTCTTGTTTTTGCTTAAATTTCACCACTATTTGCATAAATATGACTTGTGAGTTAAAGAGGATTTTCCAAGTAATGTTAAGGGACCTAAGGTCGATCTATGGTCATTGAGCTCATATTAGCCTATCATGCATGCAATGCATTAATTGTTACAGCCCATGATTATTACAGACCCAAAATTAATTTAAACATTAAATACAAAGGAAAACAATTTGGTCCCTTGAATCTCCATATGCCACCATATGATGTAAGACTTTGCCCTTTCGTGCAAGAATGAACCTACACACAAACTCAAGGCATAGGTAAGATACAAAGATATTTGTTATTATCAAAATGGGATATGACCTATAAGGTTAACAAAGACTGCCTTGGATGGATAAACAATCAATGTCATGAATTAACCCCGCATGATTCGGGTTGTGCAGCCTGAAGGCGGGACTTAGACATGGCTGGCCTTGCCAGTATAAATTAGCTATATTTGTGTCTGTATCTGTATTTGTAAGCTCGATTTGCCTACCCAAATGGTCCGGACTCAAAAGGATAACTCTACTCTTCTATGGCTAAATCGGTTATATGCCACCAACATGCTCATAACAATGTGGTTGCACTGGTATCTATGAAGTTTTGGTACCGTGCTTAGCTATGGTCCATCAGGGTTCTTAAATCATATAATGCAATTTCTAAAACAATATAGTACATGATTTCATCTCACAAATCAACATAAACTGTCATACTATATGTAGCACCTCGACCTATCATGTGGGCTTGGAGTGCTAGAAAACATAGCATAAAACAAAATACTCTCTGATACCATTTACAAGAGGGTCTGAACCCAAAGAATTCATGGTTTCCCTATCCATAAACAACATACAATAAAGCAACGGAAAATTTTCGATCTCCAAAATACCATACCAGATTTCTACGTTAATACTATTACATAAATGCTCTCAATGTTTCTATTACAACCCCAAAAATATAGCCTGACCACAGTCCAGTACTTACACGAGTACTTACAAAACTCACAAAACACTACGCTCTAGAACCCACTAGAATGCTAGGTCTGATTTCCTACAGGACTTGAAACAAGATTTGTATATTGACGTGAGACACTTCTCAGTAAGGTGGATCAAATTACATCAGTGTGTGATCATATGAGTTCATTCCAATAGAAAACAATAGTTAGTTTAACTGAAGTGAATTATGCAGTTAAAACATTCTCAACCTTGTAATATAGAAGATATGTATATAGTTCCTGCAAAAGATTGTGTGGCTCATTACAAGCCAGAGTTCCCGAGGTTGGGCTAGGATACATGCCCATACACTGTAAAATCTCTCAACTCGGTACTCAAAGTTGTAACTCTGCCAATTTTATTTTTAAATGTATATGCATATCGAACTCGTCCCTGCCTTGGAACACCACATAAATACCATTTACTTCCCCTATGGTACGGGTTGTGCGGTTCGTAAACCCGATCTAACTTTGGCGGCCCACTAGTCTAATCACTTCAATGTTACAAGTCCGCTTTGGTTAACCCCACCCTAGATCAAACACCAGAGCCAGTCGCCAATCGAATTTTCAGATACTCACCCTTTCCAATAAGGTGTGGTTGCACTGTATCACCCACTAGCAACAGTATCGTGCTCTCATAGTAACGAGTACCTCAAGTGGTTCATACATCATATATAAAATTTATAACGAAAACATAGTAACATGTTTTCATTCCATGAACCATTTAAGCAATTCCAGTATTTTTCAAAAACTCATTCATTCATTGGCATTACCAGGCATTCACAGCCCTCGGTCTTACACCAACATCTTGTTTTCCACAATTCTTGCAAACAATTTGGAACTCCAGTTCCTATATTCTATACCCATATTTCACCAGTTTAGTTCATTCACATTTACCACCTCATGTCACACTCATTTGATTAAATATGCTATGTGAATTCAGGTGTAATCCCAAGAGGGGGGAAGGGTGGATTAGGTATTTTGAAAATATTTAATTTTACTTCAACAATTAGTCCCTATTTTAAGAATTAACACAGACAATCACCAGGGCTTGAAATTAATTTAATCCAATAATTTTATATTCAATTATACCCAATTAATTACCAAGTGCTTTTAAGGTTATTCAACATACACACATGCAAGATAGGTAATGAAATGTGTTGCGAAAATTAAAAGGAGTAAGGGACGAGAGAAGGCAAACACAATTTTTACGAGGTTCAGCCAACCCGTCCTATGTCCTCGCCTTGAGCAACCCACTCATGGATCCTACTAAATCCCTGCTCCTTTAACCATAACAAAACTTCCCTTACAATCCGCTGCTTATAAAAGGTACAACTCCCTCCTAATCCGCTGCTTACAGGAGATACAACTTTCTCCTCAAACCTGGTTCACAACTCGAACCGTGATTGCAATATAACTATTCTGCAAAAATTCAATAATGCTTCTACACAAGCTGGTGAGTACTATAGAAATTCCTAACACATATTCATATGATAAATCTTGAAGGTCAATGAGTGTATGTAATGTGGTCGATAAAATCTCTGAATAATCTTTGGTTAAAAACAAATAGGACTATTTTGCTTCAAATGCTGAATCCAACTAAATGATCTCAACACAAATATGTAATTCAGTTTTGCTTCAAAAATTTAGATCGATCAGTTTTGTTCCAAATATCCAAAACACAATATGATCTTTGTATATGAATATGTATATATATATATATATATATATATATATATATGTGTGTGTGTGTGTGTGTGTGTGTGTGTGTGTGTGTGTGTGTGTGTGTTCCAAAGATCAGAAACCTAATATAATATTTTTCGAAAAATCTCCCTTAATAATATATATGTTTATGATCTCTTAGGATATTTAATCAAGTGGTTTCGTAATAGTGAAAATATCGAGTCTTTAAATGAATAAACACTTGAATAAAAAATATTAAACCATTGGCAGAACTTTTCTCAAGAAGTGATCTTTTCAAACAATATATATATATATATATACACACACACACACACACACACACACATAAGAACACTCAAGATCAATCTCTCAAATAATATTCAACGATAATTTTTTGAGATGAAAAACTCTTTGAGAATAAGTAATAACAAATAGATCGATTTACCAAACCTCAATACCAAGTTAAATGCACAACAATCGCTAGGATGCCTTTTGAAAATCAATGTAGCCTTAGCTTAGATTTGACGTATATGCTTTGAAATCCCAAACAAGAGTTCAGCAGTGTGTTCAATGCTCTCCCAAGTTGTGCTAAACGCTCAAGACTCTCAATTTTTTTTGCCAAAAGTGAGGCATTAAGGTTTAATACCCACTTTATAAGTTTTCTCAGCCTCAGAATCAATCCTAGCCATTAGATCATGAAGATTAAAACCTAATCTATCCATATTCTCGCTGACACTCAAGTTCAGCGCCCGACATTCATCGACGAGAAGGACACCTTCGTCGACAAGTATTCAACACTTATTCGTAGACATGAACATGAGTTCATCGACAAGAGACCTGTCTGAAATTTTTGTGCTCTCGGTATTTTATCGTCAATGAGAACAGGTAATCGCCGTAGAGTGGCCCTCATGCGTTCATCAACAAGGCCGTTGGGTTCTTCAATGAGGCTTCTAAAAATTTGCCTCCAAAATTTAGTTTAGCTTAGACTCTTTTAAATAAATTCTTCATGATATGCATGTGTCCTAAAGTTAGTCTAAGGTATGATTTTGAACTTTTATCTATATCATATAAAATATGCAAATACAATGAAATCTAAATACCCATTCCCATGACTATCTTGAACTTGACGCTTGCATCTCCATTCTTCTATTCTTTTAGTTCCATGGATTGTGCCTAGTTGTATATTCTTTAATCCACATGGCTTCCATGACGTCCTCACTTTCCATGTATGTTCAATAATGTTCCTATTTACAATCTCAATGCACAAGTCAAATACCAAGTGATTTGTCATTATCAAAATAGGATTGGACTCATAGAGTCAACAATCTCCCCCTTTTTGATGATGACAAATACCCGATCAAAAATGGGTTATGCCTAACAAGGCTCCCCCTAAGATAATACATAATTTAGAATTCAACAATGTAACAATATAGTTGGCAATGTAACAATAAAGTTCATGCACATTGACTTATTTTAAAAATATTTTGCTTACTTCTCCCCCTTTGTGGACAAAATAAAAAGACATTTTTGCTTACTTTCTTCTCCCCCTTACAAGATGTTCTAATAGTTCTCAACTTAAAAAAAAAAACTTTTCAACTTTTAGGTTTCAAAATTTTCTTCTCCCCCTATGTTATTCAATTTACTTCTCTCCCTTCCTAATAAATATGTGTTGTTAAATCAAATTTCAATATGAGCATACATAGTGTTGCAATTGACATAGACATGGATAAGTAAATCAGCCATTTACATCTAAATGCTTATGTGAGCATCAACATGTGTCATTTATCCATAAAAAATTTAACATGTAATAACCATGCTTTGAGTTTAATACCAAATGTAAACAAATTAATCAAATTTGAAAATTCTAACCAAATATGAATATTAATTGATGTTGCTCCCCCTGAGGTATGTAATCTAATATAATTTTAAGCAACTTCTTGACTATGCAACAGGCCTAATTCACGTCTGATTTGGATAAACCTATCCTCCACAAGTGGTTTCGTGAATATGTCTACCCATTGTTCATTTGTGCATACAAAATCAAGTGTCACATCTCCTTTTTGCACAAGATCATGAAGAAAATGACGTCTAATTTATATGTGTTTAGTTCGTGAATGTGATATAGGATTCTTTGAGATGTTAATTGCACTCTTATTGTAACATCTTATAGGAATTGTGTGGGGCCCACATGAGTTTTCAAAATTTAAATTTAATTCTTATTCAAAAATAAATAATAAAATAAATGATTACTAAAAATAGTTTAAAAGTAATAATAATAAGAATAATAATGATAATAATGATAAAGAAAAAATAATAAAATAATAAAATAATAAAATAATTAATTAACTAATTGATTAGTTAATTAGGTAAGTAATTAATTAAAAATTTATTGGGAATGGTGGCAAGCACTCCCACATGGCCTCCATTCCCATCCCACACTCAACCCATACCTTACCCATACCTTGCCCATTCTTTAATTTTTAAAATTTTAATTTCACCCCATCTCCCCACACTTTTATAAATTTCATTTCTTCCCCAAAATTTTCCTATAAATAGGGAGCTCTCAACCTTCATTTTTCACAAAAATTTTCCAAGGAAGAGAAGGATTAGTGAGTGAAAGAAATTGTGGTGGAGAGAGAATTTTTAAATAAGTTCTCAATCACCCACTCTTTCCGATCTCATTTTTTTAAAGATAGTTATTGTGTTCGTAGCACGCGGTAAAAGAAGAAGGTAAGTAAATTTTGATTATGTTAGTTTCTTTTTATTTTAAATTCATACCCGAGTTTATTTTGTACGTAAATTTTAATTATGTTACTTAGTTCCACAAAATTTCTATGAGTTTATTTTTACGCATATTTAATTATACCAGTTCTATCTTTAATATACTTGCATCTATATTTGGATTAAGAAATGTTCCAATCTCCTCGGGTAAATTTTTAGCATTTCTTTCTATTTAAAAATAAAATTCTATATATTTTAACACAAAAATTGTATGGCATGAGTTTATTTCTACGTTGCATTTTTATGAAAATATGAGTAAAGATGAGATTTTCACGATATTATTTTTAAATTGCATAAATTATAATAAGATGATTTTAAAACCCCTTATGGCAACGAAAGTTCAAAGTTACAGATGCTCGGTACCGCAGCTTAAAGTTTATACGGATCAGAGTGCACCCACACTGTTTACAGAGTGGTTATTTATGTTAGTGGATTTCTCCTGAGTGCACACCTGGTTCCGGACCAGGACTTAATAAGGAAAATCTCACTTAAAGTTTACGTACGTTGATTTAGTTTGGTCGGCCAGCCAGCTAAGTCCAGTCTTCAGACCGCACAACCCAGTCATGGGGGTAAACATGACTTACGGCAAACAGGCCTAAGGGTGGTTTTTATAATATATGTTTATACATATTTAATTACGTGTACAAAGTTACTGATGATTTGAAGGAAAAGTGTAAGTTTACGTGAAAATGATCATTTTGGTACTTAGATGACGATCTAAGGAAAACGTATAAGGAAAAGTATATGTATGTTTATCATTAAATATTTTTACAGTTTTAAAGTTAAAAGTTTAATTTAATAGTTATAGTATATGATTGTAAAAATTTACTATTGATTTAAATTTATGTTTATTCTAAAAGCAGTCTTGAAGTTATAGTATTAAATATTGTTTTACGAAATTCTTTAAAAACTCATTTTGGCCACACACTAATAATAATCTTATTTACTTATTGAGCGTCGTCTCACCCCAATCATATTTTATTTCAGATAACTCTGAAGGACATGTCCGAAATCAGGCTTAGCAAGCATGCGGGTGGGGATTAGAAAAATAAAGATTGATTGGAAATATTAGTATGGTTTCAGATATTTATGTTTGTGTAATTTTTCTTTTTTGAAATAAATGATTGTAATATGGATAATTAATGTTCTGGTTTAATAAAAATTGAGTTTATTTTGCTTCCGCTGTAAATGAGTAGTAAAAAGTTAATATCTCAGGCCCCTCGGGGTCGGGGTGTTACAAATTGTGTCATAGTTTAAACCAAAATCCATAAGTTGTTGCTTCATGTATAACGTCTGAGCACAACAACTTCCAGCCGCTATGTATTCAGCCTCGTTTATGGATAGTGCAACTGAATTCTGCTTCTTTGAGAACCAAGATACTAAGGAATTTCCTAAGAAATGACATGTGCCGCTCGTGCTTTTTCTATCTACTTTACTTATAGCAAAATCATCATCTGAATAACTTACAATCTCAAAGGATGTATACTTAGGATTCCATAATTCAAGTTCAATGGGGTGATTCGTTATATACTTCCATTCCTTAGGTAGTTCATTAACCTCATTTTCAGTTTGATTATTTTCAATAGATGGTTCCTTAGCTTCATTTCTCTTATTTGAACCATTTTCAATAAACAGTTTTTCTCCTTATTTATCTCAATTTCATCTTCATCAATCTGTTTAGAGAAAGGGTTTAACTCATCGAATACTACATGGATAGATTCTGCAACAGTTAATGTTTGTTTATTGTATACTCTATAGGCTTTACTATATAAGGCATACCCTAGAAAGATACCTTCATCTGATTTGACATCAAATTTTCTTAAGTGTTCATTGTCTCCAAGAACAAAACATTTACAGCCAAAGGCATGAAAATACAATATGTTTGGTCTATGACCATTCCATAATTCGTAAGGAGTCTTATTTAAAGATGGTCTAATTAAAACTCTATTTAGAACATAGCAGGCAGTATTCACTGCCTCAGCCTGAAGTACTTAGGTAGTTTATGTTCATTAAGCATAGTTCGGGCCATTTCTTGTATAGACCTATTCTTTCTTTAAACTACACCATCCTGTTGAGGTGTTCTAGGGGTTGAAAAATTATGATATATTCCTAATGAATTGCAATAGTCTTCCATGCCTTAATTTTTAAATTCTCTACCCCTATCACTTCGGATTTTAATGATAGTATATCCCTTTTCATTTTGAATTTTCTTGCACAGATTTATGAATTGTTCACACGCTTCATCTTTGTGACCTAAAAATAGTACCCATGTATATCTTGAATAATCATCAACTATGAAGAATGCATATGATTTTCCTCCTAAACTTTGAGTTGGATTTGGACCAAATAAGTCGAAGTGTAGCATTTGAAGTGGCCTCGTAGTAGAGATTACTTTCTTCTTCTTAGAACTAGATCTTGCTTGTTTTCCTAGTTGACATGCATCACAAATTGTTGACTTCGTTGTGATCCCAAGAGCGGAGGGGTGAATTGGGTTTTAAAAACTTTTGACTAATTTAAATGTTTCACCGATTCACCACGTATCATATCCTATTCAACATATACACGTGTATATAAAATGATTTTAACACTGAAGGCAAACATACATGTGTGCAGTATCTTATTTAAATCAAATGTATGTATGCAAATAATTATGACATTAAATAAACATTCATACACATGCTAAAATTAAAGTGCAGGAATTTAAATAAGATAGAGAGAGTGACACTAGATTTGTTATCGACGTTTGGCCAAACCAGCCTACATCCCTGCCTTGGGCATACCCCCCAAGGATTCCACTAAACCTGATCACTTAACTAGGCGGAGCAAAAGCCATTTACATCCTATCCTTATGGGGTGAGGAAAACCCCAGCTCAATTACTAGGCTAAGCCGAACTAGTCTCACTTATGAGGCTGAGACTCCCTAGTTCAATTCCTAGCTGAACGCAACTGGTCTCATTTATGGGGCTGAAACTCTCCAATTCAATTAACGGGCTGAACCCAACCAGTACATTAAAACCATTTTTGTACATGAAAATGCTTTTGAAAAATACAAGAAAAAATTTATACAATAAAGCTCAAAATACATGCACTCTAATATGATATAAAATTTGTGCTCAGTAAAGTAAGGGTGTTTATCTAAATAATTATTGCACAAATGAAAACATCAAAATGATTATTATGTTCTCCAAAAAAGATTTTTTCTAATAAAAATGTTTGGAAAAACTGGAGTTCAAGTTCAAGAAGATATTTGTGCAATAAAAGATTTCTTAAAAAAAATGTTTATCAGGAAAAAATAACTTGAAGAAATATTAAAGCTGCTCTCAAAAATGATTTTAATAAATGAGGTTGTAAATGAGTGTAAATGTAAATGAGTGTAAAATAAATGCCCAAAGTAAAATATTCTCTTCAAAACAATTTTCAAAATAATAAAGAGAGTTGGAGAGTGTAAAAATTTACCCCAAGGAAAAAATTTTTTGCAATAAAATTAGTTTGGGGGAACTTTGATTAAGAAATAATTTGAGAGGTTTTTAAAGTTAATCAAAGTTACTAATTTGGAGTAATGAGGGGGTATTTATAGATTTTCTAAAAATTATGACTGTTGGGGACACGCTCGGTATTTTGGAAAAGATTAATTAAAAATTAATGACGTTTTAGCCCTTAAAAAATTTCCAACCCGAGAGGTTTCGAGTGGCTGAACTTTAGTTCGGTCACTTGAATAGAATTAGCTCAAAAAGCCCTTTTTAATGGTTCGGGTGCCCAAGTTCAAGTTTGGTTGGTTGAATAAAAGTAAAAAACATTCTATCTGAGGTTCGGGTGACCAAAACTAAGTTTGGTTAACCAAACGGTCCACCCCGAAGCAATTTTGAACATGAGGTTCGGGCGCTTGAGTTGGTGGGAAAGTGTCTGACATAGGTTTGGTCGCTCGTGGAAGATATGTCCATTTTTGGTTTGGTTTGCTAAACACAGGTCAACACTTTGACCCATCCACGGTTCGTTCAATCGAGGCAATTTGAACTGCCAGGTTCGATCGCCTAAAAGCCTTCTGATTTTTACGTAAGGTCCTTTTCTTCAATTTATATTTACCCCAAAAAATATGTGAGTTAAGTGGGGACTTGTGCATTTAAAGTTTGGAAACCTAAGGTCTTTCTAAGTCCAAAAACCTGGCTTTAGTTGACCGAAGTCAGTCCTAGAGTCTGTCTACAGTTTTGTTTGAGCATTCAGTTCATATCATGTAGATGCATACATTATTACAAACCAAGATATAAAAATTAAATGCATATACAAAATAATTCGTCTTTTGCTATTCTGTTTTCATGAAATACGCCGGAAAATATGATCTTTATGTTCCTTCAGGTTTTCATGTCCTTTACCTCATGTGTGTGCTGAATCATGAACCTGTTCAAAAACTGTAAAGACCCAGATAATTTCCATAAATTAATAATAGGAGAAGGAGAGAAAAGGAATTAAAGTTGGAAAATTAAAACAGGGTCTCGTCAACGAACACAGGGGATTCGTTGACGAGAACATATAAGGGTCTCATCGACGGGGGCAAGTCTCGTCAACGAGAAGATACCGAGAGGCTATATTTTAGTTCTGAATTTCATCGATGAGGAGTGGAAATTCGTCGACGAACTTCCTTCTTGACCTCGTCGATGAAGTGACGTGGCTCGTCAACGAAGACCAGTGTATAAGTAGCCTAAACTCGAGTTTTCTGCAGATTTTTCACGCAAAAGCTCTCCTCTCTCTCTTTCTCTCTCTCTCTCTCTCTCTCTCTCTCTCTCTCTCTCTCTCTCTTGTTCTCTCTAGGTTTTCGGGCTGAGTTCTCGTCGGTTCAACCATCCGAGGTCACCACGACGCTCTTGGAAAAGTTCTCTTCAAGTCTGCAGAAGCGGATCGTTGGTGGGGCTGGTTTGAATTTCATCTCATTATTAGGGTATGACATTTTATTCAATATTTGCCTTTCCCACAATTATAAGAAATCTAGTATACGAAGAAATACTGATGTGTGGTTCTGGGAAATGTTGTTTTCAGGGTTTCGAGTGGGAAACCCTGCAGGTGTAGAGCCAGAATACAGTAAGGGCTTTTCAGAAATTAGGTAAGGGAAATATGCTATGCTAGGGAGTTTTTAGAATGTATAACAGAAGATTATGTATGTATATTTACAAGCATGTTGATCAGTTATTTTTCCAGAATATCATGAGTATTGTTATTTCAGTGAAATTACATAAATGAAGCATGGGATTTTAATTATACAGTTGTGTGCCCTGAGTTTATTATAGTTTAATATGCTCATTATGAAATTTTACAGATATCCAGTTATACAGTTTATTAGTAGAATGTAAGATGTATAGCATTTTTTAGAATAACATGATTTCTAAACCATAACACTAAGATAGATATTACAGATATTTCAGATAAAAATTACAGATATTACAGGCATATATTACATATATTTCAGACAGATATTATAGATATTTCAGATAGAAATTATAGATATTATAGATAGATATTACAGATATTTCAAATAGATATTACAAATATTTTAGATAGAAATTACAGATATTACAGATATTTCAGATATTACAGTTCAGATTTATAGTGTTATGGTTGTTTTGAAATCATGTTAAAATAGCAAGATAAATATATATATACAATATTACACAGTATCAGATCCCCGTGGATATTATAGACAGAGATATACAGTAGAGCAGGGTACCGTGGCTATTACAGTTAGAGTGCAACCACTTAACTCAGATAGTATGTGGATTCTGTCTAACCGTGACAGGAGAGATTGTAGTCTCCCTAGCGAGCTGGGTTGAGGTGGCCAGTTAGATGATGTTAGATTTGGAGATTGCATGGAGAGATTGTAGTGGGCTAGATTGGCGGATGTTAGAGACAGATTGACTTACTTGGTAGGCCAACCAGAGTAAGTCCAGCCTACAGGCCGCACAACCCTATCATGAGGGGTTAAATCATGACATACAGATCCCAGGGTATAGCAGAAGTTCCTATGTACAGATATATCACACAACAACAGTTATATTATCATATTAGCAGTATGTATAGATAGTAAACTCAAATACACAATTGTATTTTAAACTACGTGACATGTGTTTTGTGCAGTATATCAGCTTACTCATTTTACAGTATCAATATTATTTCAGTATATTAAATGTGCAACTCGGCTGCCATACACTAGCAATAGCATATTTCCTCTTACTGAGCGTTGTCTCATCCCAATGACTTACTATTTTTCAAGAGATCCAGACAGGCGATCAGATCAGGCTCGTGGGTAGAGGTTGTCTTGCGCTGCCTTTTCTGGGAGGGTAGGCATATTTTTGGTGCCAGTGAGCTGGGGTAGATTCCAGGTTTTTGAGGTTGTCACTGGGTATTTTGTGTTTTAAATATACTTCAGAATATTATAGTTTTCTGGTATTGTGTACTTGACAGTTTACAACTTATTGTATACCACTGCTTGGGGGTGTATGACATACAGACTTCTTCCTTTGCTCCTTTGAGTCTGGGATAATTTCAGTAGTATATTAGACAGATGGTGTTTATGTTATATATATGAAAAAAAATGTTATATAAGTAGCAGGTCGTTACAAAAATACAAAATGCACATATGAGATACTTGTGCTTTGTCAGCATCAAAATAGGGATCGAACTCAAAAAGTCAACAATCTCCCCCCTTTTGATGATGACAAATGCACCAAAGTAAAATAGGTACAACCTGAAAAGGCTCCCTCTAAGAATATGTATAATTGAAAATATATATAGTAATGTTCAAGCATATTAATACAGAAGACAAACAAATGATCATGCATTTAATTTTAGCATTAAAGCACACGCTCAAACAATTTTCCCTATGATTTGTCCCTAACAATTTCCCTTTCGGTCATTATCATTTTGCTCAAAAATATTCTCCCCCTTTTGGCATTAGCAAAAAGGGCTAAGTTAAGTAGAAAAGTTTGATAATTTAAAAACAAACTTAGCAAAGAGAACTCCCCCCTTTAGAAAAACTCTCCCCTATGTGATATAGCAGTTGGCCATAAAAGTTTTGCAACTATTTTAAATATTATAGCAATGAAGCACACTAAAAGATTATAACTGGTCATTTAAAATATTAAAAGGACATGTTAGCAGGAATAGACCAAAAATATCCTCAAACCATAGCAATTTAAATAGTATCATAAGAAATATAAAAGATTTGAGTTTAAAGAAAACGACATATGATAACAGGTGTAGGTTTGAGCATGAAGATGGTCTAACTAGTTCACATGCAATTCATGAATAATCCATGAACTAGTTATGCAACACCCTTAAAAAAAATTCATGACAAATAATTTTAAAACAAGATAGCACAAGTCATGAAGCATAAAGCACACAAGCAAGATATAGAAATATTCTATATAAGTTCAATTCTTGCATTTATAAATGTATATATAAATATATGTATGTATAAAAATATATCCCCTTAAAATTTTTAATAAATATTGGGGGCTTATGCATGTTGAAAAAGAAACTTTAATTCAAACTTAAGCAAGCATCATTTTCCTGGTTAAGTATTTAAGTACGACAAAAAGTATGATCAGAAGAATAAACACAACCATATAAATTTTGAGAAATTAAGTAAATTTAAAGCAAGGATCATATGGTGAATCCAACAAACTTGTGGTAAAACAATATATTTCAAATTAAGGTTTTCAATAACATCATTACATTAAATCATGTGCCACAAGATAAATTCAAAACATATTTAAGCCAGAAGTTTGGGTGAGCATACAAGATAGAGATTTAAAGAAAAAGATGCTCCTCCTATCAATTTGAATATGTGCTTAGATACTGTTAGCTACTTATACTGATACAAAGTATGAAAATTTATTAGAAGTTCAAATAGTATAAGTACCATTTTTCATTTTAAAACAAATTTTACTGGGTGTGTGTTGAACCATTTGTATTTCACTAGTAAAATCTTTCCTAGAACACACATGCGCTAAAAATCAACAACTAAGTCATGCATGGTGTTCATGCGCGCCAAGAATAATCCATATCAAATATTAATGCAATATAGATAGGATATGATGTTCATGGTACCTAGAAGGACTTCGGACTCAAAAAGTAGAAACAATGAAAGCGAGTCCATGGGGCAGGTGCTATTAATTTTTCTTGAGGTTGGGACTTATGCTCCCTGGTATGGTCTCAGGCACACATAAGTGCATTTACGCTCAAGGATGAATTTCATTCAAACACATTCATCACATGTTCATCCTTCTTAATTATTACTTGGCATGCAAGAGATTATTGACATTAAGTACTTTTATTTTTATTATGAGTGGGGCTTAATCCCCCCACCCCTGTATATTTCCATGCATGCATACTTGCAATAAAGTTCAAGGATGATAGTTACTTAAAAACATTCATCAAAAGTTCATCTTTTCAAAATATTTCAGCATGCAGCAAATATTGAACATTTAGCACACAACATAACATATTGCATTTCAATTTAAATAAACAATAGCCAATTAAGATTATACTCAAGGGTAATGCAATAAGGGATCAAAGGGTATGACACAACTCAAAACACGATGAGTGTGTGCAAAATGAAAAACTCCCCCCAAGTCATGCAATTGTCCAAGTTTATGGACTATCATCAAAATATGGTATGTTCAATTAGAAGGATGATGCTTTACCATTTGAGTTTTGAGTGAAAGTGCATAATACAAGGAATTTGACCAAGGGGTGTCCATGAACTAGTCCTTCCTAGGACGACAAGATGTGTACATGTTTTTTATTTACATTGTGGTTTGGATTTGACATGTACTTACCTATATAGTTATTTTGCATGCATTTTCAACAAATGGTGAGAATAATAATTTCATTATGATTCACTCATCCTTAAAAAAAAAAAAAATTTAGGCATGCATTAAACTATCTATCCTAACCCATGGTTTCATTTATGGGAAAAATTCTACCGAAATTTTGGGCAGCATTTCGTTAGTAAATCGATCATTTTTCCAAATTTTCATATATCTGAAACCTGATAGATTCAAGCAAACATTATAAAATAATCTGCATCATGCAGATACCATTCAGTTAAAGGCATGCGAGAACCTATAACCACTGTCAGCATACAATTCTCATCACTGCATCAGCCATGCAGGTGACATTCAATACAAGCATGCAATCCAGTAGTTCAGCAGTTCAAATAAATATAAACCATCCCCAAATCATATAACATTTAGCAAACAGAGTGAATAGTAGCATTTAGCTCAAATAGCAGATTTAAACAAAAAATGCTTTGCCCCCCCCCCCCCTTTTCAATAACAGTATTTGACATAACAAAATTTTCAAATATGGAGATGAGCTTTAAGTTCCATTGTGAATTTAGGGATATATGATATATATAATATTAATTCCCTAAACTTAAAATTTTTGTGATGGACAAATCATGTTATATTCAAGAGTTTTAAACTTTAAGCATATATATAGCATCAAAAATCTTATAACAATTCGAACATTTTGTCCATTTGAATGAGATTAATTCAAACATGCTTATGAGGTTTAATTCAAAAAAATTGATAATGATATGAGCATGCACTAGCCAAAATTATCATATATTAACCAATCGTAGTTATATGTATATATATTAAGCTTAGATTGGATAAAATCATTAAAACTCACACGTTGGCAAGATTTTCTTAGGGTTCTTAGTATAACAATAGTGTTTGCTAAAATTTAGAATGTTAAGCACAAACACTACTTAGGCATTCAAATCATAACAACCCCTTTATATATTATAAATCCTAACATCTTATGAGTATTAATGAAAATTTCTTTTTAAGCATCTCATAAGCTAACATGCTATAACACATGATTCAACAAAATATTTAAAATATATATATATATCACAAGAATCAAGGCATGAAATATTTCATAATGTAGAAGGAGGCAGAGATATACCACAACATTTTACTCCTTCATAGACGTTTGAGCTCAACGTGATGTCTTCTTCTCTCTCAGATTTTTTGTACCTCTTGGTTACCAAAATCCTTAGAACTTAAAGATTATAAACTATGTGAAGCATTAGTGACTAAGCCACAGAAAAAAAAATCTACATGGCACACAAATGATATGCATTAAAACATACGTCATGCAAATTTAATTCATTTTCAAGTTTTGGGAAATTCTGCATTTTTAAAATCATTTTTCAATGGGATATGATAACTTCAATAAACTCTTTCCAAATCCTCTAGCCATTTGATTCTGCAAAAATCATTTTCAATATTCAAACAGTAAAATCTATGCGATGAAAATAGTGGAGGAGTTGCAAAGGGTTGACTCTCAAAATTGAGATACACCGAAAAATGAGCCGTTGCAATCTTTATGCAAATAGTGGTTAAGCTTATTGCAACTAGACTTTGATACCAATTGTTGACTTTGGTGTGATCCCAAGAGGGAGGGTGAATTGGGTTTTAAAAACTTTCGGCTAATTTAAATGTTTCACCAATTCACCACGTATCATATTCCATTCAACATATACACGTATATGTAAAATGATTTTAACACTGAAGGCAAACATACACGTGTGCAATATCTTATTTAAATCAAATGTGTGTACGCAAATAATTAAGACATTAAATAAACATTTATACACATGCTAAAATTAAAGTGCAGGAATTTAAATAAGATAGAGAGAGCGACACCGGATTTGTTATCGAGGTTCGGCCAAACTAACCTACATCCCCGCCTTGGGCCTATCCCCCAAGAATTCCACTAAACCTGCTCACTTAACCGGGCAGAGCATAAGTTGTTTACATCCTCTCCTTAGAGGGCGAGGAAAACCACAACTCAATTACTAAGCTAAGCCAAACTAGTCTCACTTACGGGGCTGAGACTCCCCAGTTTTATAAGAACCCAACTCGAGATATGTAGATTGAATAAATAACAAAAGAGGAAAAAGGTAAATTTTGCAGGCTTCATCGATGAAGCCATTGTTCTCGTTGACGAAGGCCCTTGTACTCTTCATTTCCGAAATTCAGAGCCTCGTCGACAAAGAAATACCAAATGTGTTGTAAAATATCAGAATAGGGTTCGTCGCCAAAGGAGCCAGTTCATCGATGAAATGTATGGATGACTCGTTCACGAAGGCGCCGTCTCGTCGATGAGGTTGGCCGGGTCAAAGGGGCTATAAATATCCTATTTCATTGCTTCATGGTTAAGAAACCTCAAACTCTCTCTCTCTCTCTCTCTGTGACAACCTGAATAAAAAATGGAATTTAAATAATAAAAAGGAAGGGAAATGGAAACAGTAACAGAAGGAGGAAGTCGACTTCATCGACAAGGGATTCATTGACGAGGGTTTAAGAGAATTTGTCGACGAAGACTGAATTTCGTCAACGAAGAAATACCGAGAGAGGTTTTGAGCCGACTGAATTTCGTCGACGAGGACTGAATTTTGTTGACGAAATTATTGAAGGATTCGTCGACGAATGACATGGCTTGTCGACGAATCTAGTTCTATAAATATAGAAAAATCCCGATTTTAACTTCTTAACTAAGCTAACTCTCTTCTCTCTCTCTTTCTCCCCTTCGGCTCTCTCTCTCTCTCTCTCTCTCTCTCTCTTCAATTTCGGGCCAAATTTATGTCGAATTGATAATCCGAAGCCACTACAACGCTCTTGGGGAAGTTCTCTCCAAATCTGTCAGAGCGGATCATTGGTGAAAGCAAGTTGGAAATCATCCCTGAGTTGAGGTAAGGCTTTTTAAGCCAAATTTGGTTTTATGACAGTTATAGGAAATGATATACACATGAAAATACTGAAGTTTAATATTGTGAGTTTCCAGTTTCAAGGTATTGATCAAGAAATCCTAGGGGGGGGTTAGACCAGAATATTTTAGGGGCTTTCTTAGTAGTCAGGTAAGGGAATAAACTAAAGCAGTGATTTTCATACAAATTATTGTTATTTATGAGAAAAATTATTTTCTGGAAAGCATGTATTATATTTGTAGATTACGAAGGAAATGTATGTTTGAGAAAAACGCTGCTACTATGTTGAAATGTATATATAGGTATGAGATGCAAGAAATTATGATTTTTAGAATGCAATGTATGGTTTTATACAGCAAATGTGTGGCATGAATATTATTTTACATGGAAGAATATCATGATATGACAATGATACGAATGAAACATGTTTTGAGAAGTTATGAAAGAATACAGTGCATTATGATGTTGAAAATACATGGTAAATTGATTATTTTCAGAATGATATACGTTCTTATGAAATGTTCGGGGCAAGGCCGTATTTATGAAATGTTCGGCACAATGCCACTATATTATCATGTACTATATATTATTAAAACCCAGATATTAGTTTAGTTCAGTTCAGAAGCTCGGTACCGTAGCTATATAGATCAGATGTCTATGTTCAGACTTGTGCTAACCACCCCACGTGGGGGTGGGAGATGGATAGTTGGTGTGGCTTTCAGTGTAGAATTGTAGACGTCCACCTGGCAGTCCGGACTAGGGTGTGGCGGCTCCATCGTACTTACAGACATATTTGACTCGGCAATGGTAGGCCAGCCATTGTCGGGTCCCGCCTTCGGGCTGCACAACCCGTCATGGGGGGTAATACATGACAATAGCTAGTTATTCATCCTGGGTATGTTTTCAGTATTATCAGTTATAACATATGTTTTACGTACGATATGATTTACTAGCAAGTATGAAAGTATATGATTATTCAGTATATTATGATAAATGTCTACAGATATATGAAATATATTGTATATTTATAACTGCATTAAATGTTCATGTTGTCACAAAACTGTATTTAGTTTATTTTCCCTTACTAAGAAGTGTCTCATCCCCGAACTAAATATATTTTTTAGGAGACCCTGAGTGACCAACGGGTCGTAGCCACCGTGGAGCCAATGATATTACCCCGCTAGGAGGGTGAGATTTTGTACTAGGGTCAGAATTATTTTGTATTTGACCCTAGAGTTATTTTGATGTTTGTGAGGATGTATATAAGTACAGTTATATGATGTTGTAGTAAACTCTGGTATTATGCTTTATGGGTGAATGATTTTGATTTTATATTTGCTGCTGCTTAGGTTTCCGCTGTGATTGACAAGTGTCCCCGTCACCCATGGGTTCGGGTTGACTTTTCCATTTATTATGTTATATTTTATATTAAGAAATTGAGGTCTTTACTTTAATGTCATACCTCATGGATGAAAGACTTAAAATGATTAGATGTTACTACCCATATCAATAAGGTGCACCTTTCTTTTCGGGAGCTTTCTCATAAGAACTTCATAGTTAAGTGTGCTTGGCTTGGAGCAATCTTAGGATGGGTGACCACCTGGGAAGTTTTCTCAGGAAGTCTGTGAGTGAGGACAAAACACACTGAAAAAGGACACTTGTTGGTTTGTGGGGACAGTCATTAGTCTGATAAGGCCCGCCCCCTGTTGTCTGGTTCAGGTGGAGGAGGAGAGACGCAGTGCTCCCTGGTAGACCCAGGTTGGGGCATTACAAATGGTATTAGAGCCAACACCCAGCCGAAAGTGTGATGAGATTCACATCGCCTGGGTTTGGAAATGTGGGTTCACAATGAGGACGTTGCGTTCTATAAGTGGGGGAGAATGTGATACCCCGTGGATGAAAGACTTAAAAGGATTAGATGTTACTACCCATATCAACACGGTGTACCTTTCTTTTCGGGAGCTTTCCCATAAGAACTTCATAGTTAAGTGTGCTTGGCTTGGAGCAATCTTGGGATGGGTGACCACCTGGGAAGTTTTCTCAGGAAGTGTGTGAGTGAGGACAAAACACACTGAAAAAGGACACGTGTTGGTTTGTGGGGTCAGTCATTAGTCTAATAATGCCCCCCCTATTGTCTGGTCTAGGTGGAGGAGGAGAGACGTAGTGGTCCCTGGTAGACCCAGGTTGGGGCGTTACATACACACTCTCTCTCTAGAACCAGTGGGCTCTCTCTCTCTCTCTCTCTCTCTCTTCGATTCTTCATTATTCATCGCCTGATTTGACGATTTGATGTTACTGCATGGATCAGGGGAGGAATCTTTTCGAGAATAGTGGACCAGATCTTCGTTTCGGGGATTTTTGGGTTTTGATCCCAAAACCGAGGTAGGGTCTGATTTCAATTTGGTTTCGATTTATATGTAGTAGTAACAATTATAGTGAAGTATAGTTCTTGGATGTTTAGGTTTTGGTGTCTTAGTTTGTAGTTTTGGAGTCGAAGAGTTCGTATTTTGGTAATCGGGAAAAGGTAAGGGGATTCTGTTTATATCAGTTTATTTTTGAAATCGAGATTAGTAAACCTGTAGTTTACGATCGTATGTATGTTTTGATTACTTATTTGGGAAAATCTATTAGGTAAAATGTGGGATTTTCGGGTTACATTTTTGGGAAAATTTAGGGGTTTTGAGTACATCTCTGTTTTGTTGGAGAAATCATATGTTGTATTAAAACTGTAGTATTGAGATGACCGTACCCATATTTGTATTAAACTGTATTCTTGAACTGAAAACGATAGGATTTGCTGATTACCAAATAAGTGTGGAATGATTTGTTGTATGTAAAATGTTCCAGGGCTTTTGTAAAAATAGTTAGGGGCGGCTAATTATCATACGCTGATGAATATAGGGACATAAGTTCCAAAATTGTTCCTAGTTTTGTAAATCAGCTAAGGGTGGCTAATTACCATATGCTAAATCAACTAGGGCCGGCTAATTACCGTACGCTGATGCCATGTCTCGGCTAATTACCATGGGCGAAAGTGTCTGGCTCTATATCCGAGGGTATGAAATATCGCCTGTTCTTTTCAGCTGGTCACCGATGGGTATGACTACACCGTACTGGCAACAATATCGTTGTGAGGCTTTGGTTATTGCAGGGTATCAGGTGCTTGAGTGTGACGACACTGACCGTATGTTTGGTATCGTATGTATTGGAAATGATTTGTGAAAAATACTAGAATTGTATTGTATTGTGTTATGTTTTACGCCGAAATAACACTTGTATGCCACACACTCATATAACCTGCTTTCTTCCTTACTGAGAGGTGTCTCACCCAGAATATACAAATATTTTTCAGGTCCTTCGAGTAGCTGAAACTAGCATCCTAGCGTTTGGAAGTGGGGGTGTTGTTTAGCTAAGTTTGGTACCTGAGTAGGTACGAGTTTTGTAATCGAGCTGTCAATGTTGGGTTTTGTAGACACCCGGAGTATGTATTGTATTTTGGGATGTATATTTCCAATTATGTATAGACTCTGGTATGGTATGATGTATGTATAGAAAAAATATTTTCGCTGCGTGTTTGATGAATAAGGATATATATATATATATATATATATATATATATATATATGAATATGTATAGGGTGTAAGTGTACCCCATGGGGCCGGACCCTCATTTAGTGTAGTATCATGTATGTTTAATTGATACAGAGACAGGTTGGGTTACTATATTCACACTTGGGGCCCATTCGCAGGTTTGGGGTGTGACAGCTTGGTATCAGAGCTAAACCAGGTTTTTAGGTTTTGTAGACTTGGTTAGGTGTAGATTTGTGTACATACCAGAGTATAGGATGTAGGAAATTGGTAGAGTAGGTTGAGGGTTGTTGTGTTGCTAGACGAGGACTCAATAGCGGTGTTTTGTGTTTTTCTTGGAATAATGATTTCAGTAAAATCACGACAAACCACTGATGGATTCGTGTCGGTGTGATGGGATAGACCTAGACTCATGAGAGTAGTAGTTGACATGATTAGTTTTTAATGATTGTGTTAACTGTGTAGGATATAAGAAGTCTAACCGAATCCTATCTGATTTTCAGAATGGAGCCTAAGGATAACAATTTGGATAGTAGTTCCGAGGGGACTACGAGTGATGGGTCTCCTTTTGTGCCTTGAGGTTTGACGAGGCAGGCTATGCGGGAGATCGAGCAAAGTGTTAGGAGACGTGAGCACTCTCCTACTGTTACGGGTTGTACCATAGAGAGGTTCAACTATATGCATCCTCCGACGTTTGTGGGAGGACCCGATCCGATAGTGACAAAGAACTAGGTGTTGAAGACTGAGAAGATATTGGAAGTTCTGCGCTACACCGACCAGCAGAAGGTTCTCTATTCTATGTTTTAGCTAGCAAGAGAAGCAGGAAGATGGTGGACGACTGTGAGTCTGCTTGAGAAGCAGAGAGTTGGTTCATCTGGTATGACGTGGAACCGCTTTAAGGAGGTATTTTTCGAGAGATACTTCCCGGCTTCCACTCGTCACATGAAGGCTGATGAGTTCTTGAGCCTGACTCAGGGAACCCTGACAGTATAGAGATATGCTGCCAGATATATTGAGCTATCACGTTTCGCATCGTATTTGGTCTCGTACGAGTATGAGAAGGCTCAAAAGTTCGAAAAGGGTTTGAGGAAGGACATCTGCAAGCTTGTGGGAATGCTGCAGATTCAAGAGTTTTCAGTTCTGGTGGATAAAGCCACCATAGTTGAGACTGACCTCTAGAGGGATGAGGTAGTACAGGAATAGAAGAAGAGGTCGATTCCTTCTGGTTTTCAGACTGGTCCACGACAGGGATAGTGGAAGAAGAAGAAGAACTATAGTTCGAAGTATCATCAGAATATCAAACGACAGAGTTCTTAGGGAGATCCATCCTCTGCACCATGCACTAGATGTCGTAAATGGCATGACGATGAATGCTAGCTGTTTTGGGGTAATTGCTACAACTGTGGAAAATCGGGCTACATATCCCAAAACTGTCAGACATAGAGGAGTGATATGCCTGCATAGAGCCAGAACCATGGGAGTAATCAGATGCCTCAGGGAAACTATTAGGAAAACACGGCTCCGGCGAAAGTGTACTCTCTTACTCCAGCAGATGCGGAACACATTGGGAACGTGGTGACAGGTATCATGTTATTGCTTTCAAATAGAGCTGTTGTTTTAGTTGATTCGGGAGCAACCCATTCGTTTATATCTGCTACTTTTGTGAAACTGTGCAGGGTTGAAACCCAAGTTATGGATGAGTGGTTCTCCGTGGCTACACCGACTGGGAGTGTCACGATATATAGTAAGATGTTGGGAAACTGCCATGGTTATTCAGGGAAGACTGTTACTAGGGAACCTTGTAGTGTACGACATGTGTGGATTTGACGTCATACTAGAGATGGAATGGTTATTCTCTAGTTATGTGGTGATTGATTGTTGTAGGAAGGTAGTAGTGTTCAGACCTCCTGGAGAGCAGAAGTATGAGTTCGTGGGATCGTGTGTGCGTTCGACGCCACAGATTCAATCAGCTATATAGGCGAGAAGGTTACTCTTGGAGGGTTGTTAGGGGTACTTAGCTTGTGTGAAGGAATAACCTCAGGATGATTTGAGACTTGAAGATATCCGAGTGGTTCACGAATTTTTGGATGTATTCCTGAAAGACTTACCCGGTTTACCTCCTGATCGTGAGGTGGAATTTTCTATTGATCTGTTGCCAGGTAAGGCACTGATTTCTAAAGCTCTATACCAAATGGCTCCAGCTGAACTTAGAGAGTTAAAGGAGCAGTTGTAGGAATTATTGGACAAGGGCTTTATCAGACTTAGTGTTTCACCCCGAGGAGCTCTAGTATTGTTTGTGAGGAAGAAGGATAGGTCGATGCGGATGTGCATTGATCACCGTGAGATCAACAAGGTAACAGTGAAGAACCAATACCCATTGCCTCGTATAGATGATCGGTTTGACCAGCTGCAGGGAACGCAAGTCTTTTCAAAGATCGATCTACGGTCAAGGTATCATCAGGTGAGGGTTAGGACTAAGGATGTTGCGAGATTGCTTTCCAAACCAGATACAGTCACTACGAATTTCTAGTCATGCCTTTCGGGTTAAGTAACGCTCTAACGGTATTTATGGACCTAATGAACAGGGTTTTCCATGAATACCTGGATCAGTTGGTAGTGGTATTCATCGATGACATTCGGGTATACTCTAGGAGTTCGGAAGAGCATGAAAATCATCTGAGGATGGTACTTCAGGTACTACTAGATAAAACGTTATATGCTAAGCTAAAGAAATGTGAGTTATAGCCGAGTCAGGTCGGATATCTAGGTCATGTCATATCGAAGGGTGGTATCTCAGTTGATCCTGGTAAGAGAGAAGCAGTGATTGATTGGGTGAAACTAAAGAACGTGTATGACGTCCGGAGTTTCCTAGGACTGGTTGGTTACGACCGGCGATTCGTGGAGGGATTCTCTAAGTTTTCTGGCCCTCTGACAAGGTTGACGAGGAAGAGTGAGATTTGATTGGACCAACAAGTGTAAGCAGAGTTTCCAGAAGTTGAAACGTCGACTAGTCACTGCTCCGGTTTTAACCATCCCATTTGGGGATGGTGGTTTTGTGATTTACAGTTACGCATCGCTGAAGGGGTTAGGATGTGTGCTGATGCAACAAGGGAGAGTGATTGCTTATGCTTCTCGGCAGCTCAAGGTGTATGATAAGAATTACCCCATGCATGATTTAGAGTTGGCGACAATATTTTATACGTTAAATATCTAGAGACATTGCTTATACGGTGTACAGTGTGAGATCTTCACAGACCACAAGAGCCTCAGATACTTTTTCACATAGAAGGAGCTGGACATGAGGTAGAGGAGGTGGCTGGAACTGATCAAGGACTATGATTGCACGATTAGCTATCATCCGGGGAAAGCTAACATGGTAGCTGATGTGTTGAGTCAGAAGTCAGAACACGTGTCAGTATCTGCAATAATAGATTAGCATCATATCAGACAGGATCTGAAGAGTCTTGGCATGGAGTTGGTGAATGGTAATCATCGGACTTTCATTGCTAGCTTGGTGATCCAGCCAACATTATTTGAGAGGGTTAAAGTCACGCAAGCTAATGATGCAAAGTTAGTCGAGATTGTAGAGAAGGTGTAGCAAGGGTTGGCTATAGATTTTAACATCTTTGAAGGAGGTTTGCTGAGATTTGGAACCAGGCTGTGTGTTCCAAACGATGAGGGGATAAAGAGGATGATTCTGGAGAAGGCGCATCGATCTTTGTATACAATACATCCAAGTAGTACGAAGATGTATTGGGATTTACGCAAATCTTTCTGGTGGAGTGGCATGAAAAGGGAGATTGCTCAGTTTGTGGAGCAATTTCTAATGTGTCAGCAGGTAAAGGCTGAACATCAGAGGCTGGCAGGGCCGTTGCAGCCATTAAGTATCCTAGAGTGGAAATGGGAGCACATCTCCATGGACTTCGTTAGCGGGTTACCACCAGCATTTTATGGGCAGAATGCCATCTGGGTAATCGTGGACAAGTTGACTAAATCTTCTCAATTCATACCGATGAAGGTTAGCTACTCTTTGAGTAGGTTAGCAGATTTGTACATACAAGAGATAGTCAAAATGCACGGGGTACCGATGTCCATTATTTAAGATCAAGGCCCGAGATTCACTTCTCAATTCTGGAAGAGTTTGCAGGAAGCATTGAGGATGATACAAATCTTGGAGGATATGTTACGGGCTTGTGTATTAGACTTCAGTGGTAGTTGGATTCAGTTTCTACGATTGGTGGAGTTTGCCTATAACAATAACTTCCAGGCTAGTATCAGGATGGCACCTTTCGAGGCATTGTATGGTGGGAGGTGTCGATTTCCTTTGAATTGGGATGAGGTTGGTGAACGGAAAATATTGGGTCCTGAACTCGTACAACAGGCGTCTGAGAAGGTTAGGATTATCAGGGATAGGATTAAATCAGCTCAGAGTCAGTAGAAGAGTTACATAGATATTCGCCGTCGTGAGTTGGAATTCGAGGTTAGGGGTAAGATATTTTTGAGAATCGCTCCGATGAAAGGGGTGAAGAGATTCAGGAAGAAGGGCAACTTGAGCCTGAGGTATAATGGACCATTCGAGGTACTTGAATGAGTGGGTTTGGTGGCCTACAGGATTGCACTACCCGCAACGCTCTTGAGGATCCATGATGTGTTCCACGTATCCATGTTGAGGAGGTACGTGTCAGATCCGTCGCATATGGTTAGTTACGAATCTTTAGAGATTGGGGATGCTTTAGTGTATAAGGAGATACTCGTTCATATTCTGGACCGTAAAGTTCATAAGTTGCGTACCAAGGAGATACCGTTAGTGAAGGTATTGTGGAGGAATCAAGCGGTTGAGGAGACTTCTTGGGAGTTAGAGATGAAAATACGCCAGAAACATCTGTAGTTGTTCTAAGTAGTAGTTTTGATAGGAGGGTCGGTATGGGTATGTACGTACGTATGTAATACTCTGTTATCGTAGTAGTATTGTGTGGTTAGTCTCTGGGAGAGTATATGATATTGTGAGCTCCCAATACAGTGTATGTATGTAACCACGGTATTCCTCTGCCATAAGTGAGGGTATGTATGTATTTGGGACAGGACTGCTATATGGATGGCCGCCAGCTCTTCCTAGAATCGGGTATGCGTTTGGGTATGTAGTTTAGCCGGTAAGTGAGAGATTACAAATTTTGAGGACGAAATTTTTGTAAGGAGGGGAGGTTGTAAGAATCTAGCTCGAGATATGTAGATTGAATAAATTAAAAAAGGGTAAGAAGGTAAATTTTGCAGGCTTCATCAAAGAAGCCATTTTTCTCATCGACAAAGGCCCTCATACTCTTTGTTGCTGAAATTCAGAGCTTCGTCAACAAAGAAATACTGAACGTGTTGTAAAATATCAGAATAGGGTTCGTCGCCGAAGGGGCCAATTCGTCGACAAAAATGTATGGATGACTCGTCGACCAAGGTGTCATCTCGTCGATGAGGTTGGCCAGGTCAAAGGGGCTATAAATATCCTATTTCATTGCTTCATGGCTAAGAAATCTCAAACTCTCTCTCTCTCTCTCTCTCTCTCTCTCTCTCTCTCTCTCTCTCTCTCTCTCTCTCTCTCTCTTCGATTCTTCGTTGTTCGTCACCTGATTCGACGATCTGACGTTACTGCATGGATCAGGGGAGGAATCTCTTCGAGAATAGTGGACCAGATCTTTTGTTCGGGGATTTTTGGGTTTTGACCCCAAAACCGAGGTAAGGGTCTAATTTCAATTTGGTTTTAGTTTATATGTAGTAGTAAGAATTATAGTGAAGTATAGTTCTTGGATGTTTAGGTTTTGGTGTCTTATTTCATAGTTTTGGAGTCGTAGAGTTCGTATTTTGGTATTCGGGAAAAGGTAAGGGGATTCTATTTATATCAGTTTATTTTTGAAATTAAGATCGGTAAACCTGTAGTTTACGATCGTATGTATGTTTTGATTACTTATTTGAGAAAATCTATTAGGTAAAATGCGGGATTTTTGAGTTATAGTTTTTTGGAAAAATTTGGGGGTTTCGGATATCATCTATATTTTGTTGAAAAAACCGTATGTTGTATTAAAACTGTAGTATTGAGATGACCGTACCCATATTTGTATTAAAATGTATTCTTGAACTGAAAATGATAGGATTTGATGGTTATCAAATAAGTGTGGAATGAACTGTTGTATGTAAAATGCTCCAGGGTTTTTGTAAAAACAGCTAGGGGCGGCTAATTATCGTATGCTGATGAGTATAGGGACATGAGTTCCAAAATTGTTCCTGATTTTGTAAATCAGCTAAGAGCGGCTAATTGCAGTATGCTGAATCAACTAGGGGCGGCTAATTACCGTACACTAATGCCATGTCTTGGCTAACTACCATGGGTGAGAGTATCCGGCTCTGTATCCGAGGATGTGTAATATCACCTGTTCTTTTCGGCTGGTTACCGATGGGTGTGAGGTACATCGTATTGGAAACGATATTGCTGTGAGGCTTTGGTTGTTGTAGGGTATAGGGTGCTTGAGTGTGAGGACACTGACCGTATGTTTGGTATCGTATGTACTGAAACGGATTTGTGAAAAATACTAGAACTGTATTGAATTGTATTGTACTGTATTGTATTGTGTTATGTTTTAGGCTGAAATAGCACTTGTATGACACACACTCATATAACCTGCTTTCTTCCTTACTGAGAGGTGTCTCACCCCGAATATACAAATATTTTTCAGGTCCTTCAGGTAGCCGAAACTAGCATCCTAGCGTTCGGAGGCGTGGGTGTTGTTTAGCTACGTTTGGTACCTAAGTAGGTAGGAGTTTTGTAACCGAGTTTCAATGTTGGGTTTTGTGGACACTCGGAGTATGTATTGTATTTTGGGATGTATATTTCCAGTTATGTATAGACTCTAGTATGGTATGACGTATGTATAGAAAGAGCATTTCCGCTGCGTATTTGATGAGTATGGATATGTATGTGAATGTGTATAGGGTGTACGTGTACCCCACAGGGTCGGACCCTCATTCAATGTAGTATGATGTACGTTTAATTGATATAAAGACAGGTTAGATTACTATATTCGCACCTGGGACCCATTCGCAGGTTTGGGGCGTGACAGTTCAATTTCGAGCTGAACCCAATCGGTCTCATTTAAGGGTCTGAGACTCCCCAGTTCAATTAACGGGATGAACCCAACCAGTACATAAAAATCATTTTTGTACATGAAAATGCTTCTAAAAAATATAAGCAAAAATGTATACAATAAAGCTCAAAATACATGCACTCTAATATGATACAAAATATGTGCTCAGTAGAGTAAGAGTGTTTATCTAAATAATTAATGCACAAATGAAAACATCAAAATGATTAGTATGTCCTTCAACAAAGATTTTTGCTAATAAAAATGTTTGGAGAAATTGGAGTTCAAGTTCATGAAGATATTTGTGCAATAAAAGATTTCTTAAAAAAAAAATGTTATCAAGAAAAAATAACTAGAAGAAATATTAAAGCTACTCTCAAAAATGATTTTAATAAATGAGGTTGCAAATGAGAGTAAATGTAAATGAGTGTAAAATAAATGCCCAAAGTAAAATATTCCCTTCGAAACGATTTTCAAAAAATAATAAAGAGAGTTTGAGAGTGTAAAAATTTGCCCCAAGGAAAATATTTTTTGCTATGAAATCAGTTTGGGGGAACTTTGATTAAGAAATAATTTGAGAGGTTTTTAAAGTTAATCAAAGTTACTAATCTAAAGTAATGAGGCAGTATTTATAGATTTTCTAAAAATTATGACCGTTAGAACACGCTCGGTATTTTGGAAATGATTAATTAAAAATTAATGACATTTTAGCTTTTAAAAAATTTCCAACCCGAAAGGTTTTGGGTGGCTAAACTTTAGTTCAGTCCCCCGAATAGACTTAGGTCAAAAAGCCATTTTTAATGGTTTGGGTGCCTAAGTTCAAGCTTGGTTGGCTGAACAATAGTCAGAAACATTTTGTCTAAGGGTGCCCGAGTTCAAACTCGGTTGGCTGAACAAAAGTCAGAAATATTCTGTTCAAGGTTCGTGTAATGACCCAAAGAATAATGGTATTTAAATATTAAAGAGAGAGGGAAATGGAATGTGGCAGCAGACTTCGTCGATGAATTCGAAGCGTTCGTCGATGACGTGGCAACTTGGGCAACTCTGAATTTTGCGACGAAAGGGAGAGTTCGTCGACGAATTATTTCTTAACCTCGTCGACGAGGTGACGTGGCTCGTCAACGAGAAGATACCAAGAGGATATTTTGGGCGACTCTGAATTTCATCAACAAAGGGGAGAGTTCGTCAATGAATTGCCTCTTAACCTCGTCGACGAAGCCCCTTGTATAAATAGCCTAAAACTTGGATTTAAATGCAAAAAAATCAAGAAAATCACACACACTCTCTCTCTCTCTCTCTCTCTCTCTCTCTCTCTCTCTCTCTCTCTCTCTCTCTTCTCCCTACGATTTCTCTCTCCTCTCTCTTCGATTTCAGCTCCGTCGTTCGCTGAATTGACGATCTGAGGCCACCACGACGCTCCTGGTGAAGTTCTCTCCAAATCTGCCGGAGCGGATCGTTGGTGGAAGTGAATTGAAATTTATCTTCGATTCAAGGTAAGGCTAAATATTCAAAATTTGGTATTCCCATAGTTATAGGAAAGGTTATTCACGGAGAAATACTGAAGTTTAGTTCTACGAGTTGTTGATTTCAGGGTGTTGCTCGGGAAACCCTGCGGGTGCAGGACGAGTAGATTTTTAGGGGGGTTTCTTTTCAATATCAGGTAAGGGAATAAACTAAAAAGTTATTTTCCATGCAAATTACTATTATTTATCAGCAAATTAATTTTTAGAAAAACATGTATTATATATGAATATTATTGAGTAAATGCATATTTGGGAAAATACTGCTGTTATACAGGAATTGCGATTTTAGAATGAAATGTATGATTTTATTCAGCATTGTGTGGCATATTATTTTTACATGATATGTATTATATTATGGCAATTTTACGAATAAACATGTTTTTAGGAATTATGAAATAATGTAGTATATGATGATTTGAAATACATGATAAATGACTTATTTACTCAGAATGATATGTGTGAGATTTTCGAGTAAGGTCGTGATTGATAACTGGCACAAGGCCGTGTATGTTATATGTTTCCGACGCAAAGCTGTGTTTATGAAATATTCGGCGCAAGGCCGTATTTATGAAAGTATAGAAATGCTATCAATCCATTTATGTTAAATGTTATATTATCATGTACTATATGTTATCAGAACACGGATGTTAGTTTAGTTCAATTTTAGGAGCACGATACCGTAACTATACAGATCAGATATTTATGTTCAGACTTGTGCTAACCACCCCACAAGGGGGTGGGAGATGGATAGTCGATGTGGCTTTCAGTGTAGAGTTGTAGACATCGACCTGGCAGTTCGAACCAAGGTGTGGTGGTCCCATCGTACTCACGAACATTTTTGACTTGGCAGTGGTCAGCCAGCCATTTTCGGGTCCCGCCTTCGGGTTGCACAACCTGTCATGGGGGGTAATACATGACATCAGCTAGCTATTCATCTTGGGTATGTTTTCAGTATTATCAGCTATACCAGACGTTTTATGAACTATATGATTTACTAGAAAATACGAAAGTATAAGATTATTTAGTATGTTATAATTAATGTTTTAGGTATATGAAATGTACTGCATATGTATAATTACAACAAATATTCATGTTGTCACACAGCTGTATTAAGTTTATTTTCCCTTACTGAGAAGTGTCTCACCCCTGAACTTAAATAATTTCCAAGAAACCCAGAAAGACTGGCGGATCGAGGCCGCCGTTGAGTTAGTTGGTGCTACCCAGTTAGGAGGGTGAGTTTTGTGCTAGGATCAGGAGATTTTTATTGTGGGATCCTAGATGTATTTTTGGATATTATGGGGTTGTATATAAATACAATATCACTATGGATTGTAGTTGGCTCTAGTATTTTATTTTTTATGGTCATAAGAATGTAATTTACACTTACTTTTGCCTAGGTACCGCTGTGTATGACAGGTGTCCTCATTACCCACGGGTTCGGGTTGACTTATTTATTGAATATGTTTATTTATATGATAAATTAAGCAGGGTGTTATAGTTTGAGTGCCCGAAACTAAGTTTGGTTAATCGAACGATCCACTTCAGTCGCCCGAGGCAATTTTGAACATGAGGTTCAGGCGCCTAAGTTGGTGGAAAAGTGCCTGACATAGGTTCGGTTGCCCATGGAAGATATGTCCATTTTTTATTTGATTTTCCAAACACAGGTCAACACTTTGACCCGTCCACGATTCAGTCGACCGAGGCAATTTGAACTGCTAGGTTCGGTCACCCGAAAGCCTTCTAATTTTTACCTAAGGTCCTTTTCTTCAATTTATATTTACCGCATATAATATATGAGTTAAGTCGGGACTTGTGCATTTAAAGTTTGGAAACCTAAGGTCTTTCTAAGGCCAAAAACTTGGCGTCAATTGACCGAAGTCAGCCCTAGGGTCTGTCTACAGTTCTGTCTGAGCATTCAATTCATATCATGCAGATGCATACATTATTACAGACCGAGATATAAAAATTAAATGCATATACAAAATAAAATGAACGTCTTCATCTTTTGCTCTTTAGTTTTCATGGAATACGCCGAAAAATATGATCTTTATGTTCCTCCAGGCTTCCATCTCCTTTACCTCATGTGTGTGCTGAATCATGAACCTGTTCAAAAACACTAAATGCACACATGAGATACTTAGGCTTTGTCAACATCAAAACAGGGATCAGACTCAAAAAGTCAACACAGATTTTATCATTCACGAATTTAGCCTTAGGCAATCCTTTAACTAAGTCTCCCTTAACTAGTTTAGATATCAAGTACATGTTTGTGTGTCCTAGTCTCCTATGTTAAATCCAACTAATTTCATTCATAGTAAAAAAACAAGTAACATGTTGAGAAGCAAGATTGTCAAAGCTAGTGGTGTAGACATTTTCATTACGATCTACAGTAAACAGTACTTTGTTTTCAGATTTGTTCTCTACAATGCATTTGTCATGTTCAAATGAGACTTTATAACCTTTATCACATAATTGACTTATACTCAATAAGTTGTGTTTCAATCCATCAACTAATAGCACATTATCAATGACGAGTGAAGGTTCCTTACCAACCTTACCAACTCCAATGATTTTACCTTTCGAGTTATCCCCAAATGTAATGAATCCTCCATCTTTGGATATGATGGATGCGAATTTAGCTTTATCTCTTGTCATATGTTGCAAGCATCCGCTATCCATATACCACTTGTCCTTCGAGGAGGACAATCTCAAGCACATCTGTAAGACATAATCAGATAACTACTTTTGGTACCCAGATTTTCTTGGGTCCATGGGGGTTAGTACTAGATTCTCCTTTGACTTTCCAAACTTTCTTAATTTTGACATCTTTATTTTTGGAGGGACAGTCAAATTTTATGACCCAACTTCTTACATTTAAAACATGTAATATTTTTATAATAGTCTTTAGTTGGAACATAAGATTTTTGACTCTCTTACGAAATATCCCATGTAAAGATGTCTCTGTTTTATGTTATCCTTTCCATTATAACCAAGATCTTCCTTTTCTAGGGAGTTTCTTTGAATTTCAAGGAGTTTTTCAAAATTAGTTTGTCCTTCTATAAATTTACAGATAATCTTAGATTTATCTTTTAAATCCCTTTCTAACTCTTCAATTTTCAAATCCTTGTCTTTCATGAGAGATGCATGAGATTTATTTTGACTTTCTTTAACTTCAAAGATTCTTTCAATTTTAATTTCAACCCAGAATTTTTCTTATTCATTTTCTCAAGCATTTTAAGGGTATACAGATATTCCTGATGCAGTTCATCATAAGAAAGCATGTTATTTTCATTTTCTGAATCACTGGAGTAATAAGATGAAGCAGAAAAAAAAGATTGTACCTCGTGGTCTTCATGAGCCATCAGACATAAATTTGCAATCTCGTCATCACTAGATTCAGATTTTGAACTACTGGTACTGTAAGTATCCCAGCTAGCCTTTAGTGCATTCTTCTTAGACACTTTCTTCAGCTGGGGACAATCTGGCTTGATATGTCCAACTTCTCTACAGTTATAGCACATGGGAAGATCATCATTTTGCTTCCTTCTGCTTGACTCTCTCTTTTCTGTTTTTGATCCCTTGAATTTCCTAGTGTATTTCTTGTTCTTTCTCGTGAACTCTCCAAATTTCTTAGTGATAAGTGCTATGTTATCATCTAATTCTAAATCACTTCCCTCACTAGAGCTGTTGGATGATGCCTTAAGCACTGTAACTTTCTTAGTTTTGTTTTGCTCATTCTTCCTTTCATTTATTGCTAGTTTATAAGTAATAAGCGAACCGATCAATTTATTAACCGACATCTCCTTCAGATTCATTTCTTCTGCTATTGCAGTGGCTTTAGCTTCCCAAACTGGTGGTAGTCCCCTAAGTATCTTCCTGATCAACTCATAAGTAGGGTAAGATTTACCAAGAGCATTTAAAGAATTCGTGATGTGTGTGAATCTAGTGCACATGGATTGAATAGATTCATCAGTAGTCATTCTGAATGCCTCATATTCACTAGTAAGCATGTCTATCCTACTATCTTTTACTTCCTTAGTACCTTCATATGTGACTTCTAACTTTTCCCAAATCTCTTTAGCAGTGTTGCAAGCCATCACCCTATTAAACTCATTTACATCTAATGCACAGAATAGAAAGTTCATTGCAGTAGCATTTATTTGCACAAATTACCAATCTTCCTCTATATATTCATCTTCAGTCTTAGGAACATTTACCTTATCAACTACTTTCATGGGAATATGGTTTCCCTTAGAAACTATTTTCCATACTTTCCAATCTACATTTAACAGGTATATACTCATCTTACGTTTCCAGTAAGTGTAATTTACACCATAGAAAATTGGTGGTCTAGTGAACGAGTGTCTCTCACCGAATGGAGTTACACCGATGTCTACCATGTGATCGTTTTACAAAAATAACGATTAAGTCTATGTAATCCTCGCTCTGATACCAAATGTGAATTCAAGTGTAATCCCAAGAGGGGAGGGGGTGAATTAAGTATTTTGAAAAAAAATTAATTTTACTTCAACAATCAGTCCCTATTATAAGATTTAACACAGACAATCACCAGGACTTGAAATTAATTCAATCCAATAATTTTATATTCTATTATACCCAATTAGTTACTAAGTGCTTGTAAGGTTATTCAACATACACACATGTAAGATAGGTAATGAAATGCATTGCATAACATAAAAGGAGTAAGGGACGAGAGAAGGCAAACACAATTTTTACAAGGTTTGGCCAACCCGACCTACGTCCTCGCCTTGAGCAACCCACTCAATGATTCCACTAAATCCTTGCTCTTTTAATCGGGATGGAGCTTCCCTTACAATCCACTGCTTACAAAAGGTACAACTTCCTCCTAATCCGCTGCTTACAAGAGATACAACTTTCTCTTTAATCCTGGTTCACAACCTAAATCGTGATTGCAATATAACTATTCTTCAAAAACTCAATAATGCTTCTACACAAGCTGGTGAGTACAATAGAAATTCCTAACACATATTTATATGATAAAACTTGAAGCTCAATGAGTGTATGTAATGTGGTTGATAAAATCTCTGAATAATCTTTGGTTAAAAATAAATATGACTATTCTGCTTCAATACTGAATCCAACTAAATGATCTCAACACAAATATGTAATTCAATTTTGCTCCAAAAATCTAGATCGATCAGTTTTGTTCCAAATATTCAAAACACAATATGATCTTTGTATATGAATATGTATGTATGTATATATATATATATATATATATATATAATATGTGTTCCAAAGATCAAAAACCTAATATAATATTTTTCAGAAAATATCTCTCAATAATATATATTTATGATCTCTTAGGATATTTAATCAAGTGATTTCGTAATAAGGAAAATATCAAGTCTTTAAATGAATAAACACTTGAATCAAAAATATTCAACCTTTGATAGAACTTTTCTCAAGAAGTGATCTTTTCAAACTATATATATATATATATATATATATATATATATATATATATATATATATATAAGTACACTTAAGATCAATCTCTCAAATAATTTTCAATGATAAATTTTTGAGATGAAAAACTCTTTGAGAATAAGTAATAACAAATAGATCGATTTACCAAACCTCAATACCAAGTTGAATACACAACAATCGCTAGGATGCTTTTTGAAAATCAATGTAGCCTTAGCTTAGATTTGACTTGTATGCTTTGAAATCCCAAGCAAGAGTTCAGCAGTGTGTTCAATGCTCTCCCAAGTTGTGCTAAACGGTCAAGACTCTTAATTTTTTTGCCAAAAGGGAGGCACTAGGGTTTAAGATCCAGTTTATAAGTGTTCTCAGCCTCAGATTCAATCATGGTCGTTAGATCATGAAGATTAAAACCTAATCTATCCGTATTCTCACTAACACTCAAGTTCAGCACCCAACATTTGTCAACAAGAAGGACACCTTCGTCGACGTGAACATAAGTTCGTTGACGAGAGACCTGTTTGAAATTTTTGTGCTCTCGGTATTTTCTCATCGATGAGAACAAGGTGATTGTCGTTGAGTGGCCTTCATGCGTTCGTTGATGAGGCCATTGGGTTCGTCGACGAGGCCTCTAAAAATTTGCCTCCAAAATTCAATTTAGCTTAGACTCTTTTAAATAAATTCTTTATGATATGCATGTGTCCTAAAGTTAGTCTAAGGTATGATTTTGAGATTCTAGCTATATCATATAAAATATGCAAATACAATGAAATCTAAATACCCATTCCCATGATTATCTTGAACTTGACACTTGCATCTCCATTCTTCTACTCTTTTAGTTACATGGATTGTGCCTGGTTGTATATTCTTTAATCCACATGACTTCCATGACTTCCTCACTTTCCATGCATGTTAAATAATATTTCTGTTTACAATCTCAATGCACACGTCAAATACCAAGTGATTTGTCATTATCAAAATAGGATTGAGCTCATAGAGTCAACATGCTATAATATAATAAATGGTTCAGAAAATATCATTTAATTTAAAAGCAAGGGTTCAAGCATCTCCAACCTTTAATATAATAGGAATATATAAGTTTAAAGAAAAATAGAGACCATACCCCAAATCCTTAATTTTTCCGAAATCATAAAATACATTTAATTGGTTCAGATTTCAAAAGTGATTGATGTGAGACAAATCCCCTTACCTGACTTACAAGAAAGCCCACTGGAAACCCCAAACTCCACGCCCTACGACGATTGCAGTTCAAAATCCTGAAACCACATTTTTCCCAAATAAATCAACACAAACTCTAGATCAGCAACCATTAATCATTTCCTAGGTCTTCCTATAGTTCACAATAACCACAAAGCCTTAAAATAACCTACTTACCCTAATTTTGGAGTAACGCCCGAAAAGCTCAGATCAAATATCTGTTCCGCTAGACTTGTAGAGAATCTCCCCTAGACCCTCGTAGTAACTTTCGATCGTCGAATCTATCAATGAACGGTGAGAAATCGTAGAGAGAAAGAGAGAGAGAGAGAGAGAGAAAAAAAAAATTATATTTCTTAATGAAGAAGCAAACAAAATTTCTATTTATAGACCCCTTGACCCGGTCAAATTCATCGACGAACTCACGGCTTCGTTGATGAACTCTAAGTCTGATATTTTTTATCATTCTAGATCTCTTCGTTGATGAAGCTCTAAAATTTGGTGACGAACCACGAGGGGCTTTCGTCGATGAACAAAGGGAACTCGTCGAAGAAGCCTGTTGAAATCCCCCTTTTTATTTTCCCTTTCCTTCTTTTCTCATTTCTTTCTTTATTTTTCTTATTCGAGTCACTACAGTCTCCCCTCCTTATAAAAATTTCGTCCTCAAAATTTGCTAACTAATTCCAATTACCTCTTTATCTTACAATCCATCTTTATCGAAGAGTCGGTAGCCATCCACATAGCGGCCTCATCCCAAATTTATTACCTACCCTCACTTATGGTGGAGGAGTACCATGGCTACATACACTGTCTCGAGAGATTACAATATCCATACAAAACTCTCTCGAAGACCAAACATACACCAAGCTATAAACAAACCTACACTAAAACACTATACATATGAATTGAAACTTACTTACCGTTCTACTCACAGGTTTAGCTATGAGCATCTCTGAATATTCTGGGTACTACTGACGTATCTACGACTCTAATTCCCATGAAACTTCCTCCACTGCGTGATTACACCATAGTACCTTTACTAACAAAATTCTCTTCGCACGTAGCTCCTGCTCCTTACGATCTAGGATCTGTACTAGTATCTCCTCATATGCTAATGTGTCCCCTAGCTCCAAAGACTCGTAACTAATCACATGTAAGGATCCCGAACATACCTCCTAAGCATGGATACATGGAACACGTTGTGAATCCTAGACAGTGTTGGGGATAATGTAATCATGTACGCCACTGAACCAACTCTTTCTAGGATTTCAAATGGCCTAATGTACCTAGAGCTTAGCTTCCCCTTTTTCTTGAATCTCATTACCCCTTTCATCGAAGCAATCCTCAAAAATACGGCATCACCTATCTCAAACTCAAGCTCCCGTCGGCGAGTATCCGCATAACTCTTCTGCCGACTCTAAGCTATCTTTATTCTCTCCTTGATAATCTATACCTTCTCAGTGGCCTACTGGATAAACTCCAGCCCTAAAATTTTCTGCTTGCCGACCTCGTCCTAATAGAACAGAGATCGGCATCTCTGACCATACAATGCTTCATATGGTGCTATCTCGATGCTGGCCTGATAACTGTTGTTGTAGGCGAACTTAACTAATGGCAGATATCTAATCCAACTGCCACTAAAATCCATTACACACGCCCATAACATATCCTCTAACATCTGGATGGTCCTCTTTGACTGACCATCTATCTACGGGTGAAACGTTGTATTGAATGTGAGTTGAGATCCTAACACTTCCTGAAAACTCTTCCAGAACTGGGAAGTAAATCATGGGTCCCTATTTGAAACAATAGACACTGGTACCCCGTGCAATTTGACAATTTATTGAGAATATAACTCTGCTAGCCTATCCATGGAATAACTGACTTTAACCGAGATGAAATGAGTTGTCTTTGTCAATTTGTCAACCACAACCCAAATCGCATTCTGCCCGTGAAGTGCTGATGGCAAACCCGTGACAAAGTCCATAGAAATGTGCTCCTAGTTACATTTAGGGATAAGAAGTGGTTGCAACGGTCCCGTTGGCCTCTAGAGCTCGGCCTTCTCCTATTGGCATGTCATGCACTGCTCTACGAAATGATCAATCTCTCTTTTCATATTAAACCACTAGAAAGATTCTCGCAGATCCCTGTACATCTTTGTACTTCCTGGATGTACTACGTAGAGCGAACGATGTGCCTTCTCAAGAATAACCCGCTTGATCTCGGCATCATTCGGTATGCAGATCCTAGAATAGAATCTCAACATCCCATCATCTGAGATATTGAAATCTGGTTTCAACCCATTTTGCACTCCCTCCATAACCTCTACCAGCTCTGAATTTTTTGTCTAAATTGTTCCGATCCTTTCCCATAAGGTCGGTTGCACCACCCAGCTAACAATGAAAACCTGATGAATTCCCTCCACTAACTCCACGCCTAACCTTTCCAGGTCCAAATTAATCTGATGTTGAACACCCACTGCTGAGACTAACGCATCCACTGACTTCTGACTCAAAGCATCAGCTACCACATTAGCTTTTCCTGAGTGGTAACTAATGGTACAATCGTAGTCATTTATCAGCTCCGACCATCTCCTATGCCTCATATTCAGCTCCTTCTGGGTGAAAAAGTATTTAAGACTTTTATGATCGGTAAAAATCTTGCACCTTTCATCGTACAGGTAGTGCCTCCAGATCTTCAATGCATACACTACCGCTGCTAATTCCATATCATGTGTTAGGTAGTTCTTCTCATACTCCTTGAGTTGACGGGAAGCATAAGCAATTACCTTTCCCTGTTGCATCAGAACACACCCGAGACCCTTCTTAGATGCATCACTGAAGATTACAAATTCACCATCCCCTGATGGAATGGTCAGAACTTGTCACACCTCGAACCTGAAAATGGGCCCCAGGATGTGATTTAGTAATCTAATCTGTCCCTGTATCATACAACATCCATGATACTACGTAATATAAGGGTTTGACCCCGTAGGGCTCATGTATACCCTATCTATCATCACATACACAGTATATACGCAGCAGAAAATTCAACCTAATCCATTCATAAAACCATACCAAAGTCTATACAAAATAGGATCTAGTTCCCCAAAATACACACATACCCCGGGTGTCTACAAAACCCAAAATGACAACTCGAACAAGGATCAATACTTACACAAATACTTCTATATAACTAACCAACCACCACACTCCTGAAACGTAGGACACTAGTGTCGGCTACTCGAAGGACTTGAAAAATATTTGTATGATAGGGGTGAGACACCTCTCAGTAAAGGAGAAATAGGTTATATCAGTGTGTGGATACATAAGTGTTATTTGAACAGCAAACATACATTTCACAATACCAGTATTTTCACAAATATAGTTCTAGTATATATACGATACAAAGCAATATGATCTAGTGTCGTCACACTCTTCAACCTAAGTCGGATTGTCTGGTGGTATTTCACACCCTTTGGCAAAAGCCAGTGCCCTTGGTAACCTGGCATAGCATAAGCCCCAACAACGTTGAACCAGTGCAGATCTAGTGTTCTCATACCCTTCGGTAAAAATCGATCGGTCTAGTAATATTGCGCACTCTTCAGCAAAAGTCGGACATCAAAGCCTACGGTCTTATTCCGACTCGGTTCAATATATCAGCCTACGACATTTTAATCCAGCCCGCTTTGATATATCCCCTACGGTATTATCCCGACTCGACATTTTCACAAAACTTGGAACATTTTTGGAACTCACATTCCTATATATCATTTTAAATACATACAGCCTACGGTAGTTAACCGACACGCTTTTCCATAAAATACATCACTCAAATTCATTATCTCATTCCACACTTATTTGGTATACACACAATCACATATCAGGTATTCCAAAAATACAATTTAAAACAATCAAAGGTACGGTCATCTCTATATCACAGTTTATACCAATATAAAGTTTTTCAAAAGAAACAGAGATGAAACCCGAAACCCCCAAATTTCCCAAAAATTATAAACTGAAAATCCCAAAATATCCATAGAATCGTAAATTACATTTTATCGATTCAGATTACAAAAACAACTGATATAAACAAAAACCCCTTACCTTTTCCCAAAAACCAAAACAAGAACTAAATCGGTCCAAAACAACATCATGGGACCCCCAAAACCTAAAAATCGAAGAATGATACTTCAATATAATCCTATCTACTACATATCTACCAAATCAAAAACGAAATCAGACCCTTACCTCGATTTTGGGATAAAATCTAGAAATCCTCGAAACGAAATTCTGATCCACTATAAACGTAGAGATTCTCTTCCTGATCCACGTGGTAACATCGGATCATTGATTCAGGTAATAAACGGCCCGAAACCGTAGAGAGAGAGAGAGAGAGAGAGAGAGAGAAAAAGAAAGAGAGAAAGAGAGTCTTAGTTTTATTCTCAACACTCTTCGGTCTCGTCTAGTCCACTACCGTTTCTATCTTACTCAGGTCCACTGATACCCTTTCTCTGGACACTACATGCCTTAGGAATGCGACTTGCTCTAACCAAAACTCACACTTCTTAAACTTCGCAAACAACTTTAAGCACCCAATGTACTAACCTCAAATGAACTGCATGCTCCTTAGGACTCCTTGAATAAACCAGGATGTTGTCAATAAAAACTACCGTGAATTGATCCAGATACTCGTAGAACACCCTGTTCATCAAGTCCATAAATGATGTAGGAGCATTAGTCAATCCGAAAGGCATAACTAGAAATTCACAGTGGCCATACCTAGTCCGGAATGCAATCTTTGGTATGTATTTCGATTTCACCTTCAACTAATGATACTTGAATCGTAGATCGATCTTATAGAAAACCTGTGTGCCTTGTAGCTAGTTGAACAGATCATCTATTCGAGGTAACGAGTATTTTTTCTTCACTGCCACCTTGTTAATCTCTCTGTAGTCGATGCACATCCTCATTGACCAATCCTTCTCCTTTACAAACAGCACCGGTGCTCCCCAGGGTGAAACAGTCGGTTAGATATAACCCTTATCTAGTAGCTCCTATAGTTGCTCCTTCAATTCCCTCAGTTCTACTATAGCCATTCTGTATGGATCTTTTGAAATCGATGTCATGTCTGGAGTCAACTATATAGAGAACTCCACTTCACGATTAGGAGGCAATCCCAGCAAGTCCTTTGGAAACACATCTAGAAACTCACTTACTACGAGAATATCCTCAAGTTCACATTCCTCCCTCGGTGCCTCTTTTATGAATGCTAAATAATCCTGGCATCCTTTTAGAAGTAATCTCCTCATCTACATGGACAAAAGGTTCTATGGTGTAGAGCGCACACACGATCCAACAAATATAAACTCTGATTCCCCAGGAGGTCAGAACACTACCTCCTTCCTATGGCAGTCAATACTCGCATAACTAGCCACTAACCAATCCATACCCAGAATAAGATCAAAGCCATACATATCAAATATAACCAAACTAATAGGTATCATTCTCCCCTGAATCTATATTAGACAGTCTCAGATTACTTTGTTACATACTATCCCTGCCCCTGTCGGTGTAACCACCTCTAAATCAACGTCTAACGACTGTGGTTCTACCCCACACAACTTAATGAATTCTTGAGAAATGAAGGAATGTGTTGCACTTGAATCAAATAATACAGTGGCACTATTTAACAAAATGGAAATAGTACCTCTCACTATGTCACCAGCATTCTCAACATCGCCAGGAGTTAGAGACTATACCCTCGCCTGAGTTATACCCCTTTGGTAGTTTCCTGCCTGGCTACCACCCCAATATTGCTTCTGCGAAGGTGGAAAATTCGACGGCACGCGACACTCTTGCATCCTATGTCTGGGTTGACCACACCGGTAGCAGTCACCTGGTCCGTTCCTGCATTCTCCCGAATGCCACTTACCACATCTAGGGCAAATAGGGTGTGATATGGTACCCTGAAATGCCCTAGTACCCGTATCCTGATGCTGGCCTTTGTCACGCCTATACTTCCTCCAAGAACCCTGCCTCGTACCTGAATATGAATTGGAAGGTGCTGGCCTCTTCTTTGGAATCTAAACCTCTGTATCCTCCTGCAAGCTCTCCTCTGCCACAGTGGCCTTATCCACCGGCGTAGCAAAGTCCTGAATCTGTAGTATCGTCATCTACTTCCGAATCTCCTTCTTCAGACCCCTCTCAAACTTCCAAGCTTTCCTTGCCTCATCTAGTACCATAAACGGAGCAAAAAGAGATAGCTCCATGAATCTGGCGGTGTATTGCTGCACCGTCAACTGCCCCCGAGTGAGGATTATAAACTCCTCCATCTTTGCATTCTTGACCATGGCTAGAAAGTATCACTCTAAGAACACCTCTCTGAAACGGTCCCATGTCATCACTTCTGGCACTAATCTCTGTGCTTCAAGCAGCTTCACAGATTCTCACCATATCTTGGCTTCTCTAGTTAACTTGAATGCCGAATAGAGCACCTTCTGCTAATCTGTGCAATATAAAATAGCCAAGATTCTTCTCAATCTCTCGAGTCCAATTCTTTGCTGGAATCGGGTCTGTACTCCCTGCAAAGGCAAGAGGCTTCAGTAAGGTAAATTGATCAATAAAACCTCTTAGCTCAGCCATGGGATGACCTTGCCTCCTAGCATTCCGCGTAACCTCCACCATAAACTGTTGGGCGAAGTCCCAGAATGCTACTGTGGAGTCACTACCACCCTCATGGGCAGCTCCTTCACTGCTACTGCCTCCAGCGTTGCAGTATTATCCCTGGACTCCATCTTGAAGAGACAATGGAGAAAATTGTTTAGAATTTTAGTACCTTACATATCTGCTACAACTACAATACCATAAGATTTACTTTAATAACTTATTGTCCCTGGTGATGACATACTCTGCTAGCTTAATACTCTAATTCTGACTCAAGTTCCGCCCCTCCACTTGGAAACAAAACCGTCAATGGATTGTCGTGATTTTATGAACCCGTCGACTAATATAGAAAAGCACAAAAGTTCGCCTATGGATTTTTGTCTCTAGGCTTATGAAGCAAAACTCAACATTCCTATTCTACCCGTTCCTATCTTCTTATACTCTGATATGACCTCCTAACCTCGTCTAACCAAGTCTATAAGACCTAACAACCTGGTTAGCTCTAATACCAACTATGACGCCTCAACCCATCACGTCGGCCTGGAGTGCTAGAAAACATAACATAAATAAAATACTCTCTGATACCATTTACAAGAGGGTCCAACCCCAAAGAGTTCACGGTTGCCCTATCCATAAAGAACATACAATAAAGCAACGGAAAAGTTTCAATCTCCAAAATACCATACCAGAGTTTTAAGTCAATACTATTACATAAAGGCTTCTAATGCTTCTATTAAAACCCCAAAAAGATAACCTGACCATAGTCCAGTACTTGCACGAGTACTTACGAAACTCAAAAAACACTAAGCTACAGAACCCATTAGAACACTAGGTCCAGTTTCTTGCAGGACCTAAAACAAGATATGTATATTAGGGTCAGACACTTCTTAGTAAGGTGGATTAGATTACATCAGTGTGTGATCATATGAGTTTATTCCAACATAAAATAATAGTAAGTTTAACTGAAGTGAATTAAGCAGTTAAAACATTCTCAACCCTGTAATATAGAAGATATGTATATAGTTCCTACAAAAGATAGCGTGGCTCATTACAAGCGAGAGTTCCCAAGGTTGAGGTAGGATACATGCCCATACACTGTAAAATCCCTCGGTTTGGTACTTAAAGCTATAACTCCGCCCATTTTATTTTTAAAACATGTATATGCATATCGAACTCATCCCTACCTTGGAACACCACATAAACATCATTTACTTCCCCCATGGTACGGGTTGTGCGGTTCGTAGACCCAATCTAACTTGGCGGCCCACCAGTCTAATCACTTCAATGTTACAAGTCGGCATTGGTCAACCCCACCCTAGATCAAACACCAGAGCCAGTCGCCAATCGACTTTTCAGATACCCACCCTTACCAATAAGGTGTGGTTGTACTGTATCACCCACTAGCAATTGTACCGTGCTCTCATAGTAACCAGTTTCTCAGGTGGTTCATACATCATATATACAATTTATAACGAAAGCACAGTAACATGTTTTCATTTCATGAAACATTTAAGCAATTCCAGTATTTTTCACAAACTCATTCATTCATCGACATTACTAGGCATTCACAACCCTTGGTCTTTCATCGACATCTCATTTTCCACAATTCCTAAAAACAATTTGGAACTCCAATTCCCATATTCCATACCCATATTTCACCAGTTCAATTCATTCACATTTACCCTCTCATGTCACACTCATTTGATTAATTATGCTATAATATAATAAATGGTTTGGAAAATATCATTTAATTTAAAAGCAAGGGTTCAAGCATCTCTAGCCTTTAATATAATAAGAATATATAAGTTTAAAGAAAAATGGAGACCATACCCCAAAACTTTAATTTTTCAAAATCATAAAATACACTTTAACCTGTTCAAATTTCAAAAGTAACTAACGTAAGACAAATCCCCTTACCTGACTTACAAGAAAGCCCACTGGAAATGCCAAACTCCTCGCCCTACAGCGGTTGCAGTTCAAAATCCTAAAACCACATTTTTCCCAAATAAATCAACACAAACTCTAGATAAGTAACCATTAATCATTTCCTAGGCCTTCCTATAGTTCACAACAACCACAAAGCCTTAAAATACCTACTTACCCTAATTTTGGAGTAACGTTCGAAAAGCTCAGATCAAAAATCTATTCCGCTAGACTTGTAGAGAATCTCCCCTAGACCCTCGTAGTAACTTCCGATCGTCGAATTTGTCAACGAGCAGTGAGAAATCGTAGAGAGAGAGAGAGAGAGAGAGAGAGATTATGTTTCTTAATGAAAAAACAAACAAAATTTCTATTTATAGATCCCTTGACCCGATCAAATTCATCAACGAATAAAGGGCTTTGTCGACGAACTCTAAGCCTGATATTTTCGGTCCTTCTAGATCCTTTCGTCGACGAAGCTCTGAAATTTGGCGATGAACCACGAAGGGCCTTCATCGACGAACACATGGGACTTGTCGACAAAGCCTACTGAAATCCCCTTTTTTATTTTCCCTTTCCTTATTTTCTCATTTCTTTCTTTATTTTTCGGATTCGGGTCTCTACACTATAAATCAGTATAAAATCACTGAAATACTGTAACTCTGTATAAAAATAACATCATATTGTAGCTATATATAGAACATTATCATTATGTAATTCTGTATCAAATGTTGTACTATAGTTCTATATAGAACGTTGTAATACTGTATAAAATATGTACTGTAGTTCTATATAGAACGTTGTAATACTGTATAAAATCATACATTTGTCCATATATATTTTGCCATAGAAACTAACAAATTTAATTATGTATAACTTTCAAACTCATGCCACCCAGATTAAGTGATAACTTATACTATGATATTCTGTTGAAAATACAGGTATAACCATCTCTAGGGTTATACTCAAATTCAATAACCCAATTTTCTCAAAACATACATATATTATTCAGAAATCACATATTATAATTTAATTAGTTAAATTTATGAAAACGCCTGACATAATCTATTCCCTTTACCTGTTTCCTAGAGAAATGCCTGCAAGGATCGTAAAATAATATCTACAACGTGCGCACAAAACCCTATATCCATATACCCTGATTTAATCAACTCAACCCCAGAATAATAACCATTTTAACATTCCTTAGGCCTACACATTCCCAATAACTTATTGAACTTTTAAAACATCTTCCTTACCCTAGTTTTGCATTGGTGCCTAGAAAGCCTAAATCACAGAACCGCTCTAGTTAAACTGCGGAGAATTGATGTCGGGATCTTGAAATGTCATTTATCCTTCGATTTAGGCTTAAATAGGGTGAAAAAATCGAATAGAGAGAGAGAGAGAGAGAGAGAGAGAGAGAGAGAGAGAGAGAGAGAGAGAGAGAGAGAGAGAGGGAGAGGAATGAAATAAACCTAAAAAAATGACTTGAGTCCCATTTATAGGTTTCTCACTCGCACCAAATTGTTGATGGTTTCCCGAAATCGTCGACGGTTTGGTTTTAACCAAACCCTTCTCTTACTGTTTTACTCTTACTTGGCCATGGTAACTCAAAACCATCGACGTTTTGGCCTATGCCAAACCAAATTTCCTCTTTTCTTTATTATTTCATTATTTATTATCAATTTCCTTTTCCAAGTCTCTACAAAATCACTGACATGTTTACTTGACTCTAGAAAGAGTCAACGGCCATCCACATAGTGGCCCCGTCCCAAATTTATTAATAACCCTCACTTATGGAGGGAATATCTTGGTTACAAAAAAGGTTTCTAGGAGATTACAAATAGCAAAACAAAACTCTCCCATAAACTATTCATAATTTAAAACCAAAAACAACTGAGTTATAACCAACTACCCTACACTATACAAGTCAATAGCTAAAACAATTATTTACCTGAACTATCACATTTATCCGGCTAACGCTGGGCTCTACTGAATAAGTGTGGGTACCTCTGATGTGTAACGCCCCACACCTGCCAAGTGGGGCCCAGGGTGCTATAAGACCAATCATATGTCTCTGATACCATTCACATAGCAAAACTAAGTAGACAACCTCAAATAAAATACCAAAGTACTATAAACATATATACAAGCCCATAAAATAACGTAACCAATTTCTCCATATTACATGTCCAGGAAAGAAATTAAACATATCACATAACATATATCCATTCGTTTAAGCACTCACAAAACTACACCCTGCCCTAGAGCTTTCTAAGCTCGATCACCTGAAGGACCTAAAAAGATTAATAATTGACAAGGTGAGACACCTCTCAATAAGGAAGAAAAAACTATAAACATTGCGTGGCAGAGAGTTTAATATATACAAAAATAATCATCTATTATTTAATATAAATAAATAAAAAGAATCCACATTAACAATCACATCACTGACATCTAAAAACAAACACACATTCATAATTATTTTACTAATAATTCCTGAGAATAGGGAAAACTACCCACCCATACAAGTAGTTTCCCAATGCTCTAACACTAATGCTTGGACACTCACCTTACTGAGTAAGCCCTCCAGTTATGTATCTAGGCAAAGTCTCCGAGAATAGGGAAGATTACCCGCCCATACAAGTAGCTTCCCTCTGCTCTGGTAACACAGAATATTACTAGGGCACTCGCCTTTCTTAGCATGCTCTCGAGTGGAGTATTCTACTTTACCATAAATACTTATGTAATTAAAGTTACACGTATCCAATGCCATCATTTCACAAAGATCCATATACATCATTTACACCCATGTAGGGTCCATATCCACACAAAATATACGTCCACACCAGACTCTCATCCATACAAAACACATAGTCCACACAGGACTAGTCCACACAAGACTAACATCATACAAATTATACAGTCCACACAGGACTATCTACAACACAGGTTACAAATTCACACATAGAATCCCATTCATAGTCAATCGGTAAAACAAACTCCTTATACCAATGCCAATGTTTTACCCTTTAATATAAATGTCCATATAACGACCTCCTCATACCACTACCAATGCTATATGGTGATTTATATCAGGTATGATATAACGACCTCCTCATACCACTGCCAACGCTATATCGCAATTTAAATGAACCACAATACATATCAATAACAAAACCAACCACTTAAGCACATCCACGCATTTACCACAGTATACTAATCAGACATTACTTTCAATTAAGCAGAATTCGCAGCCCAAATAGTACCCACAAGCACACAATAAATCATAATCTTGCAATACTCGTGACCATTTAATTATGTAAATTATTTTCCATGCCACACGATTTTCCCAAATACCATATAATTAATTAAAAACATCCTTGATCCAAAAGTCTAACCATTCAAAAAATTATACCTATATATATATATATATATATATATATATATTGGAATTTAACTTGTTCAAAAATTAAAAGGTTACTATAACATTTTCCCCTTACCTGGTTTCCTAAGTTACACCCACGAAAACCCCGTAACGCTACCTGCGGTACTCACCCAAATCCTAATTCAAAAACTTGAGTTTATCAACCCAAACTTCAATAAAATGCTTTTTATCATTCCCTACACCCTATATACTCCATATTATTAATGGAACTTAAAAATATCCTATTTACCCTGGTTTTGGAGTGGTTCCCACGTACTCCAAATTGATAATCTGTTTCGCCTATGTTGTAGAGAATCTTCACAGGAATCTCGTGGTAGCTTCCGATCATTGAATCAGTCTAAATCCAGGTTGGATTCGAAGAAAATAGGTGGAGAAATCGAAACCCAGAAAGAGAAAATGAGAGAGGAGAGACAAATTCACGGAAAGAAGATCCAAGGCCTATTTATAGCCAGACCTTCGTTGATGAGACACATGGATTCATCGACAAAGCCAAGAAGAACATTCGTCGACGAAGTCAAAATATTCTTCGACGAAAAATTTAGAAACTTGAATTTCCCTTACTCTCAATAATTCCTCGTCGATGAGACACGTGTGATCGTCGACAAAACCTAAAAGGATGTTCATCAACAAGGATAACAAACTTGTCGACGAGTCCCTGTTTGCTCCCCTTTTTAAATCTCTTTTCCCTTTCTTTTATTTTCCGTTATTCCATTTATTATCTTCCTTATTATTTTAATAGTTAAAATTTTTCGGGTCATTACATGATGCATTTCCTCTTCTAGTTCCCATGAAGCTTCCTGTATTGCGTGATTATGCCAGAGTACTTTCACCAATGAAATTTTCTTAGTACGTAGTTCCTGCTCTTTCTGGTTTAGGATCTGAACAGGCACTTCATCATATGATGAGGTGTCTTTAATATCCAAAGACTCATAACTAATCACGTGTGAAGGATTTGGGACGTACCTAGGACTTAGTTTACCCTTCTTCCCAAATCTCATGACTCCCTTCATCAGAACAATCCTCAAAAATATCATATCCCCCACATCATACTCCATCTCCTATCGGCGTATATCAACATAGTTTTTCTGTCGACTCTGAGCTGTTTTAATTCTTTTCTTGATAAGTCTAATTTTCTTAGAAGTCTGCTGTATAATTTCTAGCCCCAAAGCTCGCCATTCACCAACCTCATCCCAATATAATGGAGATCGGCACCTCCGACCATAAAATGCTTCATACGGTGCCATCCCAATACTATCCTGATAACTATTGTTGTAAGCAAACTCCACTAACGGCAGATACTGAATCCAACTACCCCTGAAATCCAGTATGCAAGCCCGCAACATATCTTCCAGTATCTGAATTGTTCGCTCTAACTGTCCATTAGTCTGGGGATGAAATGCTGTACTAAAAGTCAATTGAGAACCTAAGACTCCTTGTAAACTCTTCCAAAACTAAGATATGACCCTTGGGTCCTGATTTGATATGATGGACACGGGAACCCAATGAAGTCTAACTATCTCCTAAATATATAACTCTGCCAGCCAATTTATAGAGTAGTTAACCTTGATTGGAAGAAAATGGGCAGTCTTTGTTAGACGGTCTACCACTACCTAGATGACATTTTGCCTATGCGGTGCTGGTGGCAACCCTGTGATGAAATTCATAGAATATGCTCCCACTTCCACTCAGGAATGTGAAGTGGTTGCAATGGTTCTGCTAGTCTCTGATGCTCAGCCTTTACTTGCTGACATGTCAGGCATTGCTCCAAAAATTGGGCAACTTCTCTCTTTATATTATTCCACCAGAAAGATTCTCACAAATCCTAATACATCTTAGTGCTTCTTGGACGCACTGTATTCAGAGAGCTATGTGCCTCTTCCATAATAATTCTTTTAATTTTAGCATTATTGGGTACACACAGTCTGGTGCGGAACCTTAAAACTCCATCATTTGAAATATTAAAATCTGTCCTTAGTCCACTCTGCACTTTATCCATAATCTTCACCAGCTCTGTATCTTTCATCTGAGCAGTTTTAACCCTCTTTAGCAAAGTAGGTTGAATTACCGGATTAGCAATGAATGCTTGGCGATTCCCTTCCACCAATTTCACACCGAATCTTTCTAGATCTATCCTGATATGGTCTTGAGCTACCATTGTTGATATTGATGCGCTCATTGACTTCCGACTCAGCACATCGGCTACCACACTAGCTTTCCTTAGGTGGTAACTGATGGTACAATCATAATCCTTTATCAGTTCCAGCCATATCCCCTATCTCATGTTCAATTCCTTCTGCGTAAAGAAATACTTAAGACTTTTGTGGTCCATAAAGATCTCGCACTTTGCACCGTACAAGTAGTGCCTCTAAATTTTTAATGCTTACACCACTACTGCTAACTCCAAATCATGCGTCAGATAATTTTTATTATATTCCTTGAGTTTCTGAGAATCGTATGCCATGACCTTCCCCTGTTGCATCAAAACACACCCAAGCCCTTTCTGAGACGCATCACTATAAATCACAAACACATCATCTCTTGATGTGATAGTTAAAACCAAAGCAGTGACGAATCGTCGCTTCAATTCTTGAAAACTCTGCTCACAATAATCAGTTCGCTCATACTTTACATTTTTCCTTGTTAGCCGTGTTGGAGGACCCGTTAGTTTAGAAAATCCTTCCACAAACTGGTGATAGTACCCTACCAAACCCAAGAAACTCCTAACCTCCAAAATAGTCTTCAGTCTCGCCCACTCCACTACCACCTCTATCTTGCTCGGGTCTATAGAAACACCATCCTCAGATATCACATGTCCAAGGAATGTAACTTTCTCCAGCCAAAATTCACATTTCCTGAATTTAGCATAAAATTTCTTTTTCCGTAGCACCTCGAGTACCAACCTCAAATGAGTCTCATGCTCCTCAGGACTCCTAGAATAGATAAAAATATCATCGATAAATACCACCACAAACTAATCTAGATATTCATGGAAGACCCTGTTCATCTGGTCATAAATGCAGCAGGATAATTTGTTAGTCCGAAAGGCATAACCAAGAACTCATAGTGACCATACTTGGTTCGGAAAGCTATCTTTGGAACATCCTTTGATTTGAATTTCACTTGATGATACCCAGATCGAAGATCGATCTTAGAATAAAATTGTGTTCCCTGAAGTTGGTCAAACAGATCATCAATTCGGGGTTGCGACTATTTATTCTTAATCATCACTTTATTTATTTCCTAATAGTTGATATACATCCTCATCAACTTGTATTTATTTTTCATGAAAAACACTGGTGCTCCCCAAGGTGACACGCTAGGTTTGATGAATCCCTTGTTCAGTAATTCCTGTAATTGCTCCTTCAATTCCTTCAACTCTGTCGGAGCCATTCTATAAGGAGCCTTAGAGATTGGTGTTGTCCCTGGAAGTAAGTCAATGGCAAACTTGATTTCACAGTCAGGAGGTACCCTAGGTAAATCCTATGGGAATACATCAGGGTATTCCTTCACTATTGGGATATCTTCCAACTTTAATTCTCCCTCGGGTGCTTCCTTCACACAAGCTAGGTACCCCTGGTATCCCTCCATAAGTAGCCTTTTTTCCTGAATAGTTGACACTATTTGTGGTACGAAGCGCACACACAACCCAACAAACTTGTACTTCTGCTCCCCAGGAGGTCTAAACACTACATCTTTCTTATAACAGTCAATACTAGCGTGATTGGAAGCTAGCTAGTCCATTCCCAGAATCACATCAAACCTATGCATGTCAAATACTACTAGATTGGCGAGTAGCATTTTCCCCTAAATACATATTGGATAATCTTTAAGCACTTTTCCATATACCACTATTGTTCCTATTGGTGTGGTCATAGATAATTCGGAGTCTAATAGCTGAGTTTCTACCCCACACAGTTTAATATACTCCAGAGTTATGAAAGAGTGTGTTGCTCCTAAATCAAATAACACCATAGCTTTATTTGAAAACATAAAAATAATACCTGTCATTTTGTCACTTGTATTCTCTGCATCCCCCAGTGTGAGAGAATAGACCCGCACTTGGGCTACGTTCCTGTGGTAGTTGCCTCGAGGTGCCTGATTTGTTTTCCCAGAATTTTATAGGAGCGGGCATGTTACTTGGTGGCACATGACAGTCTCGTGCAATGTGGTCGAGTCTACCGCACCAGAAATTGGTACCTGATCCATTCCTGCATTCCCCTAGATGCCTTTTGTTACATCTAAGGCAAATAGGGTATGATGGGTTACCCTGAAATGCCTGATTTCCCATCTCCTGTCTCTGGCTTCCACTGCTACCATGCCTTCTCCAAGGCCCCTAACTCGCACCTGCGTGAAAACTAAGAGGCATGGGCCCCTTCCTCTGGCTCTACAACCCTGCGCTGCTCTGTTGACTCATCTCTACTACCGTGGCTTTATTCGCCAGCTCTTAGAAATTCCGCACCTATAAGACCACCGCTTGCTCGTAAATCTCCTATCTCAGGCCATTCTCGAACCTTTGTGCCTTTTTGGACTCATTTGGAATCATATATGGAGCGAAGTGAGACAACTCAATGAACTTGGTTGCATACTACTACACAATCAAGTGCCCCTGGGTTAGGTTTAGAAACTCCTCCGCCTTAGCATCCCTAATGGAGGTGGGGCCGATCAAAGAAGATCTCTTTAAAGCGGTTCCAGGTCAATGCTGTGGGTACTAGCCTCGACTCCTCAAGTAGCTTCACAACTAACCACCACCGCTAGGCCTCTCCCATCATTTTAAATGTGTTTAGAGGACTTTCTGCTCATCAGTGCAGCGCAGCACCGCCAGTATCTTCTCAATCTTCTGTACCTAATTCTCTGCAATAGTTGGGTTGGCTCCTCCTGAGAAAGCTGGGAGATTCATTAAGGTAAACCACTCTATGGTGTAGCCCTGATCAGATAGTGGGCAATCCTGTTCCCTAGAGTTCCGTGCAATCTTCACCATGACCTGCTAAGCTACACTACTTAGTACTTGATCAAAATCACTGTCACCCATGCTGGAAGCCCCCATGTTGCCACTACTTCTAACATTTGCGTTGTTATTCCCAGGATCCATCCTGAAATTAGGACAATAAACAATCTTAGAATCCTAAATCATAACACGACCAATACAATCGTTTAACTAAGATACTATAAAATACACTTTATCCTCATACTAAAACACTTGGGTTTTCCCCACACAAATACTCCAATTTAACCTCCAACTTTCAAATTTTAAGGTTCAGTTTTACCACTCAAAAACAAAAACCGATGATAGTTTGACATGACTTTCCTTAAACTGTCGTTTCCGGAAAATCACAAAAACTGTCACGGAATTCCTGCCTCTAGGTTGCAAGACAAAACCCAAAATTCCAATATTAACCTCTAGTAATGACTTACTAAAATCCTAATCTACCCATTCCTATCCTCATTAAGATTCATACCTATACTCTGGTATTATTATCCGCTAAAGTCTGCAAAATCTAGCAACCTAGGCTCTGATACTACAACTGTAGCGTCCCGAACCCAGTAGGGCCCAGAGTGCTATTCCTCATAACATATGCCTCCGATACCATATATATAATGACCCGAATTCGAAGTGTTGTACCGGGTATACATGTCCATAACTCCTTACCTAACATGCAACAGAAAATATAAATATCACAATAACAATACCAGAGTTCTAATACCACCATAATTGTACATATACCTCCAATAATGACTTATTTACATCCCAAACAATCAAAAGCATATCTAAAAACACATATCAGTGTCTCACAAGAACTTACTTACACAACACTAACTAATCCTACCCCTGAACTCTCTGGGCTTGATTCTTGGTACTTCCTGGAATGTTGAAATTATTGGGGTGAGACACTTGTTAGTAAGATGGAATAGATTATCATCAGTGTGTGGCGGATGAGTTTTTACATAGGCAAAACATAACCATTAATTTAACTTTAACTAAAAAAGACATTTATATACCATAACTCACGCTTAAACGATTTTAAATACATATTTTCTACTCAAACATACTTTAACTTAATAGATAATCATGTTTCCATAAATATTCATATATATACATAAAAGAATTTCCCTGATGGAACTATCACATAACATCATGTATAATCTCTCATGATTGGGTTGTGCGGCCCGAAGGCTGGACTTAACCATGGCTAGCCTATCAGGCTAAGTCAAAACTGTTATGTCTGTAGTACGATTGCCCACCCAACCTGTTATGGACCCAGTGGGTAACTTGCTCCTACAATACATCACTTCAAGGATCAATTGACTGCCATTCGCCTACACTTTCTTGATAGTGTGGCTACACTGCACGTGATACTAGTTACGGTACCGTGCTTTGAATCATAACTAGTCCATCAGAGTTCTGCTACCATATAATACCATTTATATAATAAAACTATAACATGATCTCATTTTCATAAGTCTGCATAAAATCTGACATGTTTACAATTCTGTATAAAATCTATCATATCATATCTCTGCATAAAACTATCATTTCATTGGCATAAGCCATCTGAACTCAGCAGAAAGCTGTATGAACTGTCATTTCATTACTATATAAAAAAATCTATCATGTTTAATCATACAATAATAATTATTCTCGTGCCACACGATTTTACTGATAAATGATAGTATAATAATTGCTTAGGAAAAATATATTTTACTGAGAAATAAACGTATAATCATCTTCTAGGATTTACTTAACTAAAAATACCTAGTTTTTCCCAAATACACATATATATAATATACCAAATTATCATTTTCCTATGCCTATTATTCATAAAAATCATATGTAACAATCCTGTAATCATAGACTTCATTTTAATAGGTTAAATTTCCAAAAAATATCTGACATAATCAATTCCCCTTACCTTATCCCTGGAGCGGTGCCTATGATCCCCAAACGACGAATCCACCCCGGTTAAACTGCTTTGGATCGAAGATAGGATCCTGAAATGATGTTTATCCTTTAGTTTAGTTGAGATCTGGAGAGAAATTGAAGAGAGAGAGAGAGATAGATAGATTTTGTAGCCCTAGAGAAAGAGAGAAATTTTTTAAACAAAATGAGCTCAAGTCCATTTTACAAGCTGCTACCCCCGGACAAAACTGTTGACAGTTTCCTTGAAACCATCGATGGTTTGACACTTTAATCAAATCATTTTTTACCGTTTTACCTTTACTGGCCCTCAGTAATTCAAAACTATCAACGATTTTCCTGAACTCCACCAAACCGTCGACGGTTTGGTCTGTACCAAACCAAATTCTCTCTTTTTATTGTTATTATTGTTATTATTTTTTTCCGAGTCTCTATAGGCACAACCATAGTGCCTCACAGAAAATGCGATGGCACCACATGGATGTATCGACACGCTTCACTGAGTCTCGAGAATTGACGGAAAAATATTGATTTGGATTCTAAACAAAATGGGGCAACGAAGGCAAAATCATTTAGAAAAGAAAATGGAAAGTTGAAAAATGGAAGTAACGAAAAGTTCTAGTGATAAGGTTTGAGGTTTTCCATAATTTGATCTTTACTTAAAAACTTCCGGCCCAAGTTAGAAATAAAAGAAATGAAGTGTAGGAAGATGAAGAGAGTGCCAAAAAAAAAAACTATTTTCTCCTCTTTGTATAACTCAAATTCATAAAAATACTTCTAAAAATTAAAACAATTAAACTCATTTCTAACAATAACTAACTGTGAAAAAATAACTACCATCATTGAACGAAGGATAGTCGAGGAGAGAGACTGTGGATGTGTGATTGTCAAGGGTTTTTAACTTTCAAGGTTTTGATAAGTGTGAAATTTACGGATCACTCCTCCGGTTTAGGGCTCTATTTTTTTAAAAAAAAAAATATTTCAAATAAAATCAAGGGACAATTTTTCGAATTTAGAGATTATATATATATATATATATATATATATATATATATATAGTTTGTTAAAATATTAAAATAAAAATTGAGGGATGCTCCTTCCAGTTTAGGGGTTTTATAATTAGTGGAAGGCTGGAAGCTTGGGGAATTATCCATTAAAATAATATTATTTTGGGGGAAAAAAACTCAGGAAATTGGATATGAAATACAGCTTGTGTTGCTGTAAGTGTAGGCTATAGCTGTATTGTTCTAGTATGGTTAATGGAAAAAGTTTCGATATTTTGGATTGCGTGTGAAAAATTCCCACTGGGTTTTTATTTTTTGCCCCAATAATTAAAAATCCATCTGGTGGAAGCCCTAATTTGTAATTCAGAGGTTAGGTTTGGTTTGGTAGTTGTATGAGGAGCAATTGATTGAAATTGTGAGCGGAACGTGGAGAGAAAAGAAGGATAGGGATGTCGATCTCTGGGATCGGATTGGGTCCATGGTTCCATAAGAAGATTGTTGACCCTCTCTCTCAAATACTCAGCAGGTACTGTGCTTCTCAATTTAATAATGCCGCGAGAGTTGATTCTTCTTAATTCATACTTCTTAGTTCATAATTTTATTTTTTATTTTTTCCCGCTGTCGGGGCAAAATTGTTCAGAAAATGCCTTTTTCTAGTGTAATTTGCTTGAAGTTTGAAATATTTTTCGACGATAATGTGTTGTACATTTGATATGCATATCCAAACGATTGGAACAAAAAATTGGATTGGTTTCTAATTGTTCGAATGATGGTAATCAAATGAAGTGTGTTCTTCTTCTTCTATGGATTACTAATTACCGTTTTGACTACACTATTATGTTCCATTATGATCATGATTATGATGTTCTTACTGTTGTTGCTGTTGCTAATGTTTAATCTAGTCTTTGAAAACTCATATTTTATTAGCTATAGGCAATGGTTTTGTCATGTATATTAGAATAATGAGGCAAACAACAACTACTATAAAGCCTTTTAAGTTCTAGTGTTCCATAGGTAGGTAGGGTCAACTACATGAATCTTCTTCTGCTATTCCCTAGAATCCCTACAATTCAGGCCAATATCCTTTCAAAGTTGGAGTGTTGTCAAATCCTTTCTCATTATTTCAGCCCAAATTATTCTAGGTCTGTCCCACTCCTTCCTGCTATCTCTGACAATAACTAAACTATTCCTCCTCACTCAAGCTTTATTTTATCTATGCTCTGAGCACTCGAACTATTTTAACCATTAGTCCCTTATCTTATCTTCTATGGGTGCTGTATCTAGATTAGTATGGATGTGTTCATTCCTTATGTTTTAGAATTGTACCACTCGGTTCTGATGCACCTGGCATCTTAATTCTTTTTAATCACAACCAGTCTCTGGCCCAAGTGAAAGAAGAGTGATGCATTAGGTAGCTAACAGCTAATGTTAAACTTGTCATCAGATCTCTATGATATTACAATAATAAGATTCCATGAAAATACTGATAATTCTTTTTTATTTTCTTTTTGCCTTTTAAATCAGGGGTGCGGAGCCAAAGCAATTAGCCTTCTCTGCTGCTCTTGGCATTACTTTGGGAGTATTTCCCATATGTGGTATGTCATTTTGGCGTGCTTGCTATTAGATATGACTTACATAGTTACATTTTAAGAAATATTCTCAGTTAGATTGTAGTTTCTCCTCCCATCTTAATACTTATTTCATCGTGGGTATTTATCTTGAAGCCAAATTTCTATGATTTCTTGTTTTGGAGCCTTTTATGTGATATACGCGTCACTTTTTATGGGGATACTTTTTTTTTTAAGGAAAACAAAATCCATAATCCATATTCCCAAAGTAAGAAGGAAAATTCCTTTCATTTTTAACCATGGAGGCATGGATGACTACTTTTTTTTTTTTTCCTTATTTTATTTCATGTTATATGCTACACATTATGTTGCTGTCAAAAAATGAAGGACCGCAATCGAATACCTGCTAAGATGAACAAGGCAATGCTTGGAGGACCTAGGGTGTACTCCAAGGGAGCACTCTGATACCTAAGTCAAAGGAGAGATGGAGCTTTAGATTAGCAACAGTAAAGCGAGTGTAAGAGTGTTGTACTTGGCCAAGATAACCTTCTCCTTTTTGTAGACAAGACTTCCAAGAGATGAAGAGCCTCACATTAAGGTCCCTCATAATCAGGGATAAGCTACATCAATTACTATTGTTCTTAGCCTTTATAGCTTCCCCTTATGAATGAAAGGTCTTAGGCTTTAAATACCTTCCTTGAACCTTTGGCTTTCCAATTAAGATGTATTTTTTGTCCTCATTAGATACCCCTCACTCACTAGCTTTGAAATATTTTTTCAAGCTTGGGAGTATAAATAAGACCTTGAACCAAACTTCTCTAAGGCAAGTCCTTGTCTTTTGATACCAAGATGTGACCTTAGTTTCGTCTCCTGCACATTGAGCAAGTTATCAAAAATCCACCTTGTATTTATTAATTGCATAGCCAACAATGTGCCTGCAACATTGTACAACCTTTTTATAAGAAGTTAATTTAGGGAGACGCATAATAAATTCATCTCATGATTCATTTCTAACAAAGCTGGAAAGCACCTACGTGCTGTATTTAATGCCTCCACTATATAACTTTTTGACCACATTAAAAATTATTGACTTGAAGAGATGATTTAAAATTGCATCTTAAGTGTTGGACGATCAATCCCATGTCCTAACGTTTTGACGAGATTAATCAAAGAACTCTCCATCGCAAGATGAACTTGACTCACATAACCAAGGTGAGTCCTTGGTTCCTCATCTTAAGATTGGGGGCGGGGGCCCCCCCCCCCCCCCCCCTTTTTTTTTCCCCGCCGAGGTGAGTCCTCAAGTGTAAATATTGAGGTCATCTTCAACTTGAGCTCCTTCTATTTTATTTTATTTTTTTTGTAAATTGTAACAAGGTGGTCCTCCAATGTTTTTGGGTTTGTGATTTCAGGTCTCAGCTTTTAGGTCCAAAGTTACCCTTAGACCACCCATTTTTACTATAATGAGGTAAAGAATTTGGCTCTTTGGTCCCTCTTATTTTACTTTAATGAGGTAGAGACTTGAGTTATTAGGTTCTTGACTCTTAACTCCCTAAAGTGATCCTTGGACCCCTAGTGCTATTGTATCCTGATATTTTAATTGTGGTTTTAGGGGTATTTCACAAGGTTACCCTTCTTGTATTGACAACAACAAAGGCTTGCTCACCAAGGACATTTTCCAAGGTTGCCAAACTAGTCTTATTGGTTGGAGTTCTCTTTTATTTCATGGGCATTTCCCAAGGTTGCCCTCATTGGTCAACAACAATGGCCTACTCTTTTTGGCTTTCGCCAAGGTTACCAACAAAGATGCTCTGTTCTCAGCAACCGTCTTCCCCTTTTGGGATGTCCTTATATCCCAACATCCCCAGAATTATATTCAGCCATTTGGAGTTCCAAAATTTTTAGGACAACGAGTGAACTCATTTTTCAAAGTGATTTCAAATTTGTGTGCCTTACCCATTTATAAAAGCCCTTTCCATTCCCATTCTCCTTACCCCAAAGGGTTGGAGATCAAGCAAGATTCTTCTCAAGGTATGTCTTCCAACTTTCACTTTCCTATGTGACAATTCCTTTTGAATTTCCTAAAGTGTCTTCGAATGATTTTCAAACATTCTTCGAATTTTTTTCGAATGTTCAAGGTGTTCTTCAATTGTTGCTTTGATGGTTTGTTGTAAATTTTATAGCCAGACTATTTGATCCATCTCTTCTATCTTTAATATTAATCTTTAGTTTAGACTTAGCATTTTACTTTTAACATTGCTCAATGCCTTTAGCCATGGACCCCTCAAACTCTTCTCAAGTTGAGGATTGCACTTCAACTCCTTCCAATGCCATGGACGAAGCATGCTCTCTCATTAGAGAGGACCTCATTCACTTGTGGTCTACCTACCACATTCCTTTTGAGGTCATCATACACTTTCCTGATCCTGAGGAGCAGGCTCCTCGTCCATGCGAAGGTGAAACATGCCTATATGACGACATTTTCAAGGTGAGACTATGATTTCTTTTACACCCCTTCAAATTAGATTTCTTAAGCATTTTCCATATTTCCCCAGGTCAGTTTGCCCCAAACTTGTGGTTAACCTTGTTATGTTTTGCATCCATTCCTTCTTTGTCGAGTCACAAACCAAGTCAAAGATTGTTCCGCACTTGCTTTCAATTGGGGAGACACACTCTAATGAGACTGGATCGTGGTATTTCACAAGCCATCCAAGGTCTAAATTTGGTCCGTCTTCTATTCATGGATGGAAGAACCATTTCTTCTAGTCACTCTTGGTTTCGAAGGCCCTCTAGGTCTACATCTTTACAAGGTACCTCTTTCACCATTACTTTATTCAATATATCTATCCTTTTGACCCAAGTCATTTGCAGCTTAACAAAAAAACCTTGCACCCTCCCTAAGTCCTATCGAGACTACGACCCATAGTGAATTACAATGCTTGGCCATCCAACAAGGAATCATCACATACCAAGAGCTCACTTGAGAGTCTAATCTTATTGCTTATGGACTCAGCCCTTGCATTGAAGGTTCATTTTAATATTTTTGTTGTTTCTTAACTTCACAGAACATTCTAACTTTCTTAACCCTTAATTTTAGGTATGTCATGCCTAGTTGACCTTGACAACCTTTGCCTACACGCATAAGACAAGAAGAAATGCGGGGAATCTTCGAACAAAAGAAGACGGTCTCCTCATCCCCTATCTACCACTACTCAGGAGATGCCCCCTCTCGAGGTCCCTTGTGTCCTTTCCTCTCAACCAGCCTTAATGTATGCCATCCATGACTTCTTTGTTTCAGTTGGCACCATGCACTGGGCTCTTCCACCTCAAGATCGAGAAAAATTAAGCCTTATGATGCCAGAGGTTCTAAGCTCTTCTCTTCACTATGAAACCTTCTAAGTATATCTTCCTATATGTTCCTTCCATTTCTTACTCCTTCACTATGTCTTTTGCACCTTAATTGTTTGACCCATCCTTCTTTTCAGATTTTGCCATGAGCTTACCCCTTGACAAAAAAATTGGCATGATGCACCAATATGTCCTCAAGAACAGAATAGTGCCCAAGAGCTTGAGAAAGGAGCCACAGAGAACATTGCTAGTATCAAGGTGCTGGAGGAGCACTTGGAGAGAGAGACTTTGGAAGCTAGGTGAGCTAGTGTGGAAGAGTACGAAACTTCAAAAGAATAAAAGAAAGCCTTTACTAAATATGCTTGTTGTATTTATTAGAGATCAAGTTGAAACAAAGTACCCTGATTTGGATGTTTGTGGGATAAGCTCTATTGGGTACTAATGGTTAGTCATACCTCTTCACCTTTGGCATTGAACTTGAGGAGGAAGGCTGCTAGACATACCCATCGAAGGACAATTGTATCGACGATCTTTAATTCTTCCTTATTTAAGGTGTTCTGGGGCAATGGAAGCTAATCCTGTGTTAAGGGAGGTTCATTTGGGGATTTGTGGAAACCGCCTTGGGGTAGAGCTTTGTCTTATAAGACCTTACGCCAAGGATACTACTGGCCTAATGTTAGGCTCTTGAGTAGCTAGACATTGCCCAGCACATGACGTGGACAAACCATGTGCCAACGTGACAATTTGAGATGACCTGTCATGGGTTGTCTCGATACTTGTTGGTTGGTTAAACTATGTTGCTGTAGAAGCGAAGTTGCCTACTTGATATGGTCAGAGGGATGAATATGGTTGGGGCCATGGTCTTGACAAGGTTGCTTATAGTGGCTAGTTTTAATTAACATGGTTGGATGGTTAACTTGGTTATGTCAAGTGTCCCAGTGACATTTGTTGCTGTTGGGACGTAGATAAGTCGTGGGTAAGGGGAAACCATGCTAGACACTAGTGTTGACTCATGGGAGTATATAATGTCAATGCCAATTGATTTCAGTGTTGACATGTTGAACGTACAGGGCAGTTACTTGGTTATTTATCCTTGCATGGCTGGTAGACTGGCTTGGTTAGTGGGTAAGTTTGTGGGTGGACATGTTTTTAGCCATTTACTTGTAAGCATAACTTGTTGTAGCCTTGTTGGCAATTGCTAGTTAAGTACAACACAACCTAGGCAGTTGGGTTTGTCAATTGTAGACCCTAGGCAGTTGGGTGTGTCAACTGTGCATCTATTTAACGAGTGGGTTGCAAGGGGCATGGGGATGGATGAATTGTGTGTTTTCCTGCACATGTTAGAGTGTACTTCCTTGCCTTTGAATAAGAGAAAGGTTGGTGGTAGGACAACCTTTGGTAGCAATTGATTACTTCACCCAATGGGTAGAGGTCGAAGCTATGGCAAAAATCACTAAAAGGCAAACACTGAATTTCTTTTGGACTTTTGTAGTTTGTAGGTATGGGGTTCCAAGGGATCATCACTGGTCACAAAAAGTAGTTTGATAATAGCAAGTTCAAGAAGCTTTGTCCTGATTTAGCAATTGATGGGGATCAACATGCCCTACCTATGTCATTTTTAGATTTTGTGACATGTGGACGGCCTCCCGATGTCCACATTTCCTTTTCCGACATGATGACATGTGGACAACCTCCCGATGTCCACATCAGTTCATAATTGTTTGTAGATTTTGAACGAATTATTTGAAGACTTGTTTTCAAGACTTTTCAGTGTGAGAAAGACCCGAGTAGAGGTGCCGAAACAAGTCCGAGTTCAAGACCTATGTGGGCCCCACATAGTCTTGTGGGCTCCACACGGAAATGGGCCTTCCTTTGACATTTGTTTTATATTTAATTTGTAATCTTGTAAGACAACTTGCTTGCTTGCATGTGGATGTCTTAAGAAGTTGTGTGTGTTGTAACTTGTGTTAGTATTTAATATGTCTTGTAAGTTGGAACCTTTATTTTGTTAGTAACTTGTAAGAGTAATTAATGTGTCTAGTAAGTTGCTGTCTTTATTATTTGTGTCCCCCATGCTTGTGTGTGAATTGTTAGCTGTTTAATGTCCTTGTCCCCCCATGCTAGCTAACCTTGTTAATGCTTTGTCCCCCCATGCTAGCTATATAAATCCCTTCATTGTAAGAACAAAAGCCAAGTTTTAAATATAGAATATCAAAGGAATTTCCTTTTGTTGAAGCTTGTTAGCTTTGTCCAATCCTTGTGATTGTGTAGTGAGAGGTTACGTCGTTCTCCTCGGAGATTAGGTGGTGAGAGACCACTATTCTCTCCAGCGACTCCATCCCTATCCCACCTTCACGACTTCACTCCATCACCTACACGGACATCACCAAGTTAAACCCCAAGGCCACCAATCCATCATTTCATTTGTTGCATGCATATCCGTATTTCAAAGTGTGCACAAAGAACTTCAGACGAGTTCTAACTATCCTCCAACGCATCCACACGACCACACCAAAATACCCCCCCACACGGCCACTTCCCCTCCATTACATTGCTGCGTTCGTCTCGGTGTTTCAAAGCTTGTTCCAAGGACTTTTTTGGCGCGGTCTAAGACTTGTGTTGAACAACGTAAAGTATCCATAGATTGTCGTGGTAACTTAAGTTTCTGTTTGAACCCTTGTTATATTTTACAACCCCTGCTATTAATAGACCTTAGTTTCAAATTCTGCACTTTCATATTTGATAAGCCCTTTGCCTGAAATTCTGAATTCCAAAACTTGAATAGCATATTTGAATCCTTAGACTTTCAATATTACTACTTGCTAGTCTAAATCAACTGTGGAATACTGCTATGCTAAACACAAAACTTATTTCTTGAAATATTGAAATAACTTCTTTGTTGCATATAACTTGATTCCTTTGTGAAAGAACTCTTGGGACTTATTTCAGAACAGCGTCATACACCTTTTCAAAATCCCAAAACATGTGAAATGTCCTTTGGTTTATTGTGTTTATATTCAGATAATTGAATTCTTAATTTAAAGTGTATTGAGTGTATGTGCTTGTGAGGGTTGAACCTAAGGACTAGGCCACCTTTTCCTGTCCTACATCATCTTGGTATTAGAGCCTAGGTTAAAATAGGCTAAACCCTCAAAGTCCCATTTCCTTAGCCCACAAGATTTTAGTTTCAAACTGAAACAGCTGTAGGATTTTGCCCATAATAGTCCACCTATATTCTGAATTTTGGATATTTAGAACTTAGTTTGGTTAGGTTTACACTTGACCCTACTTTGTGTGTCCAAACACCATTCCAAGGGCTTCCCTAGTGTGTTCGAATCCTTCCCCAACCCTAGGATGTCTACTCAAGTCGGGAATCCTTATCTAGGTCAAAGGATTATTGTTGAGAGAGAGCCACCTATGCATCCTAGAGAAAGACCTCCCCTCCTTCCACAAAGGCGAGTGAATCGTCAAGATGACTTTGCTAAGAGACCCCACATCATGAGTCGTATGCCCAACATTGGAATGATGAGGACTATGACGTTGATGACTTTCACATTAGGAGACCTTATCGTAGGGACCATCGTGATCCTTACAAGGATGTAATGAGGATAGAAACCCCCACATATGATGGGCAGATGGATCCTAAAGTCTTCCAAGATTGGTTGACTAGGATCCTATTTTGATTGGTGTAAGATGATTGACCCTCATCGGGTTAAGTTTGCAAAAATGAAGTTAATAGGACAAGCAAGCTCCATTAGATGAATGTTGAGAGGCAGGAAGTAAGATTAGATCATAGACACATTGAGCATTGGGATCTAATGAAAGATAGGTTCAAGGAGAAGTATGTACCCCTTAGTTATAGAGAGCACCTTATAGATCAGCTTTACAGCTTGCGTCAAGGTAGCATGACTGTTTCAGAATGCATGAGTCAATTCGATGAGTTGTCTATAAGATGTGGTGTCTATGAGACTATTAGTCAGCAGATCTCCTGATTCTACCAAGGATTAAAGCTTGAACTGAGGAGAAAACTGTTCCCCCATCACATTGAGTCCCTTGAATAGGCCTATAATTTAGCTCATGATTTTGAGCAAATGACTAAAGGGCCCATGGGAAAACGGTTTGATACCTCTTCAAATGAGTCATACTCTCGAAAGACACAGAGTTATGACAAGTCTTGACCAGTGCAATCAAGTCAAGTCTCCTCCCGAGGGAGTAATTCTAGAGTCCAACAATCTATGGACAAAGGAAAAACACCTATGATTGGATCCTCTCGCCAGAGTTTTGGTAGCGTAGTGTACTTCAGGTGCCATAAACAAGGACGCTTTTCCAAATGATGTCCCACTAGAAACTTGGCGCTTGAAAGGGAAAATAGTGAGAAAAAGAAGAAGGAAAAGAAAGAAACGAGTGGAGAATCCTTGAAAAAGTTGTGTGAGTAGGAAAGTCAAGATACACTGGTAGTGAATATGGTTGTTACTAAGGAGACTAAAATACCCCCTCTTGAGAAGGAAATACCACTAGGAGTATCATCCCTACCTTCTAAGTTTAAGGATGTCATCTTTGAGCCACCTAGTGAGTCATCTCCTATGAGAGACAATCAACATGTCACTGACCTTGTTCCTTATTCATCTCTGCCTCATTTATCACATCATAGAGTGAACTCAATAGAACATGAGGAGTTGAAACAAGTGAATAAATTAAAGGAACATGACTTTGTTCAAAAGAGTTTAGGTCCACTTGCCTGCCCCACTTTCCCTAATCCCGATGATGATAACACTTTGAGCACATGCATCGATAATAGAGCAACCAACAAGATTGTCAATACCATTGTTTCCAATAGAGATGTACAACTCATAGGTTACTTCTTGAAAGCCTTGTGGACTATGTTAGGCACCAAACTTAAATGTCCCAATGCTTATCACCTGCAAACCAATTGGCAAGTTGAAGTAGTGAATAGGAGCCTTAAGGACCTACTGAGATGTAACGTAGTTGAGAATACCCTAGCTTGGGATTTATACCTTCTTGTTGTCAACTTTGCATTCAGTAGTTCAGTGGATAGGACCACATGCCCATTTTAGGATATCACAGGATATAGTCCTAGAAAGCCTGCAGATCTTATTCCACTACCTAAGTCTAGAGTGAGTGAGCTAACTGATGCTTTTGTAAAGCATATACACAATCTACACTCTGAAATAAGAATAAAGGTTAATTTTAATTTTGAACATTATAAATCTCGTGCTGATATACATTGCATGTTGAAAGAATTTTCAAAGGGTGATATGGTTATAGTCCGTATTCGTCTTGAGCAGATTCCTATAGGAAAGGTAAGGAAGTTACATGCTAACAAGATGAATCATTTCAAAATTTTTAGAAAAACTAGTTCTAATGCTTACATGCTTAATATTCCTGTTGATTTTAGCATAAGCAATGTTTTTTATGTTGAAAATCTAACCCCATTTCTTGTAGCATCTTCTTTTGTGAAACCTTCAAATTCTAACCCTGCAGGTGACCCCACTCCATTTCCCACTCCTCTTGAACCTGAAACTTGAAATTGCCTTGGCCTCTATCCTTACCCATGCCCAAGAACCTTGATGTAATCTTGGATGACAAGACAAAGTTCAAACAAGCATGGATCATACTGGAAGTACTTGGTCAAGTGGAGAGGTGAGCCACTTCTTGAAAGGAGCTGAAATTTTAAGGAAGACCTCCTTCATCTTAACCCGGAATGTTAGTCCCAGTACTTCACCTTTGATTCTTCGGAGAAGAATTCTTTTGGGCCCAGGAGAGATGATAGGGATCACCATGCCCTACCTATGCCATTTTTCAAATGTTGTGACATGTGGACAGCCTCCCGATGTCCACATTTCCTTTGCCGACATGATGACATGTGGACAACCTCCCAATGTCCACATCGGTTCATAATTGTTTGTAGATTTTGAACGAATTATTTGAAAACTTGTTTTGAAGACTTTTCAGTGTGAGAAAGACCCAAGTAGAGATGCCGAAGCAAGTCCAAGTTCAAGATCCATGTGGGCCCCACATGGTCTTGTGGGTTGCACATGGCTCCATTGGGCCCCACACGGAAGTGGGCCCCTCTTTGACTTTTGTTTTATATTTAATTGGTAATCTTGCAAGACAACTTGCTTGCTTGCATGTGCATGTCTTAGTAAGTTGTGTGTTGTAAGTTGTGTTAGTATTTAATATCTTGTAAGTTGGAGCATTTATTTTGTTAATAACTCCAAGAGTAATTAATGTGTCTAGTAAGTTGGTGTCTTTATTATTTGTGTCTCCCATGCTTGTATGGGAATTGTTAGTTGTTGAATGTCCCCCCCCATGCTAGCTAACCTTGTTAATGCTTTGTCCCCCCACACTAGCTATATATATCCCTTCATTGTAAGAACAAAAGCTAAGTTTTTAATATAGAATATCAAAGGAATTTCCTTTTGTTGAAGCTTGTTAGCTTTGTCCAGTCCTTGTGATTGTGTAGTGAGAGACTACATCGTTCTCCTTAGGAATTTCCTTTTGTTGAAGCTTGTTAGTTTTGTCCAATCCTTGTGATTGTGTAATTCTCCTCGGAGATCAGGTGGTGAGAGACCACTATTCTATCCAGCGACTCCATCCCTATCCCACCTTCATGACTTCCCTCCATCACCTACACAGCCATCACCAAGTTACAACCCAAGGCCACCAATCCATCATTTCATTTGCTGCATACATATCCATATTTCAAAGTGTGCATGAAGAACTTCAGACGAGTTCTAACTATCCTCCAACGCATCCACACGGCCACACCAAAATACCCCCCGACACGGCCACTTCCCCTCCATTACATTACTGTGTTCATCCTGATGTTTCAAAGCTTGTTCCAAGGAATTTTCTGGCGTGGTTTAAGACTTGTGTTGAACAACGTCAAGCATCCATAGATTCACATGGTAACTTTAGTTTCTATTTGAACCCCTATTATATCTTACAGTCTTTGCTATTACTAGACCTTAGTTTCAAATTCTGCACTTTCATATTTGATAAACCCTTTGCCTGAAATTCTGAATTCCAAAACTTGAATAGCATATCTGAATCCTTAGACTTTCAATATTACTGCTTGCTAGTCTAAATCAACTGTGGAATACTGCTATGCTAAACACAAAACTTATTTCTTGAAATATTGAAATAACATCTTTGTTGCATATAACTTGATTCCTTTGTGAAAGAACTCTTGGTACTTATTTCAGAACAACATCATACACCCTTTCAAAATCCCAAAACATGTGAAATGTCCTTTGGTTTATTGTGTTTATGTTCGGATAATTGAATTCTTAATTTAAAGTGTATTGAGTGTATGTGCTTGTGAGGGTTGAACCGTAGGACTAGGCCACCCTTTCCCATCCTACATCAGCAGTTGATTTTTGTTACTTGGTAAAATATTCATAGAGTAATGGGAAAGTAGAGAACATGAACTGAACCATCCTCCATGGATTGAAGACGGATGGATGTTGCACAAGGACGATGGGTGGATGAATTGGTGATAATCTCATGGCTTACCATTATACTAATAGGACAACAATAGGCGAAACTCCATTTAGATTGGCCTTTGCAGTTGAAGCAATGATACCAACCGAGAATAGGTGCACCAACTTTGAGAGTATTGCATCAGAGGAGGGTGGTAATGAGGACAAGCATAGAGCGGAAAAAGATTTTCTTGAGGAAAATCGGGAGCAGACTGGTATCCCCACAATAGCTAATTAGCAATAGATTGCGAAGTACTACAATGCAAAGGTGAAGTTTAGGGTCTTCAAGCTAGGAAAGCTTCTCTTAAGAAAGATGAATGCATCGTCTAGTGAGCTTGGGGTGAAGAAACTTTAACCTAATTGGGAGGAACAATATCTGGTGACTCAAGAAGTTAAACTGGGCACTTACAAGCTTGGTGATATGAATGGAAGGGAGCTACCACGTACTTCGAACAATTTTGATTTCAACTCAAATTTAGAAACTCCAAAAGTATGAAAATTTCAACAGAAATTTCGATTCTAAGTTGAAAAAATAATGGAAATCAGTAGTAAATCATGGAATTCTTTTATGAAACTTTAGAAATGGTTAATAGATGTAATAACGTAAGTTTTAGGACTAATATATTGCAAATTAAATACATCTATGCTGTATATGAGGTGGAAAAGTTGTAATATAATTTGTGTATGAGATAATGTGCATTAAAATTATTTAGTTAATACAAATGGAATTTCTAAATCATTTAAATATTATTTATTATACAAATAATGATATTAGACATGAATGCTTAGATAAAAAAATGTTGTTGCAAGTTTAATTTTTCATATAATTTCAAGATCTCTTGTAATAATATTTTTGTTTCAATAAAAAATGATATAAATTAAGAGAGAAATTTCTCTTTGCTCCTAAATCTCTCATTTGAATTTTGAGGAAATTTTGTTCTATAGTTAAAATTTCGACAAGTTTTGCAAAAATGTACCTTCAATGTGAGCTAAGTCCATAAGCAATGAGGTTAGACTTGAGTGAGCTTTTGGTAAGTGACGATTCCTTGTTGGGTGGCCAAGTGTTGTAATTCACTAAAGGTTGCAACCTCGACAGGACTTAGGGATGGTGGAAGGTTTCTTTGTTGAGTTGCGGATGAAATGTATTAGAAAGATAGATTTATTAAATAAAGTAATGGTAAAGGAGGTACATTGTAAAGGTGTAGACCAAGTTAAAGGGCCTTCAAAACAAAGGGTGCCTAAAGCAAAGAAGAAATGATTCTTCTGTCCATGAAGATAAGAAGGACCAATGGAGAATACTTTACTCCTTGAATGGCTTGTGAAGTACCACTATCCAGTCTCATTAGGGTGTCTCCTTAATTGAAAGCAAGCTCGAAAAATTCTTTGGCATGGTTTGTGACCCTAGTGGAGAAGTATGGAAGCAAAACATACCAAGGTTAACCAAGAGTTTGGGGCTAATTGACATGGGAAATATGGAAAAAATGCAAGACATCTAAATAAAAGGGGTGTGAGAGAAACTTAGCCTTGCCTGAAAGAAGTCTTCATACAGACATGTTTCACCTTTGTGAGGATGATAGGATCAGGCAAGCGTATGATGACCTTAGGAGGAATGCGTAGGTAGACCGCAAGTGAATGAGGTTCTCTCTCATGAGGGAACATGCTTTGCCCATTGCGTTGGAAGGATTGGTATTATGGGACTCATCTTGAGGAGAGTATGTTTGGTAGCAAGGTTAAAAATGCAAAGCTAAGTCTAAATTAGAAGATTGGCGATAGAAAAGATGGATCAAATTGTGTAGTTATACAATTCACAACTAATCATCATAGCAACAATTGAAGAACACCTTGAACATTCAAAGAATTTTTGAAGAATGTTCGAAAATCATTTGAAGAATGTTCGAAAATTATTTACAGACACATGAAGAAATCGAAGGAAAAGGAAAGGTGGAAGAATACCTTAGAAGATCCTTTTTTGATGTCCAATGTTTTGGGATGAGGAGAATGGGAATGGAGAGGGTTGTTATAAAGGGGATTGAAGGCCCTAGTGTCACGGGCCGACTATTTTCACACCTTTGTGAAAGGGCCGTGCGGCGCTAGCTAAAGCACTCTTGCTTAACTAGCCAGCCTATTGTTTACCAACATTCATACATAAAACACTTTCATTAGCATTCAATCAAATGACAGTGGAAATAGTAAGCATTCATGAAAGCAGTGGCAAGCAAGCAGTAAACATTGAATCTACTCAATTCATTAACAGCACCTCCGTTGACAATGTGTGTTTAGCGAGGGAGGCAAGTAGGCTAAACATGTTGACAATAGCTAGTGAGTTTTACAATGACTGATGAACACTCACCCTCCCCTAAAGAGGTTTTTATGTAATTATCATCCTGACACTAGGAAACATCAAAGTGACCGAGGAGTCATACTACCTTATTTGGCATACAAATAAACTTCTAGCAAAAAATAACTCTACACTAGTATTTACATGATGGAAACCTATCCCAAGTATACGAGACAAGCGGTCACATGCAAGCATAATGCCCTGAACAAGCTTAGCTTGTGACACTCCCCCACTTATGTGGTTGACGTCCTCATAGACTTTTGCAGTAGGTACACTTCTACTTTTTCCACAAACGGTTGTATATCTTCCGCAAAAATCCTGCTGATTTCTTTGTCATCAAGGCATTTCCACTTCACTAGGAACTTCTACCGCTTCTTCCTTGATGATATGAACTTTCTGTTTGCAAGGATCTCTTCAACTTCACGTCTGTCAGGTTGCGCTGTCTTCAACTCTACTCTGTTGGGATAACTTCTGCTCTGATCATCGGTGTCCGCATTGAACAGCTTGAGGTAGCTGACATGAAACTGTGGTCTTCTCACCTAATCTGCCCACTTCTTCATCTTCTTAGAAGCTTTCTCCAGATAGGCTCGGGCAAACTCTGCATTCTGTCTCCATTCTCTAGTGAAGATGTATGCCTTGGGACTCTTTTCTCTGTGCGGCTCACCCACGATGTGAGGTAATAGCGGCTACTGGCCTGTAACAAGCTCAAAAGGGCTCTTGTTGGTTGTTGAGCTCCTTTGGTCATTGCCACCGAACGGAGCCACATCAAGTAGTTGCACCCAATTCTGGTTGTCGTTGACGAAATGGCACAAGTACTTTTCCAGTAGCTCTCTGAATCTCTTCTTCTGTTCGTTTATCTGTCGGTGAGAACTCAAAGAGATGTCAAGATGTGACTTAAATATCTTGAAAAATTCTATCAAGAAGTTATCAGTGAACATTAAGTCTCGGTCACAAACAATAATTTGGGGAACACCCCAATGTTTCACAACATTCACAAGGAACAATTGTGCCATCTCCTTTGCCAAACAGTACTTTGGTGCGGCCATGAACGTACCATACTTCCTCTGCTCCCCCTTGTCTTGTTGGCAAGTGAGACAAGTCTGGGTATAATCACCCACATCATCACACATGTGCGGCCAATAATACCTCTCCAGTAGTCCTATCATTGGAGTCATTCTTCGTGAATACCCCTTAACGAACTTCTTGTAATAGCTAGTAAGACCAAGAAAGGAACGCAACTCCTTCACTGTCGTGGGGATCTTCCATTCTTGAATCATCCTTACCTTTTTCATACCCCTTCGGATACGACCTTGATCAACCACATGACCAAGGAATTTGTTGCTCCACTGAGCGAAAGAGTACTTCTCTTTCTTCACATATAAATTGTTTCCCCTCAGCCTGTCGAACACCTTCTGTAGATGCTCTTTATGTTTCCTCTGAAACAACACCAATGCTCCCAAGGTGCTTTGGAAGGGCAAACACATCTCGCTTCCAATTCATCAAGTTGTTTCTCCAACTTATCTCTAGAGGCGCTATCCAACATGGCCCTTTAGAAGGTGGTTTCACTCCTGGCAACAGCTCAATCTCATGCTCTACAGTCTGTCGTGAAAGCAAATTGTGAGGCAGCTTATCCGAAAACACCTCCTTGTACTCATCCAACACTGCTTGGATGGTCGTAGGCACTAGCGCTTGGCCTACTTGTTCATCTGCTCATCCTTTCTTAATCCCTCATTTGGGAAAGAATTGGGCCTTGAGCTCTCTCTTCAAGTCTGCCCAACTATCCACTACACAGCGTCCAATTTCAATTTCATTGTACTTGGTACGCCACCACAGTTTGGCGACACCAACCAAGTACATGGTCGCAGTATCCACTTTTGCCTGTTTTGAGGTCATCCTCACAGCGCGAAAGTACTGCTCCACATCAAACAAGAAGTTCTCCAACTCCTTTGCATCACGGGCACCCTCATACGTCTTGGGTTCTGGTACCTTGATCTTGCTAACTCCCGGAGTGTTGGAATTCCCCATAGCTAAAACCATCAGATTCACCTTTGCATCCAGATTAGCCATCCGGGCCTGCAAGTTTCCAGTGTGGTAAAGGTCCTTTGACATTTCACTTGTCAAACTTGCTTGATGCTGTTGTGATCCCATCACTTCATCAACAAGTCCCCTCCGTTGGGCCATCTCGTTGGCCACATTGTTGGTTGTTTCTTCAACCTGTGCTTCCAGCGTGCTGATTCTCTTAGCATTGTTTTGTGCCATGGTCACTCACCAAAGCTTTCCAAATCCCACAACGAAGGCAATCAAATTCACGTAGCAAATAACCTTTGCTTTGATACCAAGTGTCATGAGTCGACTATTTTCACACCTTTGTGAAAGCGCTGCATGGCCCTTTCAGAAAGGTGTAAAAATAGTCGGCCCGTGAAGGTGCGCAAATTTGAAATCACCTTGAAAAACTATCTCACGTGCTATTTTAAAAATTTTGGTTGTATTGATTGTTGCATGTGATCCTAGGGATGTTGGGATATGGGGACGCTCCAAAAGAAAAATGCTGCCAAGGATAAAGCATCCTTGGTGACTACCTGGGCAAAGGTTGAAGAAAAGTAGGCCATTCCCGTCGACTGGTGACGGTAACCTTGGGAAATGACCCTAAAGAGAAGCCCACCCCAACCAGTAGGATTGGTTTGGCAACCTTGGGAAATGCCGTTGTTGAAAAAGCCTTTGTCGTTGTTAAGACGAGGAGGGTAACCTTGGGAAATACCCCTAAAATATTAATTAGAATATCAAAGGACAATAGAACGAAGCTGGGGCGGGGTGTTAGGATCACTTTGACCTTGAGAATCGAGAACCCCAAAACCTACGAACTGAGGTCTCTACCTCATTAGAGTTTAATAGGTGGGACCAAAGAACCAAGGTCTTTACCTTATTACGGTAAAACTAGGGGGTTTAATAGTCACCTCAGACCTAAGAGCTAAGAGCTGAAATCTCAACTCCAAAAACATCGGAGGACCAACATGGTTAATTGATTTGAGGACTCACCATGGTACAATTTACAACAAAAAGAAAAAAAAAGAGCTTGGGTCGAAGACTCGAGGACCTTAGTATTTAGACTTGAGGATTCACCTCAGAATTTAAACTTGAGGACTGACCTCAATAATAAGAAAAATTAAGATGCAATTTTAAGTCACCTGTACAAGCTAACAATTTTTAATGTGTTCAAAAAGTTCTATAGTGGAGGCATTGAATACAACATGTGGGTCACTGCCAACTTTGTTAGAAATGAGTCATGGGATGAATTTATTATAGCTCCCCCTAAATTAACTTCTTGAAAAAAAGGTTGTACAATGTTATAGGCATATTGTTGGCCATGCAATTAATATATTAGGTGTGGATTTTTGTTAGTTGCTCAGTGTATAGGAGACAAAGCTGAGATCACATCTCGGTTTTAGAAGACGAGGATTTGACTTAATGAAGTTGGTTCGAGGCGTTATTTATATTCCCAGGCTTGAGAAAATAATTGAAAGTTAGGGAGTCGTGGTATTTGATGTGGAAAAAAAGACATCTTTATTGAAAAGCCGAAGGGTCAAGGAAGGTAGTTAAGCCTAAGACCCTTCTTTCATGGATGGAAGCTACAAAGACTAAGAACAGTAAACTTGTGGAATTTGGCTCTTTCCTTAGCCTAGCAGCAGTGGGTTACGGAAAATTCAGTTGGAGGGGAGATTTGGGCTTGGAAAGGCATCAGAGCCGCAAAGGAAAAGTGAAAGACTTTGAGCCTCATCCCTCGCACCATCTTTTGGTGTGCTTGGAAAGAAAGAAATAAGAGAGCATTCACTTCATCTAATTTGCTTCAGACCTGCAAAGACCAATGGATTGCTGCCATCTTCTGCTGGTTTAGTGGGAAAAGTGTTAATGATCATTTTGTAATCCTTGGTGTTTGCGACACTCTTCAGAGTGGTTGATGTTTTGTACCATGGGTTGGCATCCCCTTGATGCCTTGCTAATATATATATTTCTTGCTGATAAAAAAAAAAAAAAAAACCTAACAGTAGTAACTGATGAGTGATGTAACTTTTCCCTAATCAATGAGAGACCTTAATTGTGAGGGCTTCTCATCTCTAGGAGATCTTGCCTATAAAAGGGAGAAAAGTTATCTTGGCCAGCTACGCAGGCATTCTTACACTCACTTTATTGTTGCCAACTTCGAGTTTCTTCTCTCCTATGACTTAGGTATCGGAGTGCTACCTTGGAGTACACCACAGGTCCTCCAAGCATTGCCTTGTTCATCTTTGCAAGTATTCAATTGTGGTCCATTTTTTTATGGCAACCATTTACTTCCAAACTTATTTTTTTCCAATGGTCTTGTTTTCTATTAAAAGAAATGGAGCCAAAGACTACTATTTTTTCTACACAATACAAATATCTCTTTTCATGAGAAATTATAATACTTGGCTAAATACATATTAATATCAAGAATGGAGAAACTTCCATTCATGATCAGCTGAGATATAATATTTTGAAAGGGTTGCCAACAAGCTGGCTTCATTTTTTTATCCATGTTTGTATCATAATGCAAGTATTATTTATCGAGTCTAGGATTAATGCATATGCATTTCCTTGTCCTGATATACCGATTGATTTTAAGTTTATTGTCAGCATATTTATCTTTTCTTCTTGCATCTTTTTCTTCCTGTTCTTTCAAATTTCAGGAAGAATATTAAGTCGCAATGGGATACATGATCCTTTTTTAAAAATCATTTTAGAAACAGATAATCTCTTGAGTCTTAACCAACCAAAGTTTTTGAAGGAACCAACTTGATTTTATGGTTTATGGGAAATATTTGTTTTAAATTTTTTTCATATTGCATGAGTATTCAATGCATACATCTTAGTTGCATATGATGCTATAACCATTTGTTCAAGTGACAGTCATCTGCCTTTTTGGGTTACTTATTCAAAACACACACACAAGCGCATAGAGAGAGTTTAATAATGCATGGGAAGTTTAACCTTGCATGTGGCATGCATACAGGACTTAAATTTTGGTTGCCATGGGTATGGTTTGAAGCTTGTTTTCAAGACCAAGCTGTATTGATCTTGAAGCTTGCATGGGGCATGCATACAAGACCTAAATTTTGGTTTCCATGTGCATGGTTTAAAGCTTGTTTTTCAAGACCAAGTTGTATTGGGTTCTACATCCATTTGTTTGGAGCATTGTGATTTTTCCTTGAAGACTCCTCACATGATATGACAATATACATGGCTACTCTCCCCAAGCATGCAAGAACATATTTGCAAAGTCATCCTTTGGTGACAAATACATAGATATTGAATAGTTGATTGGTCATTATGCAACTTTGATCTATAAGAAGGAGCAGTGACTCATGATCATGTAAGAAGTAGAAGAAAAGGAAAGGGTGAGTTTTTTGGAGTGTAAGTTCAAGCCAAAAAGAGGGAGTTTTGTATGAGTTTGCCTTAGGTTCTTCTACTACACTTTTCTTCTCGAGTTAGAAAAGGGTTTGTGGATTTTCACAAATTGTGGGAGAGAAGTATTAAATTCTCTTGTTGTATTTCTCCACATTTGATGGTAACTAAGCGCTTGCCCTTGGGCATGGCTCTAGTGCTGAACAACATAAATATTTTTGTGTTGTAGTTTAATTCTCTTTTATTTATTGCAATTTTATCTTGTGTCTTTGCTAATTGTGGTGTGGGTTATCCTTGTGGCCTAACGAAGTTGTATCAGATCTACAACTTTTCATTGATTAGGAATTTGATGGAATTGCTTGAGAGGAATAGTTGGAGAAGGTTGCAATCAATCTTTTTAAGGCTGACAAATTAGATGGCAAAAAGAACTTCAAAGTATGGGAGTTAAAGGTCCATAATATTTTTGGTACTACTTAAAGCAACCCAAAACCTAGCTCGGTAAGGGAAAAATGACCAATGATGATTGGGAAGAAATGGACATGAGAGCAGTTTGTACAATCTGTTTGTGTCTATAAGATAATATCATATTCAATGTAAAAACTAAGAAGACAACCAATGATTTTTGGGAAAGATCGAAAAGTTTGTATGAAGTTAAATCTCTCTTTAATTAGATTCTTTTGAAGAAGAATCTTGACTCCTTGAAGATGAGCGAAGGCACCAAAGTTTCGAATAACTTGAATGTTTTCCACAAGCTGCTGTATCAGTTAGAAGTATTGATGTGATATTGTAAGATGAAGACAAGATGGTGATGTTGCTTTGCATGTTGTTGGATAGCTATGGTAGTCTAGTCATTACCTTCAATTACTCCAAGGAAAACTAGCTCAAATTGGAAAATGTGTTAGACTGCATTATCATTCAATGAACTATGGAGCACTGCTGCTGTAAAGAGTTTTTGTTTGGGGGAAATGAAGCTCTTGTTACTGGAGGACAATCAGGTGAACATGGGGCATCATTAGGAAGCCATTCAAAAAACCAGAATCATAGAATTGTTTGCTGGCATTGAGAAAAGAAAGGGCATGTCAAGAAGGAATGCTAATATAGAAAGAATCAAAACAGTAGATATAGGAACAAAGCAAATTAAGTATAAGAATCTACTGTCGTTAGCAATGACAGTAAAGTTTATGTTATCAATGAAGGTTCTTTTTCTTGTGAAAAATGAATTCTTGATAGTGGTGTTACTCTTCATGTGTGCTTACATAGATTACGGTTTGATTCTTGTGATATATGTGGAGATAGTTTTGTGAAAATGGGAAACAACTCAAAATCTAAAATGGCGGGAACTGGTAGTGTCAAGATAAAAATGTGTCATGGTATTGTGGGAACTCTTGAAAATATTATGCATGTATTGAACTTGAAAGAAATTTTGATATTGCTCTCAAAATTAGATTCGAGAGAGTATAAGTTTATCAGTCAAGGTGGTTTTATCAAAATATCAAAGGGTGCATTTGTGTTGATGAAGGGATACAAAACTTGTACAACCTTATTGGTGCCACATTGATGAAAAATAGGCTGTTCAAGTGCATGGAAAAAGATCCAAAGAAGTGAAAGGTGATTGGAGCAACAAACTGAACTATTTTCAATAGAAAGGGATAGGTCATGTCATGTGGAGCTACCCTATATTTCAAAGAAAAAGAAAAGGGCGTCCCCTGGCTGTAAGGCTCCCCATTTCGCGAGGGTAAGGGGAGGGTCATCACCGTATACACAGCCTTATCCCTACTTTTAGACAGAGAGGCTTGGACTCAAACCCATGACCAACTGGTCACAAAGGAGCAACCTTACCTTTGGAAGTATTTCTAGGTGGCAAATGGTGGTTTTTATGTCAAGGTGGAGGTTATGGGCTTGGTGACAGCATCACATGTGCATGAGGTGGAGATTTGTTGAGTGTTGATCCATATCATGTGGTGGGACCCAAATTATTAAAAGAAATATAGAGAAGGGAGGCAGCTGCATGGGAGGTTGAACCTTGCATGAGGCATGCATAAAAGACTTCAATTTTGGTTCGCACAGGCATAGTTTGCTTTTCCAAGCTTGATTTCAAGACCAAGTTGTCTTGGATTCGTACATGCATTAATGAGCATGGTATACTCCTTACATAAGACAATGTGCACAGCTAGTCCTTATGAGCATGCAAGAACATATTTTTAAAGCCATGGCTTTGGTGATAAATACATAGCTATTGTTACAGGGTTATTTAGTAGGTGGTTGGTTATTATGCATGCTGGGTCTATCAATAGGAGTGATTTCTCATGGTCATGTAAGAAGAAGGCATAGAAGCAAAGAAAAGGGTGTGTGCTTCATGGAGTTTTAAGTTCAACCCAAAGAGAGGGAGCTTAAAAGGGATTCACATTGGGTTCTTCCTCATATGCATTTCTTATTTTGGTTAGAAAAGGATTTGTCGTTTTCACAAATTGTGGGGAGAGAAGTGTTAAAACTCTTTTCTTGTATTCTTTTCTACATCTTGACAGTAACTAAACTTAATGCCTAATCATGTAAATTTCTGTGTTGTGGCAGTTTAGTTTTCTTTTATTTCTTGCTATTTTATCTTGTGCCTATGTCAGTTATGATGTGGTTGATCCTTGTGACAAACATCATCGGGATGTAATGTGAGTGGCATTTTAAGAAGTTGACATTTGGCTGTTACATGTTAGTATTTGAAATTTTACATCCGATTAATTTAATGATATGAATGCTGAGCCAAAATGTGAAATAATACTCTTTATATTTGCATAATCAATATTCAGTTTGTCTACAGTGTTTGTCTTCATCAGCTCATGTCACTGCATATCAGAATGTAATCCTTGAACTGGAAATTTAGAAGCAAGATGGGCAAATGATTTGCAATTTAAAGTTCTTCCATATCAGACTCTCTAGTTTTAATGTCTAAAACTAGAAACAGCTTCAGAGCCAAAAAAAAAAAAAGCAAATTTAAAATCCTAGAATTTAGAAATTCAAGCTATTGTCTAGGGAAAACCCTTTTGGATGTGTAAATGCTGATGGCCAGGCTAAGCAATCAAAAGTACAAAAAAGCTCAAGAAAAAAACTCTACAAAAAGTTAGCTGGTGCCTTATTTTGTTTTGGAGTGTGTGTGTGTTCGAAGTTATGCTTCTGTGTGATTAAATGGTGAAATCTTCTTCAAGGTTTTGTAGCCATTAACACTTCATCTGTCTAATGCTCTTTTGGGAAAATGGAAGGAAAGGCTATAAAAAGGAAAATCTTATATTCCTGAGATTTGCACTTGACCATTCCTTGTCAAGATGAAGTCACGTCTGGCTGATCTATATTTTCCTGCTGAGTAATATGACTGATGAGCAGGTTAGTTAGCATTGGTTCTAGGAACTAATTGATTGTTTTGCCTGTACCTTTTTTGTTTTGATTGAGATTTGAACATTATACTAAACTGAGATAATTTGGTCACATCTATTGCTGGCACGTTTAGACTTTGGATTGGCTAGCTTTTTATCTATGCTCTGCTATTCAACAAAGTTGCTATAGAATCCTGGAATTGCAAATCATGACTCATGAGACTATTATTAGATCTAAAGTCTGTGTTCTATACTAAAATCAGTGATAATGGCTTTTGAATATAACTAAGCCGCAATTGAGTTGATAAATTTTAACTGTATGTGAACCAACATGTCTTGAATATAGTAGATTCTTTCTGTACAGACTCTTCTCCCCCCCGCGGCCCACCACTATCCTGTTCTGGTGATTGTAAACTGACTAATAGTGTTGAACGGGTATATAGTTTACTGTATTTGTCTCTTGCGTTAGTTTTGCTTATGTTTTAAGGAAATTAGGACACACAAGGATATTGAATACAATTGTCCCTTGGAATTATCGTATTACATTTGGAGCTAATTCTGTGAGTAAAAACAGGGGTCACCGTGTTTTTGTGTGCAATGGCTATTGCTGCACTTGGATCTCTTTGCCATTCTCCAAGTGTGATGCTTGCTAACTTCATTGCTACTCCAATAGAGTTGAGGTAAGTATATGTTCTACTGGAAAGATCCATCATTTGTTCATGCACTGTTAGTACGGACTGAAATAATTTTTTGGTGTTTTATTCTGATAGTAGCATGACTAATTTATTCTGATACATGTTTATTTTACTTCATCAAATCATCAATTAGTCGCACATATTATTGTCCAGTCATATGGGCAACTGGGTCTCTCAAGGGGATGATTAGGCTAAGATCAAGGGGAAAATCACTATTATAGTAGCAGGTCTTTGTTTCGTATGATGCATTATGGTCTAAAACATAGCTTCTTTTGCTCTTACAAGTTTCCTGCACTAGCTCCCCTTTTGGGCACACACTTAGCTTTTTATGTTCTGATTGTTCTTAACATATTCTTCTTTCTAGTCTGGTGGTTCCCTTCTTGCGCTTTGGTGAAGTTCTCTCTGGTGGACCTCATTTTCCATTGACTTCAGATGCCTTGAAGAAAGTGTTGACTGGTCAAGCTTCACATGAAATCCTTCTAAGTGTTGTCCATGTGGTAGGTAACTGAGTTGCTGCTTGTAAGCTTATAATCTCTCTCTCTCTCTCTCTCTCTCTCTCTCTCTCTCTCTCTCTCTCTCTCTAAATATAAATATAAATATAACCCCTTAAAAAGATAAAACATTTGCAGGCCTCATTTTATTTAACTTCTCTTTTGGTTAGAACTGGTGACTAGGAGAGTTGGATGACTTTCTAACTGTCTAGAAAACTACAGTCTTGAGGTTTTGTTTATAAGTCATTAAAGCAATAGGGAGGTTGTCAGCCACAAAGCTTGAAGAAACATGTGAGAAGCATGAGCTTCATTATAGTGAATTGGCTTTGCATTCATAGGAATTAGATGGAAAAATATTCTTCTCAACCACTGTCAGTGGTAGTCCTTTCTTTTGAGATAATATCACATCTATTATTTGACAGGGATGCTAAATATTGAAATTGTGACATTGATTGGACTTGAATGAAGCTTAACATAATAATCAGCCCGTTTGCCATTCTATACCTAATGTAGCGCAAGTGACATGCTGAGAAATTTGTTGGAAAATGCGTAAAAAGAAGGGTTTAGAAATATAAATCAAGTCTGCTTTCAGATAGAAAACCTGGAGGATAATCTCAATGATTACAAGGCCTTATAAGCATTATCTCTTTATATTTGTTTGATGTGTCATAGTAGTGGTGAACCTCATTGTCATCTATCCCTGCATTGCTTGTGATTTGATGTGTTTGGCTGGAGATTAAAGATTAGATCTTCGAGGATATACATTTGCCTTTGAGCCTGCTTTAATGGGCCACAGCTGTTTGTTTACATTATACATGGGCTTGGTTTTTATTGACCTCATGCTGGATATATCTTGTATATCTTCCCTCTAATTTTAAAGTTGAGTTTCCTTTATTTACTAAAAATGGTACATTGGCGAATGCTGCTTGTGAGTTGTGAGGAAATGAGCAACATTTTGTTGGCTGGAATATATCAAGTTTGATTGCAGTTAGTTCAAATTTCTGAAAGAACTGATGGGCATGCAAAATATTACACTATATAGCATCTTTCATAACACATATCATCATGTCAAGTAACAATTTGGCTAGTCTGCGATTTTCTTCCGAACTTCACATCTGAAATTTTGAAGTTTCTATGTCAAAGCTCTAATGGATATTTCCAATACCATTTCTATTTCATTGCCTATGCATGCATATATTTATCCCAAATCAATGAAAGTAGACAATTTGATTTTCTTTTGTAGTTGTTGGGGTGGCTCGTCGCTGCACCCTTTATTCTGGCATTGCTTTACATATCATTCTTGCCATGTTTCAAGCTTCTAGTCCACAAGTTCAGCAATGCCCCCCCTTTAAGCCCTAGGAAGCCGCTCCTTCCCGACATGGATGTGGAGCTCAAGGTCAGGGATGCTTAATTACTATTGAGCACATATTTTCTGTAATATTCATCCCAATAATAGGGAATGCATGTGATGCAGAAACTTGCTTTTTGTATATAAATTTCCCCAAGTTTAGTGCAAATGTCATGTTTTACATGCTTGTAAAATTCAATGTTGCAAAGGTTGTGCTTGTTGGAAGATGAAAGAACTGTGAGTTGCAAGAGATGTTGACTAGCAAAATTGTTTACAGATTGATGCTTTTTTCTCAGCTCATAAATCCTAGAACCTCCCACTCCCCCTCTTTTTCATCTTGACAAATGGTTCTATTATGTGCATTTAGGTAGAAGTATGAGATGAATTCTGTTTATGCTATGAGAGTTATTTTTGCACCAGTTAATATATCTAATTATCCATCCACTTAGATGGCCATGGGTACTGGAAACTCCACTATTGAATAAAAATTTTGAGCTTGAAGCTCGACTTAATATTTAACTCAAACACAAAATTGTTAAATTAAGAATTCGTTTTCCAGCTATTAAAACTTGATCTCAGAGCAATTAAGGTCAATTTAAATGCATGTAGGATCATAAAATTCATGTGCTATATATCACTTAGATAACATAAAAATAATTAAGTTATAGAACAAGTTGACTAAGTTCTCGTGACTAATGTCACAAAACTTTGAACTTGACTAAAGCTATTCGAGCAGTTTGAACTTGACTCTTTGGGTTAAAAATGTATTATGGGGGTTGTCAAAATTTTGTACAACAATCTGTCTAATCTAATCTGGTCAATGATGAGACGTGTAGAAACTTGAGAACATAAACTTTTTTCCCTCCTCAAAAAATAGTTTTAATTTTTATGTATTTTAAATAATTAGAAAGCACTGTTTTGTTTTCTTCTTTTTTAATAAAAACATTTGAAATTTTTAAAAGGGAGCTAATATTTTTAAAATTTTTAGAAAAAAATTAAAATTATAATTCTTAAAATGTGTTTTTTTCACAACAAAAGGTGTGCTTTCAATGTAATTGGAAAAGCATTCTATCAATTTATGTTAGAATCAAGTGGAAGGGAAAGATGGCATTGGGCAAAATAGTTTATTCGTGGAAATTTTTTTTTTTAATTTTTAAATAATTACAAAAACTCATCTTGTCTTTTAATTTTCAAGATTTGTAGAAAAAAAGTTGAAAAACGAATTTCAATTGTTTTCCAAATTTTTCTTTGTAAATATTGGAAATTTCAAAATAAGGCATTTATAACTTTTTAAAAAATAAGAAATAAAATATTTTCCTTAATTGAGCTTGCCTTAAAAAAAAAAAAAAAAACTCCAAATGGGAATTACAATTTTTTTTTTTTATAAAAAAATCCTAGTATTGTAGGTCCAAAATATAGAGAAAATATTATGCAGACGGTAAATAGTTTTGAATGGTTCACATAACATGGAATTTACATTTTTTGTTTTTTTTTTTTTGTATACACTGCCAAACACTAAATTATTCAATTTTAGGTTTTCATATTTGGAATTGTTACCTTTATGATTGAAGTTTTGACCTTGAAATTCTTGTCATTATTGTCAAGAAGTCAATTCCTTCAATTGATGATGGTGTTTGGTTGCTTATTATAATTTTATTAATTGGTTCATATACTAAATTGCATCATATAGGGAAAAAAATTCGCGCTTTAGGATCAAGGATAGAAAGAAAGGGGGAAAAATGGGAATATTCACGTAACAACCATTAATTAGTGATTTTTTCTTTTTTTGAATAAATTAAAAGTTTATAGAGCCTGAACTATACAGTTATCAGTAACTTATCGCAAATCCCAAATTCCTAAGAGAACAATTAGGTAATCCTCTGACTCGCCATCTCAGAATAAACATGAGATTTAATTCTTTTATAAGACTTTATTTGTTTGAAAGGTGGGAGGTGGAAGATGAGATATAATATTCTATTTATTTTCAAATTCTATGTTTGATTGCATTATGTATATGAAGAATAATGCATTTTGAGTCCTTTATTTTTTTTTAATCTCATCTATATAAAATATGCAGTATCATAGGACACAAGAAAAGGCAAGGATAAGGCTTTACATAATTACATGGTATGATAATCTCATTTGCTATATCATAACCATTGAGTAAATTAGTTAATTTTTTTATATTTACAAAACAAGTAGGCTAGTCTTATCTCGTAGCGTATTATTTTATATTGATAATTTTTTAATTATATCACCCTATTCTTTCTGCCAACTTTGTGAATCGAGACATAAGTGTTTTTAGATCTACCCAAAAAATGACTAAAAAGTGAAAATTATTGTTGTAGGGCTAATATGGTAATTTCAAGTAGCAAGATAGCTTCTTCTTTTTTTCTTTTTTTTTGGGAGGGGAGGGCGTGCGGCCGTAAAAGATTTTTTATTGTGCTTATAATTATTTTATTATAGTGAACCAAATCCTGAGTATAATTATACTTGTTATTATCGTTGTTGATACAAAAAACTTTCTTTAATTTGTTTACTTTTTAAATTTAAAAAATTGTTACATGTTTTTTTTTTTTCTTGAAAAGGGAATTAACGAGGATATGATAGTAAAATAAATATATTTTTTAAAACTTAAAAATAAAAAAAATTTAAGCATAATAGAGAAGACAATAAGCACAAAATATAATTGTTGTTGTTCTACTCCAACAAGTTCAAATTAAAGAGAGAATTCCTTCCCTTTTCTCCTTGTTATTTTTTGGACAATTTTGAAATAAAGGAACATAAGGACTTTCAATGTGATTGCTTCTTTTTTGTAGGTTATCAAGAAAAACTGGATTTTTATTATCTCTAGTTTTCATCTTCATACTTGAGAGCTTTGATATTCTTAATTTTCTAGATGTATTTAAGTGAGATTGATATTGTTTTCATTATTATTATTTTTATTATACTTGGTTGGCATTTTTTCATGTCCTGTTTGTATTCTAATAATATTTTTTTGTTGATAAAAAAATATAATTGTTGTCATTATCTTCATCATCCTTCTTGTGTTATTATTAGTGCTATTATTGTTATTAGGCATGGCTTTTGGATCCACAGGAAAGTGGGGTTGGTCTACTTACTTAAGCTTGAAGATTTATGGACATGCACTTCCAAAGTGTTTGATTACTGAGTTAGAATTTGGGTTTGGTCAAGAAGTCATTATGGCAAGAGGAGAACTAGTTCTTAGTTATTAGTTTTTTTTTTTTTTTTTTTCACATTGATCAATTATCCATATATTCGTGTAAAGCACGATCAAGAAAAATATTTTAAATAACTATATTTCCCTTCCCATCTTATTCAACTAAAAATATTAAACTAACATTTTTAAAATAGTGAAAATAACCAAAACTTTACCTTTTGTTATGATAAATGTATATGTCACCCCATTTTCCACCACTTCGATTTTTCTTTTCCAATAAATGTCTTGGTATCCATATTGTTCTATAAAAGGGCACCCTACCCCTCACATTTGTAAGACACATCTTTGTATATTTGTATACACATTGTATGATTATATAGTCACTTGTATGCTTGAAATAAATAGGGTATATAGAAAGAAAAGGAGAGATAAAGAGAATAGAGATATCCTGTGAAAGACTGGTTCTGATATTTTGTACAAGGCCGATTCCAATAGAGATATCTCTCGAAGAGATAGTCCTCCTGAAAAGGCTATATATTTAAATCTTTCGTATATATATCTCCCGAAGGGATAGTCCTCTTGAAAAGGTAATATATTTAAATTTCTCGTCTACATATTTAATCTCCCGAAGAGATTAACCTCCTGAAGAGGATATGTATCTAATCTCTAAAAGAGATGGTAAATATTTACTTCCTGAAGAGGGTATATTTTTAACATCCCGAAGAGATGTTAAATTCGACCTCCAGAAGAGTGAAACGTTTATCCTCCAGATGAGTTAGTATATTTAACTTCCGGAAGATGTGGTAAATTATTAACCATTTTAATATTGTAAATTAAAATCATACTTTTGAAGAGTACAAATTGAGAAAAATAATATAATGTTCCTGAAGAAACATATTTAAGTACCCCTAAAGGGTGGAAATAATATTATATTATTATCTTAGTTTTATTTCAGTTTTTACATTTTGTTTTCTAAATTGTCTTATTATTGTTAATTTATTCTGATGTCGAACCTATATAAAGTTGAATTTTTTCCTCTTGATATCAAAGGCAACAAGTATTTATCATGAATTCTTAATGTTGATATCCATCTAAATGCAATGAACTTGGGAAACACTATTTTAGATGGAAATACCGCATCTCTACAGGATCGCGCAAAAGTTATGATCTTCCTCTGTCATCATTTAGATGAAAAATTAAAGATTGAATACCTCATTATTAAAGATTCACTTATCCTATAGAAAAATTTAAAGGAAAAATTTAAGCACAAAAAAATTGTGTTTTACCAAAAATTCGATATGAATGGTTGCACCTGAGGTTGCAAGACTTTAAAAATAGTCGGTGAATATAACTCAACTCTGCATAAGATTAGTTCGAAACTAAAATTACGTGGTGAAAAAATTACTAATGAAGACATGTTAGAAAAAAAAATTTACTACTTTTCATCTCACTAATATGCTCCTGCAGCAACAATATAGGGAGAGGAAATTTACTAAATTTTCTGAACTTATATCATGTCTTTTTGTTGCTGAGCAAAATAATGAGTTTTTGATGAAAAATTACCAAACTCGTCCAACTGGTTCGATCTCATTCCGTGAAGTGAATATGAACACATCTCGTGGTCAAGGACGAGGCCGCAGATATGGTCGTGGGCATGGTCATGGCCGTGACCGAAATAACCACTGGCATTGACGTGAGGCTAAAATCCCCAAAAAGAGGGATAACCCCCAGAAGTGGGTTAATGATCAAAATCAGCGACCCATACAGCATGAAACTTAATGTTACAAATGCGAAGGAAAAGGTCATTGGTCATGTACCTGTCGTATGCCCAGGCACTTGGTAGATCTATACCAAGCATTTATAAAAAAAGGAAAATGAAAAGAGTAAAGAGGTTGAAACAAACTTTTCTAATAATGTTATTCCAATAGATCTTAATGCTAGATTATCAAACTCTGTTTATCTTGATGTTGCTGATTTCCTTAAAAATCAAGATGAAAATAATGATGTAATATTTTAAGATATATTGTAAGCAATATTGTATTTTGATTTTAATAAATAAATTATCATATTTATTGTTGTTATGATCAATTATAATAATGTGTTTTTAAAATATGTATTGTAGTGTGAATTGTCTTAAAGCTTTGATCAATTCTAAGATGTTTTTGAAATAAGTTTGTTTAGCTGGTAGTGCTACAACACACACAATTCTTCGAGATAGGAAATATTTCCATTACTTGAATATATCTTCAACAAATGCTAATACAACATCTAGTTTTACAAATTTGATTGAAGGCTTTAGAATAGTTAATAAAAGTTACCCAATGGTACTTTATTACAAATTGATGAAACTTTATATTCTGACAGATCCAGAAGAGATCTGTTAAGTTTTAAAGATTTAAGACTCTATGGATATCACATTGAAACTAAAAATGAATGCAACAAAGAATTCCTTTATATTACTTCTATTGTTTCTGGCCAGAAACAAATTTTAGAAAAACAGTCATTTTTTTTTTTTTTTGAATTGTATTATACAAATATTAAAGCAATTGAATCATAAAATGTCTTGCACTAGAAGTGCAATGACCCAAAGTTGTCTACACGTTGGCTTAATCGTCTTGGCCATCCTATAGATGTAACGATGTGAAGAATCATTGAAAATTCACATGGTCATCCACTAAAGAATCAAAAGATTTTTGTTGGAATTGGTGTATTCCAAGAGAGGGGTGAATTGAGTTTCAAAAATATTTTGGCTAAATTAAACATTTATGCCAATTCACCACATATCATATCCCATTTTAATTATGGTCGTGTATGTAAAACTGAGTAAGTAATATGTGCGGACATACACTTGTGCAGCATATCTCATTTAAATTAAATGTGTGCATGCAAAATAATTATATCCATGAATAAACACACATACACATACTAAATTTAAAGTGCAGTTATTAAATGAGATAGAGAGAGAAACACACGATATTTGTTATCGAGACTCGGCCAAATCAGCCTATGTCCCCATCTTAGGCATACCCCTCAAGGATTCAACTAATCTTTCTCACTTAAACGGGCGGAACAGAAGTCGTTACAATCTCTATTTACGGGGCGAGAAAAATCTTATCTCAATTACCAAGCTGAGCCCAACTAGTCTCCCTTACAGGGCGGAGACACCCCAGTTCAATTACTGGGCTGAACCGAACCGGTCTCCCTTACGGGGCGAAGACTCCCCAGTTCAATTCCAGGTTAAACCCAAATGATACAATAAGACATTTTGTATATAACAATACTTCTAAAAATACAAGTAAAGATGTACACATTTAAGCTCTACAGTGCGCTCTTTAATATGATATGAAATATGTGCTCAGTAGAGTAAGGGTGTTTTCTTAAAACAATATTTTCAATCTTTGAGAAATGATGTGTATGATAGAATACTCAAAGATATGACTCTAGTAAAATTTTCTCCCAAAAATTATTTTTCAAAGAATAACAGGAGAACCTAGGGTTTTTGCTCTGAAAATATTTTTGTAAAAACAAAACATATGATCTTTGATGTAAAGTGAGATATGCAATAAAAACCTCAAAGATCAAAATGTAATAAAAGTTTTCTCCAACAAAGATTTGCAATAAAAGATGTTTTAAGAAGTTAGGATTTATGTTCAAAATGTTTTTCCAATAAATACAAAAAAAATAAAATAAATGTCCAAACAAAAAAATCTCTCTTATAGAAAATATTCAAAGAATGAAAGAAAGAGAGTTGGGTGAGTATAAAGTTTTTAACCCCAAAGAAAAGGGTTTTGCAATAAAAAAATATTTAGGGAAACTTTGATTAAAAATAATTTGAGAGAATTTTAAGACTAATCAAAGTTACTAATCTGAATTATGGAGGAGGTATTTATAGAGTTTTAGAAAAATATGACCATTGGGGACACGCTTGGTATTATTAGAGAAGTTTAATTAATTTTAAACTCTTTTTTAACATTTTAAAATGATGGAACCTGAGAGGTTTGGTCGACCAAGGGTAAGGGCCGGTCGACCAACCTGTGTAAATTTTGAATTTTTAGGCTTAGCTCGGTTGACCAATTGACCAAGACGGTTGACCAAAAGAAAGGCGATTCTGAACCCTTCGTGGGTTCGGTTGACCATGGCAAGAGGTCAATTGACCATTCATGAGGTTCGGTTGACCAATGCAATTTTGAACTACAAGGTCAGTCGACCAAGTAGTTGAAAAAGTAAATTCTAATGGATCGGTCGACCAAGGAAGATTAGTTCAAAACAAGTCAATCGACCAAGGCAAGTCAAACTATTGACTTTTCCAAGGTTCGGTTGACCGAGCTAATTAATACTAAAACTGGTCGGTTGATCAAGCTTAGTAACTTCCTTAGTTTAAGCCCTAATTTGACCCTAAAGCTATTTCAAAAACTTTGTATGATTTTAGATTTTTTAGAAAATGTTTTTGGTGCAAGTGTTGGGTCCCCTATGGTCAGCCTAAGATCGTTCTGAGATGCATGCATTATTACAGACTAAAAATATAAAAATTAAATGCAGTACAACTAAAATCAAAATGTCTTCTTCTTTTGATCTTCATTTTTCATGGAATTCGCTAGGAGTGTGTGAGCTTTATGTCCCTATTGGCTTCCATTTTTCGATATCTTATGTTTGTGCTGAAATGAAAACCTATTCACACACTAAATGCACACATAAGATACTAGTGGTTTGTCAGCATCAAAATAGGGATCGGACTCAAAAAACCAACAATCTCTCCATTTTTTATGATGACAAACACCCAAGGGCAAAATGGGTATAGCCTGAAAAGACTCCCTCTAAGAATATGCATAATGTAAAAGTAAACATAATAACTCAAGCATATTCATGAAAGAAGATGTAATAAATAAAATTATGCATTTAATTTTGCGTTAAAGCATACGCTCAAATATTAGTCCCCATAATATTTGCCTCTAAAATTTTCTTTTCGATCATCATTTTTCTCCTTTTGACATCAGCAAAAAGGGTTAAGTGTCACACCCTGAACCCAATAATTGGACCCGAGGGTGAAAAAGTAACCCAACCTATCCCTATATCACCAAAATCAAGATACAGTACAATGAATAAGGGTCCGACCCCGTGGGATTCCCAGGCACCCTATACACATTCACATACATAATAGAAACACAAAAGCAGATAAGTCTTTCTATATACAATCTGTACCATACCAGAGTCTATACAAAGGAGTCAAATATAACAAAAATACAACACAACTCGGGTGACAACCATAACCACAAAAGTCAACCTAATACAGTCCTAGTACTTACCAAGTACCTCTCGCAGTACACCGACCACTATGCTCCCAAGACCAGGACGCTAGTTCCGGTTACTCGAAGGACTTGAAAAATATCTACGTACAGCAGGGGTGAGACACCTCTCAGTAAGGGTAGATATAGGTTATATCGGTGTGTGGGATTTGAGTGTTATCATGACAACAAAACATACACAGTTAAATGCAGTTTCCAATACTTCCACAAATAGTTTCAAAACAGTGCATACACGCGCACACACATGATCAAGTAACCCGATGTCGTCACACCCTTCAACCCGAAGCCAGCCCGTGATACCCGGCGTCAGCCCGTAGTCGGCCTGCGAAGCACGGCGTCCCCGACACACGGGAACCCCAGGCTCCCATGGCATCGTACCGGTACAAACTGGTGGATCCACACCCTTTACTGATAAGCCGATAAGGCTCACGCCCTCGGATATAGAGTTAGACACTCTTTCAGTACTTGGAATAATTTGGAACTCAGTTCCTATTGCATTTCATCAAAACACAACTGTGCATGCTCATATAACCAAACAAACCACACCCATTTGGTAATCTATAAATCATGATTTTCCAATCGTATACAATTTAATAAAGTCAAGGCACGACCATCCCTATAACACAATACATAACACAGTCTACCAAAGAATTTCCAACAAAACCAAGGAATACAGCCTAGTACCCCCTTTTTCCCAAAAACTATTACATGAAAAACCTACAATTTTACCCATTAGATTTCCCCAAATGAGTAACCAAAACGCACGCAGGACCGTGAACCACAGTTCTACCAAGTCCGATTTCAAAAGTAACCGACATAAACTGAATCCCCTTACCTTTTCCCGAATGATAAATCCCGAACTCCAAGGCCCCTAACCCATGAACCGAGTTCCAAAACCTACAACTCACAGTACAAAACTCACTCACAACTTTGTTACCTATAAGACTACCGAATCAAAATTGAAAACTGAGCCTTACCTCTATTTTGGGCCAAAACCTGAGAATACCCGAAACGAAAATCCAATCCGTAGAACTTGTAGAGAATCCTTCCCTGATCCTCATGGTAATGTCGAATTTATGATTCCCGCTACATACGACAAAGAAATCTAGAGAGATAAAGAGTAGGTTGAGTTTCTAGAGAGATAGAGAGAGAATTTGAGTTTTCTTAACTTAGAAGTAATGAAAATATCTATTTATAATCATTCTCTTAATTAATTAATTCCCTATATCACTGTTCGGGTTCTTACATTAAGTTAAGTAGAAAAATTTTTTATCATTTAAAGACAACTTAGCAAAAGAGAACTACCTCTTTTTGAATAGATTTTTATTTTTCTTAGAAAAACTCCCTCTTTTTAGTATAGATTATAGGCATAAAAATTTTATGAGTGTTTGAAAGGAATTTGACAATTTTGCATACAAAATAGTTTAACTGGTCATTTAAAAGATTAAAATGACATGTTAACAAGATCATACCAGAAATATCCTCAAACCATTGCAATTTAGGCACAACGTAAGACCCATAAAATATTTGAATTTAAAGCATGCGACATATATAAAAGATAGGTTCAAGCATAAGAATGGTCTAACTGGTTCACATGCATTTCATGTATACTCAATGAACCAGTTATGCAACACCCTTAAAAAATAAATTTCATGACATAAAGATTTCAATATAATACTAGCACAGACATGAAAGCATTCACGCACATAAGCAAGAAACAAGATATATTCTATATAAGTTCAATTCTTACTTTAAAATATATATATATATCCCCTTATCTATGTATAAAAATATATATCGCCTTATGGTTTTTAATAAACAATGGGGTCAATGCTTGCTGAAAAAGAAACTTTAATTCAAAAAGAAAGCAAGCATAATTTTTTTTGGTTTATCATTTAAGCACAAATCACAAAAGTACCATAAAAATGCAGTCACATAGATCCAAATATATTAAATAAAAAAAATAGGGATCATATGGCAAAGCAAAGAATTGTGGCAAACAAAATATTTTCATTTATAATATTCAATAAAAGCATAATGCTTTAAAGTACGCAAGCCACAAAAAATTTCAACAACAGATCTAAGCCTATAATGTTGGTGAGCGCAGCAAGATATAATTTTAATTTCTAGGTGCTCCCCCTATCAATTTGAATTTGTGCTTAAATTCATTGTTGGCTTTCAGAGTTCGATCCCTGGTTTTGATAATGACAAACCGTAATGCGTGTATTTAGTGATTGAACATGTTATAATTCAAACACACACATAAGGGGACTGAGAATTGAAGCCAAAGACGCATAAAGCTCATATGATCAAGCATTTTCCATGTAGGCTATAGGAAATCCTGAAGTGTACGTGGTACAGGTGTAGCCATAACTTCCTCAAAGAATTATTCAAACAGATTACTCAAATCAATTTCAAAATCACTCGTAAAAGTAACAAGAGAACAATCAGATTATATGCTTTGTGTCATTACTAGTGCTAAATGAAATTTTGGACAGTCTATTCAAAATATCTCAGACCCAAGGCATCAAACATAAATTCAAACAGTAGAAATTCACCAACACAATAGCAAACAAGCATGATCAAAAAAAATTTTTATTTTTTTATTTTTTATTTTTTAATTAAAAATCAAAAATAATTAGAAAAACGCAAATTTTGAAATTAAAGCTGGCAATCCCCAACAACGTCGCCAAAAACTTGACTCACTTTAAAAATGAGCAGTTTGAAAGCCATCCCAAGTATAAAAGTTCAGTCATGTAATAATTAATCCAATGGTTAGATCGTCTCCTCAGAGAATGCATTTTAATTCTAAATTTTACGTAATTCCAATGAGAAAATAATAAACAAAAGGGTCACTGAATACAATTCAGATTCAGGTTTTCCAGGATGTTTGAGATTTTTCTTTTTTTACGAATTAAAAGAACGTGCAATTTAAATTCTAAATTCTAACACGAACTAAATTTAACAATGAGAAATGGAAATCCTGCATTTAATAACTAGGCAAGAATTGAAACACGCATTGAATTCCAGGAAAAAAATTAAAGATGATAACTTTAATACGTAATTAAAACATGCAATTCTAAAAAAACTCAACAATCACAAATATAAACAAAAACCAATTTTAATGCAATTAATAACTTAAACAAAAATTCAAAACTTTAACAACTAAACAGTAAACGGAAACACGATAAAAAAAAATCGAACTTTAATAAAATTAAACTTAAACTAAATCAAACTCAACAAAATTTAAATTTTAAAGAAGACAACTAATTTAACTTCTAAAGAAGATTTTTTTTTTCTTTTTGTATTTTATTCTCTTTTGATTTTTTAAGACCAAACTGAACTTTAATCGATAGAATAAAATGACTCAAGTAGAAATTAAATCTAATGCTAAATATTAATTAAGAGAGAAAGGAAAGAAATAAGCTTTAATGATAACACCCACACAAGATCTAAAAATTAAAACTTCAATTAAAATTCTACCAAAAATAATAATAATTATTCAAACCTTTAAAAGTAATGACAAAAAAAAACAACAAAAGGAAAAGAGAAGTAAGAAAAGAGAATGAGAGAGAGAGGGAGGAAGAAGGTGCTGGTCGTGTGGGAGTTGGAGCAGTAGCAGCAGTGTGGAGGTTCCTTGGGTTGGCAGTAGACACGTGAGGAAGGAGGAAGCAAGGAGGCTCTCCAACAGCAGCGGCACAAGAGGATGGTCTCAAGTTTGCCTTCCAGCAACAGCAGCACAAGAGGATGGTCTTGGGTTTGGCTTCCAGCAGCAGCAACACAAGAAGGTGGAGGCTTGGACAGCAGCAGAGAGGCTTCTCGGGTCCTTCCTCAGCACATAACAGCGGCAACACAACAGTGGGGAACTGGGAGAATGAAGCAACAGTTGAAGCCCCGCAAAAGTAAAGGAAGAGTTTGAGTTGGAGAGGAAGAGAAGAGGGAGAGAAGGGAAGAGCGGGAGAGTTGGAAGAATCGAGTATGGCAGCAGGCCGAGAGAATGAGATGGAGAGAAGGGAGAAGGGAAGAGAAGGAGAGAATGAAGAGGGAGAGAGGGTCCGGTTGTAGGGAAGAAGAAGAAAAAATAGAAAGCTCCCTTTTGGGGAGCCCTACCCACTGTACCATGAAAAAGGACTCATTGCATGGCCAGGTCAAATAAAAAATTATTATTTATTTTTTTATTATTTTTTCTTTTCTTGTTTATCCTTTTGTTTTTCTTTTTTTCTTTTTTTTTTTTGTTTCCCAGTAAACAAGCCCAAGTTTGACCCTCCTAGAGCTCATATCTCTCAAAACTTAAAACACGAAAGTTGTAGAGCACTCCCTCAACTTTCCTTATAATTTTGAATTGTCTCGATCGGAGCTCAAACGAGAAAGTTTCGCCCAAAATACAAAGTAGTGTCGATTTTTGCTTCCAATAATTGCCCTGCGATAAAAAATGCCAAAAAATCATAGATTACTCAATAAAACCCAAATATTATAAATAGAACACAATGTTAAAATCATGAGAGTAATTAGGCATTTAATTAAAAATATAATTCTTAACGCATGAATTTAAATGCCTAATTATGCAATTTAGGTGTGTAATCAGGAGCTGTTGCAGAATCTCTTCCTGCATCTCCGGCTTCTCTTACTCCTGCACCTATTGTTACTCCAGATTTCTTTTAGCTCTAGGCTCAGCTTACTCAACTTCAGTCCCAAATTAGCCTCCTTGCCTCTATTGCACTAACTGCATCCTCTTCTATAGCCACCTTTGCTGCAGGTAACCCTACTGCCTTTTAAAGTAAGTCTGGCATGCCCGGTGGCACACCCGTGTGGATACTGGACTCAGGGGTGAACAACCATTTTACTGGTGAGGCATCTTTCATTACATCCCCTGTCCCTTCATTGGTTTGTTCTGTCTGCATTGCCGATGGTACCTCTCATTCCATTCAACCCAAGGCATTGCTTGTTTATCCTCGACTATATCTTTATTCCCTGTTTATTATGTTCCATAATTTTCCTATAACTTGTTATCTGTTAGCTATATTTCCAAACAATATAATTGTGTTGTGGTTTTCTTACCCAACTCTTGTTACTTGCAGGGTCTGAGTTCGAGGAAGATTTTTGGTAGGGGCTTTGAAAGGGACAAGCTCTACTACTTTGGCAATCCACCTTCCTGTACTGCATCCTCTTCTGGCTTTCAGGCATCTGTCTTGCCTTTTGATGTTTCCTCTGTTTTCTCTTTAAAAACCTTGGATTTGTGGCATGCTCGTTTGGGACGTGCAAATTTTAAATATTTGTGTTGGCTATTTCCAGAATTTAATAAAACTTGTAAGAATTTTCATTTCAATGTGCTACTTGCGAATTATCTAAGCATGTTTGTTCATCTTATCCGTCTCGTATGCACCGTTCTCTTGCAGTTTTGTATTGTTCATAGTGATGTCTGGGGCCCCTCCCTTGTCTCCTCACTCACTCAGCATCGATATTATGTCACCTTTATTGACAATTACTCCCGTTGTACCTGGGTCTACCTCATGAAAAATAAATCAGAAATTTTCACTCATTTTTAGGCTTTCCTGCGAATGATTAAGACTCAATACAATATTGTGGTTCGTATCTTAAGGTCTGACAATGGTCGTGAGTACCTCAATAATGAATTTCGTGCTGAGTTGTGTCAACAGGGAATTCTCCAACAGCTGACATGTCCCTACACTCCTGAACAGAATGGTGTGGCTAGATGCAAAAAACACCACATCATGTCTATTGTCCGTTGTCTTCTTCGAGGAACCCAAGTCTCCAAGTCTTATTGGCCTCACGTCGTTCTCACTGCAGCCTATCTTCTCAATCGTACCCCAAGTCATGCATTACAGAATTCTGCTCCACTTCATCTTCTGCATCCTGACAGGTCCCTTTTCTCAATTCTTCCTAGAGTGTTTGGATGCACCTGCTTTATTCATGAATGGAGTTCTTCTCGAACCAAGCTTGATGATAAGGCCATCTAGTGCATTTTTATAGGGTATTCCTCTATGTCTAAGGAATATCGTTGTTGTGATCTTGTTGGTCGGCACACTTATCACTCTCTCGATGTCACATTCCATGAGTCTACCCCCTTCTACATTGACTTCTCTCCTTCCATATCTTCGCTAGTGTCATCTCCACTTCCTCAACCTAAGCTTACCTTTCTCCCATTTGTACTAGTGCCCTCTTCTCCGGTGTCGTTTTCATCTTTTGAGCCTCCTACCTTTGCCCCCACTGGGCAGGACCATATCTCTCTCATTCCACAGGTTTACACTCACCAACCACGCCCTTTGGAGCCTCTACTAGCATCTTCACCGAGCTCAGGTATGTCTTCTATAGTCCCTAATCCCCCTGCTCCCTCCTCACAGTATCTTTCTCAAATTCGTCGAGCTTCTGATAGACTTTCTTTAGCATGTTCTACTAACCACCCTATCTCCCAGTATCTTTCTTATCTAGATATTTCCTTGAGTTATCAAGCATTTTTGGGACAGGTTGATACTATTATCATACCTCACTCAATTCATGAGGCCCTCCAAAACCCCAAATGGATTGCAGCCATGTGTCCTGAGATGGAAGCTCTACAACAACAGCAACATACTTGGGATCTTGTTCCCCTTACTTCAGGTGCACGCACGGTGGGTTGTAAATGGGTGTTCACACTTAAGAACCTTATAGATGATATTGTTGACAGGTATAAAGCCAGCTTGGTGGCCAAGGGTTTTATGCATATTCCAAGTCAGGATTTTCATGCTACATTTGCTCCTGTGGCGAAGCTTACTATTGTTCGCCTCCTACTCTCTTTGGCGGCTTCTTTCACTTGGCCTTTATATCAGCTTGATGTCAAGAACGCCTTCTTGAATGGTGATCTTACTAATACTATTTACATGGATCCCCCTTCCTATTTTTCTACTCAATGGGAGTATTCTGGAAAGGTGTGTAAATTGCGCAAGTCCTTATATGGGCTTAAGCAATCACCTCGTGCATGGTTCTGAAGATTTAATGATGTGGTTCTCTTTATGGGATTTATTCAGTGCCAGTCACACCACACTTGCTTTATTAGGTGTCTCTTTCATGGTACTTGCACCATTATCTCTGTCTATGTAGATGATATTATTGTTACAAGTAATGACTTGTTTGGAATTGCTCAGATTGGAAAGGAATTGGGGGACACCTTTGACATCAAGGATCTAGGACCCCTCAAGTATTTCTTGGGCATTGAGATAGAACGCTCCTGCAAGGACATTTCCCTCTCTCAACGAAAATATGCCCTAGATCTCCTTATGGACACTAGTATGTTAGGATGTCAACCTATTTCTATGCCCCTAGATCCTAATATTTCCCTTTTTGCAAAGTCTGGTGATCTATTGATAGACCCAGAGTATCAGGGACTTGTTGGTCACCTCATCTATTTGACCAACACTCGGCCTGATTTGGCCTATGCAATAAGCCTAGTAAGTCAGTTCATACATTCTCCCTAGACTTCACATCTTGATGTTATCTATCACATCTTACGATATGTGAAGACCTCACCTGGACTGGGATTATTCTATTCATCTGGAATACAACTAGGTTTTTCCATGTTTACTGATGCTGACTATGCTGGTTTGAAGACTGATAGACGATCTACCTCATGTATTTGTACTTTCAAGGGTGATCATCTTCTTTCTTGGAAGAGTAAGAAGCAGGTGGTGGTTTCACGTTCTTCTGTTGAGGCTGAGTACCGTGCTATGGCACAAGGTACTTGTGAGATCCAGTGGCTACGCTCTCTCTTATTTGAGATTGGCTTTCTTGTGACGGACTCTTCTTCGTTGTTTTGTGACAACAAGTATGTTATATCTCTCTCTCTTCTGATTCAATTTTGCATGAGAGGACCAAGCATATTGAGGTGGATATTCACTTCATCAAGGAAAAAGTTCATTATGAGATTATCTCTCCCCACTTTATCTCCTCCAAAGGTCATGTTGTTGATGTCTTCACCAAGTCTCTTGGCCCAAGTTTATTACAGACTGCTCTCTCCAAGCTTCAACTTGTCAACATCTTCGTTTCAGCTTGAGGAGGAGTATTGAACATAGTGTATAATTTTTAGTCTCATATCGGAATGTTAGGATAACCTCACTCTCTTGTATAGCTATATATACAACTCAAAGTTGTAAGCTAAGTACACCAAGTGATATTCACTTCCTCTTGCATAGTTCTCTCGCTTTTTACTTTCTTCTTACATAGTGTGATGAAGAGTGAAGGTGTGAAGCCTACGCCATGCCGCAACTATTAGGTAATGTAAAAGGGCATCAATCATTAGATTAGGTTTTTTGAAATTGTAAGCATCATTACCTGCTTTCCACATTTGCCCTTCCTTTGAGTTTAATATGTTGGAGTATGTATATAAAGGTAATTGCGTATAATATATATTCATATACGTATTCGAGGTAGGTGGATCATATTAAGATTGAGGTGGGGAGGCTGAGCATATCCAAACTAGGAAAATGTATTTCCTGTTTATCCACCTTGGATCGCTAAAATCTCCTCAACTACTGCCTTGAATTTGTTTAAGAGCCTCCATATTGGGATCTCCCTTTTTGAATTCTTTACGTCATATCCTCACCTATGCTTCATGGTCACAGGCCAGCTCTCACAAGCCAAATTTACTCAAGGTCTAATGTTTACTTAAGAGTTATGCTATTTCTATAGTTCATCAACAATTGTAAATGTGTTTAGTCTACTTACATCCCTCGCTAAACATACATTCTTTATTTAGGTGTAATAAGATGGATTGCATTACTTTTACTATTTAATGTTTGACTCTCATGTTTACTTGATGCTTGCTTATTGCTTATTACATATTTTATATTTGATGCTTGTGAGCATGTTCATGTGGTGGATTTGAAGTTTACTTTCAATCGATAGCTAAGCTTGTGTGCTACAACTAATCCAGCATGATCCTTCACATGTAATGGAGTGTTTGATCCATGACAAATGGTATTACTTCGTGATTCAGTTGTCTTTAGGTTGTAGTTTTGTGTGAAGCATTAGTAATAAAACCATGTTGTGCACTAATTTGAACAGAATCGCCGTGTTAAAGGTACTAGTTGAGATCGTCGATCATATGGCCATATATATGACTCAACTCATGGATTGTGTTAATATATTGGAGAGATCAAAAAAGCACCAATAAAGTTATGAATCATCCGAAGATTTCTGTAATTATGTAACATCGTAGAGGTGACTTTACCGCCAAGGCAAGTCTCATGGTTTGTGCTCTTGAAAATATAATTTTACAAGGAATAGAACATGGGAGAGTAAAGGTACTAGAACCAAGGTGCAACTTGCAAGCCTACTTCTTCGATGATCCACAAATCAAATTGGATCCCGTCGGCAGGATTCTTTCTTTGTTTGCAGCCAGCAACCCTCGCAACCTGTGCTGCTACTCCAGCACCTCGGTCAAATGACTTTGCCCTTGAGATAGCTTACAATTCATTTACTTCAAATTCCCCTACTTAAAGCTTCCAAGAACGCAATAAAATTGTGGAGTCCAATCTTGCGTCCACACACATAATGTAGGTACGATTAAGGAAAATAATTTATATCGAAAGAGGATGCAAGTGAGATCTACTTACAGAAAATGTCAATTCCAATTACGCATAACGTGAGGGAAGGTTGGTTCCACTTGTATGAAGAATGTTAATGCAATAATGGAATTGGTACGTAATGGAAAGGTTGGTTCCACTTGTATGAAGAATGTTAATGCAATAATGGAATTGGTACGTAATCAATCCCAAATCCTATATGGGGTGCTCCCACCCCATGCAATTTTTTTCTTCTTATTTTTTTTCCCTTCTTTTCTTCAGCTTTGAAAAGGTTCTTTATTTCTTTCCCTGCTGGAACGCATACACCCACTTGCATACTCCCCCTCTGTCTGTTATTTTGTCTGGTCTCTCTTTTTGGATTATTTGTTTAGCTTTCCTCAATTGCATCAGTCTCTCTCCCTCAGATTTTTTCATCTGGGTGTCGCTTACTTCCTACTAATCACTCTACTTTTCATTTCTCACCTGGGTATCATCTACTTCGCAAGAAATATCTCCCTGCCTTTATTTTCTGATCTGTGTACTTCTCTTTTTCCCATGAAACATCGCCCCTGCATTCCATTTTTCTCATCTGGATTTGTTTTCCACAATTGCATTCAACCGGTTATAAATCAATTCTGCATCTCTAAATCAATGGTTTGTTCTTTATAGCAGCCATAAGTTGTAAATCATGTCTCGCAGCCTCCTAGAAGTACCCAGTTGCTCAACAGCTTCTGCTGAACTAAAACTTTACCGGGCTTTCATCTTCTCTATTCCAATCTTCTTCACTTTTTTCCTCCTCCTCTTGTTCTACCTCTATCTTCACTGTACAAGGGCCGACAGAAGTTCTCTTCAAATTCGACATAACACTGATTCCAGAGTGAGAAAGATCACTCCTTTTGTTCCAATGTTTTTCCACAATCTTGGTTTCTTTTCTTTTCTTTTCTTTTTTCTTGAATTTGCTATAGATAAAATTCATACCAATGTTCTTGCTTTTACAGGCTGCGTCCAGCTCCAAGGAGCTCAGAGAGCTGCTACCTGTCATTGTGTTCAAGGAGAGCTTCTCCGCCAGAGATATGCAGTAAGCGAGCTCCTTTCCACCAGTGTTAATTTTTCCTTTTTATTGCTGAACTTGTTGGGTTTTTGCTTCTGTTCAGTTTAAAGCCATCTTGCTATATTTGATTTCTTCTGGGTATTAGGTTTTCCTGCACTGCCTTCTCTATCTCAGTTGTCAAAAACTATTCCACAGGATTTCAATGGTTAGGTTCTCCTATGGGAAAAATGATGTACTTACTATTAACAGACAGCCCTTGAATATCCTTAAACCATCTGCATATTTTCCTAAAAACAAGAAAATGAGTTTCTGAACCAAGAAACTCTTGGAATACCATCTGCTCCTGTTACTAAAAACAAGAAAAGCAGCTAGGCTCACCCTCTTGCTTCCCGCAGATGCTCAATATGCCTTGGGGACTACCAAGAAGAGGAGAGGCTTCGGCAAATACCTGCATGTGGCCATTCATTTCATGTGGAGTGCATTCACCACTGGCTTGCCTCTCACACCACCTGCCCTCTCTGTCGCCTTTCCATCCTTGCCTCTTGAACCGAATACCCAAGAAAAGTTAGTCATGGATCTTCCAATGTAGAGAGTTCTGGGGAAACATCCCACCAGGGCTGGCCCCAGACCAGTGAAGAAACACCATCTGCAGATGGAAGAGTTGCCTGTAGTGGCTCTGAAGGGGATGAAAAGGACCCAGCAGTGTGTTGGTGGTGGGATAGAATTTTGGGATATGATGAAATCAAAATCCATGAATGATAGGCTTTGATTTAACAAGAACTTCTAAGCTCTACCTGTAGTTTTACTTTACGTGCATCAAAGCCTTTCTTTTTCAAGGCACAAACAAACTGATTTCTGAGCAGAAGCTTCTCTTCAGTTGTAATTTCTTTTGAACTATAACATAATGGCATAAAAAAACTGATTAAAGGAATGGATTTCATCAGCGATGTGTTCAATCTCAAACTCTGCTCTATAGACTAGAAAATTTAGAGCTCAAAAGTCAACCTTAACTTGCATAATTGTTGAACTCGAGCTTGGCTTAACTAAGCTTGATTACTCTTATGAATAAAATCTAAAACTCAAACTTGATTTGTACTTTTTGAATAAATTGAACTCGAGCATAATTTGACCAAGTTGAGTTAGAGAGCGTGTTGAACCCGAGCATCTTGCAAGTGGTGTTTACTCAATTATACCCCTAGGTTTTGTAAAGAATGGTGAATAGGGTCCAACTGAAAAGAAAGAAAAGAAAAAAGAGGAATGCACGTCAAGTTAAGGTTTCATACACTAGTTTAGTATCTAGAAATGCAGAACATAAAAAGATACACAAAATTTACATCTGGTTTTTTTGAAAATATATCCAAAGACATCACTAAAAATATATGTTTTCAAGAAACGATTTTAACATACTTTGCCCCTAGAGAAGTCCTAAATTTGGAGTTTTATAAGATTTGAATAAGATGTAATATAAAATTATATTGAAATTTATCCAAGTCCACCTAAATTCAAATTTAAGATTCGAAACGCATTTTCGTCTATTTTTTCAGATTCAATTTTTCAAATACAATGAAGATACAAGTATGGGCTATAACCTACTTTCTAATAATGGTAGCAATAATAATATATTTATACATTATTATTATTATAATTAGAAAGCGAGTTATAGCCCATACTTGTACCTTCATTGCATTTAAAAAATTATATCCAAAAACATGGATGCTGCAATAATAAATTTATTATTAATATTACTATTATTATTATTATTATTAACAAGTCTGTCACTTGGACCAAACTTAACTAAATATAGTAAAATTGTTTTCATTTTCGAGAACAATTTGGAGAACATTTAATCAAAACATATTTTTAAGCATTAAAAATACAAAATGCAGTCCCCTCATTTTCATTTTCAAAATCGACAACACCCTAACTCGCTTTTTGGAACCTTAACCAAACAGACCTAAAATTTAGTGTGTTTAATTTATTTTAAAATACTAATAATAAACACAGGGTAGATATGAAAATTAGTTAATAAACAAAAAAATAGTTTGGATTTCGAACAGGTCAAATTTGAGCTGATATAGGGTACCTCAACCTCAACCTCAACCCATACATAGGTTTGGCTTGGGCTCAGATTTTTCAGTCAGTCCAACAAGCCAACATTTGGGTACACTCTAGTTCAACCCAACTAATACCTAACAGGAATATTTCTACCTTTGTAAGAAATGTTGTGGCCGCAGCTTTTCGCCTGCTGGTCCACGTTGTATTCTCTTCAGCTAGGAACCAGACCAGAAGACCTTATCTACATTTAGTTCGATTCTAGCTTCGGATTCAATTTTGTCAGCAAAGAAAGCAGTAAAATGCAAATATATTTCCATTTAAGTTTTTGACATGTTATTTGAAGAATGAAGCCACCTATCAAGCTAAGAATGTCTAAATCTCATTCATAAATAACATTTATATTGATCAATGACGGCAGAAAATTCAATATAATGTTTTTGAGAATTTTGTGGGAGGGGATGTGGGGGAGGGGGGCTTCAAAACTTTATGAAGGGTACAAACCCCATTAAATAAGGGACACCAACATTACAACCATGCAATTTAACATCTTTAAAGATCTATTCTCTTGAAGTCGAGAGCTAGAGCTCAGACGCAAGAGCAGTCCTCACCAGTCAACATGGTATAAGGTCATGGGTTCAAGCTTCATCCCTCTCCCCATCAAATGTACCCACATACAGGGGATTTCCCTTGAACACAGGATTCATACCTGACTAATAATCAACAAGTAATAGTGGTGCTTTGGTGATTCTAAGCATCTGTCCCTGCTGAAGATTCTGATTCATACTTGTTGAGGACTTCTCCAGGCACCACCACCCGGAAAACAGCATAGTGATGATTCAAGCTCTTCTCCCCCTGTAGCCTATGAACACTGCCCAATGCGCCAGTGTTGGGGTTTTCAAAAGCATAAAAAACACGCCTGATGCGTTGATGTACAAGCGCCATTGCACACCTTGAAATAAAAGAGGAGATTTTAGAGATTGGAGAGAACTAAATGTAAATTTTTGCATTAAAAAGGAATAGAATGGTTCCATTGTGAACTAATAAAATCAGTGTTTCAGCCTGGAGTCGCAGCATCAAAGCTAACTTCTAGGTTTAGATGGTTGTTAATACTCATTCCACTGAAAACTCTTTATTTTATTTTTTTTCCACTCTTTTCTTTCTTTTTATAGGCAAAGATGTATTAACAGGGCACCAAGGTCCCCCAACACATGCACAAAATGTAGCAAAACAATGAAGTCGATCCAGTCATGGAGGTCCCTATAAAAATCCCTGACCTCCAAACGAAAGGAGAGTGCATCATTAAATTTTTAATATTCTGAATATTACCCTCCTTGCTAACCCTTTGATTTCTTTGCCTCCAAATATGCCAAAACACAAGCATTTTTTAATCAAAAAACAAAAAAAAAAAACAAATAACAAATAACAAAAAAGTAAAAACAAAAAAACACACACCTATATAAAGGAACCATACCCCACAGCCTATTCGAACTGTAATAACTTTTCTTCCTTCCCTAAATAGGAGCTGATTAATATTCCGTGGCATCATCCAACAGAACTCGAGCCATTGCCAAATGAAGTTTCAGATTTACTGAATAAAAATTGCAATGCCATAGATATGGCTTGGCTTTATCCTTCTTTACACAGATACCACTGATCCACCAGCACTGCTGCCCCAACAAATTATCTCCTGTGAAGAAAAAAAAAAGAACGCAATCACCCTTGAAAATTTGTTTTTCCAAACTGCTCCCCAATGAAACTCCCTCCTTTCCATGCCATGTATAGATGGTACTACTGCTTAACAGTAACTTGTGAACCTTTTCCTCCTCTCCACTTACTGTGTCCTACCTATCTAAATTAGTTTTTCGTGTTACACAAACTTCAACATGTCACCCACCTCAGCTCTGATTCCTCAACAAATCATCTGAAAGTGATATTCCCAGTAACCCCATCATCCCACTCCACGAGGACATGCTACTCTGGCTTCTTTATTAGTGCTAAGTTGTATAAACTTGGGAAGGACTTTAATGGCTGTGTCTCTGCAAAAGATGTCCAACCAAAAAAATCTTATTCTATTACCATTACCCACCACAAACCAAATACATTTTGAAAACTGTTCTTTCTTTTTCGTTATACCCTTCCATAAACCGATACCACGGGAAAAGTCGACTTTCTTGGTCTGCCATCCCCCTTCCTCCAAAATGTCTTTATTTTAGATTCTTTTGCGACAACCCTGATTTGCAGCAGTAAACCCCCCAGTTGCCAAGGAGCACTTGGTTGAAATCTTGCAAGTGTGCAAGTGTCTTAGCCCCAACCGACCTTCCCTAACTGAAGAACATGCTTTCTACTAGGAAATCTCAACCACACATCACCGTTGGCCTTTTCAATATCCATCTTGCATTTGATCCCCAAGTTTGTGTCATTTGGAATCCACACATTCATTTGCAACAGCCACAATTAGAATTGCATCCAGAATCTGCCTCCCAACAAAAGCATTCTGGCCTTAAAAACAAGTGTCCCCATCCTCTTGTCCAGGCTAGGAGCCAAAACTTATACCAACTGATTATAGACATAGCCCACCAAACTAATAGGTCTAGAGTCCTCAATATGCTTCGCCCATCCTTTCTCCGGAGACTCGGGGGCAGCATCAAGATCTGCAGCCAGGGGAGAGATTAGAAGAAATTGAAGGGGAAGAGAGGAGAGAAGAGATACAAGGGGGAACTCACGTTCAATTCCAATTCAAAATTCAACAACCACTTTGTTGTGAAATGGATCATATAATGAAATTGCACAACGGAATAAACAACAAGAAATAAATAACACAACTAATAAGAACAATACAAAGATTTACGTGGTTCGGCAAAACCTACATCCACGGAAGCAAAAGGCACACCAATTTCATTGTGAAAATCATGATGTACACAATACACTTAATGATCACCCTTCTCACTCAAAATATGCCCAGATGACATATATAGAGTTTCCTTGGAGGTTTCCCCCCGTTTGCCCAACCACCCAACGTTCAAAAATTCAAAATTTCAGAAAACTGCCGCAGCCTAGGCGCCCCTCGTCGACGAACATGGGGGCTTCGTTGACGAGACCAAGAAGAACCTTCATCGACGAATACAGTGCTCTCGTCGACGATGCCAGAAGTCTGAATTTTCCTGCTCTCGGTAATTATTCGTTGACAAGCTTCAGAGCCTTCGTTGACGAACCTCTATTGTTCGCTCGTCGACGAGCATAGGCCCTTCATCGACGAGTCCTGTTGTGCTACTACCCCCCTTCATTTTTTTCCTCCTTCCTTCTTTTCTTATCAAAACAGAAGTATAAGAGCCACAAATAACAATCTCCACCTTGGCGATTATACGCCCCTTAGGAGAATCTCAAAAACATGAACTGCTTCACTTTGAACTTAAAAACGCCCGGTTGGGTTATGTCTCCCTTCTAACACTTGGAGACATATACCAAGTCCAAGCAATATTGATTAAGCTTACCAATGGCAGCTTCAGCTTCTACCATCAACCCCGGTGCAGTTGTAGATTCATCACCCAAAGACTTCACCCTAGGCTTCCAACAAAGCCTTCCAACAACAGTAAACAAACACTGCTGCAAGTCTTATATTACCAAAGCCCCCTGCATAGTCTTCAACAAATCTCACAACTGACGGTCCACTCTGTTGCCTACTGAAACACCCCATTTACACAATCATGGAAGACCTTTGACATATCGCGGACATCACAGCCCGTCCTTGGGTACCGAGCGGTAGACATTTCACAACGATTCTCCACAGAACCCCCTTGAAACGGCAAACAAAGTCTCCCTATGGTTCCATCCACAAAGTCACCATGAGATAATACCAATCTCCTTGCAGCTTTTTCCATGTGAATCAACAAACCAAGACCCATCTTGGCCGTATCCAACATATTTATGTCAAAACCTTTCAATAGAGTTTCCAACTTATTAAAGCCTCAGTTAAAGCATTTCCAACCAATAACATGTCATTCATACACAACAAACATATCACTCCACTGCATCTTATCACCCTCTTCCATATTGGAAGCCTCACCACCTCACACACCTGAGTGGTGGTCTGATAGTGCACATGAGCTTACCGTGATTCTGTGGATCTCCCGAGCTAAAACTCCCTACAATATGACTAATGTCATCTCTTCCTTGAGTCTGTTGCTCCACCTGCATCACAAGCTCAATTAATCTGTCATATTGTTAACCTAAGTTAGAACTCCCCGCATTTCTGCCCTGAGTCCCTAACTCTACTTGAATAACATGATTGCTGCTACCGCAATTTTTTGGCATTTCTGTTTCTCTTCCTTTACCTAAGTACGCTGCCCCATGACAACAAAAAGTCATGTCCTCGATCACCCCTTTGTTTGCCACAAGATCACCCAACTTGCACCCTCCTTTCTTAGTGAATAAAGAAAGAGGTACTGTCCGAACAAAACACCAAACCTAGATCCTCCATCACTAGAATAGTGCACTAGTGGACATCCACTCACAACCGAGTAGTCTACTGCAAAAACATGTCCACAATTCACTTGCAACTTTCCCATCTAGCGATACCTTTGGCGATCTATTACTCGAGAAACGCGTCATACTCACTGACTTCACCAAAAAGTACCTTGTAAGCCCTGCATATAACCTACCCTGCTCACAAAATCTCTTGAACGAAACCAGCGTACTCAGTCCCCTATGTCTAACATAAGGATTTCTCTCCCGGTCTGATTCTCCACCCTCGGCCACTGCATGAAGTACACCAAGACCCTTCGTGATAAACTCACAAAATGCACATGTCTCTCCTTTGATGCTATCATCATCGGTTCTCAAACATCTAAATATATGTAGTCACCCAAATGCTTCAATTGCATATACCACGAAATAACTGATTCAGATTCAACGGCTGCATCTCCACCTACAACCGTAACACCTTGAAGTACATAGATATTTCCCTTTATCTTTTCTCCTTTCATCACTATCAAATTGACTTCACACACCTTCATTTTTCCTTTTTCAGACTCATAACTATACTCACTATAGTCTAAAATACCCAATGAAATAACACTCTTTCCTAGACCCTCCACATGCCTTACATCATATATAGTTCTTACAACACCATCATACATCTTTATTTTTACATCTCCAATACCAAGTATTTTGCATGAAATATTATTTCCCATCAAAACACAACCAATATTGACTGACCTGTAGGTGTCAAACCATTTTCTGTTTGCTGTCATATAATAAGAGCATCCGGTATCTAGAATCCAAGAGTCTTTTGTGAGGCACTCCAAACCCGATGAAACACAGAATATCTCCATCACTGCATTCTGAATCTCCTTCCACTACACACACAAATTTTGACGAATCTTGCTGATTTTCAGAATTCCCTTTCTTCCACTCCGGACATTCCGGCCTTATGTGCCCGATTTCACCGCACTTAAAGCATTTCACGTCCTTCTTCTTCTTCCTGGACTGCAACCGAGATTTACCTTGGGACTTACGTCTCCTATGTTCTTGATTACCTTTTACAACAAGTCTTTCACCATGTGAAGCTTCATTGCTAATCACCATTCTTTGATGAAAACCAAGCAATGCACTTGTCACTTCTTCCAAATTCAGATTATCTTTGCCCCATGTAAGAGTTGTAACCAAATTTTCATAAGTTTGAGACGTAGGAAGGGAATTTAATAGCATCAATGTTTTATCTTCCTCCTCGAACGTTACATCAACACATGCCAAATCACTCACAATTTGATTAAAAATGTTGATATATTGGTTCAAATCTGAACCCTCAACCATCTTAAGCCAATACAATCTTTGCTTAAGAAAAAGTTTGTTCGACAAGGATTTAGACATATACCAGCTTTCAAGCTTTCGCCACACAGCCGCTGGAGAATCCTCCTCCATCACATGATAGAAAACTTGATTGGCCAAACACAAGCATATTGTAGAAACGGCCTTTGTTTCCAATTCTCTCCATGTTGCCTCATCCATTCCAACAAGTTGAACACCAAGTAGAGCCTTAGTCATTCCTTGTTGCACAAGAATATCATTTACTCTCCTTTCTCACAAACCAAAGTTTCCGATTCCATCAAATTTGACAACGTCAAATCTTGCAGAAGATGACCCCGATGCCATAACAACAATCGCTCTGATACCAATTTGTTGTGAAATGGATCGTATAATGAAATTGCACAGCGGAATAAACAACAGGAAATAAATAACACAGCCAATAAGAAGAACAACACAAAGATTTACGTGGTTCGGCAAAACCTACATCCACGGAAGCAAAAGACACACAAATTTCACTATAGAAATCACAATGTACACAATACACTTCAATAATGATCACCCTTCTCACTCAAAATATGCCCAGATGACATATATAGAGTTTCCTCGGAGGTTGTTTCCCCCCGTTTGCCCAACCACCCAACGTTCAAAAATTCAAAATTTCATAAAACTACAGCAGCCCAGGCGCCCCTCGTCGACGAGACCAAGAAGAACCTTTGTCAACGAATACAGTGCTCTCATCGACGATGCCAGAAGTTTGAATTTTCCTGCTCTCGGTAATTATTCATCGACGAGTTTCAGAGCCTTCGTCGACAAACCTCTACTGTTCCCTCGTCGACGAGCATAGCCCCTTCATCAACGAGTCCTGTTGTGCTGCCCCTTTCATATTTTTCCTCCTTCCTTCTTTGCGTATCAAAACAGAAGTATAAGAGCCACAAATAACACACTTACAACATGCTTTCACACATTATTTATAAGAAAGCCTCTTCACATGAAAGTTGAGTAACTCTCAACAAATTCTTTGTCTTGGTCGGTTGTTAGTGTGGGCTTCAAAATGATCTTCTTACCATTATAGTGGAAGACATCTATGTTCTCATGTCCTTGAGTCACACTCAAATCATGCAACCAAGGAGAACAAAGGAGCATATGACCAATCTTCAAAGGTATGATACCACACCAAACATTATCAAATAGTCACCCACTTGGATGGGAACCAAACATCTTTCATAAACAGGTAAGGTAGTGTTATCAATCCAAGACATCTCATAAGGCTCTGGGTGAGGTTCTGGATGAAGTTGCATACTTGTACAAACCATATTCACAGGGCATCGTCTATCAATGATGATTTTTGCAAACCTTCCTCCACACTTGAGAAAAGTGTGGGAAGCTTGATACTGTGCCGAAGATATGATAAATGGCATTGCTTTTTCCAATAACTTGTCACCATATTGCTGGATTCATACAGATATACACTGCAACTATATATCACCAAAACTTCTTGATGCACTTGCCCACAATACTCAATCTAGTCATGCAAAACCATGAACTTGACCCCCAATTTTCAAGAACTGTCTTCAATTCACCTTAGATATTGAGTGTCATGCTGAAATGAAACAAATTCGCCTTGAAAATTGACAAAATGCATCAATAGAACCTGGTTTTAGTGCTGGTAGCGAGAATTTCTCATTTCTTGTAGCAGATAATGACTTGCTTGCAAAATATCAAGTCTGGAACCAACATATCATGCTGCAAATAAAAAACTCAGGAGAAAACACCAAATTCTCGTGGCTGGAACCAATTCCTAGCATTTCTGGCAGCAGGATAACACTGAAAATTTTTCACTCGCAGGTCGCCCACACATGGGGCATGAGAGCAGCTGGCGAAGGTGCTCCGGTGATGATTTTCTGGGAAGTGGTAGATTGAAGGGTGGTGAGCCAAATGGCAGTGGTGGTATGTCAAAACATCTCTGACAAAGATGAATTTTGATGGGGTCGATGGCTGGAAAATTTCAAGGGAAAGGGTTTCGAAAGGTTCTGTTTTTATGGTGGTGGTGGTGGTGTTGCAAAATTATTCCAGGAAATTAGGGTTTTGAAAAATGGGGACATGACTGGAACTTTTGAAATTGTTCAGAACTGTCTCTTTTTCTTTTCTTTTCTTTTAAAACTGAAATTTGAGTACAGAGAACCCGATATCAGAATGAGCAAGATACAGGAGTGAGGGAGAAGCATAGAGTGAAGAACAGACAAGAAAGACGATAAAAGAAGGGAGAATTACTAGATAGAAACGGCTGCAAGTAGAGAAGACAGCAGGACAGCACAGAGAAGAAGAATAAGTAGAACAGAGAGTGCATTAGAGAGAAAAAAGAAGGAGAAGAAGAAAGAATGAGGGAAAGAGAAAGTTACAGAACAGTGGGGGAAGGAAAAGAGAAGGGGTGGGGAAGAAGCGTAAGAGGGAAAGATGGGGGAATATTGAAATAGAAGAATGAGATCGTGGTTGGGCTCACTGCTGCCAAATGATGCGGGGCAGCATCAAGGATCTGCTGCCATGGGAGAGATTAGAAGAAACTGAAGAGAGGAAGGGGAAGGGAGGAGAGAGGATATACAAGGGGGAACACACGTTCAATTCCATTTGACATCCAACAACAGCTGCCTACGATACGGCTTTCACACACTATTTATAAGAAAGCCTCTTCACATAAAATTACATACATACCTTTAAACTACATTAAATTACAAACATACCCCTAGAATGCACAAATATTACAAACACGCCCCCCAAATGCACATAATGCTGTATTAATTAAACTAAACACATAATAAATTACTAATTAAACCCAAATCCTTTGACTCAATTATTCTTAATTATTCTCCAACAAGGCTCTTCCCAAGATCTTGCTTCTTGTCCTACATCATGGAGTTTACACAATAACTATACAATTGAGGCACCTTTCAAATCTGTCATATTCATGAAAATAATTAAAGTTAGCCAAAATGTCAGCTTTAAGGATGTCCCAGCATTGATAAGAAAATCCATGGACATCCTGTCAAGGCCAGTAGCCTTGTCCCCCTAACATAAGCTGGCTACTTCCTCTTCTTTCCAAGGACTTTCCAAATTTTCATTCCCCTCCTCTAAGCTCGATTCAAAACTGATATCATCCATCCAAAGTGTTTGTCTTGTTGTCTGAGTAGATCTTCCAATATAACTATACAATCCCACTCGTAATCCCTTTAGCATCATCATAGGTGATCCCATTGATGCCAATTTGATTAGTAAAGGGCTCTCCTATGGAGGTTTACCGTTCTATGGAAAAATTAGGCACTATTCTTCCCTTCCCCAAGCCATAAAGCCCTTGACCACTGTCTCCAAGCAATCTCCCCTTAAAGAAATAGCCCACTGCTCACCCCACCCCACATCCCCCTTTAAAAAACTTCCCATCTTGGTTTCTCTTCTCTAGAATTAATATACCTTCACCTTCCTCTCTTTTTAGCTCCTCAATTAATCCCATAAAATCATTAACTATGTCCAGCTTCACAAAACATCCTTGTTCCAAATTTTTAAGGAGCTGTTTGGTATCATTATCAAAAATTATGAAAATAAAAGCTGGAAATGAAAACTAAAACCAGGAAAAAAAAAAAAACTAAAAGCAGAAAACAAGCAGCCTGTTGGTTAATATTTCTAAAAATAAAACAAATTAAAAACTTCATTGATAAATGCTCCTTTTTGTCACTAAATCAAATAAAATTAAAAAATATGATCAAAAGATAAAATAATACAAATTTAAAATATTTTAATAAAAATTGAAATTACTAAAATGTAGTAAAAATATTTTTAATTAACTTGTCCTTTTTTTTCCATTTTTTTTTTTTTAAATTTGGATATTATTCTTTTGGAAAAATAACAATTTTATTAAAGCAATAAAATAAAGTTTTGGATATTATTGCTTTATATTACTTATTCATAATTTAATTCAGTCATTTTATTTTATGTTGAATTAAAAATATATATACATGGAAAGGAATGTTTTAATTCACAAAAGTTAATTCTAGATATTAAAGTACTCTGCCAATAGGTTGCCAAAACAACTGAGAAACTAATAAATTTTGGTTCTCAAATTATTTTGGAAACAGTTGAAGACTGACAATACAAACATAAAACTAGCAACACAAACAAATTTGTTGTCATAATTTAATTTATTGGCTGTATAAATTAATTAAATAATTTGATTTCCTTTGGCACAAATTAATTTTTCCCACCACTGCCTAGCGCTTCTTCCCAGGACCTAGCCCACCCATTCCCTTTGAGCTCTAGACACTCAAGACTCAAAAAGGCTTTTGTCAGTTCTTCTCCTTGACTTTTGAGACCTCCTTTCTGATCCAAGCTTTCCTTCTCCAGCCAACTTCCTCTTCATATTATCAAGATCCCTATCCCCCTCAGTCATCATATCACCCTTCTCATTTTCATTGGCCTGGTCCTCTTTTTCTTCTTCCGAAGAGCCCAGCACAATAATGATGCCTCCCTTGCAGTTGATATTTTTTTCCTAGTTTTGAAATTGAGATAAGCCACATGTCAACCTTATTGACATGCAACCATTTTGAAATTGAGATAAGCCACATGTCAACCTTACTGACATGCATGGGATCCTTTCTCACTCCCTTGTCTTGTGTGTTACCACCATACTCATTCCTCCCCACCACCACCTCCATGGCCTTCAACACAGGTATCATCTCCACCCATATAGGGACTTCAACAACCCCCATCCCAACCTCAATCCTCACTGTCGATAGCATCCGTTTCAGGTCAGAATTGATCAAAATTCTGCCCAATTTAGGTTTGCCCTCTTGGTTTCCTCATCAACCTCCAGGAAAACCCCACAACATCTGCAGTAACACCGAAGATTTCCTCATCCCAAATATTCACCAGAATCCCCAATGCTCCAACCCACACTGCCTCAGGTCTTTGTCCCACCTTAAAGCATCTAGCACCTGGGACACTGGGTACCACTAGACCAAAAGAAGCTCCTCTTTAAGACCTGCTCAAGGTGCTTCCTATGACCATAACTCAAAGAGGAATTGACAGTAGGTCAGTTCCAACACCTTCAACCCAGATGCCACCTTCCAATATTTATTTGCCCACACCTTCAATTTTCTTCTCAATTAAAAATTTCCATTCCCTACAACAAATATGCTCCCTAACAAGCAGCCTAAGAAACAAACCGTAGGATGTGGGAGGAGTGGGCTTAATTACGATGGTTGCTCAGGCTGTACCAGACTGCAACTTGAGATTTTCTACTGGCCAGGCCTCCCTTTGCTCTGATTCTCATAAATGCTTTTCCAAACAGAGGAGATTCTTTCCCATCCCACGGGTGAAATCCTTGAAAACAACCTACAAAGCATTCCAGTTGCTCATCAGTGTTGCACAAGGTAACCCATACAAATCCAAGAAAGTGTTTCTCGATCAACCAAAATCTGGTGTAGAAAGCCTCACCCCCTTCTCAATTATCCAAAAGCTCCTTCTTTTCATTCCTCCAGCATTGACAAGACCATATGAACGCTCCTGATCTGGATGATGACCTTTCTTCTCATCATAGCAACTGAGTTTCTCTGAAATATTATTTATATATGCAATTGAGAGCTGAGACAGTCCACCAGCTCCTTGTTCTTTGTAGCTGGATGTAGAATATATAATGATTCTAAGAATTCATGTACACTGGATTTGAATTCAAACCAAAATCTCTAAATCGGCATATAATCCGGTGTCAATCAAATTGAATTCAAACACAGCACAACCGATAGACAGTCCTGCATTAGTCCATGCCAGACCAATGTATACCAAGCATGATCATAAATTTCCACAAAATTTCCAATTTCCGTCACCCTCGAAATCGAAATGGCAGTTGATTACCGTCTTGCATAATTTCCGTTGAAATCTCAACGAATCATCTGAAATTTATCGAAATCTCAAAATTTTAGCGAAACTTGTCGAAATTTTAACTATACGATGAAATTTAGTCAGAATTCAAATGAGAAATTTAGGAGAAGTGAAATTTCTATCCTAATTTATTTTATCGAAACAAAAAATTATCACAAGTGCTTTTGAAATTATATGAAAAAAATAAACTTACAGTAACTTTTTATTTAACCATTCATGTCTAAATTATCATTATTTGTATAATAAATAATATTTAAATGATTTATGAATTTCATTTGTATTAACTGAATATGTTTAATGTACATTATCTTACGAATATGTTTGATACACATACTATTTTACAACTTTTCCACCTCATACAAAACATAGATGCATTTAATTTGTAATATATTAGTCCTAAAACTTATATTATTATGTTTGTTAACCATTTCTAAAGTTTCACAAAGAATTCCATGCTTTACTACTAATTTTTGTTATTTTTTCAAATCAAAATTGAAATTGACATTGAAATCAAAATTTCCGTCGAAATTTCCATACTTTAGAGCTTCGAAATTTGATTCGAAATCGAAATTTAAGATCTTGATACCAAGTGAAAGCCTTGCTGGAAAAAAAAGTGACTTCGACTTACATTATACATGGCTCCCAGACAAGGTAGATGTCATAGCCAGTACATAGATAGGGTCTTGCCGACTCATAATGAAAACCATTACTATAAGCATCCAACTTCGGATCATCCTCAACCTGAAATAGCATTTTAAAAATCATATTTAAAAAAAAAATTGATATCACACAAGTGAAATTGTAAATAAATCATAGTATTACTTGTACATACGTAAAAAAAGAAAAAAATTAAAATCTACTTTCCTCTAATTACAGGGAAGTTTAGGAAATTAAAAAATGAGCTTATCAATCACAGAACATTATCATGCAAGTCTATGAAATAATAGCAATAACAATAATAATGATTGATGATAATGATGAAAAGAAAAAATATCCAGCCATGATGTCATTTGGGAAGATAAAAAAAATGGAAGGGGTCACAATTTGCTCCCACCACAAAATCGAGTATTGGTATACTTATTTGTAACACAACACCAGCCCCATTTGTGGTATCCTAAAAGCAAGCTGCAATTGCCTTATAAAAACAGAAAGAAGTTAGCAACCTTAGTGAGATCGATCTTCTGCCTTTTTGCCAACGTGTGTGTGGAAGAAGATTGCAAATGATCCACTTGAATAAGCCTGTCTCCAACCTGCTCCACACCAGGGAAAAGGTGCCTATCCCTAGCAGCAGATTTTTCAATAGCTACAATAGCAGCATGTTGCAAAGGATGCCAATGACAAGAGCTCATTTTATGCAACTGCTGCTCAGCCCATCGCCAGGGATATAAACAAGAAACACTAGTATACAAGTGTTTGGGTTCATTGGGTGAACCATTTGAAATCGAAGTTTTGCATCTTGGTGCTCCATTGGCAACAGGATAAGAAATAAAGGCTTCAGCGTGTTTAAAGGAATAGCCAGTTTCCGCACCAGTACTTTTTGTGCTACTACAGCAGGAACAGACATGGTCGCAAGCACTTGCAATTACCTGCTTAGCTGAAGGATCCACTATAACTGCAGCATTGACTGCCTGAAGAGCAGAAGTAGGGGGGAAAATATCAGTGTCAGCATTATTTTATACAAAAGTTTCCAAAAGAGCATGCTTTATTACATACTAGCTTGATCATTATATTTATAACACACTTTTTAGCACAATCACCACGGCTGTTCCTAAGGGATCATACTTCATCCGCCCCAAGCTTTAACTAACAAATGCCCTCTTAATGGCATCCACATGAGTGTCAATACTTAGGAGGCAAGGTTAATTAACGTAAGGGAATGCTAGCAGATGGATTGTTAACATTCCAACTAATTAATACTATGCTATGATATTTGGTTACTACAATTTAGACTGTTTATAAAGAACAAATGAGACAGGAATCCCAGAAATCATACCCAGACATTCAATACAGCTCTGGCATTATTGCTATTTCTACAGAGCGCAGAAAACAGCAGAGCTTAGATTCCTTGACTAGCCAAAGACCAATTTATGAGAAGATCAATTCAACCATGGTATTTTCACAGTGCTCAGAAAGGAAGAGTTTATATTTCTCAGAAGGGACCATACAAAAATTTATTAGGAGAATAAACAATCATGGAATGAGTTCTGTCCATTGATTCTTCAATTTGTACACGATAAATATTATGCTTTACTGGATTTTCAATAACAGTCAGCCCTTGGAACACTCGTTTCAATTTTCAGCATTCTCCATATTCTTTGAATTACCCCATAGATATGGACTACTCAAAAACCAATCCCTCACTGTCTAGTCACCATTGTTGTTTCTTTGAGGTTCTATTTGGAAAAAAAGGAGGGGGGAAGAAACAAGAATCACCCAAAAAGCATCAGGTGGAGCCAGACCTTCCATTTCACCAGTGAAGTAACAAGAAACTGATAAAACTGCACAAAGAAAAATAGATTTGATAAATTTTTAAGGAACTTCTTTTTGAGAGAAAAGCAAATAAATGCATGCAAATAGCTTTTACATGCAAAAAGAACAAGAATGGTTGTGAGGAAAAAGAAAAGGATAGAGAGGGGAATGATTGGAGATCAATATCCAAATAAGAATTGATAAGCTGCAAGGGAATACTAGGACCATTAATTGCAAATGCACAATGTGTAGGAGTTAGAGAGGAAAAGAATTTTTGAGAACTGGTTGAAGATCAGGAAAGAATCTAAAAACTTTTTGTCATCATTACATTCAGACTGCTACAACAATCCCCTATGGACTGACAACTTGCTAATCAGCCACAGTGGACCCCATCATCTACAACCTTCGACATCAAAACATTCCCAGTTAACCAAAGTGGACCTACCTTAGATAAAAACGGGGCATTCATAGTCAGATCCTTCCACAGGAAACTCTCACCAATGGAATCAAACCACAGCAATCCCATACAGTCTCACAATTTGAAGACAGCTGCTCCTACAAAGGTTGCTTTTCTTGCCTGGGAGGCAACACATGGAAAGATCTTAACCCGACAACTTTTGTTTTCTATGCATGGCTTATGCAGAATCAGTTGAGCATATCCTCCTCCATTGCCCCTAGACCAGGAACCTTTAAAATATGGCTCTGACCTTGATTGGACAAAGGTGGGCTGCTGCCAGCTCTATGGGAAGGGACTCTGGGCTTGGAAAGGGATTTGGGCAACCAAGGAGAAGAGAAAGACACTGTTTCTCATCCCTCTTGCAATTTTCTGGTGTGCTTCAAAAGAAAGGAACAGGAGACTGTTCAAAAATTCAATTACGCTGCAACAGATTAGTAAAGAGCAGTGTATTACTGCAGTCTCCAGAAGGTATAGTGGGATTGTAGTGAAAGAACACAAAGTAATTTTAGATTTCTGTCACATCCTGCTGGACAAATAACTGTATACTCTGGGTTGGCATCCCCTGATGCCCTTTTAATAAAATTCTTTTATTGACAAAATACACACACGCATACACACACACATCCCTCTTGGACCTTTTCTTTTTTTGCATTTTACAGTCTCTATTGGTAAGGGGTTGTTTTTAGTTTCTTAATTTCTTGGTCCCACCCCTTCATGTACTTAGGGGACACCCCCTTGGTGCCTTTTAGTGCAAATATTTTATTTATAGAATTTTTTTTTATTTGAAAAAAAAAAAATAAGAATCTTATCTGATATATAGCAAAAACAACAATCAGCACCACCACCACAAAGCAATGACCTATGAAGAAAATTTTTTATAGGAATTATTAACAAATTAATGCTACATAACACAATAACAATTCTTCACTCACTTTAAAGTTATATAAAAATAGGTATGAAAATACTCTTCTCAATGAATTTTTGCGACCATTCATCAATTGAAATGGAAAAGTAAAGGGATACTTGAAATAGAAGAGATTGAACTTAAAAGGAACTTACAAGTGTATTTGCCTAAATCTTGGTGTCATATATTCTGTAACACTTTAAACTATTTCAGAAGATGAAACAATTGAAGTTCCTTGAGGATAGAAACAAAGTTCAATCAAGATTGTATCATGAACTATAGTTTTCAAAGGATAATGAAGAATCTTGAAAGGTCTATGGCTAGAAGCACAGTGAATCAGTCACATAGAACAAGCATCAGATAATATATGAGATTAAAGCAACAAACGTCCATTCATTTAATGGAAATTATTACAATCATTACCTGACCATCTCCAGATTTTGACAACCCAACAGCAAATTTCATATAGCTGAAAACTAACTCCGAGTCCTCTTCACTAAATCCAGTAATGCCATCAATGTTGCTGTAATTGGAAGAAGTAGCCAAATTGCAAAAAAGGAGTCAAGATTTTTGAGAACACATTTTTCTAACTATTGATACCCATAAAAACAAGTAAAATATAAAATAATTAGGAAATATCAAGGCAACAATATAACTGACTCAAAATTAAGTAGAATTAATAGATATAATCTAAATATTGTAAAAATAATCCATACATGACATATATCATATATGCAAGCCTTTATGACGCAGATCTTACACACTGGAGACAAAGCTAAGCAAATAAACTAATCAATATAATACCATTAATGCCCAGGGCATCCCTAGATAAGGCTCCTCATACTCTTTTTGTCCTGTTCCCCCATAAAATACTCAAAACTCAAAACGGTCTAACCTTAAGAAGAATTGCTGCAAAATTGGGATTCCTAGAAGTGCCCAAAAGTTCATATGGACCCATGGCAGTTCACATGAGCTGTTTTGTTATTTAAAAAAAGGACAAAAAGAGTTCATGGAACTTTATTTGGGCCATTCCCTTGTACATAAAATTCTTTTCTCAGGAAAAAGAAAAAAAAAAATTATTGAGGAGCATAAGACAATCCCACAAGAAAAACTAAAGCAAAGAAGGAAAAGAAGAAAGAACCAATTAAAAGATGCAACAAGAAACACAAGCTAACAGTAACAGTCATCCAGCATGCCAAAAAAACTAGGAAGAAAATTCTGCTAAAGCACGTGGATGAATATGCCACAAAGAAGCAAGGAGACAGTTATGTCCTAAAGCAAATGTAGAGGCACATATAGAGCATTTGTCTCTAACAAATGGTCTAGAACACTGCAAAGACTACAGAGCCACATTCTGCTTGCATCCTTACACCTTCCAAGCCTCTCAAAAAAGTCACAAGCACATCCAGCATTCACCAAAGATACCAACAACTTCCACGTTGCTGAACACTAAACACATCGCATGCACATCAGAAGATAAAAGCATTGTGAGCTCTCCTAATTTGCAGGTTGTTGGTCTTAACTTTATTAAAGAAGGCCAACCAAACAGAAGCTTCAACCTTGGAGCTTGGACGGGAACCAAGGGCCTGTTTAGTAGTGGACATTTTCAAAATTTTCAAATAATTAATATGGCACCTCATTTTATTTATATAGGAAATCTACAAAATAATAAAAAGATGTTTTCCGACTTTCCTATCAAATTTGGAAACTGGAAAACAATGTGGCATTTCTTTTTTGAAATTATTTAGAAAACATGAAATGGAAAATAGAATTGTTTTCCACAAGTGAACAGGCCTAAGCTTCCCATATGTACAATGAACATGAAGGAAAGGAGTAGAGGGAAGAATCAGTCGAAAATAAAATAATTTACAAGAAAACACCTGTGAACCATACAAAGTCCAGACCCTAGGATCACTTCTAAAAGAAGATCAAAAAGAGCCCAACAAACTAAGAGGCAAAGTTGACTAGACTCCACATCATTAAAATCCCAAGAAATACACTCCTCATCAAGAGTTGAGGAAGAAAAAATACATGCATTATGAAGTGTGAAATGCAACCCCTCTCCTCCCCCCCTCCTCCTCCCAAATAGGAAAAAAAAAAAATTAAAAAGGACCAAAATGCAAGGGAAAAGCAGGTTTCCCTACTCATAAATACTCCAAGACTGAATTTGAGCACCATTTCGCACTTTGTAACTATTGAGATTTTGATTAAAATGAATGTATTAACTTGAAGATAGGTCTCAACCTCTATTTATAATACAAATTAAATACATCCTAATGACAATAATACCCTTACTAACTCTCACTAATTAACTTACTAACACACTTGATAATAATCATACTAAAAGACATAAATAACCTCCAACACTCCCCTTCAAGCTGGAGCATAAATGTCATATGCTCCTAGCTTGCTACAAATAAATTTAACACGAGCACCCCCCCCCCCCCCCCAAATTCTTCGGTAAACAAATCAGCAAGATGCATATTAGACTTAACATAAGCGGTAGTAATGAGCTTCTGCACAAGTTTCTCCCAAACAAAGTGACAATCAACTTCAATGTGCTTCATCCACTCATATAAAAACTGGGTTGGAGGCAATATGAAGAGTAGCTTGATCGTCACACATCAATTTCATAGACTGAAAAATGTGAAATACCCAATTCTTCCAACATGTTCTTCAACCAGACAAGTTCACAAGTAGCGAGAGCCATAGCTCTATATTCTGATTCAGCACTTGATGTAATAACCTGAACCTAGAAAATAAAAGAAAAATAAATTTAAAAAAGTGGAAAATAAATAAAAGGAAAAATCAAAAATCGGTGAAGGATAGGAGAAAACCCTCAACGGTTTGGGGAACCCCAAACAAAACCGTCGTCAGTTTCCTCCAGGAAGGCTCTCGGGATTCTCTAACTCAGGTTTTCCGTTGACAGTTTCAGGGTGGCCAAAAAAACTGTCGACGGTTTTCTGCGGGGACAGCCTACTTATAAATAGATCTTAGGTCATTTTTTTTAGAAAACTCATTCTCTCTCTCTCAACTCTGAATCTCTCTCATCTCTCTCTCTACTCTAAGTCTCCCGGTAGCTCCCGGGTGCTCCACGATCCATTCTTCATCTTCCCAGCGCATAGGTCGTCAATCCTCGGCAGATTTGAGCGGCTAGGGTTTTGGTTTTTCCATTCGTTTCAGATCATTTTCAAAAAAACAAGTAAGGGGAGTACGTGATACCAGTTTTTATTAATTTTGAACCAATTAGTTTCGAGTATACAAGCCGCATATTTATAGTATGATTTTCTAAACAGTTTAGGCATTTTTTCAAAATGATGATTTTGAATATAATTCATATTTGGGAAAAACTAATGTGGCATGAGATTAACATTTTCTTATTAGATTAGTAGCGAATACTGTTGAAAATGCATTGATGGGTTTGGACGGTTTGTTTTGTGTGAGATATTGTGAATGCTGTCAGGATGTGAATACTCTCCGTTGATGTGCCTAGATGATTGGTTATGTCATTGATGTGTATTGTGGTTCATGTAAATTGCGATATAGCGTTGGCAGTGGTATGAGGAGGTCGTTATATCGTACCTGATATAAATTACCAAATAACATTGGTAGTGACATGAGGAGGTCATTATATGGTCATTTATATAAAGGGGATAAAACGTTGGCAGTGGAATAAGGAGTTCGTTTTACCGATTTACTATGAACAGGGTTATGTGTGTGGAATGGTAACCTATATGGTTGTGAAGCTTGTGTAGTAACCTTTGTGGTTGTGAATCCTATGTGGATATGGATCATGTGTGGGTATGAATGAAGTGTGTAATATCCTGTGTGGATGTGTGGTATCCTGTGTGGATGTGCTGTGGCATTGTATATGCAGATTCTAGGATATGTTAGTGTTGAATGTATGTGATCTTATGTACGTGTATTTAAATGCTTAAATAATTAGGGCGAAGTAAAACTCTCCGCCCGAGTGCTTACTGAGAAAGGTGAGTGCCCTGATAAGTATCAATTGTAGCCTCACCTGAATAAAAGGGAAAGTTACAAATGGTAACAGAGCAAATGGAAGGTACATGTATGGGCGTGTAATCTTCCCTATCCTCGGGAACTTTCGCCAGTAAATATTTATGTATGTGTGCTTGGATATGCATGTGTATTCTCTATTGTGGTGGATTAAGAAACAGCTATATTTTATATATATTAAAACTCATTTGTCACACACTGTTATAATTTATTCCATCCTTACTGAAAAGTGTCTCACCCCAGCGAATTATTGATTTTTTTCATGTCCTTCAGGTGATCGAGCTTAGAAAGCTCCGGGGCAAGGTTTAGAATTTTTGGTAATTTTGGATAGTCGTGAGAACAGTTATATGTACAATTTATGTATTTATGTTTCTCTGATGATATAATATGGAGAATTTGTTATACACTCCTTTTTGGGTTGTATATATATAGTACTCTGATATTTTATTGGAGAATGTTTAATTATTTCCTCCGCGTAAATGGTGTCAGAGATGTGTGAATGGTCTCATCACACCCTGAGCCCCACCTGGCGAGTTTGGAGCGTGACAAAGTGGTATCAGAGCTTAGGAAATAGGTTTTGCAGACTTTAGGAGGATTAATACCAGAGTATAGGTTCAAGTTAGGACGAGGATAGGAACGGATAGATCAAGTTATTGTTAGGACTTTTGAGTTTTTGTTTCGTAAGCTTGGGAGCAAAAATCTCTTGATGGTCTTCTGTATTTTTCTTAAGCAGTAGCGGGTTTCAGAAAACCATGGTAAATCCATTGATGGTGATGTTTCCAAGCGGAAAGACCAGAACTTGAAATTAGAACTCGAAGGTTAGGATGGTCGATTTATGAGCATAAGCCTCTGAAAGGGAATTTTGATAATTAAAGTGTAATAATTTGATGATTGTGGTTAATTGGGTCTTGGATGTTTAATTGAGGATTTGAATATTAATCTGATTTCTTGTTTTATAACTGTGTCAGTTATGTTAAGATGCGGAGATTTTAAACTTGTCTCTGTCCTATCTTCAAGATGGATCCCAAAGGTAAAGGGGTGGATACTGGAGGGGAGAACAAGTTGGGGGCTTCCAGTGGAGATGAGATTGAAACCTCCAGACTGCTGCGAGGTATAGATCGACAGGTTAGGGCAAAGATGAGATGGGAACCCAAGGAATCGAGCTGCCCACCAATGAATTAGGGCTATTCAATTGATCAATTCACTAGCCTGAAGCCCTCTTCTTTTGCGGGCGGCACTGACTCAATCATGGCCAAGACCTAGGTGCAAGAGATGGAGAAGATATTGACGGTACTAAATTGCACTGAGGAGCAAAAGGTTCTCTTCGACACATTCAAGTTAACAAGAGAAGCTTAACGGTGGTGGCTAGCGGTGAAACTGCTAGAAGAGCCACGGGCAGTACCCACGGTGACAACGTGGAGGCGTTTCAAGGAGGTCTTTTACAACCGATATTTCCCCGCCAACACCAGGAATGCGAAAGTGGAGGAATTTTTCAACCTGACTCAGGGGCACCTCACAGTACAGCAGTACGCTGCTAGGTTCGTGGAACTTTCTCGCTTCGCTCCTTTCATGGTTCCGAATGAATATCAAAAGGCGAGAAGGTTTGAAAGGAGTTTGAACTAGAATATCCACGAGCATGTGGCAGTATTGCAAATACAAGACTTCTCTTAGAGCTGGTGGATAAAGCCACTGTAGAAGAGTTGAGCCTGTAGAGAGGTGCAGAAACATCAGAGCGGAGGAAAAGACCCATGCCTCCCAGTTCCCACGCAGATATCAGACGGGGTTCATGGAGGAGAGACAGAGATACTGCGGGTCAGAGGTCAGAAAGGGATGATCGAGGACGTCAGGGCTATTCATCACACCCCTACTGTGCTCGGTGTAATCAAAGACATTGGGGAGAATGTCGAGGCAGGGATGTTGTGTGTTCTAGGTGCGGCAGATACGGCCATATAGCCCGGGAGTGTCGAGGACCGCCAAAAAACGCAGCCGCTCTAGATCAAACCTAGAGGAACAATCCGGTGCCTCGCGGCGGACCTGCGCATGTCTACACACTTGCCCTAGCTGAGACAAACGCTGCTAGAGGTGCAGGTAACGTGCTTATGTTTGGGATAAATAATAAGTTTCATTTGATTTTAAGTGATGCAAATGTTCACATGTTAGAGTATACTGGTTAGCGAATTTCAAGGACAAAATTTTGTAAGGAGGGGAGAATGTAATAACCCAAACCCGAAAAATAAAAAATAAATAAATAAATGAAAAGGAAAATAAATAAAGGAAAAGAAAAATAAGAAATCGGTGAAGGACAGGAGAAAACTGTCGACGATTTGGGGAACCCCAAACTAAACCGTCGTTGGTTTCCTCCAGGAAGGCTCTCGGGATTCTCTAGCTCAGGTTTTCCGTCGATGGTTTTCTGCGGGGACAGCCTACTTATAAATAGATCTTAGGTCATTTTTTTTAGAAAATTCATTTTCTCTCTCTCTCTCTCAGCTCCGAATCTCTCTCATCTCTCCCTCTACTCTAAGTCTACTGGTAGCTCTCGGGTGCTCCACGATCCATTCTTCCTCTTCCCAACGTGTAGGTCGTCAATCCTCGGCAAATTTTAGCAGCTAGGGTTTCAGTTTTTCCGTTCGTTTCAGGTCGTTTTCGGAAAAACAGGTAAGGAGAGTACGTTATACCAATTTTTATTAATTTTGAACCAGTTAGTTTCGAGTATAAAAGTCATATATTTATAGTATGATTTTCTAAACGGTTTAGGCATTTTTCAAAATGATGATTTTGAATATAATTTATATTTGCGAAAAACCAGTGTGGCATGAGATTAACATTTTCATATTAGATTGGTTGCGAATACTGTTGAAAATGCATTGATGGGTTTGGACGGTTTGTTTTGTGTGAGATGTTGTAAATACTGTCTGGATGTGAATATTGTGATGAATGCGTTGATGTGCCTGGATGATTGGTTATGTCATTGATGTATATTGTGGTTCATGTAAATTGCGATATAGCATTGGCAGTGGTATGAGGAGGTCGTTATATTGTACCTGATATAAATTACCATATAACGTTGGTAGTGGCATGAGGAGGTCGTTATATGATCATTAATATAAAGGGGGTAAAACATTGGCAGTAGAATGAGGAGTTCGTTTTACCAATTTACTATGAACAGGACTGCGTGTGTGGAATGGTAACCTGTGTGGTTGTGAAGCTTGTGTAGTAACCTGTGTGGTTGTGAATCCTGGGTGGATATGGACCCTGTGTGGGTGTGAATGAAGTGTGTAGTATCCTGTGTGGATGTGTGGTATCCTATGTGGATGTGTTGTGGCATTGTATATGTGAATTCTAGGATATGTTAGTGTTGAATGTATGTGAGCTTATGTATGTGTATTTAAATGCTTAAATAATTAGCATGAAGTAAAACGCAACACTCCGCCCGAGGACTTACCGAGAAAGGTGAGCGCCCTGATAAGTATCAATTGTAGCCTCACCTGAATAAAAGGGGAATGTTACAAACGGTATCAGAGCAGATGGAAGGTACATGTATGGGCGTGTAATCTTGCCTATCCTCAGGAACTTTTGCCGGTAAATATTTATGTATGTGAGCTTGGATATGCATGTGTATTCTCTGTTGTGGTGGATTAAGAAACAGTTATATTTTATATATATTAAAACTGATTTGCCACACACTATTATAATTTATTCCATCTTTAATGAGAAGTGTCTCACCTCAGCGAATTATTGATTTTTTTCAGGTCCTTCAGGCGATTGAGCTTAGAAAGCTCCAGGATAGGGTTTAGAATTTTTGGTAATTTTGGATAGTCGTAAGAATAGTTATATGTACAGTTTATGTTTTTATATTTCTCTGGTGATGTAATATGGAGAATTTGTTATACTCCTTTTTGGGTTATATATATAGTACTCTGGTATTTTATTGGAGAATGTTTAATACTTTCTGCTGTGTGAATGGTATCAAAGACGTGTGAATGGTCTCATCACACCCCAGGCCCCACCTGGTGAGTTTGGGGCGTGACACTTGACCTAACCACCCCAGTTTGTTTCTTACTCTTCCAAGAAACCAAATTACCACCAACCAAGATATAGTACTTTGTTGTAGATCTCCGATTGGAAGGCAACCCAACCCAATCTGCATTTTTATATCCATGGAATAAGTGTGACCCTGATTATGATATAAAAGACCTCTCCCATGTGCACCTTTGAGATATCTCAAGATGCGAATGCGTCCCAATGACTTGACCTTGGAGAATCTAGAAATTGACTCACAACACTTGTTGCAAAAGATATATCCATTCGAGTGACTAAGATAATTCAACTTTCCAACAAGTCTCCGGTATTATCCAAGATTAGGTAGCAAATCACTCATATCCGAAACTAACTTGTTGTTAGGATCCATGGGTGTATCAACCGATTTAGATCCCAACAATCCAATTTCATCCAACAACTCAAGAACATACTTCCTTTGTGACTAACAATTCACATATGAGATCTAGATGCTTCTATATCCAAGAAGGGTTTCAACAGTCCCAAATCTTTGGTTTGAAACTCAGTCTATAAAAAAAGTTTGAGACTTTGAATATCTTTATCATCATCGCTTGTAATAAGAATATCATACAACAAGAAGGATCCTACCTGATGAAGTAAGACGATGAAACAAGGAATGATCCACTGCACACCGTCAAAGACCAAACTCAAGCATTATAACACTGAAACAACCAAACCATGCTCTAGGAGACTGTTTTAAACCATACAAAACCTTCTTGAGTCAACACACTAAACCCGACTCGCCCTGAGCATTAAACCTAGGTGGTTGCTCCATACAAACCTTCTTCTCAAGGTCACCATGCATGAAGGCATTCTTCACATCTAACTAATGCAGAGGCTAGTGACAAGTAGTACCCAAGGAATATCAAAATAATCCAAACCATACACCAGAGTATATCCCTTAGCAACAAGATGGACCTTTAGACAAGCCACAGAACCATCAAGGTTGACTTTCATAGTGTAAACCCGGCGAAAACCAACCACAGACTTGTTAGGAGGAAAAAGTACCAAATCCCAAGTCTTATTGTCATGTAAAGAATTCATATATTCAACCACAGCATTCCTCCACCCAAAGTGGGCTAAGGCTTCTGAAACAAATTTAGGAAGGGTAATAGATGATAGAGCAATAACAAAACAATATTAGGAGAGTAGTAAGAAGTCATAACAAACATAGTTGGAAATGGGATGTTGAGTACATGTGTGTTTACCTTTCCAAACAGCAATGGGAGGATCAACATCATGGGGGAATATGATCATTAGACAAGGAATCCAAAGACATGGTAATAGAAGCTAGAGGGTACTCTCTTCGTTGGATCTGCCATCATGAATACACCTACAAATTAGGATGATCAAGACAATGAGAAGGACTCAAACTACATGGAGACTCAGATGGCTAGTTGGGCAAAGACAACAAAGTAGAATCTAGAAGATTAGGCAAATGAAGAGACTTATTGAGCTTAGAAGCACTCAGGACTAGGTGTAGTAAGGTGTAGACTCAAAGAAGGTTACATCGACAAAAACAAAGAAGTGATGCAACATAGAACTATAACAACGATATCCCTTTTGAGTATATGAGTAGCCCAAAAAGGCACATTTTATAGCACGAGAATCCAACTTATCCACCTCAGGAGTTAGTTGATGAACAAGGGCACACCCAAATATACGAGGAGGGCGAGAGAATAAAGGTGAATTAAGAAAAAGAATGGAGTAGGTAATTTTACCACTAGGAACAAAGCATGGCATCCTATTGATCAGATAACAAGCAGTTAAAACACCACTCCTAAACACTTTAGGTACATGCATTTGATAAAGTAAGGTGTGAGTGATTTCAAGTATATGCCTATTTTTCTTCTTTGCAACCCCATTTTGTTAAGAAATGTGGGCACAGAATGATTGATGGACAATACCAAACTGAGTTATATATGTAGTGAATTGTGCACTAAAATACTCTGTAGCATTATCACTTTGAAGTATTCAAACTAGAAAACCAAATTAAGTCTTTATTTCAAAACAAAAGGCACAAAATACGTGAAATAACTCGGAACGATCTTTTACTAAATATAACCAAGTCACTCTTGAATAATCATCCACAAAGGTTTTACAAAGTACCGAAAACCCAACTTGGATGCAACTCTACTAGGACTCCAAACATCAGAATGAACTAACATGAAGGGTTTGCGGCCCGTTTCATTGACTCGGGAAGCAAAAAGGACACGATGGTGCTTTCCCAACTGACAAGACTCGCAATCAAGAATGTACATGGCTCAAACTAGGAACAAGACATATTAATTTTTCCAGTGAAGGATGACCAAGGCGACAATGAATTTGGAAAGGTGTGGCAGTAGCAATGCAAGTGGTAGAAAGAGATAGCGGCTCAAAGTGATAGAGTCCACTAGCTTCACGCCCTCTACCAATGTCTTCCTTTTCTTCAAATCCTAAATAACAACGAAGTCATGGAAGAATGTCACTGAACAATTCATGGATTTAGTAATCTTACTAACGTACATAAGATTGAAAGGAAATTTGGGAATATTAAAAACCGAAGGAAGGGAAATAGAAGTGGGATTTACAGTCCCAATTCCCTTGACTATAGAGGTGGATCCATCAATCACAGCAACACAAAGTAAATTTGCAAGATATTGACAAGTGGAGAAGAAGCCAATTATACCTGTGATATGATTAGTGGCAGTGGAGTCGATGACCCAAGGACTAGGATGAGAAGTACTAGATGACAGGCATACAATGGGATTACATGTTTGGGCAAGAGATGCAATGGGAAGAGACGCTTGTTTTGACACTTGATATTGCTGGAACATGGAATACTCTTCCTCTGACATGGATATAGTACATTGCCCCCCACTCGGCCCCACATGTGAGGAGTCGGTGGTGGCTGCATTTTTGGCTGCCTCATAGGTGCGAAGTCAGTGGTGGCTGCATTGGCAACATGTGAAGGTCTACTGTGGAGATCCCAACACTGCTCAATAGTATGATTACTCCGTCCACAATGAGAGCACTTACAAGGAGTACCTCTACCTCATACATCTCTACCACCACGTCCACTTGAACCACCTCGATAACTTTTGCAGTTGTTTGGTAGAGAAATCGAATCGTAGCAAAGGTTGACCCTCTCAAAGCCAAATGCAAAAGCAGGAGAATGTGTGCCAAAAAAAGCATGAAGGACGTGAGAATAAACATTGACAAATAACGGCAGCTTGACACTACTAAGTATCTAGGCCCGGACTGCCTCAAGCTTGGGTCTCAAGCCTGCTAGAACACAAAGAAATGTCATTTGATGCCTCTACTTCTGCATCTCACAAACGTTGGCAGTTATAGGTTGTACGACGTTAAGCTTTTCATGAATACACTGCATCTCTCAAAAATAATCTGCAATACTCCTATCTCCTTGTTTTAACTGAAAGTACTCTTGGGATAAATCATGCATACATGTAATGTTACTAGATTATAGAAGCTTAACATAATCCCAAATCTCCTTGCATGTATCTAGATGCATACAAATCCGTACAATCTGTGGCTCCATCGAATTCACAAGAGGGAAACAATCAAGGCATCTTCTTGAACCCACACTTATTTTCTCTTCTCAGCAGAAGGATTAGATTCGAGCAAGTGGTCAGATTTTCCTAATCCTACTATATAAACTCGAGCAACTTTAGACCATTGAACATAGTTCTTTCCATCCAACGTTTGAGTCATTATCTATGGCAGCAATGTAGGAAACAGATTTTTGGGATGCAGAGACTCCATCCCAACACTCACAAACCAGCAGCCACATTAATGTCCAACAAGAAGAACAATCAAAACTAATCGGGACAATGACAAACTATGCGAAGCATTGACACAACCATGGACGAGGTGAATGACTCACCGACTGATATAGCACTGCCACAGCCTCACAACTGGACATATGAACACTGCCGCTGCTCCAAGAAACTCACAAAGAAGCCTTCAAAAACCCCGAACAGAGATTAACGGAGTGCCGCAAGTGCATGGTCAAAAAAAGTTGGATTTTTGAGCAAAAAACAGGCCCCACAACTTCATAATATTGTCTAGAGAAGGAATCAGAACATGGCAGAGGGGAAAAAAAAAAAAAAAGGGTGGCAGGAGACTCACTCATGCGCCAGAGCGAGGGGTCGGCACTGCAAGCAATTGGCTGGGTGTGGGAGCTTTTACGGCAATGGGGTTTTGTGGGGTTAGGCTTCAGAGGGTTCTGTGTTTGGGTATATGGTTGGTTTTGTGCAATAATGAGGGGTGGAGGTGGATTTGAGAAGGACAGCAACGGGAATGGCTTTTCCAGCAACGGCTGAGAAGAATAGGATTTAGGTTGGATCACACTCGGATACCATGTTGAGATTTTGATTAAATGAATGAATAAACTTGAAGACAGGTCTCTCCCTCTATTTATAGTACAAATTAAATACATTCTAATGACAATAATACCCTTACTAAGTCTCACTAATTAAGATACTAACATAATAATAATAATACTAAAAGACCAAAATAACCTTCAACAGTACCTATAATGGAAATTATGAGGATGAGATCTGCAAAATGATATTCCAAGGTTTTTCATGGATAGCTCTACTGCCAATATTAATGTCCTACATAATTCTCCTACAAACAAAATTTACATCTTATCACTTTAGGAAAATGCCATAACCACTTCCCCACAATTCCATCATACATAAGAATACATTCAAAAAACTTTATTTCATAACCACCTCCTCCCCTAAAAAACTGCATAAATTGACATCCAAAAATCATAAGATGAATAAAAAATACCAGTTTACCAACTATCATTACACACAAGCTATACTTCATAGAAACTTCTAAAGGACTAGAATTTGGAAGACATTTTGAGAATCAATAGGAGCATCTCCATAACAAATAGCAACTATAAGTGCAGGTCTAACAAGTTGGCATAAAAAATTCTAGTCCCAATGACACAAACAAGAAAGAAAAAAATGGAAATGCAATAGGGAGATTCACTAAAAGATTCAAAAGTAAAGAAAAAAGAAAAACAAAAAACAGAGAAGCCAACAAACATCAAAGCTGGAAACCTTCATCAATAATAGGGAGAATCTCACAAATGAGAACAAGAAAATATAAAAGAAACAATAATATATTCCATAAGATGGAGTAGAACGCACTAGGTTGGCGGATGATATGATGTAGGCCAAAGTTTGCATTGTTCCTCCCATTCTTCTTTTGATGATGCAGCATATTTGCAAACCTAAAATTAATTTTGATAAAAAGATCACATAGATGGCCTTCACTAGATCAAAAACATTTCTACAAAGATAAAAAAGTACATTAACCATATAAGACCATTGCAAACATCAAACAACTTAAATTTACCTCTTTAATTTTCTCATTAAAAATATTTATATATTTTGTAAAGAGAAGAAATAATTGTCAAGTACAATACATATTCAAGATTCAGTTCTATCTCTTTATATTCCCTATTTAATTATATTTAAGATTTTTGTCCTTTGTAATTGTGTTGGAATGTCAACAAATCATCATCAACAACATTATGGCATTATGGCCATCGTTCACACTTGCTAGCATACAGGATAAAGTCATCACAAGACTTTTCTAAACTAACATTGTTTAGACGGAATACGATGAAAGAACAAGATAAAAAAAATATAAACAAAACATAAAACCCATCTTCCATTCTTCCAAATTCCCTTATAGACCACAGTAGACAAGGTTCTAATTTTTTATTTGGATTAACATTTTTAAAGCTTCAAAAAATATAAAGTTTTTTATTTTGATTTTAAAATGGCAGAAATTTAAATTTCATAAGAAAACCTTTGAAACCTATTAGTTCTATAACCCCAAAAAAAAGGTAACATGTTGAGTTTCAATACTACAGGGTTTAAAAACTCAAAATTTCAATTTCAAGGAAAGTTTCTTCCGAAATCAATTTTTTTTTTTTTATAAGGTTCATGTGTTTGTGGGTCTAAAGAAAATCCAAAGACTGGATAAGAAGATCAAAGATCAAATGGTTGGATAAAAAGATCAATACTGACATCAACTAATCTCCCAAACGGTGTCTCTTAATAGATGTTCCCTTCAGTTCTAAGCTTCATAGAGGTATACTTCAACTAAGAGAACAATATGTGCTAGCCTCCATTTTAGGATTTGCTAAACTTCAATGATTAATCTTACAAAATTACATTTATAGTAAGATTTAATGGCCTTCAAGTTTTGGGCAGCGATGCCTTCAATAAAGTTCCAAATCACATTAAGTTGACCACAAGTGTATATAAGATCATCGCAAAGGTCCAGGCAGAGAGGACTAAGGGTGGTGATGGGAGAAATTATTTCTAGTTCTTAGGCATCTTTTGCAGGGAGATGAGTATATTTTGAATGTTGTTAATGTTAATAAGATTGTGGAGGATGTTAGGAATAAGAAGGATTTAGTTTCTACATTGAACTTTGAGAAGGCATAGGATAGGGTCGGTCTTTTTTGGGTAGAGTACTCGATAGTAAGGGCTTTGGAGCTTAGTGGAGTGTTGGATTAGGGGTTGTCTTCATTCCACTTCTTTCTTCTCTACAATTATTAATGGTCAGCCTAGGTCTTTGTTTTCTGCTCCTGAGGTTGTGAGGCAAAGGGATCCCTCTTCTCCTTTTATTTTTATGTTAGTAGTTAGTGTTGACTAGGATGATTAATAGGACTATTAATAGGGGCTATGTCTAGGGTGTTGCTGTTGGTAGGAATGATGTGGTTGTTTCTCGTTTACAGTTCCCTTACCATTTCCTTGTTATATGATAGGAAGTATTTTTTGTAACTCTCACCATTTTACAGGTTTTTGAGCTAGTCTCTGGGCTTACAAAAGTAGTTTTTCTTGCTTGGGAGGCAACACATGGTAAGATCTTAACCCCGGACAATTTGCAGAAAAGGGAGCTGACCATCGTCAACAGGTGCTCCCTTTGCATGGCTGATGCAGAATCAGTTGAGCATATCCTCCTTCATTGCCCCTGGACAAGGAACCTTTGGAACATGGCTCTAACCATGATCATACAACAGCAGGCTACTGCCAGCTCGGTGGGAGGGGAACTCTGGACATGGAAAGGGATTCAGGCAAGCAAGAAGAGACAGGCTTTGTCTCTCATCCCTCTTGCAATTTTCTGGTGTGCTTGGAAAGAAAGAAACAGGAGAGTGTTAAAAATTCTCTCATGCCTCTTCAAACTAGTAAAGAGCAGTGGATCACTGTGGCTTCCAGCTGGCATAGTAGGATCATATTGAATGACCATAATGTAATTTCAGATTTTTGTGACATCCTGCAGGAGGGATGATTCTATGTAATCTGGGTTGGCATCCCCTTGATGCCCTTTTAATAAGTGTTGTCTAGTTGCAATTAATCTGTGTCCGAGGTGACTTCTAGGTTTGCAGCTCTTGTAGCTTTTCGGATCCTACAGTGGCCTTTAACTTATCTGGGAGGTTCCTTGAGTGGTGGAAGAGTATTTTTTTTTTTGGGTGGCCAGCAGTACTTCAATCCAAGCATGTCTTTCTTTGGATCCCTGTATCTTTTATCCTTGTTAAGATTCTAGTGGGCATTGTTAATCGGTTAGAGAGGATTATAAGAGATTTCCTTCGGTCAAAGGCTGGTGAGAGGAGGGATCATCTTTTGAGTTGGGGTATTGTTTGTAGGTCTAAGAAGGAAGAGGACTTGGGTCCTGGTAAGTTAGTGTCTAGAACACTGCCTTGGTGCATAAGTGATTGTGGTGTTTCCCTTTGGAAACAGATTCTTTATGGCAAAGGGTTATCAAAAGTAAATTTGGTCCACAGGATAAAGGGTAAAGTGCTAATTTATAGCTAGTCACTGGGAAACCCATGGAAATTCATTTCACAGATGTCTCCTTTTTTTTCTTGCATTAAATATAAAGTGAGAGATGGCTGTAGATTTTAGTTTTCGAAGGGTAACTAGATAGGTGAATTCCGTTTTTCATCTGCCTTTCCTTCTACTTGTCATCTTACTTGGTGTCTTAATCCACTTATTTCTTTCTCGTTATTCATGAAACTGAGGTTTCTTGGGACTTTAAATTCATAGAAATTTTAATGATATGAAGACCGAGGAGCTTTCTTCTCTCCTTCGCTGGTTTCTCTCAAATATTTTCAAGTTGAGGATACTAAGGTCTGGTGTTTGGATAATTCTGGAGTTTTCCATGTGTATGATTTTAACTCTCATCTAAACCATTCTATGTGTTCATTTTCCTCTTGCTAATTGTTTGTGGAGAGCTAAATTCCATTAAAGACAAAGGCTTTTTGTGCAGGTTGCTATTCTTAATAGAGTTAACCTGTCCCACCCCTCCCCCCAAAATGTGCACTTTATGAGCTATGCTACTAGCAAGGATCATGCACATTCATTTCTTCATTGCCGTGGCTTGGTGTTTCTGGAGTAAGCTTTTTTGTTTTTTAGAGCATTGGATCCATCTTGAGTCTTGGGGGATTTTTTTTGTTAGTTGATTTTGTTTACTTAGGGAAATAGAAGAAGGAAAAGGTTTTGAGGCAGTCTTGTGGTTTTAGCAACTATTTGGATCATCTGGTTGGAGAGAAAGGATTGGATTTTTTGTGATCATGCTTCATGTACAAATCTTATTTGGGATAGAGCTTTTTTTAGGGCATCATTTTGGGTGTTCATAACTGGATGGTTTGCTAATACAGCCTTCTCTGATATTCAGCAAGATTGTTGTGCCCTTTTAGCTTAGTATCTTTGTTTCTCTGTCTGTAGCAGTTTTCGTTTTTGCATTTATTATATAATGTGAGGATTTCTCAGCCTCCTTGTATTTTCTTCTTCTCTAGAAATGAATTTCTTCTTTTTCTATAAAAAATGAAATAAATAAAGTGGGAAATCTAATGGGACTTAAAGCTTTATTTTTATTATTTAATGTTGATTAATTATTTTACTTAACATGTAATTGCATGGGTCACAATAATTCCATTCCTTCTATTAATTTAACACATTAAATCAAATGAACCAAATTGATGTCATATTTAGTTTTAAAACCTAAAGTACCTAGAGTCCTAAAGCATAATAAAATAGTAGAACATAATATTCATAACACCACCAATTTTTTTACAAAAATAAATAAATAAATAACACAATCAAATTGTTGTCATAGCTGTTACAGTAGTTGGTGATGGTGCTGGTGCTGGTGCTGGTGTTACTAGGGTGGTAGAGGCATTGAATTAAAAAAAATACCCTAAAATTACAGTCTAAAATGGAGGTAAAATGCATAGAGGAGCGAGAAAGAATGGTCAGTTGTGCTAAGGGTGGTCTTGAAGTTTCATAGAATTTTATTACCAAAAAGTGAATACAATAAACTACCTTAACGTTCCAATTTTCTAAAGGTACTATTCCCTGTTTAGTTAAATGCCTGATTGACGGTTGAACACTCAAAACAAGCAACTGCAACAAATAAAAGTTACAAGGCATGATATTGACCCACTTTTGTGATGAAAGCACTCAACTGGTGGGAATTGATAAGCTCTGACACATTGCTTGGTATGCTGTCCAACTTCTCATCATCATCACCAGCAAGACATAGGATCACAGATAGCTGAGTTTTTCCTGTCAGATAAGACATCTGTCAACACAATAATCAGGAGAATTTCAAATTTCAAAATTTATGCAACATAATGGTAGGCATACATAAATATTGCCATGGTTTTACTCCTGTTACAATCAGTTCCAAATCAGTGCAATTATAAATGCCATCAACATGGTTTAAGAAAGAAGATAAACTGCCACGAAAACTATATTTTCCAACAATCCTGAAAAAGCTATTGTTAATCCATCAAGCCAAAGGTGTTTCAACTCTTCCCATATGAAACAGGGCTCCTCTAACCACATCTTCCCCAAAAAACCTCTCTAACCAAGCCACTTTATCTGCAGCAACAGATCACTAATACAACCCCCCAATCATGCTACTGCCCTCCTCTTTTGAAAACGAAGTCCTACATAAATCCGTGATTATCTCAGCAGTACTCTCAAGATTTTAACTTACTACACCCATATCATCTTATAATTCTTGAATAAACTCTTAGCCATGCAACAACCAAGAGTGAAGAAAGAAAGCAGCCTTATTCTAAATTTGTGTTCCCTATCATGGGCGTTATTTATCATGTGTTCATCTCTCCATGTATTGTTGGGCTGCACATGCGGGGGAGTGTTAAAGTTTGATATACCCCGCAAGTGCAGCCCAACAGCACATGGAGAGATGAACACACGAAAAATAACACCCATGATAGGGAACACAATAACTTTTTAAACAACATATAATAAATGCAGGCAACAAGACTAAAACCCAGGACCTCATGGTAACCAGCTCTAATGCCATGTTAGGTTACCACTTTACGTAAAAATTTAAACTATTAAGTTGTGGGTCAATGATGTATATCAAGCTTTAACAATATTTTTGTACATGGCCTTTAAATCAGTTGAAAGATTTGTGTCTGTCTTGGGGGGTGTTGGGGGGAAGAAACAAATGAATAAAGGGAAAAAATCTATAAATGTCAGTCAGAAAAAATATTTCTTGACTTGGGTGCAAATCTGTAGCCTTCAAGCTATTACAAGCACTCTGCGTTGAATGTTGCCATTCAACACAAATTTTTTTTTTTCTAAGATAGAAGAAATTTATCAAGATGAAAAAAATATACATGGAGGATAAGACCCTCTAGGCAATCAGAAGAAAAATTAACAATAAAAAGAAGAATCAAAAGCAACATGGAAAGATAAAAATCAGAACAAGGCCAACCAATCATGCTAAATATCTTTTTTGGCAAAAGGGGGTAAGCCTCTTATTGTAGCCAATGGAGTAGTGTACAAAACTAAGCAGATTACAGCTTAAGCTATTTACAAGAGATTAAATCTTTCAAGACCAGAACAGTAAAAGATAACTTTCCTTGAAATGGAATTTGAACACCAAGCAGCCTTTTCATATATATTTTTTTGGTAACAAAAGAAGTGATTTCATTGATAAGAGGAGAACTTACAAAAAGGAGAAAAAGACTTCTCCCATCAAAATTCTGGATTAATCCAGAAAAAATAAACTAATAAAACAAAAATCTAAAAAAAAATAATATTCAGAGAAGAAGTTTCCTCCATTCTCGCCGAACCTCCAAAAAACTAACTCCCATAAAATAGCTGAAACCAACAAACCATAAAGATGCCAGGTAATGAACCTTATCCCACACCAGCTACCAATTCAATTATCTACCTGAAAATACCCGAGTATTATGCTCCAACCATAATCTCCACAAAACTGCAAAATACCGCATTTCCGAAGTGCTACCCTCTCCTTCCTTTTGCTGAACCCCTCAAAAGAAATAAACAAAAATTCCTCCACTGATACTGGGCAAACCCAAGATTCTCCCATCACGCCAAATAATTTGTTCTAGATTCTCCAAGCATAATCAAAGTGTAAAAATAGGTGAGGTTCCGTTTCAGAATTCAAATAACATAGCACACAAACATCTGGAGATAAGGCTGTTAGAGGTTATTTATTTCTTTTAGTATTATTATTAAATGTGTTAGTATGTTAATTAATGAGAGTTAGTACGGGTATTATTGTCATAAGAATGTATTTAATTTTGATTATAAATAGAGGGAGAGACCTATCTTCAAGTTAGGTCATTCATTTTAATCAAAATCTCAATATGGTATCAGAGCATGATCCAACCTAAACTCTATTACACTCAGCCGTAACCAGAAAACACATTCCCGTTGCTGTCCTTCCCGGATCCACCTCCACCCCTCATTATTTCACAAAACCAACCATACACCCAAACAAAGAACCCTCCAAAGCCTAACCTCAGAAAACCCCATCACCAAGAAAGACCCCAAGCGCCAGCCAACTTCTGGCAGTGCCGACCCCACACGCCGACGCGTGAGTGAGTTTCCAGCCACCTTTTTCCCCTTTTTTTTTTCCTCTGCCATGTTCTGATTCCTTCTCTAGACAATATTATCAAGTTGTTGGGCCTGCTTTTTGCTCAAAAATTCAACTTTTTTTGACCATGCACTCGCAGTACTCCGTTAATCTCTGTTCGGGGTTTGTGAAGGCTTCTTTGTGAGTTTCTTGAAGCAATGACAGTGTTCATATGTCCAGTTGTGAGGCTGTGGCAGTGCTATATCAGTCCGTGAGTCATTCATCTAGTCCATTGTGGTGTCAGTGCTTCACATAGTTTGTGATTGTCCCGATTAGTTTTGATTGTTCTTCTTGTTTGACATTGGTGTGGCTGCTGGTTTGTGAGTGTTGAGATGGATTCTATGAATCCCAAAAATCTGTTTCCTACATCGCTGCCTAGTGGTGTAAGCGAGTCAAGCTTACTCACAAGCTACTCAATCTCGGCTCGATCCAAACCTCACCTCGACTCGATTGATTTTCAAATGGATTGTTTTTACCTTTCAAAAAAAAAAGTAAAACTAGAGGTATCACTCAAAAGCACCTAACACAAAATGAATTCTAGGAGATCAAGTTCTTCTTAGTTCTTACTTCTTAACTCTCATCTTTTTAGTGCCTTGCACTTGAATGCACACTGATTTAAATTATCAAAATTTCATTTTCCATTAAGTAATCTACATAAATTATTTATTTTCTCAGGTTCCAGCAATTTTCAAGCAAGCTCTCATAACTCAGAAATAATTTGATAAATATTTTTCCCATACAATATAAATGGGATAGAAAGCACAACACTCATAAAGTCCGTATTCTTTCCTCTCTCTTCTTCCCTAAATTTTCTCTGCAAAAAGAAATGACGCTTTCAATTTGATATCTAGCGTGCTAAAAGTATAATCAGCTCCATAGCTGCATAAATGTAGATAAGAGAGAGAGAGAGAGAGAGAGAGAGAGAGAGAGAGAGAGAATACAAAACCTTGTTCGGTACATTTCTTTCGCACTCGCTTCACATGGCGGAGATTGTCCAGTGGCGCTAACTGATTTAGTCGCCTAAATCAAATTTCTAAATCATTTGCAATACCATAACAGCAAATTAAAGTTCAAAAAAAAAAAAAAAATCAACCACCACTGAGAAATTCAAATTGCAGTAATTGATTCAAGTCACATCTCGTGACTCTCTGTGGATGTGTGTTTAGAGCTGGCTAAGCAGGAAAGAAGAACAACCTTACAAGAGTGTTGGCAAGCTTCGGATCGATGACAGAAGCATAAGCATTCACTGTGTGCACAACGAACAGCGGAAATAATTAATCTACTCACAAACCGTACAGTTCAAAAGCTAACAAATATTAGAATTTGGGGATTTTGGAAAAACCAACCAGTAGGCTGTTGGTCAGGAGGAATTGGTGGCTTGCCGGGGACGTACACGATTTCCCACTTGTTCTTCATCTTCTCTATCTATGCCTCTCGTGTGTTTTACCAATGCTGCTCTACCCGCCTTATGATGACAGGAAAACAGAGAGGAATTCAGGAACGGGTAGAAATTTTTTCCCTGAGCAAACCCTAATCATCAACAAGTTCAAATTTTTTAGGCAATCAAATGGTCGTGGGATCTTTGTGATCAAGACTGCAACGCAAGAGAGTATATTGCCGGAAGAACAGGGAGGGAGGCAGGATGGAAGGTCGTGATTGCTGCCAAAGCAGTATAGATATGGTCGCCGCACATTCGCAAACTCTTCTCTATTGGGGTCACTCCAGCCGGCCAGTTCAGTTCTCGACCAAGGGGAAAGTCGGCCGCCGCTGCGTTCACAACAGATTCTTTAAAGTCTGCTTAGAACCTCTTTAAAAATAAATATTTTAAAAAAAAAATTATAAATATTCATAAATAAATAATATTTAATTTTCACTTAAATAAATATTATTTTTCAAAAGTATCTTTTAAAATTACTTTTAAAAAATATTTATTTTTTAAAAAGTTCTTATAATAAGTAATTTAAGAGTATTTTAGATATAAGTACTTATTTAAAAAAGATACTTCTTTTAAAAGTGATTCAAAATACTTCCTAATGCTTTTCATAATAGTTTTTTTAGACGATTCCAAATAAAGCCAAGAAGAAAAGGGTAGGTCTACTCCACCTTTGGTTGCCGATCCTTTTGTGTCAATGACATTTCTTTTTTTTTAAAAAAAACAAAGGTCTATCATGCCCCTTTATAAATATTTTTAAAAAATATACAGTGTTACCCATCACACTTTTTCCTTAACTCTCAAAAATTATATCTTATATATTTAATGATTAATTATGAAATAACTAAAAATTTAGCATTTAGATTTATAAATCGATTAATTTTTGTTATATTCATAACTAATTCACAAATTCAAATTTAAGTTTAGCATTAAGCACTTGACCATTCTTTTTATTATGAAGTACAATTTTGGTCAATCAGATATGTTGACTCATTATATGTAAGTCATTCTGATTAATGAAAATACTAGGTTGTACGAAGTATGCAAATGACTTGTGTATAGTACAGTTATATAAGATGTTTTTCCATGTACAGTATGTAGTATGTTATATTATGAATTGACAAATCATATTTTACTAGTTTAGTACAGTCAGACTTTTCCAGTTATGTTTTATGTATTATTTACATGTACAACACGAAAATACTCATGTTGTTACACACTAATACTAGTTTATTTCCCTTACTCAGAGGTGTCTCACCCCAGCATTAAAACATTTTAGGAAATCCGAATAGAGGAGTAGATAGAGCTTCGCGACGGTGGAGTTGGACTATTCTACCCTGTTAGAATGGTGAGTTGTTGTGTTAGGGTCAGATTTACTTTGGGAATTGGCCCTATGATACTTTCCAGTCTTTTGGTAAATGATTGTATATATATAATTAGCGGATTTAATAGAACTCTGGTATTGTGATTTATTGGATGGTTGTATATAAATTACGTTTCCTGCTGCTTAGGTGTCAAAGTTGTTGGCAGTATGTCCTCGGTACCCACAGATTTGGGTGGTCCATGTTTATATCAGTATAACAAGGAAACAGGGTAATTAAGAATAATGTTATGTTTTTATGTGGAAAAAAAATATGATAAAATAGGCAGGTCGTTACATGATCACCCACTCTAGTGGGGCAATCCATTAGTAATCTACCACTAAAATAGGGCAATTTTCTTGTTTTGAAAAAAGAGAGAGACAAGGATGAAAAGGAGAGAATGAAGGGAGTCAAAAGTAATAATGGAATTTTTTTTCTTTTTAAGGAAAGGTAGAAAATAGAAAAAGACTAGGAAAAAGGAAAGAAAACGTGAAGAAACAAAAGGTGATCTCTCGTAACTTTGACCCAAAGTACAACGAATAAATATCATTTCTTTCTTAACTCCAGTAGCCTAGTCTCATTATAACCAAAAAGAAAGTTCTCTCTTATTGAGACATCCATTTGATCTTTATCAAGGTGACAATAGTAAGTTCAAACTATGTAAGGACTTGATCCCGCACTGAGTACATAGGCAGCTTACTATAAGAGGTAAGTTTAGTCAAATTTTTGTCAAGTTCAGTACCACTTTTTGCCAACATTTGGCCAACTTCAGACCAACTTCTTGTTAAATTATTGTCAATCAATCATGTGCACTAGGAATCTTGGGTTTAACTTTGGGGTTTTAGTTCTAGTTTCCCATAATTTCTTAAACTCTAACTTGGTTTACATTTCATCCCATGTCATTAAGCTTACCATAATATCACAAGTTTAGCATGATACTCTAGAAGGCTTGCTTAGAAACCACGGCTTAAGGCCAAACGAGAATAATCAAGGTGGAATTTTTGGAGCTTCATTAATTTTTTTCACATGTAGTCATGGAAGGTGACGATCCTTAGGTAGTCCAAATAGTTGGGTGTCTATGCATATCGCAAAAACTTGAAAAAGCGATATACATGTAACGCCTCAACCCTCTACGTGGACCCGTAGTACTACTAATTCATTCATTTACCTAATCATCCACATACTAATATCATGTACACAACGGAAAACATAATATAATGTAACACCTCGAACCCTTAAACCTGGGTCCGACACGTTGTACCTGATAAAATTCCTAATAATCCATAATCAACATATACGCAGCGGAAAATATAAATATAACCTCCATACATATAATACCATAATATCAGAGTTTACTAATTCCTATCTATAATCCATAGTAATCATCCATCACCTGCATTTCCATAAATCTACATAACTTCCAAAACATTTCAGTATTTTCACAATCATTCCTTACTCAATAGCCTTAAAACATAAAGACATAAAATATAAATATTTACATTCCCCAAAGTATTATCAGTATATTCTTTTAATATTTCTCAAAAAGTCTAAAAACCCTCGAGCTCTTTAAGCCCGACCTTGAGGATGTCCTAAAAAAGAAATAATCATATTCAGGTAAGACACATCTCAGTAAGGAAAGAAACAATATATTAAAACAGTGTGTGGTCAACATGAGTTTATATAACAACATAATATTTAACATTTAAAAATCGTTAACATAATTTCTGAAATTATTTTCTGAACCTAATCAATCACATGCAAAAGATTTAACCCACGAGATTACCCGAGGATATGGGTGATTACCCGCCCATACAAGTAGCTCCCCTCTACTCTAATATTTAGGCAACCCTAAGGTCACTAATAAAGCATATCAGGGCATTCACATTACTCAGTAAGCCCTCAAGTGTTAGATTGATCTCGTACTCACACCGTTCAACAATAGCTTATCGGCAAAGGCCTTAAGGATAGGGAAATCTACCCGCCCATACAAGTATGTTTCCTCTGCCCTAGTACATTATACAGCTACTGCCACATCTGAAGCTACTAGTGCACTCGCCTTTCTCAGCAAGCCCTCAAGCGAAGAGTACGCTCCGCCCAAATCATAACACATTCTATGTACATAAGTACGTCTAATATCATAATACATCATTATTTCTGTCTTTATTTAATCATATACATCCATTCATGTTCATGGCTTAACATTGAATTGCATTTCACTTTAAGTGGCTTTTTCCCATTTGTATCGTTCACGTTTCACATTTCATTTCATTGCATTATCATTCCATTGTCATTTCATTGCATAACGTTTTCATTTCATTCCTTCGTACTACAGTTGGTCTTTAGCCATCATCAGTTAGTCCACATAGAAATGCGCTAAAATTTGCTAACAGTTAGTCCACATAGAAATGCGCTAGAATTTGCTAACATGATTGTCTTTCAACTATCTTACATTTACATGATTGCATTTAACATACACAGGCAACATTGTCTACATCATATTTTATTCTCAATACTTTACTTACTTAGTCTGCATCTCATACATTTAACATATATTTGCACAGAATCTCATGCCACACAATTTAACAGTAAAATGCATACATATTCCTATAAAATAGGTCAACCCACATTTATCATTTAATTACTGAAAATACAATTTCCATTTCTTACATAATTATCCTGAAAATATTTTCCACTTTCATCAGTTCATTTTTACATATACGTATCTAATAAACAGCCCTAAATTCGTAAAAACATAATTTAAATGGTTGACATCTTAAACTCATACCAAGACATATACACGTATATATAACACAATTCATTTTTCATTAAATTCATAAAAATTTTGGTTTAATATATATTTTTCCCCTTACCTGGTTTCTTGAACTACGCCAATAGGGATCTCGAAAAATACCTTCGGCGCTCACCCGAACCCTGAATTAAAAATCCTAACTCCATTAAATTAACCCTAAATAAAATACTATTTTAATATTTCCTAGGTCTTTAAATACTAAATAAACAGTTATACCCTCAAATATAACCAATTTTCCAAGCCTCACTCTCGCTTTGGAGTGGGGCCTAGAAAACCCCAATTGGAACTTTACTTATGTCAAAATGACGACAATCACGACTAGGACCCTATGGTGGTGCTTGATCGTCAATCTAACAGTATATTTAACAAGAAATTAAGAAATTATGGGAAGATTGTCTTACCTCAGGAATGGTATTTACGTTGCTCTCACGACAAATCCGCTCCAATAGAAATGTCGGTGGCGGAGTTAGGAATCCAATGGCACTTTCTATTTCTCGATCGGCCGAATATGCATCGAGAAATGAGGGGAGAGAGAGTGGCGGAGACGGAGAGAAGCTAGGAGAAGGGAGAGAGGCGCAGAGAGATTGAGCTTCTGTTCTGTTTCTCCAGAAGCTTCAAGCTTCCTTCCTTTTTTTTTTTTTCTTTTTTTTTCCTTTACTTTAACTTAACCTATATATATATATATATATATATATCTTATCCTTATATATTCATATATCACCATTTTACTTTACTTAATTAATTCAAATTAATAATGTTTAACTAATTAATTACTAATAAATAATTTTAATTAATTAATAATATTTTTTATTTAATAACTTTTTTTTTTTCTGGTTATTACATATAATCTCCACAAATATAATACTAGAAATTTAACCCACGAGATTACCCAAGGATATGGGTGATTGCCCGCCCATACAAGTAACACCCTTCTGCTCTGATATTTAGGTAACCCTAAGGTCACTACTAAAGCATACCAAGGCACTCACCTTACTCAGTAAGCCCTCAAGTGTTGATTGATTTTGTACTCACACCGTTCAATAATAGCTTACCGGTAAATACCCTAAGGATAGGAAAATCTACCAGTTCATACAAGTAGGTTCCCTCTGCCCTAATACGTTATGCACTTGCTGCCACATTTGAAGCTGCTAGTGCACTCGCCTTACTTAGCAAGCCCTTAGGCAAAGAGTACGCCTCGTCCAATCATAACGTGTTCTACGTACATAGGTACTTCTGATATCATAATACATTATTCTCTTTGTCATTAATCAATCATACTTTTCTATTCATGTTCATAACTTAAACATTGCATTGCATTTCGCTTTACATGATCTTCTACATTACATCGTTCACATTTATCATTTCCATTCCATTGTCATTTCATAGTCATTGCATAACATTTTCATTTCATTTCATTTCCTTCGTACTACAGCTGGTCTTTAGTCATTATCAGTTAGTCTACAACTCCTTTTAGCTATCATCAGTTAGCCTACGTAGAAACGTGTTAGATCTGCTAACATGACTGTCTTTCAGCTGTCTTACATTTACATGATTGCATTTAACATACACAAGTAACATAGTCCATATCATATTTTATTCTGAATGTTTTACTTACTTAGTCTGCATCTCATACATATAACATATATTTGCACATAATTTACATTTACTCATGTCATACAATTTAGCAGTAAAATTCATACTTATTCCTGTAAAATAGGTCAACCCACATTTAATATTTATATGCTGAAAATACATTTCATTTCTTACATAATTTCGTAGAAAATGCCTTTCACTTTCATCATTCCATTTTCACATATACATAGCTAAATAAATGGTCCTAGACTCAAAAACATAATTTAAATGGTTGACATTTTAAACCTATACCGAAACGTATACACGTTTATATAACACAATTTATTTTCCATTAAATTCATAAAAATTATGGTTTAATATATATTTTCCCCCTTACCTGATTTCTTGAATTACGCCAACAGGGACCCCGAAAAATACCTGCGGCGCTCACCCGGATCCTAAATCAAAAATCCTAATTCCATTAAATTAATCATAAATAAAATACTATTTTAATATTTCCTAAACCCTTAAATACCAAATAAACAGTTATACCCTCAAATATAACCAATTTACCAAAATTTTCAAATCTCACTCTCGCTTTGGAGTGGGGCCTAAAAAATCTCAATTGGAAATTTACTCATGTCAAATGACGACGATCACGACTAGGCCCCCATGGTGGTGTCTGATCGTCGATTTGACTGAAGATTTAATGAGAAATTGAGAAATTAGGGAAAGTTTACCTTACCCCAGGAATGGTGCCTACGCCGCTCCCACGACAAATCTGCTCCAGTAGAAATGTTGGTGGTGGAGTCAGAAATTCAACGACACCTTCTGTTTCCTGATCGGCACTCGTTAGGCCGACAAAATTGAGGAGAGAGAGAGAGACGGGATGGAGACGGCGGACGACTAATTTGCAATTCCATCTATATGAAGCTTCAGCTTTCTTCTTTTCTCTTTTTTTTTTTTTTTTCTTTACTTACTTTATAATATAATATAATATAATTATATATATATATTATATCATATTATTTATTTAACAAATCAAATTTAACAATACTTAATTAATTAATTGATTAATAATAAATAATTTAATTTAATTTAATTTTTTATTCCTTTTATTTGTTTATTTAATACATTAATTTAATAATGTTTAATTAATTAATTGATTAATAATTTTAATTTTTTAAATTAATTTTTTTCTCGGGTTATTACATTATTCCCTCCTTTAAGAAATTTCGTTCTCGAAATTTTTACTAATCCACCATCCATAGTCAAATTAAATCATTACTATCTTAATCATAAACCTATGCCCGCCCCCTTGACAATATCTGCCTCAGTCGGGATCAATGAGTACACTCATACTGATCCACCTCCACCTAGAGGTACTTGTTGATTTCCCTCGATACTATAACCTCTGAAATCAACTAGCCAACATCATACCACACATGTCCATATACTTTAATTTAAATAACAAACACCCAAGTTGACCCCAAATTGTTAAACCACATAACCTAAATTATTCTCTTTCAAAGATTTTTCTCCCTAAATCAACCAACCTAACCTTCAAGTTCAAATTTCAAGTTCTAATTTCTCTACTCAGAAACATCACCATCGATGGATTTACTATGATTTTCTGAAGCTAGCTACTTCTTCATTAAAACACAAAAGATCATCAAGGGATTTCTGCCCCCAAACTTACGAAATACAACGCAGAATTCCTAACGGTATCTTAATCTATCCATCCTTATCCTTATCGCAACTCAATCCTATACTCTGGTATAAATCATCCATAACCTAATACTCTAATATTTCCATATCCAAGCGATGTGAATTTAATCACACTTCCGGCTAGACATTGCTCTGATACCATCTGTAACGCTCTGACCCCCTACGTGGGCCTGGAGTGCTACTAATCCATTCATTTACCTGATCATCCACATACTAATATCATGTACACAACGGAAGACATAAATATAATCTCCACAAATAAAATACCAGAGTTTACTATCCCTATGTCACGCCCCGAACCTGCAAGTGGGTCCTAGGTGTGAATTAAGTAACCTAACATGTCCCTGTATCAATTTAAAACACACATGATACGATACAAAAGAGGGTCCGACCCCGTGGAGTGAACGGATGCCCACATACATACACATAACCATTCATACTCATCCAAATATACGTAGCGGAATACGATCTTTTACACATATACAGTATCATACCAGAGTCTATACAAGTTAGGATATACATTCCCATTATTACAACACATACCCCAGGTGTCCACAAAACTATCCCGACAACCTGGATACCAAAACTCGTACCTAGTAGGTACTAGCAGTAGCTACGACACCCTTGCTCTCAGATGCTAGGATGCTACTTACGGCTACTTGAGGGACCTGAAAAACATTGTACGTACATTCGAGGTGAGACATCTCTCAGTAAGGAAGAAAACAAGTTATATCAGTGTGTGGCATACTAGTGTTATTTTACATACTTCATAACACTATAAAAGATACAATACGGTTTGAAACATTTCCATACAGTTTCATACATTTACATATAGTTCTAGTATTTTCACAAAACCATTCTAGTACATACGATACCCAAAACATATGGTCAATGTCGTCACACTAGTTCGCAACTACACAAGGTCACCTCATCTCACAACGATTACATTGCTACATACGCAATTACGCTGCAACGCCTGAGGCCCAATAGTGATTACATTGCTTCATACGCAACTACACAAGGTCACCTAATCTCATAGCGATTACATTGCTACATACACAACTACGAAGCGACGACTCAGGCTCACAGTGATTACATTGCCACGTACACAACTACACAAGGTCACCTAGTCTCACAATGATTACATTGCCACATGCACAACTACGCTGCGACGACCTAGGCACACAGTGATTACATTGCTACATACGGTGTAGAACACACCCTTCGGTGACCAGCTAGATCATACTGGTGATATTTCACACCCCAGATATAGAGCCGACCACTTTTGCCTACGGCAGTTAATCGATACATAGCTGTTTACAAATCCCTGGAATCATTTTGGAACTCATGTTCCTATACATTTCAGCGTACGGTAATAAGTCGCCACATAGCTGTTTTACAAATACCTGGAACAACTACATACATCCATACATACCACACTTATTTGGTTTACGGCAAATCATATCATTTACAAATTCAAGTATACAATTTATGCAAATATGGATTACGATCACCTCAATAATACAGTTTTAACATAACCAACAATTTTCCAAACAAAGTTGAGACGATTCCCGAAATCTCCAATTTTCCTGAAAACTGTAACCCAAAAATCCCGCATTTTTACCCGATAGATTTCCCCAAATAAATTACCAAAACATACATACGATCGTAACCTACAAGCTTACCGATCCAGATTTCGAAAATAAACTGATATAAACAAAATCCCCTTACCTTAACCCGAATTCCAACTACGAACTCTACGGTCCCCAAACTACGAACCGAGACTCCAAAACCTACAAACCATAGTACAATATATGCTTACAATTCATACTACTACACATATACTGAATCATAAATAAAAACTGAGTCTTACCTCAATTTTAGCTCAAAACTCGAAATCGCTCAAAATGAGATTCTGATCCGCTGGAAACGTAGAGAATCCTTCACTTATCCTCGCACTAACTTTGGATTTGCGATTCAGGCGACCAACGGTGAAGAAATCGAGGAGAGAGAGAGAGAGAGAGAGAGAGAGAGAGCTTCAAATTCTAAAGAGAGAGAGAGAGAGAGAGTTTGGGGAAAACTTAGCCCCAAAGCAACCTAAAAATATCTTTTATAGGCCTTTGACCCAAGGGGATTCGTCGACGAATTAGTGTCCTCGTCGACGAATTCTTCACTAGCCTCGTCGACAAATCGGCAGCCTTGTCGACGAGCTAGATATTTCAATTTTTTCCTGAACCTCTCGGCATTCACTCGTCGACGAGCTTCTGAATTTCGTTGACGAGAAGCCTTCAGCCTTCGTCGACGAATTATGGCCTCGTCAACGAAGTCTGTGAAATTCCATTTTTACCCCTCTTTACATAATAAGTCCATACATCACGGTTCGGGTTCTTACACCCTATCTAGCAACCATAATAAATTAATCATCCACCTGTATTCAACATATATAAATATCCCCAAAAACATCCAGTATTCACAATCATTCCTATCTCAGAAAACGCAAAACATAGAACAAAAAAACATAAATTTATACATCTAAAAATTAACATAAAAATATATACCCTTCTCTTTTTCTATTTTCCAAAAATGTTACAAAACCTTTAGCTCTCTAAGTTTGATCTCAAGGAAATCCTGAAAAAGATACATCTGTATTCGGGTGAGACACATCTCAGTAAGAGAAGAAATAATATATTAAAATAGTGTGTTGCTAATATGAGGTATATAAATATCATTTTAATAACATTTTTCAAATCATTAACATAACACTAAAATCATTCATTGAACCTAATCAATCACATGCAAAGATTTAACCCACGAGATTACCCAAGGATAGGGGTGATTACTCTCCCATACAAGTAGCACCCCTCTGCTATGATATTTAGGTAACCCTAAAGTCAGTACTAAAGCATATCAGGGCACTCACCTTACTCAGTAAGCCCTCACGTGTTAGATTGATCTCGTACTCACATCGTTCAACAATAGCTTACCGGCAAAGACCTAAGGATAGAGAAATCTTCTTGCCCATATAAGTAGGTTTCCTCTGCCCTAATACGTTATGTAGCTACTGCCACATCTGAAGATACTAGTGCACTCGCCTTACTTAGCAAGCCCTTAGCCGAAGAGTACGCCTCGCCCAATTATAACGTGTTCTACGTACATAGGTACTTCTGATATCATAACACATTATTCTCTTTGTCATTAATCAATCATACTTTTCTGTTCATGTTCATAGTTTAAACATTGCATAGCATTTCGCTTTACGTGATCTTCTACATTACATCGTTCACATCCGTCATTTCCATTCCATTGTCATTTTATAACATTTTCATTTCATTTCCTTCGTACTACAACTGGTCTTTAGCCATCATCAGTTAGTCTACAGCTCTTTTTAGCTGTCATTACTACAGCTCCTTTTAGCTGCCATTAGTTAGTTTACGTAGAAACGTGCTAGATCTGCTGACATGACTGTCTTTCAGTTGTCTTATATTTACATAGTTACATTTAACATACACAAGCAACATAGTCCATATCATATTTTATTCTGAATGCTTTACTTACTTAGTCTGCATTTCATACATATAACATATATTTGTACAGAATTTACATTTACTCATGCCACACAATTTAGAAGTAAAATTCATACTTATTCCTGTAAAATAGGCTAACCCACATTTAACATTTATATGCTGAAAATACATTTCATTTCTTACATAATTTCCTAGAAAATGCCTTTTACTTTCATCATTCCATTTTCATATATACATAACTAAATAAATGGTCATAGGCTAAAAAACATAATTTAAATGGTTGACATTTTAAACCCATATCGAAACATATACACTTATTTATAACATAATTTATTTTCCATTAAATTCATAAAAATTCTGGTTTATATTTTTCCCCTTACCTGGTTTCTTGAATTACGCCAACAGGGACCCCGAAAAATACCTGCAGCGCTCACTCGAATCCTGAATCAAAAATCCTAATTCCATTAAATTAATCCTAAATAAAATACTATTTTAATATTTCATAGACCATTAAATACCAAATAAACAGTTATACCCTCAAATATAACCAATTTGTCAAATTTTCTAAATCTCACTCTCGCTTTGGAGTGGGGCCTAAAAAATCCCAATTGGAAATTTACTCATGTCAAAATGACGACGATCACGACTAGGACCTCATGGTGGTATCTGATCGTTGATTTGACTGAAAATTTAACGAGAAATTGAGAAATTATAAGAAAGTTGTCTTACCCTAGGAATAGTATCAACGTCGCTCCCACGACAAATTTGCTCCAGTAGAAATTTCGGTGGCGAAGTTAGGAATCTAACGGCACCTTCCGTTTCCTGATCGGCGCTCGTTAGGCCGACAAAATTGAGGAGAGAGAGAGAGAGAGATGAAGATTGTAAAGACCTAGAAATTTAAAAGGATTAAAATAATTTGGAAAAAAAAAATAAATAAAATAACAGATAAATAAATAAAAGGAATGGCGTGGGAAAATAATAATAATAATAATAATAATAATAATAATAATAATAATTAAAGAAATTAAATTAAATTAAGATAAATTAAATAATTAAATAATTAGTTATTAAATTAAATATTTTTACATTGGATTTAAAAAAAAACTAATTAGAATGATATATATAAGTAAGTTATTATAATATATATATATATATATATATATATATATGAGATAAGTGTAAGTTTAATATATATATATTTATATATAAAGTATCTGACAGAAAGAAGAAGAAAGAAGAAAGAAGAAGAAGAAAGAAGCAGAAAGAAGAAGGAAGAAGAAGACAGGCTGCACGCAACCCCCCCCCTTTTTGAAATTTTTTTTAACTTTCCTGCGTCCGTCTCCGTCTCTCTCCTTCTTTTAATTTCTCGACGAGTTTGCGATGAATCGGGAAATAGAAGGTGCCATTAGAATCTTGGTTCCGCTGCCGACATTTCTACTGGAGCAGATTTTTCATGAGAACGACTTAGGCATTGCTCCTGTGGAAAGGTAATTTTTCCTCATTTTCTCAATTTCACCGTTAATATGTGGTTAAATCGACGAATGGACACCACCATGGGGTCCTAGTCGTCGTCATCGTCATTTTGACGTAAGTAATTTTTCAATAGGGATTTTCTAGGCCTTACTCCAAGCGAGAGTGAGATTTGAGAATTTGGCTAAATTTAAAGGTATTATTATTTATTTAGGAATTATGGCCCTAGAAAGTATTAAATTAATATTTTATTCAGAAATAATTTATTGGAATTAAGAATTTAATTTCAGGGTCCGGGTGAGCGCCGCAGGTATTTTTCGGAGTCCCTATTGGCGTAGTTTAAGAAACCAGGTAAGGGAAAAAATATATATTAAATCAGAATTTTTATGAATTCAATGGAAAAATAAATTGTGTTATATGTACGTGTATATGTTTCAGTATGGATAAAATGTCAACTGTTTGAATTATATTTTTTTCGAGTTTAGGATTGTTTATTAGATATGTATATGCGAAAATGAATTGATGAAAGTGGGAAATATTTTCAGGATAATTAAGTAAGAAATGAAAGATATTTTCAGTATATAAACATTAAATGTTGGTTGACTTATTTTACAGGCAGTGTATGAATTTTATTACTAAATTGTGTGGCGTGAGATTCTGTGCAAATATATGTTAAATGTATGAGATGCAGGCTAAGTAAGTAAAGCAATGAAAATAAAATATGATATGGACAATGTTGCCTGTGTATATTAAATGCAACCATGTAAATGTAAGATAGCTGAAAGACAGTCATGTTAGCAGATCTAGCACACTTCTCTGTAGACTAATTGATGACAGTTAAAAAGAGTTGTGTTAGCAGATCTAGCACATTTCTACGTAGACTAACTGATGATGGCTAAAGACCAGCTGTAGTACGAAGTAATGAAATGAAATGTTATGTAATGAAATGACGATGAAATGACAATGAAATGAAATGAAATGACAAAGGTAAATGATGTAAATGGGAAAGAGTCACTTAAAGTGAAACGAAATGCAAAGTTAAGTTATGAACATGAATGAATGTGCATGAATGTATAATGATAGAAAAGAATGATGTATTATGATATTAGAAGTATGTATGTATGTAAAACATGTTACGATTAGGCGAGGCGTACCTTTCGCTTGAGGGCTTGCTGAGTAAGGCGAGTGCACTAGTAGCTACAGATGTGGCAGTAGTCGTATAACGTACTAGGGCAAAGGGAACCTACTTGTATGGACGGGTAGATTTCTCTATCCTTAGGGCCTTTGCCGGTAAACTATTGTTGAACGCGTGAGTATGAGATCAGTTTAACACTTGAGGGCTTACTGAGTAAGGTAAGTGCCCTGGTATGCTTAAATCATAACCTTCAGGTTGCTAAATGTATCAGAGCAGAGGGGTGCTACTTGTATGGGCAGGTAATCACCCCTATCCTTGGGTAATCTCGTGAGTTAAACATTTGCATGTGTTTGATTAGGATCAAGGAATGATTTCGAAAATTATATTAAGGATTTTCAAATGTTAAATCTTATATTATAAATAAACTCATGTTGGCTACACACTGTTTTAATATATGGTTTCTTCCCTTACTGAGATGTGTCTCACCCGAATATGAATTTATATTTTTCAGGATTTCCTCGAGATCGAGCTTTGAAAGCTCGAGGGTTTTTATAGCATTATCGGGAAATAGAAAAAAAAAATGGTATATTTCTATGTTAATTTTGGAGAATGTAAATATTTATGTTTTATGCCTTTATGTTTTAAGGCTATTAAGTAAGGAATGATTATAAAAATACTGAATTGTTTTAGGAGTAATGTAGATTTATGGAAATGCAGGTGATGGATGATTTAATATGAATTATAGTTAGAATTAGTAAACTCTGGTGTTATGTTATATGGAGATTTTGTTGATATGTTCCGCTGTGTATGTTATGGATAATGATTTATTAGGGATATGATCAGGTATAACGCACTGGGCCCGAGTTTAAGGGTTCGGGGCGTTTCAAAGATGGAGACGGCGGACGACTGAGAGAGATCTCTGCAATTCCATCTACAGGTCCTTTTTTTTTTTTTTTTTCTTTACTTACTTTATCGTATAATATAATAACATAATATATATATATATATATATATATATATATCATATTTTTTATTCAACAAATCAAATTTAACAATACTTAATTAATTAATTGATTAATAATAAATAATTTTAATTTAATTTAAATTTTTTTATTCTTTTTATTTATTTATTTAATACATTAATTTAATAATATTTAACTAATTAATAATTTTAATTTATTAATTAATTTTTTTTCTCGGGTTATTACAATACATGTAGAGCTAACCCTTGGTGAAAACGGAAATGACTCTAAGTAGGGAATATAGGCACAAAAGAAAAAGAAAATAATAAAGGATGAAAAAGTAGAAAATAAAAAAGAAGAAAAAATGAAAAAGAAAAAAAAATGAAAAAGAAAAAGAAAAGAAAATACAAAGAAAAAGAAAAAGAGTGCAATGTCCCAAAACACATAGAGAGACACATCCCATTCTAAATTGGCTTGGGCATTTTGAATTAAGGGATCAAGCGTGAAAGTCAAAAGAATATTTTACCCCAACTCTGATATTGGGGTAGCTTTCTTTAAGATTGACATGTGAAAATGTTTCTAGGTTAGAGCAATTCATTCCATTCCCTAACCTTTGACACTAGGTTAGATTTTGAGTCAGATGTGTGAGGAATTGTTTCTTCGATACTAGGGCAAGTTTTGTCCAAAAGGGATATTTCATCGAAACACGAATGAAACTAGATCCAACATAACCCCAAAATCTTTTGGTTAGGATCTTAAAATTATGACCAAACCAATATTATAGTTTGTGAAACAACCCAAAGATTGTTGTCACCATACCTCATAAATAACACATTCTTTTCTCTTGCTTCTTGCTAATAATTCTTAATGCCTGGACCAATCTCAATTGTGTTTTGAATCTTACCTTCTAACCTTTTTTGAGAAGAAAATTTTCAAAATAAATGCATAATTTTGAGCTCATTTGTATTTCAAGATTCGAGTTTACACAAATTTGTACTAACCATTGTTTACCATGAAAGAAAAAAAGCGATTCAAGTCAAGCTTATTACATTATTTCTAAGATGGAGCAAAAGAAAATGATGAGGAAAGAGGGGGTACTCTCAGCCACATCCTTTAAATACAAGGAGGCAATCCCTAACATGAAGTTGACCCATGAAGGGATCTTCCTAATAAGGGGGAGTTAATATCAAAAATGGAAAGAAAAAAGTCAACTCAGGAAATCAAAGTGTTCAAGGTTATTACACAAATTTGTGCTAACCATTGTTTACCATGAAAGAATAATGTAATAAGCTTTAACACAGTCTAGATAGGAGTTCAAGTCAAGATTATTACACAAATTTGTGCTAACCATTGTTTACCATGAAAGAAAAGATTTGAATTTTATTATATACTTACCTCATTGATTTGGAAAGTATGTAAAATGAGCAACCAATAAGTGAGGAGAGCGTAAAATGAGCAACCAATAAGTGAGGAGAGAATAGCCCATGAGTGAAGTAAACAAAGAATGTGGTGGTTGTAATTTTTCACAACTTTCACCAAGTGATTTATGTTATAGGGGTGTTTGTGTGCTCAATGGTCTTTTCGTGTGCAATCCATTAGTTGTATCATGCATCCAATAAAGGGCCACATTCCTTTAAATCTGGAACAAATATATTAGTGGTTTATTTGTCTTTACAACACCCATCCTTGCCAACTTTATCATAGTTAATCTACGTAGGCAAAGTCAGTTAGCTCTCAATGTCATTTAACATATGCACCACCATTATGAATCTCCACCATTAAGAGACTATTCATTAAAAATTATACAATCCCATTATTTTAGTAAGAAGAGTACTTCTATTCAAGTAAAAGACTTTATATGATTTCGAGTTAAAATCATGTAATCAAGGTTGTCTCCCATCTTTAACTTGTTAGAGTTGACATATATTTCCCCAAACAAGCATTATTTTCTCACTCCCAAGTAAAGCTAGTTAGCTAGTAGACCTTGTGATGACCTAATTTCTTGTTAAAAGCCTTGATATCAAGAAAACTATGGTCGTCCCTCTATGATAAAAGGTGGGAAATATTAAAGAGACAGCTAGTGCTTTATGCACAATGGAGCTATAGTTTAAAAAAAAAAAAAAAGTGTTTGAAGGAGGTGCTCTAAAGTTTTGAGATAATAAAAAAAATACTTAGTTCTCATTTTATGCCTTATGGTTCTAAAAATCCTCAAAATGTGAATTGACACAAAATTGGAATTATTAATGAGCAATTTTAAGACACGTAATATATTGAGGCAAAGAAGATCCTACAAGAAATGGAGAAGACAAAAAATTTGAAAATATTTGAGACTGTCGAATATACTTGTTTCAGGTTCAATGGATAAAAAAAAAACTTAAATAAATAAAAAAAATAAAAAAAATGATTATTTGAGAACAAGAAAACTCAATAAAGAAAACTTCAAATGCATGAGTGTATCCAACACCATAGGCCCAAAATATATGGTCATCCGTGTAAACACTTAGGACATACTCTAAAATACATATTTGGATCAAAATTTACATTCTAAAATCTAATTTATAAGTAAAATATATGATGAATTATCCACCAAAAAACGTATGTTGTGTTGGAAAACTTTAATTTCATAACTCAAACTTAAATCTATACCAATTTATACAAAAAAGAAAACCAAAATTTTTGTTAAATCTTTTAAAATAATTAACATAAATGTATTTAAAATCTAAAATTAAAGTTTTTATGCTTCCACGGGCAACCAAAGTAACCCATTTTTGGAGGGGAAGCACACGTACCTTTCACTAGGAAGTAACCTTTATCTCATGGAAGAGGAACGATAGAGAAATCTAGGAAGGAGGCATCGCTGGTCCATAATGTGATCTTGATAAGCTCAAGGTTGTCAGGCATCAGCAATGACTTGGGTGAAATGCAAGATGGTGACATGCGTAGGCACCATAGGGGTTTAATGATGGAGTGAGCACCAACGAAGGTCTAAAATGTGAGGTGGGAGTCTAGTAGGGAAGAAAAAAAAAAAAAGATTGCTTCGTGGATTTATGTAGACATTATCTCGAACAATGTTGGAATTGGTGTAATCCCAAGAGGGGGGGTGAATTGGGTTTTAAAAACTTTTTGGCTAATTTAAACAATTCGCCGATTCATTACAGTATCATATCCCATTCAACATGTATACGTGTATGTAAAGCGAGTTTAACAATAAAAGCAAACATACACATGTGCAGTATCTTATTTAAATCAAATGTGTGCATGAGAATAATTTCGACATTAAATAAACATTCATACACATGCTGAAATTAAAGTGCAGGAATTTAAATAAAATAGAAAGAGCGACACCAGATTTGTTATCGAGGTTCGGCCAAACCAGCCTACATCCCCGCCTTGGGCTTTGTGACGCCCCGACCCGCCAAGTGGGGCCCGAGTGCCAGGTATTTCAATCACCTGTATCTGATACCATAATTAACATACACGCAGCGGCACATGAATAAATAACCTCAAATAAATACCAGAGTTCTATATAACAACCAAAAATCAACACTATAACATCCAAATAACTGTATCCACAACCAGGATTTAAAACGTAATTCCGTACAAATATATCTATACATATATTAGTATCTCACAATACCCCAAAAAGAAACTCTCACAAACAGTCCCAGCCTAGGCCTTCAAACCCGGTCTCCAGAAGAACCTGAAAAATTGTTAATCCACTAGGGTGAGACACTTCTCAGTAAGGGTGGAATAAATTATAACAGTGTGTGACAAATGAGTTTTAATATTTATAACTCAAAATAAACTGCTTCTTATATAACATCAATAACAACTGAGAAAATGTACCATTAATAACATTCCCGACATCCAATATCACACACACATTCAATATGCACAAGTATATAATTTTTATGCAAGCGAAAGTCCCCAAGGATAGGGAAGATTACCTGCCCATACAAGTAGCTTCCCTCTGCTCTGGTACTAAAAACTACCTAACAGAGCACTCACCTTACTCAGTAAGCCCTTAGGTGAAGTATTACCTCACCACTAGTCCACAGATAATTATTATTTTAAAGGCGAAGGTTTCCACGGATCAGGATGTCTACCCGCCCATACAAGTAGCATCCCTTTGCACTGATACCAAGAAACTACCTAACAAAGCACTCGCCTTTCTCAGCAAGCCCCCGGTGGTATGTTTACCTCGCCGCATGCACACACATGCATTCACAATATGTTATACCATTATTTTTATGCTATAATTAAATTCACATGCACACAACACATCCACACAGGAATCATGCATCTCATACTTCATCTTCCAATGTCCTCAATACGTGGCCCACACAGAGCAACTGCGTACATGTCAGTACGTGGCCCACACAGGCACCTACGTACTTCTTATCTACACATGGCCCACACAGGTACCACTAACCGCACAGGGTACATAACATGGTCCACACAGGCGCCATTATCCACACAGGATATAACGTGGCCCACACAGGCACCACTACCCACACAAGGTATATAACATGGCCCAGACAGGCGCCATTATTCACCAGTATCCAATCCCCATGACCTACCCGTCATACATCAGTAGAACAAGCTCCTCGACCTGCCAATGTCCTACCCCATATAAATAACGATATGACGAGCTCCTCGACCTGCCAACGTCACATCATCATTTATATATAGGCAATTTAACAACCTCCTCATGCCAACGTTATATTGAGATGCATACGAATAACCACACAGTTAGTTCACACAAACGCATTAAATCATTTCCACACAGGAATCAAACATAACAACTCATTCATCTTACCATAATCATTTCAAACACCCCCACATGCAAACCCAAATACCACAGTAATTCATATCCAATTTATTAGGAAAATTACTCCCATATCACACGAATTTAATATCATAAACAATTATCCCAAATATAACCGTAAACCAAATAATCATTTTTTTTTTCCTGTAATCAAACTATTCTGAAAATCATATAAATAAATAATAAATTTCGTATGCTCGTAAATAATTGGTTCACTTTAATAAAATACTGATATAATTTTATTCCCCCTTACCTGATTCCCTGAATTACGCTTGTAGGGCTCCCAAACTTATACCCGCGACGCTCACCCGAACCCTGATTCAATCAAATCAACCCCAATAAAATATTATTTTAACATTTCCTAATTTATAATAATTAAATGATAATTAATTTCTAAATAACACATTTATCCTAATTTTGGACTATTTCTACAATAACCCCACAAGAATTTCACTCCGCTAGACTTGTAGAGAATCATCCCTAGATTCTCGTGGTGGTGTCCGATCGCCCATTTGGCTTAAAATTTAGGAAAAATTGAGATAAGAATGAGAATTTGGCTTACCCCATGAGATATTCCCACGTTACTCCTACGACAAATCCACTTCGGTAGATATGTCGGTGGCGAAGAATGGAGTTCGGTGATATCTTCGGATTTCCAATTGGGCGAGAATCGACCGTAAAATCGTAGAAGAAAGAGGAGTGGAGAGTGAGAGAATATATTTAATTTTTTTTTCTTTCTCTTTCTTTCTTTCCTTTCTTATTTGTTCTGTGCGCGTGAATTTTTTTTTCTCCTCTTTCCTTCTGTTTTGTTCCAGCGAGAAAACTTACACACTAAGTTTTCGTTTTCGGTTCCGGGGAGCCAGAGAGAGAGAGAGAGATAGAGAGAGAGAGAGATAGATATAGATAGAGATATAGATACTTACATATATACTTTTATATATATATATATATATATATATCCAAAATCCTTAAATTTATTAATTTAATTAATTTTCTTAATAATAATTAATTAATAATAATAAATTTTTTTTAATTAATAATTTTTTTATTTTATTTATTTATTTTTTGGGTCGTTACAGGCTTACCCCCAAGGATTCTACTATACCTGCTCACTTAACCAGGCGGAGCAAAAACCTTTTACATCCTCTCCTTACGGGGCGAGGAAAACCCCAGCTCAATTACTAGGTTGAGCCAAACTAGTCTCACTTGTGGGGCTGAGACTCCCCAGTTAAATTCCGGGCTAAACCGAACCAGTCTCACTTGCGGGGCTGAGACTCCCCAGTTCAATTAATGGGCTGAATCGAACCGTTACAACAAAATCATTTTGTACATAAAATATGCTTCTGAAATACAAGTAGAGATGTACAACATTAAAATCTAATATGCATTCTCATATGATTTTGAAATGAAGCTCATGTAGAGTATGAGTTTTCTCTCACAATATTTTTCAAGTAAAACTTGAGAGTTTGGAAAATGATTTTCTTTTCTAAAATGATTCACCTTTATAAAATAGAAGGAGAAGCCTCTCAAGCAAGTATATATTAAATTGATATATGCTCAAGGCTCCCTCTTGTATAACCCAAAGAAATTCTCCAACAAATGTATGTCAAGATAAGAGTAGGAGAATATTAGGGTTTTCTTCAAAATGATTGACCTTAGTAAAATTAATCCCAAGAAGGCATTCAAGCAAAATATATGAGCAAGAATATTAGCCCAAGCCTTCAAGACATTTTTCACAATAAATTTCTCCAAAAAATATTTTTCCAATTAAAAGAATATGAGAGAAATTTAATCTTTGAAAAACATGAAAAATAGAAAGGCCTTCAAGTAATATACATATATAGAATGTTATATGCTCAAGCCTCTTCAAATATAACCCCAAAAATATTTTTCCCAAAAATGGTTTTCAAAAGAAGAAAATGGGAGACATTTTAATCTTTGAAAATATATCACAAATGAAAGAAGAAGGCCATCAAGCAATATATATGTATATGATATATGCTCATGCCTCTTCACATAAAACCCCCAAAAATATTTTCTCCCAAAATGATTTTCAAATAAAAGAAGAGTAGGAGAAAAATGAGAATTTAAAGAACAAATAGGGTACAGAAGTGTAGGAGAATCAAAGAATGATAAACTAATTTAACAAAGGGATTCTCCAATATTTTTCAAGTGTTTTGGGGTTGTATTTATGGGCAAAAACCCCTTGTGACCGTTATATAGCCGTTGAGACCTTAAAATATATTTTTATTTTGAAAACTAACCGTTTTCGGCCGTTGGGACACTTTCCCGAGAAGGTCGGTCGACCAGCCTCAAGGTACGATCGACCGAGGCTTGAAATCAACGAGTTTCGGTCGACCGTAGTGAAGGCTCAGTCGACCGGCCTCTACTTTTTTGCGCAGATACTATTCAGTGTTTTGGCCATAACTTTTCCTATACAACTCCAAATTGGATGTTCTTGATACCAATAGAAAGGTAAGAGAAAATCCCACAACTTTCATGTTGAACACATTTTAAGATAATGATTTTTGGCTTGAGAAAAATGTCCATCAATGAGACATAAGAAACATGAAGGGAGTTTTTCTCTTACGGACATGTTTCAGTTTTTTGGCCATAACTTTTTCTATGTAACTCCAATTTGGATGTTATTGGTATCAAACTCAATCTATGGAAAAATTCCACAATTTTCATGTTGAACATGGTTTGATATGAGATCGAATTGAGTGAGAAAATTGTTCATTTCTAACATTCGGTTGACTGGCCGGTTGACCGACCCCTTTGAAAATTTTAGTTTTTGCCTTCTTTTAACTTTAAAAGCATTTAAAAACCTTTGTATAAGTTAGGCATTTTATGAAAAAAAGTTTTTCATGTTATTTGGAGGTCCTATGGTCAATCTAAGGTCAGGTAGAGTTTCAAATTTAAATCATGTAAGATGCATGCACATTTAACCTTAATTACTATTACAACCCAGAAAATAAATAAAGTCTTCATGTCTTCTGCTCCTCAATGCTCCATGGAATATGCCGATTGGTGTTCTTCTCAATGCTCTTTACGACTTCCATTTTGCATTCATCACTTGTGCTTATAGAAATATAAACCTGTTCACGCTCAGTTACACAAGTGGGATACTGTGGTTTGTCATTATCAAAACAGGGATCAGACTCAAAAAGTCAACAAACAAGAATTAGGAAATTTGAATAGTCATAAATTCAAATAGGAGTCTGAAGATGGAAAGGAGTGCACATTCAATTTTGGGTTGTGGGACTTATTTGGGATTTTAATTTTTTATGAAGACATATCAAGGGTATATTAGCATTATGAGTTTTATCACTTGGAGACTACCAAGTTTTTCCCTTTATGCTTTTAGAATAGTTTGATTTCAAGGGAGGTCAACAAATTTTGCCTAAAAATGAGAAGGGAAAAATAACAAGATAAGAAAGAAAAACCTTCAAAAGAAGTAAAATAGATTCTTGGACAGAATAAACTAACTTCTCTTTAGATTCAACATTTAAGCTTAAACCTCCCTTCATATTTAAAAATTAAATAGGCTTCCTTTGATGTTCAATTATTACGACGTTAATATCTCTAATATCCCTCCATTAACTAATTTTTAATAGTTGACATGGCAAAACTCGGTTGATTTGTTTAAAATTAAAAACTTTGAAGAATTTTAACTAGCAAACATTGACCAAGTGTTCAAGGAAGGCTTGAGTTTTCTGACTAAATCATAATTATCCTCTTAAACCTTTTTTTTTTTTTCTCTGTGAATGAAATTTCATCCATTTAGCATAATTGGTTGTTTTTTATGTCTCATTTCAAACTGAAAAACAATAAAGAAAAGAAAATACAAATGAATCCACATTTTGATATTTAGTTGCTAAGTAAAGTGAGAAATAAAATTAAAAATATGCCAACTCAACTAATAAAAAATTAATCTTAAAATTGTAATTTTTCTTAATTATTAATTATATTAAACTATTTTTTATTTTTATAAAAAATTAATTTCAATATTTTTTATATTTGATTAATAATTTATTTTAAATTATACTAAAGAATCCACGTTTTCATATTTAGTATACCTATTTATATTTGACACGGAAGGAGGCATGTGTTAGGTGGTACCTCCACGTGCCTAGTGCTTCTATTACTTTGTCATCCTCTTCTATTGGGACACATGGATATGTAACAGCCACCTAGAGATATTTTCATATTGATTTTATTTTATTTTTTCATACCATCATTTTGTTTATGTTTGCAGCAATTTGGTATAAACTATTTAATAGAACTTTATTATACTTGCAATTCAAAACATTCAAGAAAAATCAATATTTAGCAAAAATTAAAAGAAAATTTTGAATTACAAGATCCAACCTCGATGCCACAAAAATAAGTGCCAAAAACGCGGATCTCATTTTTGAAGATATATGGTACATGGTCTTTAAAAAGCGTAACCCGAATAAGATTGCTAAAAAAGAGATTGACTAGATAGAAACATCCTATCTATAAACAATACATTCGGATCGTTAGCTACCCTTTAAAATCCCATTCCCCTCTCTATCTTCTTCCATTCATCCCTGCCTAAGCATCACCCCTTTTATAAATCCTTATATTGGTTTCATTTTTTCTACACTATTCATTGTCAATAATAATGATATGGAGGAGTACTATGACCCAAATTTGTCACTGATATCTCAAAAATTGTTGTACCCTACATACCTCCAAACAATTCATCATTTTCCGTTCAATCCATTGATAGCACCATTAATATCACCAACTCCGGTTTGAGCGTCGTTTGGGATTTCAATCAAAGTTCAGAATTACGATATCAACGAGGGTATTCAAATGATGAGAATTGTGGTTTTTATGTTTTGTAAAAATTATTTTTTGTCAATGAAAATCGTGAAGGATTAAAATATGAGCAAATCATTTTTTACGACGAGAGTGTTGAAGATTGCAATAATTCTAAACTTAAAAGTACTTTATGAATACGGTCATGAAAATTTTATATTGAGTTTGGTGTGCAAGACTACTTTCCGAATATTCAACCATTTTATTTGATGTTGTGTTTGGGAATATGAATTTCAGACGTTGAGTTTAGAAAAATTTTAATACAATTTGTGTATTACATGAACTCATTTGCTCTATTAATGGCCTATTGACAGAGTTAAAAGATGGGGCATCTAACCAAAATACATACATATTGGAATAAGATGACGTCGTTTAGCTAGAATTGATCTTGCAAAATCCCACAGGTCACATCCACTGCAACTCTGAACACATCCTATTGTTCTATATTTTCCTCGAACAGAGGGTTTCCAAGTTGAACGGCAACCTCAACTTCTTGCAATGCGAATGGCTTTTTGAGTTAAAGGACGCCATGGTTTTACTACTCAAAGAAGATACGGTTTCTTAAACGGTTTCTGAGCTTCTGTAATGTCAAGTTTTCATTATGTTTTGCTTCCTCTAGATCGTAATCCAAGTCTGAATCTTTTTTGTTGATTTCAGTTTGCTAGATTTTTATCGCATTTTGTGTACCAAGAATGTAATCATATGCCCAAAGACGTTCTCATGCATTTTATGGAATTTCTTGGCGTTTTAAGCCATATGTCATTGTGTTTTCAAGTGTTCGATGAAATGCCTCAAAGATGAGTTAACACACGTCATTGATTTTTTGATGTTGCATACTTTTACAATAGGTTTATTGAATGTTATGAGATTGATTGTGTTGGTATTGCAATGTTTCAACGAAGATTGATGGTAATGGAACTCATGACCTAATGGTGTTCTATGATTTGAAAGGGGAAAAATCAAAGATGTGGATGTAGATTTGGCTGTGAAAATTATATCATCTGCCATTTGACTAATTGTTGTCGTTGAAACTAAAATGTTTATCGGTGTGAATATTAATTCTATAATAATTAAATAAAGAATGGTATCTTGGTGGAAACTCTCGTACCTATGAGCTGTTATAAGATAGGGGTACGTTTTCTTTGCTCTACTTCAGTCAGTAGGACCAGCTGGGATCCAATTGTTTCCCTTGTTCTCAATCACCAAACCCTTATTCTTCTTGAGAAATGCAGTTCGAGGGATCATCTCAAACAGATCTTGGCTCAAATGATGAGGAACAATCTCACTGTTCAAACATTTCCCATGAGCAGGCTCCTTTATTTCTCTGCCATTTCACATCCTGATAACCTAGACATGGCCATCCTCCTCTTCAATCATTTTACTCCCCGACCCAATCTATACATTTACAACACCATGATCTCTGCATTATCCTTCTCACCAAGTCAATCATTTATCCTCTACAATTCAATGCTCCAGTCTAGTATACACCCAGATAAACACACACTCCTTTCCCTACTTCAAGCCTCCAATTGTTTGTCAGAGGTTAAGCAGATACACTGCCATGCCATCATTACAGGCTTGTTGTCCCATGCATATCTGCAAAACTCCCTCATCAAGATTTACTTGGAGAATGGACAAATGGAGTTTGCACTCAAGGTGTTTGGTCAAAAGCTAACTCGAGATTCAGTTTCTTTCAATATTATGATTGTTGGATATGCAAAGAAGGGATGCAGCTTAGAAGCGCTGGACTTGTTCTCTAAAATGGTGGATTTTGGCCTTGAACCTGATGAATATACTATATTAGGTGGCCTTACCTCTTGTGGACGGCTAGGAGATCCCCGGCTGGGAAAGTCACTTCACTCATGGATGGAGCGAAGAAAGTTGATTGGTTCTAGGAATATGGTTTTATATAATGCTCTTTTGGATATGTATGTGAAATGCAAGGAGTTGGAGCTTGCACGGAAAATATTTAATTCCTTGGAAGAGAAGGATGGCATTTCATGGAACACCATAATCGCTGGACATGTCAAAGGTGGTGAATTGGAACTTGCCCAAACTTATTTTGATGAAATGCCTCATAGGGATCTGGTGTCTTGGAATTCCTTAATTGCAGGATATGCCCAGAGGGGTGATTACATGATGGTAAGAAGGTTATTTCATGGCATGGTCAGAGAAAACATTAATCCTGACAATGTCACAATAGTCAACTTGGTATCTGCTGCTGCAGATGTTGGAGCATTGGACCAAGGGAGATGGACACATGGTTGGGTGGTTAGGATGCAGATGAAAATGGATGTGTTTTTGGCTTCAGCATTAATCGATATGTATGGCAAGTGTGGAAGCATTGAAAAGGCTTTTATAATTTTTAAGGATGTTTCTGAAAAGGATGTTACTTTATGGACAGCAATGATAACTGGATTTGCATTTCATGGTTATGGAAATAAAGCTTTGGAACTGTTCTATGATATGCAGGGAAATGTAATGCCAAATCGGGTGACTTTTGTTGCTGTTCTTACTGCTTGTAGCCACAGTGGGCTCGTGGATCAAGGGCTCAGAATATTTAACAACATGAAGGAATGTTATGGAATTGAACCAGGAATTGAGCATTATGGGTGTCTGGTGGACCTTCTAGGGCGATCAGGGAGGCTGCTTGAGGCTAAAGATGTGATTGACAAGATGCCAATGAAACCAAGTCCATCCATCTGGGGTGCACTGCTGAGCGGTTGTAAAGCTCAGGAACATATGGAAATAGCAGAGAGAGCCGTGACAGAGCTGCTAAACATAGAACCTGAAAAAGAAGGTGGATATATTTTGTTGTCTAACATATATGCTGCTTCTGGGAAGTGGAGATATTCGGACAATATCAGGGAAATCATGGAAAGTCGAGGAGTCAAGAAGACAGCTGGTTGCAGTAGTCTGATTGTTGATGGGGTAATTCATGAGTTCGTGGCTGCAGATAAGCAGCATTCCAGGTGGGCAGAAATAGAGTCTATTTTGATTTGTCTAAAAAGTGAAATGAAGTTGGGGGCCGATTTTATGGGTTTCTTGCAACCATTGGACTCATTGCTACCTGAGGGTTGATCTTTGTACCCTTTGCACAGACGTTGTCTTAGTTTGCCAGCTTTGTCATTATTGTCAAATTGCAGGTTAAACAGAAGCCCAGATTTGGTGCTTGCTTATCAGTTTTTAAGCAGTGATTGAATGGATCTAGCTCGGGAGGACTGCATTAATGGTGTCACCAGGGTCTGCAAATTGCTGAGGTGTTGTCAAAGTGGCTTATACTTATTTTAGCCGGCCTTTCCAGGGCAAGTTAGCTCATCTATTGTTTTTCACGTTGTAGAATATAAACACATTAATCAGGCATTTTATTCATTCATTGTCTTTCTTTTCTTCCTTTTGTAGCAGTTACATTGCTTTGGTGATCAAGGCACATTGATGGCAGGATCAATGGCTGCTTGGATCAAGATGATTGAAGCTCCTAGTACAGAATAGTAGTGTCATGACAAAATTTGGATGCCTTCCTCTGCTTCCATTAAAGTAGCAATGAGCTTGGGGAGAGGAAGGTGGTGGGCAGGACCCTTGACAGGAAAAAAATAATCAGATGGGAGGAAATAAAAAGATGGAAGCATCCAGACAAGCTTTATCGTTTTCTTTCTGAGTAGCAAGAGTACAATGCTTTTTTTTTTTTTTAATTGTTTTTTGCCTTTTGTTGTTCGAGAGCAGTTACAATTGTTGTATATGGACCTATCCTTACAATAACAATGGTTTAATTTTATTTCTTTTTCTGACCATCCAATTCTTCAATATGCACCTGCTGCAGAATCCATTTTGGCTATAGCCTCTCGAGCTTCAGCGCTTTTTCTTAAAAAGCTTGGAATGCTGTTATTTGGATCTTGCTGGTTTGTCATGTTTTGAAGTATCATAGTATAATGAAAGGAAATAGATTCACAAACTGTCTTCACATGATTTCAACACACTAAATTTTGACAGACATGCAAAATAAATCAATAAATAAACCTTTAGATGACATTTATTTACAAACCTACATACATATTAGCTTATTTTAGCTTTACAATGCAATCCTTTGACCCTATGATTCAAAATCAACCTGTAAGTTGAGCCCTTATTTTCCATCCAAACAAATGATACTGATTTCTTCCAAAGTTCCACAAATCAGCAATTTCAATTTTCCAGAGGCAAAAACATAAAATTTCACTAATAATATGATCTAGGAGATTGTACAAAGATTTCTACAAAAACTATAATTACCCTCTGGACACATTCTTGGGCATCTTGCCAGTCAATCAGTAGGGGAATACAACTAAAAAAAGTTATTTTACAGACTTCGTGTCCAATCAGTAAGAGATATGTACAAGAGGCCAACTTCTACCTCCAACTAATTCAACCAAAAATACACTGTAGGCCTTTTACAATCAGATATCATACACCCTCCTCATCAGAATAATCTTATAATCAATATAACAGTTACTAGAAATTAAAACTAAAAATAGAAAACACCAACCTAGAATCCCCGCAAGCTGTGCAGTCATTTTTCTAAAAACATCTTAAATCACCAGCCGTTACCATTAGATCTCGTCTATAGTTGTTGACGCTCAGGCCTCTCCTGCAACAAAATGGCAGAAGAATCTGAAGAAGTGCAAAAAAAGGCAGAAATGAATTGAATTGTAAGCCAATATCATTTCACCCCAATCTCAAATTATTCAAAAATATTATTCTCTGAATAGGCCAACCAATCATGTTGCTCCTGAGCTTGCAGTTCCCCCACCACCATCCCTCAATGCTCTAAGGCACAAATGTAATGTTTTCTGCACACTGTCTGCAACTAGTTTTAATCTCCCTTGAGCAATGTCTCCTCCTGAAGACCCATTCATTTCGACCGTCTGGGCCACCCTTTGCTTACATTTCTCCCAGTCATCAAATCGCACCCAGCAAGCTCGGCCCCCATGGCTGCCTTCCATACCAAGAAAAGACACATTAGGGTTCTCACCAAATGAATACCTCAACCTCACTGAAACACAATAGGGCAACCATGCAGCGCCTCCAGCAGCATTTATGGAAGGTATGTGAGCAGGATCAAGAACCACTGTCAACCCAAAGTCAACAGAGTTATGGGGACGATCATAATGGATATTACTTTTAGATGCAGATGAATTCTCAAGATTCCCATCCTTATTAAACCCTGCATGATTTTCTAGACACAATTCGATACGGGGCTTTTGTGCAGGGGCAACATCTCCACCTTGTGCCTGAGCTAATCCTTTCTTCCATGCTATGAGTTTCAGAAATTCTCTTAGAACTGAGATAGGCAAGGTGAGAAGAGTAATGAATGATGCAACACGAGAAGCATCATAAGGCTCTGAGGCAACACGGCGGCTGAAATAATCACAAATCTCGCCAATTTCAGATTGTGTTAGTTCCTCCTGAGCAGTGGCTGAATTTTGCTGCTGCTGTTGCTGCTGTTGATGATGGAAGCGTTTCACACTGAGAACTTGAAGTAGAAGTTGAACCCTATGGACACTTACAGCAAATACATAGCCCCTGCAGAAAGGCATGCCATAAGATCCGGAACATAAAGATTTTGTTTAGTTATTTAGTGGGCAAAAACAAGCATTTAAAGAATTCCTTTATGTAGGCAAGCACTGGATTGAAACAATATTACATGCGCAACACTCAAAATGTGAAAAAAAGAAAAAAAGAAAAATGGAAAACTCTTGGTACCCTACTATGATCCCTTCTCAAAGATGAAAACTTGTACCAATACTTTGCTTTCTAGAGAAAGAAGCATAAGAAACTACACAGAATTTAAAACATTTTTTGCATTATCACAATAACCCCTATATTTCTCATTCCTAGTTCTAGCTACCGCTCCCAACCAACTAAAATCTAGTGCATGTTGGTAAAGAAATAGAATAAATACCAATCAGCAAGACAGCAACGGCAAGTACTATAAATTCAAACAAGAAAATTGTGAATTCTTCAAATGAAACCATGATAGATGATAGGGCCGATGACATGAAATGCAAAGAAAAATTTTCATTGTTTTCCACTAGAAACATAATAGGTGCTTTCCAATTGGGACACCTTTTTAATTATTTTTAAAAAAGGATTTCATTTAAAAAAAAAAAAAAAAAAGGGAAAGGAAAAAGCAATGCAAGAAAGAAGTGTTCAATGACCATTTTTGATGAATTGTGGGTTTCCCTGGCTACAGGGGGGACGGAATTACTTTCTTGTCTTCCCCTTGGTTTTTTTTTTTTTTTTTTTTTTTTGGAGATAGAGACTGGGGGGGGGGGGGGGGGGGGGGTTGGAAGTACTTTACATGGTTTGCAAAGGGACACAAGGGCTGCACTTTTGTAGTTTTTATTCTTTAGTTTAGGAGGATTCATAGTCCCCCCATCTTGTATCTTCTGTCTTAATAAATCTTCTTTTCTATCCAACAAGAATATTCTATAAGTGTAAATACAATATAGATTCAGTAAAAAAAAATTTAAAAAAACAAAAAAATTGTCCACTTACTGATGATTTTTTATTTCCTCTCTATGGACACTGAAGTCTCTAATAGGATATGCAGCTGCACATATGACAGTTAAGAAGTAGATAGAAAAAAGAGAGGGAATGGAAGAGAGAAAACAAGAGGATATGAGTGAAGGAATTCAGACAAAATAGTTTTTTTTTTTCTTTTACTGTTTTTTTGGTTCTATTACAATTTAAAAAACAGATTGCATGGTCATGAAGGTAAGGCTGAGTACTACAGACCCATTGTGGTATGCCCCTTCCCCGGACCCTGCATACGCGGGTGCTCTGTGCACCGGGCTGCCCTTTATTGCATGGTCATGAAGATTTAACATAAAGATGTTTAAACAAAAAAAGAAAAAGTTTTAAAGAACTCATGGTAGGCACCCGATCAATCACATAAACGAGACAAGATTTAACATCTCAGTACTTCCACTTGGCCTATGTCTCAAATCCCCAAAAGAAGAATTCACTAATTACAAGAAAAAAAGGCAATTGCACCCACTCAAACCAAATCCCAAAACAACCAAATCTCACATACCTTACAAACTAGGAAACACCGGCACTTTTGGAAGCTTGAAGTGCGGTGTCCGACAAGTTTCAAACACCAACACCTGCCCGACACTCCCAGACATGTGTCCAGAACGAATTAGTTCATTTTTATTTTTAAACACACCGAGACACTTCCTGGCATGGTGAGGACACCTCCAAGTCATTTTTTTTTTGGTTCTATTACAATTTAAAAAACAGACTGCATGGTCATGAAGGTAAGGCTGTGTACTATAGACCCATTGTGGTCGGCCCCTTCCCTGGACCCCACATACACGGGAGCTTTGTGCACTGGGCTGCTCTTTATTGCATGGTCATGAAGATTTAACATATAGATGTTTAAACAAAAATAAAAAACAACAGTTTTAAAGAACTCATGGTAAGCACCCGATCAATCACATAAACGAGACAAGATTTAACATCTCAATCCTATGTCTCAAATCCCCAAAAGAAGAATTCACTAATTACAAGAAAAAAAGGCAATTGCACCCACTCAAACCAAACCCCAAAACAACCAAATCTCACATACCTCACAAACTAGGAAACACCGGCACTTTTGGAAGCTTGAAGTGCGGTGTCCGACAAGTTTCAAACACCAACACCTGCCCGACACTCCCAGACATGTGTCCAGAATGAATTAGTTCATTTTTATTTTTAAACACACCGAGACACTTCCTGGCATGGTGAGGACACCTCCAAGTCATTTTTTTTTGGTTCTATTACAATTTAAAAAACAGACTGCATGGTCATGAAGGTAAGGCTGTGTACTATAGACCCATTGTGGTCGGCCCCTTCCCTGGACCCCACATACATGGGAGCTTTGTGCACTGGGCTGCTCTTTATTGCATGGTCATGAAGATTTAACATAAAGACGTTTAAACAAAAATAAAAAACAACAGTTTTAAAGAACTCATGGTAAGCACCCGATCAATCACATAAACGAGACAAGATTTAACATCTCAATCCTATGTCTCAAATCCCCAAAAGAAGAATTCACTAATTACAAGAAAAAAAGGCAATTGCACCCACTCAAACCAAATCCCAAAACAACCAAATCTCACATACCTCACAAACTAGGAAACACCGGCACTTTTGGAAGCTTGAAGTGCGGTGTCCGACAAGTTTCAAACACCAACACCTGCCTGACACTCCCAGACATGTGTCCAGAATGAATTAGTTCATTTTTATTTTTAGACACACCGAGACACTTCCTGGCATGGCGAGGACACCTCCAAGTCACTTCTTGAACCGAAATGCATTTTGTCGCCTCCTTTAATTATGTTAACCAACCCCCACCAATTAAACCAAAAAAACAAAAAAAGGAAGTTGAGAGATTGAGAGGCAAGAGGTTTCTTGACATTGGAGTGGTTAGACTTTGGGGTTCTAGCGCCACTGCACCAACCTTGTAGAGGACTGTCCATCAGTCAGACCTTCAAGCCACCAGAATTCCCCGCTCTCTAAAACCATCGCCAGTTTGTCACTCTATAAATCTTTATTTTTTTTTTATTTGTTAAATTTCTTGATGTCACTGTCCATCAGTCAGACCTTCAAGCCACCAGAATTCCCCCCTCTAAAACCATTGCCAGTTTGTCACCCTATTAATCTTTTTTTTTTATTTTAAATTTCTTGATGTCCCATGCCCATTGCCCAGCATCAGCAATACCCTTGAGTTGTTTTTTTGTTGTTGGACCAATATTTTATCCTATAGTTGAAGATTGTATGAGTGTTGTTTGAAGAAGGGTGATACCGGCGCAGCATCAAGGTTCTGCAGCCATGGGAGAGATTGGAAGAAATTGAAGAGAGGAAGGGGAAGGGAGGATAGAGGAGATACAAGGGGTAACTCACATTCACTTCTCAAATTCAAATTCAACAATAACTGCCTAAAACATGGCTTTCACACGCTATTTATAAGAAAGCCTCTAAACACATGAAATTACACACATGCCCCTAAAACTACATTGTATTACAAACATACCCCTAGATTACACAAATACTACAAACAAGCCCCCAAATACACATAACCCTATACTAATTAAACACAGCACATAATAAGCTACTAACTAAACCCAACAATCCTCAATCCAATTCTTCGTAAGTATTCTCCAATGAGGACCTTCCCAAAGTCTTGCTTCTTGTCCTACAACTCTACCCCAGCTGGGAAAAATTCATCCTCGAATTTTGAAATGTTGGACGATCAGAATTAAGAAGCAAACTTCAAACCCTAACTTGCTCTCCGGATATCCTTATAAGAAAAAATAACATGGCAGCAATACTAAACAAAAAAGGAAGAAAAAGAATATAAATGGAATTTCAGACAAATTTTAACTATACTTGTGCATGATCATGCACAAACAAACTAAGGTTACATTTGAAAAAAATGCTCACCTCGAATTGAAATATTGCCCCCTCCTTTTTTGAATTGAGATTAACCCTCATTTTTTAAATTGACATTAACTTTAATCACCAAATACATTCAAATTTTCCTTTTAGGTCATTCAAATTCTCGAGTGTTAGAAATTCTTTAAACTCTCACACTTCATCAAAAAAGACAGCTTTTGTTCCAACACAATGTTGCAATCTGTTTAATCATGTCACACGAGCAAATAAATTCCACAGCCCACACAGAAGATGTGAAGCAATTGTCCTTTCTAATAATTACAATTGAAACCCCAACAGAGCAAACAAATTCCACAAGACATGGATGCTGCAAAGAAAACAATACCAAATAATTACAGATACAACCAATGCACATAAAAAAGTGTGGGCCGTGCTTACGCACATCAATCTTTGTCCCTACATGTATTGATATCTAAACTCGTTCTCTTGTAGCAGATTTGTAACACAAATTAATATAATATAGTCATTGAAGAAAACAAAACTATGAAGCTCATAAAGAAAATCATTTAAAGCAAATTATGCTCTAATACTTGCACTGTAATTTCATATTTTGTTAGTGACAGTTTTTCTAATCATACTCCATACATGCTTTCAAGTACATCAATCATCATAAACTTTTGTATTAATTTTAAACATATAAACCTTGGTGTATTTTGGAAAGCAAATGGTACAAATGGTACATAAAATCAATTTTCTCAACAATACCAATAAAATAAGCAACTCATTATGTTTATAAGTAGAGACATTGTGACCAAGGTCTTAAATTTCGATTTCGACTCAAATTTCGAAGCTCCAAAAGTATGGAAATTTCGATTTCGATATGAAAAATAATAGAAATTAGTAGTAAAGCATGGAATTCTTTGTGAAACTTTAGAAATGGTTAACAAACATAATAATATAAGTTTTGGGACTAATACATTACAAATTAAATACATCTATGTTTTGTATGAAGTGAAAAAGTGGTAAAATAGTATGTGTATCAAACATAGTGTAAGATAATATACATTAAACATATTCATTTAATACAAATGGAATTCATAAATCATTTAAATATTATTTATTATACAAACAATGATAATTTAGACAAGAATGGTTAAATAAAATATTACTGTAAGTTTATTTTTTTCATATAATTTCAAAAGCACTTGTAATAATCTTTTGTTTCGATAAAATAAATAATAAAAATTAAAATAGAAATTTCACTTCACTCCTAAATTTGTCATTTGAATTCTGATAAAATTTCATTGTGTAGTTAAAATTTCAACAAGTTTCACTAAAATTTCGAGATTTTGATAAATTTCGGATGATTCGTTGATATTTTGACAAAAATTATGCAAGACAGAAATCGACAGCCATTTCGATTTCAAGGGTGACGGAAATCGGAAATTTCGACAATTTCGTGGAAATTTTAAGACCATGATTGTGATAGATCAACAACATGATAAGTGTATTTTCAAATTTCATCTTTGCACATTAAAAGAGGGGGAAGATGCACAAGCACAAACAAATCACTGATTATCAAAATGTGTAGTTTGGATATTTGATTCATTTATTTTCATTGTGGCGCAATAAAGTACTATTTTTAAGATGAAATAAACTGCAAACACAATAATAACAATTAGGAGTTAAATAAAAAGAGTTCCCTGTGACAATTAAATTGAAAAATAAAGGTAACAAGAGCATCAAAAAGGACTTTGAGAATAATAACAATTATGCTCCAAGGGGAATTTAAAAAAAAATACACAGAAAATTAAAACGAATAATTATAATAAATACATCAATAAATAAAATGGGAAAAAAGAACCGTTCCATCATGCGTATTAAAGTTTCTAATGCTACAGCTGCCCGACCCACTTTACATTACATGTTCCAAATATTCCTAAAAATATATTTAAAAGATAGATATATATATATATATTTTTTTTAAAAACCTGGAAACAAGAGTAATGCCTGAAAAAGGATTCAATTGTGGAAGGAAGGTAACTGATGTATATTTCTGCAGCCTACGAGACAACAATCAGGAAAAACTTAAAGAAAGAAGGGGTTGGCTTTTACAGCACAGGAACAGACTATATCAGAAAAAACCTATAGAAAAAAGGGCAGCTGACTTCTACAACACAGAGACAGACTATCACATCAATAATTCATCACATCAGATACAGGTTCTCATGCTCTTCCTCTTTTACAACTGTTTTTATTCACAATTCAGCACACACTTTGAAGCCTGAACTATCCACTAATTTTTGGCTTGGTCCATTCCTGATTCATTTGCACTAGCCATTAACCATAATAAGGAAGAAACTAGAATTGCATATGCAACATGCTAGCATCATCCACAAGATTCATGGAAAATTACTTGAGAGAAAGAACGGGTGATAGAAAATGGAAAGTTTCTTCTGAAGAGATTAAAAATGAGATAATGTTAAATGAATTTGGGAAGTTCTAACAGTCTTACCCAACAAAGAAACGCAAGGCAGGCTGTTCCTGGTCCAAATTTAGGAGTGCACCTTCATTGTCCTTTAAAATTGACCCTAGGATATCTTTCAAAAGATCAGGTAATTGGGCAAATAGCCACAGCACTCCAAGATACTTTAGAATGCCTCTTAAAACCTTTTTTAGAGCAACAAGTGGAACCCAACCACCGCCATACCCTCCATCGTCCCCGAGGCCGATAATGGCTGTATTCAGTTCTCCTCTTACATGTGCAGGGATGCCTGTGGCAGGTGATCTGCGTAATGGCATGCCTGAGCTCACCACTGCCAAACTAGAAGATCCTGCGAGAGCACTTCCCATGCGGTTCAGACCATTTACTTGGTTTCCTGACCTAGACATTCCAGAAGAACTTGAAAGGTTAACTCTAGCTCCATTAGTAGCTGAGAGCTGAGAACTTGAACTTGGGTTTGCGTTGCTTGAATTTACAAGTCCAACTGTCTGTTGGCCACCAGTAAAATTAGGCTCCAAAACATTTAATTCCTGAGCAACATGTTCCATGATGAAAGGACGAAACTGCGGACATGGGAGCGACCCTCCAACAGAAGGGCCTGGCTTAGGTGGAGTTGCTGGTTGCAACCAAACCTGATCACCAGCAAAGCAGCGCATATCAACTGCAAAATATTTGCGATAGATGATCCGTATCCAATAGGGGCCACGAAGTACGACAGAAACATCAATGGGCAACAAGGAGCTTGGAACAATGCCAGGGCCACCTCGTCCTCCAGCAGTCAACATTGCTGCACCATGAATACTATGATTCGCAAGCGAGCTTGCAGTAGTAGAAGCAACAGGATTTCCTACAGGGCCAGATGCAGACTGACTAACGTTTGTGTTTGAACTGCCTGGCAAGAGTCCCTGGGGAGGCATATATCCACCCTGTTTAGAGATGGAAGAGATGGTGGCTGCTACTGCAGGAGGCCCTGTAGCAGGACCAGCTCGAGCAGGTCGAGTTGCAGCAGCCAGAGCATGTAAGGGTCCAGCAGTGAGGCGAATACAATCCAAAAGGGATGCAACTTCTGCTCCATTTATGAAATCTTCGAGAAACTGTGAAAAAAATAAAGTAAATATAATTAAAAAAAACAAACAGAGAAGAAGATAAAAATGTATGCCAACTTCAGTACAAGCATTGGAAGACAACTGACACATAGAACAACATGTGTAATATCAAGCTTATGCTATATCAAACTGTTATTAAGAAATCTATAATGGATTATATAAGTGGGTATCCAAATTATGGTCGGCTCACCATAAGATAACTTGCCATACAAATTTAAATTTCTCTTTCCTGACATCATTTGGTCCTTTATTTTGACCATCAAATCAAACAGTAAGATTCACACACACTCAGATGACAGCAGCACAAGAATGCATATGAAGAAAAGATGATCTTTAACAAAATATTGACGGCAATACTAGAAAATGGTGTTGTAGTTAAGGAAATTTTCCCATCTTAAAAGCTTGAACCCAAGATAAATGACCAAAATTTAGCTGCATCACTGTGCTGCAAGCTCTAGTTGAAATACATTGAAAATTAGGGAATGCTAATAATGCTGCAGGTAAAAAATAATAGACAACAAAATTGTATGGGATAACTAAGATAGTGCAGTGCGAGCGCATGAAAGGTAGAGGTGAGAGGACAATTCAAACAAGATAAATCTAGAAATGCTAAAGGTTTCAAGTCCAAAATGTGCATGCTCAACACACATCAATTGATTTGAGTGATAACATCAGGCCAATAAATTAAATTTCGTTCCATTTGGGTTTGGGTAGGTTCAAGAGACCATTAAAATTTGAATATAAAGTTGGTGTACCAAACATGCACTCACACAGTAAATGGGTAAAGGACATTAGAAAAAAGTTTGTAATATGAAAAAAAAAAAAAAAAAAACTGTGTTAAATATACAAAAGTATATCACACAGTGCAAAAGATTCCACACTATATAATTTATCCATAAACAACAACAAAAGACCAAGCCTGGAAGTCCCACAAGGTGATGTTCGCTACATGAGTCCTTTTTCCCAGTTTACACAATCATGGGTTAAATACTTACTATCTCATTCCAAGTTATTTTAGTTCTATCCCTACCTCTTCAACTGCTAAAGTAACTAGCTCACTCCTCCTCATAGGTGCACTATTTGGCCCACGTTGCACATACCCAAACCGTCTAAGCAGCCCCTCCCTTATCATATCATCCACAAGTGCTATGCCTAACTTACCACGAATATGTGCATCCTTAATTTATTTTTTTAACATTATACAAGTCATCCACATTAGCATTCTCATTTTGGCAACTTATACTTTTTGGATATGTTGTTCTTAGTTAACATTTTGGATATGTTTCTTTTTCTATACTCTTAAAATTAAAAGTAATGTTTTATAAGATGGCTAGAAGACCAGCTACATTTATCCATAAGAATCTAAAAAAAAATTTCCATATTGCCCTAGTTTTTATTTATTTATTTAATTTTTCTTGATGTTTTTGTGAATTTTATTTTCATTCTTGATTATTTCTTGCTGGTTGAGTGGTAATCCCAAAATCAACTAAAAAATCAACAAAGAAAATTCTAAGACACTCAAATTCCAAGAGTTTGTCATGTATTTGTTATCCAACATGCAGGATGTTGACAAATTAAGGGTCTTTGTAGGGTCAGTTGAACTGAGTTCCAATCCCAATTGAATCATACTGAGCTTAAAATCGATAGAAAGTTAAACCAATGTATAGAAAATATGTTCTGGTTCTACTTATAGCTGAAGCACATCCACACAGTATGAAAAATAAAATACACAAAGTCAAAAAATAAAACAAAAGTACCACAACAATAAAAGAAAACCTACCTTTGTATGAGGCCAAAGTTGGTCAGGAGAAACATGCATTGTGCAGCCTTCTTTACCAGATTCCCACTCAACTACAAAGCGAGCTAGGACCCCTGAACCAAAACTAAACCACAAACTCATTAGTCCAACAGCTTCAATTCTAAATGCTCTCCTTGTTTGTTCTGATAGCTTATCAGCTCCCTCAACAGCACCTTTTGCACTAACTGCTTTAGTATCAGAGTTGGCACCACTTTCTTCTAGTTTCTCATCTGCTCTTACACCAAGCAATTTCCGCATTCCAAGGGCAAACATTCTAGCATTAGAGAGTCTTTGGATATCTGCCACCAACTTTTTTATACTATCAGCCTCAACAGACTGATAGCTCAGAATAACACCCTCTGGATCATACCGGATATGAGAATCTATGTCAGATGTATTGGCAATGCGAACACCAGAACCCCATGGTGTAGTATTGCTTCCCTTCTGAAGCTCCCACAAATCCCTGAAATGTTGGTCATTTATTTTGACATCCCAATACATGCTTCCAGGTCTGCCGAGCCGCAAGCAAATATGAGGCCATGAATCGCCATGGGAAAATGGAAGTCGGAACCATAAGTTCGAGGATGCATTCCTTAGACCCACCTCTTCAACATATGGAATGTCGAGTGCCTCCATCTGGCTAGTCAGTCTGGCATGCTTGATACTAAGCGAACAGTGCCTGACCACATGAAGAAGAGCTGAAACGTAAATGCTAGAAGGAGCATTCCCTTTGTTTGCTTCAGCTATAAGATTCCCAAAACTATAACCTTCAGTTTTGGGAATCATTTCTGATGAAATCAGTTCTTGCGATGAAGGATATTGACTTTGAGCTGAATCTGTCATTTTCCTTCTTTTACTGAATCCTGCATTGACTTCTTGACCTTGGAGTGATGGAATTAAACTTAACATATCTGAAACTGAACGCTTTCGTGGATTTTTATCATGTTTACAAACAGCATCATGACTCGTGCTAAGAAAAATTGCAGAGTCTGGTGCTTGGGCTGAAAAGAGAGCAATTTTTTCAGTCAAATATCATAATAACACAATAAAAATTATACCCAAAAGGTAATTTGAAATATCCCAGTTAAAACAGATAAACTCAGGGTATGTATCTTACATGCAGGAGTAGCAACCCACATGCTAGATCCAGATACTTTAAAAGAACCTGCTAGAGGTCCTGTAGATAAGTTTCTGGGCCCATTAGGTTTTGCACTCAGTGCAGCTCCTCGAGGGCCATTTGGTCGAGGCGGAGATATCAAACGAGAAGATCGACTTCCAGGTACTGCTTCCTTTGAAGAATCATTCAGCAATCTGATTTGATCTTCATCCATAGAAGTACAAGAACCAACTTCACCGGAATGTGGAGATCTAAGAGAAGCTAAATCTTGATCAGATTTAGAAGCCGATAGTTTCCTTATGGCTGCACTTTTCCCTGGACCTGAAGATAATGAACTGGACTGAATTGTAACCTTCATATTGTTTGAAGAAAATAATGAACCATTATAGTTAGGGCCGATGCTTGAAACTCTTGTTACATTGTTGATCTGTGATATTTGTGCAACTCCATCCCACTTAGCAGAGGGGCTTCCAGCTTTTATATTATTAAGATTCATTGGCATAGAGCCAAAATGAGAAGCAGGAGATGTACTGAATGATGAAGAGACATTCTGAATGGAGGAAGGAGACACAGATGCCCCCTTCTCAAGCTCAAACACTTCATCTACCACAGATGAAAAACTTGATGGAGGACATCCTGTTATCTGCGTACGAGCTTCCAGGCCAAACTCAGAAAGAAGACCATGGTCAGAAGTATGACTTGGGCCACCACTGCTAGGCAAAAAAGGAAGTACTTTTCCCCAGTCAAGAAGACTCAAATTCAATTCATCTTCAAGCAGTTGCATCTGACCAATGTCAATTTTTTTTATGCGTATCACACTGCTCATATCACCAAAAGAATGAGCTTTCCCGGAAGGATCTGGCTGAGTCTCTAGTAACTTAAAGAGAGGTTTGAAATCCTTGTCTAGTTGCATCAACAAAAAATAAGAGCTCCCAGAATCAGGGAATCCCATTAGCAACAAATTTAAGCCATTCAAAATGTTCTTGGGTACCTTCACTGCACCAAAACCATGTTCATACACCTGCAAATATCAAACAATCCTGCATTACTCCTTCAAACTATGAAAAATATGGAAATCTGAGATCACTGGTACCTCTATGGCCATCAGGTGAGCACAATTTCATTATTGAACTATTTCAAGCAATGATATGTCTTAAGCCCAAAAGGAAGTGAAACCACAAACATCAAATTTACTAACGGTTCTTCCACTTGCACTGCCACAGTTTTCCAACTAAAATATATGAATGACTAACAATAATGATTAAAATCCAATTTAAAGCCCATGCTTCAATATTTATTAAAAAGAAAGTGGATGCAGCATTCTCAAATTCTCTTCAAGAGCAAAGGGTTCAAAATTTCACCCTAAAACCGCTGCTTGCCATTAGGGTTCAAAATTCTGGTTATCAGTAACGATCCCCCTATACTAATATCAACCATCATAGAGGTTACACACACATGAATATCAGAAGTGAGAACTCCACATACCAATCTTTGAACAACTTAAGTGAATTCAATCAACATATATAATACATTTGCTATGAATATTGATTGCTCTATCAATTTTAGGAGGATAAAACATTTATTTATGAATTTTCACTAATTTTTCAGAACATATACAATTTTAAAAAAAAAATGAAAAAAATTCTTTGTATTGTTTCAGGATTCCTATCAACAAAACACAATTATATGAACTTCAATAATGAAGCAAATCTAACTTAAAATATGCAAAAAATCAAATGAAAGAAAAAAAAAACCTGAACTCACTATTGATAAATACTCTTATTCCAATAAAGAACAAATGCAACATAGCAATTCTGTTGAAATCTCTAGCCAATAATGGAATATAAAGCCATTTAAAGTTGAATAATACAAAAGTATAAAAGGATAGATAAAAAATTAACTGACAAATTAAAACAAATATTTTATGAATAAAGAAATATTAATTATATCAAGTGTCTATAAAAGTTTATTACAAATGGTTTTACAACCAACACAAACTCAAAGGAACGAAAACCCCTCAAAAACTATGAATTGAAGCCTTGGTTTATGCTCTTGGATCTCCATGTGGCTGACTGCTAAGACTTTTGACCTTGAATTTTCATATCAATTCCTTCCTTCCAAAATGAATGTAGCCAACTCCAAATAGCTCGTATAAAGGTCTTGTTGCTGCTGCCACTGCTGCTGTTGTTTTAATTTTTAAATGAACACAGATAATATAGAGGCAGAGTTCATCACCTTATTCAAGTGTTCTCCTAAGTTTAAAGGATGAATTAAAACTGAATTTTCACCTCCAATAAAAAACATCAATTTATTGGATTTTCAGCTTGTTGGAGAGTAAATTTCACCTTAAATCTTTGTTTTTTGATGCTTATAAAGTGAGTTCAGAAGCTTTAGATATGGAAAACAATTTTAAAAATGAACCAAACAAAAGTTATTCAAAAACTGAAACAATCAAATGTGGGCAGGCCTCACACCGACCAACTTTGGCCATAATGCCATATCAGATGAGGCAGAATTATTATTTCATAACAGTTGTTGTGGGCCATCTCCATGCAACTTCTAGTAAAAATGATATTTCTGTAAGCAAGTATTACCCTTTGTTAATGTTACATAATTGCCATCAAATAGAAAATTAGTAAACCATGCTCACTATATATCGAACAAAACAAAATAAAATAACATAAAAGACCATGCCCGCTCCAAGGAGATTATGTGCTGGATCTTTTATTGCCTTTCATTAAAAAAAATTAAAGCTTTTCCTTTTCCAACATGTTCTATATTGTATTAGTTGGTACAGGTGATTTTACTAACAGCATCACAAGACTCTTTAATTTCTTCCAAAGAGGTATCAATGGCAAGTGATTTCACAAGCAATGAGAATTTTGTACTTCTAAACCACTGTTTATGCATATAGGCAGTTCTGGAAAAATTGTAACCAAACATGCATTAATTGATAGTAAGTGATATAGCAAGCAATGATAAATTTGTATTTATAATATAACCACTGCGCATGCATATAGATAGTTCTAAAATATTTCAACAAGACATGTATTCTGAATCTACAAACATCATTGGAAAAAAATAATGAGCTGAAAACATTTTTTAAAACATTATACCTCAAGGCCTAAGAACCGGCTGATAGATGCAAATAAGTGCAAAATACTCTTGCTTCTCAAGCTTATAAAGACTTCAGCTGCGGTTGTAGTTCCCTGATTTAAAGCCTCTTCAGAATCTAATAATGCCGCTGGGGCAAGAATATTCCTGGAAGATTGGAGAACAAAACGCCCGTTCCTGCAAATCAAATGGAGTCAAAAGTATTATACAAAAAAAAATAAAAAAGTGCCATTAAACACCACTGGTATAATTGTTGAAAGCCTATTTTGCTCAGTTTTAATTTCTTTCATTTTGAAGAGAGGGAAACCTCCTAAATGATAAACAAGATATTAAAAAAAGGGCATTAGGTAATAAATGTTATTAAGAAACAAGTAAAAATGAAGTAAAACACTGCCATATCAATTGGGATGTTCATGCTTAGCAAAATAATATTGGGACGTTCATTACCATATTGTATGGGTTAACGTTTGGCAAGAGGCAAAAACGGTGGATTGATGCAACTCCCACCCTCAAGTGGCAAAGATGGTGGATGGATCACTTCAGTTTATGCATTAGCAACTTGTTTGAAGTGGCAAAGGTGAATAAAAACTAGAAATTGGTTTTCAATTTGGCATGTAGGGTTAGGTTCTTGCAAGCAAGCTCCTCTCTTCAAAAGCCTCTTTAAAATTTAAATAATAGCAGTCAGGGTAAAGGTTAGGAATATGAATTTTCAAAACAAAAGGACCTTCACTACAGGCTAGCCCGATGTTAACTAGAATGTGGAACGTTCTAGTTCATGGAAGGGAACAGGGGGAGGGATGGGAATGGGGAGGGGGTGAGGGACAGGAACTGGATGGGACTGTGGTACAGAACATGCTCCAAAATGTGAAATGCTAGATGTATACTTAAAGAGATGTACAGGTGAAAAAAGTGTAATGACACTTGTATGTTTTAGAGAGGATGCTAAGCTATTGCCTAGAAGAGATTTTTTGTAGTGATATAGACTAGTAATGAAAGAAAACAGAATTAAAATGAGAAGATTCCCCTCTTTTAACTAATTAAAACTATGTTATGTGAAAAATGTTGAATTAAAACTTTGGATGGTTAGATTTCATGATCTGGAATGAAAATGTACACCACATTTCAGAACAATTGTACCAATAGGTGGTTTGCTAAGAAGTTAGTGTTTTTTGGTAACTATGGACTAGCCGGTAGGAATTGGGGTTAGCCCCACCAAAAATTCTAGCCGCAATATATCATTATAAATCCAGCCATCAATGAATTAAAAGGAAATTCTAGAACTCTTGTAATAACTATTTGGGGAACTTCATTTTACTTATTTTAAGGGTTATTTTGAGTCCTTGTTCTATTAGTTCCCATTGGATTCCCATGCCACAAGATCGATCATGGAATTTGTATAATGGAATCATAAAATTTTCCAAGCTAAGCCTAAGACATTGTCGAGCATGGGTCCCTAGAAGCACAGAAGAATTTTTTCTTCTTCTTCTTCTTCTTCTTCTTCTTCTTCTTCCAAGGATTTCCTCATCTACCACAAAGCCTTTAATTAGCAGCATAAATAACTTCTCAACTTTTTCAGCATATAGAACTTCCAAAATTTTGTTTCATCTTCTCTTTTCAGTCCTCTCTGAAATTCAAATTTTCTTCTATTTAGCCCCACCTCATCCCACATCACAGTGCCATTGATTATCCTTTTGGGAGTAAGATAGCAATTCCAACAGATGTTAGATTGATAAAGTCGGACAGGAAGTGAGGGACTTCTCTATTAAGGAAAGCCAAGAAATTCTCTAGAATGGTGAGTAAACAATGAAGAGAATTACCAATAGGGGCATTAGACCATAGTTGCCTCAAAGATGGAAGAAGCTTATAAGTAAAACCCACCAATCATGACTAAATTTTAAGCAGTAAATGGAATTGATAAGGGGCAATAGAAGAGGGTAATGGCGGCGAAGTGAAACTAACCTCATCTGGTGGTCTGTTACTAAGTTGCATAGATCTCATTGCCCTCAAAAGACCCAATTCTTTTAGAGTAAGGCACAATAATCGGTCTTGCACCAAATATGTTTCATATTCAATCTCAAAAAGGCTTTGCTATGACAACTGTACAATAAATCTCTTCTAAAAATTTGATGGGAGAAAATAAGAGGTTCTCTTCTTTCGTAACTGCGCCTCAGCACGATGGAGATTTCAACCTGAAGCAAAAACCTTCAATCTGAGACAGGATAATGGAACATAACCCAACTCATAACTGCTGGATGAGGATTTCTTCTGCACCCATAAGGTGGCTCTAGGATGGATTGGCATCAGTTTTTGACAATCTGGGAAGGGGATTTTGGCTAGGCATTTCCCCACTGGTAATGGGTGTAGGTGTAGGGTTGCACCAAGGTGTTAGTTCATGGAGCCACGTAGTCATGGTGCGGGAGAACGGGATCTGTGCCAGATGTGGTTGTGCAATGCAGGCACAGCAGCAGCAGCCAGCAGGTGCAGCAACAGCCTGTTCATCCATCATCAGAGGAACAGCATCCCCATATGAAGAATGTCACCAATGGCAGAGGCAACCAGGGTTTTGTTGAGGGCTGGGAGCGTGTTGCAGATGGGTGGAGTAGGCAGGGCCCTTGACAAATATTTTGGATTTGAGTAGTAAAGGATTTGAGGTGGGCCCAGTGAGCAGACAGGCCCCAATTTCCGTTGTGCCCATCCCTAAATTACTGCCTAGAAAACAGGGTCCACTTGAGGATCTAGTTATCTAGTCTGTGGCAAGGTTCAGAAGACTTCATAAGGCCATGTGGCTGAAAAGAGTAGTTCTTGTGGAGGTGCAGGTGAAGAGGACCATGTGAAGAAACTAGGGAATGGGTTCAATGCTGAGGTGCAAATGAGTAATCTAGGGATGGTCACCCTGTGGGAGAGATGAGTAGGAAGTTAATCAGCTGACTGATAAATTGAGATTGTGGACGTCTAATCATGTAGGATGAGAAGTTCACACTAAATGGTGGTAAAGGTGAGGGAAAGGCCAGCGAGAATTAACATAAAATGTTACAGGAATTATGATAGCAATGGATTAAACCAGGGTGTTTATTAAATAGGGATGTGTTTTCTTTCTCTTCCAGTTTTTTTTATCCTTTTCCATATTCTCGATTTGTGAATTTCTTGTGCTCCCCCTACATTGTAATTGCCCTCTTTGCTTTCTCAAAAAAAATCCTTTTATTATAAAAAAAATAAAAAGAAATAGTCATGTTTCTGTCAAATGCATAGACTCAACTAAGCATCTAATTCCTTTTTGTGTATAAAGTATTTCAATTTTTAGCCATGAAAAAACTCTACTAATTAATGGCCCATGCTTTACAATTAGGCTACAGCACCAATATCATGAAATTTAATCTGCATGATAGTTTGTGAGATAATTTTTTTTTTTTTTTAAAAATGCAACATGATATGTTCTGATAGCAAGCCAACACTTTTTTATGGATATCCAGCAAAGTCACATTTGTGGCAAGAAAATTGGCAAGAGTAAATCACAATCTTATTATATTCAAAAAAAAAAACACAATCATATCTGGAATTTTCCAATTTCTGTACAAAAGAACAATAATAACAGTAATGAATTTTAACTAAACAGATATAGCTCATTTTCACAGTCAGGAAGAAACAAGAGTTCTTGAAAGTTAAGAAGAAACACCTTATGTTTACTCCAAGTGTGAAAAATGACGAGCCATAGGCACGCACGCGTAACACTTCCTGTCCTTCGTATTCCCTTGAAACAGTCCTAGAGTCTTTCTGCAAACAGGAAACATTAAAAAATAAAGAAAAAGAAGCATAAGATTACATGCATTATTAATAATCTCAAATAAAAAACAAGAGAAAAGCATATGCATTAAAAAAGCATGAACAGTACATTGACAACTCTAAGAAAACAACAAAACAGAAAGGTTAACTGATGGACAAACTTCATAGCACTACAATCATAAACTTCAACCCCTGATCTCTATATCTGAATAGGGGCTCCCCATCATTCAAAAAAATTAGTAACCCACTGGAATACGTCACTAGATAAAATGAAAATCAATAAGCGCATACAAGTGCAACACAAAAGTAGTCAGATAAAGCATCTAAATCTATTTTTCTTCTTTAAACAGACCAGGCCTGCTGCTAGTGCTGGTAAACTCAAAACCAGTGGCTAGCTCAAACAGCTGACTGATGACGGGGATGTTTACAGAAAATCAAGATGGGGATGAGGCCCACTGTGCAGCTCCCATTTAAAAACATTGATCTAAATGGCCAGTTTATGCATTTAATAATTATAGGCAAAACTCATCCATTTAACCCAAAGAATCGCACTAACCATGTACTACAGTCAAAGTATGACATATAAAATAGTACAATGTATAAATACCAAAAAACTTAATAAATACCCCACCATGGGAACATACAGGAGTAAATTTTAACCAGTCTTGTATAAGTTGTCCACATGTTGAATTAAATAAATGATACTTAGAACCTATGGCAGCCTCCAAGACTTATCAACTACAAAAATAGATATATTTAAATGTGCCAGAACCCTTTGCCTATCAAGTTCACAGATCTACAAACTCCTACAGTGATTCAAAAACAGAAGGAACATGCTTTGTCAATTTACTTTTGCAAGGGGAAAAAAGAAGGGGGGGGGGGGGGTGGGGGATACTCAAATCCTTTAAATTACACGCAAGGTTTTAATTTCAAGACTTCAAAAGTACAGAAATTTTATTGTTGATTTTGATTTTAAAAGATGACAGAATTTAGTTGCAAAGCATGGAATTTTTCTATGGGATTACAGGAACTGTTAATAGACATAATAACACAATATTTAGAACTAAGCTATACTCTTTAACTATAAAGTAAGAAGAATTTTATGGAGAAAAATATCCTTACCTTTTAAAAGTAGGGCAAAACATTCCTAAAAGAAAGAAAATTAACTAAAAATAGATAAAATTATATTTAGAAATGTTATTTTAGTTTAGTTAATGTTTGAACATAAAAGAAAAAAACTCTATATGGTTGATAATGAAATAACTTGGTCTATATATACGCATCCATGCTATATATAAAAGTTGGATTAGCATACATCATTTTATGGGAAAAAAAGAGCATATCTCTATTTTAAAAATAAAAAATAAAAAAAATCATTTTTAAACATTATCTATTTTCAAAATTTCTACAGATATGCAATTCAAATATAACACAGGTTAATTACATTTCATAACTAAACTTTCAACACAATGAACATATTAATATAAATTAGAAATTAAAATTTAAATAAAAAAAATAGAACTCAAGTAGAGCAATAATGTTACTGCATTAAGAATCAATAAAAAAAAAAAGCAACACACAATATAAAAAAACATCATCCTGAAGCAATTGCGCAAGGTTAGTAATTACTAATCAAGGACATTTTTTGACTTATTTATTAAATTTTTTTATAACACATTGTTGTAATATAGATTCAAATAATACACACACACACACACACACACACACACACACACACACATATATATATATATATATATATATATATATTATACACACACACACACATGCGTAAAACACATCAACTATAATTGAGTTCAAATCCTTCTCAATTAAAAAAAAAAAGCACATATATTTTGCTTCTCTTAATATCTCAAAATAAAAACATAATGACCAGAATTACACATAATATAAATCAATTATTCACAAGCAATGCACATGAGAAAAATTACTAGTAAATAAAATACATCAATCACATGTAGTGTATAATGTATCTGTAACACAAAATCAAATTAAATATATTCAATTAATATGATCGAAATTTATAAATCAGTTGAATATTAGTTATTATGAAAATATGGTTATTTCGGCGTAAAAAGTGGACTTCAATGTTGTAGCCAATATTAAAGTTCAATTTTGCAACAAATTTCAAAAGTTATCATTCTTATCCTTCATGTAAGAGTCGTAATTTTAAATAAATAGAGGACTTATTGAGAGAGAGAGATTCAATTTAGGATTTTAAATATCAAATGTCAATTTCAAAAATTTTGTTCCGTAGTCAAATTTTCCAAAAAATTCAATGAATTTGACAATTTTGATATATTTCACATGACTCATGGAAACTTCAACAAAAAATTTGTAAGACAGAAATTCCCTGCACAGCTGTTTCAATTTCAAGACTAGGGGAAAGCAGAAATTTTGACAATTTCAATTAAATTTAAGACCATTGGTACAGCAGACCATCGGTACAGCAGCCCAAGTGCAACATTTCAAATTTTACTTGACCCAACACTGCTCTGCCACACAAGTCGATTGCTGCCACACCTTGGCCAACACTTAACCAGACAGTAAATCTTGCAGAAAAAAGGGAAAAAATATTCAATGAAATTTTATATAGTCTTCTTTTTTTTAAAAAAAAAAAAAGGCTGCTACCGAGCAGGCATCTAACACCTCCCCCCCCCAAAAAATATTAAGTAAATAAATTATACAAAAATGAAAATAGGTTTTAACGAAACTTACTCTCATCCCTTCCCCCTACTACTAAAGGGAATATGGTGCTCAAGTCCTCCTTCAAAGGCAATAAAATCTTCATTTGATAACCCTACCTTAAACAAAATACTCCTCTCCCTCCCTCCCCACAATCAACTGCTGCACTTATTTGTTCAATTCATGCACACAAGAATTGAAAGCAGTTCAGGACCAAATTATGATCTCTGACCAGTCAAAAATAACATAAAACTATATTTTTCTCTCAGGATTGATAACTCTATATTAGACCTGTATTTACATTTTATATATATATATATATATATATATATATATATATATATATAAAATTGTTGATGCAAAATTGGTTCAGACCAGATTTCATTTCTCAAATCAGAAGTCCATCAGCAGCCCTCGTCATCTTTGGAGTAACAGAACATATGCACTTGGGAGACCCCCAGCAAGGCAAAAAGGTAGCTCCTCTAACGCATGAGTCAGAGAAGTTGGCAAAATACAATTATTTGAGATGTGCTAGCGAGCTTGGAATACCCGCCCCCCCCCAAATGGCATGATAATGTCTTGGGTTTTGTCGGTTAAGAGTGTCAAAATGATTTACATTTAAGTGGGATCTAATGGTCATTTATGGGGCCATCAATAGCTTAATGGTGCATGTCAGCCCACCAACTAGTTCTTAGCTAGGATGATGCTTCAATTGGGTCTTAGATTCCCTATGACCAAAAATTAGCTGACGCCATTTGTCCCCCTCTTCCATGACTGAGCTAGAGATATACAATATTACACATTAGTTCCATAGTTGTCTTCCTCCTCTTCTTCTCAATTTCTTTTTCGTTTTGGTTCATATATAATAGAGTGCATCAGGCATTAACTAGGGCTGCAAACGAGCAGAGCCAAGCTGAGCTCCAGCATGCTTAGGCTCGTCTTGGTAGAGTTAGAACTCGGCTTGGGCTTCGGCTCGACTCAATTTGAGCTCAAAAAGTTGGGCTCGTAGGCTTGAGATTGAAAATATTAGCTCGGGCTTCGGCTCGAGCTCGGGCTCAAGCTCAGCTCATTTGCAGGTTCGGGGCTAGGCTCGGGCTGAGATTTTATAAATGACCAAATAATAATAGTTTAATCCACCTATTTTGTTTGGGCCAAAATTTGTGCCTTTCTCCTTGGGCAATTGGGCTAGTATTGGACTTTTGGGATTGGCCCGGGCCAACTTAATGAGCCTATTAACAAGCTCATTACCCAACTCCTTTATGAGCCTAATAAAAGAGCCCATTCGAGCTAGTTACCAAGCTGCTCATGAGCTGAAACGAACCAAACCAAACCGAACCAAGACTGTGCTTGCACTCAGCTTGTTTACAAACCAAGCCTAAATATTTGGCTTGGGACTCACTCCTTTAGATAATAAACAAGCCCTTACCAAGCCGCTCATGAGCAGCTTGGTTCGTTTGCAGCCCTAGCATTAACAAATGGATGCACCATGCTCAACAGATAAATCCATTAGGCTTAGATGCACCAGGAAATCCATCATCTTCCTCATACCAAATCTAAGGGAAACCCTCATAATCTTCACTAACCTGCTCGCCACCCAGCTAGAATCCTAAACAAGCAAAATAAAGAGGAATGGAATAAAAGCACACCTGAATCAAAGTTGTACGCGCTCCCAAAAATAAAAAAAGCTACCTTCCAACCATCAAGATGTTTATGCACTTTGGCAACAACAGGATCTCAGAAGACCGAAGACTTACCCCTCCCCAAAACACCCCCAGGTGACAAAGAAAAAATCACGAAGATACCCTAGGTCAAAGGCCATTATAAAAAGCCACACCTTCCTAAATTAGTAAACTATGCTACCCCTAAGTAAGCCCAAATTACTTGCAATGATGCCACTTATTGATGTTGATCCTGAAAGCATAAATGCTCTCAAAAATCCAAAGAAATGTAGGAACATACCAAATGATTCTTTATCATCAACCAAGAAAAAAAAAAGTATCTTCAGAAAATTCAAACAAAAAAGGTACAAAGGATTCCCTCCCACCCATCCACCCACCCCCGGCAATGCAGCACACCGCCCTCCAAGTTTCAAACCAATTCTTAGGTTCCCTATAGAAAAAGAAGCAGCAGAAAAATAAAATGAATGCCTTTTCCATTACAACCAAAAACTTTCCTTATCCAAAGGCCAAAACAACAACAAGAAGTCGTAAGTCCCAATATGTAGGAGTTGGCTATATTAATCCTTTCCTGCCAATTCACGCAATTAAGGGCATTTCTTCGACTAACTTAAGAGCTATTAAAACCTTCCTCATGACCTATTCCAAGTTATTTTAGGTCCACCCCTTCCTATCTGGTGCCATTTACAATGACTAGCTCGCTCTTCTTCACTGATGCACTACTTGGCCTATGTTTCAAATGCCCAAACCATCTAAGTCGCCCCTTCCTTATTTTATCTTCTACTGATGTTAAGCCTGACTTATTGCAAATATGTTCATTCCTTAATATATCCTTTAATGTTATATACCACTCATCCTCCTTAGCATGCGCATTTTAGCCACTTTTACTTTTTGAATGTGTTCCTTTATTGCCAAACATTCTAACCCATAGAGCATGGCAGGTATTTATAGCTGTTCTATAGAACTTTCCTCCATTTTACCTAACATGCTTTAACTCTATACTATATCCACTTCAATTTCTCCCTTTGCTTGCACAATAGATTCAAGATATCAAAATCTATTAGTGAAATCGATCTCTTGATTATCAAGTTTAATCCCATATTCAATATTCCTCCCTACATGGTTGAAATTATATTTCAAAAATTCTGTCTTATTCGTACTTATCATAAAATCTTTTGACTCTTTAAGTTGTTCTCCAAAGTTCTAACTTAGATTCTAAACAAACCCCCCCCCCCCCCCCTTTTTTTTTTTTACTTTCATCAATCAAAACAATATTATCTGCAAATGGCATACACCATGGGAACTTGTTTTGTATTAATAAGTTCATCGATGACTAAAACAAACAGATAGTGACTCAAAGTAGAGCCTTGATGTACACCTATCCAAAGGCCAAAACATTATCTGAAAATGCTCCTGTTGAATCAATCATAAGCCTTCTCAAAATCCAGCTCAAAAATCAAACCTTAGTCCCCATTCCAATTCACATCATCAACCACTTCATTCACCATTAAAATGGAAAAAATGTCTTCCTCCAACAAAAGTACTTTGGGAACAAGAAATGGTATCACTTAAAACCAAACTCAACCAACAAGGAAGGATATCAACAATAATCTTACACATATGGGGGATTCACAATTCATTTGCTCCTTCATTCCATCCTTACGCATCAACTCACTAGCTTCCAATTCAGCGAATTCAAGTCTTTAAAGATCCTACTTTGCTCTTTCCTTGAATCAAATTCTAGTTAGGTGCAAGGTCTCTCTCTGTCTTCCTTTCATAATGGTTTTGTCTATTAGGGGTCATCTAGGCCAAGCTCCTTTGGATCTTATTCATCTTCTTCCTCCAAGTCTTCTATGTCCATGATTGAGCAGGTGATCTCCAACTGTTGTTTGCTCCAATGTCGTTGTTATGATCAAACCTCAAATGGTGAGTTTACCTAAAACTGAGGAGGTGTGCTTAAGTCACTCAGTCTCCCACACTACTTATACTATAGTGATCCCAAACCTTGAGAACAAAGGGTCTATTAGTGCAAAAAGTCTCACATCCCAACCAAAGTTTTCTCAAATTGGACATATAAAATTTGTAAATCTACTCTACTCCCTCATTCATTGAGCTTATTTTTTTCGAGGAGAGAGACAAGTTATGCTTTGGTCTTTAAAGGGTTCCTACTAGAGGCTAACGTCTACAAAGACCCACTAAAATTTTAAAACCTTACTTCCTATCAACACACTCCCAATTCTTGGCAAAATATTGCTAGTCATGCCATCTCTATGACCTAAAGCCTTGATGTGGGTTAATTTGATCACCACCACCTTGCAAAGCTAAACACTCAATCACAAAGCCACACCTAGCTAGGCAAGACAATAGCTTCCCCCCATGATCATCTCCAAGGGGTACAATCCCAAGTTGACCGACACATCTCAATTAGATATGTTCTAGGGCATTAGAGAGCTCCCTAAGACCATTCCAGGCCTTGCAAGTGCTCATTTCTCTTGTTATCATAGGGATGATAAGAATATGATAAGAATGGTTGCCAATCGACTATTGATCCAAGAATTAAATGAAATATGATCTAGAACAATTTTTGAATTAGTAATAACATATGTAAAAGAACTAAGAAATAAAAAAACATAAAAAAATAAAAGCAAAATTCAAATTCATATAAGCTAGTCCACATATCTATGGAATTAGAATGAATCAAGATTTTGAGAAATGAATTTTTAAAAAAAAATAAAAAATAGAGAGATAATGATACAAAATAAAACTAAATTAATCACACAATACGCTACATGTAATTTATAGTACGATTAGTTCCAACTCAAGCCTAGGAAGCATAGACCACGCACGAGTATGACAAAATGGATACAGCAAAATCTAAGATGTTGAACATGAAAGGATGTGGTAATAACTAAATTTATAAATATATATAAATATAACGTATTATCAAAATAAAAAATGAAAGGTAAGGCTGCATACTATAGACCCATTGTGGTCCGCCCCTTCCCCGGACCCTGCATACGCAAGAGCTTTGTGCACCGGGCTGCCCTTTTTTTTATCAAAATAAATAAATAAATTGTATATGGTAAACATTATGTTTTAACACTCACATAATCACACACCCAAAGAAATTCTTAATATATTACTTTTTCTATGGTAAATGTAATTTTGTTATAAATGAAGACAATTTATTATGAGGAAAACAAAATACTAAAGAGGATGAGACATCATCCAGGAAAAACAAAAGCAAAAGAAATCACAAAATAATACCATAACTAAAAATAACAAATCAAAAATCAAAAGCCCAACTTCATTGTCCAATCTTGTTCAAAGTCCATGAACCACATTCACTTCTAACAACAATATGAAATAAGCCCATAAAGATGAGCGAAAACAAAAACTGGTCCTTGAATATCCAACCATTGCACTCAAAGCCTCTGACCAAATACATCAGAAGACCAGAAAGACTGCATGTGTTAAATAAGCATGTGTCACTGTAGTGTCAGAGAAATGCCTAATATAGCTCATTATAGAAGTGTCTAGGCCACAGTTCCTTCGGATGGACCCTGATGGGCTCTGTTGCCACTCTTTTTTACTTTTATTTAGCAAGAAGAAAACCTAACTTTAAAGAACTACAAAAGGAGATCCACCACCATTCATCGATGGAAATTATTTAATAATGCACATTGCAGAACTTAAACAATTCCAAAAACAATTGAAAGAATGGATCATCCTATATTTAACTAACCTTTTTACAGTCGACATTGGGTTCATCTGTGTGAGACTGAAGGATGACATCCCCTGAAGCTCTGCAGATCTGACCATTTTTCCCCAGCTCTTTCTGGATTTCAAGCAAACGAGTATATCTATGGCAACATATAGCTCTTAGCAGCAACTTCTCAACATCAATGCAACCTTGGTCAAGAGAAAATTCTGCCTCTTTTCCAGTCAGTGGATCCACAACAAATGTGCTATGAAGACACTTTATCTGCAAATCCAGTCCTGGTTCAATCTTTATAAATGGGCACAATCCTGAGTCAGATGTACCAGAGCTTTTATCAAAATCTAGCCAGTACAAAATTTTTAATCCAGGAGTTCGTAGACCAGCCCAGTCAGCTTCTCCATCTTGATTCATTTGCAGGGAAGCAGAATTAACACCTTGTCCTGCAGTACCATCAGAAATCAGCTCAAACCGAATTGCATCTTTCCATCTTCCTTGTCGAAGTGCTTGTACTTGCCTTAGGGCTGTGTCCATAATCAGTGCAACACAAAGCTCATGAAGAACAGAGTATAAAGTTATAAATGGATTTTCTGCTGCAGCCATTCTGCGCTCTAAATCATCACCAAGAGCATGCCGTCGCAGTTCTTCCAGCTTCACAGGCCCACTTTTCTCACCAACAAGCAGCTCCAAATGCAATATCCTCCACATTGATAGATGTCCTCGGTAGCCAAGGGTAACAAGGACCTTAAATTCTCCGTCCACACAAAGCAGAGCTGTGCCATCAGAAACTTTAACTTCAGAAATTTCTTTAGGAAGTGAAACTTCAAGTAACTTAGACCGTACAAGTGTGTCTAGTTTTTTTAAAGCTGGCTTCTGCTGATCCTCAGTCAATGTGCTCTGAACACCCACCTCTTCTATGCAGCTCGGTAAGCGCTGATAACTTCCTGTCAGAAGGACTTCAATAGCAGATGGAACATCATAAATAGGAGCACGTGCTTGCTGTAATCCCTCATGCATGAAAAATAATGAATCTGCAGCTTGAGTGAAACATGTATCATGACTTGATAGAGTAGATGCAAGTTGTTGACAGTACTGTATCAATGGAACCTGCAGGTCAGAAAGGCAAGGATAAAAAAGAAATGCAGTTAACACTAACAAATGATAGGATCTGTGCATGAAAGTGGTTTTGCAAAAATTACAAGAATCCCCCAGATACACAAACCCCCAATCCAATACAGAAAGCATAAGAAAATCTTAGAGCTCAAATGTGAGGACTGCTTTTTCAACTTACAACCTTCCAAAATCATGAAATAATGTGTCTTCTATAGGATAAAGAAAAAATTTATTGAGAAGAGATAGAAAAGCCATGCACATACAAGGAAAAAGGATAAGACATCCACCTAAACACCAAAAACTAATAAAAAACACAAGGGGGAAAATACCAACAGGATTTTAAATATTGTTGAGTATCAGCTAAGCACAGTCCTTTAAAAGCACATAAAATAGCAAGATAAACTATTTTACCCCAAAGCAGGATCGAAAGCAGCTGTTGACTGTTGAAAATTCATGCATTTCTCGCCACCTAATACACCACAGATCAAGAAATACAGCACATCCTCACAAATTTCTCACTTCATTATCCTTCCAAGAACCCTAAAAGAAGTTTTTAAAAAAATACAACAAATCTAGGCAAATACATTGCACTCCAAACAAGTAAAAAAATCTATTTCAAAAAGTCTAAGCAGAAGATTGCCCACTTCTACGATACATGAAACAGATATCCATAGATTCTTCCTTGTAAGCCATTCTGACTTGCAACAGATTGCTTGCATTAGCTATATTAAGGACCATCAAACAAATAAAGGTTCTCACCTTACTTAGGCATCCCGACATGCTAGAGAGAAGTAGGAAATTGAATAATATGAGGATATAAAGATTCCAAGAATAGACTCCATTACAATCCAAAGTCCAAATCCAACCATCTCCTCTAGAGGAAGGCTGAAAAGCGTGAAAAGCAGTCAGAAGCAGAGGGAGCCCTTTTTCCTCCCTGTCAATTTGGATCCCAAAGAAATGAAAGTTCCGGGAGAAATCCGCCAAGCAATTACGAAAGTTAACCATTAGAGCATTAAGAAGACTCACCAGGCAATAAAGATGAGAAAAAAAAAACTTATAGAAAAAGATATATCGCCTCACCAGCTCTTCCTAAAAACAGACTCAAAACCCATTTCCAACTTAACATTTGACCCAAGGAAAGGATAAAGTAGAAATCAGAGAAATATATTTCAAGGAAACCCACGGGTAACAAAAACTCATAATTTAGCATCCTCACCATTCTCTTGAACAAACTTACTCTTTACCAAGTTAAAGGGATTTAACTTCACAAGGAAAGTGCAAAACCATTCCCTGTTAAAGAAATTTACCACATTTTCCAGAAAATGCAAGACCCTAGAGAATCACTAAATCGGTAGTATCCGAAACATGGTGCATTGTCAACGCTAAATTTAGCTCTAGCATTCTAGTAATTTTTTATAAGAGAAGAAATTATATTAGATTAGAACAACCACTACAACACATTATAAGACAACCAGTCCTAACTCCTGAGACAGCAAATAAAACAAAAACAATCTATATAATAAAGCCCTCGAGTCACATTGCACATCAATGAGCTGCAACTTGAAAATAAATCAAAAGCATAACACCATAAAGAAGCCAAAAATAGAACCTTACCTCACACCAAATTTGGTCGCATCACCCTCCCCTTAAAAATTCTAGACTTCACACTCCAACTAAATACTGCACCCAAAAGTAAAAATAGCCCATATCCAAACTCTAAAGTAATTTCACTTCCTTACAATGTCCAAATCCCTTGTATCTTTTAAGAGAAAACCTTCCAAAGAAGATGGGCACACCTAATTTTCTACAAACACACCAAAAGCTTACTCCAAATACTCCAAGAAAAAGGAACATACGAAAATCTTTGGAAACAAAGAAAGCCAACAGCTGGAGACAAAGCTTTCAAAGGTTTTCTAACCTGAGGCCAATTAGTATTAATCTAGTCAAGAATGGCAAGCCAAATGTTTAGAAACCAAAGATACTTTTGAGGACCACCATGAGATGAGAATTTTAAAGAAAGATGAGAAAAAAAGCGGAGTGGGATCAAAGATACTTCTACAATGAAGACATCCAACTGTTTAGAAACCTTAGGAACCTCAAGATCCAAGAGTGCAACTTACGAGGGTTACCACCAAAAGGAACTCCTAAATAAGTTTGAGGCTAATCAAGCAACTCAATATATCCCAATTCATAGCAACCAGGACACTGTTAAACATATTAATCCTCAAACCCAACATCCCCTTAAAAACATGGAATAATGCAAGAATATTAACAAAGAATAATTGTTATCATGAAAGAAGAAAGAAAATATTATCATCAGGTATGTGGAAAACAATAACCTCTTCAAAATTAACTAAAAGACACTGCACAAAACCACAATCAACATTCAACAGCCCTCCTAACCATCCCACCCAAGACATTTACAATCAGGGTAACAAGAAAAGTGATAAAGGATCACCTTGACGCATTCCTCTAGAAGTAGAAAACAAATTTTGATGCCACCTATCAACAATAACTTAAGAAGCACCTTAGGAAAACAACCACTAATCCACCTCCTCCACTAGAGACCAAAACTTTCCTCTCATGAACGTTACCAAGAATATTCCAACTCACCAATCACAAGCTTTCTCAAAACCCAACTTGAATGTCACACCTTTTATATTTCTCTCCTAGAGTCCTCCACAACCTCATTAGCCACTAAGATGGCAACCAAAATCACCCACACTAAACAAAAATGCTCTGAGTGCTACATATAGCATCACTCACAACACCACTCAGCCTATTCCATGGAATAAGATGGAATGCAATGAGAAATTTGGGAGTAGAGGGAATAACTATTCCTTATATATTCCTTATTGTTTCATCCAACATATAATAATAAACGAATAGGCATTTCCATGGTGAAATTTGAGGATAGTTATTCCTTTTTATTCCTTGCTATGGATTCATTGAGAAGTTCCACTTTGTTATTTGATTTATGCTAACAACATAATTTGTTGCATAACTAATAGTAACTAACCTATTATAACTAATCTATTCCTAAGAATAGGCATTCTGCAAACCAAATGTAAACTTAGTGATTTGAGTTGAAGAATATGCATGCTGATGCACCTACTCTATCCACCAACTAATTGTATTAAATATAAGAATTTACCCTACAGATTTGAGCATTCAAGTTTGATTCTAGGATTTTTCAAGAGATAACAAATATCCATCAAAGTCTTTCAAGAATGCTCAAACTCACTTGCTCTCTTACAATATACAGATAAGAGTCCTAGATGCTCCACAGTTTTCCAAACTGCCTTACATCATCCTAACTAAGAATTCAGACAAGGAGGAAGGCTTTTCTTTTCATGAGAAAGAATTTCAAGGGTGCCACACGCCCAACCCCACATATTGCTATTCTAGAGAAAGAATATGGTGAGTTTTTTTTTTTTTATAGCAAAAGAAATTTTATTAACAGGGAAAGAGTTTACAAGGAGAGAGAATAAGACATCTCCCAAAAAAATCTGGAACAAATGAGGAAAAAACTAAAACAATAAAAATCAAAATCAATCCAACCAGTTCTTCCAATCCCTATTTAAATCCTGAAAGCTAACTTCCTTGAAAATTCCAAACCCGATACACCATAAAGAAGTCAAGAAGAATATGGTGAGTTTTAGAAAGCCAAAGGATCCAAAATGCACCTAAACTCTTTTTAAGAAGGGTTGAGAGCTTAGAACATGCAAAGAGACCAATATACATAAGATTCTGTGTGTTGGAAAAAACCTCAAAGCCGTTACACCGACTTCTCGCTACCCCCATTACCATTACACTAGGCTACGCACTGCTGCTACTTAAAACCATGATCAGGATTTTAATTTCATTTAGAAAATCAAGTTTCAAATACAGCTTTTATAAGCTTCCCACTATGTTGGCAAGAAATATTATCAAGAGAACAAATAAGATCTCTAGTCTTAAATTTTTGAGTAGGTGATGGAAAAACTCAAACCCACTAAACTTGAGCCTAGCAAAAAAAAAAAAGGCCAGGTTGAGTTGCATCTCTTATAATCCCAATTCGATTTTTACAAGAACCACAGAAAATAAACAAAACCAATATAGAGTGTTGCCTCATGAGTTTTTCACTAAAACACGCAAAAATCATCTGAATATGGGCAAAAAATGCAGCAAACATAATTGAATCGCTCATTTCATTCTTTTCTTCCAAACCCAAAAAAAAATAGAGAATCTAAGATTTAAGTTTTATTTCCATCTTCCTCCTATCTCTCGGGATCACACAGTCCAATTATTAATCAAAAATGACATAAAAAAATCAAAATTCAAGAACATGTTTTTCTACATCCTTATCTACAAGACGTAACAGAGCGGATTTTCAACGAAAGTTTTTTTTTTCTCCAGTCTCAAATAAGCAGACCATGTTTAATTAACAATAAGCACAAAATTCAAAATTCTTTTGTTTTTCCTTTCATTTTCCCTTTACTTTCATATGATTTCTCACCCATCAAACAGAACATGAATTCAAATGATCCAATTAACCCAGCAAAGTATTCAAAACAACCAAGCTAGTGAAGATGTGCGTTTTAGAAACAGCTACAAATGACAACTTTACGAGAATTGTGTGGAAAACACGAGTAAACGAACAAGGCCGGGAGTGACCTGTTGACACCACTTAGCGAGAACATTGAGACGAAGCATGCGCTGCTGAGTTTTGACGATGTACTTGAGGAGGCTAATCTTCTTCTCGGAATCGGACTGGTCGATGGACTTGGATTTATCGACGAGTTCTTTGAGCGAGAGGAAGGATTCCTCGGCGGCTCGGCTGACGAGAGCCGAGAACTCCACCGTCTGATGCCCTAGTTCCGCCATTGACGCCGCCTGAAGGTGCGCGGGCGAGCGAGATCTATGAGGTGGCGCTCATGGGAGAGAAGCTAGGGTTTCTAGAGAGAAAAGTCAGGGAAGTCGGGGGAAGGGGGAGGGGAGAGGAGAGAGAAGAACAATAACAGGAACAACTCCTCCTCATCTCTATCTATGTTTCATATATTCGTTGTCTCAGCTATTGGCTAAAGAGAGAAAAAAGCGGACCAAAGGCAGAAAAAGCACTTTCGACTGAGCGAATCGAAGAAATTTAGAGAGAGAAAGGGCAAGGGACAGAGAACAGAGGACTTCTCCTTATGTATATATATTATGTATAAGAACAGATGGTCTTCGCTATATATGAGAGCGAGAGAGAGAGAGATGGGTCCGGCCAGATGATGAAATTGAGAGAGGAGAGAGAGAGTGTGTGTGTGCGTGCGTGCGTACGAGAGAGAGAGAGAGAGAGAGGGGGGGGGGGGGGGGGGGAGGATTTTATATTGCTGCGTTATCAGTGAAACGCTGTTGTGTTGTGTCATGTTGTACTTCGATTCTCGTCAGAAGCTTTTTCTTCTTGTTTTTCAAGAGGAGGGTTGTCCCTTTGCCCCCTTGGCTGGGGCGGCCAGATTTTAAGAAAATTTTTGACAAGTTATGTTTGGGACAAATAATTCAAAGGATTCTAAGCTAATTTTCACTCGTCCGAGTTTCGTTCGTGTTCAAATCCTCCATTTTAAGCTTAATTAGATCCAAAAGCTCAAGCCATTCATTACTACTTGTAAGTATTGTACTATTTGAGAAACAAAAAAATAAGCGTTTTATATTACGAATAACAATATTTATAATGATTTTATAATTTCATTTACTCTAGCTTAGTATCTTACAAACTATTTCTTCATTCAAAAGAATTCATCTCATAGGGTTAGAACATGTTATCCAAAAATTAATTCATGAATGTTATTAAAACTACTAAATTAACATTCCAAAAGAAGGAAGAAAAAAAAGAAGAAGAAGAAGAACAAGAGCAAGAACAAGAACAAGAAGAACAAGAGCTAGCTACTACAGTCCCTTTTTTCTGTTCACTTTTTCCTATTTTCAAAATCCCTGCTTGCTTTCTTTTTTTTTCTCTCATCCCCTCCTTATTTCAAGCAATTCAAATAACTGGAGATAGTAATGTAAAGCTTAAACCCAATTAATTTGTACAACAAACAAGGGTCCTATTTTGCTAAAATCTATTCTTTTTATATCTAATGGTGCAAATTCATAAATTTTTTTTCTAAGGTCTAAACAATGTTATTCTCCAATTCATACATATTTGGTGAAACTCTTTTCGTACTGATTGGTTTTTCATTTTGTTTGATTGATAGGCTATGCTTACATTTTTTTTTTTTCTAATATGCGTCTCCAGAATATTGTTTTTAAGAAATTGTAACTTAACATTGCCTAAATGTTGATTGACGAGGTGAGGAGTGGGGGGTTCTTTTTTTTTTTTGGGTCTTCATTAAGTTTTCAAATTTGGTAGTGCTTTTATTCATTAGTATATATATTTGCTTGCTGAAAAAGCATGGGTGGAAAAAGATGAAATTAGTATATGATCTTCAATTATATATTATTTAGGACCTAAAAATACAAGATCTTTTAATCAATTTAATCTTTTTTTTTTTTACCATTCACTTGTTTAATCAAATTCAACTCTATGTTTTTGTTAATATAAAGCTTCTCCACTCTACTCAACATTAAGAATTATTCTTTTCTTTGTCAATCTTCGGTTCCTTATACAACTAGTTTGCAATTAATAAATTGATAAGCTCAACCAACTTTCTTTATAGAGAAAAATTGCTTCCTTAAAACATCAGTTCTCAGTCATCCTACTCTCTAAAGGAATGTTGTGGTATATGTTTAGCCAATGCACTAATCACACCATTAGTCCAATTGTATAAAGAAATAAAGGATTCAAAATGTAGAATGAAATAATATCTCCATTTGGATTGTTTGTTTTTGTCTTTGTTTTTTGATTTTTCGCAAACTTGTTAAGGTAGTTATATTCTTTTAATGCCCTAAATGCTTGTTACCTATTTGCACAATAAATTTGTGTTATATACTATATGGCATTCATACAAAACCTAAATTGTTAGATAATAGGCTAAGTGAAATGGGAGTCTTTATTGAAGAGCCATCACTTGGTTGGTAGCAAATGATTAGTTATGTGCTTAGCCAAGAAGATTAATAGCAAAGTTGTATCAACCTTGACATATCAAATGGTCGTACAAGTTCGACCAAGGAGATTAAAGATTAAAAAGAAATGGTTACTCGTGATCATAAAAAGAAATATTATCTAAAACACTTGTCGATTAAGGTGAAAGTAGTGTAATCGTCATCATTTATTTACCTTTATCACTTAAGGAGTTCATTTTGAACTCAAGTAGTTAGATTGAAAGGAAATTCCTTATAATATCTATAAATAAGCTAGAAGTAATCATGTATGGGCATTTTACAAAGTTCTATGAACAATAACATTTTAGCCTCTATTATTCTTAGCACTCAATAATTAGCAATTTAGTCAATTATAATCGTCTACCTATATAGTTATCACCTTCATTCTACATATTTATCTTTATTTCTTTCTTTCTTGCATTCTTCTAATTCTTTATACATCCTTTTGTGCTCCTCGTCTATGTTTATTCTATAAGACATTAATTGTCTCAAATGAAATTATAATTATATTTTTTAAGGTAATATGAAAGGTCTTTAAATAAAATATTGTTATCGTAATTGTAATTATGTTTTCTGATTAATGATCTCAGAATTTTGTAAAACTATAATGACATCTCGGAATATGAGAAGTCTATAATTATGATACATTATTAATCACTTGATGGAAGTGATTTTAAAAGAAAGGTTAGGGGCTGGTCCTATCTCAACCTATGATGCTTATGCTAAATATATCCATCAAAGTAAGTTGAAGCATAAGAAAGAGCAAGGGTTGTGAGATAGAAACACAGTCTGAAATATATATATATATATACTTGGAGACTGTGGAAGAAGGTATGTTTTATTTAACGTTAATGATTGAAAACTTATGAGTTTCGAAGGTCTTAAAATTATGATGTATGAATAATGTTTATCATGTTTAAACTTACATGTGGTATCAGAGCAAAGTTGTAGAAACGCATGATTTTTTATTATGATTAAAGGTTCATGTTTCGTTAAATTTTAGTTTATGAATAAAGACATAGTAACCTTTTATTTTTCTAAGGCATAATGGTATAAGTATGGTACGTCTTGGTTAATAAAATCTAACAATGCAGCACGTCTCCAAACTTATTTTATGTGCATTGTGTTTAATTCTGTTCTGTCATGATATTTCTTAAAATCTATGTAATAATAATGATGGTACAGAATGTCGATGTGATAGTAAATATATATAATGATAATGTATGCTAATATGAATTTACAAGTATTTTGTCAAAATCTTTACTCACAATATTTGAACATTGTGATGTTATAAAGTATTTTGATTTTAATCACCAAAGTGACTAAATCATTAAGTAAAGTACTCATATGTTTGATGCTAGAATGATATAAAATTATTATAAGACATCAAGAATCACCCAAAGGTCGATTAATTGTTCTTATAATTTAAGGATAATGTTTTGGTAATATTATTATGTATCATTATTTTATCTATTTATCCAAAGATAATAGATGCTTATAATGAGTACATATAATGTTACCAAAGTAATGTTAAAATTTAAAATTTAATTAACATCATTTTAAAAGCTCTTTGCATTAGTGTTTTTCCCAAAGGAAAACATTAATATATTTATGTTTGTGATCTTATAAATGTTTCATTCAAAGCATTAAGTATGGTTAATTTTTGCAGTATAAGTGTCTAAATCGTTACACTTGCATGCTTCATCTATAGTAACAGACATAATACAGTGAACCTGAACCCATGGGTAACAGGGTATACCTAACTTACATAGCGAAAACCTAAGCAGCAGTAAATATAAATTACATCCATCAAATCATAAAATACATAATGCCAGAGTTAACTACAATCCACAATACTGTGTTTATACACGATCTTTAAAAATACAACAATATATACATATATAAGAACCCACAACACAAATCTCTTGTTCCTAGATTAAAATTTACCCTCCTAGCGAGGTAGTATCACACTATCTCAACGGCGGCCTCGATCCACCGGTCTTTCTGGGTTTCCTGAAAATGATTTAATGTTGGGGGTGAGACACCTCTCAGTAGGGGAAAATAAATTAAATACAGCTGTGTGACAACATGAATATTTAATACTTATATAAATATACAGTACATTTTGCATACTAGAAAACGTTAATCATTTAACAACTGCATAAACATATACTTTCATATTTCTAATGAATCACAATGTTCATGAACTATCTGGCACAACTAATAATACTGAAAATTTATCCAAGATGTATAGCTAGCTCATGTCATGTATTACCACCATAACGGGTTGTGCAGTCTGAAGGTAGGACCCGACAATGACTGGCCGACCACTGCCGAGTCAAAAATGTCTCTAAGTATGATGGGCCCGCCACACCTTGGTCCGGACTGTCAGGTGGACGTCTACAACTCTACACTGAAAGCCACATCAACTATCCATCTCCCACCCTCTCTACTAGCAGAGGCAATTAGCACAAGTCTAAAACATAATAATCTGATCTGTATAGCTACGATATCGTGCTCCTGTAACTGAACTGAACTATCATCCAGGTTCTGATAATATATAATACATGATAATACTATTTAACGTAAAAATATTGATAGCATTTTCTGTAATAGCATAAGTACATATGACCTTACGCCGATTATTTTCACATCTGCGGCCTTGCGCCGAACATTTCATAAATACGGTTTTGCGCCAAAATCATACATAATACACTACCTTGCGCCGGCTATCAATCACAGCCATGTGCCAAACATTTTATAAATAATAATCTGAATAAACATGTTATTTATCATGTATTGCAAAATCGTAATATACTGCATTATTCCATATTTTCTGAAAACATACTTTATCTGTAAAATTACCTTAACATAATACTTTTCACATAAAATAATATTCATGCCACACTAAGCTGAATAAGACCTTATATTCTATACTAAAATCATATGTCTGGCATTTCATACTAATACATACATTTCAATATAATAACAGTATTTTCCCAAATAAACATTTTCTCAATAATATTTAAATGTAATACATGCTTTCTGAACATAAATCTACTTAGTAATTAAATAATATTTTCATGAAAAAATGACTGCTTTAGTTTATTTTCTTGCCTGATTTCTACAAAGAAACCCCCTTAAAATACACTCATCCTACACTCGCAGGGTTCCCTGTTCAACACCCTGAAATCAACATCTTTCATAACTAAACTTCAGTATTTCTTCGTGTATAACATTTCCTATAACTCTGGAAAGACCAAATTTTGAATAAAAAACCTTACCTTAAATGAGGGATGAATTTCAAAGTAGCCCCACTGACGATCCACTCTGGTCGGTTTGTAGAGAACTTTCCCAGGAGCGTCGTGGTGGCTTCAGATCGTCGAACCGGCAAGAATCTGGCCCGAGATCATAGAGAGAAGGAAGGAGGGACAAATGGAGGAGAGAGAGGGAGATTGGTGCGTCAAAATTCAACCAAAAAATGAAGTTTGAGCTATTTATACACTGGCCTTCATCGACAAGACACATCACTTCGTTGACGAGGTCAAGAAGAAAATTTATCGATGAATACTATTTCTCGGCGACGAAATTCATAGCTGAAAAAAATAACCTCTCGGTATCTTCTTGTCGATGAAGTGCACTCTCATCGATGGGCCCAATATGCCACGTTCGTTAACGAACGCTTCGCGTTCATCGACGAAGTCTACTGCCGTCCTATTTTATATTTCCATTTTCCTCTCTTTTTAATATTTAAATACCATTATTCTTCGGGTCATTATAGAACAAGTTCAATTTTACCTCGATGTATTGAATCTTGATTTACCACTCTTAAGTGATCAGCATGCTATTATTACTGATTTTAGCAGTGCTAAAGAAATAACCTATTATAATAATTGGGAAAGATCAAACAGGTTAAGTTTGATGTTTATGTGAATGAGTGTTGCAAATAACATCAAGACAGCTATTCCCAAAACTGAAAGTGCTAAAGAGTTTTTAAAGTTTGTTGGGATGCTTTCCCAAAAAATAGATAAGTCTTTTTCTGGGACATTAATGGGTATGTTAACCACCATGAAGTTTGATGGTTCACATACTATGCATGAGCATGTTTTTGAAATGACAAATATTGTAGCAAAACTTAAGATTTTGGGAATGAATGTGAATGAAAATTTCCTTGTTTGGTTCATTTTAAACTCATTACCGACTGAGTATGGACCATTTCAAATGAACTATAACACCATGAAAGATAAATGGAATGTGCATGAGCTGCATAGCATGCTAGTTTAAGAGGAAACACGGCTGAACAATAAGGGAATTCACTTTATTCATTATGTGAACAATCAAGGAGCTGAAAAGAAAGTAAAGAAGCATGGAAAAGGGAAAAGATCTTTAAAGGATGATGAATCCTCTTCTCGTATCCAAAAGAAGCTATCAAGTAAGGACAAGTGTCGTTTCTATGGGAAACCTGGACATTACCAGAAGTACTGCTTGAAACGGAAAGTTTGGTTCAAAAGGAAGGGTAAACCTAGTGCTTATGTATGTTTCGAATCAAATTTAACTGAAGTTCCTTATAATACTTGGTGGATTGATTTTGGATGTACAATTCATGTTTCTAATATGATGCAGGGATTTCTTACAATCCGGAACATAAACCCAAATGAGAAGTTTATCTTCATGGGGAATAGAATAAAAGTGTCATTTGAAATTGTTGGGACTTATCGTTTAATCTTAGACACTGGTTATTGTTTGGATTTATATGAGACTTTCTATGTTCCTAGTATTTCTAGGAATTTAGTTTCATTATCTAAATTGGATGTTTCTGGATACACTTGTAATTTTAATAAAGGATGTTTCAATTTATTTAAGGATACATGTATGGTTGGTTGTGGTATGCTTTATGATGGATTATATAAGTTAAAACTTGATAATCATTATGCTGAAACACTTTTAAGCTCACATCATAGTATTGGCACTAAATGAAGTTTAGTGAATGAACGATCTGCTTACTTGTGGCATAAACGGTTAGGTCATATTTCCAAAGAAAGACTGGAAAGATTAGTAAAGAGTGAAATACTTTCAGATTTGGATTTCATTGACCTTGACATTTGTGTAGATTGTATTAAAGGAAAGCAAGCAAGACACACAAAGAAAGGAGCCACGAGGAGCACTCAGCTTCTAGAAATTATACACACTGATATATGTGGACCCTTTGACATAAATACCTTCAGTAATGATAGATATTTCATCACCTTTATCGATGATTTTTCACGTTACGGATATGTCTACTCGCTACATGATAAATCTCAAGCGATAAATGCTTTGGAGATTTATGTAAATGAAGTTGAAAAGCAATTAGACAGAAAGGTGAACAAAATGGTGTATCAGAAAGGCGTAATAGGACTTTAATGGATGTGGTTAGGAGCATGATAAGCAAAAAGTCTTTACCCAATTCATTGTGAATGTATGCTTTAAAATTTTCCATGTACGTATTAAATCGTGTTCCTACTAAGGCAGTTCCATAAACACCATTTGAGCTTTGGTCTGGCAGGAAACCAAGTTTACGACATCTGCATGTTTGGGGTTGTCAAGCAGAAATTAAAGTTTATAATCCACAAAAAAAGAATCTGGATGCAAGAACAATTAGTGGTAATTTCATTAGTTATCCAGAAAAATCGAAAGGGTATATATTTTATTGTCCTAATCATGTCACAAGTTGAAACTGGAAATGCTAGGTTTATTAAGAATGATGAAACTAGTAGGAGTATGGTTCCATTAAATGTGGAAATTAAGGAAATTACAACTCCCGCTATTCAAAGTAAACCTATTATAGAAATGTTGACCTCTTAGGTCATACCCAATTTTGATAATGACAAATACTCAAGTATTTGATGGTTATCGAGTTTGTGTGCTAGTATATATTAGCAGATCAATTGATGGCGCATAAAGACTCAAAGTATAAAGATCCTGAAGTTTTCTTTTGTTGTAATTTATATTATTGCCCAATTCGGGTCTATAATAATAAATATAGGAAAAGGTTTATAATAATCTCTGCATGTCATGCATGTAGGTAATTTTAAGCTCATAGACCTTAGAAAGTCCTTAGGTCCCTACAAAAACATATAAAATAGTTCCCATAATCATTTGCATTATCAGGGGAATCAATTAAAATGAATAGGACTTAATAGGAAAAAATTGTGAGAAGTCGGACGACCGAACCCTTAGTGTTCAAAACACTTCGGGCAACTGAACCATTGACCGATCAGAATGTTGACTTGGTTTCGGGTAGCCAAACTTAAATGACCACATCGTCCTTGGGCGACCGAACCATAACTCTGACCTTTCCTACCAACGCGGCAACTCAAACTTCATGTTCAAAATAGCCTCGGGCGACTGAACACATGAGTTCAGTTAACCGAACTCTTGACCAGGTGACCGAAATGCGGACAAAATGGAAATCGTCTTGGTTCAGCAATTCGAGCCTATACTTGGGCACCCGAACGTTCAAAAATAACTTTTTGAACTGAGTCTGTTAGGGAGACCGAATTGTGGATCAGGCACCCGAAAACTCTCGGGTTGTTTTATTTTTACCACAGTTAAGTACGGTTAAACAGGGTTAATTTTGTTAAATGAATTTAGAACAATTTTAATAATGCTTGACATGTCCTTAACGGTTATAATTTGCCTTACTTCTATATATAGGGGCTCATTTGTGAAAATTAGGATAAGATTAGTAAGATCATTAGTGAAAAATCCTCTTAAATTCAAATAGCCTATTTTGCCTATACTACTTCAAATACTCTCGTACACTCCTTCCTTTGATCAATCCAAGTATTGTGAGAGTTCTTATTGTGCTAGTCCTCTATTGTAAATTCCTTAATACTCTCATTTGTGCTATTGTTGATTGTTATGGATTTTGGAGAGTTAAGCAAAAGTTTACCCACAGATTTAACTTGATAAATCTTGTGTTGGGAAAAACTCATTAGCTTGAGGATCTTAGCATTGATATTGCAAGATTCCTTTAAGCAATAATTTTTGTGTGCAAAGTTTTTGCAAGCTATATTTCAAACAACCCTTGTGCTTATTTCATTGAGGAAAATATTTTTGAGTATTGTTTGAATATTGTTACCAGCATCTTTGAAACCCTAATCTAATATTGAGATTTTCTATATCTTGTTTCAAAGAAATAGTTTGTTTGTACACTCTTGAGCATATTTGAGATTATACATTATTGAGTGTTATTTGCACAAAATCACATCACCGAGCTTATAATTCATATATTATTGATATGTGGTTCATTGCTTATCTTTGGTACATATCTGCTTGATTGAGAAGCATAATCACTGTACCTGATTTGGTTTGTACTTTATTGGTTATATTCCAGGCGTGAGCTTGAAAAGGGAGACTAGCCCTGTTGAATAGTCCCGGATTGGCTTAGACCCGATTAGAAAAGTTAGGTGCACCATCCTGGTAAGGTGTGGGTGTAGGTTGAGGTTAGTCCCGTTAATTGACCTAGTTGTATTAAGTGCCACTCTACCCGTGAAGTGAGCTTATGGTGGAATCCTTGTGCTGGTGAGCCAAGGCGGGGACGTAGGCACTTTGGCTGAACCTCGATAACATTTTTTGTGTGTGCTTTTAATTTCTGCATTTTAAATTTTAGCACATGAATGTTTGTATTTTACTATTGTGAATGATTGAGTTTATAATTGCATAGACAAACCCTAGGTTGAGTAATACTGCTGCTGATCTTGTTTAACATTAGAGGAAGAATTTTTAAATAACCAATTTACCCCCTTCTTGGGAATACACTAAAGCTAACAATTGGTATCAGAGCCTTGTTGCACTTGGCTTAACAACTTTTGTAAAAGATCGCAATGACTCACATTGGTGTATCCTCATTTGGAGAGGGACGATTACCTTCCAATCCTTCATTGTTTTGTGGTGTAAATTACACCCATTGGAAAATTCGAATGAGCATATTTGTAAAATCTATGAATTGGACGTCTGGTTGATAAGGGAATTTGTATGCCTGTAAACGAAAATGATATTACTTTGATGCATGCAAATTCATATGCCATGGAATTATTATATTGTGTTTTAGATTCTAACATCTTTCTTGAGATCATGACATGTAGAAGTGCACAGCAAATCTGAGATGAACTTGAAAGAAAATATGGAGAATCCCGGGAGAATAAAACCACCACTCAGGAAGTGTTAAATGACGGGGTTAGTGCATTAACAGAATAGGAGGTATATGATTCTTACTCTAGCTCGATTGATGATTCATGTGTTGAATGTTGTGTTGCCACATGTGCTGAATCATCTGCTAAATATTGTGTTAATCCTGTTTTTAATGCATGCGATAATTCTTATGTTGAATGTTGTATTGTATCTTATGATGAATCATCTAATAATCCTTGTGATAATCCTGCTGACGACACATGTAATGATCCATATAATGATTGTGTTGAATTTTGTGATGAATCATGTGTTGAATTCAATAATGAAAACATGCATGTGTATGAAGAACTAGCAAATGTTTCATTGAAAATACATAAGGTTCTAGTTAGGATGTCTAAACAGGGAATATTTTTGAAAAATGAAAATAAAAAGTTGGCAAAACAATTAAAAGATCTAAGAAAATATCATGCCACCTTAGAGAAGAAAAATATTGAAAAGATATTGAAAATTATCTGCTTAAGGAAAGAAGTAAGTGATTATTCTAGAGTTTCACCCAAAGTAAAATATGGAAAGAATTATTATTAATAAACCTTTAAGATTCAAAAGAAATAAATTTTTCAAAAAGGGTTCATATTATAAATCTCACAATCATGCTTCTTCGTGCAAACATAAAATCAGAAAGCATACTCTGTCACGCACATACATAACTTGCTGACACTATAAAAGAAAGGGGCACACTAAACATAATTTTTCATCTGGAGATGCCCGTGGCTTCGATAAGAAAATGATATGGCTTATCATGAAAGCAAACCCCGTAGGACCTAAAGTGAAATGGACCTAGATTAACATTACATAAATATTTTTAATCTTCCTTAGTTCCTAGGTTTAAGGGGTAGTGATGACTATAGGCTTAGGAAGTGGTGCATGCTTAAAATTCCAAATCTTAGTATTTGTATTCATCATACACTATTGCCATACTAAGAATCATAAGATAACCAAGCCAATACAAAAATTGAATAAAATCCACTTTCAAAATGGACAAAGCATTTTTGCTTGGTAAACAATTCAAAATGCTTAACTCATACTTAAATGTAAACATCTTAAGTTAAGCAACTGTTGTCCATTGGACAAAGCTGAGCTTTAGGGAATTCATCTTGCCATATATCATTCTACCCTAAAATCTTTAATCAAAATTGAGTCACCTTTCTAGGCTTAAAGCACTGTTGATCATAAATGACTAATATATATATATTGAGTGCTTCTCATAGCTTTAACCAAATTAGGGGCGTCCACTAAGGAAATCAAATCATCTAGTTAAATCAAATATTTCCTTTGAGCTTAAAATATAAAATCTTCTAATCTTGGTTCACTATCTCCTCCATAGAAAATATCTACCATACCACAATCATATCCAGTAGAGATTCTTCCTCTCAATGGTTCATATCCTTACTTTAATTTATGATAATATCTAAAGGATACCCTCCATTCGTGGAAAATCTAAAATCACCAAAGAGCAGCATTCAAAGAAACTCATATACTCTTTAATGCTCTTTGCCAAAATAGTTAGGACAATATCTTTAGACTACTTGTCCTGAAAAATGTCCTGCCTATCCTAAATACTCTTCTGTACCCATTAGTGATTTAATTATCAAAGAGTATTTATTCAAACTTCTTTCATAAGCTCTCTACTCTCAAGGCAAAACCATTAGAGCTTCAAATCCTTTGACTATGTTGAATGGCTAAATGGGTTGCACTAGGTTTTAATCTAGATGAATGCATGTATTTCAAGGAGACCTATGCACATGAGATTAACATTAGAAGCCATTCAAACCTTTGCCTCTCACACATATTGAGACTCATAACAATAAAGGCATTATTGGCTTAGTTTACTTAAAGAAATATCTATTGTGACTTTTTAGTCCTTTCAGCCGAAAGCATTTAAAGCCAAAATATAATCATTGACTTAAAACACTTGGCTAAAGAACTTGAATAATAAGAAAAGGCATAAAATGGTTAAGTGCATAACTCAGGGGGAGCATCTTTCTTTGATCATTATATTAACTAAAATGCTCTCATAATCATACTACATGCTTGAATGCTTTAATGAATAACAGCCTATGTTAAACTCAAATCTATCCTCTACTCTTTACTATTTATATTCATTGATGGATGGATTATATTTTGTTAAGTTATTGATTACTACCTGATTGCATGCTTAGTTTAGAATGTCTCCTACATTGCGGATGCAGTTGATGTGAATTGCATGCTAGTAGTGAATTTTAAGTTGTTGCATAATTTATATGAATATTCTATTGAGAACAACCAGCTATCAGGTACAAGTTTTATGGTAAAATGTCTGATTTATAGACGACATGCTGCCGAATTTTTGTTAGATTTTTCCCAAAATAAAATCGTGTACAAATATGATTATGATATAATAAATGATAAAACATTTTTGAAAGGGTGAGTGAAAACTAATTGAATACTAAATTTCATCCTAGCATAATCATCGGGAATATTTAGGGGAGCTGAGCTCCATCCCTATAGAAAGAACTTAAAGGATTCATTTGCATCATGCTTTGATTTTTGAATATTGAGGCTCTTTTAAGAACCCTGAACATCATATCCAGCTTTTAAAGCTATATATTTAGATATGGACTGTAATGGCCTGCTTAATAAACTGATTTTTTTTTATACTATGATAATCTACATGCTCTGATACCATACTGGGATAAACCTAACCATGAACCTAAGTAGCGAGAAGCATAAATCACATAGACATAACCATATGAAAATATATACACAATACAAAAATCAATGCCACACAATACTCTACATGGTTTCCAAAATATACACATATCACTATTTACCCAAAATACCCTCAATCATGCTGGGATATACAAAAACACTCCCAAAATATACTCACTCTCTGACAGGGCACCACTGAAGCCCCTCTATCTGCGAACTTGATTTGTTTGCCTACCTATATCACCTGAAAAATGATTCAACACTGGGATGAGCCAACGCTCAGTAAGACGAAATATGTTATTACTAGTGTGTGGCAAATAAGCTACTATATCATGAAATTTTTTTTTCAAATAAACGTGTATAACTAAGTACATAAATAAAGTACAAGTGATAAAATACACCCCCCTTTCCATGTTGCTTAACATAACAGTATCGTAGGTTACTATTCAAAACATTTCTATTATACAGAGGTATATTCCCTGTTTCTGTAAATCTATACATACGTAATAGTGACTGAAAATGTTCCCTGTGGATATCTGTGTGTCATGACTTACCCCCCTCATGACAGGGTTGTGTGGCCCATAGGCGGGATTTACCTTGACTTGCCAACCAGGAATAAATCACTATACTCCATCAGTCGATCTGCCCACCTCAACCCATATCTGGATGGGGAGCTTGTCCTCGTCAAGGGCCCAAGTGATCGACCTACTACCACGTATTATCTAAATAGGTGGTTGCACTCATAACGTAACATAATATCTATAGCAACGATACCGTGCTCTGTAACTGCATAGTCCAACAGGGGTCTGATATCATATAGTATATCTATGTATATATGTATCTCTATCTGATTTACCATAATTTTGAAATAACTGTAATAACCATGATGCTGCATAAACTATACTGTAATTCTGAGAATTGTATAATCATAACACTGAAACTACATAATCATAATACTGATATTCATATAATCATGGTACTGAGATTCATAAAATCATGGTACTGAAATATCGTAAAATCAGAATACTGAAATATCGTAAAACATATCTTCGTACTATATTCATATTCACAAGCCACACGATACTTTAATACATAATTTTCATCATTTAATAAGTTGTATAATATTTTAAAAATACATAACATAACATATTTCCCTTACCTGACTACTGGAAAGCCCCTATGGGATACTAGCCTAACACCCGCAGGGCCTTCTACAAAACACCCTGAAAATAATATTTGCTAGAACATAATATCAATATTTATATCATTTCTTATAGCTGCCATAAGGCTAAAAATGGACTAAAAGGCCTTACCCTGAATTTGGGATGAAATCCAACTTCGTTTCCCCAACGATCCGCTCCGGCAGACTTGTAGAGAACTTCGTCGGGAGCATCATGGTAGCCTCAAATCTTCGATCCGGCAACTAGCAGGGCCAAAATTGAAGAGAGAAGGGAGAGAGTGACGTAGAGAGAGAGAGAGGAGAGAGAGGAGCGCGAAGAGTGAATAAAAATCAAATTTTTAGCTATTTATAGGGTTAGATTCGTCGACGAAACACGTCACCTCGTCGATGAGTCCTTCATTAAATTCGTCGACGAGACCCTGTATTCGTCGACGAAATTTAGAGCAGCCCATTTTTCGCTTGGTATTTTCTCGTCGACGAAACCCTGTATTCGTCGACGAAGTCTACGACCTCCTTCTGTTTTTATTTCTATTTCTCTCCCTTTTATTATATTTAAATACTATTATTTTTCAAGTCACTACATGGATTGTTCTTGGTTATGAACGTCATTGTATGCCTTAATATATACTCTCTGATGCATCTGCAGTCAATAAGGAGACTATACGAATCAAGTGATATAGATTGCATTGCTTAATCCTTTATATAGTAGCTCTCTTGGAAATTGCTTATACTACTTGGCCTATCAAATGAAAGTAATTTTTTTTTATATGTATAAGCACTTAGAGGCATCTAAGCTATCATTCAAATCGAAAGGGGGAGCATCTAAATTGAAAAGTTTCTATCTCGTTATGCTCACCAACCTGTTTAGCTTAGATCTTATCTGAACTTGCTGTGACGTGTGATAAAATGAATTGATTTTATTGAAAATCTTTTGTTGAAAAATGTTGTTTTGCCACAGTCATATATTTTGCCATATGATCTTACATGTAATTGATAAACTTTTAGGATCCATATGGTTGTCCTATTCTGGTTATATTATGAAATTGTACTTAAATGCTAAAACTAGAATAATATTACTTGCTTGCATGATCTTTAAATTTTTTGGCAAGCACCCCCAGCACTCTTGAAAATAGCATTAGGGGAATATATATTTATATACATACATATTATTATTATTATATACATATATATTTTTAAATTGCATAACTGGTTCAATAACTTCACATAAAAATGCATGTGAACTAGTTAGACTATGTTTATGCTCAAACCTATTTTTTATATACCGCATGTCTTCAAATTCAAATTTTCTACGGGTCTCATGAAATGCTTAAATTGCAATGGTTTGTGTATATTTTTTGTCTGACTATGTTTTTCATGACATTTTAAATTCATATGACCAGTCACATTGTTTGTGTGCTTAATTGCTACATTTCATACTTTATGAAGTCATCTTTGTCATTCATTTTGCATTGTATGAGTATATTGTCTTTTTGGATGATGAAAGTAATACTTATTGATATACTGGACTATTTGAGTTGACTAATTTATTGTATATCATCTGTTAAACTCAAATCAAGTCATTTATTTATAGGTATTTTTGGGAAAATGTCCCATTTTCAAACGACATGTTGTCGAAGTTTCTAAAAACCTTTCCAAACCTATCTTGTATCTAAATGAATCATACCCAATGCCTATGGCTACATGGTTCATATATTTCATAATCCTTTTTGCTGTTGCCAAAAGGGGGAGAAGAGACAAAAATTGGGTACTTGAAAAATGTTTGCATTGACAAATCTTTAACATTATGCATAGTGTCAAGGGAGTCTTTCAAGACTATACCCACTTTTTGCATGATGTATTTGTCATCATCAAAAAGTGGGAGAATGTTGACCTCATAGGCCATACCCGGTTTTGATAATGACAAATACTCAAGTATTTGATGGTTATCGAGTTTGTGTGCAGGTATATATTAGCATATCAATTGATGGCACATAAAGACTCAAAGTATAAAGACCCTGAAGTTTTCTTTTGTTGTAATTTATATTATTGCTCAATTCGGGTCTGTAATAGTAAATATAGGAAAATGACTGTAATAATCTCTGCATGTCATGTATGTAGGTAATTGTAAGCACATAGACCTTAGAAAGTCTTTAGGTCCCCACATAAACACATAAAATAGTCCCCATAATCATTTGCATTATCAAGGGAATCAATTAAAATGAATAGGACTTAGAAGGCAAAAATTATGAGAAGTTGGGCGACCAAACCCTTAGTGTTCAAAACACTTCGGGCGACCGAACCATTGACCAGTCAAAATGTTGACTTGGTTTCGGGCTGTTGAACTTAAATGACCTCATCGTCCTCAGGTGACCAAACCATAACTTTGACATTTCCCACCAACTTGGTAGCCCGAACTTCATGTTCAAAGTAGCCTTGGGCGACTGAACTCTTGACCAGGCGACCGAAATGCGGATAAAATGAAAATCGCCTTGGTTTAGAAAATCAAGCCTATACTTGGGCACCCAAATGTTCAAAAATAACTTTTTGAATGGAGTTTGTTCGGGCGACCGAATCGAAGATCGGGCACCCAAAAACTCTCGGATTGTTTTATTTTTATCGTGGTTAAGCACTATTAAATAGGATTAATTTTGTTAAATGATTTTAGAACAATTTTAATAATACTCGACATATCCTTAACGGTTATAATTTGTCCTACTTCTATATATAGGGGCTCATTTGTGAAAATTAGGATAGGATTAGTAAGATCATTAGTGAAAAATCCTATCAAATTTAAATAGCCTATTTTGCCTATACTACTTCAAATACTCTCATACATTCCTTCCTTTGATCAATCTAAGTATTGTGAGAGTTCTTATTGTGATAGTCCTCTATTGTAAATTGCTTAATACTCTCATTTGTGCTATTGTTGATTGTTATTGATTTTGGAGAGTTAAGCAAGAGTTTACCCACAGATTTAACTTGATAAATCTTGTGTTGGTAAAAACTCATTAGCTTGAGGATCTTAGCATTGATATTGCAAGATTCCTTTAAGCAATAATTTTTGTGTGCAAAATTTTTACAAGCTATATTTCAAACAACCCTTGTGCTTATTTCATTGAGGAAAATATTTTTGAGTATTGTTTGAATATTGTAACTAGCATCTTTGAAACCCTAATCTAATATTGAGGTTTTCTATATCTTGTTTCAAAGAAATAGCTTATTTGTACACTCTTGAGCATATTTGAGATTATACATTATTGAGTGTTGTTTGCACAAAATCACATCACCGAAATTACAATTCCTATATTGTTGATGTGTGGTTGATTGATTATCTTTGGTACATATCTGCTTGATTGAGAAGCATAATCACTGTACCCAATTTGGTTTGTACTGTATTGGTTATATTCCAGGCGTGGACTTGAAGAGGGAGACCAGCCATGTTGAATAGTCTCGGATTGGCTTAGAATCGGTTAGGAAAGTTAGGTGCACCATCTTGGTAAGGTGCGGGTGTAGGTTGAGGTCAGCCTTGTTAATTAACCTGGTAGTATTAGGTGTCGCTCCACCCGTGAAGCAAGCTTATAGTGGAATTCTTATGCTGGTAAGCCAACCATGGACGTAGGCACTTTGGCTGAACCTCGATAACATTTATTGTGTGTGCTTTTAATTTCCACATTTTAAATTCCAACACATGAATGTTTGTATTTTACTATTGTGAATGATTGGGTTTATAATTGCATAGACAGACCCTAGGTTGAGTAATACTGTTGCTGATCTGGTTTAACCAAGGAGGGAGAATTTTTAAATACCCAATTCACCCCCCCTCTTGGGAATACACCAAAGTTAACAAGAAAAACCACAAGAGGTTGCGTTAAGACGATCTCAAAGAGAAAAGAGAACTGCTATCTTGGATGATTATGTGGTTTATCTTTAAGAGTCAGATTTTGACTTAGGAATTGAAGATGATCCAAATTCGTTTTCACATGCTATTAGTTGTGATAATTCTAATAAATGGATGAATGTCATGAAAGAAGAATTAAAGTCTATGGAACAAAATGAAGTCTGGGATCTTGTAGAATTTCCAGAAGGTTGCAAGGGAGTTGGATGTAAATGAGTTTTTAAAACCAAATGAGACTCTCGTGGTAACCTTGAACGTTGCAAGGCCAGACTTGTTGCTATAGGCTTTACTCAGAAAAGTGGTATTGGTTATAAGGAGACTTTTTCACCGTTCTCTAAGAAAGATTCTTTCTAAATTATTATAGCTTTAGTAGCTTATTATGATTTAGAGTTACATCAAATGGATGTGAATACTGCCTTTCTAAATGGGAATTCAGGGTAAGTGTTTTAGAGTTGGGGATATATTCTGTATAGCCCTAAAGTATTTTATGGATTTTTAGGGATGTATATGTATATGTGTGGAGGTTATAGCACTTTGGTATTATATATGGGACTTAGACACTTTATGTATTCCACTGCATGGATAGTATGTTTTGATGGACAGATTTTTCGGTACCCCACTTTGGGTCGAGTCATGTTGATATATGGTATCTGAGATGTTTGTTAGATGATCGATTATTATTGTATTTTAAAAATGGTAGGAAAATAGGGGCGTGACAGTTTGGTATCAGAACCTAGGTTGTTAGGTTTTGTAGACTTTAGCAAACAACGGATAGCAATACCAGAGTATAAGAATGAATTTTGATAAGGATAAGATATGTGTAGACTATGATTATAGTAAGTCAATGTTGGAGGTTAAGATTGGTATTTAGGATTCTGTCTCGTAGCCTGGAGGTAGGAAATTCCATGGTGGTTTCTGTGATTTTCCTAGGGTGATGATTTTAGGAAAGTCATAGTAAACTACCGCCGGTTCTTGTTTCAAAGTGGTAAGACTGAATCTTAAATTGGGAGTAAAGACATTAAGTTAGTAGGTCATGTAAGGATATAGTATATTTTATATAGTTCAATGACTATGTTGACTATATTAAGATAGTGGAATTCTAAGACTGTTTGTTCCATTTTCGGGATGGACCCTAGAAGTAGCAATGCACATGTTGTAGGTGATGATACAGGGCCTTCTAATTTGGGTGGTGGAGATTCAGATGCGATGTTACGTAGTGTCATCCAGAAAATGATGACATAAATGGCCAGAAATTCAGGGGAACGGGGCTACATGATTGAGCAGTTTACACGTATGAATCCTCTGTCATTTTCCAGAGGGGCCAACCCATTCGTGGCTGAGGACTGGGTCTAGGAGATTAAGGAGACATTAGCAGTTCTACTTTGTACAGATGAGCAGAAAGTCATACCTACTACGTTTAAGTTGATAAGAGAGGCTAAACGCTGGTGGAGATTAGCGAGATTGCTGGAGGAGCAGAGGCATGTGCCTCTAGCCATGACCTGGAGCCATTTTAGGGAATTATTCTTTAAGCGGTATTTCCCCGCTACCACCAGAAATGCAAAAGTGGCGAAATTCTTGAATTTGACTCAGGGACACCTGACAGTACAACAGTATGCCGTTAGATTCATCGGGTTGTCCAGTTTTGCCCTATACATGGTGCCAGACGAGGAAAAAAGGCAAGGAAATTTGAGATCGGCCCAAGGAAGGGTAAATATGAGCAGGTAGTGGCTTTCCAGGTCTAAAGATTTTCAGAACTAGTAGATAAGGCTATAGTAATAGAGACCAGCCTGCAGAGTGGTGCTAGGGTGCAGAATCGGAGGAAGAGGCCTATGCCTCCTAGGTTCTAGGCGAGCACCAGTTAGAGTTAGTGGAGCAGGCACATTGCGGGTCCATGGCAGGCGGCGGGACACCAAGTCCCTCAGGGAAATGCAGCACCCCCTATTTGTGTTTGGTGTGATCAGAGGCATTGGGGTGGGTACCGAGTTGGGATGAATACCTACTACCAGTATGGTCGGCTCAAGCATATTGTAAGAGATTGCCGAGCACATATAGCTAATCCACCTGCTCCTAGACCAATCTAGGTGAACCATCAAACACCCCGAGGAAATCAGCAGAGGAACACCGCCCCGGCTTGGGTCTATGCACTAATACCGGAAGACGCAAAGGCGGTCAACGATGTAGGGTATGATTTCAATTTTGTCATATAGAGCTGAAAGTTGAGGTGTAGTCCCAAGAGGTGGGGTGAATTGGGTTATAAAAAAAATTCCTTTTAATATCTTCTATGAATTCTTAACCTTTTGTTGATTTAACAATCACACAGCAAAATCTTATTTACTTTCAATCCACAAACCAAAATACAACACAAGTAATGAAAAACTTAATCAACCAAATAACTAATCAACAACTTAAAGTAAACAACCAAAGATTTCAAACCAAGATAAAGTATGCAGCTCTTCAGCACTTTCAGCTTTTGCAACCCTATGAATGTATGAGTTTGTTTCAAGCCCTGTATTGAATGAAAATTTGTTTACACTTCTCTTAATAAAGATTTCCGCAAATGATTAAACAACGTACTCCTTTTTTATGTTTCCACAAAAGTTTAATCAAAATGTACTTTCTTTTATTAAAAGTCTTCTTTTAATCTCAATTTTGATCTCAGCTACTTGCACTTAGCATACACACAGCACAATGTATATAGATGTTGAAAATAAAGAGTAGGAAAAGAGAGACACTGGGATTTTTATAAGGTTCGGCTTATCCCCAGCCCACGTCCTCGCCTTGGGCCAATACCACCCAAGGATTCCGCTAGAACACTCCTTTCAGGGCAGAGAAAACCATTACAAATTCCCTTTTTAAAGGTAGAGATCCCTCTCCATGCGATACCGCATGCTTGGTCAACGATCCAACAACCTAGAATTGTCAATACACTGCAAGAATACAAGTGATAATTTCTACATACAATAACACTCTCATAAAGAGTAGATTAGTACAATTTCAAACACTATACACTTCAATATTTAAATATCAAAGTAAAATAAATTGAAGCTCAAGTAAGAATTCACCAAGTTCTTTCTCCAAATGAGAATAAGTAATAAAAACTCAGTAGTAGGATGATTAGCACTTCAGAAATTCAGCAAATTAGTATTGCAAGAAGTTGAGAGCAAGAGAGATCTTTGATAGCAAGATGGCTTTCAGCTTATGAACAGATTTTTGAGTTTCTTGGTGTAATTTGATTTGAAAAACCATGTATTTATAGGCTTAGAAAAGTAATTTTGTCTTTCCTAATATTACTTGGAGTGTTTTCCAAGTTTTTAGAAAATTTGGGGCAGAAGAAACCATTATTTGGATTTTAAAACATTTAAAAAAATTAGCTGTTAATAGTGTTCAGTAGACTGAAGTGTCGAGTTCAGTCTTCTGAAGTACCTTAAAACACTGAAAATTTTAATCTGGACACAAGGTCAGATGACTAAATTGAGGGTTCAATCTTCTGAGGGTATACTGCCTGTTCTGTATTCCTTTAGGAAATTCTTTAGCAGAATGAACTAATTCTTCAGTCTTCTGAAATGACTCTTCAGTCTTTTGGCAGTGTACCTCAGTCGTATGGACATACCATTTTGTAGTATTGCATTTTAGTTTTCAAAAGTTCTTTTTGCTCTCTTGCTTTCGTTGCTTATAAAACATTTCGGGGTTTGAAATAAGGTCTCTAAGTCCATAATTACCCCTAAAGAGCTTCAACATATTTCACAAGATATTTAGACATGAAGTACTTACATCAATGTTCTTAAAGGCTAAAACTCTAGTCTTCAAGTCTTCCATGATCTATTTTGCTTTATGTCCCTTTTGACTTGAGCTTGAGTTAGTTTTAAGTTTCCACATGCACTTTATTCATGTTGGTGTTGCTTGAGCTTCTTTTGGATCACTCTACATATGAATGTGGCTTTTTGAGTCATTGAGCTTTCCATTGCTTTTCTTTTGAACTATGTTTTTCCTGAAACATCACCACTTAACCAACACATATTAAATCATCTTTTATTTGTTATCATCAAAACAAGATTGAAAAGCCATATTAGGCCAATAAGAGCCATTATTTTATTTGATTTAGGGGTGACTCAATCCTTCATAGCCCAGGAATTCATCAAGTTATGTGATATAGAAGCTCAACCACTAGATGTCAGTTTATCAGTGGCTACACTGACCAGGACCATAGTGTTGTGTAAGAAGGTACTTAAATACTGTCCAATCAGTATTTAAGGGAGGTCCTTGCTAGCTAATTTGGTAGGCCTAAACATGCATGGTTTCGAGGTAATTTTGGGGATGGATTGGCTAGCTACCAACTATGTTAGTATTGACTGCTATTAGAAGGACGTAATATTCAGACCTCCAAGAGAATAGGAGTATAGATTTGTGGGGACATGCATGCGCACCCCACCATAGATATTATCAGCCATTTAGGTGAGGAAGTTGTTATTGGAGGGATGCCAAGGATACCTGGCCTGTGTAAAGAAACCACTGGAAGGGGAGCTAAAGTTGAAAGATATCCCGATAGTGAAGAAATTTCCTGATGTGTTTCTAGAGGATTTGCCAGGACTGCCTCCTGATCTTGAGGTAGAGTTTGCTATTGACTTGTCTCCAAGAATAGTGCCGATTTCTAAAGTTCTGTATAGAATGGCACCAACAGAGTTAAAAGAGTTGAAAGAACAGTTACAAGAATTATTAGATAAAGGGATTATCAGGCCCAACGTGTCACCCTGGGGAGCGCCGATGTTGTTTTTGAAAAAGAAAGATGGGTTGATGAGAATGTGCATCGATTATAGAGAAATCAATATAGTGACAATTAAGAATAAATACCCGCTTCCCCGCATTGGTGACTTATTTGACCAGCTTTAGGGGACACAGACTTTCTTGAAGATTGATCTACGATCTAGGTACCATCAAGTAAAGATCAGGGCAAAGGACATTCCAAAGACAGTGTTCTGAATTCGGTATGGCTATTATGAGTTCCTGGTTATGCCGTTCGTATTGACGAATGCACTTTCTGTATTCATAGACTTGATGAATTGAGTTTTCCATTAGTACTTGAATCAGTTTGTTGTAGTTTTTTTATTGACGACATTATGGTATATTCAAAGAGCCCCGAGGAACATGAGGAACATTTGAGAATAGTTCTTCAGGTGCTAAGAGAGAGAAGGTTGTATGCCAAGTTCAAGAAGTGTGAATTCTAGTTAAAACAAGTCACCTTCCTTGGACACATGATATCCAGGGGTGGCAATTCTGTGGATCCGAGCAAGATTGAGGCGGTAGTGGACTGGGAAAGACCGAAAAATGTGTAGGAAGTTAAGAGTTTCTTAGGATTGGCCGGATACTATCGCCAGTTTGTAGAGGGATTCTCTAAGTTGTCAGGCCCGTTGACAAAACTTGTAGAAAACCGAACCCAAAAAATAAAGAAATAAATAAAAAAATAAGGAAAGGGAAATTAAAGAGGGAATAATAGTAGGCTTCGTCGATGAATCTCCTGTTTTCGTCAACGAATGCCTTTCTGTGGTTCACCGACGAAGTTTAGGGCGTCATTAACGAAGAGATCCCGAACGGCTGAAAGTTCAGGCTTAGGGTTCGTGGATGAAGCTCCTTTTTTCGTCGACGAAGATGTCATCTTGTCGACGAATGTGACTGGGTCAAAGGGTTATAAATTGATTTTTTGGTTGCTTACTCATTAAGAAACATAATTTCTCTCTCTCTCTCTCTCTCTCTCCCTCTCACCCGCGCCCTCACTCTCTCTCTCTCTCTACGAGTTCTTGCTGCTCATTGTCAAATTCAACGATTGGAAGTTACTATGAGGATCTAGGGAAGATTCTCTACAAGTCTAGCAGAGCGGATCTTTGATATAAATTTTTCAGGCATTACTCCAAAATCAGGGTAAGTAGGATATTTTAAGGCTTTATAGTTGCTTTGGAGTATAGGAAGCTTAGGAAATACTAAATGAGGAATATTCTGGGGTTTGTGTTGATTTATCAAGGGGAAATGTGGTTTCAGGATTTTGAACTGCAAACGTCGTAAGGTGAGGATTTTGGGGTTTTTAGTGGGCTATCTTGTAAGTCAGGTAAGGGGATTTGTTTACATCAGTTATTTTTGAAATTTGAACTGGTTAAACTGTAATTTTTGGTTATAGGTATAATATGTATATTTATTTGGAAAATTTCACCAAGTGGAATTGTCGATTTTTTGGGTTTACTGTTTCAGGAAAATTAGGGTTTTGGCGTATGGTCTCCATTTTCCTTAAAACTTATGTTTTGTATTAAATCAAAGGTTGGAGATGCTTGAACCCTTGTTTTTAAATTAAATTATATTTTTTCGAACCATTTATTATACTGTTGCGTATTAAATCAAATGAGTGTGACATGATATGTTAAATGGAAATAAATTGAACTTGTGGAATATTTGGTATGAAACATGGGAACTAGAGTTCCAAATTTTTTTTAGGAAATATGGAAAACGAGGTGCTGGTTAAATGCTGAGAGCTATGTGTGCTTGGGTTAAACTGAGAACTATGTGGGTCAGGTTTAATACTGAGAGCTGTGTGTGCCGATTAATACCAATGAATGAGTTTGTGAAAAATACTGGAATTGCTTAAATTCTTTGTGGAATGAAAAAGGGTTACTATGCTTTCATTATAAATTGTATATATGATGTATGAACCACCTGAGGAATTGGTTACTATGAGAGCACGGTACCGTTGCTAGTGATTGATACAGTGCAACCACACAGTACTCTGAAGTGTGGGTGTCTTGATAGTCGATTGGTAAGAAGGGACTTGGTGTATGCTCCAGGGTGGGGTTGGCCAAATTGGACTTGTAATTGAGTGAACTAACTAGCTTGGTGGGCTGCTAGTGTTAGATCGAGTCTCCAGACTGCACAACTTGTACCATGGGGGAAGTAAATGGTGTTCATGTGAAGTTCTAAAAGAGGGATGAGTTTGATATGCATATACATGATTTAAAAAAAATATTTGCAAAGTTACAGCTTTGAGTACTAAGCAGAGGAATTGTACAGTGTATAGGCCTTTATTCTACCTTAACCTTGGGAACTCTAGCTCGTAATGAGCCAAACTATCTTTTACAAGAACTATATATATCTCCTATATTACAGGGTTGAGAATGTCTTAACTGCATAATTCATTTCAGTTAAACTTACTATTGTTTTCTGTTGGACTAAACTCATATGATCACATACTGATGTAATCTGATCCACCTTACTGAGAAGTGTCTCACCCCAATATACAAATCTTATTTCAGGTCCTACGGGAAATCGGACCTAGCGTTCTACAAGGTTTTGGAGCATAGTATTTTGTAAGTTTTTGTAAGTGTTGGCTTTGGTGTATTCCCAAGAGGGGGGGGGGTGAATTGGAATTTTAAACTTTCTTCCTAGGTTAAACTAAATAGCAGCAGTATATCCACAACCTAGGGTCTATCTATATAGTTCCAAATGCGTAGATAAATAAAACATGCAGAAATTAAATCATGCGCAACATTCACAATATAACATACATGTGCGATAAATAAATTACAGAAAAATAAAATGCACACATGATATGTTATCGGGGTTCGGCCAATATTGCCTACGTCCCCGCCTCTAACTCGCAAGTTCGAGGATTCTACTAATGCTCACTTAACAGGTGGAGCGGTGCCGGTTACAACCAGGTCAATTAACGAGACTGACCTCAATCTATACCTTATCAAGATAGTGCACCTAACTTTCCTAACCAGGTCTAAGCCAATCCATGACTATTCAACAGGGCTAGTCTCCCTCTTCAGGTCCGCGCTTGAAATACAACAAATGTATGAAAATTTACGTACAAGTAAATGCTTCTTAACTAAGTAGACTATGTACCGATTCAACACAGTATAATCAATGCACTTCAACACAATATATAAACTATAAGCTTTATGCAATGTGTTCAACTACATTCTTACAAATGTCAATGTGTAATAACCTCAAAAAGTGTGCAAACAATCTATCTTTGGAATTAACAGTTAATGTTAATCAATCACAGCAAGTGTTTCAAAGAGTCGCAACAAGGGTGTACAAAAATCTCTTAAATGATTTTCTCAAAATGTAGCTCAAGAGAATATGAGTTAAACCAGGGGAAAACATTAGCTAAAATTCTCCAATAAAATCAAACAATCAATATATATCAAAGAGAGTTTTGAGTAAGAGTAGCTAATCTAGATCACACACTAACACTCTTTTGGAAACTAGGTTTGTCAAGAGAATCACAAATAAAGAGTGTGTTTGGCTTGGTATATGAAATATGTGCACTCAAATTTCAAAGGATTTTTCAAGATAATCTAGGTGGTAATCTCCTCTTAATTTTGAAAATGAGCTTGTATATGTATGCATATGCAAAATTATAGTCGTTGGGGACATAGGGGTAATAATTAAAATTTCTTTAAAACCATTTAAGGAAATTAACCTCATTTAACCGTATTAACCATGGTAAAAATATAAAACAACCCGAGAGTTTCAGGTGGCTGAGCCACGGTTCGGTTGTCGGAACAGAGACAATGAAAAAAGTTAGTTTTTGAAGTTTGGTCGCCTGAGTATGGGTTCGATTTGCTGAACCAAGGCAATTCCCACACTGTCCGAGATTCGAGTGCCCGGTCCTGAGTTCGGTCTGCCGAATCCATGTGTTCGGTAGCCCGAGGCAATTTTGAATGTGAAGTTCGGGCTGCCGAGTTGGTGGGAAAAGTTAAAAATAAGGTTCGGTCACCCGTGGATGGTACATTCAAAATGGTTCGGTTGCCCGAAACCTAAGTCAACAAGTTGACTTGTCAAGGGTTCGGTCGCCTGAAGTGTTTTGAATACTTGGGGTTCGGTCACCGAAAGCCTCACAATTTTTACCTATAAGTCCATTTTCACTTCAATTTATTCCCCTAATGATATATGTGATATTGGGGACCATCCAAGGTATAAGTGCAAGTGTTGGCACCTAGGTCTTTTTTAAGGCCTTTTTAAGTACGCCTAAAAATCTGGCGTTGGTCGACCTTCTAAAGTCATTTGATTAACCTATGGTCTATCTACGACATTTCTGAGCTTATAGATCCTACATGCATGATATGTAGTGATTATTATATACCTTGGAATTAATAATATTATAGACCAATTAAAACAAATGATAAAAATGTTGGGGTCTTCATATTTCTTCAAGTTACTGCATGCCGCCAATATGATCCGGCTAGTATGATCTTGCACACAAACTTGAAGGTCATCAAATACAAAAAGTATTTGTCATTATCAAAATCGGGTATGACCTATAGGGTCAACAGTAAGTATTCATGTAAGTACTGGATTATGGCCAGGTTGTCTTTTTGGGGTTGTAATAGAAATACTAGAGGTATTTATGTAATAGTATTGACTTAGAACTCTGGTATGGTATTTTGAGAATGATTGTTTTCCACTGCTTTATTGTATGTTGATTATGGCATCAGAGAGTACTTTTATGTTTTACTAACACTCCGGCCCCACGTGGCAGGTCGGGGTGCTACATGTGGTATTAGAACTAACTAAGTTGTTAGGTCTTGTAGACTTGGTTAGATGAGGTTAGGAGGTCATACTAGAGTATAGGAAGATAGGAATAGGTTGAATAGGAATGATGAGTTTTGCTTCGTAAGCCAAGAGGCAGAAATTCCTTAACGGACTTCTGTGTTTTTCTTGATCAGTCGATGGGTTTAGAAAACCACGACAATCCATTGATGTTTTTTTTTTCAAGCGAAGGGGCAGGAACTTGAAAATTAAAACGAGAATGGAAGAGTATGTCATTAATTAGGGGAGAAAGGATTTAGGCCGGTAGTATAATTATTTAAGTAAATATTTTAGTGTTATAATTGCACCAGACATGTTAGGATATGGGAATTCTAACTTGTTTGGTTCTTTCTTCAGGATGAACCCCAGGGATAGTAATGTTGTCGCCAGAGGTAGTAACAGCGAGGGAGCTGCCCATGAGGGTGGCAATGATTCTATATAGCCATTTCGAGATTTTGCCCAACGAGTTATGGCTGAGGTTACATAGAATTCTTGGGGGCAGGATCGTCCCATTGCTGAGTTGGGAGATTCTATTAAGAAATTCACTCGACTGAAGCCTCCTACTTTCACAGGAAGTACCAACCTGATTATTGTCGAGAACCGGATTCGGGAGATCGAGAAGATCTTGGCCATACTACGATGCACCAATGAATAGAAGGTGCTATATGCTGCATTTAAGTTGACCAGAGAGGCCGAGAGATGGTGGGAAACAGTAAAGCTGCTAGAGGAGCAGCGATTGGTACTGGTGGCGATGACGTGGAGCCATTTTAGAGAGGTATTCTTTGATCGGTATTTTCCAGCCTCTATCAGGAAAGCGAACGTAAAGGAGTTCCTGAACCTGACTCAGGGACAGCGGACAATTCAGAAATACACTGCTTGATTTGTGGATTTATCATAGTTTGCTCCTTATATGGTACCAAACAAGCCTACGAAAACTTGGAAGTTCGAGATGGGCTTGAAGCAGGAGATTAAAAAGCAGGTGGCTGTACTACAAGTGCAAGAGTTCGCTACACTAGTGGATAAGGCCATTGTAGCAGAGACGAGTCTATAGGGTGATGTGGAGGTACATAACCCGAAGAAGAGACCGATGCCTTCTAGTTCGTATTCAGGTGTGAGGCAAGGTCCTTGGAGGAGGTATGGTCACAACGGAGGCCAGTGGCAGGATACGGGTGCTAAGGCATTTTAGGGTACCTCATCACACCCTGTTTTCCCTAAGTGTGGCAGGTGGCATTTGGGTGAATGCAGGGGTAGACCAGGTGACTATTATCGGTGTGGTAAGCCCAAACATATGACGCGAGAATGCTGCGAGACGTTGAATTTCCCACCTCCACAGTAGCACTATCGGGGAGGTAGCCAGGCACCACATGGAAACTATTATAGGGGTATGACTCAGGCGAGGGTGTATTCCTTGACTCCTGGCGATGCTGAGAACGCCGGTGATGTGGTGACAAGTACTATTTCCATTTTTTCAAATAGTGCCATTGTATTGTTTGATTCAGGAGTGACACATTCCTTCATTTCTCGGGAATTCATTAAATTGTGTGGAGTAGAAACACAATCATCAGATGCTGAGTTAGAGGTGGTCACACCGACAGGGGCAGTGGTAGTGTGTAGTAAAGTAATCCGAGGTTGCCTAGTAGAGATTCAGGGGAGAATGATACCTGCTAATTTGATTATATTTAATATGCATGGCTTTGATCTCAATCTAGGAATGGATTGATTAGCAACTAGCTATGCTAGTATTGACTGCCACAAGAAGGAGGTAGTGTTCAAACCTCTTGAGGAGCCAGAGTTTATATTTGTCAGGTCGTGTGTGCACTCTGCACTCAGATCCTTTCAACTATACAGATGAGAAGGTTACTTCTGGAGGGATGGCAAGGGTACTTAGCATTTGTAAAAGAAGCATCAAGGGAGGAACTTAAATTGGACGATATCCTCGTGGTAAGGGAGTTTTCAGATGTTTTTCTAGAGGACTTACCAGGATTGCCTCCTGATCTTAAGGTGAAGTTTGCCATTGAGTTGATTCCAGGGACATCGTCTATTTCTAAGGCTTCGTACAGAATGACTCCAGCTGAATTAAAGGAGTTAAAGGAGCAACTATAGAAACTTCTGGATAAGGGGTTTATCAGACCGAATGTATCACCCTAGGGAGCATCGGTGTTGTTTGTGAAGAAGAAAGATGGGTCGATGAGGATGTGCATTGACTATAGAGAGATTAATAAGGTGACCGTCAAGAACAAGTACCCGTTACCTCGAATTGATGATCTGTTTGACTAGTTATAGGACACATAGGTCTTCTCTAAGATCGATCTGCAATCTGGGTATCATCAGGTGAGAGTTAAATCAGAGGATGTATCGAAAATGGCTTTTCGTACCAGGTATGGCCACTACGAATTTCTAGTTATGCCTTTCGATTGACTAATGCTCCTGCGGCATTCATGGATATGATGAACAGGGTATTCCACGAGTACCTAGATCAGTTTGTAGTGGTATTCATCGATGACATCTTGGTTTATTCGAGGAGTCCTAAGGAGTATGCAGCTCACTTGGGATTAGTGCTCCAGGTTCTCAGAAAAAAGAAATTGTTTGCGAAGTTCAAGAAATACAAATTCTGGTTAGAGCAAGTGGCACTTCTAGGACATGTGGTGTCCAGAGAAGGTTTTTTAGTAGACCTGAGCAAAATAGAAGTTGTAGTTGATTGGGGAAGACCGAAAAACATGCACGAGATTAGAAGTTTCTTGGGTCTGGCAGGATATTATCGCTAGTTTGTAGTGGGTTTTTCTAAACTATCAGGTCTGCTGACATGACTCACAAAGAAGAATATGAAGTTTGAGTGGTCTGATGAGTGCAAGCAGAGTTTTCAAGAATTGAAGAAGCGTTTAGTTACTGCTCCAGTGTTGACTATTCCATCAGGGGAAGGTGGATTTGTGATCCACAGTGATGCATCTAAGAAGGGACTTGGGTGTGTCTTAATGCAGTAGGGAAAAGTTATCGTGTATGCTTCTCACCAACTTAAAGAGTACAAGAAGAACTATCCGACATATGACATGAAATTGGTAGCAGTAGTCCATGCATTAAAGATCTGGAGGCACTACCTATACGGTGAAAAGTGTGACATCTTTACTGACCACAATAGTCTTAAATACTTTTTCACTCACAAAAAATTGAACATGAGGCAGCGAAGATGGCTAGAGTTGATAAGGACTACGATTGTACCATTAGTTACCACCCAGGAAAAGCTAATGTGGTAGCTGATGCTTTGAGTCAGAAATTAGTGCTTGTGTTAGTTTTGGAAGTTGGGGTTCAACATCATATTAGAATGGACTTGGAAAGGTTGGGCATGGAATTAGTGGAAGGAAATCACCAGACATTCATTGCTAGCCTGGTAATGCAATCGACCTTACGGGACAGGATCAGGACAGCTCAAACGAAAGATGCAAGGTTGGTAGAGATTGTGAGTGGAATACAAGATGGGTTGAATGCAGATTTCAATGTCTCAGACGACGAGGTATTGAGATTTCGAACCAGGATATGCGTGTTGAATGACGCTAAGATTAAATGAATCATCTTGGAAGAGGCACATTGCTCTCTATATACGGTTCATCCAGGGAGCACAAAGATGTACATGGATTTGTGGGAATCTTTTTGCTGGTCTAACATGAAAAGAAAGATCGCCTATTTTGTTGAGCAATGTCTGATGTGTCAACAGGTGAAAGCTGAGCACCAGAGGCCGGCAGGACCATTGCAACCACTTCTCATTCCTAAGTGGAAGTGGGAGCAAATTTCCATGAATTTTGTCACAGGATTGCCATCAACGCTTCAGGGACAGAATGCTATTTGGGTAGTTGATGATAGATTAACGAAGACTGCTCATTTCATTCCGATTAAAGTCTGTTATTTTATAAATAAGTTGGCAAAGTTTTATGTGCAGGAGATAGTCAGACTGCACGTAGTGCCTGTGTCTATCGTTTTAGATAGGGGCCCGCGGTTTACTTCCTAGTTTTGGAAGAGTCTATAAGAAGCTTTGGGGACTCAACTCGCTTTCAATACTACTTTTCACCCGCAGAACGATGGTCAGTCAGAGAGGACTGTTCATATCTTAAAGGATATGTTGCAGGTGTGTGTATTGGATTTCGGGGGTAGTTGGATTAAATGTCTACTGTTAGTTGAATTCACATATAATAACAGTTATCAAGACAGTATTGGGATAGCACCATATGAGGCACTGTATGGTCACATGTGTCGATCTCTATTGTATTGGGACAAGGTTGGCGAGCGACAAATTTTAGGGCCGGAGTTTATTTAGCAGGCTGCTGAGAAGGTCTAGGTTATCAGGGAAAGAATAAAGACAACATAGAGTTGGCAGAAGAGTTATGCGGATACTCAATGACGAGAGCTAGAGTTCGAGATAGGTGATGCCATGCTTTTTAGGATTGCTCCGATGAAAGGGGTAATGAGATTTGGGAAAAATGGGAAGCTAAACCCTATATATATCGGGCCATTCGACATTATGGAGAGAGTTGGTCCGGTAGGGTACAGAATAACATTACCCCCAACACTGTCTAGGATTCATGAAGTGTTACATGTGTCCATGCTGAGGAAGTACATTCTGGATCCTTTGCATGTGATCAGTTACGAGTCTTTGGAGCTTGGAGACACATTGGCATATGAGGAGATACTAGTTCAGATTTTAGACTATAAGGAACAAGAGCTGCGTACTAAAAGGATTCCGTTGGTAAAGGTACTTTGGTGTAATTATGCAGTGGAGGAGGCATCATGGTAATTAAAAGCAGAAATACATCAGAAGTATCCACATCTATTCGAAGAGGCTCAGTACTAATTAGGTAAGTAGAACAATTGGTAAGTATTAATTTTGTATATAGGTTTCTTAGGGTAGGTTGTTTAGTTTTATTTATTGATTACGGTTTGTTCATGGTTGGTCTTTGGGAGAATTTGTTATAGATATTGTAATCTCCCGAGACAGTATATGTAACCACAATATTCCTCCACCATAAGTGAGAGGATGTAATAAATTTGGGATGGGACCGCTATGCGGGTGACTACCGACTCTTTGGTAGAGATGAATTATGAGATAAGGACGTGATTGGTATTAGTTAGCGATTTCGAGGACGAAATTTTTATAAGAGGGGTAGATTGTAGAAACCCGAACTCAAAAAATAAAGAAATAAATAAGAAAAGAAGGAAATGGAAATTAAAGAAGGAATAACAATAGGCTTTGTCGACGAATCCCCTGTTTGCGTCGACGAATGCCCTTATATGGTTCATCGATGAAGTTCAGGGCGTTGTTGACGAAGAGATCCCAAATGACTGAAAGTTCAAGCTCAGGGTTCGTCGACAAAGCTCCTTCTTTCATCGACAAACGTCCTTCTGTAATTCGTCGGCGAAGACGTCATTTCATTGACAAATGTGATCGGGTCAAAGGGTTATAAATTGATTTTTTGGTTGCTTACTCATTGAGAAACAAAATTTTTTTTCTCTCTCTCTCTCTCTACGATTTCTCACCGCTCGTTTCCAAATTCGACGATCAGAAGTTACTACGAGGATTTAGGGGAGATTCTTTACAAGTCTAGCAGAGTGGATCTTTGATTTGAGTTTTTCAGGCATTACTCCAAAATCGGGGTAAGTAGGATATTTTAAGGCTTTATAGTAGCTTTGAAGTATAGAGAGCTTAGGAAATACTAAATGAGGAATATTCTGGGGTTTGTGTTGATTTATCTAGGGGAAATGTGGTTTCATGATTTTGAGCTGCAAAAGTCGTAGGGCGAGGATTTTGGGGTTTCAGTGGGCTATCTTATAAGCCAGGTAAGGGGATTTGTTTACATCACTTATTTTTGAAATCTGAACTAGTTAAACTGTAATTTTTGGTTATAGGTATGATATGTATATTTATTTGGAAATTTTCACCAAGTAGAATTGTTGGTTTTTCAGATTTATGGTTTCGGGAAAATTAGGGTTTTGGTGTATAGTCTCCATTTTTCTTAAATCTTATGTTTTGTATTAAATTAAAGGTTGGAGATACTTGAACCCTTGTTTTTAAATTAAATTATATTTTTCTGAACCATTTATTATACTATTGCATATTAAATCAAATAAGTGTGGCATGAGATGTTAAATGGAAATAAATTGAACTTGTGGAATATTTGGTATGAAACGTGGAAACTGGAGTTCCAAATTGTTTTCAGGAAATGTGGTAAACGAGGTGCCGGTTAAATGCCAAGATGCCTGGGTTAAACCGAGAGCTATGTGGGCCAGGTTTAATACTGAGAGCTATGTGTGCCAGTTAATACCAATGAATGAATGAGTTTGTGAAAAATACTGAATTGCTTAAATGCTTTGTGGAATGAAAACAAGTTACTATGCTTTCATTATAAATTGTATATATGATATATGAACCACCTGAGGAACTGGTTATTATGAGAACGCGAACTGTTGCTAGTGATTGATACAATGCAACCACACTGTACTCTGAAGTGTGGGTATCTGGATAGTCAATTGGTACGAAGGGCCTTGGTGTATGATCCAAGGTGGGGTTGGCCAAATCAGACTTGTAACTGAGTGAAGTGATTAGCTTGGTGGGCCGCCAGTGTTAGATCGAGTCTTCGGACCACACAACTCGTACCATGGGAGAAGTAAATGGTGTTCATGTGAGGTTCCAAAAGAGGGATGAGTTCGATATGCATATACATGATTTTAAAATAAAATGGGCAAAGTTACAGCTTTGAATACCAAGTAGAGGGATTGTATAGTGTATGGGCCTGTATTCTACCCCAACCTTGGGAACTCTCGCTCATAATGAGCCGAACTATCTTTTACAGGAACTATATATATATATCTCCTATATTACAGGGTTGAGAATGTCTTAATTGCATAATTCATTTCAGTTAAACTTACTGTTGTTTTCTATTGGAATAAACTCATATGACCACACACTGATGTAATCTGATCCACTTTACTGAGAAGTGTCTCACCCTAATATACAAATCTTATTTCAGGTCTTGCAAGAAATCAGACATAGAGCATAGTATTTTGTGAGTTTTTGTAAGTACTCGTGTAAGTATTGGATTATGGCCAGGTTGTCTTTTTGGGGTTGTAATAGAAATACTGGAGGTATTTATGTAATAGTATTGACTTAGAACTCTGGTATGGTATTTTGAGAATGATTGTTTTCCACTACTTTATTATATGTTGATTATGGTATTAGAGAGTACTTTTATGTTTTACTAACACTCTGAGCCCACATGGCGGGTCGGGGCGCTACAAATATGACAATAACAATAATAATAATGATAATAATAATAATAATAATAATAATAATAATAATTATTATTATTATTATTATTATTATTATTATTATTATTATTATTATTATAGCCCCCTTTTTTTGTATTTTTCTTAATTATTATTATTATTATTATTATAGCCCCCGTTTTTTTTTTTTGTATTTTTCTTCCTTTTTTGTATTATTCTTTTTTGTATTTTTATCGTCGAATCTCATCCTCCTGAAAAGAGACTCGGCCAAAAATTAAAACTTAATTTCTTGAAAGTAGAAGGACTCGGACTCCATTTTTTCCTAAAATGCCCGGAACTTGGTGAAAACGTACTAGGACTCACTGAAAACAAACCAAGGCTTGGTAAAAACACCGGGACTCGATTTAAAAATACCAAGTTTTTCTAATAGGGTCCTCCAATTTTCGGAATTCGAAGTCAACTTTTATTACACCGGGTCTTCCCAAAACGGCCTAATTAAAATAAAGGTGTTGACATTTAGTGATGATTTTCAACCAAGAAAATGTAGAATTTATATTGATGGTCTTAGGCATTTAGTGACAGAATAAAACCTTAACTAATACTCCATTATTAATGACAATTTTAAAATTCGTCACTAATAAGTATTAATCACTGCCGTTTTAGTGACTAATTTGAAACTGTCATTAATAATGGCCAAACCATCACTTATAAGTATTAGTGACGGTTTTGGATTATTAGTGACGATTTTAAACCGTTACTAATAACCTTAATTATTTTTTGTAGTGAAATTGCCAGTGTCTTTCACCTTCTAGTACACACCATCCTCTGAAAACTTGATGATTCCTTTATCATTGTTAGGAGGTAGATGCATCAAAATTAATAAAATAAGAAATAATGAAGAGAAATGTGAAAAATAGACACAATATTTACGTGGTTCAACTTATAGCCTACATCTACGGGTGAAGATGATAGGAGAACTTCACTATTGGGAAGAGATAGAATAAATGAGTACCTATAAATACACCCCCTAAAAATACTCTCTCAAATAAGGGGAATCAAATTAACTTTGCAAATTTACTCCCCTTAAGGTCAACATTCACTTTATTTTTCTTTTAATAAGAAAAACTCCGCTCTTGAATGAGAGTATAAATTCTAAATTTATTGCAAATAACTAAATGAGATATTTATTGTGAAACTATGAATGCATTGACCAATGTATGGGAAGACAACTAATTCCTCTCTTGAATGAGAGTTTGAATAAGATATTTACTATGAAGCATTCAATAGGGTTGGCTCATTATAACAGCCATCAACAAACTGCCTCAACAATCTACCATTGCCTTGTAAATTGCTTAATTTGCAATGCAAATGGAGGGGAATCACTTGGCTTTTGGGTGCGAGCCTTTACTTTTGAAGGGAAGGCAAATAAGAATGAAAGTGGGACAAATCTGGATACTTGTACTTTGGGTTCCATATGTTATTCTGAATTAACCCATCCTTGAATATATTCTATTGAACCAAGTGGTTGGGAAAATATTCCCAACAAATGATGCTTCAATGAAGCCTTCTGCTAATAAAATTTGGAGCGATAAAGACTCTTAATTTTCATAGTTTAATAGTGCATTCACCATCATCTGGAATGACCTTTATAGAATATTTTCCTACATCTTTAGCCATTGGAGGCAACACCTTAGTTTGGTTTGAAGACAATGAAACGTATGGTTTCTTAAAGTACTTTTGTAGCCACTCGACCAAGTACTAATGAAACAAACAACACACATAAAAACTTAACCTTGCAGAGAATTTCATAAAGTACTCCTTACTTTGTAATATTTTTGTTACGCAACAAAGGGAAAGTCTTAGACTTGTGAACATAACAAAAAGTTTTCTGTCTCTATTGACGATTGCTAAGGTGTCGACAACATCCACCGATCCACTAGCCACTTAGCCCTTATCAAATTTATAAAGAGGAATATGCAAAAGTCTTTACCACGTGTAGCAATTCATAGATAGGTTAAAGTCAATTGTGGATCTGTCAAAAGCTCTATGTCTTCTAGAGTGAATAAACGATGAAAAAGTGGTCGAACCATCAATTTGTACCACACCAAACATTCCCTTACTACTACAAATTAATTATATTATTAGAACAAATAAAAGGATAGGCATTTGATGAATTAATTAGCTAATTTTATAAAACAAAAATGCATTATACTTGCATTGCTTGGATATATAGTAGTATGTATTAACAAAATAGTACATATGCACTTTATATACTTTCTGTTTCGACTTTTACCTATTCACGTAACATATATCATATAAAATAATATTGCACTACCTTTCCAATTATCCATTCAAAATTCCAAGTGAGAAACAATAGTAAATCAAGAAATTTGGGAGAATAAAATGCTATCAAATCCACCATTTGGGCTTAAAAAAATAATAGCAGAAATGCTCTTTTATTGTTTACAAAATTTTTATGCTGGTGCTGCTGTTTGGTTGAAGTGATCCCAGAACTACTTTTAAGAGGGTCTGCACTTGGCAGAGAACCACTTCATGAAGAAAGGCTTCAGCGCCCTGCGTTTGCAGTAGAAGCACGCCAAGATTTAGCTGTCATGCGATTGCCACCGTAGAGTGGCAGCCAAGCTAGTGATTAGAATGACAAAAAAAAAAAAAAAAACTAGCTTCATGTGTTAATTAATGAAGCAATATTAACTAAATATAAAAGGATATAACAATTTTTTATAACCTGGGACTCCAGCCATTATTGTGCCACTTTGAATATTATAGTGCAGCACCAAACTCGGGAGGTGAAAGCTGCCCATCCATTGACGCACCACTGATAATTCACCGGGGTAAACTCTCAAGAGGAAATCAAACCTCTGACCTTAGGGTCATTAAAGTAATAAGCCGCTCTTACCACTTGAACCAACCCAGATGGGCAAAATTTTTTTTAAAAGAGGGGTGAAACACAAGGACTTCTCAGGAGGTCACCCATCTTAGTGTTACTCTCGCTCAAGCATGCTTAACTGCGGAGTTTTGATGGGATCCGATGCATTAGTGTTGGTATGATCGCACCCAAAAAATGCAGAAGACGAATTTTTATAATTTAAGTTAGCACACATTAAGTTTGTAATTCCCATTTGATAGTATAAGAGAGTAACCCTATGTTTGGATAGGCTTTCAATTTAAAATTAGATAAAGTATAGAATAAAATTATATTGAAATTTGTTCAAATCCACACAAACCCAAATTCAAAGTCCAAAATTCATGCTCATAAACGAAGTGTAAGTGTGAGTTTTAAAACTTTAAGGGTGTATTTGTAACGAATGACGTAGTTTAAGGAGTATAAGTGTATTTTTCTCAAAAGTACATGTGCAATGCTCCTTTGTTACTATAAATTTCATTTATAATATTGATTAAGTGCTATAAGAGGGTATTTAATGTGAAGCCCTGATTTTCGTACAATTTTTTTTTCAATAATAAATAAATTTTCACTCGTCATAAACTACATCCACAAATCGATCACGTCAACAACCATATTACCATTCATTCAACCCGACCCGCATTGGGTACTGGGTAAAAAAATCAATTTATTTATACAACCTAACAGCGGAAGACAATATATTTATATCATCCAGAATACAATATCCAGAGTATTAACTTGCATATTTACACAATACAATCTCATACTCAAAAACAATACAACCCTAGAGAATCATACCTCCCTAGTCCAAACTCACCTTGTATATAAGGGTTCCAACTCCCTACGATCACAGAGCTCTATCACCTGGTCTATCCCTATTCCCTGAAAAATTTAGAGAATTTGGGTGAGACACATCTCAGTAAGAAGGAATAAATTATTTACAGTGTGTGGCCGTATGAGTTCAGTTATAACATGTTTTATTTTTCAAAACAACATTTCATCTGAGAAAATACATTGATATTCACATTCTCATAATCATATAGATATACAACACAAGCTTTTATAAACTTAAAATCATTTCTCAAATTTTTTCATTTCCAACACACATAATTACCCGCGAAGTTCTTGAGAATAGGGAAGATTGCCCGCCCATACAAGTAGCTTCCCTCTGCCCTAACACGTTATGCTACTAGGAATGGCTACATCTGATACCTATCAGGGCACTCACCTTACTCAGTAAGCCCTTAGGCAGAGAGTTTCCCTTCGCCTCATATCTTTATTTTATAAAACACACACTCTTTCATTTTTCATAATCATTTCCCATTTTAACTCATTACATATCTATGTATACATAAATTCATATTTATGTACTTTACATAATACATTAGATCATATAATTCCAATTCTCAACATATTCACGATTTCCATACTGAGCATACCTCCCCAACGACATCAGTAGGAACTTCACACACTCACACACACATACAGAGTCTCCATACTGAGCATACCTCCCCAACTGCATCAATAGGAACTTCACACACACACACACACACACACACACACACACACACACAGTCTCCATACTGAGCATACCTCCTCAACGACATTAGTAGGAACTTCACATACACACATAGTCTCCATACTGAGCATACCTTGCCAACGACATCAGTAGGAACTTTACACACAATTTCCATACTAAGCATACCTCCCCAACAGTATCAGTAGGAACTTCACAACACAATTTTCACACTGAGCATACCTCCCCAACGACATCACTAGGAACTTCACAACACACACACACACACACACACACAGAGTCTCCACACTGAGCATACCTCCCCAACGACATCAGTAGGAACTTCACACACAATTTCCATACTAAGCATACCTCCCCAACAGCATCAGTAGGAACTTCACAACACAATTTCCACACTGAGCATACTTCCCCAACGACATCACTAAGAACTTCACAACACAATTTCCATACTGAGCATACCTCCCAAACGGCATCAGTAGGAACTTCATACACACAATCTCCCTACTGAGCATACCTCCCCAACGGCATCAGTAGGAAAGGAATACCACCCACTCGCAATTATTGTGCAGTATTGACATATCATCAATCATATTTCTATATATCTCAATTCAGTTCATTATAAATATTCTCATCATTTTTTGTGCACTTTCATCATCTCATAATAATATATATCATATTTCACGTATTTCCATATTTCCCAAAATATTCATATCAGTAATTTGTACAAACTCATTTTTCATGCAAATAATTTCTACTCACGTGTAAATATCACATCAATCATTCTCATTTCAATATTTTCTCAGAAAATATACATAATTATATTTCACATTTTTCAACACATGTCATGTGCCACACATTTTTCATCAAATACACATAATATGTTAATTTCACACTGCAAAGCATCACAATTTAATATTACTCAAATGACACACAATTTATCTAATATTTATATCATAATAATTTTCAGGCAAAATACCATATGTTCATTTTCATATATTAATTCACACAGTAATTCTAAAAATACTGTTATAATTTATTCCCCTTACCTGACTTATTGAGAATCTCATTAACACCCAAATCCTACGCCATTGGCGCCCGAAACTCAACTCCTACAATTTGCATTTTGCCCAAATTAATTAACCTATTTCTCAAAAATAATACCCATCTAACCTTCCCTAGGCCCCATGTACTCCAAATTAACATTTAAACTAATATTTGACGCCCCCACTTAATTTTCTGAATTTTACTTGCGGGTCCCAAAATTACACCTGCAACACTCATTCAGGCTCTAAATTTCGAAAATTCTACTTCAACTCCAGATGTTCAACATTTTAACATTTCTAAATTAGTTCTAATTAATTAAAAATAAGTCTCTTAATAACTCCCGTACCCCAAATTTGGGGTTTTGCCCATAACAACCCCACGAGAATTCCGTCTCACTAGACTTGTAGAGAATTTCCCCTAGATTCTCGTAGTGGTGTTCGTTCATCAGTTAGGCTTATAATTTGTAAGAAATTAAAAAAAAAAGGGAAATTGGCTTACCCAAGGAGATACGTCTACGCCGCTCCTACCACCGATCCACTCCGGTAGAAATGACGTCAACAGAGAATGAAGCTCAACTATATCTTCTGATTCTTGATCGAGCGAGAATCCGCCACGTAACTAAGGAGAGAGGGAGAGAGAACGAGAGGAGTGAGAGAGAAAGACAGTGGGGGGGGGGTCTCCTTGTGCGTTAACCTTCTTAGGATCTCTGAATGCTTCCTGAAGCTCTTAAAGCTTCAGGAAGCTTTGTTTTTTTTGTTTTTTAATTTTATATATATATATATATATATATATATTAAAATTATAACTGTTACTTTTATATATATATGTATATTATATTGTTATTATTTAATTAATAAAAAAATTATTTAATTAATTATTTAATAATTAAGTAATTATTTTTATTTTTATTTTTATATTATTATTATTATTATTATTATTCTTTTTAAACTCAATTAATTAATTTTTTTTTTAATTTTTAATTTTTTAATTTTAATTTTTTTTTGGGAATCACCCCACTAATCTTGTATCGTCATTTTTTGGGTTATTACATTCTCCACACCTTATAAAAATTTCATTTTCAAAATTTGCTATTCATCTGTTTCCCATTCTTAGAGAAAACACTTCCAATTTTATTAATTACCCTCACTTATGACGGAGGAACACCGTGGTTACAACGAGGGTTCTGAGAGATTACAACTTTTCCAAAATTATCCTAAAACCATTCATATTTCAAAACTAAAAACTTTATCTATCTTACGTTACACTATACAAATAAAAATATACAATATTATTCCTTTCACTTAACTGACTCAACTCTAAGCTCCACTGAATAAGTGTAGATATCTCTGGCGTATCTGATCCTCTAGTTCCCAGGAAGCTTCCTCAACGGCATGGTTGTACCATAAAACTTTCACCAGTGGAATCTTCTTTGTGCGTAGTTTCTGTTCCTTCTAGTCAAGAATCTACACTAACACTTCCTCATAAGCTAAAGTATCACCCAACTCCAGTGCTTCATATCTGATCACATGGGAGGGGTCTGGGACGTATTTTCTCAGCATAAAAACGTGGAATACATCATGGATCCTAGACAGGACCGGTGGTAATGCCAAACGATAGGCAACTGGACCCACTCTTTCAAGAATTTTGAATGGTCAAATATACCTAGGGCTCAGCTTACCCTTCCTCTTGAACCTCATAACTCCCTTCATCAGTGCCACCTTCAGGAACACGTGATCTCCTACGTCAAACTTCAATTCTCGCCAATGAGTATCAGCATAACTCTTCTGTCAACTCTGCGCTGTCCTGATCTTGTCTCTAATGAGTCTGACTTTATCCTGAGTCTGTTGTATCAGCTCTGACCCCAATATCTGTCTCTCCCCGATCTGATCCCAATACAACAGGGATCGGCACCTCCTACCATACAGTGCCTCATACGGTGCCATCCCAATGCTGGCCTGGTAGCTGTTGTTATACGCAAACTCAACCAGTGGCAAATACTGTATCCAACGACCTCCAAAGTCTAGCACACATGCTCGCAGCATATCCTCCAGAATCTGTATCGTTCTCTCCATCTGCCCATCTGTCTGAGGATGAAAAGCTGTGCTGAACGACAACTGAGAACCCATGGCCCCTTGCAGACTCTTCCAAAAATGATATGTGAACCGTGGGTCTCTGTTTAAAACTATGGACACTGGGACGCCGTGGAACCTAACTATCTTCTGGATATATAACTCAGCCAATCTGTCAATCGAGTAGCTAACTCTAATCGGCACAAAATGGGAAGTCTTCGTCAGTCGATCCACCACTACCCAAATAGTGCTCTGCCCATGCAATGCTGGCGTCAATCCTATGATGAAATCCATCGCTATATGCTCCCAATTCCACTCAGGAATGTGGAGTGGCTGCAATGATCTCGCCAGTCTCTGATGCTTAGCCTCCACTTGTTGGCATGTTAAACACTGATCCACATACTGGGCTATTTTCCTCTTCATGTTGCTCCACCAAAAAAACTCTCGAAGATCCCTGTACATTTTAGTGCTACCCGGAGTGTAAATCTATCTTCAAAAAGATCTATGTCCCCTGTAATTGGTCAAACAAATCATCGATACGCGGGAGCGAGTATTTATTCTTGATAGTCACTTTGTTTATTTCTCGATAGTCGATGCACAATCTCATTGAGCCATCCTTCTTCCTTAAAAATAAAACCGGTGCTCCCCAAGGCGACACACTGGGCCGAATAAATCCCTTATCTAACAGTTCCTGTAACTACTCTTTCAATTCTTTCAGTTCTGTTGGTGCCATTCTATATGACGCCTTCGAAATCAGTGTTGTCCTCAGAACCAGATCAATAACAAACTCTACCTCACGATCAGGAGGTAGTCCTAGCAAATCCTCGGGAAATACATAAGGAAAGTCCCTCACCACTGGGATATCCTCTACCCTCAGCTCCCCTTCTAATACTTCTTTACACAGGCTAAATATCCTTAACAACCTTCGGATAGCAATCTACGTGCTTGAATAGCAGATAATAACTGAGGTGAGGTGCGTACACGTGATCCCACGAATCTGTACTCCTGTCCCCCTAGAGGTCTGAATACTACCACTCTCTGATGGCAATCAATGTTAGCATAGTGGGCAGCTAACCAATCCATACCCAAGATTATCTCAAACCCATGCATATCTAGAACCACAAGATTAGCTAACAACGACCACCCCTGAATATCCACTGGACAGTCCCTGAATACCTTTCTACATATCCCAACAGCCCCAGTCGGCGTAGCAACAGACAAACTAATATCTAATTGCTGAGGCTCAAACCCACACAACTTAACATAATCTCGGGCGATAAAAGAATGAGTCATCCCAGAATCAAACAAAACAGTAGCTTTAAATGACATTATTGAAACAGTATATGTCACCACATCTACTGCCGCCTCAGCATCTCTAGGTGTCAGTGCATAAACTCGTGTTGGGGTAGTATTCATTTGCTGTCCACCTCGAGGTGTCTGATAGCTTCCTCTGTATGGTTGAGGAGCATCCGCTACCACTGGAGGTGCCTAACAATTCCTCGCAAAATGGCCAGGTTGGTGGCACTGATAGCAGACAACCTCCCTCGCTCGGCACTCTCCTGGGCGCCTTCTCAAACATCTGGGACAAGGAGGGAGTATTTGTCTACCATGTATTGTTCGATTTCCTCCTCCCTGTTGTCATCCTCCTCTGCTATCATATCTCCTCCACGGCCCTCAATTGGACCCTGCTTGGAAATCAGAAGGCACGAGCCTCTTCCTCTCTGTATGCTGCTCTTAATCACCGCAACCCTGTCCACTATCTCTGAGAAGGTCTGAGCTCGGAAACCTACCACCTGCTTATACAAGTTCTGTCTCAAGCCTTCCTTAAACTTCCTCTCCTCATCTGGCACCATATACGAGGCAAATCGGGACAACTCAATAAACCTCGATGCGTACTGCTGTACTGTCATAGACTCCTGTGTCAAATACAGAAACTTCGATGCCTTTGCACTCCTGATCGTAGTAGGAAAGTACTGCTCGAAGAAAATCTCCCTGAAGTGACTCCACGTCATCACTATAGGGTTAGACCTCTGTTCCTCAAGTAATCTCATTGACCTCCACCAGCGCTTTGCATCCCTAATTAATTTAAATGTAGCAAATAACACCTTTTGCTCGTTTATACATGAGAGGACTTCTAGTATATCCTTTATGTCTTGAACTTAGTTCTCTTTTACCAGTGGGTCCGCTCCTCTAGCAAAAGATGGGGGTCGCATACGCGTGAACTGCTCAATCGTGCAGCTCCGCTCCCTCGAGCTCCTGGCCATCTCATCCATCACCCGTTGAGTGACGCTGCGTAATACCGCGTCAGGGTCTCCACCACTTATACTGGAAGGTCCTACTCCATCACCTCCCATACTTGTGTTACTATACCTCAGATCCATCCCGCAAAGGATACAACTAATTTCAGCATATAATTAATATCATACAACCAATACACCGCTATAACTCATGAATTACTCTTCTATCCACATCCTTAATCCCCATTTAAGATTCAGTCCTCCCACTCAGAAACAAGACCCAGCGATAGTATCCATGGTTTTCCTGAAGTCGTCACCCCAGGAAAAACACAAAAACAACCCCGGTACTCTTGCCTCTAGGCCACAAAATAGAATCCTAGATTCTCACATCATCCTTTAATAACCGCTAACTCATATTTCAATCTACCCATCTCCTATTTCTCTCAAAATCCACTCCTATACTTGGGTATTATATTCCGTTGTCTACTAAAGTCTACAAAAGCTAGCAACCGAGGCTCTAATACCAAACTGTGAAGCCCTGATTTTTGTACAAATTTTTTTTTCAATAATAAATAAATTTTCACTCGTCATAAACTACATCCACAAATCGATCACGTCAACAACCATATTACCATTCATTCAACCCGACCCGCATTGGGTACTGGGTAAAAAAATCAATTTATTTATACAACCTAACAGCGGAAGACAATATATTTATATCATCCAGAATACAATATCCAGAGTATTAACTTGCATATTTACACAATACAATCTCATACTCAAAAACAATACAACCCTAGAGAATCATACCTCCCTAGTCCAAACTCACCTTGTATATAAGGGTTCCACCTCCCTACGATCACAGAGCTCTATCACCTGGTCTATCCCTATTCCCTGAAAAATTTAGAGAATTTGGGTGAGACACATCTCAGTAAGAAGGAATAAATTATTTACAGTGTGTGGCCGTATGAGTTCAGTTATAACATGTTTTATTTTTCAAAACAACATTTCATCTGAGAAAATACATTAATATTCACATTCTCATAATCATATAGATATACAACACAAGCTTTTATAAACTTAAAATCATTTCTCAAATTTTTTCATTTCCAACACACATAATTACCCGCGAAGTTCTTGAGAATAGGGAAGATTGCCCGCCCATACAAGTAGCTTCCCTCTGCCCTAACACGTTATGCTACTAGGAATGGCTACATCTGATACCTATCAGGGCACTCACCTTACTCAGTAAGCCCTTAGGCAGAGAGTTTCCCTTCGCCTCATATCTTTATTTTATAAAACACACACTCTTTCATTTTTCATAATCATTTCCCATTTTAACTCATTACATATCTATGTATACATAAATTCATATTTATGTACTTTACATAATACATTAGATCACATAATTCCAATTCTCAATACATTCGCGATTTCCATACAGAGCATACCTCTCCAACAGTATCAGTAGGAATCTCACAACACAATTTCCATACTGAGCATACCTCCCTAACGGCATCAGTAGGAACTTCACACACACACACACACAGTCTCTATACTGAGCATACCTCCCCAACGACATCAGTAGGAACTTTACATACACACACAATCTCCATACTGAGCATACCTCCCCAACAGCATCAGTAGGGACTTCACACACACACACACACACAGTCTCTATACTGAGCATACCTCCCCAATGGCATCAGTAGGAACTTCACACACAATTTCCATACTGAGCATTCTTCCCCAATGACATTAGTAGGAACTTCACAACACAATTTCCATACTGAGCATACCTCCCTAACGACATTAGTAGGAATTTCACAACACAATTTCCATAGTGAGCATACCTCCTCAATGGTATCGGTAGGAACTTCATACTCACAATCTCCGTACTGAGCATACCTCCCCAACGGCATCAGTAGGAAAGGAATACCACCCACCCGCAATTATTGTGCAGTATTGACATATCATCAATCATATTTCTATATATCTCAATTCAGTTCATTATAAATATTCTCATCATTTTTTGTGCACTTTCATCATCTCATAATAATATATATCATATTTCACGTATTTCCACATTTCCCAAAATATTCATATCAGTAATTTGTACAAACTCATTTTTCATGCAAATAATTTCTACTCACGTATAAATATCACATCAATCATTCTCATTTCAATATTTTCTCAGAAAATATACATAATTATATTTCACATTTTTCAACACATGTCATGTGCCACACAATTTTCATCAAATACTCATAATATGTTAATTTCACACTGCAAAGCATCACAATTTAATATTACTCAAATGACACACAATTTATCTAATATTTATATCATAATAATTTTCAGGCAAAATACCATATGTTCATTTTCATATATTAATTCACACAGTAATTCTAAAAATACTGTTATAATTTATTCCCCTTACCTGACTTATTGAGAATCTCATTAACACCCAAATCCTACGCCATTGGTGCCCGAAACTCAACTCCTGCAATTTGCATTTTGCCCAGATTAATTAACCTATTTCCCAAAAATAATACCCATCTAACCTTCCCTAGGCCTCATATACTCCAAATTAACATTTAAACTAATATTTGACGCCCCCACTTAATTTTCTGAATTTTACTTGCGGGTCCCAAAATTACACCTGCAACACTCATTCAGGCTCTAAATTCCGAAAATTCTACTTCAACTCCAGATGTTCAACATTTTAACATTTCTAAATTAGTTCTAATTAATTAAAAATAAGTCTCTTAATAACTCCCGTACCCCAAATTTGGGGTTTTGCCCATAACAACCCCACGAGAATTCCGTCTCACTAGACTTGTAGAGAATTACCCCTAGATTCTCGTGGTGGTGTCCGTTCATCAGTTAGGCTTATAATTTGTAAGAAATTAAAGAAAAAGGAGAAATTGGCTTACCCAAGGAGATACGTTTACGCCGCTCCTACTACCGATCCGCTCCGGTAGAAATGATGGCAATAGAGAATGAAGCTCAACTATATCTTCTGATTCTTGATCGAGCGAGAATCCGCTACGTAACTAAGGAGAGAGGGAGAGAGAACGAGAGGAGTAAGAGAGAAAGACAGTGGGGGGGGGCTCCCTGTGCGTTAACCTACTTAGGATTTCTGAATGCTTCCTCAAGCTTTTAAAAAAAAAGTATATATATATATATATATATATATATTGTTATTATTTAATTAATAATAATAAATAAATAAATAATTAATTATTTAACAATTAATTAATTATTTAACAATTAATTAATTATTTTTATTATTTATTATTATTATTTTTCTTTTTTTTAAACTCAATTAATTAATTAATTTTTTAATTTTTATTTTTATTTTTATTTTTTAGGAATCACCCCACTAATCTTGTATTGTCATTTTTGGGGTTATTACATTTAAAATAATATACCATTAGACCTTTTATAGGAGTTTTTTACGGAAATATTAAGAAAAAAAATCAAAAAACACAAATATGAAGCAAATAAAAAAAATTTACACAAATGTACCCAATTGACTTTCTAAAAGTCGGTTTGGGCTTTAAAATAATAAAAAAAATGTTAGTCATCAACTTTTGTCAATCAGAATTAAAAAAAAAAAAATCGACTTTCCAAAAGTTGATTCTTCTCCTGCACCCACACACACACACACAAAACACCCCCCCAAAAAGCTTCCACCTACCTGCCTACCTCTCACACTCCCCCCCAAATCAAATCCCTCTTTAAGACCCCCCTCCCCCCCAAATATAATCAAATAATAAAATATATTTTATTTTAAATTTAAATAATCATAAAATATATATTATTTTTCAAATTTCAAGATTTAAGTAGAAATTTGTAAATAAAAAATATATTTTTAAGTGTCATTTAATATAAAAAATATTTTCTACTTTTTATTTATTTTTCAAATGAATTAAAAAATATAAATTTTTAATTTCAAAATATTACATAAAAATAAATACAATAACAAAAAATTTTGAAATAATTTACTTTTGAGAATATTAAGACAAAAAAAGACATCTTACATCCTAATTACATAAAAAAAATTATTTAACATATATTTTGAATTTGTAAAAAATATGAATTAAATTTTAATAATTAATAAATTTAATTACTATTATTATTTTTTCACAAAATTAATTATTTTTTTAATCAAACTCCACCAATACATAAATTGTCTTTTAAATATTGAACGATAATTTTATAATTTTATAAAATTATTTTTCAAAAAATAAATAGAGATCAAATTGAAATTTGATTACAGCTTGAATGCTTTCATGAAACAGGTCAGTGCTGGTGACAAGCGAGGTGAGAGTTTTGGAAGGACTGAGAACGAGATTACATTTGGTCACAGTCAGATGCACTAGCGTACATGCAACATGCACTAGCGTCCCAAACCCTACGAGTTTGGCAACAAAAAATATAAATATGATTACTATCTTCACGACGCTAGTACTTCCCAAATCATCACTCGTCCAATGCTGATCATCCCTGATCACTTCCCGTGCAAATCCTTGACCGCTCCTTACGGATTTTGAATAAATAAGAAAATTTTAATTTATAAAATTATAAAATTTGACTTGTGTTTATTTATTTTTTAGATAAATTTAAAGCTACTAATAAAAAATTAAAAGAAAATTTATTTATTACAAAATTTTAAATAAAAAATAACTAATTTTATATTAAAAAAATAATAATAATTAAATTAATTAATTATTAGAATTTAATTCGTATTCATGCATGCATGCTAAAAAAAAAAAAAGAATATGCACATTTACTTCAAATCAAGCTATATATAGAGTAGGGAAATATTTAAAAAAAAAAAAAAAAGGTTGCATGCATGCAAAAATATGAATTAAATTCTAATAATTAATTAATTTAATTATAATTATTTTTTAAAATATAAAATTAGTTGTTTTTTTATTTGAAAATTTGTAAGAAATAAATTTGCAAAAATATTTTTGCATGCATGCCAAAAAAAAAAAAATTATGCACATTTACTTCAAATCAAGCCTATATATATAGCAGGAAAATATAAAAAAAAAGTTGCATGCATGCAAAAATATGAATTAAATTCTAATAATTAATTAATTTAATTATTATTATTTTTAATATAAATTAGTTATTTTTTATATTAAAATTTGTAATAAATAAATTTTATTTTAATTTTTTATTTGTAGCTTTAAGTTTATTTAATAAATAAATAAACACAGGTCAAATTTTATAATTATAAATTTTAGAATTTATAAATTAAAATTTTCCTATTTATTCAAAATCCATAAGCGGCGATTGATAATTCATACGGGAAGTGATCGACGATGATCAACATTGAACGAGTGATGATCTTGGAAGTACCGGTGCCGTGAAGATAATAATCATATTTATATTTTTTGTAACCAAACTCATAGGGTTTAGGATGCTGGTGCATGCTGCTTGTACGCTAGTGCATCCGATTGGGACCAAATGTAATCTCATTCTCAATCTTCCCAAAGCTCCCACCTCGCTCGTCACCAGCATTGGCCCGTTTCACGAACACATGCAAGCTGTAATCAAATTTCAATTTGATCTCTGTCTATTTTTTTTTAAATAATTTTATAAAATTATAAAATTACTGTTCAATATTTAAAAGACATTTTATGTATTGGCTGAGTTTGATTAAAAAATAATTAATTTTGTATAAAAAAAAATAATAGTAATTAAATTTATTAATTATTAAAATTTAATTCATATTTTTTAAAATTATTTAAAATATATGCTAAATATTTTTTTTATGCAATTAGACTATAAGATGTCATTTTTTGTCTTAATATTTCCAAAAGTAAATTATTTCAAATTTTTTTGTTATTGTATTCATTTTTATATACTATTTTGAAATTAAAAATTAACTTACTTTTTTTAATACATTTGAAAAATAAATAAAAGTAGAAAATATTTTCTATATTAAATGACACCTAAAAATATATTTTTTATTTACAAATTTTTATATAAATCTTAAAATTTGAAAAATAATATATATTTTATTATTATTTAAATTTAAAAGAATATATATTTTATTATTTGATTTTTTGGGGGGGGGGGGTTGTGCGTGTGTGGGTGCAGGTGATGAACCGACTTTTGAAAAGCCAGTTTTTTTTTTTTTTAAAATTCTAGCTGACAAGAGTTGACGACTGACGTTTTATTTGATTATTTTAAAGTCCAAATCGACTTTTGGAAAGTTGGTTGGGTACATTTGTGTAAATTTTCCCCATTTACTTCATATTTGTGTTTTTTGATTTTTTTTGTTAATATTTCCGTAAAAAACTCCCTTTTATAACATTGCTAAATCACTAGTAGTGTACTTGATTTCGATAATTACATATAGAATATTTATGGTATTTTACATTATTCAAAAGGGTTTTACAATGTATTTAAGTTTATATCATAGCATTTACAGAATGCTGTAACATATTTATTTTTTGCTTTAGTGAAAATTAAGTTTCACAAAATGATTTCAACAACTTGATTAGGAATTCGTGTTACTGAGATTAAGTGTTTAGCACAATCGAAATTGTATTTCTATTTCATATTTTATTTTTAAGTATTTTGATGGGTGGAGAGGACACTCGGTCACTGGTTATGACTGAAACTCAGTGAGAATCAATTTCAAAAACAATTAATTTCAATCTGAAAATAAATGCGGAGGATTCAAAAACAACTCTCTCTTTGGCTCACTGGTTATTCACCCTCTCAACACACCATATTACATTGCACACACACACACACATCTATTTGTGGGCTGGTTGGTGAGGTTGGTGGCCGCCGATCAACAAAAGCGGCTGGTTGGTGCGGCAGCCGTCATCAAATTTTGCTGCCACCTCAAGTTTATTCTTCAACATCCCCCCCACTTAAACTTGACTCTCCTAACTTTGTCATTCCGAGCATTGTCTTCAGTCTTACAAAAATATCATGCCTGAGTGGCTTCGTAAAAATGTCAACAATCTGATCATATGTTCTGCAAGATATCAACTTCACTTCTTTCTTCCTGTAGCCCTTGGTGACAAGTCTTGCTTTGTATCTCTGGAATTCTCTTTGAGCGTTCTTCTTGGTCTTGTAGACCCATTTTACACCAATAGTATTGCGACTCTTTGGGAGATTCGTCAGCTCCCAAGTCTTGTTCTTCTCGATGGATTGAATCTTCTTATCCATCGTTTTTCTCCATTTGTTTTCTTCGTTAGCCTTCTCAAAGCTAATCGGGTTGCTAGTCAGCAACATACATTTTAGAGCAACCTACTCTTCCATTGGTTTTGTATTTTCATACAGATCAACTAGGTTACGGGCACCTCTAGGCCTCATGTTTGAGATTTCATGCTCAATTGGTGATAAAGCTACATTCCTCTAGGTGAATGGTAACTGTGTGGAAGTGTTTGCAGTTCAGGAACTTGTGACTCGATAGCCACTTCTCTTATCTGTGTGGGTTCTTCTCTTTCAAGTGTTAATTCTGCATCTTTGGAAGTTTCAGCCTGGTCCCATTTCTAGGATTCATTTTCTTCAAAAATAACATCCCAACTGTGAATAACTGTCTTGTTGATGGGATGGTAGAGTCAATATCCCATGGTGCTGTCACCGTATCCAACAAGGATACACTTCTCTCCTTTATTATCCAACTTTTTCTTTCTTGCTTTTGAGATCTTGGAGTAGGCTATGGAGCCAAACACCCTAAGATGACTCAGACTAGCTTTGTGAGTACTTTAGGCTTCATGTGGTGTCTTTGTATCAAAACTCTTCGTAGGACATTGGTTGAGTAGATAGACTACACATGACACTGCTTCTACCCAAAAACTTTTGGGCACATTCTTATCCTTTAACATGCTCCTGCCCATGATAAGGATTGTGCGGTTCTTCCTTTCAGTTACACCGTTCAACTGGGGAGTGTAGGTCGGTGTGAACTGTGTTTGAATCCCTTGTTATCTAAGAAATTTTAGAAAAGCTTAGTCCTTGTACTCTCCTCCTTGGTCTGACCGGAGTGAATTGATACGATAGCCACTCTGTTTCTCCACAAAAGTTTTGAACTCTTTAAACTTGTCGAACACCTCTGACTTCCTTTTCAGGAAGTAGACCCAAGTATTCCTACTATAGTCGTCGATGAAGGTGAGGAAGTATCGATTCTATCCATTTGAAAATGGTCTCAATGGACACACATGTCTGTATGTACTAGCTGGAGCGACATGGTAGATCTCCAGTCGGCTTGCTTTCCAAAGCTGTTTCTGTGTTGTTTACTCAGAACACAACTTTCACATATTACATTTAAGTGGTGGATGTTGGATAAGCCTTTCACCATCTTCTTGCTTCCCAACTGTTTCAAATTTTCAAAATTCAGATGTCCACACCTTAGATGTCATAGTAAGTCTTTGTCTTTGATGATAGCGCTCAAACACCTTGGCATATCATGTTGAATGGCGAGTGGAAACATTCGATTCTTTGCCATTTTTACTCGAGTAACCAGCTTTCCTCGAGCATCTGTTATCACCATCTGCTTATCACTAAGGCTAATTTGGTAGCCCTTCTCGACAAGCTGTCCGAGACTAAGTATATTAGTATTCATATTTGGCATGTAATAGACGTTGGAGATGTAAGCATGATCTCCAGACTTCTGTTTGATCAAAACATCTCCTCTCCCTTGGACTAGGATTTTAGAGTTATCGCGAAAAGAGATCCCCCCCTGAACTTTCTCATCAAGTTCAAAGAACAGGTTCTTTCTGCCAGTTATATGGTTGCTGGCTCCACAATCAACGTACAAACTCTTTGGTCCTGGGGAGTTGAATTGTGTGCCATCAGCATCAACGACTCTCCATCTGTATGTTTAGTTTCAGCAAGGTTAGCCCCTTCGCTAACCTTTTCTTGTTATCACCCTCAACACTCATTGCTATAGTGTCCGTACTTATGACAGTTGTAGCACTGAACGTTTCTTTTGTCTACGTTTGGGCAGTTATTGTATCCTCCTCTTCGTCCTTGTCCTCTGCCTTGTGGGACATAATTTTGTTGACCGAGTCCTCCTTTAGTGGGACCTTTTCCGCCTTTGCCACCTTCTCTGGATTCAAAGTTTCGAGAATTTCTTCCACAAGATCCTCGGTCTCGTCCTCTTCCTTGCTGTGACGTCCCCCTTTGTTGTATTTATCTGTAGTGAGGGACAACTTCATTTGGAGGGCTTGCTCAAGTGTTTTATCATTACTCCTTCTGTTGATTTTCTGCTTATGGGCTTGGAGTGAGCCCACAAGTTCTTCTATGGACATGATTTCCAAATCTTTTGTTTCTTCCATGGTCATAACTATATAATCATATTTTGGATCTAGAGTTCGCAAAATTTTCTTACAAATTCTCTCGTCATTGAGAGTCTTTCCATTTCTTCTCAACTGATTTGATACTACCATAACTCATGTATAGTAGTCAGCAATAGATTCAGTAAATTTCATTTTTAAACATTCGAAATCACCTCGCAATGTTTGGAGACGAATCTTCTTTACTTTGTCTGCACCTTTGTGTGTTTACTGGAGAGAGTCTCAAACTTCTTTGGATGTCTTGGCAGAGGCGATGATTTCAAACGTGGCCTCTTCAAGGTCTTGGTAGATTATGAACTTCGCCTTGCAATCCTTCTTTCGATCGGCTCGCAAGGTTGTTTTCTGAGCACTAGAGATAGCTGCTTCGGCTTCTTTTGATGGGCTTTCTCTGTACCCATCTTCAACGAGGTCCATGACATCCTGAGCACCTACAAGAGCTCTCATTTGAATAGATCAGTTGTCATAATTCTCTCAGTTCAACTTTGGAATGACCGCTTGGGTAGCACCGTTCACCATTGAATTTAATATATAAAAACAGAGAGATTGGGATTGATTTTGGAAAATCTGATGCCACCAATGTGTTCAGAAGGTCGAAAAACCTTAGGAGCCGGTTTTGGGTTGCAAAGAACCAGTCTAAAGATTAGTGAACTGGCTATAGAAAATTTTGGATGGTTTTTATTGGGCCGGTTTAACTTAATGGCCGTCTAACGTCATTAGTACTAACCATTAGGGCCACGTGGCAACTTCTGCGCTTGCCTCGTGTCAGTGACTGGACGCAGGTTGGAAGCCAGGCAGGATCGTGCTCGGGGGGTTGGAGCCGGGTTGCTGGGTCGAGTCTCGGATCGGGTGGCCGGGTCGGATCACGTTAGCCGGGCAAGGAAGACGCATGCAGGCGCATGGAGCTTGTGATGCTGGCGGTTAGAATCCTCGTTGGCGCGTGCGGCACGTGGGGAGAACACCGAGTTTGCTGGAGGTGCGTGTGAGCGCATGTGGAGTCTTTCGGACTTCGTTTGAAACGTGATTTTCACCGTTGGAATCGTCCCGACGTGAATTTGACAATGGTAGGCTCAATTTTGAATTTTAAGTAACTTCAAATCTGGGAAAAAGTTGAATTTATCCTCTGTTCGCCTCTGTTTGGCGAATTCCGGCGTACCTGGACGTTCTGATACCACTGATGGGTGGAGGGGACACTCAGTCACTGGTTGTGATTGAAACTCAGTGAGAATCAATTTCAAAAACAATTAATGTCAATCTGAAAATAAATACAGAGGATTCAAAAACAACTCTCTCTCTCTCTCTCTCTCTCTCTCTCTCTCTCTCTCTCGTTCACTGGTTATTCACCCTCTCAACACATCATATTACATTGCACGCACACACACATCAATTTATAGCAAATTCTAAATCAAATTATCAACGTTTGTGGGCTGGTTGGTGAGGTTGGTGGCCGCCGATCAACAGAAGCGGCTGGTTGGTGCAGCAGCCGTCGTCAAATTTTGCTGCCACCATCAAGTTTACTTTTTTTTTTTTTTGGAATACGCACCAAGTATCCACGCGTCCGTTTTACGGTCCACGTGAAGCGCCCCTTGAAGTTGACCCCACAACTCCAAAGGGAGGGTAAATTCAGGAGTTCAGAGGCGGAAACGAGTCCAGGAGGGTTTGAACACCTGACCTCGTGAAAGGCACTCCTACAACCTGCACTACCACCTGAACCACGCCTTGGGGGTAAGTTTACTCTTCAACATATTTAAGGTTGATTGCATTTGTCAAGCCCAATCAAGCCCAATCATTGATGAGTTGGGCCTACATAAATTAGTGGGCTAAGCATAAACTGAACTTTCAATCCATTTTAGTTGAGATTATAATTTGCCATGTTATTAGGTCTTGCCAAAAAGAATTCTCTAATGTTACGTTTGGAAGCATAGATTTTAGACTTCAAATTTGAATTTGGATGGATTTTGACAAATTTCAACATAATTTTATATTACATTTCATTGAAATTCAATAAAACTCCAAATTCAAACTCTCCAAACATAGGATAAATCTAAAAAAAAAAAATCATAAAGAATAAATTTTAGCATTAGACTGAAAGATAACTTATTCCTAATTACAAAAAAATTTGAATCATTTTAATATATCCTATGCTCAATATGACCAACATTTTTTATTTTTATTTCAAAATATTTTTTAAAAATATTCTAAGCTCTCTAAGTTTGACCATTGTGATAAGTCACATCTAAATATCTATTATTGGGTGGGCCAAATTAATTTAATAAACAAGCTAGCTATGAATACAATTTATGAAATTTGAACAAAAAACAATTAAAACTATTTTTTCCTATCTCTTGTGATCCTTAAAAGGAAAAAATCGCTAGATTTGGAAATCCCGAATGCTTTGTTTAGAGCTTGGAAAATATTAGGGAAAGAAAAGAAAAATATCAAAGAATTTGCATTTTCATATTTGGTTATCGAGAAAAGTAAAAAGAAAAATGAAATATATACTAAATTTATGAAAAAAAGAATTGATTTTACAAATCACTAATATTTAGTTTTTCATAACTTTTAGTTATATAAAAACAAACTTTCATTTTTAATAAAATTTAATATAGAAGGAAAATATAATGAAAAGTGAATTTTCCTTTTTCCAAGTAAAATCCATGATCCAAACCGGCCATAAATATTAATTGAAAGTACTTATTTGGCATAAGTACGTGGAAGTCATTAAATTAATATCTACTTACACTTGCATTAAAATTTTCTATTTTTATAAACAATTAGTAACACTTTTTTTTTTTTTCTTTTTGGAATTTACAGTTTGACAATCTCCATCATTAGATCATATTATCATTTTATATTGCCTATAAAATATTAAGATGATATGTAAAAATTAAATTGAGAAATGTTATATCCAAGCACTACTTCAAATTAATTTCTAATTCATATGCTTTATTTAAAGTAAAATATAAAACAACTTTGAAATAATTGATGAACAACATATGACCAATTCGATATTTTTAATTAATTAACACGACAAGCATAGTTAATACATCTAGTTGGATGATACGATTGTCAAACCATAGCCCGCAAAAGCAAATTATTAAGAGGTATAAATTGAATAAATTATTAAGAGGTATGAACAATTGGGTTTGTTTCTTCCCGAAATACTCTCTCTTTCAGGAAGGATAATCACATTAACTTTAACTCTCAAAAAATTGTAATTAATTAATTTAATAGTATCCTAAAATTTACTTTATAACCCTTGCTTAGTCCACAAATTTTCATGCATATAATGTCAAATTACATGACAATATTATTGCCTTTGAAATTTTTTTGAGCTCTCTTTCAAATTAATTATGATTAGATCGTAGTTAAGAATGTGAATTTGGAATTGTATGAATTTAAAATAATTTCCTATTATGTATGTTTCATTCAAATTCATAGCATGCTTGAATTTTTGTAAATTTATATTAATCCACTGCCATTTTTATGGATTTTTGTTGAATTTTATTCAAATTCAAATCCACATGTACAAGCTAGTCAGTTTACACCAGCATAATCGACCAAACAGAACTATTTTGGTTTCGATTCAATTTAATTTTTGGGACCAAACATTAGTCGGTTCGGTTTTGCGCTATCATTTTAGTTAATTCTAGTGAAATAAGAAGCTAATTTCAGAAAAATAAAATTCATAATATTGCATGAAAAATTGAAATTATAGAGTACATTCAACCCAAAAAGGGAAAAAAAAAATTATGAGAGAACAATATTTTCTTGCCTTTTAATTTACATCTTGCAATGTATTTAAAGCAAAAATATATATATATTGCCAACTATACATGCAGAAAATATTTGTTTTTTGTTTTTTGTTTTTTTCAGACAAACCGATGGATGGATGCATTTATCTCTTCTGTGAACATCAATAATAAATGAATTTTCTTTAATTTTCTGAGATCTTCTCTGGTTATGGGGATTACACCACGCAGCCCAAACCCTTAGCTTCTGTTCCTTTCATGATTCTCAGCCTCTTGCACGAAGAAATGAACATTCTGCATAATATAAAATTCAAAAAACAAAAATCAATTTAAGAACACTGTAGATCTATAATCACATTTATAATAAGAAGTTTAGAGAGAGAGAGAGAGAGAGAGAGAGAGAGAGTTTACTCCCAAGGAACATCGCCAACGAGCATCCAATCTCCATCTTTGTCTTCATAAGTTGGTGCATATTCTGACCCATTGTACCCTTCCCTCTCTGAATACTTTCCTGCAAAAATATTAATTAATTAATATTTTTTATTAATTAAAGGCAGCCAAAATAACTCAAAAAAACCAAATTCAATATAAATTTGTACTTCACCTTAAAAATTTCGTAAATCTTAATTTAAAATTTGAAACTTGCCACTCCCAAACACAAACTTATTATTTTAGACTAAAATAATCACCGACGCTAGCAGCAATGAGAGAGAGAGAGAGAGAGAGAGAAAGAGAGTAGGTTAATTACCAACAGTGAATTTGAACATGTCTTCCAAGGCGTTGAGGAGCCGTGAGTAGCCATTGTAGACCTTCAGATCTATCTTTCTAAGGTAAGGAGCCCCATCCATGCTCACTTTCACATAGATTCCGGCCGTCGCTTCGGCCTCCGACGCCTTCTTCGCCGCCTGCTGGAAACAGTTTTTCCGGTAAGATCTGATCGGTGGCCACCCCACCACTTGTGTTCTGCAGTCACGTACCAATAATACTTCATATCAATATATGCCATACACATCAAACCCCATAACACAATATTTATCAAAATCAAACCATTTATGCATGCATGCATCCCTAGAACCATATATATATATCATGCCTTTAACCATTTATACTCAAAACCATATCACGCAATTATATATATTTTTACATAAATATAAATACTGTGACGATCCTCTCGCTATACTTAATTACAAAGCGAAGAGCCTTGTAATACATATATATATATATATATATATATATGAACATCACTCTTACTTGAGCATGAAGAGAACTCCCAAAGATTACCTAACCTCGCTCTTACTTGAGTTTCGGAGAGAACTCCCAAAGATTACCGGAGTTCCCCAAATTAATTCTTCCGTCTTGGGTGCAGGTAATTGCCAAAAAAATTGAAAAAAAAACACATACAAACTCAAAAAATTGTCTACACTTTAATAAAGAATTATAAAAAATAAATCTAGGTCATGAACTTACTTGGCTTGGGGGGCAGATTCTTGGCCGGTGCATTTTCCACCATCCGGATTACTTGAATTTTTCTCGGATCCAGCAGAGTCTTGATTCATGTCGAGCAAGGCTCTTTTGTTGCCCCTTGCAGCAGTCATAGTAGTAGTAGAGGGAGGCAGTGTTTGTTTGTCGGGTTGCTCCGTACCCGGTAAACCTAGCCGGAGCTCCGTTGCCTCCATGTTGAGATCTGATCTCTCGGGAGCCATACCACTTACCACCTCCCAATTTCACAAAACTGTATGCGCCAATTCTTGGAGAAACCTGTTTGACCCACAAGCAAAAATAGGTTCTAAGAGAATTGCAGCTATATATGTGGTGCCGGCGACCATGTCAGAAGCTCTCCTATAGTTTTTGGCGAGATGGAGATTTAGATAGAGCAAGAGGTAGAGGAATGTGCCTTAGGCCATGGGAGGTCCAAGTTTTATAGAGATACAGGGATAAATGGAAGAGAGTTTTTTAGAGAGAGAGAGAGAGAGAGATGGGTCCCATTATTTTGTGGAATTAATCCAGACCGATGCTAAAAGGATTCCGGACATCATCATACATAAAAAGAAAAAGAAAATATATTATAATGCATTTAGTTTGAGTAGATTTTAACAAACAAAGAACAGTTAATTCATGACATATCATAGCTATGTGGGTGGAGGGTTGCATTGAGTTCAAGGGAGGACTTGAGCTTGGATATCCATCTCTGATCTCAATGAGTGTGTATGGACAGTAGCAGCCAAAGTGTTTGTCACATGAAGGGCACACTTGAGGGCTCTTGTCCCTACGTTTGGGGACAGTGCGGGGACAAAGGTCAGCTGCCCACATTGGAGACCCGATCCGACGGCCCAGATGAATTGTGTGGTGCCACAGGAGAAAAACCGGGAGCGTTGGATTCAGTAGGTACACACAGACCATGTGAATGGGGTCCACATGGCCTGTCCTTTAAAGGGCCCTGGCATAGACGTAATTAGGCCGGCCCTCTAGCTACGGCATTCAATTAATTTCATCGACGGTTGGGTAAGTTTACATTATAATATTGAGACAGCTCCGTGCACTCCTCCTTAATTTCAGGGCTTTTACCTAATTGACTTTTATTGCTATTTGTTTGATGAATTATTAAGGATATATTAAGGAGTTATTTAAATTTTTATTCTTCGATTTGGTGTCCCTTAAATGGGTTTAATGACTTATTTAAATTAGAGTTTTGGGTTATACAAAAAAATAAAATAAAATTGAGACATTTTGATTATATAATATTAAATATTGTATAAAAAATATATATATATATATATATATTATATAACATGTATAAGTGAAAATACTAAAGCCACAAAGCTCAGTTAGTCTCAACTCATCAAATGGTTTGAGTAACTTGAGTTTAACTTGGACTTCAATAGAATTAAATCTAGTCAAGTTAAGTTTATAAAATGAGTTGGACTCAGATTTCCTCATAAGTTGGCTTGACTTGCCTACAACTCTAACCTAAATCCAATGTGGGCCTTTAATAAGCTAAAGAAATAGAAAACAAATATGAAGTCTAAAGCTTCAAACATGGAGTTATATTACTCGTGATTTCTATAGCTAATGTGAGATGCTCGAAATTTTTTTCCAATTGAAGTATCAAGTAATAATCACATCGAATGTGCTAGATATGCAATAATTGGTTATTAGTAATTAAGTGGTGCACTGATTGATAAAATGAAAAAAAGAAAAAAAAATTAATGGACCAATGCTTAAAATTTTATATTACTATTCATATTCCTCTCAAAATGAATAAATTTGGAACGTATTTGAAAATTTATTAGGAAGTAACTTGTTTTGAAAGCAAACTTAAAATTCTATTTTGAGTTTAATCTCATTTACTATTTATCTTTATTGAGGTTGCTTGACCAAAAATGCACTCTAAATAAGTTTGTTACGTGCACCAAGCGAACTGTGAAGAGAAAGTAGTGATTGAGTTGTTGCAAACGAAACAATGTTCTTGGAGGTAGTTCATACAAAGGCCAAGGAGTTATTTTGAATTGATTAATTGAAAGAGAGGAAATTCTACCTAAAAACTATTCTTGTTTTCACCTCAATATGTTTGGTTAGTATCATAATATGACTTTGCATGAAAGAAACAAAAATGTCTATATAATTATCAAAAGTAATGAAATACTACTTTGACCAAACATAAGCCCAATCCCCAAACCTAGCCCAATTTTAAATCTAAACCCAGCCAGCCCAATCCTAGGCCCACTTGACTGAACCCCAAACTTACCCAACCCAAGAAATGTATTTTTGATTGTATTTTTTTTTTTTTGTATCAAATACTATTAAAAATAAAAATTATTCTAATATGATTAAAATTAAATTTTAAAAAAATCAAATACTATCAAAATTTTTGTGCATCTAGAATATTTCAGTGAATTATACAGGATCTAAACTTAGAATTGTTGAAAGGAAAAAGAATATAGACATCTAAAGTAACTACTAGTAGCTCTACTTAGATAAAAATATTACTAGTTAGAAATTTAGCATATCCTTATATCACATAAAGTTGGAAATGGGTTAAAAGCTCACTTATACTATAACAATTGACATATAAATAATCCCATTATTCAGCATTTTGGCTCACATGTTGTTGTGGAGTTGGGAATACCTATTAATGCAAAACTCTCTTCCGTAATTAAGAGACATTATTTGGGATCTAGTTATAAGAATTACAACAAATGTCTCTTTCATTCAAAGCTAACATTGATTTTAGTTCAAATTCTACAAAAGAAAACAAGAATTATGTGGAATTTAACCTAGCTAGACTAACATGGGTTAGCCTAACCTAGCTCGAAACCCTATTTGGAGAATTTTTTAATGACGGTTTTAAAAACCGTCACTAATAGCTAAAAAATCATTACTAATATATTGACACCATTGTTGGAGAGGAAAATCTACGTTTAGTGACGAAAGTATTAGTAACGAACTGGAAACCTTCACTAATAATGCATTATTAGTGATAGATGCATGTTTCGTCACTAATAGCTTAAGTATTAGTGATGAATTTGATTTTGTGACTAATAGTACATTATTATTTATGATTTTTGGTTCATTACTAATACTTTTGTCACTAAAAAAGAATTTTTTTTAGTGTTTCCTTGCAATAAAATAATGTGACATGGTGAAGTCTAAGATTATATCTCCATACTCATTTTTAAATGCATATCCATGCTCTATATGTATCTTTCATAACCTTTATTACCCTTTTCAAATCAACTCTTATAAATATTTAATTTTTTTTCTCTTTGATATCCCATATGATACTATCCATATCTTTCAAAAATTATTTTTAATATTATCTTCTTCCAATTTGAGTAGCATAAGCACTAATGACATTTATTACCTCTTGCCCTAAGACTATCTTGATTTTTATGATTCTATCCTATTCTCTTTCCACATTTATAACATTATATTTTTAGTATTTATTTATAATAATTCCTACTTCATTCTTATATTTTTCTTTTCTCCTAATTTTCAATTTTTTTAGCTCTCTCACCTCCCCACTTAGTTCTTAAAAAAATATTACATTATTATTATTATTATTATTATTATTATTATTATTATTATTATTATCATGTCCACTATCTCCATACTTTCGGATATAAGTATCCTTATATTCCAAATTGTTAATCTAATTCAAGTCTCCTAAACTAACTTCTTTATCAACCCATGTTCGAAATGATATGGGAATTCTTGCATGTTAAACATCATACTTGAGCGGCAACATGGCATGTCAATTTGCAATGATATAGCCCATCCTCTAGCACACTACGCTCAAGTGGTGTAGGTGTTAGTTGTCACTCATAGAGAGCACTCCAGCAAATAATCGGTAAGGATTAATATCCTAGTGTTTTGACAAGTTTTATGTTGACTCTCAGCTGCATAACGCAACCTTTCTTCTTTAACCGAGCTTAGGACCAACTTTGTCTAACAAGATGAAGACACTGAATTGCTTCAATTGCATTTTGTCATGCCATTCGAGTTGAGTTCGTTCTATGATATTTGGAATTCAACACTTCAAAGGTTTTTTGAAAAATCTCAGGGTAGCCATTATGGGGGTGGTTTGTTGGGAGATTTGGAAGGAAATGAACAAAAGGATGTTTAGGGAACATGCCTCCTCAGCCGCCGAAATCCTCTCTAGATGCTTCTCTTGCCTAATGTAGTGGTCGAGATCTTATTCATTCTTTCAAATTTGAATTGGGAAGAGTTTCATTGCATCCTTACTGATTTAGGAGGATAGTGTGCTAGATTTTGGGTGGGGTTTTTCGGCCTTTGATAGTTTTTTGTGGGATGGTGGCGTAGGGTTTATTATGTCGGTTACTTGCCCATTGTATTTTCGATTTTGGTTTTTGTGGCTTAATAAAATCTTTACCTTCTTTGTTTGTTTTTTTTTTTTTTAAAGATGAAGACACTGAATGCATCACAAGTGAAATTGTATTTAAAAATATATATATTTAAAAAAAAATCAATGACGTTTGTTCTCTTTCCTTAACTTTTTACCATGTTTTGTCGAAGCAAAAATGAATATTTTTATTTACTTTTTTCCTCTTTGCCTTTTTCCTTTCCTTTTATTTTTTCTTACCAAACACAGTGTACTAATTAAGTGTGGACAATCAAAATTGTCAAAAAAAGTTAGGGAACATGCATGAAAGACTAATTTAAAAAGGAAAGAAAAAAGAAGAAAATAAAAGGAACTACAAAAGATGAGGCAAGGAAATAATGATGAGTATATAGGAAGGAAAATATGTGCGAAAGCAGAATAAATGTTTAGGAGGCAAGACAGTGACAATTCATCCGTGACCTAAATGTAGCCACATTTTAGGTTTAGGTAGCTAATTAGTCGTGCAATTAATGGTTGTGGAAAAATGATATGGATAGTTGCTTTCATTACAAGGCATGACTTGGTCAATTATTATAACATTCATTGTTTTAATTTAAACACAAAATTTGCTTAATCCAGATTTAGTGCGAATTATTTTAGCATTCTTTAATTCAAAAGGGGTGAGTTTTTTCTTCATTAAAAAAGTAAAATTTAGATATAAGGAAATGGGTTTTTTTAATTTTTAAAAATTAATTCTTAAGCATTTTGAAAAGCCTTTAAGATTTACAAAATTGCAATTTAAAACAATAAAGTAATTTTTTTCTAGAAAAATTAATTATCTTATTCTTGTGTGACTTTGCTTGTTTGTAAATACTATAAAATTACATATACATAAACTATGTCATGTAGAGTAATATTGTAGTAACCGGGAAAAATAAAATTTTTTAAATAATAATAATAATAATAATAAAATAATAAAATAAAATAAATTAATTAAATTAACAAGTAAAATGAATAGTATGATAAGGAAAATATATATATATATATATATATATAAATAAGTTATTATGATATATATGTAATATATATAAGTTAAAGGTATATATATATGATTGCACAGGCTTCTCCAGAAATCTTGCTTTAATTTTGAACAATTCTCTCTCTCTCTCTCTCTCTTCAATTCCAGGCCAGTTTTACGCCGGATTGACAAACCAAAGCCACCACGACGCTCTTGACGAAGTTCTCTGCAAATCTGCCGGAGCGGATCGTCAGGAAAACGAAATTGGATTTCATCCCAAATTCAGGGTACGACTTTATACTCAATATTTGGATTTTTGACAGTTGAAAAAAGTGATATACGCATTGAAATATTAAAGTTTAATACTGAAAGTTTTCATTTCTAAGGGTGTTGATTGGGAACGTTGGAAATCATCCCTAAGTTGAGGTAAGACTTTTTAAACCGAATTTGACTTAGTGGTAGTTATAGAAAATGTTGTACCTACGAAAATACTGAACTTTAATTCTGCGAATTTTCATTTTCAGGGTGTTGAGTTGAGAACCCTGCAGGTGCAGGGGAAATTTTCTTAAGGACATTTCAGGAATCAGGTAAGGGGATAAACTAAATTAGTTTTGTTTTGAGAAAATGTATGTATATGTATATATTTAGCATCTGATTTGCGAAAAATGTATATATATTTATATATATGTTTATATTTGCAAAATACTGTGAAAATGATCGTATGATTGAATATGTGAAAATCCGTTTGTGTGGCATGAGTATAAAATGTATGAAAAACTTATTTCTGAGAATGTGATTATGGCACGGTTTTTTTTTATGATGGGAAAACCGGCGTACGGGCCGAGATATTTTTATATGTATATGTGATTTGCCAGCGTACGGGCCGTGCTATGTAGATGAGATTTGCTAGCGTACGGGCTGTGCTATGTGATTTGCTAGTGTACGGTCCGAGCTATGTGATTTGCCAGCGTACGGGCTGTGCTATGTGATTTGCTAGTGTACGGTCCGAGCTATGTGATTTGCCAGCGTACGGGCTGTACTATGTGATTTGCTGGCGTACGAGCCGAGCTATGATAAAATGTGTAATTCCGGCGTACGGGCCGATGATTTTCATGAAATATGTATATGTGAAAAATGATATGATTGAATTGATAATTATTGATATGAGATATCCATGTATCACGATTTTAGTATATGTATATGATATTAGAACCTGGTTGGCTTGATTTAGGCTAGCACTTGCATGGTACCGTTGCTATGTGTCCATGGTCTTCGTGATCACGATATCTGTGTTAACGCCGTTGTACGGAGTAGTGTGAGATTAGATGGTCGATGTGGTTATTTTCAAGAAGTGTGCTGTTATCGCCCTTGGTGTACGGACCAGTCTGGGTAGCCCATCGGACCTACAGACTACTGCTTGACTTGGCAGTGGTTGGCCAACCATTGTCAGGTCTTGCCTTCGAGCCACACAACCCAGTCATGTGGGGGTAATACATGACAACAACCAGTTAACCTACTAGGAATGTTTTATGTTATTATTATTATATAAGATGAAATATGATTATGAAAAATGCAGTATGTTCTACTATGTTTTGATAGTATATGTATGTTTTCCCAGATTTGATAAACAGTACTGAACATGTTATGTATGATATATGTTGAACATAGAATACTCATGTTGCCACACACTAGTATTAGTTTATTTCCCTTACTGAGAGGTGTCTCACTCCTAAATCTTATAAACTTTTCAGGAGCCCCTGATAGGAGATCAGGAAAAGCCCCGCTGATTTAGAGTGGTTTGTCTGCCCTTTTTGAAGGGTAAGTTTTTGGTAGGGATAGTATGGTTTTATGGGAGTTGTCCCTAGATTTCATTTTTTGGGATGTATATATGGAAGTACAGTGCTTGTAGTAATTCTGGTACATTGTGATGTATGATATGATGGTATGAATATGATTGTACATTTTCTGTTGTGTAGGCTTTTGCTGTATGTTCTAATGTATCCCTGGTACCCACGGGTCTAGGAGGATTGTGATCTGCTGAGTTGGAATGTGAGATGTGTGGTATTGATTTTATGATAATATTATTATAAAAAAAAATGTGGAAATTAAGCAGGTCGTGACAAATATACTTATTTTTGCCCTTTTAAACGTTGAGGCTGCTTCTATTTTTTTTTTTTTATTGAACACAATAACTAGTTTTATAGTTTGCTACTTCTTTTTTCATGAGGAGTCAAATAATTTTTACATCAATTACTCCATTTAATTAGTTTCATCTCAAAGGGTTTTTTTCCTTTTTTTTTTAAGAAGGTAAAATTTTATTAAAACAAAGAAATCGACCAGAACTTATAACCTCAAACCAAAAGCTTGAGAAATGAAATGGAAAACAACCAACACGAGAGATTTAACAACCAAAACAAAACACACACAAACTTCATTGACACACAAGAAATGACAAGCAAAACCGAAGAACAACCCCAACCAAGAAAGCCAACAACTCCGAACAATGGCTTGAGTAAAAAAAGCATTGCTTCTACTTGTAGGCTCTTAATCGACACTAGTGTTTTACCAACACTAAAATATATGTCCCTTTTAAGATCTCAATAGTTAACATTTAAGAGTCTTACATTGAAAGTTTTAAATTTAAATCTTAAGGAGAATGAGAAGGAGAATGAGAAGTGCAGGCTTAATGTGGACTTTTAGACTGCAATAAATTAATGTTGTATCCACTTAAAAAAAGAATAAAAGAAGGGGAAAAAAAGAAGTCTAGGGAAAATATACTCAATTTAAATTAATTATTTAAGGACCGAAAACTCTATTACATCATATATAGCAATATATATAGGAAAACTCAAACTAAAGAAAATATTGCCAAAGCCCATGAATTAAAACGTTTAAAATACTATAATTAAAATAGCTCTCACATAAACATTGATAAATATGTTAGTAGGCTTAATTCCCTTTAGAATCTTTTCTACAAATTGGGCGTTCAAATATGATCAAATGAATATGAATAAATTACACCACAAACCCTTAAAGTTTGTGATGCAATAACTCTTTACTTCTTAAAGTTTAAATTTTGATAATTCAATCTTTAAAATTTTAGTTTTTGTTTTGATGAGATCCCTAAACATGGACATGAACTACATGGAGCAGTTCAACGAGCAGTTGTCTCTCATTTGTTTTTTTAGTTAATTTTGTGATTGAGAGATAGTCCGTTTGTATTTCAAGTTTCTGACTTGAGTTTGTTTCTTCACCGTTTGATTAATATACAACTTTTACCTTCTTTCAAAAAATAAAAATATATTATCTTGTCTCATGACATGCTTGTGAAATGAATGAATGAAACATGTTAAATTATGAATGAAAGACTCTTTCTTAGCATTAATTATTGAATATTATAAGGGTGTATATATATACATGAGAGAATGGACAAAATGGAAAGAGAAAAAATTGGAAGTATATTTTGCTAAGATAGAAAGTGTATATTTCTCTAATACTCCCCTTAAAGTTGGAGCATGGAGATTTGTAATGCCCAACTTACATGATAAGTTTTGGAAATGTTCATGATCTAAAGTTTTGGTGAAAATATCGACGGATAGGGATATGCTTAGTAAAGAAGAAACCAAACCGTAACTTTTCACGAAAAATATGACAATCTATTTCTATATGTTTGATACGTTCAAGGAAAACAGAATTCAGAATAATGTGAAGAACCGTTTGATTGTCATAATATAAGAGCATAGACTGGAAATGCGGTACTCCAAGATCATTATTTTGTTATTGCTTACAAATTAGTCTCATTATATATATTTATTTTTCTTTTACTCTTGAAGGAGTTGGCTCTAAGGTAATGATAGGCCTATCTTTTTCATGTCTGTCCTATTGTGTCTCTCAAGTTAATTTCTAGCCTAGAAAGTAAGGTGGACAAAAATATTGCCAAGTTTTGGGTCGCTTTATTCTTCCACTTAATCTTTTTTTCTTGTTCAAAAATATTGTCCTAATTTGAGTAACCATCATTAATATCCTTCTTTTCACTTGTCTTTCTTGACCAAAAGTAAATGTTAACCAGCTTCGTCTTCCTTCATTATTTCCTCCCCCTCGTACCTACTCTCTCCCGCCGGTGCCATATCGTAAGTACTAATACAGAAGACTTTCCTTTGTAGTACAAATTAAATGAAAATAGTTATAAAAAAAAAAAAAATCAAACATATAATACTCAAAATGATACACACGTTCACATGTGCAGGTGTGTGCGTTTTTGTGTTTTCGGACATTTGAATGACTAAAAATTAAGACATTTATATTGAAAATTTATATCTATATATATATATATATATATGGAGAGAGAGAGAGAGAGAGGAACCAGAGGATGTGGGCGTGGGAGGGATCACCATCGAGGTATTTAATGCATACGTGCGGGTGTCTGGAGATGTCGACAGGGAGCATGCATGCATGGTGAGCTGAGCTAGGGTTTGGTACCATGATTACATACAGTGAGTCCACACGTGTGGGGTTTGAGATGGTGATGGTGATGACTGATGAGCTGTGTGGGGTCCAGCCCACACGACGCTTTGTCACTTGCCAGCTACGTGGAGTATTGTCACTTGCGGAAGATTGTTTGGCATGGCCGAAGTCCTGTTTGGAGTAGAGGCCATGCATGTCCTTATCACCCTTTCATTCTTGCCTTTAATTTTGGACCAAAACAAACAAGCAAACAAATAAATAAATAAATAAATATTTATTTATTTATATATTGCAAGTGTTGTTGTTGGGCATGCCATGGGTGCCATTGGGCATCGTGGGGGCGATGATGGGTGCAGCGATGGCTCATGGGGGTGCACCCATTGGTTTGTCCCTCTGAACCTTCTTGGAAGCCGAGGGTGGTCTTGTGTTCTTTAGGGAGTTTGGGATAAGAACGAACTCACCCAACGCCATCATCCATCATCATGAATAATACTTTTGATTTGGATGTTGTCTCCCCACCACATATATATATATATATACGCCGATGTTTTCAAAGTTTAGTATATTTCATAATAAAAAAATTTAAAAATATATTTAATTATTTGGCTAGCTATCTATATGTTTATATTAATAAAATTACTATATTAATGCGTCAATGAATAAATGGTAATATTTTCATCGTTAGTTGAGTACCACATAAATGGGTTGAGGGATTTACCCTGCAGGTTGAAGTTTCAAATTATAAATAAAATAAAATAAAAATAAAAATAAAAATAAATTTTTTTTGTCAATTATTGTGTGAAGAAAAATTGGTCATCAATTTGGACCAAAACCCTCTAGTTTTCAAATTTACTTCTATTAAAACTGATTGGAGTTTGAGTTATTAGAAATGATAATTCAAGTGAACTTGGGACCTATAAGCACTCTAGCAAACTTAATTTTTAACATAAATTAATTGCAATATATATATATATATATGTTATACAATATAAATATATTCATAAATAGAATGTAAATATAAGAACTATTTATTTGTTTTAATATATGCTAATTATATATAAAAAATCCTTCACAATTCAACAAAGTTAAGTGTTGGTTTTGAGTATGTATAAAATACCTTCGAGTACGTTAATTTAAATTATTCAAGAACGTAAGTGAGGAAAATTCATCAAATTTAAGCTCTTAATTTTAGGCTGACTCGAGTTGATATATTCTTTTGATTTAATAAACTCAATCCAATTTAATTACATTTTTATATATGAACTCAATTAGAAAATCTTTAAGGAGTTTTTTAGTTCCTAGAACCGTTGAATTTTATTAGTTACCCTTCTTGGACTTTATTGGAGGTGGGACATTGTCTTTTGCTCTTCCATTTTAAATAAATACGTGTTTTCCTGTCTTTCACTTTATAGAGTCTAATTCATCTTTACTTTCTTGCTCTTGAGTTTTTTGTTTTTTCTCCCAATCAAATTTCAAACTTTTTATATTATTAAATTTTTGGCCAAAACATGTTCAACAATGGTAAAGCGAGGTCATTATAAATCTTTATAAAGTTTAGAAGCCTAAATCTCAACTATAACTATCACCTCATAAGAAATATTTGGCTAACTAAAGCTACATAGATTGCGTTGCTAGTTGAGAAAGCACCGGTTACACATAGTTTCTCCAGCTCCATGATTAAAGAAGAGCAATTAATTACTTCCTTTGAAAATTGAGAGGAACCTTGAAAGAACTAGAATTAATGAGCCTAGTTAAACTAAAGATTCACTTCTTTCCACAAGAGCACAAGCAAAAGCAAGATAATAATAATAATATCATCATATCAAATATGCAATAATACAATCCATCCAAATTATGCATATTTTGTCGTTAAGACCAAGACAGATTCCCATTACTCTCTCCAAAATGTTGCACCATGGTTGACCCCTTGAGCAAGTGGGATTATGAAAGCATGGACATGAGTGGCAAAATGGTTCATGTCCCTTATGGGGTTTGAACTGAATAACGAGTTGTATTATGAAACATGACAACAAAACCATCATTCTCAAGATGATGAAGATGTTTATTGTGTGCAAAGATAGCCTCTAGATGAAGAAGCTATATGCCTAAGTCTTTGAATTGCACAATCAAAATGCATAGAAAAGAGGTGAATGATGAAATGAGCATTAAAATTATGGAACCAACTAAATTGTTAACAAAAAAAAAACAATTGCCTTTCATCCAAAGCATCCCGGATAAACCTTGCTAAAGATATTCAACAAACCATAGATCAATAGCTAAACATTAAGATCCTCATGATCACATAGAGAATTTTTAGACAATCAAAAGGCTCCGATCCATCTGGTGTTGATATTTTGCAATGACATTAAAGGAAATTACTCTTATTTAATGCTTGAATCTTCCACCATTTTTAATGGTCTTAACTAAGAATTGTTCAAGGGTCTTGAACAATGTAAGTGAGTCAAGCTTACTCACAAACTACTCGAACTCAACTTGTCCCCTAAGTTGACTCGATTCAATTCTACTTGAGTTCGAGTCAAGTTCAGCTACTTGAGTATTTTAACGAATAGAGTTCAAGTTCAATAATAGTACTCGATTTGAGTTTCGAGTCTAATTAATTTTTTTTTAATTTTATTATTTTTATATTATATATATCATATAAATATATTTTATAAATATATTTAATATCATATATACATTATGTATACATTTATATTTTTACTTAATATTAATTTATAATTGAATCAAGCTTAATCGAGTAGAGCACAAGTTTTATAAACTTATAGTCAAGTCGAGTTCAAGTTTAACAATTATGAAATCGTTCAAACTCGATTTGAGTTTCGAGTTCAATATTTTAAAAATGAGTTGAGTTTGAGTATTTTACTGTGTCAACCCTACTCAACTTGAATACACCCCATTCAAGGCACATTTTATCAATAATTAAAAGTAGTACAAATTTAAGAATGTTTATGGTGGACCGGATACTTGTAAGGTAGGGTCTCTAAGAGTTTTTTCGAGACTATACTTAGAGATTCAATATAGAAGGCCTACAAATTCTTCAAATCCTTCGGTTGAGATACATTATCAAGTTTGTTCCCTTCATGATTAGGAGATGCAAATTTTAATTTTTATCTTGTGAATTCTTTACCCAAAGATTTTGCAAACCTACTTGTTCGAGCTTCCAAATATGTTTGATCTATTGAAACTTCCTTCAAAACGCAGCGAGTTGAAATTTTGATGCAAATCTAGAACGGTGATTGAAATGGAAAGTATAGTGATAATTGATCGACAAATTGATACCAAGAACATGTACATATATATATATATATATATGTGTGTGTGTGTGTGTGTGTGTGTGTGTGTGTGTGTGTGTGTGTGTGCGCGCGTGTGCGTGTGTGTGCATGTGTGTTTTGGAGTCCTAAAAATGAAATCGAGTACATGATAAGGGGTGATTCCTTAGGAGGTATGTGTTTGTCTATAGATAGTTGGATGACAACGCTAGAGACAAAATAAAGTGAGTGGATAATCCACATACATCTTTGGAGGCTTGAAGGGAATGGAAATCTTAGAAATATGTAAAAAAGAAAACTTGGGAAAAAGAGACCCCATGACATCTTGTCATGCAATTTAAGAAATGTTGCATCCTCACAACAATGCACTTGTCATCTTGATACTAATAATGTACCACTATATATAAAAATGATATTAGTTGACAAGAGCGGTTTCAATAGAAAAATCTTGGTGAAGATTAACTAAAGCATGTCAAGACTCTACTCATGGGATCAAAAGGGGAGTTATCTTCATCTTTAGGGATATATTACACTTCTAGTCAGGATGGAAATAGAGCCCAAAAAAACCACACAATTGGTAGATATTCTCATTAAAAATGGAAGTTTAGCCTACAACACATTTAGAAAAAATAAATTAAGCTTGAATTAAATAAGGTCTATCACCTTGACTAATCACTTAATAATAAAAACACCTATGATAAATTGTGTAAAGGAAGTGAAAAATGTGATAATGTGATGTAATGATGCTAAAAGGAAAAATTAAGGAAATAACTAACTAACTAACTAACTAACTAACTAACTATCTAACTATATAAATATATAGATGTTTAAGAATAGGTCTCTAGAAAAAGAGCTATCCTAATAGGGCAATTAATTCCCCTTAAGAAAATTCCTAGCTTTCCAGAAAGGGCAGCTTAGATTGGCTCAAAGCTTTAAGATCCTTGAGAACATAGATGATTTAGTTTTTAAAGAAAATTTGCAGATGTTTCTTGGAAAATAGTTGATATTGCATGTATAAAACCAAATTTGATCTAAATACTTAGCACAAACTGCCCATACTGGCCTACCAAAAAAAAAAAAAAAAGAAATAGACCACAAATAAAATCTAGATAATCAAAAAGGGTGTCAATAAAGTGATTGATGCTAGAGTCATTAAGGAGGTTGTTACCTTGAATAGGAAGCCTATATATTCTTTATTATGAAAGTTAATGGTAAATCAAGGAATTGCATGAATTTTGTCAATACTAACAAATCTTGTCTAAATGATATATAGCTTCCATCTACAAAGAATGGATCAACTTAAAGATACCATACCAAGCCATGAGTTATAATTAGCATTCAAGAATGCCTATGTGAGATATAACTAGATAAAGAATCACCCCTCAAATAAAGAGCAAGTCTCTTCCACTACAAATAGTGATACATACTTTTATAATGTAATATCCTTTTCCAAAGAAACTTACTAGAGATTAATAAAAATATATATATATTCAAATTATTGAAAAGTTAGAATATGAAAATGTACACTACAACTAGAATGAAGCGCATTATAATGTCTCTGAAAGTGTCAAATGAACTTGAACTCGAGTACATGCACACTTAGATGAGCCTCATCTAGCAAATTTTTGAGTTTTCTATCTAATAATTGGAAGAGGGATAAAGGAAAATCCAACTAAATCCAAGCACTATTTAAAATAAAACCACATATATATTGGAGAAGTTTAGAGATTAATAGGAAGAGTTATAATATTAAATTGATTCGTTTCAAGGCCAACTAAAAGATGCTACCATGTTTAACTAGCCATCTTATGGCACATAACCAACTTTTAGCCTAATTATGCAATAATAGACTTCTTACTGTTTATGCCTCTTTTTTTTTTTTTTTTTTTTTGAAAGAGCAAGAAGCCACGCACATAGCGGCTCTGTCTCAAGTTTATTAATAACTCTCACTTATGGCGAAGAATACCGTGGAAAAAAAAGGACACTTGGGGCTTACATAATAACCAATAAAACACCTCATGCATCAAACTAAACAAAAAAAGAAAATAAACTTATACCAAAACCAAAAGGAAACCAACTAAACATACCTTATATAAGTCGTACCCATCTTATCCAATCTATACAAACTTTTGATAACTCTACGAAATTAACTACTATTTGTAAACAAACTATTCCTCCCTATGGCACCTTGTCGATCCAAAGCATCTGCCACTTTATTCCCTTCTCCATACAAATGATTTATAGAAAAATTTACTCCCTCCAATTCACCAATAAGCTGCTCCCAAAAATCCCACAAATATCATAAAGAGCATTTATTGGATCTTATCCAATTTACTGTAATATTCGAATCACATTCAATGTCAATATTGGTATGACCCAATTGTTTGCGAAACTTTATTCCTTCCATCACTGCTCTCAATTCAGTTTCATTATTAGAACAAGAACCAAAATATTTTGAAAAACTAAAAATAAAAGAACTTGTATAATCTCTAAGGATGCCACCACCACCCGCCGGCCCTGGGTTCCCCTAGCTGCTCCCATCCAAATTTAGTTTCAACCTCTCTTGCCTCGGTTTTTGTCATCTAACACCTTGCATAGCTTTATTCTTTTTATTCACAATCTACACTTCCAGATTCTACAATATCCGAACATCAGCATCATTTAGATGAGCCATAACTGTCATGTTCTTACTCAAAACCTCCACCCAATTCGTAATGGATAGCTACACATCTGTACTACTCTCCAATTTTCCCTCCACTATAGCCACATATCTCCTTCTCCAAAACCTCCAAACTACTAAACAAGGAATCAAACCCATCAATGTTACCAATTGAGAGTATCAGGAAACCTTATTAAACCACATTTAGACTCTTCCTTTCCAACTTTAGTGCCTAAGGAAAGGTACACGTACCTCCACCGAAACCTTCCTCCATACATCAGCAGTAAGATCTCCCTTATTCAAAACATGCTCTACATCTTCTGATTGACTCATCTCACAACAATCACATGCCAAAGCAAGTGATAAACCCACCCTTCTTACCTTTTCATCAACGCTTAAGCACTCAAAAGTAGCATTCCACACACAGATAGCAATTTTCTTCGGTAACCATTTGTTCCAAACCCACTTTGATCAATCAAACTTTGGAGCTCTAACTCTGATGAAATCCCATGTCGACTTTGTATTAAAGCAACCATTCTTTTTTGAAAGCCATAGCAGGATGTCCGAAGAGTTTCTAAGTTTTCCAACTCTTTCCATCACTTCTTCCGCTTTTTTAAAACTCAGAATCCTTTGCAAATTTTCCAAATCCCACACATTATTAATAACAAAATATTTTAATCTGATATGTGAATGTGCACCATTTGGAAATCTTGAAAACAAATATCCCGAATTTAGAAACTTATCATACCATAATTTTACATCTCTTTCTCTAACCTTCTACTTAGATTTACTTAACAGTTTAGACATACATTGCAGAATTTTCCTCCAAAAAGAAGAATCTAATCCATGTGGCCTGCAAAGAGTAATATGTCATCCTTTAACATATTTACCTTTAAAAAATCTAGCCCATAAAGAATTTTGTATTAATAACTGCCAACCAAACTTCATAAATAACGACCGTTGCACTTTTGAAATGTCCCTTAGTCCTATGGCCCCCTCCTTCATAGGAACACACAATTTCTTCCAAACCCTCCATTTCATTTTTTTCCCCATCCTTAAATCCCCAGAAAAAAAGAAGCAAACATACCTTGTATCTTTTTATCACCAGCTTTGGGGCATTTAGAATAGCTAACAAATGCAGTGACATGCTCGAAAGCACATGTCTCATCAAAACTAGACGAATCCTTGAGACAACAGTATACTTTTCCAGCCCTCAATTTTCTTACTGATTTTTTTTATTTAAAGGGTCAAAATGACAGCCCTTTAATTTACCATCCATGATCAGCACTCCCAAATACGTAAAATAAAATTTACCTTCAATAAAACCAGTCTCTTGTAGAATTTCCCCCTTCCTCTAAGCAACCAACTTCTTTAAAAAAAAAATAGCTGATTTATCTTTATTCACCCTTTGACCAGTCCAACTTTCATACTCCTTGACCACCTCCATTAACGGTATAACAAAATTTCTGCGTACATTAAATGCGATATAATAGGAGCACCACTTGGATGCGCAAATGGTAAAATCCGCTTCTCAGTCATCTTTTTTTTTTTAATTAATCTAGAAAGAACTTCTTCTATGATGATGAAAATATATGGGGACAACGGATCCCCCTCCCTCAAACCCCTTTTTGACTTAAAGAACCCCCATAAGTCTCATGCATCATAACAGAAAATCATGGAGTAGAAATACAGTTCTGAATCAACTTACAAAAACAATCTGGAAAACCAAGAGCTTGGAAAACCTGATCTACCACCTGCCACTCCACTCGATCATACGCTTTGCTCATGTCAAGTTTTAGCATCATATGACCTCCTCTCACCCGCCTATGTAATAATTTTGTCATCTCTTGAGCATACATTATATTTTCAAAAATACTTCTCCCTTTCAAAAAAGCACCTTGCTCAAGTGATATTAAATCATCCATCACCAACGATAACTTGCCAACAAGGATTTTGGAGAAAGTTTTGTAGATTATGTTACAAAGGCTAATAGGGTGAAATTTATCAAAAGACTGTCGTGACGTCCCGGGAACGCGTGTGCCCCGGGCGGCGAAATTAAAAATTATTTTTAATTTTCAAGGAAAATATGGACTGTCGGAGTCGCCACTAACCTTTAGTGCGGTTAGAACACATGATTACTACCCCGTTAGGGGTAGAATCGGTCTACATTACTAGAGTTAGGGAAGGGAGTTCGGTTACGCGAGAGGAAGGTACGAGCACCCCCTACGCGCCCGTTCTTACGAACGGTACCTAATTAATTTGAAATTATCCCTAAGTTAATCTAATAAGTCTCTAAATTAATCCTTTTTGTGAATTTATAAATACTTATGAAAAATAAATAAATAAATAAATATATACATATATTCCCTTATAGCTTAGGGTACGTGAGGCCCAAAGGCTCATACCCCCGCAATAAAATCATAGGGATAATAATTAAGAAAATACACTCTCAAAATTTTGAAATTATATATAAAATTTTTATAGGAAAATACTAACATGGGAGGTTTTTAATATATGGTAATAGAATAATAAGCCTCACATACCTATTAACATATTATGAATGTCAAAATAAGTAACTAAATACTATATATATTAATATATTAAGGATACTTAATACTAAATATAGTCAGATTCTAATAATGATTAATACTAAACATATTTATATACTAAAAATAGCTGATACTAAAAATACTAGAATACTAATAATTAATACTAACTATATTAATATACTAAAAAAAAAAAATAATTGATGCTAAACATGTGATTAAAATGCTAATTTACTAAACATATAATATCCATTAAACCCTAAATCACTAAATATATAATATTAAAAAAAATACAAAAATGCTAAATATGTAATATTTACCAATGTGCTAATATGTGCTATACATATAACTAAAATTATTAATTCACATATAATATCAATAAAACACCAAGCTTAAGATCCTAATTTACTAAATATGTAATATTACCTTACTACTAAACATGTAAAAATCCTACCTTGATAATACATTATTTAACATTTACAATGGATACAACAAAAGTTTAAAAATAAATATTAAGACATATTTTAACCATAACAATTTTGCAATGACAACAATAATTATTAAATAATACACATAGCCAAAATACAAACGTGGATATCAATTTAACAAATATTAAAAATCCTATAACAGTAAAAGTTTAACAAGAAAATTCTACAAATATAATCATAAATACTACAAAAGATACAAACATGAATATCAATTATTAAATATCGATGTTAAATAAATAAGTACAACAACAAGTATGGACATGTAATAGGGTATTAAAAAATAATAATAATCCAACAATAATAATATTATTTAATATGTACAATAAATTTAGACATAAATAAAAACCCCTAAATATACTACATGCAAAAGCACATAGACAATAAATACACAATAAACCTACAAAAATTAATACCATAAGACAATAACCCACATATACCGGGTGATAAAATATATACCTAATAAATAAAGAAAACACATAGGCTATTACATATCAGTATAAAATAATGAAAATATTAAATCAAGCCACTGCATATATATAAAATAACAACCCAAAACCATGGAACAATAGAATAATGATAAATCATATAAATCTATATATATATATATATATATATATATATATATATAATAACAATTAACATACCTCCCAATAATCACAAAAAAAAAAAAAACTAACTTTATGTACTGAAATCCACATGATACCAGTATACCTATGCATATATATTTATATATTTGTGTGTGTGTATGTATATAGACAGTGTGCAGCAAAAAAAAAAAAAAAAAAAAAAAACAGAGGGAGGCAGGGGACTCACAGAGGGGGGTACATTCGGGACTGAGAGGATGATGGCCGGAAATCTGGAGGTGCCAGGCGGTGACGGCGACAAGGAGGACTGGCCGGTGGCCGAAGTGTTGCACCGGTGTGGGCTGGAGGGGCTGTTCGTGGTCGCCGGAGTTGCAGCAGTGGCTAGCGGCCGGAGAAGATGGAGCTGCTGCGGGTGCTCTGTGTGACTGGTGCGGGAGAATGGTAGGGATGGTTGCCGCAGGGGGGAGTCTCGGCAGTGCTGGCCGCTGCTGCTGGTGTGGGGCGTCTCGGGTTCCTGTGGCTGTGCAGAGAAGCACAGGAGGGGCTGGAGAAGAGATGGTTGCAGCGGCTGTATGCGAGGGAGGTTGAGATTGAGGGACGGAGAGGAGAATGGAGATGGGTAGAGGATGAAGAAGAAGATGGGCTCCCCCGTGCTGCTGTGCGCAGTGCCCCCCCCGAGTTCTATGTGCAGTGCAGGTTTTTTTTTTTTGAATGGCTGTCTTCGGTTGTGCGTTGTGCAGCCCCCGACCCTGCCTAGAAGAGAAGAAAAGGGTCCTTTTATAAAAAAAATTAGAAACCCTAACTCTCTCTTTTCCTTTTTGGTTTATGGTATTTTAATTATATTTTTTTCTTTTGGAAATAATATATATGAGTATAATTGCTAATATGGTAATAAGGATATAATAAAAATGATAATAAGGTAATAATAATAAAGTGAATATAGAAATAAAAATAATAAATAATAGCAAGAGTAATAAAAATTAATGATAATAGCCAAATAAAAATACTAATAATAATAATAATAATATAGTGGTAAGAATAACAAATAAAAACAAAAATAATAATAAAAATAATAGTGATAATAATAAGCCACTTATAACACTATAGGAAAATAAGAATAATATAATAATAGTAATAATAATAAATTACTCATGTCAATATAGGAAAATAAATAATAATAATATAATAATAGTAATAATAATAAATTACTTATATCAATATAGGAAAATAATAATAATAAAATAATAGTAAAAAATAAAAATAAAAATAATAATAATAATAGTGTAAATAACAACAATAGAAATCATAATAATAATAATAAATAATAATAATAATAATAATAATAATAAATTACTTATATCAATATGGAAAAATGATTAATAATGATTATAATAGTGAAAATAAAAATAATAAAAAATATTGGGCCTGGGTAAAAATGGGGTGTCTACAGCTGCCCCTCTTTGTAGGCTTTGTCGCTTCAAAGTAAAAGTAGGAACTCTCCTACGTTATTTGTAGCAACAAACCTGCAAAGATAAAAGACGCTAATTTTGGACCAGGCCAATGCATCAAAAGAGATCAAAGTATGACTTCCCAAAAATGTCCAGCGAAGGATCAACATGAGTGAGACCGCAAAAGGGTTAATAGGAGTGGATCGCGAAGGGTCAATAAAAGAGGACCACAAAGGGTCAATAAAAGTGGACCATGATGGGTCAATAAAAGTGGGACCGCGAATGGTCAATAAGAGTGGGACCGCAAAGGGTTAATAAGGTGAGACCGCGATTGGTCAATAAGAATGGGACTGCGATGGGTCAATAAGGTGGGACCGCGATGGGTCAATAAGATGGGACCGCGATGGGTCAATAAGGTGGGACCGCGATAGGTCAATAAGGTGGGACCGCGAAGGGTCAATAAGAGTGGACCGCAATAGGTCAATAAGAGTGGACCACGATGGGTCAATAAGAGTGGACCGCAAAGAGTCAATAAGAATGGGACCGCGATGGGTCAATAAGAATGGACCGCAATGGGTCAATAAGAGTGGGACCGTGAAGGGCCAATAAGAGTGGACCGCGATGGGTCAACAAGAATGGACCGCGATGGGTTAATAAAAGTGGACTGTAATGGGTCAATAAGAGTGAGACCGTGATGGGTTAATAAGAATGGACCGTGATGGGTCAATAAGAGTGGGACCGTGAAAGGTCAATACGAATGGGACCGCGATGGATCAATAAGGTGGGACCGCAAAGGGTCAATAAGAGTGGAACGCGATGGGTCAATAAGAGTGAACCGCAATGGGTCAATAAGAGTGGACCGCGATGGGTCAATAAAAGTGGACCGCAATGGGTCAATAAGAGTGGACCGCGATGAGTCAATAAAAGTGGACTGCAATGGGTCAATAAGAGTGGGACCGCGATGGGTCAATAAGAATGGACCGCAATGGGTCAATAAGAGTGGATAAGATGATCAAAACAATTTGGATGAAACTACTCGCATGAACGAGATAATCAAGAAAGCTTTGAGGTGATCCAACACCTCGGTGTGATCATGAACAACACCATTTTTGGATATGAGGACCGATGCCTTAATTTCAATGTAGATTGGCTCAATTAGGACCAAGGAAATGGTTACCCCTGTATGGGTGAGGATGAATCGAGTACGAAGTCTTGAGATTTTCTGGAAAGTGTCCTCAAAGCATGAGGTTCTACGTCCCGAAAATTTGGCTCCACTGAGGGATGATTAATCGAGTGCAAGATCCCGAGACTCTTTGAAGAATAAGCTCATATGGGTTTTAAGTCCTGAAAAATTCTTCACTAAGGATGATCAATTAGGTGCCAAGTCCTGAGATCTTTTGGACGATCAGTATTTTGGAAAATGGTTACTCTAGTGAGGGTGATCAATCGGGTGCGAGACCATAAGATTCTTCTGGAAATGTCCTCAAGTGTAGGGTTCAAATATTCTACCGGGGAGTATTGATCGGGAACAAAAAAGCCGAGCTTTCTTTGGCTATCCATAGATCACCCTCTTTGAGACTCAACAACCAGATGCATCAATTGCTTCCTGGGGTCAACGCCACAGTTCAAGTATGTCAATCTGTGCATAGGGGGGGCCATCTGCCCCAGTTTCAAAATATGTCTAGATAAGAATGGCCCAGTCAATGATGCAAAAGAATTATTCAGAAGTTTATTCAACCAAGTGCAATTATAAGTGAATGGTGCTCTATTGCTATATGTATGCATGTTGCTACCTAAGATGCAAAAATGCGTGATATGTTGTTATTGTTGCATAATGATGCATGAATGCAAAGATGTATGCAATGTTGCATGAGATTCCCGTCGTATTTCCTTTATTATGCAATGCATGGATGTATGGTAATACATGAATCTTTCCTCCTTCCAACATGCTTGTAATCACAACCCAATCTCTGATCTCGAGTGTGCCTTCAAATTCCAAGTTGCCGCTGATTCTGGCCATGTTTCAATTCCAAAAGGCGCTCAAAATCTGCCTCAGTGTTTCCATGCCACTGGTCATGACCCTGCTTTGACTTTGATTTTGTCTTGAAAGCTCTTGAATTTGCTCCAATGAACTCAAAATTTGCCTAGTTTCGATCCTCATCCACTGATCTTGACTATGTTTTCATCGTGCACTCTGATATGACGGCATCAAAATTAGTCCAAACAAAACTCAACCCAAAATCTGCCCCAGTTACCATCGTTTGTTACTGATATTGGCTTCAAATTTGACTTTGACACGAAGGCACCCCAAATCAGCGTCACTAGAACTCAACACGGAGTTTGCAATCAAATTAAGTGCATCTGTAACTATTCTGACCATTTACCTGTCTTTCACAAGGATCGCTATTTTGGCGAATGTGTTCAGTAATTAGCCCTTTGGACCATCCGTCCTCTCTTTTGGGCTTTTAAGAATGGAAAATTTTTTTTTTTTTTTTTTTGATGGAGGAATGAATGAATGAATGATCATATGCATCAACTTGCTAATCAAAAGTCATATGCCCAAACTAGATGTTTTACTAAGTTCACCTGCTATTTCATGGAAAATTCATTACCAGTATTATGTCGAGAGCCCTAAGATGATGGTGCTATAAAATTTTCGAATTGAATAACTAATTTTCTTTCTTCTTTCACCATTTTGTTGCCATTCCCCAGTTTTCATTGGGGGACTATTCTTCTACCGTGTCTGCCATGAAACCATCTTGAGAACGTCTGTTAATGGTTGCCCCTAGTTTCATCAGCCACGTCCGACCAATGTTTATCTCAAGAGGTCTTGTATAAGACTCAGGACGAAACCGTAGGCTGAAGGTACGGTTTTTTCAGAATAAAAATGGGAAACTAAGGCTCAAAAATCCCATCCATAATATTTTTATGCTCCAAGTTTGAATTGAGGCATTGCAGATTTGACCGAACTTTGTCATTGGACAAGTTGCCTACGTACCCTTATCGTATCAAGGTCAAGTAACGTATTCGACACATATTGCGTTTGACAATCATTTGATACAACAATTATACCAATCTGGTCAGTTACTTTCATTTGGACGTCATGCAGCTAGGGTTTTAGTAAAGACAAAAAGTTAATAAGGCGCAAAATCGTCGAGTTATCAAGGGTTATTTGTCAAAGATCACATTGTTGTTAGTAATTCCTTTATTTTTCTTTCTTCTTCCTTTCTTCTCCTCCTTCTCTTTTAAATCGGCAACTTTTTCTTTTCCTTATTATGACGAAATCTTTAACTTCAATTCATTTTCATTTGATTCCATTTGGGACTAACTGAATTTTTTTACACGTAAACAACGAAACTTGCCCATTTTGGGTGTGATCCTTTTACTGGTTTAAAATCCAATAAATAATTTTGTCTTTTTTTTCAGGCTCAAAAAAAAAAGGCTTGCAAAGAGATTTCTTCTTGTCTTCTTTGAAATTCTTTTTGGTAGCAACACAGAACAAGGAGGGCCGCCATCAATTTTTTCCCGATAGCCCATTTTTTTCTCATATGTATGACCTTGTCAACAGGCTAGGAGACCCAACCCAGGTTCACTTTTGGTGAACTGTCTGTTTAAAAGAAAAGACTTTTACCATCAGGCTATCAACTTGGTTAACAATTGGTAAATCAATATTTGGTCTTTTTAAGGGATAACTGAACTGTCGGAACCCCCAGTGCCATCTATCAAATCGAATCAAAACTGATTAGCGGACTGACATGAGATTCCTGAACCAACTATAGTTTTTACTGAGGCTTTTCAGAACTTCGAACTTCTTCGCAGTATTTTGAACGCATCAGTGACGCCATTGTTTTAATCTTCCCTTTATGTTCCGTCTTGTAGCTTTGAATTTTTCATAACTACACTGCTTTTGGTTCATGAATGCTGGTATTCTTATTTTCCTTTCTTAGAAAGAAAACACGAGTACACCAAAATTTTTGGACATTGAACTACTCTAGAGGCAAGTGATATACGACAAATGCATAATTTTCATTTCCTGTTGATACAATAAGAAAGTTTTTCGAGACAAAAAAAACCTTTAATAAATGCAATAAAAGAAAGAAGAAACAAAGAAAATCAAGCATCCCTAAGGGGCGCGAACAATCAAAGCTTCTCCACTTGTATTCTCCTGTTCCCATGGTCAAAGTAAACCCATTTATTCAGACGATATGGCGATATCTCTGGTATCAAAACTTGTTGTACGTTTTTCTGCCTGTCTGAACTCTTTCAAAAATAATTTTGTTTATATGTTGTGGCAACAACAGCGTCCATGAGACACAAAGCACATTGCTCCTCCCAATCATTGCCCTAGAGTACCCAATCCTTAAAAGGTTTGTACTTTATGGCTTGAATGGCCAACATTTTCTCGATTAAAATGAACCTATTTCCCCGAATGATTACTCCATCGCGCATTTGGGAGGTTCGTAAACCACGTACCAACCTAGGAAAGGGGATTGTAGCCACATCTTCGTGTAATTGGTGCAACCATTTGATTTCCATCACCCAATTGCGGGAACATTCTGCTGCAATAAGTTATACGGAATAGTTGAAATACTCTTTACTGTCTTTTCTCTTTCTTTCATTTACAGGGCTGCCCAGCAAGCTCCCCGTTTTCCTTTCCCCTAAAACCTAATTTCCAATCTTTCTCTCCTGCCTTGAAAATAAGGAAAGCTTAAGAATTCCCCCTAGTAGAACTACTTTTGTTTGCGCAACGTATTGAAATGCACTATCTGATGGACTGTTGCTTGTAAGCAAACATTTTATTTGTCCACTGGTTTTTAATTAACTCTTGGTAATGATGCCCTGCCCGCTGAATAAGCTGTCTTCCCTCATCTTTCTTTCTTTCTTCTTTCTTCTTTTCCTCTTACCACTCGAAGTCAGTTTCTCTGCATCACCACTTTTTGGTTCTTCTTACCGACCTTTTATTGGCCGTTTTCAATTCTCTCTCCAGTAGAAACAATATCCTTAAAGAAAGAAAGTCATGTGGGGTTGCCCCTAGAGATGCCGAATAGGATCGTTTCGATCAATGTTTCACGAATAGGTAGATAGCCCCGTCCCTATCTTCCATAATGGCTCACTTGATGTACATGTCCCGTCCATCTCTATAGCATATTCTCTGAATGTTTTTCGTTAGGGGGTTTCATTTTCATTCATTTGCATGCTTTGGGGGTTAAGGGTCATGCGATTCAGGGTGCCATTTCTATCCGTGCGGTACTGACTATGAGGAATTGCTATATCTTTCCCAAGAACGTATTTTGCGTCCGAGAAAAATAAACTGATTTGTGTTTGGTCGACGAAGTGCACCAAGTGTGCATTTCGGTCCCGTCTTGAACATATCAACCCCTATTCTAGTGCACTAACAAACATATATGCAAATTTGTGGGTCCCTAAGAATCATTTTGGGGTTCAAATTTGAAGATACCGAAATGGAAGGGAAAACAGGCCGGTGTCGGTCGCCCTCATGCTAATTTCATTGTGCATTATGAGTTTGTTTGAACTTACAATTAAACCATACATGTGGAATGTGTGGTGTTTTTATATAAACAGAATAAACCTAATTACATTACGGAAAAATGTCACTAACAAATTTACAATCAAGAGTATGGATTTGTTTTTCAAGCTTTACTTCACGTGCCATTAATGACTGTTAATATGGACCTCACATGAACTAGATTTTCATCAATACAATCGTATTTTTCATTTACAAAACAGGCGTGACCTATAACGGTCAACATTCCCCCTTTTTTATGGGGCAATACGATTGGCAAAAATATAGGGTTAAGCCTAAGAAGGCTCCCCCTCACAATATGCATCCAATGTATGTTCAAACATAAGTTCTTTTATCCATTGTTTTTCCTTCCATCTCCCCCTTTTGGCAACAGTAAAAATGGTCATTTAAATTAAAATCCTAGGCAATGGGTGTTTAGTATATTTATACAATAATAATTTTGGAAAGAATTTTTTGAAAATTTCGACAAAGTGCCATTTGTAAATCTAACTTTCCAAAAGTAAACCTGATAAAAGTAACCTATTTGAGCTTAAAATTCCTAGCGGTTTATCCATAACTACTCAAATAGTTCAGTATGGTCCAATACAACAAATAAATTATCAACATGAACATGAATTGGACAAGTTGTGCAATCATAGATGATAATCAATATGATCATGCAATAGATATATGTATAACATACGCATGCATCAACAATTAACTGTCACCAATCTCAAGCAAGAAGATAAGTCAACAATACATTAGTTGCTAGACTTGAAAGTTCCCATGAGAGAGCTCCCCCTAAAAGATGCAAGTTGGAGACATTTAAGTTTAGGAACTTCCTACACTTCATTAAGCGCTAACTCACATCTATTGTATGATCTATCCTCTGGTAGTGGCTTAGTTAATATTGGCCACTGTTCATTGTTGCATACATCAACCAGTCACACTCTTTTTGCACATGATCACAAGAAAATGATGTCCAATTTAATGTGTTTAGTTCGTGATTGTGAGATCGGATTTTTAAGATGTTTGTCGCACGTCCCGTGAGCAGCGTGTGCCCCGAGCGTCGAAAATCAAAATCATTTAACTATTTTCCATGTAAAACATGGATATCTGAGTCGCCCACTAACTTTAGTGCAGTTGAGAACACACATTATTACTACCCCCCTGTTAGTGGGTAGAATCGGTCTCATTACCAGAGTTGGGGCCGGGAGTTTACGGTTACGCGCTGGGAAGTACGACACCCCTACGCTTCCCGTTCTTTGAATGGTACCTATTATTTTGAATTATCCTTAAGTTAATCTAAGAATTCTTTAATGACTCCTTTTTATGATTTATAAATACAGGTAATAAATAATAATAAATAATATATACATAATATATTCCCTCATAGCTTCGGGTAGTGATGCCCAAAGGCTCATACCCCGGCAGTAAATCATAGGGATAATAATTTAAGAAATACACTCCTACAATTTTGAAAGTATTATAAAATTTTTATATGAAATACTAACATGGGAGGTTTTTTAATATAGGTAATAGAATAATAACCCTCACATACCTATTTGTACATATATAATGTCAAATACGTAACTAACATACTAATATGTATATTAATAATTAAGGATACTTAGTACTAATATAGAGTCAGTCTAATAATGATTAATACGAAACATATTTATATACTAAAAATAGCTGATACTAAAATACTAGAATACTAATAATTAATACTAACTATATTAATATACTAAAAAAAAAAATAATTGATGCTAAACATGTGATTAAAATGCTAATTTACTAAACATATAATATCCATTAAACCCTAAATCACTAAATATATAATATTAAAAAAAATACAAAAATGCTAAATATGTAATATTTACCAATGTGCTAATATGTGCTATACATATAACTAAAATTATTAATTTACACATAATATCAAAAAAACACCAAGCTTAAGATCCTAATTTACTAAATATGTAATATTACCTTACTACTAAACATGTAAAATCCTACCTTGATAATACATTATTTAACATTTACAATGGATACAACAAAAGTTTAAAATTAAATATTAAGACATATTTTAACCATAACAATTTTGCAATGACAACAATAATTATTAAATAATACACATAGCCAAAATACAAACGTGGATGTCAACTTAACAAATATTAAAAATCCTATACTAGTAAAAGTTTAACAAGAAAATTCTACAAATATAATCATAAATACTACATAAGATACAAACATGAATATCAATTATTAAATATCGATGCTAAATAAATAAGTACAACAACAAGTATGGACATGTAATAGGGTATTAAAAAATAATAATAATCCAACAATAATAATATTATTTAATATGTACAATAAATTTAGACATAAATAAAAACCCCTAAATATACTACATGCAAAAGCACATAGACAATAAATACACAATAAACCTACAAAAATTAATACCATAAGACAATAACCCACATATATCAGATGATAAAATATATACCTAATAAATAAAGAAAACACATAGGCTATTACAAATCAGTATAAAATAATGAAAATATTAAATCAAGCCACTGCATATATATAAAATAACAACCCAAAACCATGGAACAATAGAATAATGATAAATCATATAAATCTAAATATATATATATAATAACAATTAACATACCTCCCAATAATCACAAAAAAAAAAAAAAAAAAAAACTAAATTTATGTACTGAAATCCACATGATACGAGTATACCTATGCATATATATTTATATATTTCTGTGTGTGTATGTATATAGATAGTGTGCAGCAAAAAAAAAAAACTGAGGGAGGCAGGGAACTCACAGAGGGGGGGGTACAGCCGGGACTGAGAGGATGATGGCCGGAAATCTGGAGGTGCCAGGCGGTGACGGCGACGAGGAGGACTGGCCGGTGGCCGAAGTGTTGCAGCGGTGTGGGCTGGAGGGGCTGTTCATGGTCGCCGGAGTTGCAGCAGTGGCTAGCGGCCGGAGAAGATGGAGCTGTTGCGGGTGCTCTGTGTGACTGGTGCGGGAGAATGGTAGGGATGGTTGCCGCAGGGGGGAATCTCGGCAGTGCTGGTCGCTGCTGCTGGTGTGGGGGCGTCTCGGGTTCCTGTGGCTGTGCAGAGGAGCACAAGAGGGGCTGAAGAAGAGATGGTTGCAGCGGCTGTATGCGAGGGAGGTTGAGATTGAGGGTCGGAGAGGAGAATGGAGATGGGTGGAGGATGAAGAAGAAGATGGGCTCCTCCATGCTGCTGTGCGCAGCGCCCCCCCCCCCAGGTTCTATGTGCAGTGCAGGTTTTTTTTTTTTGAATGGCTGTCTCCGGTTGTGCGCTGTGCAGCCCCCGGCCCTCCTTAGAAGAGAAGAAAAGGGTCCTTTTATAAAAAAATTAGAAACCCTAACTCTCTCTTTTCCTTTTTGGTTTATGGTATTTTAATTATATTTTTTTTCTTTTGGAAATAATATATATGAGTATAATTGCTAATATGGTAATAAGGATATAATAAAAATGATAATAAGGTAATAATAATAAAGTGAATATAGAAATAAAAATAATAAATAATAGCAAGAGTAATAAAAATTAATGATAATAGCCAAATAATAATGTTAATAAAAATACTAATAATAATAATAATAATATAGTGGTAAGAGTAACAAATAAAAACAAAAATAATAATAAAAATAATAGTGATAATAATAAGCCACTTATAACACTATAGGAAAATAACAATAATATAATAATAGTAATAATAATAAATTACTTATGTCAATATAGGAAAATAAATAATAATAATATAATAATAGTAATAATAATAAATTACTTATATCAATATAGGAAAATAATAATAATAAAATAATAGTAAAAAATAAAAATAATAATAAAAATAATAATAGTGTAAATAACAATAATAGAAATCATAATAATAATAATAAAAATAAAAAAAAAATAATAATAATAATAATAATAATAATAAATTACTTATAGCAATATGGAAAAATGATAATAATGATTATAATAGTGAAAATAAAATAATTAAAAAATATTGGGCATGGGTAAAAATGGGGGTTGTCTACAGCTGCCCCTCTTTGTAGGCTTTGTCGCTTCAAAGTAAAAGTAGGAACTCTCCTACGTTATTTGTAGCAACAAACCTGCAAAGATAAAAGACGCTACTTTTGGGACCAGGCCCATGCATCAAAAGAGATCAAAGTATGACTTCCCAAAAATGTCCAGCGAAGGATCAACATGAGTGAGACCGCAAAAGGGTTAATAGGAGTGGATCGCGAAGGGTCAATAAAGAGGACCACAAAGGTCAATAAAAGGGACACCATGATGGGTCATATAAAAGTGGGACCGCGAATGGTCAATAAGAGTGGGACCGCAAAGGGTTAATAAGGTGAGACCGCGATTGGTCAATAAGAATGGGACTGCGATGGGTCAATAAGGTGGGACCGCGATGGGTCAATAAGATGGGACCGCGATGGGTCAATAAGGTGGGACCGCGATAGGTCAATAAGGTGGGACCGCGAAGGGTCAATAAGAGTGGACCGCAATAGGTCAATAAGAGTGGACCACGATGGGTCAATAAGAGTGGACCGCAAAGAGTCAATAAGAATGGGACCGCGATGGGTCAATAAGAATGGACCGCAATGGGTCAATAAGAGTGGGACCGTGAAGGGCCAATAAGAGTGGACCGCGATGGGTCAACAAGAATGGACCGCGATGGGTTAATAAAAGTGGACTGTAATGGGTCAATAAGAGTGAGACCGTGATGGGTTAATAAGAATGGACCGTGATGGGTCAATAAGAGTGGGACCGTGAAAGGTCAATACGAATGGGACCGCGATGGATCAATAAGGTGGGACCGCAAAGGGTCAATAAGAGTGGAACGCGATGGGTCAATAAGAGTGGACCGCAATGGGTCAATAAGAGTGGACCGCGATGGGTCAATAAAAGTGGACCGCAATGGGTCAATAAGAGTGGACCGCGATGAGTCAATAAAAGTGGACTGCAATGGGTCAATAAGAGTGGGACCGCGATGGGTCAATAAGAATGGACCGCAATGGGTCAATAAGAGTGGATAAGATGATCAAAACAATTTGGATGAAACTACTCGCATGAACGAGATAATCAAGAAAGCTTTGAGGTGATCCAACACCTCGGTGTGATCATGAACAACACCATTTTTGGATATGAGGACCGATGCCTTAATTTCAATGTAGATGGCTCAATTAGGACCAAGGAAATGGTTACCCTGTATGGGTGAGGATGAATCGAGTACGAAGTCTTGAGATTTTCTGGAAAGTGTCCTCAAGCATGAGGTTCTACGTCCCGAAAATTTGCTCCACTGAGGATGATTAATCGAGTGCAAGATCCCGAGACTCTTTGAAGAATAAGCTCATATGGGTTTTAAGTCCTGAAAAATTCTTCACTAAGGATGATCAATTAGGTGCCAAGTCCTGAGATCTTTTGGACGATCAGTATTTTGGAAAATGGTTACTCTAGTGAGGGTGATCAATCGGGTGCGAGACCATAAGATTCTTCTGGAAAATGTCCTCAAGTGTAGGGTTCAAAATTATTCTACCGGGGATTATTGATCGGGAACAAAAACCCGAGCTTCTTTGGCTATCCATAGATCACCCTCTTTGAGACTCAACAACCAATGCATCAATTGCTTCCTGGGGTCAACTGCCACAGTTTCAAAGTATGTCAATCTGTGCATGGGGGCCAGCTGCCCCAGTTTCAAAATATGTCTAGATAAGAATGGCCCAGTCAATGATGCAAAAGAATTATTCAGAAGTTTATTCAACCAAGCAATTATGAGTGAATGGTGCTCTATTGCTATATGTATGCATGTTGCTACCTAAGATGCAAAAATGCAGTGATATGTTGTTATGTGTGCATAATGATGCATGAATGCAAAGATGTATGCATGTTGCATGAGATGCCCTTCGTATTTCCTTTATTATGCAATGCATGGGATGTATGGTAATACATGAATCTTTCCTCCTTCCAACATGCTTGTAATCAACAACCCAATCTCTGATCTCGAGTGTGCCTTCAAATTCCAAGTTGCCGCTGATTCTGGCCATGTTTCAAATTCCAAAAGGCGCTCAAAATCTGCCTCAGTGTTTACATGCCACTGGTCATGACCCTGCTTTTGACTTTGATTTTGTCTTGAAAGCTCTTGAATTTGCTCCAATGAACTCAAAATTTGCCTAGTTTCGATCCTCATCCACTGATCTTGACTATGTTTTCATCATGCACTCTGATATGACGGCATCAAAATTAGTCCAAACAAAACTCAACCCAAAATCTGCCCCAGTTACCATCGTTTGTTACTGATATTGGCTTCAAACTTGACTTTGACACGAGGGCACCCAAAATCAGCGTCACTAGAACTCAACACGGAGTTTGCATCAAATTAAGTGCATCTGTAACTATTCTTGACCATTTTACCTGTCTTTCACAAGGATCCTATTTTGGCGAATGTGTCAGTAATTAAGCCCTTTTGACCATCCGTCCTCCTTTTGGAGCTTTTGAAGAATGGAAATTTTTTTTTTTTTTTTGATGGAGGAATGAATGATGAATGATCATGCATCAACTTGCTAAATCAAAAGGTCATATGCACAAAATAGATGTTTTACTAAGTTCACCTGCTATTTCAATGGAAAAAATTCATACCAGTATTCGAGAGCCCTAATGATGATGGTGCTAAATTTTCGAATTGAATAACTAATTTTCTTCTTTCACCAATTGCCCCAGTTTCATTGGGGGACTATTCTTCTACCTTGTTCTGCCATGAAACCATTGAGAACCTCTTGTTTAATGGTTGCCCCTAGTTCAGCCAAGTCCGACCAATGTTTTGATCTCAAGATGGTCTTTAAGACTCAGGACGAAACGTAGGCTGAGGGATACAGGTTTTCAGAATAAAAGGGAAACTAAGGCTCAAAAAATCCCATCCCATAATGATGTTTTATGCTCCAAGTTTGAATTGAGGCACTTGCAAGATATTGACCGAACTTGTCATTTGGACAAGTTGCCTACGTACCCTTTCAGGATCAGGTCATTACGTAGTTCAGACACAATATTGCGTTTGACAAATCATTTGATACAACAATGTATACCAATCTGGTCAGGACTTTCATTTGGACTGTAATGCAGGCTAGGGTTTAGGTTAAAGAACAAAAGAGTTAAATAAGGCTCAAAATCGTCGAGTTTATCAAGGGTAATTTGGTCAAAGATCACATGTGTAGTATGTCCCTTATTTTTCTTTCTTCTTCCTTTTCTTCTTCCTTCTCTTTTATCGCAACTTTTTCTTTTCCTTTTATGAAGGAATCTTAACTTCATTTTCATTTGGATTCCATTTGGGACTGAATTTTTTTAAACTGCCCCAGTGTGGGGTGTGATCCTTTGACGGGTTAATCAATAAATGAATTTTTCAGGCTCAAAAAGGCTTGCAAGAGATTTCTTCTTTGAATTTCTTTTGGGTAGCAGAAAAAGGGCCTGCCATCATTTCGATAGCCCATTGTTGTCTCATATGACTTGTCAAACGCTAGGAGACCCAACCCAGGTTAACTTTTTGGTGAACTGGCTTTTAAGAAAAGACTAGTTTAACATTCAGGCTCAACTTGGTTAACAATTGGTAAATCAATATTTGGTTCTTTTTAGGGATAACTGGTCGGCCAAAGATGGCCATCTATCATTCGATCAAAACTTGATTAGCGGACTGACATGAGATTCATGGAACCAACATATATTTTACTGAGGCTTTCAGAACTTCTTCGCAGTATTTGAACTCATCGAGTGACGAACATTGTTTCATCTTCCTTTATTTTCGTCTTGTAGCTTGAATTTTTCATAACTAACACCTGCTTTTGGTTCATGAATGCTGGTATTTTATTTTCCTTATCTTAGCAAGAAACACGAGTAAACAAAATTTTGGACATTGAACTCTCGATGCAAGTGATATACGAAAATGCATAATTTCATTTCTTTGATACAAAAGGAAATTTCGGAGACAAAACCTTTAATAAATTGCAATAAAAGAAAGAAGAAAACAAAAGAAAATAAAAGCATCCCTGAAGGGGGCGAACAATCAAAAGCTTGCCACTTGTATTTCTCTGTTTCCATGGTCAAAAAGTAAACCCATTTATTCAGACTATATGCGGAATATCTCTGGTTCAAAACTTGTTGTACTTTTCTGACTGATCTGAACTTCAAAATATTTTTTTAATGTTGCACAACAGGCTCCTCCACATCAATTGCCAATAGACCCAAATCTCTTAAGGTTTGTACTTTATGCTTGAAATGCCAACATTTCTCGATTAAATGACCTATTGCCCCAGAATGATACTCGCATCGAGCATTTGGGTCGTACCACCTTAGGAAAGGGGATTGTAGCAACAATCTTGGTATTGGTGCAACCATTTGGATTTCCACCAATTGCGGGAACAATTCTGCATAAGTTATCGGAATAGGTTGAACTTCTTTTCTCTTTCTTTCCATTAGAGGGCTCCCTCCCGTGTCCTAAACATTCAGCTGCCTTGAAATAGGCTTAAGTCCGAAGGAAACTACTTGGGGTTGCGCACTTGAATGCACTATCTGATGGACTGTGGGCTTGTAAGCAAAATTTTTATTTGTCCACTGGGTTTTAACCTCTTGGTAATGATGCCCCTGAATCATCTGTGCTTCCTCATCTTTCTTCCTCTTACTCGAGTCAGTTTCTGCATCACCACTTTTGGTTCTTCCGACTTTGATGGCCGTTTCAATTCTCTCTCCAGTAGAAACAATATCCTTAAAGTCATGTGGGGTTGCCCCTAGGAGATGTCCGAAGTAGGGATCTTTCAATGTATTCACGAATAGGGAGATAGCCTCCCTATCTTCCACTGAAGGGCTCACTTGGATGGACATGTCCCTCCATCTATATGCATATTCTCTGAATGTTTCGTTAGGTTTCATTTGCATGCTTTGTAGGGTCATGCGATCAGGTGCCATTTCTATCACGTGGCGGTACTGAGCTATGAAGGAATTTGCTAGATCTTTCCAAGAACGGATTCGAGCTCGATCCTGCTAAATGTACCATCTGATAGCTGCTCCAGTCAAACTATCTTGAAAGCAATGCAACATCAACCTCTCATCATCGGTGTGTGCAGCCATTTTCTGGCAATAAAGGCGCAAATGGGTTCGAGGACAGTGGGTTCCATCAAATTTTTCAAAATCCGGCATCTTGAATTTTGGCGGCAGAGTGACTTTTGGCACCAGGCAAAGGTCATTAGGATCAACGGAGTCAAATGTATTATACCCTTCAATTGCTTTCAAACGCTCCTCCAATACGTCACAACGATGCTCAGACTCAAATCTATTTATCCCCATATCAGGAGTTGCTAAGGGGGAAGTCTCTGCCACTGGAAACCCCTGTGTTGGCACAGTTGGGATGAACGGAGGTATATTTGGCATTGGATCCCCCATGACGCCCGGTGGTGGAGCTGATGTTTGTCCATGATTTAGGGTGAACCCTGGAGGGTGAATAGGGTCCGTATCTGTCTCAGGATTATTCTGTACCGCTTTTCCTTTGTTCATCAACAATTCCATAATTTTGCTCATTTTTTCAATCAATTCTTCTTGTCCTTGTTCTATGCCCAGGACCCTGTTTTCTAGCTGTTCGCTCATTTCTCTTGCCTTTCTTCGGGTATTGTACTGATGTGTAGTGGTCTCAATTATTGCTATTTGCTACTCAAACGACTTCTTTCCTTGAGAGAGCTGTGGACCAAAACTTCCTTTTTAGAACTGAATGCATGATTATGTAAGGCATAAATGTGTGAGTATTTAATGCATGAACATGGGACGCAATAAATGTTTGTGCATGGATGTAACTAGTGCAATTACTCATACAAATAGAGATATGAACATGCATGTGACCTATCGTGGATGATTATGTGTGAAATTATGCATGAAAGCATGGATGCAATGAATGTTTGTGTATGGATGTAACTAGTGCAATTACACATACAAATAGAGATATGACCATGCATGTGACCTATTGTGCATGATTATGTGTGAAATTATGCATGAATGCATGGATGCAATGTAACCTAACTAACTACTTTGTCAGCATTCTAGGAAAAGTCCCACTAATGAGAGATTTCAAGATTAAGACAATCATTGATGGGCCACAATTTCAATTCAATTCTTCCCTCAATCATTCTTTTCCTTGATGACGGTCCATGTACCTTAGATTCTATGAAGGGTCAAATTATGATATGAGGTTGGGGTTGACCCAGGTTAGTCAACCCACTGGATTTGTTCAATACGGGCTTGTGGACTTTAGTGTGCACTTGGGCCTCAAGTATATTAAAATATGGGCTTCAATATGTTTCATGATGGGATCAGGCCCTAGTTTTAAAAGGACTTGGGCTTGGATTGCTTAGAAAATATTGGCCCGAATTTTTGGGTAATAGGGCCGAAGCTCATTTTTGGAAATCTGGGTTTGACCTTTTTTGAAAATCAGGCCTGAGCCGAGTTTTTACTTAGGAAAAGGTCGGGCCTCGGTTTGTTTTTAAAGAATTGGGCCGGAATTATTTGAAAAGGGTTGGGCCGACCCATATTTTAAAAATGCTTGGGTCAAGTTCTTCATTCTTTGAAAGGATGGGCCATGGTCTCATTGTTGGGCTTTTCTAAAATACGGGCTAAGTAGTATGTATGTTTAAAATGGATGCCAAATGCATGATATAATACAAAGTCTCTCACATATATACAACATATTATACATGGAGAAGGATGTGGATCCTGTCCCGACCCAGGGTAGGTATGTATATACAAGGTTTTTCATGGCTCTATCCTAGTTAAGGGAAAACTATGGACAAGTGCTTGTGGGTAGGCTCTAATCCCTATTGACAAAAAGGTCCCCAATTTGAAATTTCATCCTCCCCCATAGGGGTCCGGACAAAACTCGCATTGAACGGGGTGGTTCGCGGGTCCCATCAAGCTTAAGCTATGAAGGGACAAACGCTATTACACCCCTATCTAATCTTAGCAGGTAAAGCTCGGGTATAGAGCGTGAAAGTGTGTGAATTTAAATTTAACCTAATCCCACTATCCCCACATTTATTCACATGCTATAAACAATATGGAAACAAGATATCTACAATTAATATATATATTCAAAAGATAAGGAAACACAATATATGCGATTAATATGTTCATTCAAAAAATTTGGAAATAAGGAAACAAAATATTTACGATTAGTATACAAAATATCTATAATTAATATACTTATTCAAAATATCTTACAATTAATATGCTTTATTTAGAATATTTGGAAACAAAATATCTACAATTAATATTCACAAAATTAGGAAACAAAATATTTTTAATTAATTTTGGTTATTTACAAATTATGGAAGTAAAATATTTTCAATTAATCAAAGTTATTTACAAATTACAATATTCACAAAATAAGGAGTAATTAAAAGTTTTATTAAATTTGGACTTGGGATAATTTCTAATTAATTAATGGCTCGACTCTCTAGATCTCCCCAGCGGAGTCGCTAAGCTGTCGCGACGTCCCGGGAGCGCGTGTGCCCCGGGCGGCGAAATTAAAAATCATTTTTAATTTTCAAGGAAAATATGGACTGTCGGAGTCGCCACTAACCTTTAGTGTGGTTAGAGCACATGATTACTACCCCGTTAGGGGTAGAATCGGTCTACATTACCAGACTTGGGGACGGGAGTTCGGTTACGCGAGGGGAAGGTACGAGCACCCCTTACGCGCCCGTTCTTACGAACGGTACCTAATTAATTTGAAATTATCCCTAAGTTAATCTAATAAGTCTCTAAATTAATCCTTTTTGTGAATTTATAAATACCTATGAAAAATAAATAAATAAATAAATATATACATATATTCCCTTATAGCTTAGGGTACGTGAGGCCCAAAGGCTCATACCCCCGCAATAAAATCATAGGGATAATAATTAAGAAAATACACTCTCAAAATTTTGAAATTATATATAAAATTTTTATAGGAAAATACTAACATGGGAGGTTTTTAATATATGGTAATAGAATAATAAGCCTCACATACCTATTAACATATTATGAATGTCAAAATAAGTAACTAAATACTATATATATTAATATATTAAGGATACTTAATACTAAATATAGTCAGATTCTAATAATGATTAATACTAAACATATTTATATACTAAAAATAGCTGATACTAAAAATACTAGGATACTAATAATTAATACTAACTATATTAATATACTAAAAAAAAAAAATTGATGCTAAACATGTGATTAAAATGCTAATTTACTAAACATATAATATCCATTAAACCCTAAATCACTAAATATATAATATTAAAAAAAATACAAAAATGCTAAATATGTAATATTTACCAATGTGCTAATATGTGCTATACATATAACTAAAATTATTAATTCACATATAATATCAATAAAACACCAAGCTTAAGATCCTAATTTACTAAATATGTAATATTACCTTACTACTAAACATGTAAAAATCCTACCTTGATAATACATTATTTAACATTTACAATGGATACAACAAAAGTTTAAAAATAAATATTAAGACATATTTTAACCATAACAATTTTGCAATGACAACAATAATTATTAAATAATACACATAGCCAAAATACAAACGTGGATATCAACTTAACAAATATTAAAAATCCTATAACAGTAAAAGTTTAACAAGAAAATTCTACAAATATAATCATAAATACTACAAAAGATACAAACATGAATATCAATTATTAAATATCGATGTTAAATAAATAAGTACAACAACAAGTATGGACATGTAATAGGGTATTAAAAAATAATAATAATCCAACAATAATAATATTATTTAATATGTATAATAAATTTAGACATAAATAAAAACCCCTAAATATACTACATGCAAAAGCACATAGACAATAAATACACAATAAACCTACAAAAATTAATACCATAAGACAATAACCCACATATATCGGGTGATAAAATATATACCTAATAAATAAAGAAAACACATAGGCTATTACATATCAGTATAAAATAATGAAAATATTAAATCAAGCCACTGCATATATATAAAATAACAACCCAAAACCATGGAACAATAGAATAATGATAAATCATATAAATCTAAATATATATATATATAATAACAATTAACATACCTCCCAATAATCACAAAAAAAAAAAAAACTAACTTTATGTACTGAAATCCACATGATACCAGTATACCTATGCATATATATATTTATATATTTGTGTGTGTGTATGTATATAAACAGTGTGCAGCAAAAAAAAAAAAAACAGAGGGAGGCAGGGGACTCACAGAGGGGAGGTACAGCCGGGACTGAGAGGATGATGGCCGGAAATCTGGAGGTGCCAGGCGGTGACGGCGACGAGGAGGACTGGCCGGTGGCCAAAGTGTTGTAGCGGTGTGGGCTGGAGGGGCTGTTCGTGGTCGCCGGAGTTGCAGCAGTGGCTAGCGGCCGGAGAAGATGGAGCTTCTGCGGGTGCTCTGTGTGACTGGTGCGGGAGAATGGTAGGGATGGTTGCCGCAGGGGGGAGTCTTGGCAGTGCTGGCCACTGCTGCTGGTGTGGGGCGTCTCGGGTTCTTGTGGCTGTGCAGAGAAGCACAGGAGGGGCTGGAGAAGAGATGGTTGCAGCGGCTGTATGCGAGGGAGGTTGAGATTGAGGGACGGAGAGGAGAATGGAGATGGGTAGAGGATGAAGAAGAAGATGGGCTCCCCTGTGCTGCTGTGCGCAGCGCCCCCCCCCCCCCCCCCCCCCCGGGTTCTATGTGCAGTGCAGGTTTTTTTTTTTTGAATGGCTGTCTCCGGTTGTGCGTTGTGCAACCCCCGGCCCTGCCTAGAAGAGAAGAAAAGGGTCCTTTTATAAAAAAAATTAGAAACCCTAACTCTCTCTTTTCCTTTTTGGTTTATGGTATTTTAATTATATTTTTTTCTTTTGGAAATAAAATAAATGAGTATAATTGCTAATATGGTAATAAGGATATAATAAAAATGATAATAAGGTAATAATAATAAAGTGAATATAGAAATAAAAATAATAAATAATAGCAAGAGTAATAAAAATTAATGATAATAGCCAAATAAAAATACTAATAATAATAATAATAATAATAATATAGTGGTAAGAATAACAAATAAAAACAAAAATAATAATAAAAATAATAGTGATAATAATAAGCCACTTATAACACTATAGGAAAATAAGAATAATATAATAATAGTAATAATAATAAATTACTGATGTCAATATAGGAAAATAAATAATAATAATATAATAATAGTAATAATAATAAATTACTTATATCAATATAGGAAAATAATAATAATAAAATAATAGTAAAAAATAAAAATAATAATAGTGTAAATAACAACAATAGAAATCATAATAATAATAATAATAATAATAATAATAATAATAATAATAATAATAATAATAATAATAATAAATTACTTATATCAATATGGAAAAATGATTAATAATGATTATAATAGTGAAAATAAAAATAATAAAAAATATTGGGCCTTGGTAAAAATGGGGTGTTTACAAAGACTAAGGATCCTTTACTTTTGGAATAAGAACTATATAAGAGGAACAAAACTACCGAGGCAACATATCACCTTTGAAGAACGCCCTTACTGCTTCCTTCACATCATTTTTAATAATCTTCCAACAGGTAAGATAGAAAGAAGATCCAAAACCATTCGGTCTCGAGCTACTGTCCACAGAAATAGAAGAAATATGTGCATATACCTCCTCCTCAATCGGTTCTTCCTTCAGTTGTCTTATAGAATCCTCAGAAACCACCGATTGGATAATACTGTCCATATTTGGACTTTGCACTAAACTATTCTGCCCTAAGAATTGTTCAAAATAATTCACAGCCTCATCGTGAACCATCTGTATATTTTCCAGCACCGAACCATCAGGAAGCACTATTGAATTCACACAAGAGTTACGCCTTCTTTGCGCAATCACCGCATAGAAAAACTTTGAATTTTGGTCACCATTAGTTAGCCATTTCCTCTTTGCTTGCTGCGTCAGCCTTGTCTCTTCCTTTTTATACCATACCTTCAATTCAGCCTTAGTAACAAGGAACACTTATTCAACTGATTCTGAGTACTCTGCCTGCAGTAAATGCTCATATTTTTCCACTATTTTCTCCAACTCTTGTATGATACCACCAACACGACCAAAAGTTTGTTTATTCCACACCCTAAGCCTTTTTTTAGCCTTTTCAATTTACCCATCAATTTACAAGACCCTGAATCCGCCACTATATGTTCTCTCCAAGATGTTTCAACCATTTTAAAAAAATCCCCATATGATGTTCACATGTTCTAAAATCCAAAAGGCATTGGACCATACCTCTCCGTACTTGCACCTAGTTGTAATATGATAGGAGAATGATTTGAAGTATTTCGTTTCAATAATGATGTCTTAGCTTCACAGTATTTTAAAGAAAAAACATTATTAATCAGCACCCTATCAAGTTTCCCCCAACTTCTCGTCAATCCTCAATGGTCATTACACTAGTAAAATTGACTTCCTTCGAATCTGAGATCCAATAAACCACATCTATTAATACAACCATTGAATTCAGTCATAGACGAACCCAAGCAAGGTTGACCTCCCACCCTTTCCTCATCTGACCGAATTACATTAAAATCTCCCAAAACTACCTAAGCCACATCAAAACTTGAAATCCCTTGAAGTTGTTCCCATAATTATCTTCTCTCAATATGATAACATTTAGCATACACAAAGGTAAAAGGTAGAGAGTCTTTAACCTCTATTAACAAAACTGTCAAACATTGATTTGAAGCACCCACCCAATCAACTTAAACATCATCTTTCTAGAATAGAAAAATCTTCCCACCTTCCTCTACATTAGAACAAAAATTAGTAAATTGCAAATACACCGCCCACCTTCATATCTTCTCCACATCTTGAAAAGGTTCAGAAATAGCCAAAATCGAAACTTTATGATCTTTCACAATTTGTTTTAATCTTCTTTTCGACGTGTCCAACCTTGTTATATTCCAAAACATGACTTTGTCAATCATAAGTTCAATTTTTGAGGCACTGCCTTAGCCCTCTTAGACTTTCTCACTTGCACATCTTTATTTCTTTCTTTCGATACACCCACTGGCACATTACCTGGATAAAAAAAAAATATTATTTTTGAGTATTAATGCAAACCTTCATATCTCCCTCAAATAACACATCATAATTATTCCTACACATTACACCCTCCTCTTCCCCTTCTTTCTCATCCACCTCCCCCACAATAAGCTCCTCCCCATCCTTATCATTTTCAAATTCTCCCCCCCCCCCCCCCCCGCTTCCTTCATAAAAAACTCTTATTAATTTCCTGGGCAGTCCTAGAACAGCCACCCAGTTCTACCTCCACCCCTAACACCCTTGACTTATGATTTTGAAAAAATTCAGCTTTCTCTCCACTATTCTTCTCTACCAAGTTCTAAGTTCTCTTCATCAACTTTATGTGCACCCGCATTACTAACCTCATTCACAACTTCTTTATTTTTCTCATTCACATTCAAAGTGCTACTTACATCTTCATTCTTTTTTCCCAACACCCTCTGATCCTGAATCCGCAAAACAGGATCTTCCTCTTCTACTATCACATTTTCTTTTTTACCCACTTATTTCCAAACCATTCCATCTCCCTCCTTCCTCATACCTACCTTCCATTTATCCTTAGGCTTTACTCCAAACCAGCATACCACATCAGTGTGACCTTACCTACAACATTTATTAAAATAGAAACCCCTCTTCTCGTATATTACCCTTTGCCAGCTCTACTTTTGTCCTACCACCAACAAAAAACACTTCGCGGGATCCTTCTGCAAATCCACTTCAACACACAATCTTGCACTAGTGGCCCGTGTTCTATATAATGTGGCATTATTTGTACTTAAAAATCAACCAAATCTAGTGAAAAAATTATGAAACAGTCCAGTCTATATAAATGTACAGGCAAACCTGGTAAGAAAATCCACTGTGGTGCAATCGATGGCTCCTTGTTGACATAAAAATTTACGGACCAGTTAAATAGCTGAAATTGGCACCCTGCCACCCATCTTCCTTCTCGTGCCCATGCATGAATGTAGTCCTTTTCATTTACCAAATGCAACAAAATATGATAGTTGTCCATAAAACTTATCATTGGAACTTCAGAAAAACCCCAAGATTGGATAATATGCCTTCGAAGGACATCGATATACGGCCTTGCAGAAAGAAATTTAAGCACCAACGCAAACTTTAGATCCTCAGCAGCCCTTTCCATCTCCATATCCGAGAAAACAAATCCTATTTCCCCATTAATCAGTTTCGACCTCCTCAAAGGGATTTTGAATTTTGAAGATGGAATTGGTCTCTTCAATGCTTCCGCAAACGATTTTCCACCAGCAAAAACTTCCCCCTTTCCGAACATATCATCCCCCGGACCATTCCCAGCAACCCGTGAACCACCATCGGCACCTCCCCTCAACCCTCCGGTAACAGCTATCGAAGGCGGTGCAACCATGGCTAGCGGATACCTGTTTTCCATATTGAAAACTTAAAAATAAAAAACCAACCTTTTGTGGAGAGAGAATTGAGTTGCGATGGTGACTGCAAACTCCTTTTCTCGTGCGACATCCCCCAAGATTCCAATCTCTTCCCAGCGGTTCATGAATTCGCCGTCGCAGCTACTGGACATCTCAGTCGCAGGTTCTTGGCCTTTGGAGCGCTTTGTATGTTGTCGCCGTCACTGTGAAACCCTAGGCCGTCAAAGCGCTTCCCCAGAATGCTGGTACCTTTCGCCATTGCAGCTACGTCATCACCGTCGCCATGTGTTGGTTCCTTATGGCTTCCTCTTCGCCAGAATAGATGGTGCGGCGGCTGTGGATTTGTGATTTGGCCACTAACGGTCTACCAAATATGTTGTGTGCTGGTAGATGGAGACCAGAGCAGCGAAAGGGGAGCTCCGCGATGGCTGTTCACAAACAATGATTGTAGTCGATCCACGACAAGTCTGACAAGCACTGCGCCAGCATGTACACCGTCTGAGTCCTCAAGAAGGCTGCCTCTTTCATTGCAAAACTTATCTGGAGGAGATCCATCTGCCAAAGTTCTGGGCGGTCTCTCTCGAATAGTTTATGCCTCTTCTTCTTTGATGATATTCAGCCAATGTCTATTTGTTTTTATTGCAGTTCACATTCAACAACTCATAAAAGAACTTGAAGACAAGAAAACCACATTACTTTTTTATTGCAATAAAAAATAATAAATAAAAAAATGATTTATCCATATATATATATATATATAACCCTCCTCTCTCAGATATTCATAGCGCAAGGTATATATATATATATATATATAACCCTCCTCTCTTAGATATTCGTAGCGCAAGGTATATATATATAACCCTCCTCTCTCAGATATTCGTAGCCCCTATTGCGCCACCCACATTATGTGTGCAAGAAAAAGAAAAGCATCATTCTAAAAGAAACTAATAAAGAAAAATATGAACAAATTGTGAACCCTAGTTTTGTCATAGGGTCGCCCAAAAATTTGTGTGTGTGTGTGTTTGGAGAGATTCTTTTGGACAATTGACAAAGGGCTCATATATATTCACAGCAAGCCCGTACACAACACATAAAACAAGAAAAAAGTAAAAGATCATTCTCGACAAACTAATAGTAAGAAAGACAAAATATGAATTGATTGCACCCAATTTTTTTCTTAGGTCCTATCTGGAACTCAAAAAATATTAAGGAAAGGAAATGAAAATATGAAAGAATTTGCATTTTTATATTTTTTTTATCAAGAAAAATGAAAAAGAAAATTTAAAATACAACTAATCTATGAACAAATTTTGATTCTACTCATCATTAATATTTGATTTTTTCATATTTTCAATCATATTAAAATAAACTTTCATTTTCAATGGAATTTAACATAAAAGAAATATATAATTGAAAATGAATTTCCTTCTCTCTTTTTTTTTTGTTCTCTTCTTTCCTTTTTCTAAATAAAATCTGTGATCCAAGCAGAACCTTAACATCTGCTGCAATTTTTTTGTGTCCTGAAGAGATTCATTGAGTTTGGGTTGCCCACAAAAGGGTAGCACACCCTTTTCTTACTCTTCCTTTTCAAACTCAATAAGTTTCTAGTCCTATAATTTCACTAAGGGATAATTAAAAACATCATAAATCAGATTGATTTATTATAATTGAAATAAATTTATAATTGGTCCTAACATAGTATCAAATTCTTTAATGACCAGCCTATTCCACATGCTTGGTTATCTCATACTTTAGTTAAACTTTAATTTTTTTCCTTAGTTCCATCTGAAATACTCGAGGCATCTATGGTAGTTAAGAGTCCTTTCTAATAATAACTTTAAATTATAAAAACTAAATAATATATACTCCAAATCATCATGAGTTGATTAGACAAAATGACAACTTATAATGACTTGAAACCTTAATGTTGCATAATTATTGAATCTACTCTTATCATTGACCCAAAAAGAGAAAAAAATTTACCAGACGAATATAAAAAGGAAACATTATGTTCCTAATTTGCGCACATTTCCTTCCAAAGAAAATTAGGTGATTGCTTTTTTAATTTTTATTTTTAAAATAACTAAATATATTATAAATTTACCTTTTACCCTTATTTCTTTTCTCCACGAACGAAAAGAAAATTTCTACCCTCTTTTTTTATTTTTTTCCCAAAAACAAGATACATAAAAAATGATATCATCTCTGTTACTATGATAATTGTTCAACATAGTAATGATTTCATTTTTAGAATTTCATTTTTACTCTGTCTTCTCCTTTTCACCCACACACTTGCACACGAAAGAAGGAGAAAAAAATAATTTACCCTCTCTAGCTCCTAAGAGAAAATTACATGAAAAGAAAAAGTAGCAACTATCTATTAACCTAATACAATCTATTTTACATTATGGTAAATTTTCAATCTTGGACCGCATGGGTTTTACCTGCGGAGGGTATGGATCCTGCTGAGGCACATATGGGAAAAGAAGGGAGTGCAGGCAAACATACCTAGCAAGGGCACATGGGTCTACCCTAAGCCACAGGGGCTTGAGGTTTTGGGGTTTTAGGGTTTTGGGTTAGTGACATGTAGGAACGGTGCACATGGTCATTTAAACATTGGTATTAAGGTGGGCTCCACACTAGGTGTTAGCATGCCCTTGCATGGGGCTGCGGGCTCCACTACACCCATCCCTAAGGACCCCTACAATATTATAGATCTCTAACAGAGCCCCCTATTCTTAGATATATAGATTATTGACTTGCTTTGCCAATTGGGCTGTCAAAAGCATGTTAGTGTGCATTTTACCTCACAAGCTTTTTTAGAAAATAACCTTTTTAGAATTGTATATGCCAATATTTTTCACAATTTATGAGAATTCTATGAAGTACCTATTTTAGAGCATGAAATTTGACCGTTTAGTTTATATTTGTATTAATTAAATAAATATATAGTATAAAGTTGTATTAAATTTTTTTTGATATGAAGAATATAAAGTCAAGTTTCGAAGATCTAAACTTGAAACACTTTATGAGAATGTAACATGTTCTCAATATTCAAGATAAATCTTTTAGTGAAGTAACGTGACTATGCCAAATTAGACTACAAAAAACTCCAACGAATGTGCTTGGGACAATTGATTTTGGATTTCAGATTTGGATTTGAGTGAATTGGGACAAATTTCAATATAGTTTTATTACATTTTATCTAAATCCAATACAAATATAAGTTCAAGACCTCTCTAAATATAGGGCGAGTTAATTTTTAGGCCAAGTTACTTTTCAAGATTTTTAAGAATATATATTTTAATATATTATATTTACATTTAAAAATTCATGAGAATCTTATATTTACCTTTTTGAAGAAATGATAAGATTGAGATAAGGTGATGGTAGATTGGTTGTGAATGGACTCGTTATGTTAGCCCCCATCAGAGGTGTAAGGATATGGATAATGTGAGATTCGTAGAAATTGTAGAATTGTAGAAAGGGGGAAAAATAAAGGAGGTTATCAGAACTAGATTAGAAGAGATGAGGAAAGGGAGAGAGAATGAGATAAAGTTAGGCAAGTAAAGACAACAAATTAAAATAGAGGAATAAAGTCGTGGCAGAAGTTAAAGTGACATTTGTTTGTCACATTGCATAAATAAAGTTGAATGCGTTGAAGGTCCATTATAACTGAAACTAGTAACATATTTATACCCTTATCCAGTCAAACTTAGAGTTACAAGTTACTCTAAATTATGCCCAAATTGTGTTCAAAACATAGTTATGCTTACGATTCATATATTAAAAAAAATTTAAAGGCCTAGTCATTAATTAGGATTGTTTCTAGGTATTAATGGTCTAATTATTGTAGTTGACACTCATGTCCAGTGATTGCTTATCCTATCATTGATAACAAGGTGACCTTCATATGATGATTGCATGACCTCTATTGCCTAAATTGACAATTGATTGGTTGTCTCGCCTAGTGAGTGGATGACCTCCGAATGGATAAATAGTTTTCCTTACGATTCCCTAGATGGTTTGGCAATGAATATTGGTTTCCCTCATATGGGGGACTGTCATATGTCAAAACGACACTCGTCATATGTGTCGCCTAGATGACTTGTCATTAAAGTTCTTATGTTAACACCAAGGCAAGCAATTTGCGTTTATTTGCCATGTGTTTAGGTGATTACCATAGCCAAACGACCATTATCATATCCCACACTACAAAAAAAAAAAAAAAAAAAAGTTTTTTAGTGACGAACCTATTAGTGACGGAACTAAAATTGTCACTAATAATGAGTCATTAGTGACAAAAATAGAATTTGTCACTAATAGTCAATGTATTGGTGACAATTTTTAAACTGTCACTAATAATGCATTTTTTGTGACGAAAGTAAAATTGTCACTAATACTTTCGTCACTAAATGTAGATTTTCCGCTCAAACTATTGCGAGAAAATATTAGCAATAATTATTTGGGTACTAGTGACGAAAATTTTCATCACTAATAATTATGTTTGTAATGGTTTTTAAAAACCGTCACTAAAAGCCTTATGCAAAAGGGTCTTTGTTCCCTTTGTACGGAAATTCGAGAACCCCTAAAACCCCTCCTCTCTTAGTTCCCTCGCGCGAAACCCTCCTCCATCCTCCATATCCTCCCTACCCTACTGCTACGTACCCACTACGTAGAAACTCGAGAACCCCCAAAACCCCTCCTCTCCGAGGTCCCTTGCGTGAAACCCTCTTCCTTCTCCCTTCTCCCTCCTCCCTGTCCTCCCACCACTGTTGTTACCCACCGCCGGACACATCGTTGCTGCTACCCACCACCGCCTGCAAGGTCTACCTCCTCCTCCTTCCCCTACGCCTGCAAATGTTATTTTATTTAACTATATTATTTATAAATGTTGTAATGACTCAAGGAATAATGGTATTTAAATAATAATTAATAGAGAGGAAAATGGGAATAGTAAAGAGGCAGCAGCAGACTTCGTCGACGAGAAGATACCGAGAGGATGTTTTGGGCAACTCTGAATTTCGTCGACGAAGGGGAGAGTTCGTCGACGAATTGCCTTTTGACCTCGTTGATGAGGTGACGTGGCTCGTCGATGAATCCCGTAGTATAAATAGCCTAAAACTCGTTTTTTATGTAGGAAAAATCAGAAAAAATACCCTCTCTCTCTCTCTCTCTCTCCTTTACGGTTTCTCTCTCTTCTCTCTTCGATTTCGGCTTCGTTGTTCACCAATTTGACGATCTGAGGCCACCACGACACTCTTGGGGAAGTTCTCTCTAAATCTACTGGAGCGAATCGTTGGTGGGACTGAGTTGAAATTCATCCTTGGTTTAAGGTAAGGCTTTTTTTGTAAAATTTGGTCTTGTCATAGTTATAGGAAATGTTATTCACGGAAAAATACTGAAGTTTAGTTCTGAGAGTTGTCATTTCAGAGTGTTGAACAAAGAACCCTACGGGTGTAGGAAGAATGCATTTTAGGGGGTTTCTTTTTAGTTTCTGGTAAGGGATTTTCCATGGAAATTATCATTATTTATCAGCAAATTAATTTTTAGGAAAGCATGTATTATATTTGTATTGTAATGACCCAAATAATAATAATAATAATAATGTAATTTAAATAAAGACGGAAGCAAATGGAAATAGTAACAGAAGGAGGCAGTCGACTTCGTCGACGAATGCTTTGCATTCGTTGACGACGTTGCACTTTGGGATGCAATGACCTAAGAAAATTTATCAGGTTCTCGTTGACAACAAGATACCGAGAGAGGATTTTTGGAAGTCTGAAATTCATCGACAATGGTGCAAGTTCATCGACGAACTTTCTATAGGACTCGTTGATGAGGTGACATGTCTCGTCGACGAATCCAGCTCTATAAATAGCCTAAAACTCAAATTTAATTGCAGAAAAATCAGAAAATCACACACACTCTCTCTCCCTATAGTTTCTCTCTCCTCTCTCTTCGATTTCGGCCCATTAGTCACTGGATCGATGATCTGAGGCCACCACGACGCTCCTGGGGAAGTTCTGTCCAAATCTGGTGGAGCGCAACATTGGTGAAAGCAAGTAAAAATTCATCCCTGAGTTGAGGTAAGGTTTTTTATTCAAAATTTGTTCTTTCCACAGTTGAAGGAAATGATGTACTCGAATAAATACTGAAGTTTAGTTTTGGGAATTATCATTTTCAGGGTACTGCTCAGGGTTTCCTACAGGTGTAAGACCAGTATTATAGAGGGACTTTTCAGTTGCCAGGTAAGGGGATAAATTAAAACAGTTATTTTCCATTGAAGTTACTATTATTTAATAGTAGAATAATTTTCAGAAAGCATTTGATTATATATGAGTATAACTGAGAAAAGGTAAGTTTGAGAAAATACTGCAATTGTACAGGAAATTTGATTTTAGAACGGAATATATGGTTTCATTCAATTCGTGTGGCGCGAATATTATATATATATATATGTTATACCATGTTAAGTTAAATTTACAAAATAAGCATGTTGACAAATATTTTCAGGAATAACATGATAAACACAATAAATTATGATTTCAGAATATATGATATGTTCGGCGCAAGGCCGTAAACACAGTATCTTTGGGAATATAGTAGACTCTGGTATTATGTAATTTATGGTTGATGAATGTGATTTATATTTACTGCTGCTTTGTTCCGCTGCGTATGATAGGTGTCCCCGTTACCCATGAGTTCGGGTTGACTATTTTATTTATTATGTTTCATTTTATATTAAGATAAGCAGGTCGTTATAGTTTGGTATCAGAGCCTAGGATACTAAGTTCTGTAGACTTTAGAATGTAGCAGTAATAATACCAAAGTATAGGATAAGGGGATTTGAGGTTTGGTTTTGTAGTCTAGATGCAGGACTTCCGTGGTGGTTTGTGTGATTTTTTTAGGGTGACAACTTCACAAAAGTCATGGTAAACTATCGTCAGGTTGGGTATCTAGGTTGCAAGATTGAACCTTGAATTAAGATTAGGAGAGATGAATTAATTAGGAGTATATACTATATTGGTTGGGTGATATGTATAGTGAAGGGGTTCTGAGTTAAGTTATTTGTTTTTTAGGATGGACCCTGGTGGCAATAGTGCCCATGCCAGTGGGAATGAGGGTACGGACCCTCAGGGGCTGCGGGTAGTGATTCGGATGCCGTCTTACGTAGCGTGGCACAGCAAGTTATGGCAGAAATTTCTAGGAGTTCGAGGGAACAAGGTGGTCCGTCGACAGGCCACGGTAGTTCGATCGAGAAATTCATTAAGATGAATCCCCTGGCTTTCTCAGGAGGAACAGATCTGCAGTCACTGAAAACTAGGTGTAGGAGATCGAAAAAAGGGGGCCTCATGGGTGGAAATCATCGGCTATAGCTCACTTACCCCCGAAGCAAGGTCAGGGCATGAGATCATTTGGGCATAGTGGGGACTCGAACCCGCGATCACATGGATGCACGGCCGGTTCCTTACCACTAGGCCACCCACCCAAGTGGTGATCTAAGGATGAAATTAATTATAGTTAAAGCATTAATAAAGATGTAAAAACATAAAAAGAACCTAGAGTTTGCAAATTTTGCAATACGTGTCACTCGCTCAATTTCCGCCACACATGTCGCTATCCCTCGATTTGTGCAAAACGCGTTGCTCAATATCTGTGACACGCGTCGCTCTCTCTCGATTCTCGTGACACACGTCGTCCTCCCTTGATTTGTGCAAAGCGCGTTAATCAATATCTGTGACACGCGTCACCCCCTCTCGGTTCTCACGACACATATCGTTATCCCTTGATTTGTGCAAAATGCGTTGATTGATATCCACGACACGCGTCGCCCTCTCTTGATTCTCGTGACACATATCGTTCTCTCTCGATTTGTGCAAAACGCGTTGCTCGATATCCGTGACACACGTCGCTCTCTCTCGATTTCCACAACACGCGGCCATTCCCTTATAAAAAGGGTACGCCCTCCTCAAACTCTAAGCATCACAGTTTTCTATCATCTTGAACAATCACATTTCGGTTTGTAGTGATTAGCTCTTCCCAACTTGTCTCTTAGTTGTCTCATTACTCGAAAATGTTGCCAAATCACCCAACTCCCCAAGTTGCTGAGAGCAGCACTAGATCCTCGATTCAAAGATGGAAACCCAGTAAGGCACAGCTGGAGATTCTAGAGGAGGCCTTCCACAACAGTCAAGGGGAACTCCCTTCAGTGGAGCAGACTATCTTGTTTGCAGCACAACTCCTACGGTATGATCCAATCGAGCCGAAAAATATACGCTTTTGGTTTGAGAACCGTAGGCGTAGGCGGGGATCAGTTGGAGAAGCCACTATCTCAACTACTGCCCCAACAATTCTCCATATTACCTCGTCCGCCACTACCGACCCGAGCAGTGCCCCTGCCATTCTTCCAACCCTCTTCCCTATCGAGAATATTCCGAATGTAAAACTTACAACTAATATCTCACCAATGAGCCATATCCCTTACAATGGCAATATCGCAGTCACCACACTAAGGGTTTCGGATAATGCTGGCCTACTTCACCATTTCAAGGAAACCCGATTCGCAATGAGACTCATATATGGGCCACCAATAACTCGGGAAGAGAGCAGCTCTTCCTCCTTCGCCGAACAAATGGGCATCCTCTCCCTTTTTCTGACCCAAGCCGGCGACATTATAAGAGGTCAACTCTGCCAAGAAAGAACCCAAGCGGTTAGCAGTGACACCGCTAGTACTGTGATAGATGTTGACGTTGATCTAAGGCTCTAAAGGCCAGATCTCGTATATTTTTAATTTATTTATAGGACATGTATAATATATATACATATATATAATTATCATTTTCCACATCTTCTGAATTTCTTTTCCATTTCAACCACTATTAGACCGATGATTCACACTTCAATTCCCAAAATAAAATACTTCGTCAAATTGACCCTCAATCTATTCTAAGACTTAATTAAATCATTAATCAATTTACTCTTTCTAATAGCGCAAACCAATTATACAGTACTCATTTTAAATTAGCAAATTTCGAGGACGAAATTTTTATAAGGAGGGGAGATTGTGATGACCCAAAAATATATACATATGATTAAAGTATAATAATAATAAAATAATAAAAATAGTCATTAAGTTAATATCAATACAGAAGTGTTTTTCTGTAGGATCCTTGATTCCATGTTTGATGCCTAAGAAAGACCTTGTCTTAGTGAGTGCTTATAGACCATTGCGGCTCAGTCGCTCCCTAGAGGTCGGCTTGGTCAAAATGGAATTTCATAGGATAAACAGAATAGACACTGTTTGTACACGTAAATAAGTATATATACATAAAATAGTGTTTTAACAGACATAATTTATAAAAATACATAATAAGATGATAATAATATAGGTATCATATGTGGGGCCCACAAGACTATGTGGGGTCCACATGAGTCCCGGAGCCATAAGACACTGTTTGTATACGTAAATAAGTACATAAAATAATGTTTTGACTGATATAATTTATAAAAATATATGATAAAATAATAATAATATAGGTATCCTATGCGGGGCCCACAAGACTGTGTGAGGCCCACATGAGTCCCAAAGCCGTATGGAGGTTTACACGAGTCTCAAAGTTATGTAGGATGCATAAAATCGTATAAGAGTTATTCGAGTTACGTAAGATCCATTCGGGTCTCGAAGTTGTATGGGGCCCACAAGACCATGTGGGGCTCACATGAGTTTTCAAAATTTAAATTTAATTCTTGTTAAAAAATAAACAATAAAATAAATAAATACTAAAAGTAGTTTAAAATTAATAACAATGATAATAATAATGATAATAATGATTAGGAAAAAAATAATAATAAAATAATTAATTAAGTAATTGATTAATTAATTAGGTAAGTAATTAATTAAAAAATTATTTAGTGGGAATGGTGGCAAGCACTCCCACATGGCCTCCATCCCTATCCCATACACAACCCATACCTTGCCCATTCTTTAATTTTTAAAAATTATAATTTCACCCATCTCCCCACACTTTTATGAATTTCATTTCTTGCCCAAAATTTTCCTATAAATAGGGAGCTCTCAACCTTCATTTTTCACAATAATTTTTCAAAGAAGAGAAGAATTAGTGAGTGAAAGAAATTGTGGTGGAGAGAGAATTTTTGAGTAAGTTCTCAATCACCCACTCTTTCCGATCTCATTTCTTAGAGATAGTTACAGTGTTCGTAAGGAAGAAGGTAAGTAAATTTTGATTATGTTGGTTTCTTTTTATTTTAAATTCATATCCGAGTTTATTTTGTACGTAAATTTTAATTATGTTAATTAGTTCCACAAAATTTCCATGAGTTTATTTTTATGCATATTTAATTATACCAGTTCTATCTTCAATATACTTGCATCTATTTTTGGGTTAAGAAATGTTCAAATCCCATCGGGTAAATTTTCAGCATTTCTTTCTATTCAAAAATAAAATTATATATATTTTTAACACAAAAATTGTGTGGCATGAGTTTATTTCTACGTTGCATTTTTTATGAAAATATGAGTAAAGATGAGATTTTTACGATATTATTTTAAATTGCATAAATTATAATAAGATGATTTTAAAACCCCTTATGGCAACGAAAGTTCAAAGTTATAGATGCTCGGTACCGCAGCTTAAAGTTTATACGGATCAGAGTGCACCCACACTGTTTATAGAGTGGTTATTTATGTTAGTAGATTTCTCCTGAGTGCACACCTGGTTCCGGACCAGGACTTAATAAGGAAAATCTCACTTAAAGTTTACGTACGTTGATTTAGTTTGGTCGGCCAGCCAACTAAGTCCAGTCTTCGGACCGCACAACCCAGTCATGGGGGTAAACATGACTTACGGCAAACAAGCCTAAGGGTGATTTTTATAATATATGTTTATACATATTTAATTACGTGTACAAAGTTATTGATGATTTGAAGGAAAAGTGTAAGTTTACGTGAAAAGGATCATTTTGGTGCTTAAATGACGATCTAAGGAAAATGTATAAGAAAAAGTATATGTATGTTTATCATTAAATATTTTTACAGTTTTAAAGTTAAAAGTTTAATTTAGCAGTTATAGTATATGATTGTAAAAATTTACTGTTGAAATTGATGACAAAAGTTTTATGCAGAAATTTTTAAATCTATATTTATTCTAAAAGCAGTCTTGAAGTTATAGTATTAAATATTATTTTACGAAATTATTTAAAAGCTCATTTTGGCCACACACTAATAATAATCTTATTTACTTACTGAGCGTCGTCTCACTCCAATCATATTTTTATTTTAGATAACTCTGAAGAGCATGTTGAAAATCAGGCTTAGCAAGCATACGGGTGGGGATAGAAAAATAAAGATTTTTTTTAAATATTAGTATGATGCCGGATATTTATGCTTATGTAAATATTCTTCTTTTGAAATAAATGATTGTAATATGGAATATTAGCGCTCTGATTTAATAATAATTGAGTTTATTTACTTCCGCTGTAAATTAGTAGTAAAAAGTTAATATCCCAGGCCCCTCGGGGTCGGGGTGTCACAGCAGTAATGGTATTAGAGCAGAGGGAAGCTACTTGTATGAGCGGGTAATCTTCCTTATCCTTGACTAATTGAGTGAATTGGTTATTTTCTGTACACTAAATGCATGATGGCCACACACTGACATTAACTTAGTCTTTCCCTTACTGATTTGTGCCTCATCCCTACTTTACAAACTATTTTTTCAAGAAATCCTACAGATCAAGTCTAGCGGGCTAGAGGAGTCGGGCTAGAGGTGTAAATTTATGTAGGTAGTGTGTAGATAGAGATTTTATTTTTGTTTAGTTTTATGAGATATAGTTATGTGAAAATGGATATATTTTTGTATAAAGATAGTTAGAACTTTGGTAATGTAATTTAAGGATTTTATATTTTATTTCCGCTGCGTATATGTGTTTATATTTGATGAATAAGGTATCAGGTACACTGACGTCACTAAAGTAGCACTCCGAGCCCACATGGCGGGTCGGGGTCGTTACAGGTGGTATTAGAGCCTAGGTTTGTTAGGTTCTGCAGACTTTGAGGATTGATGATTACCAGAGTATAGGTTGAGATAAGATAGGTATAGGAGTGGGTAGGTTAAGATGGGTTTTGGTCTGGAAGCTTGGAGGCAAAAATCTATTGATGGACTTCTGTGATTTTCTGAACCAGTCGTGAGTTTCAGAAAACCTTGGTAAATCCATCGATGGTTTCGTTTCTAGGTTGAGGGACTTGAACTCAAGAAAGTTAGGTTGGAATGTTTGGATGAGTTTGTATATGTGTGAAGTTAATGTTGGGATGAAGATTTTACCTTAATGGTTTAGTGATAGAATTGGAATATGAATTATTAAATTAGAACCCATATATTATATCAATTCCATTATTCCATATTTGTATTAATTATGTTAAAGGTGAAATTTCTAAGTTGGGTTACATCCTATTTACATACTGTCAGATAATATCATTGTATTATTTGATTTAGGTGCAACCCACTCGTTTGTGTCTCGGGGATTTGTTAAACTATGTGGGTTAGGGGTTCAACAGTTAGAGACTGAGTTAGTAGTGGGCACACCGACAGGGTCAATGTTAATATGTAGCAAGGTGATTAGGGTTTATCTAATAGAGATTCAGGGGAGAGTGCTTCCTACTAGTTTGATAGTCCTTGATATGCATGGTTTTGACATTATTCTAGGCATGGACTAACTAGCATCCAACTACGTAAGCATTGACTATTGCAGTAAGGAGGTGGTATTTAGACCTCCTGGGGAGTAGAAGTTTGTATTTGTTGGGTTGTGTGTGCGTTCGGCACCATAGATCCTTTCGACTATCTAGGCAAAGAGATTACTTTTGGGGGGATGATAGGGTTACCTTGCAGTGGTGAAAGAAGCGCCCGAAGGAGGAACTCAAGTTGGAAAATATCCCGGTGATAAGGGAGTTCTCTGATGTTTTTTCAGAGGATTTATCGGGGTTGCTTCCTAATCGTGAGGTGGAATTTGCAATTGATCTAATCTCAGGGAAAACACTAATCTCCAAAGCCTCATACAGAATGGCTCCAACTGAATTAAAGGAGTTAAAGGAGCAACTACAGGAGCTTCTAGACAGGGCGTTTATCAGGCCGAGTGCATCGCCCTGGGGTGCACTAGTGTTGTTTGCAAAAAACAAGGACTGGTCGATGAGGATGTGCATCGACTACTGAGAGATTAATAAAGTAACAGTGAATAACAAGTATCCATTACTCTAAATTGATGACCTATTCAATCAGCTTCAAGGTACGCAGGTTTTCTCCAAAATCGATATGCGATCTGGATATCATCAGGTGAAGGTTAGATCAAATGATGTACTGAAAACTGCTTTTCCAACTCTATACGGCCACTATGAGTTCTTGGTTATGCCGTTTGGGTTGACGAATGCTTCAACGGTATTTATGGATCTAATGAACAGGGTATTCCACGAGTACTTAGACCAGTTTGTTATTATGTTCATAATTGATATTTTGGTCTATTTGAGGAGCCCTAAGGAGCATGAAGCTCATCTCAGACTAGTACTTCAGATGCTCAGGGAGAAGAATTTATTTGCTAAACTTAAGAAATGTGAATTCTGGCTAGAGCAGGTTGCATTTCAGGGTCATGTAGTATCCAAGGAAGGGATTTCAATGGATTCAAGCAAAGTAAAGGCTGTAGTTGATTAGGCAAGGCCGAAGAACGTGCAGGAAGTCAGAAGTTTTCTAGGTCTTATTGGATACTACCGCCGATTTTTCGAGGGTTCTCCAGGTTATCAGGGTCTTTGACATGACTCACGAGGAAGAATGTGAAGTTTGACTGGACTGACAAATGTGAGCAGAACTTCCAAGAATTGAAGCAGCGTCTAGTCATTGCCCCAGTGTTGACCCTTCCATTAGGTGAGAGTGGATTTGTAATTTACAGTGACGCATCGCATAAGGGACTTGGTTCTGTTCTAATGCAATAGGGTAAAGTCATTGCGTGTGCGTCTCGCTAGTTGAAAGAGTATGAAAAGAACTATCCTACGCACGACTTGGAGCTGGCAACAATTGTGTTTGCATTGAAGATCTGGCGACACTACTTTTATGGTGTGAGGTGCGAGATCTTTACTGACCATAAGAGTCCCAAGTACTTCTTCACCCAGAAGGAGTTGAATATGAGGCGGCGCAAATGGCTCAAGTTGATAAAGGATTACGACTACACCATTAGCTATCACCCAAGAAAGGCAAACGTGGTAGCCGATGCATTGAGCCAAAAATCTGGGGTTACGTCAGCCTCAACAGTTATGGCTTCTTATCATATCATGATGGACCTAGAGAGGTTGGGTATAGAATTGGTAGAAGGGAATCATTAGGTGTTCATTGCTAGTCTGGTGGTTCAACCAACTTTACGGGAAAGAATCAAAACAGCTTAGTTGAAAGATGCAGAGTTGATGTCGATTGTAGAGAAGTTACAAGATAAGCAGCACACAGAATTTAATGTTGCTGAGGATGGAGTTCTCAGATTTCACACTCGTTTTGTGTGTTCGAGATAGCGCAGAGATAAAGAGGAAAATTCTAGGGGAAGCTCACTGTTCTCTCTATACTGTTTACCTAGGTAGCACGAAAATGTATATAGCCTTGCGAGAATCATTCTGGTGGAGTAACATGAAGAGGAAAATTGAAAAATTTGTGGGTCAGTGTTTGACATGTTAGCAGGGGAAAGCAGAACACTAGAGGCCAGCGGGACCACTTCAACCACTGGACATCCCTACGTGGAAATGGGAGCATATCTCGATGGACTTTGTATCGGGATTGCCTTCAGCATTGCATGAGCAGAATGTCATATGGGTAGTGGTTGACAGATTAACGAAGACTGCCCATTTCATTCCGGTTAGAACCAGTTATTCTATGGATAAGGTGGCAGAACTCTATGTTCAGGAGATAGTCAGAATACATGGCGTGACAGTGTCCATCGTTTCAGATCGGGATATGTGGTTCTCTTCCCGTTTTTGGAAGAGTTTACAGGGAGCGTTGGGTTCTCAACTCACTTTCAGTAGTGCATTCACCCTCAGACAGATGGATAGTCCGAATGAACCATTCAGATTTTTGAGGGTATGCTACGGGCATGTGTGTTAGATTTTGGGGGCAGTTGGATCCAATATTTGATGTTGGTTAAGTTTGCATATAATAACAGTCACAAGACCAGCATTGGAATGACACCATATGAGGCTTTGTATGGTCGCTAGTGTAGATCTCTATTGTGCAGGGATGAAGTAGGTGAGCGGCATATTTTGGGACCAGAACTTGTTCAGTAGGCCTCTGCAAGGGTCGAACTTATCAGGGAAAGGATCAAGGCAGCCTAGAGTTGGTAGAAGAGTTATGCGGATACTCGCCGAAGGGAGCTAGAATTCGAAGTAGGTGATATGATATTCTTGAAGATTGCTCCGATGAAAGGGGTGATGAGGTATGGAAAGAAGGGCAAACTGAGCCCTAGATACATTGGGCCATTCGAGATTCTGGAGAGGATTGGTTTGGTGGCATACAGAATAACACTACCCCCAGCACTGTCCAGGATACACGACGTGTTCCACGTGTCCATGTTGAGGAGATACATTCCAGACCCCGCACATGTGATCAGTTATGAATCGTTGGAGGTCGGGGATACTCTAGCATACAAGGAGGTACCAGTTCAGATTTTGGATCGAAAAATACAGGAACTGCGTACTAAGGATATACCAATAGTGAAGGTGCTGTGGAGAAATCATGTAGTTGAGGAGGCTTCTTGGGAGTTAGAAACGGAAATACGCCAGACGTACCCGCAACTGTTCAGCGAGGGCTAGTGCCATATGAGTATGGGTATACTTGTATATAGAAGGATTATAATAGGTTGTGTAATTAGTTGTGTGTAGTTTTAATTATGGATAGTCTTTGGAAAAATTTGTTATGGTTATTGTAATTTCCAAAAGGCAGTTTTGTAACCACGGTATTCCTTTGCCGTGAGTGAGGGTAGTTAATAAACGTGTGCACCCACCCTGTCTAGATAGAAGTGTAGGGGGTCCAGCCAATTGCCTACGTGAGGTTGAAGTTAGGGTGTCGGACCTGCAGCTTTGCTGTGGATGCCTGTAGATGTGTTTGAAGAGGATGTTGTATTTGACTTTGTTTGGGCTGACCACTCAGGCTTTGTCTAGCCTTCGGGTTGCACAACCCATGCCATGGGGATGTAAATGGCGTGTTTGTCACAATGAGTGTCTTGTATGCATATCTGTTAATTTATATGAATACAAATAATTCATAAGATAATTTCGAGGGTTTGCTGAGAAAGACGAGTGTCATAGTAGCAGTAATGGTATTAGAGCAGAAGAAAACTACTTCTATGGGCGGGTAATCTTCCTTATCCTCGGCTAATTGTGTGTGTGAGTGTAAATTAAAAATGTTTTCATAAATGTGTTTATCTACTTAGTGAATTGGTTATTTTCTATACACTAAATGCATGTTGGCCACACACTAATATTAACTTAGTTTTTCCCTTATTGAGGTGTGCCTCACCCCTACTTTATAAACTATCTTTTCAGGAAATCCTACAGATCGAGTCCAGCGGGCTAGAGGTGTAAATTTGTGTAGGTAGTGTGTAGATAGAAATTTTATTTTTGTTTAGTTTTATGAGATGTAGTTATGTGGAAATGGATATATTTGTGTATAAATATAGTTAGAACTCTGGTAATGTAATTTAAGGATTTTATATTTTATTTTCGCTACGTATATGTGTTTATATTTGATGAATAAGGTATTAAGTACACTGACGTCACTAAAGTAGCACTGCGGACCCACGTAGCGGGTCGGGGTCTTTACATAAAACTCCATAATGTCAAATTTACACCTGAGTGGTGGTCTAACAGTGCTCATGGGCCTACCGTGATCCTACTAGTCTCTCGAACTAAAACTCCTTACAATATAACCAATGTCATCTCTGCCCTGAGTATGTAGTTCCACCTGCATCAAATGCCCATTCATATTATGATATTGTTGACCCGAGATAGAACTCCCTGAATTTCTATCCAAAGTATCTAACTCCCCCTGAATTACATGATTGCTGCTGCCGCAGTTTTCTAGAATTTTTTTCTCTTCCTTTACCTAAGTACGCTGTCCCACGACTTTATCACCAAAAGCCATGTCCTCAATCACCCCTTTGTTTGCTAGAGAATCACCCAACTTGCACCACACCCCCCCCCCCCCGGTTTGTTATACCCCTGAAAGATGTACTGTTCGGACATAACATCAAGTATAGATCCTCTACCGGTAGAATAGTGCACCAGTGGACATTCACTCACAACCGCGTAGTGTAATAACCCAAAAAAAAAATTTAAAAATTATTAATCAATTAATTAGTTTAATATTATTAAATTAATGTGTTAAATAAACAAATAAAGGAAATAGAAAAAAATGTACATTAAAGTAACATTATTTATTAGTAATTGCTTAGTTAAACATTATTAAATTGATGTATTAAATAAATAAATAAAAAGAAATAGTATGAAAGAAAAAAAAACTAATTGAAATAAGATATATATATATATATATATATATATGTAAGTTTTTTTTTTTTTTTTTAAAGAGGCAGCCGCCCCTCTTGCACCAGTTGCTTCCGTCTCCGTCTCTCTCCCTCTCTCAATTTCTTGACGGATTTACAGTGGATCGGGAAATGGAAGGTGCCGTTGGATTCTTGGTTCCGCTGTTGACATTTCTACTGGAGTAGATTTGTCATGGGAACGACTTAGGCACTGGTCCTTGGGAAAGGTAACTTTTTCTCATTTTTCCAATTTCTCTTTAAATATGCCGTGAAATCGACAATTGGGTACCACCATGTGGTCCTAGTCGCGAATGTCGTCATTTTGACGAAGGTAAACTTCCAATTAGGGTTTTCTAGGCCCCACTCCAAAGCGAGAGTGAGATTTGGGAAATTTGGCAATTTGGTTATATTTGTGAGTATAACTATTACTTTGGAAATTATGACCTTAAGAAATATTTAAATAGTATTTTATTTAGTAATAATTTAATGGAACTAGGGCTTTTGAACTATGGTTCGGGTGAGCGCCGCAGGTATTTTTTGAGGTCCCTGTTGGCGTAGTTCAAGAAACCAGGTAATGGAAAAAATATATATTAAATAAGAATTTTAATGAATTTAATGAAAAATAAATTGTGCTATACGTACGTGTATATGTATCAGTATGGGTAGAATGTCAACCATTTAAATTATATTTTTTTCTCGAGTTTAGGATTGTTTGTTAGATACGTATATGTGAAAATGAACTGATGAAAGTGAGAAATATTTTTCAGGATAATTATGTAATAAGTGAAAGGTATTTTCAGTATATAAACATTAAATGTTGGTTGGCTTATTTTACAGGCATTGTATGAATTTTATTGCTAAATTGTGTGGCATGAGTAAATGTAAATTTTGTACAAGTATACGTTAAATGTACGAGATGCAGGTTAAGTAACTAATGCATTGTGAATAAAATATGATATGGACTATGTTGCTTGTGTGTATTAATGCCACCATATAAACAATTGAAAGATGTTGGGTAAAACAGCTGAAAGATGTTGGGTAAAACAACTGAAAGATGCTGGGTAAATGTGTAACAGCTGAAAAATGCTGGGTAAAACAGTTGAAAGATATTGGGTAAATGTATGACAACTAAAAAATATTAGGTAAAACAGCTCAAAGATGCTGGGTAAAACAGCTAAAAGATGTTAGGTATGAAATGAAATGAAATGAAAAGGGAAATGAATGAAATGGAAATGAAATGTGAAATGTGAACAATGTAAAATGGGAAAGAGTCATTTAAAGTGAAATGAAATACAATGTTTAAGCTATGAACATGAACGGATGTGTATGATTGAATAATGATAGAAAAGAATAATGTATTATGATATTAGAAGTATTTATGTATGTAAAACATGTTACGTTTGGGCGGGGCGCACTCTTTGCCTGAGGGCTTGTTGAGAAAGGCGAGTGCTCAGGTTGTATCAGGTGTAGCAGTAGGTTGCATAACGTGTTAGGGTAGAGGGAAATAACTTGTATGGGCGGGTAGATTTCCCTATTCTTGGGAGCCTTTGCCGGTAAACTTTTGTATGAACTGTGTGAGTACGAGATCAATTTATCACTTGAGGGCTTATTGAGTAAGGTGAGTGCTCTGGTATGCTTTAACTATGACTTTTGGGTTGCCTAAATGTCAGAGCAGAGGAGTGCTACTTATATGGGTGGGTAATCACCCCTATCCTTGGGTAATCTCGTGGGTTAAATCTTTTGCATGTGTTTGGTTAGGATTAGAAAATGATTTCAAAAATTATGTCAACGATTTTCAAATGTTAATTATTATGTGTTATATAAACTCATGTTGGCCACACACTATTTTAATATATTGTTTCTTCCCTTACTGAGATGTGTCTCACCCAAATATGAACTATCTTTTTGAGGACCTCCACGAGATTGAGCTTTGAGAGCTCGAGCTGTTATAACACTTTCGAGATAAAGGGTATATGTTTTTCAATACTTGGGGATGTATATATTTTATATTTTATGTCGTTATGTTTTAAGTCTATTGAGAACGGAATGGTTGTGAACATACTGAAATGTTTTGGAGACTTGTGTATTTATGGAAATGTGGTGTTGGATGGATATTGTCAATTTAGATAGGGTTAGTAAACTCTAGTATTATGAAATGTGGTATTATAGAACTATGTTTATGGAGATTATAATAATGTTTTTCCGTTGCGTATGTTATGGATTATGATTTATCAGGGATTTTATCAGGTATAACGCACCAGACCCGGGTTTAAGGGTTTGGGGTGTTACAAGTAGTCTACCACAAAACCTGCCCACATATCACTTGCAACTCTCCCATCGAGCAATACCTTTGGTGATCGGTCACACGAGAAACACGTCATACTCACTGACTTCACCAAGAAGTATCCTATAAGCCCTGCATATAACATGCCCTGCTCACAAAACTCTTTGAATGAAACTAGTGTACTCAATCTCAATGTCTGACCTAAGGATCTCTCTCCCAGTCTGGTTCTCCACCTAAACCACAAGTTAAACTAGGGAAACACATTAGGCTTGTGCAACAAGAGATAAACTAAGACCTTTCGTGATAATCCGCAAAAGACATATGTTTGCCCCATGATGCTATCCTCATTGGTCCCCAAACATCTGAATACATGTAGTCATCCACATGCCTTAACCGCATATGCCACAAAATATCTGACTCAGATTCTACAGTTGCAGCTCCACCTACAACCATCCTGCAGTGCATAAATATTCCCCGCTACCTTTTCTCCTTTCATCACTAACGAGTCGCCTTCACTCACTTTCATTTCCCTACTTTCAAACTTGTAACTATACCCATTACAGTCTAAAGTTCCCAATGAAATTATATTCTTCCTTGGACCCGATACATGCCTTGCATCACACACTAAAAAAAATAAGGTTATTAGTGACGTATAAAAAATGTCACTAATAATCACAAAACTATCACTACTAATATTAGTGACGGTTTTATAAGTATTAGTGACAGTTTTAAATTAGTTGTCATAGTTGCAAATACTAATATTTATTAGTAACGAATTTTAAAAGCGTCACTAATAATAGAGTATTAGTAACGGATTATAATCGTCACTAAAATCCTATTACTGTCACTATAGATTATACGTTGGCTCGTCTCAAAATCATCAGTAATAGTAAAATATTAGTGACGAATTTCAAAACCGTCACTGATAGTATAGTATTAGTGATGAATTTCAAAAGCTTCACTAAAGTCCAAGTATTGGTGACAATTTTAAATTTGTCACTATTAGTGACGGTTTTGAAATTCACCACTAATACTCTACTATTAGTGACGATTTTGAAACCTTCACTGATACTCTACTGTTAGTGACGGTTTTGAAATTCATCACTAACACTTAAAGACAATTATTAGTGACGATTTTCAAACCGTCACTAATAATTTAAAATTAATAATTTTTTAAATCATTAATTCATGTAAAAATCTGTAATTACATTTTCACATACATAACATTAAACCATAATTACTAAAAAAATTCATAAATTATTCAAAATTCTAATTCTAATTCAAATACAAATACATTATACAAATTCAAATTCAAATTCAAATACAAATAAATTATACAAAATCAAATTAAAATACACAAATTCCATAAGTTCAAATAACAAAAAAAAAAAAAAAAATCAAAAGTTGCATCTGACTGTAGTGCATGACATCGTGCTAATATTGTGATAGTTGCAAACCCTATAAATAAAGAATTATAAAAAAAAAAAAATTAGTATACGATTTTTGAACATATATGTATATGTACTATAAGTATCAATGATTTGATAGCAAAATAATCGGACATTTGGACAGTTGAAAAAAAAAAAAGATACAATTTTAAATAGTTAAGTTTTACCAGTTTACAAAAATTGTGGTAGCATTTCGCCTGGGAATAGGACATTTTTCATAGGGATATGGTCGAAACCTGGATGTTTACACTAAACAGTTCACAATAATCCAACTAGTAATGAATTTTATGAGTGCACAAGAGCTTCATATAGTAACCATTAAATAATGTAATGTGTTCATGCATCCCACAAACAATCTATATTAGAATATAGTTTTATGAAAAAATAGAATGTGATGTTCATGGTTTACATGGCTTCTTTAAGACTCAAAAACAACTATAATAGTCAAATAATGCAAATGAGTTCATGATTGATAAAATTTTCACTTAGCATATGCAAAATAAAATTTAGAGATGAAGTTCAAAATTCATTTGAACTTCATTCATCCTTTCAAAAATGTTTTAACATTCGACACACTGGAATCATTCTCACAAAAGTGGTATATGACTTTGATTATTTTTGGAAAAAAATTTGAAAAATTTCGATAGCATGCCGTTTGTAAATAGAACATTTCCCAAACCTGCAAGTTATAAAAGCATGTAATTCAAAAGATTTTTGCATCATTTAGATGCTTAATGTGCTCAAGACAACCTTAGAACTCAAAAATAAAGACAATGATATGCATGAAAGTCCATATGATTATGTTTTCCAAAATTATAGAAGTTTAGATAAATTTTGGTAGCATTTCGTCTGTAAAAAGACACTTTCCATAGAGATATGCTCCAAACTTGATTGTTACAATAAACAGCTTACAATAATCCAACCAGTAATAAATTTTATGAATGTAATAGAATAAATTTTAAATTAAAATCCCAGCTACAGATGAGTTTGCTAAAGTTTGTTAAGGTTATGTTGGAAAAAAATAAATAAATAAAGTGTGTTGTGTATGTTCATGCTTGGTTTATGTGTCAGTTTGTTCTGTGTTCATTCAATACTGCACAAATTGTGTTTATAATTCTGCCAAGCTGGTTCATTGGGTTTCATGTTTCTAATTTCACTTGGTATTAAAGGGTTCTTCAAATCTATAGGTCTCACAATATAGCAATTGCATGGTTTAAAATTTTTGTGTGTAACCTATACAACAACATATATTGGCACAGGATTTCTGTTCTTGGTGGTTCATAATGTGGATTATCATTACAACTTTTGCATCATTGGCTTACTATATGATATTTCGTTTCAACTTCAAATTTCAAGGGCTCCCAAAGGGGTCTTATTTACATCAACTTTGTCCCACTCCATCCCATTCACTATGGGTGTCTAGTTGTTGGAGGAGTTTTGTTTTTTGTTTTTTGATTTTTTTTAATTGTTTGTGTGTGTGTGTGTGGGTGGGTGGGTTTAGTTCCTTTTAATATGGAGACTTGAATTTTCACCTTCTAGCTAGATGATGATTATTATGGGAGTCTAATAGGTGATAAGAGTTTTTTCACCTTCTATCTAGATGATGATAACTATGGGAGTCCAATAGGTGATAGAGCTTTCTTTTTATTTTTTTATTTTGTGGTTATTTATGAAATGAATGGTTGAAGTAAGATTTTAGCAACCCATGGTTTAAGGCTTTAAGCCTGTGCTTGGCTCCCTTTTTGAGGAAGGTTCTTGTTCCAAATTTTATTTCCAAGTTATGTGGTGTACCTAACATAATCTTTGTGTTTGTGTATTTGAATTTGAGAAGTTCAAAAACAAATACATCATTTGGAAAAACATTTGGCAAAGTTCAAATACATATTAATACATTGTTTGTTATTTTTAGTGATTCGTTTACTCTCGGTATTTGTTATTGTAGAAAACGGAATTTTATTTGCTTAAGAATAGTATTATTCATAATATTATGATGATCATAAGAAAATTCAGATGCCCTTTTTTGAATATTTTATGAGGAAGATGATATTGTTGATAAAATGGATACTATAGAAAACGTAATATTGTTATGATGATCACATGAAACCCCAGAAAATGATTGTTTTGTAGGTATACCTCCATGAATTTCTAGAACAGTTGAATCACTAGCATCTTGTTTATTTATACCTCCCATCATTAAATTTCTGGTAGCATTCAGCTTTCCAACTACATTGGATTCTCTCCTTTGTCCAGGAAGCAAGGTAAAGTCATATTATGTTTTCCATAACGAAAAATGGAAAAAAAAAAATAGCATTATATACACCCCCTTCCTAAGTGATGGTTTTGAAATTTAGTAGGTTTGAAATTTAGTACTTTTTTTAAAGTTAATTTTGAAAGTTAAAATTTAAAAGAGAAATTAAAATTATGGAGTTGAGTTTAACGGAGTTGAAATAAGGGCTATGGGAAGTTAATCATAGATAAAGGAATTATGCTACAAATAAGTTGAGATAATTGAAGTTTTATCATGTCTAAACTTGTTACATTTTTAATTGGACTAGAGTGAGTCTAACTTGAATTTGCTTGCTCAAACTAATGCAATTGAGTAATTTTAATTTAAACACGAATACATATAAGAATGAACATGGAGAAATGTGGTGAATGTTGAGGCTGTTGTGCTAACATCCTTCTATTATTTTGATGATAGCAACTTTTCCACGTGAATGAGCCTCTCTCACTTTTACATCATAAAGAGATATTTTGTGAAATAAAAATTCAAAAATGACTAGAGAATAAAAGGTAAAAAGACTAAAAATGGATGAAATTAAGAAAACTATAAACCTCTAAAGTTCAGTGAAACGCAAGTTAATTTCTATATCTTTATTCGTGTTTGAGCCTTTCAAAATGAGCCCACTACAATATAAAGAAATCCTACTTATCACGGGCTCCTTATACAAACACACTTCCATGTTGCCAACACACAACACACACTTACAATTCTTTCTTGTACATACAACACACCCAATTTCTGTTGTTTGCGCACTCAAAATTTTTTCCTGTGCACAACACACACAATTTCCTATGTAGCATGCAAAAATTCTATATAAGTTCAGAGGGAATTCTAAAAAATAATAAATTATAGAATACTTGAACTATGACATTTAGCAATGTTTTGCAACATCTTATATTATTGTTTTAAACTTGAGATATTTTCTGTAGATATTATAGTCTTCTTGATTTGGATATTGGATTATAGAGATGGCTTAATTCTGCTCATTCTAGTGCCTATTGGGCAAAATATCATGGCATTGGCTAATATTTTGGCATGTACGTTTGCTGGCCAACTTAGCTGACATTACTTGCTCTGCTACTTAATTTTTTGTATATGGTACGCTCACTGAGGTTGAGTGTGTGCTTATATACTTGATTCATGCTGAAGGTATTACCCTTGCTAATATGCATCCTCATTGTGCTAATTGCCCAATGCACACTATTACAGTAGAAGCGCACTATTATAGTAGAAAATATTATTTATTTCAGCAAACAAAATTTAGGCTAAGGGACTTTATACACTGACTAGAATATGGTATCTTGGTTGACTTGGATAATTGTTGATGACCCAAGAAATGTGAATTTTTGACGGTATAAAAGTAACAAGAAGAAGTGAACCCATTTGAATAATTATAGAATAATGTTTATTCTCATTGAAAGCATAATCACAGGGGAAAAACAATAATTTGGTGCTTGTAGGGCCTATCAGCCTACAGAAATTGGTTGTTCTGTCATTAGTAAAATGTGCTTTTGATTGTTTTAACTGGGTTAATTTGTTTTTATGGTATTAGTGTATTGGCAGAGGATTTGAGAACGTGATCATATTTTAATATTATTATAGTTCTAATAATTTTTTATAGTTCTTTGCGCTACAGATCCATCTTGTTGTTCAAATACATTGTGAAATATACTGAACTGATTAAATTTTAATTGGACCTCTGATCAGTGTTTATGTTGTTGCTGAATCTTGTTGTTTTTTCTATTGTTACTATTGTTCTTTTCCATATAGTGTGTTGGGGGTATAATAAATAAAAAGAAAATGTAGAACTAATTGCTTCTAAAGCACACATAATTAACTTATTCTAATACTTGACTGTTCCTATTTTTGATCTTGCATACTTTCCCTTTATGTTGTTGAAATTAAGGATAAATATGATCTTTTAGGTATTGGCATTAAGAAGATCATTCCTGCATAGGGTGTTGGACAATAAAGACGAATTCTTTGCATTGCTGATACTGGTCCTTGAAACTCATAACTTACGAACTACAAGTTTTCATCTTTCAAACCCTTGACAGTTATAGCTTCATTAAAAAATTCTTAACCCCACCACTCTTGGCAGTAATTTAAAAAACCAGGAACTTTGTTTGCTACTACTGGAATGTATGCTTGTGTTGAACGCCAACTGCATGGCTGATACAGTATATTGTGAATTGCATGTTGGTAGTGGATTTAGGTTGTTGCATGCTTGAAATGATTTATTTGCTGAAAACAACCAAGTTTCAGGTACAGGTTTTATGGGAAATGTCCAATTTATAGACATCATGCTGTCGAAATTTCGTTAAATTTTTTTCCAAAATAAAACCATGTATAAAGATAATTATGATAAAATGAATGTTAAAATATTTTTGAAAGAATAAGTGAAAGTCAAACAAATATTAAACTTCATCCTTCATGTGAACAGCATTGCAAATTACTATCCATAATGCACCGAATGACTAAATCTTTTTGTGAACACATAAGTGATTCCTCTAATGCACGTTTCCTATAACCGCACTTAAATTATTATACTTCTCTCGAGTTTTTTTTTTTTTAGTTTTTTCTTTCGCATTAGTGTCCGAAAGTCCGATTATTTTGTTATTAAATCATTGATACTCATGGTATGTATACGTATACGTTCAAAAATCATATACTAATTTTTTTTTTATAATTCTTAATTTGTAGGATTCGGAGCTGTTACAATATCAACACCATGTCATGCACTACAGTCAGATGCAGCTTTTGATTTTTTTTTTTTTGTATTTTTTTTGTTATATGGAATTTCTGTATTTTAATTTGAATTTGTATAATGTATTTGCATTTGAATTTTGAATTTTTTTTTTGAATTTTTTTGTTATCTGAATAGATAGAATTTCTGTATTTTAATTAAATTTGTATAATGTATTTAAATTTGAATTTGAATTTGAATTTTGAATAATTTATGAATTTTTTAGTAATTATGGTTTAATGTTATGTATGCGAAAATGTAATTACAGATTTTTATAAGAATTAATGATTAAAAAATTATTAACTTTAAATTATTAGTACGGTTTTAAAATCGTCACTAATAATTGTCCATTTTTTAAGTATTAGTCAAGGTTTCAACATCGTCATTACTAGTAGAGTATTAGTGGTGAATTTCAAAAGTGTCACTAAAGCCTAAGTATTAGTGATGGTTTTGTGATTATTAGTGACGATTTTGATCTTTCATTAATTAGCTTATTTTTTGTAGTGAATTCTTATTCTTTGTTTCCAAAAGGTGTAGTTAATACCACAAAAGATAGGGGGTCTAGTTGAAAGTTGACCCTCGGCAAAGGGAGATACGCCTAAGTGTGTCATAGAGATCTGTATATAGCTTCTAATTTAAGATTTGCTATAACCCCGCTCTGATACCAATTGAAAAATTAAGGAGTACTCCCAAGAAGGGGGTGAATTGGGATTTAAAATTTTCTTTTAAACTCTTTTTATTAATTCTTTATCAACTAATTTTTGAATTCAACAAACACACATGTATGGTTTGATTTTCAATCTCAAATTTAGTCAAGACATAATTTAAACCGAAAAACGAGTAAAACAATTCAATCAATCAAAATAATGATTCACAATGTGAATTGTTATAACTATTTCAGCAAGTTTTCAATATTCAATCTTTTGATGTTGAGTTGTAGCTAATGAACGACCTATTTAATAAACGTACTCCCTTAGAAGGTTTCCGCAAGATTCAATCAACGTACTCCCCTTTTGAGGTTTCTGCCATGCCCAATTACAAAGTTATTTCCAGCAATTTAAATAAACATCCACGCAATATACATGTGCTGAAATTTAAAGAGAATAAGGAAGAGAGGGACACCGAGATTTTTACGAGGTTCGGTTATATCCGCCTATGTCCTCGCCTTAGGGTATACCACCCAAGGATTGCACTATACCACTCCTTTAACCGGGTGGAGCAAACTGTTTACACTTCTTCAAATAGGATAAAGCCCTCTTCTCCAAGAAATACCCCACACTTGGTACAACGATTCAACAACCTGAATAATCAAAAACAATAACAAAAACAAGAGCAATTCTTGTGTACAAAGACATTCTCACAATAGAGCTGATTAGTACAAGTTAGAGCACATCTAATATACTTCAATTTAAATTTCAATAAAGAATGAATTTGAAGGTCAAGAAATTTATCACCGGTTTCTTCTTTTGATTGAAGGAAATTCAGTAAGAGTACAAGAACCAAGTGGTTGTATCAGCAAAAAATCAGTATTACTTTGACGAGGATGTGTAAGCTAGAGAGCTTTTTAAAGAGTATGAGAATTAGAGACTTTGAATACTTGATTGTAAGTAGTTGTTGTAAAAATCATTAGGTTTAGGGGATATATATAGAGTTTGAAAAGTGAATTTCATGTTCCCCAAGTGACTTGGAGTGTTTCCTAAGTTTTTCATAACATTTAGATTTGAAAAACTTATTTTTGGAAATTTCCCGTTGCTTTTTAAATTTGAATTTCCCGAATGGTCCGTCGACTAAACTTTAGGGTCGGTCGCTTGAATTTTTAAAATTTAGTATAATTTTAAAGAGAGAATGGGGTTAGTCTCCTAAACTTACAGGGTCATTCGATTGAACCTGTTCTGTTTCCCAAATTTATTTAGCATAAAAAGGTCAATCACTTGCCAAAAACTCTTGTTAACTTTTATACTTTCTATATTACTTTGAGACTTTGAAAAATATTTTTTGAGGTTTTCAAGCTTTGGTCTCTAAGTGAATGATTAAATCCTAAGAGCTTCAATGCATCCATGTTAAAATTTAACTATGAACTACTTACATGATACTTTATTAAACTTAAAATATTCTAAACACTCTAAGTCTTCATGCTTGTCTTTTTTTGAGTAAATTTTGACTTCAAGTTTCAATATACTTTGAGTTTCATCAAATTTATCTATCTTTTATTCCAAGCTTCAATATACTTTAAGCTTTCATTATATTTTCCTTAAGTATAAGCTTTTGCTTTCAATAAGGCTTGAGAGCACTTTGATTTTGAATTCATATTTGATTTCCTGAAACATCATCACTTAACCAAAACATGTTAAGTTTCTTTTATTTGTTATCATTAAAATAAGATTAATAAGCCTTCTTAGGCCAACAATATAATAAATGTATATAAAAGATTGTACAATAAAACTCATTTGACACACACTGATAATAATGTATTCCATCCTACTGAGAGGTGTCTCACTCCCATAAACATATTAATTTTTTAGGGCCCTCAGGGAGTCGAGCCTAGGAGCTCCAAGGTGGGACTTAGACGATCTCGCCAAGGGTGAGTGTGGGTAGGAAACTGTATGGTTTATGTTGGATGTTTATGGACATTTTCGGGTGGACATATATATTATTTTTGGACTTGTAGAAGTCATAGTTGAATTAGTACTCTCGTAGGTATGATAGTAGAAAAATATTTCACTTCCGTTATTTGTCAATTAAATAAAATACAAAATGCTTTAGACCCTACACGAGTTTTTGATAATTTACAAATTTGCGATTTTATGCATTTGTGTAGTATGTGTTGTAATTTTGGGAATGTACAGTTATGGTATCATAGTTGTCGTACGTTGATAGTGTTATTTTATGTATGTATTTTTGTTCGGGGTGCTACACTTAAATCTCAAAAACAAAAACTGACGATAGTTTACCATGACTTTCCTAAAATCGTCGTCTCAAGAAAATCGTAGAAGACCGTCACAGAATTTCTGCCTCTAGGTTGTGAAACAAACCCTATAATTCCTATTTAATCTCCAATAATGACTTACTAAAATTTTCATATACCCATTTCCTACCCTCATCAAAATTCATTCCTATACTCCAGTATTGTTATTTGCTAATGTCTACAGAACCTAGCAACCTAGGCTCTGAGACCACAACTATAGCGCCCCGAGCCCGGTGGGGCCCAGAGTGCTATTCTCCATGCATATATCCCTATGATAATCTATGATACCATAACCAAAATGACCAAAACCCAAAGTGGGGTACCGAGTATACCTGTCTATAATTCATTTAAAACATGCAGCGGAAATACTTTATACCACAAAAACTATACCAGAGTACTAAACCTTCTAAAAAATACTCATGTATCTCCAAACATTCACAATTCATCCCAAAAAGACAAAACATATCTATATACACATATATACACACATGTTAGTGTCTCACATGCACTTACTTAAACAACACTATCTAGTCTCGCCCTGGTGCTCTCTAGGCTTGGTTCCTTGTATTCCTTGAAATGTTGGAATTATTGGAGTGAGACACTTCTCAGTAAGATGAAATAGATTATCACCAGTGTGTGGCAACATGAGTTTTAGTGTAGTAAAAGTGTATCCATTAAATAATTAACTTTAACTGAGAAATCATGTAACACTGTACTCACACCTATACATTTGAAAATACATCTTTCTTTCCAAAAATCCTACTTTGTCATAATAATTTTCTTTGTGTACGTAAATCATCATATATATACATAAAAGATTTTTCCTGAATGGACATCATATATCATCATGTAATAACCTCACATGATCGGGTTGTGCGGTCCGAAGACTGGACTTAGTCATGGCTAGCCTACCACTAGGCTAAGTCAAACATATAATCGTCTGTAAGTATGATTGGCCTACCCAGCCTGGGCTAGACTCCAGGGGGTACTCTACTCTTCTCAAGCCCAATCGACTATCCAACCGCCTACACTCTTAGAATAGTGTGGCTGCACTAACATATCATACTAGCAACGGTACCGTGCTCTTAACATAATTGGTCCATCAGAGTTCTTATACCATATAGTACCATTTATAACATAAACAGCAACATGATCTCATTTCACAATTTTGTATAAAACATGCCATATTCACAAGTCCGTATAAATCCTGTCATAATCGTCATATCATATCATAATCGGTAGAAAACTATAACGACCCAGAAAATTTAATTAATAAAAAAATAATAAAAGAAAAGGAAAGAAAAGAGAGAAGGGAAGAAAAAGAAATTTTTAAAAGGAGTATCAGCAAGGCCTTTTCGACGAACCAACTGGTCTCGTCGACAAACGTTCTTCCTTGGCCCACCGACGAGGCCACATGTCTCATCGACGAAGATTAACGAAGAGGGTTTGAGATATTCTGAAACTTGTCGACGAACTCACGAACCCGTCGACGAGTGTTCTTCTTGGGATCGTTGATGAATCCACGTGTCTCGTCGACGAGTCCCTCCCTAGAAATAGAGTTTGCTTTATTTTTTAGTGAGAAAATATTGCATGCAGTCTCTCTCTCTCTCTCTCTCTAGAAAATGGTCCTCTCATCTTCTCTCTATGTTTCTGGCCTCGTTTCTCCTCGATTCGACGATCAGAAGCTACCATAAGACTCCTAGGAAGATTCTCTACAACCTAGGCAGAGCAGATTTTTGGTTTGGAGTACTTGGGAATCACTCCAAAATTAGGGTAAGTGAGATACTTTAGGGTTTTATTATTATTTTGAAATATATGGAACCTAGGAAGTATTAAATGAGTGTTTTTATGAGATTTGAGTAAGTTGGGATTTTCGGAATACATGGTCTTGTTTCCGTTCAATTTAGGTAGGAACTTGAGGATCAGATAAGGGGAAAACGTTATGTAATGCCCCAGACCCGCCATGTGGGTCCCGAAGTGTTATGAGACTGACATGCGTCTCTGATACCATTCACGCAGCAGAAAATAATAAAATACCTTCGAATATAATAGACCAGATTTCTATATTTGTACATCAACAAACTCATATCATACAACCACATTCTCAATATTACAAAACCTGGATGAAATATATTATACATAAAAACTAAAAACATAACTGTTTTGGTACTACTCACAAAACTATCCAACCCTGGAGCTAACTAAGCTTGATCACCTAGATAACTTGAAAAGATTTAACCAATGATGGGGCGAGACACCTCTCAGTAAGGAAGAAATAGTTTATAACAATGTGTAATTGAAGTGTTTAATATATAATTAATATATCCATCCTAATGTGTTCGTGATCCACAAGCAGCAAAATATCACGCTCATAATCACAACATGGTCAACGTCTTTGTCATCCAATCACATGTCCATAATCATAAATATTTTATTGATAATTCCCAAGAATAGGGAATGTTACACGCCCATACAAGTAGATTTCCTCTACTCTAGTGATAACACCAGAGCACTCACCTTTCTCAATAAGCCCTTGGGTTATGTATCCAGGTAAAGTCACCAAGAATAGGGATGGTCACCCACCTATAAATAATTATCAAAGTACTCGCCTTCCTCAGCAAGCCCTCAGGTGGAGTAATCTACTTTACCATAAATACTTAATTAACTAAAGTCACACGCAGCCAACCATATATGTTTCACTGAACTCTACACATATACGCATATCACAATCAATCCACACAGGATATTCATACATTCTTCAATCATACCCATATAGGGTCTACTTCCATATATCATGTAATTGTCCTGACAGGACTCTAACACACACAACATGCACGTCTACACAGGACTGGTCCATGCAGGACTGTCAATTACATCATACATGTCCACGCAAGACTGGTCCACACAGGACTAACCAATCACACAGATATATGTCCACACAAGACAAACCAAACACACAACATATATGTCCACACAGGACTAATCAAACCACACAGGATACAAAACAAACACCCTATTCATGGCAAATAAGTAAACAACCTCCTCATACCGCTGCCAATGTTTACCTCCCAATATAAATGCTCATATAACGACCTCCTCACACCACTGCCAACGTTATATGACGGTTATACCAAGTATGATATAACGACCTCCTCATACCACTGCCAACGCTATATCGTAATGTACATGAACCCCAACACAAATCAATAGCAACCAATTATTCAACACATCCATAGTTCTACCACAATATACACAACATCAATATCCGCAATCAACCAGTATATTCAACCAAGCAGAATTCACAGTCAAACAATATTCACAGTCTCAATGATTCATCATTCCATAATGCTCACAATCATTTAATTAACAAGAATGGTTTCAACCACACGATATTTCCCAATATAATAAATATATATATAATATCAGTATTTTCAATACTAGCATGTTTCAGAAAATTATACTTGAATATGTAGAAATTATACTCGAAATTAGTCATTTAAAATTATAAAAAAGCTATTATAAAATATTTCCCCTTACCTGCTCCTCAGGATTCGACCTAAAATCAACAAAACGAGACACTGTATTCCAAAAATTCCAAATTCCTCAAATCTTAGTAAAACACCCTTATAATACTTCATAGGCTCCAAATACCTCAAAATAATAATAATACCCTAAATTATTTCACTTACCCTGATTTTGGGATGTTTCCCAAACATTTCAAATAGAAGATCCGCTCCACCTATATTGTAGAGAATCTTCTCAGGAGTCTCGTGGTAGCTTCCGATCATCGAACCGAGCTAAATCTAGCCTGGAATCGAAGAAAAAGGTAGTAGGTCCGAAATTCTAGTGAGAGAGAGGGTACATGCAACAGATTTCGCGTTGAAATAAAAGAATTTGCTATATATAAGCAGGGGTTTGTCGACGAGACACATGGACTCGTCGACGAGTCTTAGTACACAGTTCGGTGACGAAATAGCAAACTCATCAATGACTTTCAGTCATGTGAAAACCCCTTTCAATAATTCCTTGTCAATGAGACATGTGCCCTCGTCGACGAGTCAAGACAGAACACTCGTCGACGAGACCAGTTGGTTCATCGACGATTGCTCGCTGTCACCTTTTAAAAATTTCTTTTTCCTTCCCTTCTATCTTTCTTATTATTTTAAATAGTTAAAATTTTCTGGGTTGTTACACATTATAACAGCCTTTTAATTAAATTTTGAACATGTTAAATTCCAGTATAAAATTTTATATATATATATATATATATATATATAATTTTAGGTATAATTTTCTAAATGGTTAGACTTTCGAATCAAGGATGATTTTAATTAAATATATGGTATTTAAGAAAAATTGTATGGCATGGAATTAACTTTCATAATTAAATGGTTACGAGTGTTGCGAGATTATGATTTATCGTGTGCTTGTGATTACTGTTTGGACTGCAAATTCTATTTGATTGAAAATGCTGATCGGTGGTGAATACTATTTGATTGTGTATTTTGTAGTATATGTGTGGTTGTGTTTGAGTGGTTGATTTTTTTATGTGTTGTGGTTCATGTAAATTGTGATATAGCGTTGGCAGTGGTATGAGGAGGTCATTATATGGGCATTTATATTAAGGGGGTAAAACATTGGCAGTGGTATGAGGAGTTTCTTTTACCGATTTACTATGAACGCGATTGTGTGTGTGAATTTATAACTTGTGTGGTTGATAGTCCTGTGTGGACCGTGTAATCTGTGTGATGATAGTCCTATGTGGACTGTGTAATCTATGTGATGATATCCTGTGTGGATGTTGTATTTTGTGTGGATTTGAACCTTGTGTGGGTGTGAATGAAGATTATATGTATGTATCCTGTGTGGATTTGTTGTGGTATACGTATATATGTGGATCTTTGTGAAATGATGGCATTGGATGCGTGTAACTTTAATTACATGAGTATTTATGGTAAAGTAGAATACTCCACCCGAGAGCTTGCTGAGAAAGGTGAGTGCCCTGGTAATTTTCTGTGATACCAGAGCAGAGGGAAGTTACTTGTTTGGGCAGGTAATCTCTCATATTCTCGACGACTTTATGTAGATACATATCCTGAAGGCTTACCGAGGAAGGTGAGTGCCCTACCATTAGTGTTGGAGTTGAGGGAAGCTACTTGTATGGGCGGGTAATCTTCCCTATTATTAGGAAATTATGAGTAAAAATAATTGTGAATGTGTGTATATTACCAGATGACAGGAATGTAATGGATGATGTGGATTCTTTAGTGCTAAGGATATTGAGTAATGAATGATTATTTTTGTATATATATATATATATATATATATATATATATATATATTAAACTCTATGCCACATACCTTTTATAGCTTTTTCTTTCTTACTAAGAGGTGTCTCACCCCGACGATTTATCAATCTTTTCAGGTCTTTCAGGTGATTGAGCTTAGAAAGCTCCAGAGCAGGGTTAGTATTATGAGTGGATTCAAGAACGGATATATGTATAATTTTATGTTTAATTATTTTGGTCATGTAATTTGGAGAATGTGGTTATACTTTTTATGGGTTTGAATATGTATATATAGCACTCTGTTATTTTATTTGAGATTGTTTAAATAGTTCTGCTACATGAATGGTATCAGAGATGCATGGATGGTCTCATAAAACTCTGGGCCCTACGTGACTGGTCTGAAGCGTTACAAAAACTGTCATATCACAACTATCATATTGTATCTCAGTATAAAACTGTCATATTATAATCGATATAAAACTGTCATATCATAACTGTCATATCGTATCTTAGTATAAAACTGTCGTACCATAACTATTCATCATGCCACATAATTTGAGTGATAATTTATAATGTAATTAGCTGCCCAGGAAAATATATTTCGCTAAAAACAAGGGTATGATCATCTTCATAATTTTATATAACTCAAAATACACGTTTAATATGAAAAGAGAGATGATTACCCTACTCAATTTAGTTTTTGCCAAATACAAATATAAAAATCAAAATCACCATATCCATATGCCTGAATATTCATAAAAATCGTATATAATGTTGATATAATCACATACTCCTTTTAAATCAGTTAAATTTCCAAAAATAACTGACATAATCTATTCCTTTTACCTTATACTTTGAGTGGTGCCTAGGATGTCTAAACGACAAATCCGCTCCGGTTAAAATGTTGAGGATCGGAGCTAGGATCCTGAAGTGGTGTTTGTTTTTCAACATGACCTAAAAATGGAGAGAACTTGAGGAAGGAGAGAGAGAGAGAGAGAGAGAGAGAGAGAGAGAGAGAGAGAGAGAGAGAGAGAGAGAGAGAGAGAGAGAGAGAGAGAGAGAGAGATCGCAGTCCTAGAAAAGAGAGATAATTTTCTAAAAAAATGAACTTAAGTGTAGAGATGCAAAAAATATAATATTAAAAAAAAATAAGGAAAAAAGGAAAATGATCTAGTGAGGAGAAAACCGGCGATGGTTTTCTGAAGAGTTAAGAAAACTATTGACGGTTATAAGGTTTTACCACAGCCGGGTAAAAGGATAACTATGAAAACTAGGTAAAGTTAAAGACAAAATCGACGACGGTTTTCTAGGAACCTAAGAAAACCGTCAATGGTTTTTGTTTGAAACAAAATGCTTATAAGGGCTGCAAGGCATTTTTTTTCTTTTAAAATTTTAAAACCTTCATTCTCTCTCTCTCTCTCTCTCTCTCTCTCTCTCTCTCTCTCTCTCTCTCTCTCTCTCTCTCTCTCTCTTCATTTTCTCACTTTAGAATCGCTCAATTGATGATCAGACTCCGTATCTAAAGTTTAGTGGCGATTCTCTTCAATTTGACGAGCAAAATTGTGTTTTGAGAATCCAAGACACCATCCCAAACTGAGGTAAGGAAGTTGTTTATGATGTTTGTTGGTATTTTAATTGGTTTAATGGGTGTATAGGCCTAGGAATGTGAATATGAACATTATTATGGGGTGAATGGATAAATTGGGATTTGTGGAATACAGGGTTTTTGAGTTATGAATGTCGCGGGCATGATTACGAAATTTTAGCAGGCTTCTTAACAATCAGGTAAAGGGAATAAGTTATGCTAGTTAATTGTTTGAAAATTTTATTAATTAAAATATAACATGTGTTTATGGGTTTTGAATTTTACAGTTGTGGTATATTTGTGAAAATTTAGAAATTTGGGTTGCAGGAAAGTTTTACAAATGATATGTATTATTTTCATATAATAGGAAAGTATAGTTTTACCCGTACATATTATAGTATAATAGTTTCATTAAAATTGTGTGGCATGGAAAATATCAGATATAATACAGAGATTTAATATAGAATTTTATACAGCCTTTATAGTACCATGATTATACATAACTTTTACATAACCATGGTTATACATAACTTTTACAGAACCATGATTATACACTGCTTTTACAAAACCATGATACATAGTTATTACAAAGCAATGATTTATAGTTATTACAGAATCATGGTATTGCAGTTTATTACAAAATCATGGTAAAACAATAATATACAGAAATAGTATTATATACTATCAGATCCTTGATGGACTAGTACAGATTACAGAGCATGGTATCATTGCTAACAAAGTATAGAGTGAAACCACACATCTCAAATAGAGTGTGGAATGGAACAATTGATTGTGCCTAGAGGAGAGACGCAGGCTCCCTGGCAGTCAGGTCCAGGTTAAGGAGGCCAATCGTATTACAGATGTTATAGTTTGACTTAGCCTTGTAGGCCAGTCAGATTTAAGTCCCGCCCACATGTCGCACAACCCGAGCATGCGGGGTTAATTCATGCATACAGTTATCCATCTAGGGAAGCTTTCACAGTTATATAAATATACGTATATAGTGTTACAGAGAACAAGAACTACCTATTATAGTTATAAGTATGTTCAAATATAAAGTTTATTTTAAAAAGGCATAGGTGTGAGTTATGATATGTTGTATATTGAAATGTTATCCGACACAGTTGAGTTAATAATTATGTTATTCATGTAAAACTCATTTGCAACACACTGGTTGTAATTTATTCCATCTTATTGAGAGATGTCTCACCCTAACATTCGAAACATTTCAGGTGATCCAGATATGTGTGCGGAGCATGCTCTGAATAGAAAGGACTTTTGTATTGCCCTAACTGCAGGGTAAGTTTTGAGCTGGGAGTTGTATTTTTGGGTATGCCTCTAGGGCATTGTGTTTCTTTTGAGAGATGTATATGTATATTTTAGGAAATACTGAAGCTCTGGTATTATAAATAAGGTTAATGTATTTTTATATTTTCCGCTGCTTAGGTAGTATATTTTGTAAACAGGTATCCTCAGTACCACTCTCGGTATGAGATTTTATTGTGAATAGTAATATGAGTGTCAGAGTAATAGTATAAAAAAAATGTAGTACTTTTGAGGTCGTCACATTAAATCATATTTATATGTTGTTGTCCCAGACAAAATGGTCGACGGTTTCATGGAAACCATCGACGGTTTGGTCTTTAACCAAATAGTTTTTACTACATTTTTACTTTAATTGCTCTTGGTAATTCAAAACCGTTGACGGTTTTCCTTAACTCCACCAAACCGTCGATGGTTTGGTCTGCATGCTGGGTCTCTACAAAGGAGATCAAATCAGTGACCTTCAGATTAAGTAGGTATTAAGGATGTACATCATCTATACATCGTTGGGCTAGCCCAGACTTAGACAAACCCGTTATATAAAGAGCATGAAGGAAAAAGGGGACGAGATTGAAATTTGTTAAGAAATCCAACTATTTTTTATTTTTTGAAAAGGTAATATCATTATCAAAGGAGAAAACAAGCAAGATGCTTGAAAACTCCAAGCAAGATTATAGAAAAAAAGGCGTGGATAAAAAAACCCCCTACATCAGAGAAAATATAAGAGAATACTTTCCTAATATCAAAACCACCATCACCCTTCAAACAAACAAGTAAGACTTCCAAACAATTTATATTAAGGCTAAATTGTGAAATTGTGGATTTTTCGGGATTAAAAAAAGCACAGACAAAAGCAAGTGGAGAAAGTCGTGAAAGTTGGAAAAAAAAAATCAGGGATAGACAGGAAGACTGCATTGAACTTTTGCCGACAATTTATAGAAATTGAGAACGTACTGAGTCGACAGAAGCAACTGCAGAAATCCCATGATAGCCAAAAATATCTCAAAGAAAGATAGGGGATTTAATGATTTAGCCAACAAAGAAGAATAAAGTAAAAGATGGAAGATTGGAAGCCGGACAATGTGTGCTTTCAAGAAATAAGCTGAGAGAAAAGATAGTAAGGACACGAAGTCGGCTCGGAGAAATTGTCATACGGATTGCACAATTCTGAACACGAGAGAGGCTTTCGAAGGAAATATCAAGAATTCCTTCATCATCATCTAACTTTTAAAAAGTGGATTTTAAGGTGATCATGGATTCACATAAATAAACCATACATGCTAATTGGATTTTTCAAACATCGATTATACTTTTGTGATCAACTTTTGAAAAGCCGATCATACTCTAATACAAATGCATCTATATTCAGTCAATTGTTGTATACTAATATTTTTTTAATTCAAAAAATAATGTTTTTTTAATAAAAAAAGAAAAACTCAAAATGTAGCATTGATCTCCTCATTTTTAGTCAAATCACAGATTAAATTCTTGTAACTTTTTTCTAGATCTACAATATAACTTTTAGAGGAATAAAAAAACAAATTTATAGGACAAAAAATAAAATTAGGATATTGCACCATCCTATATAGATATTACCCTACAACAAAATGATGGAGCATGGAGCCCACCAAAGCGTACGTGAAAAAAGAAGAGCTAGAGCCAACTTGGGTGTGTCTGTCTGTCCCGTGTCCACTCCTCACACTACAATCATTCATCCCGGTAATGACACCACCCACCACGTCACCTTTTCCGCAGTCCCACGGATGATCCGAGCCATGCCCTTCTTCCACGTGTCCTAATCCTACCCGTCAAAACACATTCCCCCGCCCCTATATCTATCCCACGCTCCTCCTAACCGCGCCCTTCTTCTCACCTAGCTGCTTGCTTTCCCGGTTCTAATTAACGTTCCCACATTCTCTCCTTTTCTCTCTTAATTTTCTCGCAAACCAAACAGCCCCAGCGTTCGTATTTATAATTATTAGCATAAATTAAAAAGAAGAAGAAGAAGAAGAAGTGTGTGCAGAAACGAAGGCGTACGATCGAAAGGATACTATTGGAGCCGAGCACCGACAGGAGTACAGCATGAATATTTACGAAGAAACGGAGTTGCGGCTTGGGTTGCCCGGAGGCGGAAGCGGCGGCGGTAACGAAGGCGGAGACGCGGCGAGGAGTGGCAGTGGCAGTGCTTGTGGGAAGAGAGGGTTTGATGAAGCCCATGTCGACTTGAAGCTTAACTTGTCGTCGAATGAGTGCAGGAGGACGTCAGATCATTCGACGGAGAAGACGTCCATGAAGGAGAAGACTGCTGTTCTTCCTCGGTCTAACGATCCGGCGAAACCTCCGGCTGCCAAGTATGTCTTTCTTTCTTTTGTTTTTTTCTTTTTCCTTTTTTTGTTTTTGTTTTTTTTATTATGTTTTCGTTAAATAATGCTGGTATGTGTACGTTCTCAGTTAGTAATTTTTACGCTATGGGTCGGTGAGTGTTAGGTATGTATATCCTCTGTACGTTTTGACTGGCTGAGAGAGAGAGAGAGAGAGAGAGAGAGAGAGATCGATCTTGATCTTGATCTTGATCTTGGAACTTACGTACTAAGACTTGGGCTGCCTTTGGATCAAGGAATTTTGTTTTAGAAAGAAAATGAGTAAATTAGTTTTGTTTTTTAAAAAAATATATATTTAATACTATTAAATAGGAGTGAAAATTTATTCTAATATATATAAATGTAAAATTTTAAATCTGTATAAAATTAAAATTTCTATGTTTCTTTTTTTTCATCTTTCTTTTTTCTTTTGTTAAGCAAAAATAAAATCAATCCCTTGATAGTTTCTTTCTTTCTTCTATTTTTCAAATTCTAAAATAGGTTTTAAAATACATGGAAAGTCTTCTATTATTTTTTTATTAAAAAAAAATAAAAAAAAAAAAGAAAACAAGAAAATAAAAAATATTTCAGTGTTTTTTGAAGTTTACATGAAAACTTTGGCTGATAATATAACTTTAAATTTAATGGGATGTTAATTGGTTTTCTACTTGTTTACTTTCATATGATTTTAAGATAATTATATATCATTTTTCACCTCTTAAAAAAAATTTATACATCATTTTCCCTTTCAAAAAATTATACATCATTTTCAAGAAAAAAAAAAATCTCATTTCTTCTTTCAAAATTTTTTAAAATTTTTTCTCAAATTAAATAATTAAATTGTTTTATAGTTGTTTTTTTTTCTTTCATTTTTTTAATGACTTGGGACCTCTATATCCAATGACAAGTCGTTGAACCTAGGTGCGGCACCAATTCCACGGAACCTTGATAATTCACCGGAATAATGCCTTGAACTCGTGATCTTGGGGCTTCCAAAGTCAGAAGTTTGTCCTTACCACCCGAGTTGACCTAGTTGAGCAAGTTGTTTTCTTTTCATGGGTTTATATATCTATATATATAAAAGTCGAAGTCCTTAAATTTCATTTCTGAAGAACTCAAATAATTATTAATTAGGTTTAGACAATCTCACAATTAAAATATGTATAATATCATCCGCCCTGTCAATGTTACGTCATGATGATGCCAGAAAATCACACATTATTGAAAGGTACTAGCCAGCTACGTGATTTAAGGCCTAATGCTGGTTGTTGAGTGGACAAAGCAACCTATGGAAATGGAATCCTTTTATTGTCAACATCCAAACAGTCCTGTTACGATTAAAGGCTCGTAAAACACTTGCGAATAATCAATGACCGTCCGATCGTAAATTTGACCAGTTACACACACCTACGCAACCATTTACAACAATTTTTTATTATCATTTTAAATATTTTAAAATTAAAATAAAAAGATAATGTAAATTTAAATCATATTTTTATAATATTATCTAATTTAAATATGAAAATGAGTATTTTTAATTAAGTTTTTAATTGTATAAATATTAATCAAGATTTTTGAGTTTTAGTTTATGTTTTTAACTTTTAGCTTTCTTTTTTTATAATGATATCAAAAGATTTAAGGGTTTTGTATATGTTTATATGTTTTGTGAATATTTTTTCTGCGCGTGGAAGGTGAATAATAAAAATAATGTAGTGATTAATATATAATTAATAACGGAGAATTAATAATTATGGTAATTTGGTTAAAATTTTACAGGGCTCAAGTAGTGGGATGGCCGCCGGTGAAGTCGTTCCGGAAGAACACAATGGCGGTGCAGAAAAACAAGGGCGAGGTGGGCGGCGAGAATAAAGGTAGCACCACCGGCACTAGCAGCAGCGCCGGCGGCAGCAGCAGCAGCGGCGGCGGCGCAGCCTTCGTGAAGGTTAGCATGGACGGCGCACCTTACCTGCGCAAGGTGGATCTCAAGCTGTACAAGAGCTACCAGCAGCTTTCCGATGCCCTTAGCAAAATGTTCAGCTCCTTCACCTTTGGTAATTATTATTAAACTCATTAACCACACCCTACGCATGCAGCAGCGATAATAATAATAATAATAATAATAATTGATGTTTGAATGTTGAAGATAACTGCGGCGCAAATGGGATGAAGGATTTTATGAATGAGAGCAAATTGATAGATCTTCTTAATGGGTCAGAGTACGTGCCAACCTATGAAGACAAGGATGGAGATTGGATGCTCGTGGGTGATGTTCCATGGGAGTAAGTTCTTCCATCAATCCTACTTTGAGGACCCTTCAATAATATTCAAAAACTCTCTGTTTAGGGTTTGAGTTTTGAAAGCTACTATTTACATCTATTTAAGTGAAAAAAGGATAAAGAGATACACTCATTGTCTTGATAAATTAGTAAATGACCTCGAATGTCATCATTTTAAAAAGTATATATTAATAATTTATGGTTCAATGTGATTAATTAGTTATAAATTTTTAATTAGGATGTTCGTTGATTCATGCAAGCGCCTGCGCATAATGAAAGGCTCTGAGGCAATTGGGCTAGGTGAGTATAAGAAATCGGGATCTTATTTTCCACTCGTTTAAATTTTAACATAAATAAAAACTATTTTTCACAATTAACATATAAATTTTTGTATTTAATAAGTAATTTTTTAGAAGAAAGTTTAATTTTCTTTATGTATAAACACATATACCCATTTCTTGAGAAGTTTTTTGTCTATGAATCACAGCACCAAGGGCAGTGGAGAAGTGCAAGAGCAGAAGCTAATAAAAGTTTGGGCACATGCATGCATCTGGATTACTGTGGGTTTGATGATATATATATATATATGAATGTGAAGTTGGAAATTTAATGGGCAAAGCTAGGAACAATAACCCATGTTGTTCATCATCATGTGTAGCCTTTTTTTTTTTTTTTTGTCATTAACTATGAATGGCTTGTTAATTTAATAATAACCTCATTGGGTGTAGCTAGCTGTGTCTTTTTGTTCCCCTACTAGTCTTTTATTTTATTTAAAATTTTAAAAAATGGCATGTATTTTTTTTATGGGATCCTTTATTTATTATTTTAAATTATATTTGTTTTTTTTTTTTTAATAATTATTTGATTGGTTGAGGAGGTAATGAATTAAAAGATCCATGAGCAAGTGGCAATGGGATAGGGAGGCCCCATGTCCTTTATAGGGAACAAGGCCATGTGCTTCTTGTTGGCTGCATTTATTGATTCTCTTTTTGAGGGAAACCTTCCATAATTATTATTATTATTATTATTTGTTCCTAATAATGGTGAGTAGATCCCCTTTCTTTACTCACACCCTTTTTCTCTTTTCATGGTAAATGCAATAAGGTTATATTTGGGATTATGAGCAAAAGATTTTGAAATTAAATGTTTATGGATTTGAGTTGGTTTTGTTGCAATTTTTATTAAATTTTATTTAAAATTAAAATTTGAGTTTTTGAATATTCAAGCACTAAATAAAATTTTTAGTCAATAGTTCTTTTTGGTTGAAGGGTAATTATGTTTTTTTGAAAGGTAAATTTGTGTATATCTAATCGTTTCACGAGCACAATTCATGATGGGAGCCACCAAACTCTATTTGGTTACTAATAGAGAAGTTCTACCTAATTATTATCCTTATATGTAGGTGTAACAAGTTGAGCTCAAACTTACCCTATTAATTAGCTTGACTCTAACTTTTTGTCAAATTTAATTTAAAAAAAAAAAAAGTGAATAATGTATGTTTTTGTCGAATTTTGATTTAAATGAATGATGATGGTAAAATTGACCTTTACAGTATAAATTAATAAAGTCCTTTGGCTTTGAAAGAGTCTGAATTAGTGGATGTAATTTATTGAAGCCATTTGTTGATTAAGGAAGCCATTTATAGAGATGTAGACAAAGCCCAACTCATAATGCGTGGGCATTAACTCTCTACACGAAGGAACCGCATCTGAAGTCTCCATATTATTTTTATTCCCTCTCTCTATGCTAACTTAAGCTAAGACCTTTAAATGTCTCGAGGTTAGGCTATTTAGGTGTGAACTTATTTAGCCCAAAGTCTTTATTGTGGATGGGCCCAAGGCCTAAGTTGAAACCATGTTCCTTTCTCTCTTTTGCTTTGATTTCAAAGGCCCTAGGGTAAATTTGCAACCTTCTTGCAACTAATTCTTGCCTCTCACTCTCAACCAGAAGTTCAACTGGCAAATGCTTCTTGCACTTGCAATCACATCACCTAATATGGCTTGAGCTTTATAGATCTTTTCTTGTATCTCCTAAGTTTGGGTTGAGTTGAAGCTTCAAATTTTTACATTTTTAAGGCTTAGATGACCTTTTATTAAAATAGGAGGATATCCCTAACTTAGTTACGGGTTTCATATTCAAAAAATGTGAAATGTGTCCTAAAACACCCTTATATGCCACGAAAAGTAAACTTCTTGGACTGTAAGGGTATTTTTGAAAAAGGGATCATTAGGACAAAACCCTCACTTCCAAGAGTTTACGAAAAGGAAGCTAAGCTCCCAAGGAAATGCATGTCGAGAGGAGGAGAGAGAGTGCACATAAAAAGGTTAGAAAAGGAATAGACAAACACATATATTGAAGAGGCAAGAGAGATATAAAGGCAAGATATTCTTTGAATGTTATTGGTGTTTTTAATATTCTTATTGACTTATGGATTAAGATGACAAGGTATGCTCTCTTCTTTTTCACTTCTTGAGTTATGGATTGGTTATAACTAGACACTGAAAGCATTTTGTTGTTATGTAAATCTTCATCATTCCATGGAAAATGTAACTTTTTATGGTGTAAACATGTATATAGAATTCTTAGACATATTATATGAATTACGATATTATTCCAAGAGGGGGAGGGTGAATTGGGTATTTTTAAAAGATTATGAACTTTAAGATCTAATTTCGAAAAACCTTTAATTACAAACTTTCAGGTTACCTAACAACGATGTTAATATTTCACAATTAATCAATCTAATATGTGTCTTTATCAAGCATACACTTTCACCTAATTACCCACAGATGTAACAATTGTGTTGACCTCATGCGTTCGGACCACCGAACATTGGATCTAATATTTCCTACTTTCATGTGTTTGGTTGTAAATGTTTTGTGCTTAGAGATAATGAGCATCTAGGAAAATTTGACTCTAAATCTAATGAAAGTATTTTCCTAAGATATGCATTAAATAGTAAAGCATATATGGTTTTCAACAAAAGAACATTGACTGTAATTGAATCTATTCATGTTATGTTTGATGAAGTTAATCCATTTCCTAAGAAAGATGATGAAGATGATATTGATATTAGAAAATGTCTAGATAAACTATCTATTGAAAATAATGCAAGTGAAGACCCAGAAGAAAATGAAAAATCTCCCGAAGATAATGAATATCAGGAGTTACCTAGAGATTGGAAATTCATTAGAAGTCATCCTATAGATCAAATCATAGGCAAAAAACCATCCCGTGGAGTAGCCACAAGATCCTCCTTGAAAAATATAGTACATCACTCTGCCTTCTTATCCCAAGAAGAACCTAAAAATATTAAAGAAGTCATAGAGGATGAGTCTTGGGTGATGTCCATGCAAGAAGAACTTAATCAATTTGAAAGAAGCAAAGTGTGAACTCTAATTCCTAGGTCTAATGGGTACACCATCATTGGAACTAAATGGATATATATAAATAAGAAAGATGAGAATAGGGTAGTAACTAGGAATAAAGCTAAACTAGTTGCCCAAGGGTATAATCAATAGGGATTGACTTTGATGAAACATATGCTTTTGTTTCTAGGTTAGAAGTCATTTGAATGCTACTTGCCTTTGCCGCTTTTAAAAATTTTAAATTATTTCAAATGGATGTTAAAAACATTTTTCTAAATGGCTACATTAATGAAGAGGTATACGTAGAATAACCACCCGATTTTGAGAATCATAAACATTCCAATCATGTTTACCGGTTGCCTAAAGTTTTATATGGATTGAAATAAACTCCTAGAGCTTGGTATGTGAGGCTTAGCGGCTTTCTACTAGAAAATGGGTTTACCCGTAACAAGATTGACACTACACTTTTCATCAAATCTAAAAATGATGATATGCTCATTGTTCAAATTTATGTGGACGATATCATTTTTGGAGCAACTAATGATGAGTTGTGTAATAAGTTTGCCAAATGCATGCAAAGTGAATTTGAAATGAGCATGATGGGTGAACTTAGTTTCTTCTTAGGGCTACAAATTAAGCAAGCTAATCATGGAACTTTCATATGCCAATCTAAATATATCAGGGACCTGCTTAAGAAATTCAATATGAAAGATTGCAAAACTCTTTGTACACCTATGAACTCTTCCATTAAGTTTGATAAAGATGAGCAAGGAATTCCTGTTGACGTAAGATTGTATCGTGGCATGATTGGGAGTCTCCTATATCTCGCTGCTTGTAGGCGTGATATTATGTTTAGTCTGTGTATGTGAGCTAGGTTTCAGGTTTGTCTCTAAGGAATCTCACTTAAAAGCTGTCAAATGAATCCTTAGGTATCTAGTTGGGACTATAGAGTTAGGCTAGTGATACCCTAAGCATACTACTTTTGAGATTGTTAGTTATACAGACGCTGACTTTGCCGGTAGTAAGGTTGATAGAAAAAGTACTAGCGGCACTTGTCATTACTTAGGACAATCTCTTGTTTCTTGGTTCTCAAAAACAAAACTCAGTTGCCTTATCCACAGCTGAAGCAGAATATATTGCGGCTGGAAGTTGTTATGCCCAAACTCTTTATATGAAACAACAACTTGGGGATTTCGGATTGCACTATGAAACAATACCAATTAAATGTGATAATACAAGTGCAATCAACATTTCTAAAAATCCTATCTCACATTCACGAACTAAACACATTGAGATTAGACATCATTTCCTTTGTGATCATGTGCAAAAAGGAGATGTCTCTTGAGTTCGTATGCACAAATGAACAATGGGCGGATATATTCACTAAACCACTTCTTGAGGATAGGTTCATCCAAATTAGACGTGAGCTAGGTCTAATGCAATGTAGAGAAGCTTCTTAGATGTTTCATAGTTTGCATAAATTTAGGGGGAGCTCTCAAGTGAAATTTAACAAGTCTTAGCAACCAATTTCATTGTTGATTTTTTTACTTGCCTTAGACTTTGTGAATATTGATTATTGCTTGTGTGCACATATCTTATATCTATAGCATGATCCTATTGCGTCTAATGCATATTGCTTACTACTTGTAATGCACAACTCCTTTGTCCACTTCATGATGATATTGAAACATTTACTTGATTGTTGGACCATACTAAACTGCTTGAATAGTTGTGGATAAACTATTAGGAATTTTAAATTCAAACAAGTTACATTTTATATAGGTGTTATTTTGGAAAGTCCGATTTACAAATGACACTCTGCCAAAATTTTTTCAAATCTTTTCAAAATTTCTAATGTATAAACGTAACACTTACCCATTGCCTAGAGTGTTCACTCCTATGACCCTTTTTGTCGTTGCCAAAAGGGGGAGATGTAGGCAAAAACTTGGGTTAAATACATGATGCATATTGTTAGGGGAAGCTTCTTTAAGCTATACCCAATTTTTGCATGGTGTATTTGTCATCATCAAAAAGGGGGAGAATGTTGACCTCATAGGTCGCACCTGGTTTTGATAATGACAAATACTGATATTTGATGATTGTCAAGTGCTTGTGCAGGTTCAAATAAATATCCCAAGGAAGGACACTTGAAGAAACAAGAAGACCGCGAAGACTTGTATTTTGTAATTATAAATCATATCGGTCTGTAATAATTTATATGGGTCTGTAATAGTAACCTAGGCTGTGGTTGTATGTTTATCACATGCACATCATGCATACAGGATATAGCATAAGCTCAACTAGACCATAGCAAGACCCTAGGCTCCAACAGTCACACACACAGCATAAAATATATGAATGTGTTATAATTGTGCTAAAAAATTGAACAAAACTAAGCAAGTTAAGTGAGCTCGGGCGACCGAAGCCCTGGAGTTCAAAACTCCTCAGGCACCTGAACTGTTGATAAGTCAACAATTGACTTGGGCTCTCGGGCAGCCGAACCTTTTTGTGCATACCTTCCCTGGCGCCCGAACCCTTTAAAGGGAACTTTTCACCAACCTGGGCGACTGATGGTTTTAGTTCAAAAAGACCCTCGAGCGACCGAACTTATTTGAAAAAAATTTTGGGCTGAGTCTTGCCGTGCGCCCGAACCTTGGTTCAGCCACCCAATCCGCAGCCGGTTAAAATTAATTTAACTATAGTAAAATTAGGTTAAATAACGCTAATTGGATTTTAATTATTTGGAACTTTTTTAATAATACCCATTCTATCTTGAACGGTTATAATTTTTCACCTGCCTATATATATGGTTTCATTTGCATGATTAGAAAAAGATTAGAAAACTCTCTAAACTAAAAAAATCATTCTTTGCCCAAAATTCTCTCAAACTTGCATCCATTCGATAAAATTTGAGATTGTGAGTGTAGAGACCCAAACCGAAATAAGCTAGGTTCATCAACGAAGGAGTCATGTTCGTCGACGAAGTCCTTCAAAGCCTCGTCAACAAATTTTAGAGCCTCATCGACGAGGAAATACCTAATGGGTCAACAAAAATATCCAGACTGGGCTCGGCGACGAAGGTATGGCCTCGTCGACGAGCTGTGTGGTGGATTCGTCGACGAAGGTGCCACCTTATCGACAAGTTTGACTCAGTCAAAATCCCTATAAATATCCATTTTGGTTACTTAAGGGCTAAGTTTGCTCCCAAAAGCTCTCTCTCTCTCTCTCTCTCTCTCTCTCTAAGGTTCTTCGTTGTTCAACGTCCGTTTCTAAAAGGGGAAGTTCCTGCGGGGATCAGAGGAGGAAGTTCTACAACTTTAGCGGATCAGGTCGTTATTTTGAGGATTTTGGGGTTTTCCAAAAAATCGAAATAAGGATCTGATTTCAATTTTGATCGGATATTTGGATAGTAGTCGAAATTATAGTAAGGTTATGTTCTGTGGTTGTTACATTTCGAGGATCTCGGGTTGTCGGTTTGGATCAGTTTTCGTACGTAGTTTCATGTTGAGTTTAAGGTAAGGGGAAATTGATTACAACAACAATTTTTGGAAAACTAAACCGCTAAAAAGCCGATTTATATTTATATGTATGATTTAACTGCTTATTTGCTAAATTCTACCGAGTAGAAATGCCGGTTTCACGATTTTTGGTAAAAATATGGATTTTGGCGTATGGACTCCAAATGTTTTAAAATTTCTTTATTTGGATTATTATGTATGTAGGAGATGCCTGAATCCTTTATTTTTATTTAAAATGGTGTTTAATTATATCCTATATCATATAGCGGATTTTTGTTTAAATTAGTGTGACACGTGGATGAAATTGAACTTGTGAACATTTGATATTATTGATATGGATTATGGGAACGGAGTTCCAACTTGTTATACTGAAAATGTGGAAAACAAAGGCCGATTATACACCGCGTTGTATATGTGAAAAGGGAAAACCGAGAGGATATGTGCCGGTTTAAACCTGATATGGATATATGAGTTTGTGAAAATACTAGAATTGCACAGGTTATCATGTTTTGTTATAAATTGTATATATGATAAATGGAACCACAACTTGTTACCAAAGGAGTTGAAAGATACTCCAGCAAAAGGGGCTGAAAGATACTCCAATGTGAGAAGTTGAAAAAGCTTCATTAATGGAGGTGAAAGATACTCCCAATGGCAGAGAATATCTCAGCTGGAAGGGTACAATGCAACCACACATGTAAATCAGTGTGGGTACATAGATAGTCGGCTAGCAGGAGTAATGAAACCAATGGTGAAATAATAGACCAGATGGGGGCAGTCGGAATATATATTTGATGCTTGACAAATGCCTGCACGAACAGGACATTGTTAGAGATATCAGTGCACAACCCGTGCCACGGGGTAAAATAGGCATTATATGTGATACAAAGTTGTTGGTCGTTCTATATTCCTATACATGATTTAAAAGTTGATATGCAAAAACGGTATTGTTTATATTGATATATGTGTAATGCTTCGGTATTGAAAACCTTTGTCTTATACGTATGGATACACGTTTTAAATTGAAATACTCACATGTGGTCACACACTGATTGTAATACTTTCTTCCTTACTGAGAGGTGTCTCACCCCATTATACAACCTTTTTTTTTTAGGTTTATCAGGACGTCGGTTCTAGTTGCTTAAGGGATTGAGAGAATTGTTTTTGGTTGTAGCATACGTAAGTAGTTTATGTGTATATTGAACTTAGTTGGAATATCCTTTTTGGGGTTGTATTAATAGGATATGTTCTAAGTCTGTATAAATGTATTTGAGGATACAACAGTAAACTCCGGTATATGTCTATTAGAAATCTCGATGAATGTTCATGTTTTTTCGCAACATCTACATTCTCGTTATGTATGAATTACACACGTATATCCCTGTTTAGGGCGGGTTTTCTATGTATCTTGAATAGATACAAGTATTTTGTATGAGTGAGTGATACCTGGGTCCGTATTAAGGGTCAGGTCATTACAGTTGGTATCAGAGCCCATAGCCAGTTGGAAGTATGATTTGATTCATGCTGTCTGCTTAGGGATATGAGCAGAACTTAGGATTTGCTAGTTTGATAGTCTAGAATATACCAGAGTATAGGACATGGATAAGACATTGAGTTTTTCTTTGTATACTTGGAAACGTAAATCCATTGATAGACTTCTATGTTTTTCTAGATCAATTGAAAGGTTTAAGAAGATCATGGAAATCCATTAACGATTTTGTTTCCAAGTAGAAGGGCGAAAATTGAGTTAGAATGGGGATGTCTAATTAATGGAGTACGTCAATATTGAGGATATGAATTTAGGGGATTAAATTTATAGTATGATAGTGTTGGCTATTATGCTTCTGATGGATTTCTCAATTGTTTTTCAGGATGGAATCCAGGGATATTACTGCCAACGTGGGAGGTAGTAGTAGTGAGGGTGTCGACCCTGAGGCTGGTAGTGACTCCACTAGTGTATTGCGTGATTTTGCACAATAGCTCATGGCTGAGGTAGTGCGATTGAATAGAGGTCAGGACCATTCTACAGCTGAGATGGGCTGCTCCATTGATCAGTTCACCAGATTGAAGCCTTCGGCTTCCGTAGGAAGTGCAGATCTAGTTCGTGCTGAGAATGGGATCCAAGAGATCGAGAAGATCCTGGATGTCTTGAACTACACGGGGAATCAGAAGGTCACCTTTGCCACGTTCAAGTTGGCAAAAGAGGCTAAGAGATGGTGGGTGTCTATAAAGAAGATAGAGGAACTCCAATTGATACTCGTTGCGTTGACGTGGGCCCAGTTCAAAGAGTTATTCTTTGAACAGTATTTTTTGGCCACAGTCAAAAATGCAAAGATGAAAGAATTCATGAATCTGACTCAAGAATCGTTGATAGTGCAGCAGTACGCTGCCAAATTCCAGGAGCTGTCCCGATTCGCTCCATTTGTGATACTGGATGAAGTGAAGAAGGCCTGGAAGTTGTAGAGGGGTCTGAGGAAGGAGATCCGTAGGCAAATAGCCATTCTGTAGTTACAAGACTTTGCTACGTTGGTTGACAAAGCCACTGTGGTAGAGGAGTGTTTGCTTGAGGACGCAAAGGTCCAGGTTCCGAAGAAAAGGCTAGTGCCTCCTAGTTCTTCGTTTGGGGCAAAGCAAGGTAATTGGAAAAAGAACAGTGGTGGTATGTCTCAGAACATTGCACGTTTTCAGCATTGCCCTTTGTGTGGTAGGAGACACCCTGGGCAGTGTTGGTTGTCTACAGGGGCTTGTATACAGTGTGGTAAGCAAGGGCACCAGGTGAGAGACTGTGGAATGCAGGGAAATAGTGGAGCCTCGTAGCAGCCATACAAAGGGAATGCTCCGACACAGCGTGGTGGTTAGCAGGGGGGTATGACCTAGGCTAGGGTATATTCTCTGACTCCTAGTGACGCTGAGAACGCTGGTGACGTAGTCACAGGTATCATTTACACGCTTTCTCATGAAGCTATTGTACTATTTGATTCCGGGGCAACACATTCTTTTATTTCCTGAGATTTTGTTAAATTGTGTGGATTAGAGGTGCAATTGTTAGATTATGAACTAATGGTGGTTACACCATCTGGATCTGTGGTCAGGTGTAGCAAGGTAGTTCGTGATTTTCCGGTTGAAATTCGGGGAAGGGTGCTACCAGTTGATCTTGTGGTGTACGACATGTATGACTTTGATATCATCCTAGGGATGGACTGGTTATTTTCCAGTTATGCCAGTATCGATTGCCACAGAAGGGAGGTGTTGTTCAGATAGCCAGGAAAGCAGGAATTTCAGTTCCTTGGATCGTGTGTGAGTTCTACACCACGGATCCTTTCTGCTATGCAAGTTAAAAGGCTACTCCTTAAAGGGTGCCAAGGGTATCTGGCGTTTTTGAAAGATATGCTAGTAGAAGAACAGGAATTGGAGATGATTGCTGTAGTGCGCGACTTCCCTGACGTGTTTCGAGAGGATTTTCCAGGGTTACCTCTAGACCGTGAAGTGGAATTTTCTATTGAGTTAACTCCAGGTACGGCGCCAATACCAAAAGCTTCGTATCGTATGGCTCCAGCCGAATTGAGAGAGTTGAAAGAACAGCTTCAGGAGCTGCTAGACAAGGGGTATATTCGACCCAGTGTTTCTCCTTGGGGAGCACTGGTGTTATTTGTGAAGAAGAAGGGTGGGTATGAGAATATGCATCGACTATAGAGAGCTTAACAAAGTGACAGTAAAGAATAAATACCCACTACCCAGGATCGATGATTTATTTGATCAACTTCAGGGCACACAGGTCTTCTCTAAGATTTACCTACGGTCTGAGTATCACCAGCTGAAGGTGAAAGCGGAGGATGTCTTGAAAACTACATTTTGAACCCGGTATGGCCATTTTGAATTTATAGTTATGCCTTTTGGTTTGACTAATGCACCTGCAGCATTTATGGATTTGATGAACAAGGTCTTCCACGAATATATAGACCGGTTCGTTGTGGTATTTATCGATGATATCCTAGTGTATTCTGGGAGTGCTGCGGAGCATGAAGTTCATTTGAGGCTAGTATTGCAAATGCTTAGAGATAAGAGGTTGTATGCTAAACTGAAGAAGTGCGAGTTCTAGTCGAAACATATTGCATTTCTAGGGCACATGGTTTCTAAAGAAGGTATATCCATGGATCCGTGTAAGATTGAAGTAGTAGTGGACTGGGCGAGACCAAAGAATGTGCAGGAGGTCAGAAGTTTTTTGGGTCTTGCAGGTTACTACTGTCAGTTCATGGAAGGGTTTTCCAATTTAACAGGTTTTGACAAGACTCACGTGGAAGAACGTGAGGTATGATTGGATGAGTGCGAACTGAGTTTCCAGGAGCTGAAACAACGACTGGTCACTGCTCCAGTTTTGACTCTTCCATCCAATGATGGTGACTTCGTTATTTGTAGTGATGCTTCAAAAAGGGGGTTGGGGCTGTGTTCTAATGCAGCAGGGCAAGGTAGTTGCTTATGCTTCTCGTTAACTCAAAAATATGAGAAAAACTACCCAACGCATGATATGGAGTTAGCAGCGGTAGTATTTGCACTGAAAATTTGGAGGCACTACTTGTACGGTGAAAGATGTGAGATTTTTACCGACCATAAAAGTCTTAAATACTTTTTCACCCAGAAGGAGTTCAACATGAGACAACGCAGGTGGCTTGAGTTGATTAAAGACTACGATTGTACTATTAGCTATCACCCAAGAAAAACTAATGTGGTAGCTGATGCTTTGAGTCGGAAGTCTGTTGATGCATCAGTCTCAGAAGTGGAGGTTCAGCATCAGATCTGTATAGAACTTAAGAGGTTGAGTTTTGAGATAGTGGAAGGAAACCATCAGGTTGTTCTTGTTAGCTTGGTGGTACAGCCAACTTTGTAGAAGAGGATCCATATGGCACAAAAGGAGGATCCCGAGTTGGTTGAAGTTACAAAAGGAATTCAGAAGGGGTTGAAGCCTGATTTCAATGTCTCCGACGATGGGATATTAAGATTTCGTGGCAGGGTTTGTGTACCTAATGATGCCGTGATTAAACGGGTCATTCTAGAGGAGGCACATTGATCACTGTACACTGTACATCCTGGTAGTACGAAAATGTATCGGGATATGAGGGAATCTTTCTGGTGGTCCAATATGAAAAGGGAGATCGCCCGTTTTGTAGAGCAGTGCCTGACATGTCAGCGGATCAAAGCAGAACATTAGAAACTAGCAGGACCACTTCAGCATCTCGATGTCCTCGAGTGGAAGTGGGAACATGTCATGATGGATTTTGTGACGAGTTTACCTACGGCAGTGCATGGGCAGAATGCCATATGGGTTATAGTGGATCGGCTGACGAAGACTACACATTTCATTCCAATCAGACTCAGCTACTCTTTGAATAGGCTGGCAGAACTTTATGTACAAGAGGTGGTACGACTCCATAGTGTCCCTATTTCTATTGTTTCAGATCGGGATCCGCATTTTACATGTCATTTCTGGAAGAGTTTACAGGATGCCTTGGGATCGCGACTGACATTCAGTACGTCTTTTCACCAGTAGATGGATGGACAGTCGGAGAGAACTATTCATACGTTAGAGGATATGTTGCGGGCTTGTGTACTAGATTTCAGTGATAGTTGGATACGATATCTACCACTTGTTGAATTTGCATATAACAATAGTTACTATGCGAGCATAGAGATGGCACCTTATGAGGCTTTGTATGGTCATCGGTGTCGATCTCCGTTGTACTGGGATCAGGTAGGTGAGTGGCAAATACTGGGTCCAGAATTAGTTCAGTAGACCTCTGCAAAGGTCGTATTGATTAGGGAAAGAATCAAAGTAGCTCAGAGTCGATGAAAGAGTTATGATGATACTAGTCGACGAGAGTTGGAATTCGAGGTAGGAGATATGGTATTCCTGAGAATCGCTCCAGTAAAAGGGGTGATGAGGTTCGGGAAGAAAAGGAAGCTAAGTCCTCAGTATATTGAGCCTTTTGAGATCCTTGAAAGGATAGGTTCGGTTGCTTATCGAGTGGCTTTACCTCCAGTTTTATCCAGAGTCCATGATGTATTTCACGTGTCTGTATTGAGGAAGTACGTACCAGATCCATCACACGTACTGAGTTACGAACCTCTAGAGATCAATGATGCCTTATCGTATGAGGAAGTACCAGTGCAGATATTGGATTGGAAGGTGCAATAATTACGAACTAAGCAAATACCTCTCATAAAGGTATTATAGCGTAACCACGCAGTGGAAGAAGCTTCATGGGAATTAGAATCTGAAATACGCTAGAAGTACCCACAGTTATTTGATGGTATATAAGTATGTATAGTAGTGTAGATGGTATAGATTAAATGGTATGATCTTTGGGAGAGTTTTGTTTATGTATGTAATTTTTCGAAGTATCTTTTGAGTAAACATGGTATTCCTTCGCCATATGTGAGGGTATGTAATGAATTTGGGCCAAAGTCACTTTGCAAGTGACGTTCGACTCTTTTGTAAGTGGGATTATAAGAAAAGATTATGTTAGTAATTGTTAGTAAATTTCGAGGACGAAATTCTTATAAGGAGGGGAGACTGTAGACACCCAAACCGTAATAAGCTGGGTTCATTCACGAAGTTCTTCAAAGCCTCGTTGATGAATTTTAGAGCCTTGTCGACAAGGAAATACCGAGTGGGTCAGTAAAAATATCTGGACTGGGCTCGGCAACGAAGGTATGACCTCGTCGACGAGTTGTGTGGTGGATTCGTCGACGAAGGTGCCACCTCATCGAAGAGTTTGACTCAGTCAAAAGCCCTATAAATATCCATTTTGTTGCTTAAGGGAAAAGCTTGCTCCAAAAAACTCTCTCTCTCTCTCTCTCTCTCTCTCTCTAAGGTTCTTCGCCATTCGACATCCGTTTCTAAAAATGGAAGTTCCCGCGGGGATCAGAGGAGGAAGTTCTACAACTTTAGCGAATCGAATCGTTATTTTGAGGATTTTTGGGTTTTCCAAAAAATCGAGGTAAGGATCTGATTTCAATTTTGATTGGATATTTGGATAGTAGTCGAAATTATAGTAAGGTTATGTTCTGTGGTTGTTAGGTTTCGAGGATCCCGGGTTGTCGGTTTGGATCGATTTCCATATGTAGTTTCGTGTCGAGTTTAAGGTAAAGGGAAATTGATTACAACAACATTTTTTGGAAAACTAAACCGCTAAAAAGTTGATTTATATTTATATGTATGATTTAACTGCTTATTTGCTAAATTCTATCGATAGAAATGTCATTTTTACGATTTTATGATTTTTGGTAAAAATATAGATTTTGGCGTATGGACTCCAAATGTTTTAAAACTTCGTTATTTTGATTATTATGTATGTAGGAGATGCCTGAATCCTTTATTTTTATATAAAATGGTGTTTAATTATATGCTACATTATGTAGCGGATTTTTGTTTAAATTAGTATGACACGTGGATGAAATTGAACTTGTGAATATTTGATATTATTGATATGGATTATGGGAATGGAGTTCCAACTTGTTATACTGAAAATGTGGAAAACAAAGGCCGGTTATACACCGAGTTGTATATGTGAAAAGGGAAAACCGAGAGGATATGTGCCGGTTTAAACCTGATATGGATATATGAGTTTGTGTAAATACTAGAATTGCACAGGTAATCATGTTTTGTTATAAATTGTATTGTATGATAAATGGAACCACAACTTTTTACCAAAGGAGTTGAAAGATACTCCAACAAAAGGGGTTGAAAGATACTCCAATGTGAGAAGTTGAAAAAACTTCATTAATGGAGGTGAAAGATACTCCCAATGGCAGAGAATTCCTCAGCTGGAAGGGTACAATGCAACCACACATGTAAATCAATGTGGGTACATAGATATTCGGCTAGCAGGAGTAATGAAACCACTGGTGAAATAATAGACCAAATGGGGATAGTCGGACTATATATTTGATGCTTGACAAATGTTTGCACGAACAGGGCATTGTTAGAGATATCAGTGCACAACCTGTGCCATGGGGTAAAATAGGCATTATATGTGATACAAAGCTGTTGGTCGTTCTATATTCATATACATGATTTAAAAGCTGATATGCAAAAACGGTATTGTTTATATTGATATATGTGTAATGCTTTGGTATTGAAACCCTTTGTCTCATACGTATGGATACACACTTTAAATTGAAATACTCACATGTGGTCACACACTGATTGTAATACTTTCTTCCTTACTGAGAGGTGTCTCACCCCATTATACAACCTTTGTTTTTAAGTTTATCAGAACGTCGGTTCTAGTTGCTTAAGGGATTGAGAGAATTTTTTTTGGTTGTAGCATACGTAAGTAGTTTATATGTATATTGAACTTAGTTGGAATATCCTTTTTGGGGTTGTATTAATAGGATATGTTCTAAGTCTATATAAATATATTTGAGGATACAACAATAAACTCTAGTATATGTCTATTAGAAATCCCGATGAATGTTTATGTTTTTCCGCAACATCTACGTTCCCGTTATGTATGAATTACACTTGAATATCCCTATTTAGGGTGGGTTGTCTATGTATCTTGAACAGGTATAGGTATTTTGTATGAGTGAGTGACACCTGGGTCCGTATTGAGGGTCGGGTCGTTACAGTGAGAGTCTCTGTTGTGTTTATGTGATTGTTGTCCTTTTCTAATACTCCCTCTTGTATGTGTACTTGAGATTATTTCTTTGGGAGCTTAGATTTGGTTTATCCCACATATTTCTCTATTATAAATCTTGTGTGGGATTAAACCAAGGAGGCTTAGGATATTTGCACTCCATTGCAAGTATCCAATAGGTTTGTTTTTTGGTGTGCAAAGAATTTTTCAAACAAGCAAGAATTTTTTTCAAGCTAGTGTTGGCCTTATTTCATCGAGGAAAACCATTTTGGAACTAGTTTGATTTTCTGTTTAGTATGCTTGGAATATTGATGCGCTACTGAAATATCCTGTTTAGATTCCAAGATAATACTTGTGTTGATTACTCCTGTGCATCATACTGATTGTATTGTGCTGAATACTTTTGAGCTTCATATTGATTATACTGTGTAGAGTATTGATTGAACAAATCTTGCACCACTAAGCTTACACTATATCCATGCTATTGATGTGTATGTGATTGTGTGCATTTAGGTATAAATCTGCTTTACGAGAAAACACTTTTTTGTTGTACCATTTGATTGTAAAATCTGAGTGTTTTCAGGCGTGGCCTGAGGAGGCGGTAATCCAGCCCGATAAGGATTGTTGTATCGGTTGAGGTCAGCCCCTTGAATTGACCTGGTTTGTATAGGTGCCGCTCCACCCGTTTAAGTGAGCAAGTTATAGTGGTAGTCCTTATGTTTGTTAACCAAGGCGGGGACGTAGAAAATTGGCCGAACCTCGATAACATCTCTGTGTGTCACTTTTACTTTACTGCTATCTGGTGCATGTGGCGTTGATTAAATTTCTTTATTTAAATTCTGGTATATTTACTTTACTTGCACTAGATTGTCCTTAAGGTTATGAACATACTGATGTTAGAACATTTACTTAGGGATTAAATATAAAAATATCAATTCACCCTCGTCTTGGGATCACAGTAAAGCTAACAAAGTGTTTAACACATACACAATGCACAAGTAATTTAAATACAATGCAAAAATTAAAAAGGAGTTAAGGGTAAGAGAGATGCAAACACAATTTTACGAGGTTTAGCCAACCTGGCCTACGTCCTCGCCTTGAGCAACCCACTCAAGGGTTCCACTAAATTCTTGCTCCTTTAACTGGGACGGAGCTTTCCTTACAATCCGTTGCTTACAAGAGGTACAACTTCCTCCTACTCCGCTACTTACAAGAGATACAACTTTCTCTTCAAACCTGGTTTGTAGCCCGAACCGTGATTACAATATAGAAGTTACAATTTCTGCAAATATACTCAAATGCTTCTACACAAAGCTAATGAGTACAATAGAAAATCCTAACATATATCCATATGATAAAACTTGAAACTTAGTATGAATGTAACAATGTAATCGTTATATGAATGATATGCTTTAAAAATTACCTTCAAGTTAAAATCTCCAAAAAAATAATTTCTTATAAATAAACGCTTTGGAGATTTTAGGGTTTTAAAACAATCTACTTGATGCAGGAATATCAAGATACGATCCTTGTAAAAATAATCTTTAATAACACTCAGATCTAGGTTCTAGCTATCAAGTAATTTGTAAGATTAAATCTTTGAATAAAAAATATGACTTGAAATATTGTAAAGATTTAAGTAATATTTTTCAAAACAATATTTCTCACAAATATATATTGAAACACTCTCAAAGTTTGCAATCAAGTAGTTATTGTAGTAGTAAATATTTGAACGAAAATATATTCAAAAATATCTCAAAGATTTTAGTTTAAACAAATTTTTCTCAAGTATATATATTCAATCAGTGAATAAAAATATTCAAATTATTATTTTTGTTCCTAAGAAATATATATAAAATCTAATGAATATGGGGGGAAAAAATAAGATTTAAGTGCATAAAATAGTTTTACCAAACCTCAAACCTCAAGATGAATGATACGATGCAATAAGATATGATTGAATGTTCTTGAATCTTGATGATCTAGAATGAGAATGCCCAAAACTTGATGTGTATAAGTTGGAGTGCAAGCAAGAAGTGTATTTTTGTTTAACACTCTCAAGATCAATCAAAAAGTGAGGCTCTAGGGTTTAGAGGTTTTTTTATAAGTAATTTCGGCCTTAGGTTAAGTCTTGATCGTTGGATCAATTAGATTAAGTAAACAATCTACTTGTTTTCTCGCTGAAGTTCAAAATTTAAAGTCTCCGTAGGGTCAGTCGACTGAGTTGTCGGGTTCAGTTTTTTGATGTTCCTTAAAGCACTGAAAATTATATTTCAATAAATAAATCTTCAGATGACTAAACTAATTCTTCAGTATTTTGAGGAAATTCTTCAGATGTCTGAAGTAAAACTTCAGTCATCTGAGGTTGCTTTTTCAGAATTTTGAGGGTACACCTCAGTCGTCTAGGTAGACCAATTTCAAGATTTTCATTTTAGTTTTCAAAATCAATTTTGCTCTCTTATTTTGATCTCTTATAAAACATTTTCCGGGGTTCAAAGGAAGGTCTCTAAGTCCATGTTTAACCCTAGAAGATTTTCATGAGATGCATGTGTCCTAAGGTCAGTCTAGGGTATATTTTGAGTTTCTAGTTATATCATATAAAAGATGCAAAAAACAATCAATTCCAAAGACTCATTCCCATGATGATCTTGAACTTGACGCTTGCATCTTCATTCTTCTACTCTTTTAGTTACATGGATTGTGTCAGGTTGAATATGCTTTAATCCTTATGATTTCCATGACTTCCTCACCTTCTGTGCATACTAAATAATGTTCTTGCTCTCAATCTCAATGCACATATCAAATACCAAGTGATTTGTCATTATCAAAACAGGATTGGACTCATAGAGTCAACAATCTCCCCCTTTTTTGATGATGACAAACACACGAGCAAAAATAGAAAATGAGTTACACCTAACAAGGCTCCCCCTCAAATAATGCATAATCTAAAATTCAGCAATATGAAATATGCTTATACGCAATGTAAAATAGGCAATAGTTTTGCACGTATAACTTATGTACTTATGTATTTTTCTCCCCTTGCATTCAAAAACTTTTACAAATTATTTTTGCTATAAAATTATATTCTTCTCCCCCTTTTGATATCAACAAAAAAAAAAAATGTAGATATAACAATATCGTTCTAACATAACTTTATTGCATCTTTTAACATAAATATATATCTCCCTATGTCACTCACCTTACTACTCTCCTGTTATTAAGAAACAAGCAAACTCTCACCCTTTCTAAGATATATCTGTGTTGTTTAATCAAATTTCAATGAGAACATATACAACATTTTATTTTTTCATAGATATGGATAAGCAAATCAGTCCATTAAAGTCCAAAATTTATGTGAGCACGTATCCACAAAAATTTAACATGCAATAACCATTCTTTAGTTATAATACCAAATGTGAACAAATGAGCCAAATTTGAAAATTCTAACCAATTGTGAATACTAAATGTGAATTATTAATTGATGTTGCTCCCCCTGATTTACGTAATCTAATATAATTCTAAGCAACTTCTTGACTATGCATTAGGTATAATTCATGTCTAATTTGGATAAACCTATCCTCAACAAGTAGTTTCATAAATATGTATGCCCATTGTTCATTTGTGCATACAAAGTCAAGTGTCACATCTCCTTTTTACACATGGTAACGAAGAAAATGATGTCTAATTTCTATGTATTTAGTTCGTGAATGTGATATAGGATTCTTTGAGATGTTTATTGCACTCGTATTGTCGCATCTTATAGGAATTGTGTCATAACTTAATCCAAAATCCATAAGTTGTTGCTTCATGTATAGCATTTGACCACAACAACTTCCAACCACTACGTATTTAGCCTCAGCTGTGGATAGAGCAACTGAGTTTTGGTTCTTTGAAAACCAAGATAGTAAAGAATGTCCAAAGAAATGACATGTGCCACTCGTGTTTTTTTATCTACTTTACTTTTGGCAAAATCAGCATCTGAATAACTAACAATCTCAAAGAATGTATACTTAGGATACCATAATTCAAGTTTGATTGTTCCAATCAAGTATCTAAGTATTCTTTTGACGGCTAATAGATGGGACTCTTTAGGTGCAACCTGAAATCTTGCACACAAACATACACTAAACATTATATCAGGTCTGCTGACAGTTAGATGTAGTAAGCTACCAATCATCCCATGATAGAGCTTAACATCTACTGGTAAACCTTGTTTGTCTTTGTCTAATTTCAAAGAAGAGCTCATAGGTGTCCCTAGTATTTTTCCATCTTTCATATTAAACCTTTTGAGTAAGTTTCTAATGTACTTCGATTGATTTATAAAAATTCCATGTTTTTCTTATTTGATTTGTGGAATACAGAGTTTTGATGCGAATGCCGCAGGCACAGGTTTAAGGTCCTTGCGAGCGTTTCCTCAAGGAATGAGGTAAGAGTAATAAATAATTGATTGTTTGATGTTTCATTGATTAATTGGAGTATGTGGTCCGAAAAAATGTGAATGTGATATTACTCCAGGGAATACATAATTTTAGGGTTTTTCAGTTCTTAATGTTGCAGTCATTAGTATAGAATTTTAGCAAGCCTCTCGATATTCAGGTAAGGAGAATAAGTGAAGCCAGCTAATTTCGGGAATTTTATCAATTAAAGTATAACATGTGTTTATGGAATTTTAGCATATGATTTACTATATATAACAGAATATAAATTTAGTGTCACGCCCATAACCCCGAAATGGGACCCAAGAGTGAAAATGTAATATAACTTGTCCCTCTATTCGATAAAACATCCAAAGATACAATATAATGGATGAGGGTTCAACCCCATGGTGTTCCTAGGAACCCTAAACACATTCAAACACAATCATATATGCAACGGAAAAAGGTCATTCTATATCAACATGTACAGTACCATACCAGAGTCTATATAAAAGCATAACATGGCTCTATCAAAACGTACAAACGGGTGCCCAAATACATCTCAAAATGGCAACCCACCAAAAATACAGTCCTAACACTTACCCAAGCACTAACCGCAGTACACCGGCCACTACGCTCCCTACACTAGGATGCTAGTTCCAGTTACTCAAAAGACCTATAAAAATGTACGTACAATAGGGGTGAGACACCTCCCAGTAAGGAAAAACACATGTTATATCACTGTGATGCATTTGAGCATTATCATGATGCAACATACACGCAGTTAAATGCATTCCAGTACTAGTTTCACATAGTGCATACACACACACATATACATACACATGATCAGCAATCCTGGTGTCATCACACCCTTTGACTCGAAGCCGGCCCGCAACATACGGCGTTAGCCCGTAGCCAACCCGCGAACACGGCGCCACCAGCACATGGCTAGTCCCCGACTCCTATGGCATCGTACCGGCGCATAACTGGTGGATCCACACCCTTCAGCTTGATCTGCCGAAATAGGCTTATGCCCTCAGATATAGAGCCGGACACTCTTGCCCACAAGGCAGACGGTAAAATACACGCCCTCGGATATAAAGTCGGACACTTTCAATATCTGGAACAATTTCGGAACCGCATTCCTACTAGCATTTCAACATATCACACACACATGCATGCTCATATAACCAAACAAACCACACCCATTTAGTAATCTAAATCATGGTTTCTCAAACAAATACAGTTTAAACAAGTCAAGACGCGGTCATCCCAATAATCCAGTAAAAATCAACATATACGATCGGTTTTCAACAAAACTAGGGATGCAGCCTGTCACCCTCTTTTCCCTAAACTGTAATAATGAAAAACCCATAATTTTCCCCGTTAGATCCCCCCCAAATGAGTAGCCAAAACACACACAGGACCGTGAACCACAGTTTCACTGAGTCCAATTTCAAAAATAACCGATATAAACACAATTCCCCGAATAGAAAATCACGAACTCCAAGGCCCCTAAACAGCGAATCGAGTTCCAAAACCTACAAATCATAGTACAGAATATACTCACAAGACTATTACCTACAAAACTGTCGAATTAGAATTGAAAACCGAGCCTTACCTCGATGTTTCGCCGAAACCCAAAAACCTCCGAAACGAGATTCCGATCCGTAGAAATTGTAGAGAATCCTTCCACGATCCTTGTGGTAACTTTAGATTCCCAATTCCATCAACGATCGGCGAAGAAATCTAGAGAAAGAGAGAGTAGGGAGAGTTCTAGAGAGAGAGAGAGAGAGAGAGATAAGATTGAAGTTTCTTAGCTTGGAAGTAAATAAAAATCCTATTTATAGCCCTTTGACCCAGCCCAATTTGTTGACGAAATGGTGCCTTCATCGACGAATCTTCCACTGACTTCGTTGACAAATTGGTGGCCTCGTCAACAAATCTGAGATCATTGGTTTTTCTAAAACTCCTCGGCTTCTCCTCGTCAACAAGTCTCTGAATTTTGTCAATGAGAAGAACAAAGGTTTCGTCGACGAAATATGCCAAATTCTCAATTTGCCCCTCTCTTATTTATTTAAACCCATTTATTATGGTTCAGGTTCTTACATATAGAGTGTGACATTTGGATTTTACATCTGTTGTATGTTTGTGAAAATTCAGAAATTTGGGTTACAGGAAAGTTTTACAAATGATATATATTATTTTTATATAGCAGGAAAATACAGTTTTACCTGTAAAGATTATAGCATAAGAGTTTCATTAAAATTGTATGGTATGAGAAATATCATATGTAGTACAGAAGTTTAATACAAAATTTATACATTTGATATCGTACCATGATATTATAAATTTTTCATAACCATGATTATATACAGTCTTTACAGAATCATGATTATACAATTTTACAGAACCATGAAATACATATATTACAAAATCATGGTATTACAAATATTATAGAATCATAGTTATTTTAGTTTATATAGAATCATGGTAAAGCAGTAATATACAGATATAGTATTGTATAGTATCAGAACCCTGATGGACCAGAGCAGATCATAGAGCACGGTACCGTAGCTAATACATTATAAATAGTGCAACCACACATCTCAGATAAAGTGTGGGATGACAGTCATTTGTGCTTAGAGGAGAGACGAGGATCTCCTTAGAAGTCAGGACCAAGTTGAGGGGGTCAATCGTACTACAGAGGTTTACAATTTGACTTAACCTGGTAGGCCAGCCAGAGTTAAGTCTAATCCACAGGCCATACAACCCAAGCATGCGGGGTTAATTCATATATACAGTTATCCATTCAGGGAAGCTTTCACAGTTATATAGATAAATGTATATAGTTTTACAGAGAACATGAACTATCTATTACAGTTAAAAGTATGTTCAATAGAAAACTTATGTTAAAAGGCATATGTGTGAGTTATGATATGTTTTACATTGAAATGTTATCACAATTACAATTGAATTAATAATTATATTATTCAAGTAAACTCGTCTGCCACACACTAGTTATAATTTATTCCATCTTACTAAGAGGTGTCTCACCCTAGAATTCCAAACATTTCAGGTGATTCAGATAGGCGTGCGGAGCGTGCTCCGAGATAGAGGGGACTTTAGTACTGCCCTAGCTCTAAGGTAAGTTTTTGAATTGGGAATTGTATTTTTGGGTATGCCCCTAGGACATTGTGTTTCTTTTGGGAGATGTATTTGGTATATTTTGGGAAATACTGAAACTCTGGTATTGTAAATAAGGTTAATGTATTTTTATGTTCTTCGCTGTATAGGTGGTATGTTTTGTGAACAGGTATCCTCAGTACCACTTGAGATTTGAGATGTTATAGTCGATATTGTTATAGGTATCAAAGTAATATTATATTGTTGTAGGATATATTAAAAAAATTGTAATAATTTTGGGGTCGTTACACCTGGATTACAAAGATAATAAAATGATTTTTGTACAAGTAAAATGCGTCTCCAATAAGCAGATGTGTATGTCGCGACGTCCCGGGGGCGCGTGTGCCCCGGGCGGCGAAATGAAAATCAATTTTAATTTTCAATTAAGAATTGGAATGTCGGAGTCGCCACTAACCTTTAGTGCGGTTAGAACACATGATTACTACCCCGTTAGGGGTAGAACGGTCTACATTACCAGAGATGGGGTCGGGAGTTCAGTTACGCGAGGGGAAGGTACGAGCACCCCCTATGCGCCCGTTCTTACGAATGGTACCTAATTAATCTGAAATTATCCCTAAGTTAATCTAATAATTCTTTAAATTACTCCTTTTTATGAATTTATAAATACATGTAAAAAAAATAAATAAATAAAATAATAAATAAATAAAAATAATATATACATATATATATATATATATATATATATATATATTCCCTCAGAACTTAGGGTACGTGATGCCGAAGGCTCATACCCCCGCAATAAAATCATAGGGATGAAAATCAAGAAAATACTAAAAATAGTGGTAATATTATTAATAATGATAAGAATGATAATGTTAAAAAATAATAATAATACTAATAATAATACTAATATTAATAGTAATAATAATAAATACAAAAATAATAATAATAATTATTATTATAATAATAATAATAATAATAATAATAAATGACAATAATAGTGATAATAATAATATTAATAGTAACAATACTAAATATCATTAACTAATAATATACATATTTTAATAATATGATATTTATCTTAATATTAACACACCGTTAAGGATATGCACAATACACACATATGTAAACAATTAATTGAAGAAACAAATTGAACTTAGGATTAAAATATGGAAACCAATGAAAAGGGCAAGAAAATAATGAACTTATGGAAACAAGTTACTTCTAAAATTAGTATGTACCTATTTAGTAGGGCCACCAAAATTAATACACGGCCCTAAATATACAAATATTAAACATAAAAGGAATGCAATAATAACGAAAACCCTAAATAGATAGAACAATGAATATGGCCTATTCAAATAAACACGGCCAAAATATTAATCAGACTAAAACCCTAAATATTAATCATACTGCTTAAATATGGCCTATAAAATAAATAAATAAATAAACCTTAAATATTAAACATATAACATGAATATGGTACACTTTATAATATTCAACAACCAAAAATTATTACATTTAAATATTAAACAATGGAACTCTTACCTGCACATTTTTTAAAAAACATATCCTACAATAATGAGAATGAACCGATTAGTATTTGAAATAACTACCACAAAAAAAAAAATCTAAACAAATATCACCACAATAAAATGAAACACATGGAAACAATATTAAAGTTTTAACATATATACAATAAAAACCTAGATGCGAATATTAACTAAATACCCCGACAAATAATACATCAATATACATACTCATACTATGAAGTAATAAGCTTTAGACATTAAAACAAATCAAAATAAGTAGAGAAACAGAAAAATAAATAAGTAAACAAATAAATAAATAAATGAGAAACAAAAAGAATAAAAGATAAAATAACCTACAAGACACGTGCACCTGTGTTTGTGTGTGTACAGTGTGTATGGCCGGAGGTGAAAACCTCACTGTGTGTTTCAGCGTGTGTGTGTGTGCATCGTGTTTGAGTGCAGGGACTTACAGCGGGGGGCGTGGGCTTTGCTGCGACAGGAAGGTGAAGAGGAGGCCGAAGGCGTTGGGTTGTAGGAAGGCTGGACCAGGGAGCAACGGCGGCAGAAGCTGTCGCCGTGAGGTTGCGGGGAACGGCCGCTGTGGGCGTCGTCGGAGTTGCAGCGATGGACGATTCGTGGCTGGCACAGCTGGTGGTTGCCTAGGTTCAGGAGCTGGTGTGGTTGGCCGTGGAGTTCTGGAGCTGGTGTGGTGCTGCAGCGGCGACGGCGAGTGGGAGCAGCGAGAACAGATGAGCCCGGAGATGATGACGGTGAGGATGGAGAGTTGCTGGTATTGCAGAGAACCTTGGTTGCTGGTGGGCTCTGCTTCCCGGCTGCTGTGGTTGGTGCAGTGAAGAACAAGAGGAGGAGGGGGCCGAGGATGTTGAGGGGGCGACGCTGCTGTTGCAGCGAGAGAGAGAGATAGGAGAGAAAGGCAACTAGGTTTTTTTTTTTTTGGTTTCATTCTTTGGCTGGTTCGTGCCTGCGCTGTGCCGCGCCCCTTTTTTCCTGTGTGAATAAGAGCCTATATATAGGCTTCTAAACAAAACCCTACACCAAGCCCTAAATAATAATAATAATAATAATAATAATAATAATAAATAAATAGTAATAATAATGAGCAAAATAATAATAATAATAATAATAATAAAGATAAAAATACTAATACTAATAATAAATAAATAATATTAATGATAAAAATAATAAATAATAATAATAATAATAATAACAATAATAATAATAATAATAATAATCAAGAAAAATAAAAATAAGCAAAATAATAGTAAAGTAATAATAATAAAAATAATACTATAATAATAAAGCAATATCTAAAATAATGATAATTATCATAATAAAAATAATAATGTAAATAATAAAAAATACTAAAAATAATAATGATAAATAATTAATAATGATTATAATAGTGAAAATAATAATAATAATAATAATAATAATAAAATAATAATAATAATAATAATAATAACAATAATAATAGTAATAAAAATAATAATAATAATAATAGCAAAATAATAATAATATTAAAAATAATAATATTGGGCCTGGGTAAAAATGGGGTGTCTACAGCTGCCCCTCTTTGTAGGTTTCGTTGTTTCAAAGTAAAAGTAGGAACTCTTCTACGTTATTTGTAGCAACAAACCTGCAAAGATAAAAGACGCTGATTTTGGACCGGGCCCAATGCATCAAAAGTGACCAAAGTGTGGCTTCTCAAACTTGACCAGTGAAGGATCAACATAAGTGAGACTGCAAAAGGGTTAATAAGAGTGGACCGCGATAGGTCAATAAAAGTGGGACCATGAAGGGTCAATAAGATGGGACCGCGATGAGTCAATAAGCGTGGGACCGCGATAAGTCAATAAGGTGGGACCGCGAAGGGTCAATAAGGTGGGACCACGACGGGTCAATAAGGTGGGACCCCAAAGGGTCAATAAAAGTGGAACCACGATGGGCCAATAAGAATGGGACCGTGATAGGTCAATAAGGTGGGACCACGATGGGTCAATAAGATGGGACCGCGATGGGTCAATATGAATGGGACCATGATAGGTCAATAAGGTGGGACCGCGATGGGTTAATAAGAATGGGACCGTGATAGGTCAATAAGGTGGGACCACAAAGGGTCAATAAGGTGGGACCGCGATGGGTCAATAAGATGGGACCACGATGGGTCAATAAGATGGGACCGTGATGGGTTAATAAGAATGGGACCGTGATAGGTCAATAAAGTGGGACCGCGAAGGGTCAATAAGGTGGGACCACGATGGGTCAATAAGGTGGGACCACGAAGGGTCAATAAAAGTGGGACTATGAAGGGTCAATAAGGTGGGACCGCAAAGGGTCAATAAGGTAAGACCACGAAGGATTAATAAGGTGGGACCACAAAGGGTCAATAAGATGGGACCGCGATGGGTCAATAAGAGTTGGACCACGAAGGGTCAATAAGATGGGACCGTGATAGGTCAATAAGAAGGGACTGCGAATGGTCAATAAGAGTGGGACCGCCAAGGGTCAATAAAGTGGGACTGTGAAGGGTCAATAAGGTGGGACCGCAAAGGGTCAATAAGGTAAGACCACGAAGGATCAATAAGGTAGGACCGCGATGGGTCAATAAGATGGGACCGCGATGGGTTAATAAGAATGGGACCGTGATAGGTCAATAAGGTGGGACCGCGAAGGGTCAATAAGATGGGACCGCGATGGGTCAATAAGAATGGGACCGTGATAGGTCAATAAGGTGGTACCGCGAAGGGTCAATAACAGTGGGACCGTGAAGGGCCAATAAGAGTGGACCGCGATGGGTCAATAAAAGTGGACCGCGATGGGTCAATAGGAGTGGACCGCAAAGGGTCAATAAGAGTGGGACCGCGATGGGTTAATAAGAATGGACCGCAATGGGTCAATAAGGTGAGACCGCGAAGGGTTAATAAGGTGGGACCGCAATGAGTCAATAAGGGTGGACCGCGATGGGTCAATAAAAGTGGACCGCGATGGGTCAATAAGAGTGGACCGCAAAGGGTCCATACGAGTGGGACCGCGATGGGTCAATAAGAATGGGACCATGATAGGTCAATAAGGTGGAACCGCGAAGGGTCAATAAGATGGGACCACAATGGGTCAATAAGAATGGGACCGTGATAGGTCAATAAGGTGGGACCGCGATGGGTCAATAAGATGGGACCGCGATGGGTTAATAAGAATGGGACCGTGATAGGTCAATAAGGTGGGACCGTGAAGGGTCAATAAGATTGAATAAGATGATCAAAACAATTTGGATGAAACTACTCGCATGAATGAGATAATCAAGAAAGCTTTGAGGTGATCCAACACCTCGGTTTCGTCGTGAACAACATTTTTGGATGTGAGGGCTGATGCCCTAATTTCAAGGCAGATGACTCAATTTGGACTAGGGAAATGGCTACTTTGTATGGGGGATGATGAATCGGGTACGAAGTCTTAAGATTTTTTTTGGGAAAGTGGCCTCAAGCATAAGGCTCTAAGTCCTAAAAATTTGCTCCACTGAGGATGATCAATCAAGTGCAAGATCCCGAGACTCTTTGAAGAATAAGCTCATATGGGTTTTAAGTCCTGAAAAATTGCTTCACTAGGGATGACCAATCAGGTGCCAGGTCTCAAGATCTTTTGGACGGTTAGTATTTTGAAAAATGGTTACCCTAGTGAGGTTGATCAATCGGGTGCGAGACCACAAAATTCTTCTAGAAAATGTCCTCAAGTGTAGGGTTCAGAATTATTCCACTGGGGATTATCAATTGGGAACAAAATCTCGAGTTTCTTTGGCTGTCTTTAGATTACCATCTTTGAGACTCAACAATCAATGCATCAATTGCTTCTTGGGGTCAATTGCCATAGTTTCAAAGTATGTCAATCTGTGCATGGGGGTCAGCTGCCCCAGTTTCGAAATGTATCTGAACAAGAATGGTTTATTCAAGGATGTAAAAGGATTATTCAGAAGTTTATTCAACCAGGCAAGTATGAATGAATGGTGCTCTATTGCTATATGTATGCATGTTGCTACCTAAGATGCTAGGAAGCAGTGATATGTTGCTATGTGTGCATAATGATATGTGAATGCAAGGATGTATGCATGTTGCATGAGATGCCCTTTGTATTTTCTTTCTTATGCAATGCATGTAATGTATGATAATGCATGAAATGCATGGTAATGCATGAGTATCTTCTCCTTCCATCGTGCTTGTAATCGACAACCCAATCTCTGATCTTGGGTGTGCTTTCAAATTCCACATTGTCGTTGATTCTGGTCATGTTTCAAATTCCAAAAGGCGCTCAAAATCTGCCCCAGTATTTACATGTCACCGGTCATCGCCCTGTTTTTGACTTTTATTCTATCCTAAAAGCTCTTGAATTTGCTCCAATGAAACTCAAAAACTGCCCCATTTCAATCCTCTCCACTGATCTTGGCTATGTTTTGAATTCCCACTGACATAGATGTCCCTGAATGTGTCCTTTTGAAACTCGGCATGACACCCACCCTAGTAGATGCATTTATAGCTGATCCTGTCTATCTTACATTTCTCCACAAGGACGTTCTTTGGATTGCATCCTTAATGTTTTAAAATCTCTTTGAAATTTAAATGAATAAGCATGCAATCAGATAACTCAATCCTCAATGGGAATATGGATGGAATGCACAAACTTGCTTGACTTTGCTTGAGTTTCTGTGCTTGTTAAATAGGAGACAAATTTTACCAGTACTTTGACACTAATGTAACTTTGCTAGCTTAGAGAATCATATCAATGGGCAAAACCTTTTTTTTTTTTTTTCCTTTTTTTTTAGCCTCATCACCATAAATTCTCCACTGTATCACCACTTAGAGGTTCTTTCTCGCTTATTTCAAGCTTGTCTCAAATTCCCTATCTTGAATTATAACTAGTATCTCATTAAGTAGTCTGATCAATATTCCGATCTCAGGGTGGACTTTAAGACATGGGACGAAATGTAGGCTTAGGATTTAGGTTTCACACCAAGAATAAGGAAACTAAGGCTCAAAAATCCCATCCCCTAATAAAGATTTCTGCCCCAGTGGTGCAGTATTCGTGAAGTATTGATCGAACTTGTCATTTGAACAAGTTGCCTACGTACCTTTGCAGGATCAGGTCATTACGTAGTTTAGACTCAACATTGAATCTAACAAATCATTTGAGACAACAACGTATACCAATCTGGTTAGGACTTTCATTTGGACTGTAATGTAGGCTAGGGGTATGGGTTTAAAGAAGAAAAGAGTTAAATAAGGCTCAAATCATTGATTTCATCAGGGTAATTTGGTCAAAGATCACATATGTAGCATGTCCCTTATTTTTCTTTCTTCTTCCCTTTCCTCTTCTTTCTCTTTCCCCTTTTTTAATCTTCTTCTTCTTTACCGCAACTTTTGATTTTCCTTTTATAAAGGAAATCTTAACTTCATTTTCATTTGAACTTCATTTAGGACTGATCTTTTAAAACTGTCCCAGTGTGGGGTGTGATCCTTTGACGAGTTAATCAAGGAATGAATTTTTCATGCTCAAAAGGGTTTAATAATATATAGATAATAATAAATAAAATTAATTAATTCAATAATAAGTAAAATTAAACACGTATTATAAGGAACATTAATCTATATATGGTGTATATAAATATTAAAGCATGTATAATAATATATACTTTATATAACTATATGTGGGTGTGTGTGGTGGGTTTTTGTGTTGGTGTGTGTGTGTGTGTGTGTAAATATATATATAAAAGGTATGAAAGCTTCTTGAGAAGCTTTGACTTATACTTATACGTTACTTAAAGTTTATTATATATATATATATATATATTATTAAATTAGCACAAGCTTCTTTAAGAAGCTTTGGAAATCAAATTTTGGATTTTGGTGGGCGTGCTCTCTCTTCTCTCTCACTCTCTCTCTCTCTCTCTCTCCTACAACTCTCTCTCTCTTCGATTCCGGGCTAGTTTTACGCCGGATCGACAAACCGAAACCACCACGACGCTCCTGGCGAAATTCTCTACAAGTCTACCGGAACGGATCGTCAGGAAAACGAAATTGGATTTCATCCCAAATCCAAGGTAAGGCTTTATATTCAATATTTGGATTTTTGACAGTTGAAGAAAGTGATATACGCGTAAAAATACTGAACTTTAATACTAGAAATTTTCAGTTCCAGGGTGTTGATTGGGAACGTAGGGAATCATCCCTAAGTTGAGGTAAGACTTTTTTAAGTCGAATTTGACTTAGTGGTAGTTATAGAATATGTTGTACGTACGAAAATACTAAACTTTAATTCTGCGAGTTTTCATTTTCAGGGTGTTGAGTTGAAAACCTTGTGGGTACTGGGAAGATTTTTTTTTAGGGGTTTTTCAGAAATCAGGTAAGGGGATAAATTAAGTTAGTTTTATTTTGAGAAAATGTATGTATATATATGTAGCATCTAATTTTAGGAAAAATAAATATATTTATATATATGATTTATATTTGGAAAATACTGTTTAAATGATGATATGTTGAATACGTAGAAAATTTGTTTAGTGTGGCATGAGTATAAATATGTTGTGAAATACTCTTTTTTTTGGGAATGGGGACGATATGGATTTCTATGATGGAAAACCGGCATACGGGCCGAGATATTTTTATATGTATATGTGATTTGCCGGCGTATGGGTCATGCTATGTGGATGAGATTTGCCGGCGTACGGGCCGTGCTATGTGATTTGCCAGCGTACGGGCTGTGCTATGTGATTTGCCAGCGTACGGGTTGTACTATGTGATTTGCCGGCGTACGGGCCGTGCTATGTGGTTTGCCAGCGTACGGGCTGTGCTATGTGATTTGCCGGCATATGGGCCGAGCTATGATAAAATGTGTAATACCGACGTACGAGCCGATGATTTTCATGATACACGTATATATGTGAAATGATATGATTGATGTGAAAATAAATGATATGAGATATTTATATATCACGGTTTTAGTATATGTATATGATATCAGAACCTGGTTGGCTTGGTCTAGGCTAGCACTTGCACGGTACCGTTGCTATGTGTCCATGATCCTCATGATCATGATATCTATGTTAACGCCGCTGTACGGAGTGGTGTGAGATTGGATGGTCGATGTGGTTATTTTCAAGAAGTGTGCTGTTATCGCCCCTGGTGTACGGACCAGTATGGGTAGACCCATCGGACCTACAGACTACTATTTGACTTGACAGTGGTCGGCCAACCATTGTCAGGTCCCGCCTTCGGGCCACACAACCCAGTCATGTGGCGGTAATACATGACAACAGCCAGCTAACCTACCAGGATTGTTTTTATGTTATTATTATTATGATATGAGATGAGAAATGTTTATGAAAATGCAGTATGTTCTACCATGTTTTGATATGCATATGTTTTCACAGATTTGATAAACAGTATTGAATATGTTATGTATGGTATATGTAGAACACAGAATACTCATGTTGCCACACACTAGTATTAGTTTATTTCCCGTACTGAGAGGTGTCTCACCCCTAAATCTTGTACATTTTTCAGGAGCCCCTGATAGGAGAGTGGGAAAAGCCCCGCTGATCTAGATCAGTTATTTGCCCTCTTTGGAAGGGTAAGTTTTTGGTAGAGACAGTTAGGTTTTGTGGGGATTGTCCCTAGATTTCATTTTTGAGATGTATATACTGTGAGATAGAAATTGTAGTGACTCTGGTATGTGTTATGCACATTATGATGAGATGTATATGATTTTATACTTTCTGCTGCGTAGGCTTCTGCTGTATGTTGTGTTATATCCCTGGTGCCCACGGGCCCAGATGGATTGTGACCTGCTGAGTTGGAATGTATGATGTGATGATAATTTATTTATATAAAAAAAAATATATGTGAAAAAGGAGCAGGTTGTTACACTTGTAGACACCCCATTTTTAACCCGGGCCCAATATTGTTATTATTATTTTTATTATTTTATTATTTCTATTATTATTAATATTTTTATTATTACTATTATTATTATTATTATTGTTATTATTATTATTATTATTATTATTATTATTATTATATTAATTATTATTACCGTTAATATTAGTATTATTATTACTATTATTATTTATTAATATTATTATTACGATTGTTAATATTTTTTGTTATTTGAGCTTATATGTACTAGAGTATTTATTTTTATGAAAATATTTTCTTAATTTTATCCCTATGATTTTAATGCTGGGGTATGAGCCTTCGGGTTTCACGTACCTTTAGTTATGAGGGAATATGTAAATATTTAGATTTTATATATATTTTTGTATTATTTATTTACTTATTTATTTATTTATTCACTTTGCACGTGTATTAATAAATTTACTAGAGGAGTAATTTTAAATACTTTTTAGATTAACTTAGGGATAATTCTAAATTAATTAGGTACCGTTCGTAAGAACGGGCACATAGGGGGTGCTCGTACCTTCCCCTCACGTAACCGAACTCCCGACCCCAATTCTGGTAACGTAGACTCATTCTATCTCTAACGGGGTAATAATCATATGTTCTAACCACACTAAAAAGTTAGTGGCGACTTCGATATTCTTGTTTTTCCTGAAAATTTTAAAAACATTTTTATTTCGCCACCCGGGGCACACGCGCTCCCGGGACGTCACGACAGCTTGGCAACTCCGCTGGGGACCTTAGCGAGTCGAGCCAGTAATTAATTAGAAATTATCTCAAGTTCAAATTTAATAAATCTTTTAATTACTCCTTATTTTGTGAATATTGTAATTTGTAAATAATCTTGATTAATTGTAAATATTTTATTTCCATAATTTACAAACGACCTTAACTAGTTAAAAATATTTTGTTTCCTAATTTTTTGAATATTAATTGTAGATATTTTGTTTCCAAATATTCTGAATAATCATATTAATTGTAGATATTTTGAATAAGCATATTAATTATAGATATTTTGTATACTAATCGTAAATATTTTGTTTCCATATATTTTTTTAAGCATATTAACTAAAAATATTTTGTTTCCAAATTTTTTGAATAAACATATTAATTGCAGATATTATGTTTCCATATCTTTTGAATAAATATATTGATTGTAGATATCTTATTTCCATATTTTTAATAGTATGTGAATAAATGTGGGGGTAGCGGGATTAGATTAAAAATTGAATTCACACACTTTCACGCTCTATACCTGAGCTTTACCTGCTAAAATTATATAGGGGTGTAATAGCATTTGCCCCTTCGTAGCTTAAGCTTGATAGGACTCGCGAACCACTCCGCTCAGTGCGAGTTTTGTCCAGACCCCTGTGGGAGAGGATGAAATTTCAAACTAGGGACCTTTTTGTCAATAGGGATTAGAGCCTACCCACACGTACTTGTCCATAGTTTTCCCTTAACTAGGATAGAGTCATGAAGAAACCCTATAAAATAGGTGTACCTACCTTGGGTCGGGAGATGAGCCACATCCTTCTCCCCATACCATATATTGTATATATGTTGTGAGATACCTTGTATTATACCATGCATTTTGCATCCATTGTAGCCTTACATACTACTTAACCAGTATTCTGAAAAAGCCCAATAATGAGACTATGGCCCATCCTTTCAAAGAATGAAGAACTTGGCCCAAATATTTTAAACTATGGGTCAGCCCAACCCTTTTCAAATAATTCGGGCCTAATTCTTTAGAAACAAACTTGGGCCCGACCTTTTCCTAAGCAAAGACTCGGCCCAGGCCTGATTTGCAAAAAGGGTCAAACCCAGATTTCAAAAATGGGCTTCGGTCTTATTACCTAAAAATTCGGGCCAACATTTTCTAAGCAATTCAAGCCCAAGTCCTTTTAAAACTAGGGCCTGATCTCGTCATGAAATACATTGAAGCCCATATTTTTAAATGCTCAAGGCTCAAGTGCACACTAAAGTTCACAAGCCCGCATTGAACAAATCCCACGGGTTGACTAGCTTGGGTCAACCCCAACCTCAGAACATAATCTGACCCTTCATAGAATCTGAGGTACATGGACCATCATCAAGGAAATGAATGGTTGAGGGAGAAATTGAATTGAAATCATGGCCCATTAATGGTCATTTTAATCTTGAAATGTTTCGTTAGTGGAATTTTTCTAGAATTCTGGCAAAGTAGTTATTTAGGCTACTTTGCATTCATGCGTAATTTCACATATAGCCATACATGATAGGTTGCATACATGTTCATACCCCTATTTGTATGTATTTGTGCGCTAAGTTACATTCATGCATAAACACTTATTGCATCCCATGGTCATGCATTAAATACTCACACATTCATGCATTACATAATCATGCATTCGGTTCCAAAAAGAAATTTTTGGTCCACAACTCTCTCAAGGAAAGAAGCTGCCTGAATAATTGAAAGCAATATTGAGACTACTACGCACCCGTACAATACTAGGCGAAAGGCAAGGGAAATAAGTGAACAACTAGAAAATAGGGTCCTGGGAATAGAACAAGGACAGGAACAATTGACTAAGAAAATGAGCAAAATTCTGGAATTATTGATGAACAAAGAAAAAGCGGTACAGAATGATCCTGAGACAGATATGGACCCTATTCACCCTCCAGGGTTCACCCTAAATCATGGACAAACATCAGCTCTACCACCGGGCGCCATAGGGGATTCAATGCCAAATATACCTCCATTCATCCCAGCTGTGCTAGCACAGGGATTTCCAGTGGCAGGGACTTCCCCGTTAGTAACTCCTGATATGGGGATAAATAGATCTGAGTCTGAGCGTCATTGTGACGTATTGGAGGAGCGCTTGAAAGCAATTGAAAGGTATAATACATTTGACTCCGTTGATCCTAATGACCTTTGCTTGGTGCCAAAGGTCACTCTGCCGCCAAAATTCAAGATGCCGAATTTCAAAAAATTTGATGGAACCCACTGTCCTCGAACCTATTTGCTCCTTTATTACCAGAAAATGGCTGCACACATCGATGATGAGAGGTTGATGATGCATTGCTTTCAAGATAGTTTGACTGGAGCAGCTATCAAATGGTACATTCAGTAGGATCGAGCTCGAATCCATACTTGGAAAGATCTGGCAAATTCCTTCATAGTTCAGTACCGCCACATGATAGAAATGGCACCTGATCGCATGACCCTACAAAGCATGCAAATGAAACCTAATGAAACATTCAGAGAATACGCATATAGATGGAGGGACATGTCCATCCAAGTGAGCCCTCCGATGGAAGATAGGGAGGCTATCTCTCTATTCGTGAATACATTGAAAGATCCCTACTTTGCACATCTCCTAGGAGCAACCCCCCATGACTTTATGGATATTGTTTCTACTGGAGAAAGAATTGAAACTGCCAGGAAAGCTGGAAGAACCAAAAGTGGTGGCGCAGAAACTGATCTGAGTAAGAGGAAGAAAGACGAGGAAGCACAGATGATTCAGGGGCATACTTACCAAGAGGGTGAGACTCGGTGGACAAATAAGAACTTTGCTTACAAACCCATAGTCCATCAGATAGTGCAGCCAGGTGCGCAACCCCAAGCAATTTCCCTCGGGCCTAAGTCTGTTACAAGGCAGTTGAATGTTCAGGACATGAGAGGGGAACCCCTAATGGAAAGAAAAAGAAAAGAAATTCAACCTATTCCAATGACTTATGCAGAATTGTTCCCGCAATTGGTATCAATTCAAATGGTTGCACCAATACCAGGATTGTTGTTACAATCCCCTTTCCCAAGGTGGTACGACCCAAATGCTCGATGCGAGTATCATTCTGGGACAATAGGTCATTCAATCGAGAAATGTTGGCATTTCAAGCATAAAGTACAAACCTTAAAAGATTTGGGTCTATTGGCAATTGACGTGGAGGAGCCTGTTGTGCAACGTTAAAAGAATATTTTGAAGTTCAGATCAGTCAGAGAAGTACAACAAGTTTTGAACCAGAGATATTCCGCATATAGTCTGAATAAATGGGTTTACTTTTTGACCATGGAAACAGAGAAATACAAGTGGCAAGCTTTTGATTGTTCGCCCCCTTCAGGGATGCTTTTATTTTCTTTTTTTTTTCTTCTTTCTTTTGTTGTAGTTTATTAACGCTTTTGTCTCCAAAATTTCCTTTTCTATCAAAGAAATGAAATTATGCATTTTCGTATATCACTAGCATCGAGAGTTCAATGTCCAAAATTTTGTTTACTCGTGTTTCATGCTAAGATAAGGAAAATAAAATACCAGTATTCATGAACCAAAAGCAAATGTTAGTTATGAAACTCAAGCTAAGAGACGAAAATAAAGAAAGATGAAACAATGTTCGTCACTCCATGAGTTCAAATATTGCGAAGAAGTTCTGAAAGCCTCAGTAAAATTTATGTTGGTTCCATGAATCTCATGTCAGTCCGCTAATCATGTTTTGATCGAATGATAGATGAGCATCTTTCGCCGATCAGTTATCCTTAAAAAGAACCCAATATTGATTTACCATTTGTTAACCCACTTGAGCTTGATTGTTAAACTAATTTTTCTTAAAAGTCAATTCACCAGAAATTTAACTCAGATTTGGGTGCCTTAGCATTTGACAAGTCATTTGAGACAATAATCATTACCAAAAGGATGGCAGACTATTTTTTCTACTACCCAAAAGAAAGGCAAAGAAGAAACCCCTTGCAAAGCCCTTTTTGAGCCTGAAAAATTCAATTCTTAACCCGTCAAAGGATCACACCCCACACTGGGGCAGTTTTAAGAAAATGATCAGTCCCAAATGGAATTCAAATGAAAATGAAGTTAAGATTCCTTCATAAAAGGAAAAGCAAAAGTTGTGGTAAAAGAGAAGGAAGAAGAAAGAAAAATAAGGGACATACTACACATGTAACCAAATTACCCTTAATAAAATCAACAATTTTAAGCCTTATTTAACTCTTTTCTTCTTTAACCCAAACCCCTAGCCTACATTACAATTCAAATGAAAAGCCTGACCAGATTGATATATATTTTTGTATCAAATGATTTGTCAGACGCAATATTGTGTCTGAACTACGTAATGACCTGATCCTGAAAAGGTACGTAGGCAACTTGTTCACATGACAAGTTCGGTCAATACCTTGCAAAAATCCCAAACTGGAGCAAACGTTTTGAGGGGATGGGATTTTTGAGCCTTGGTTTCCCCTTTATTTTGAAAACCCATATTCCTAAGCCTACGTTTCGTCCTGAGTCTTAAAGACCATCTTGAGATCAAAACATGGGTCGGACTTGGCTGAACTAGGGGCAACCATTAAACAAGAGGTTCCCAATGGTTTCACGGTTGAACAAGGTAGAAGAATAGTCCCCCAATAAAACTGGGGCAATCGGTGAAAGAAGAAAATCAGCTATTCAGTTCGAAAAGTTAGCACCATCATCATAGGGTTCTCGAATACTGGTATGAAATTTTCCGTTGAAATAGCATGTGAACACAGTAAAACATCTATTTTGTGCATATGGCCTTTTGATTTAGCAATTTGATGTCCTAAATGCATGATCATTCATCATTCATTCATCATTCATTCCTCCATCCAAAAAAAAAAAGGAAAAAGAAAAAAGAAAAAAATTCATTCTTCAAAAGCTCCAAAAGGAGGACGGATGGTCAAAAGGGCTTAATCACTGACACATTTGCCAAAAGAGGATCCTTGTGAAAGACAGGTAAAATGGTCAAGAATAGTTACAGATGCACCTAAATGATGCAAACTCCGTGTTGAGTTCCAATGACGCTGATTTGGGTGCCTTCGTGTCGAAGCGAAATTTGAAGCCAATATCAGTAACAAACGATGATAACTGGGGAAAATTTTGGGTTGATTTTTGAGTAATTCCGATGCCTTCATATCAGAGTGCATGATGAAAACATAGCCAAGATCAGTGGACGAGGATCGAAACTAGGCAGTTTTTGAGTTCCATTGGAGCAAATTTAAGAGCTTTTAGGACAGAATAAAAGTCGAAGATAGGGCCATGACCAGTGGCATGTAAACACTGGGGCAAGTTTTGAGCGCCTTTTGGAATTGGAAACATGGCCAGAATTAGTGACAACTTCGAATTTGAAGGCACACCCGAGATTAGAGATTGGGTTGTTGATTACAAGCACGTTGGAAGAAGAAAAGATTCATGCATTACCATACATCCCATGCATTGCATAAGAAAGGAAATACGAAGGGCATCTCATGCAACATGCATACATCTTTGCATTCATGCATCATTATGCACACATAACAACATATCACTGCATTTTTGCATCTTAGGTAGCAACATGCATACATATAGCAATTGAGCACCATTCACTCATACTTGCCTGGTTGAATAAACTTCTGAATAATTCTTTTGCATCATTGACTGAGCCGTTCTTATCTAGACATATTTTGAAACTAGGGCAGCTGGCCCCCATGCACAGATTGACATACTTTGAAATTGTGGCAGTTGACCTCAGGAAGCAATTGATGCATTGGTTGTTGAGTCTCAAAAAGGGTGATCTATGGACAGCCAAAGAAACTCGGGTTTCTATTCCTGATCGATAATCCCCGGTAGAATAATTCTGAACCCTACACTTGAGACATTTTCCTGAAGAATCGTGTGGTCTCGCACCCGATTGATCACCCTCACTAGGGTAACCATTTTCCAAAATACTGACCTTCCAAAAGATCTTGGGACTTGGCACCTAATTGATCATCCCTAGTGAAGCCATTTTTCAGGACTTAAAACCCATATGAGCTTATTCTTCAAAGAGTCTTAGGATCTTGCACCCGATTGATCATCCTCAGTGGAGCAAATTTTCAGGACTTAGAACCTTATGCTTAAGGACACTTTCCAAAAAATCCTCAAGACTTCGTACCCGATTCATCATCCCCCATACAGAGTAACCATTTCCTTGGTCCAAATTAAGTCATCTACCTTGAAATTAGGGCATCGACCCTCACATTCAAAAAAGGTGTTCACGACGAAACCGAGGTGTTGGATCACCTTAACGCGTTCTTCTTTATCTCATTCATGTGAGTAGTTTCATCCAAATTGTTTTGATTATCTTATTCACACTTATTGACCCATCGTAGTCCCCTTCTTATTGACCCTTCGCGGTCCCACCTTATTGACCATTTGTGGTCTCACTCTTATTGACCCTTCGCGGTCCCAACTTATTGATCTTTCGTGGTCCCATCTTATTGAACCATCGCGGTCTCACTCATTTTGACCCTTCACGGTCCCACTTTATTAACCCATTTGCGGTCCCACTTTTATTGACCCATCGCGATCCCACCTTATTGACCCTTCACGGTCCCACTTTTATTGACCCTTCGCGGTCCCACCTTATTAACCATTCACGGTCCCACTTTTATTGACCCTTCGCGGTTCCACCTTATTGATCCATCGCGGTCTCATTCTTATTGACCATTTGCGGTCCCACCTTATTGACCCTTCGCGGTTTCACTTTTATTGACCCATCGCGGTCTCACCTTATTGACTCTTCGCGGTCCCACTTTATTGACCCATTTGCGGTCCCACTTTTATTGACCCATCGCGGTCCCACCTTATTGACCCTTCACGGTCCCACTTTTATTGACCCTTCGCGGTCCCACCTTATTGACCATTCACGGTCCCACTTTTATTGACCCTTCGCGATTCCACCTTATTGACCCATCGCGGTCTCATTCTTATTGACCCTTTGCAGTCCCACCTTATTGACCCTTCGCGGTTTCACTTTTATTGACCCTTCATGGTCCCACTTTATTGACCCATCGTGGTCCCTATCTTATTGACCCTTCGCAGCCTCACTCTTATTGACCATTCGCGGTCCCACTCTTATTGACCCATCGCGGTCCACTTTTATTGACCCTTTGCGGTCCTCTCTTATTGACCCTTCGCGATCCACTCCTATTAACCCTTTTGTGGTCTCACTCATGTTGATCCTTCGCTGGTCATTTTTGGGAAGTCACACTTTGGTCTCTTTTGATGCATTGGCCTGGTCCAAAATCGGCGTCTTTTTGTAGGTTTGTTACTACAAATAATGTAGGAGAGTTCCTTCTTTTACTTTGAAGCAACGAAGCCTACAAAGAGGGGCAGCTTTAGACACCCCATTTTTTACCCGGGCCCAATATTGTTATTATTATTTTTATTATTTCTATTATTTCTATTATTATTAATATTTTTATTATTATTATTATTATTATTATTATTATTATTATTATTATTATTATTATTGTTGTTGTTGTTATCATTATAATATTAATTATTATTACCGTTAATATTAGTATTATTATTACTATTATTATTTATTAATATTATCATTATTACCATTATTAATATTATTATTACTATTGTTAATATTTTTTGTTATTTGAGCTTATATGTACTAGAGTATTTATTTTTATGAAAATATTTTCTTAATTTTATCCCTATGATTTTAATGCTGGGGTATGAGCCTTCGGGCTTCACGTACCTTTAGTTCTGAGGGAATATGTAAATATTTAGATTTTACATATATTTTTGTATTATTTATTTATTTATTTATTCACTTTGCACGTGTATTAATAAATTTACTAGAGGAGTAATTTTAAAGACTTTTTAGATTAACTTAGAGATAATTCTAAATTAATTAGGTACCGTTCGTAAGAACGAGCGCGTAGGGGGTGCTCGTACCTTCCCCTCGCGTAACCAAACTCCCGACCCTAGCTCTGGTAACGTAGACCCATTCTACCTCTAACGGGGTAATAATCATATGTTCTAACCACACTAAAAGGTTAGTGGCGACTCCGATATTCTTGTTTTTCCCGAAAATATTAAAATTGATTTTTATTTCGCTACCCGGGGCACACGCGCGCTTCGGGATGTCGCGACAATGCTAATTTGAGGTGTGTGGAGCCTAGGGAAGGCTAGATGGGTAGTATTTTGGGGAAATGAATTAATTAATTTGGAAAATTTAGTAATTTGGCTATATTTAAGGGTATATTTATTTATTTAGAATTTATAGGTTTAGGAAATATTAAACTAATATTTTATTCAGAATTAATTGCATGGGATTAGGATTTTTGATTCAGGGTCCGGGTGAGCGCCACAGGTATTTTCGAAGTCCCTATTGACGTAGTTCAAGAAACCAGGTAAGGGGAAAAATATATATTAAACCAGAATTTTTATGAATTTAATGAAAAAATAAATTGTGTTATATATACGTGTATATGTTTCGGTATGGGTAAAATGCCAACTATTTAAATTACATTTTTTTGAGTTTAGAATTGTTTATTAGATATGTATATGCGAAAAAGAACTGATGAAAGTGGAAGAATATTTTCAGGGTAATTATGTAAGGAATGAAAGGTATTTTCTGTATATAAAAGTTAAATGTTGGTTGACTTATTTTACAGGCAATGCATGAATTTTATTGCTAAACTGTGTGACATGAGATTCTGTGCAAATATATGTTAAATATATGAGATGCCGGTTAAGTAAGTAATGCATTGTGAATGAAATATAATATGAACTGTGCTGCTTATGTGTGTTAATGCAATCATGTAAACAACTGAAATATGCTGGGTAAACAGCTGAAATATGCTGGGTAAAACAACTGAAATATGTTAGGTAAAATAGCTGAAAGATGTTGGATAAATGTATGACAGCTAAAATATGCTAAGTAAAACAGCTGAAAGATGCTGGGTAAATGTATGACAGCTTAAAAATGTTGAGTAAAACAGCTGAAAGATTCTGGGTATGAAATGAAATGAAATGAAAAGGGAAATGAATGAAATAGAAATGAAATGTGAAATGTGAACAATGTAAAATGGGAAAGAGTAACTTAAAGTAAAATGCAATGCAATGTTAAGCCATGAATATGAACAGATGTGTATGATTGAATAATGATAGAAAGAATGATGTATTATGATATTAGAAGTATGTATGTACATAGAACATGTTACGATTGGGCGAGGCGTACCTTTTTCCTGAGGGCTTACTGAGTAAGGCGAGTGTACTAGTAGCTACAAATGTGGCAGTAGCCGCAAAATGTACTAGAGCAGAGGGAACCTACTTGTATGGGCGGATAGATTTCTCTATCCTTAGGGCCTTTGCCGATAAACTTTTGTATGAACTGTGTGAGTACGAGATCAATTTATCACTTGAGGGCTTACTGAGTAAGGTGAGTGCCCTGGTATGCTTTAACTGTGACCTTTGGGTTGCCTAAATATCATAGCAGAGGGGTGCTACTTGTATGAGCGGGTAATCACCCCTATCCTCGGGTAATCTCAGGGGTTAAACATTTGCATGTGTTTGATTAGGTTCAGGGAATGATTTCAAAAATTATGTTAACGATTTTCAAATGTTAAATAATATGTCATATATAAACTCATGTTGGCCACACACTATTTTAATATATTGTTTCTTCCCATACTGAGATGTGTATCACCCGAATATGAATTTATTTTTTTCAGGATTTCCTCGAGATCGAGCTTTAAGAGCTCGAGGTTTTTATAGCATTGTTGGGGAATAGAAAAAGAAAATGGTATATTTCTATGTTAATTTTGGGATGTATAAAATTTATGTTTTATGTCTTTATGTTTTAAGTCAGTTATGAAAGGAATGTTTGTGAACATAATGAAATGTTTTGGAGATGTATGTATTTATGGAAATGCAAGTGGTGGTTGGTTTTTATGGATTTATAGATAGAAAATAGAAAACTTTGGTATTATGGTATATGTTCTATGGAGATTATGATTTATGTTTTCCGCTGCGTATGTTATAGATTATGATCTATCAGGATATTATCAAATATAATGCACCGGACCCGAGTTTAAGGGTTCGGGACGTTACAATGCCACAACTTGGATGTCATGCACATCGAAAAGAATATTTTTGAGAATGTCATTGGTACATTACTTGATATAAATGGGAAGACAAAGGACACCGCAAATGCTTGTCGAGATATGGAAGATATGAGAATACTGCCTGAGTTGCACCTGTTTCGTGATGGGGACAAAATTTTCATGCCATCAACTTGTTACACATTTTTGAAGGATGAGAAAAATAAATTCTTAGAATGGTTGAAATTAGTGAAGTTCCCCGATGGATATGCATCGAACATAGCTCGATGCATAAACACGAAGGAATGGAAGATGCTAGGAATGAAAAGTCATGACTGTCACGTCCTTCTACAATGAGTTCTACCCGTTTTCCTTCATGGACACTTGACTGAAGATGTTCGCTCGGTGTTGATTAAGCTGAGAATCTTTTTTCGCCAATTGTGCTCCAAAAAATTAAGTGTAAACGTACTTGAACGGTTAGAGGATGACATCGTGATAGTCCACCTAGCCGTCCATTTACCAAGGAAGGCCATAATTGGAGGACCGGTTCAATATCGTTGGATGTATCATATTGAGAGGTAAATTATAAAGTCATCGTATAATGGTCACGTGATTTCCTTGTTTTTATCTTTTTTTTCTTTATTGTGTCGACAAGTCTATAATGTTATATAAAATGCACAGGTTCTTGTCCACTTTGAAGGGGTACGTGCACAATAAGGCATGGCCGGAAGGTTCAATCATTGAGGCATACATTGACAGTGAATGTCTTGCATTTTCCTCAATGTATCTACATGATATTGACACAATGTTCACTCATGAGGACCGAAATGCAGACGTTCATGCTATTAATGCCGAAAATGAAGAATCTAAGAGCTCTATATTTTAAGAAAATGTTCGGCCTCTCGGTGCATGAGTTTACGATTTCATTGATATAGATGACCTACAAAAGACTCATTTTTACGTCCTCAATAATTATGATGAAACTGTTCCATATATCGAGTACGTGATTCCAAACTCCTTACTTTACATTGTATTTACATATGCATAATTATATACTTAGTTGACATTAACATGTACTACTGTTGCATATAGCGAACATAAAGCTGAACTCCTGGCCCAAAATGAACGGAATGTTGATGAAAGACATAAGAAGGAATTTATTAATTGGTTTGGGAGTCGTGTAAGTAACATATACTGCTTGAGTGAGAAGCAATGTATGTTTTCACTATTGACGGTTTATTCTTCTAAACTCCTATTTATTTAATAGATGAAAGTCATGTATTACAATAAGGAACCAACGGCAAGTAAAGATTTGTACACATTGGCATATGGCCCCAATCAACAAGTTAACCGCTATAGTGGTTGCATTGTCAACGGGTTACAATTTCATACAAAGTCCCTCGAACTGCATAGAAGAACCCAAAATTGTGGGGTTACAGTGCTTGGCACAGAAGGAGATGAAGAAATTGACTACTTTGGTGTGCTGGACGACATTATAGAGCTTAGCTATGGAGCTAACGGACTCGTCCACCTGTTCAAGTGTACCTGGTGGGACATCGGCAATAAAAAGGTTAGGATAAACACCGATGCCTACTTTACCAGTGTCAATTTTAGCAAGACTTGGTATCAAAATGACCCTTTCGTGCTTGCGACGCAGGCAGAACAGGTGTTTTACCTTAAATACACCAAATTGAATGGTGAATGGCATGTGGCCCAAAAGATTCCTCCCTGAAGTTTGTACGCTGTTACAGAAGTTGCATATGGGGAGATGAGTGCCAATGAGATTGCATTCCAAGAAGATGAGTCATCTGTCAATGCAACAGCGCAATCTGCTTTAAATGTTGTCAAAGAAGGCGCCGATCTTTTACCATTGCATAAGGATGGTGCCACGGCAGAACACGTAGGCATTGCTAACATTACAATTGAACCTTCTGTAGACGTTCACTTCATCGACGATGAGGAAATTGATGGGGAAGATGAAACAGGGGTCGAGTACTGTAGTGAAGAGGAAGACACTTTAGAAAGTGAGGATGATACCGATATTAAGGATGTATAGGGGCATAAGCATGTTATGTTTTTCAGCATATATCAGACATGTGTAAATAACTTAAAATATATATATTATGCATCCATCTAATATTCGTACTTCTTATATTGTCTTGTCTAATAATTTACAAATATGGCACCAAGAGGTCGACGTTGGAGACTTTCTTTCAGGCACACGACTACATTGCATGAGGATGATCTGACATCCTTGAGACCGGAGGAGCCCGTCGATCCTGATGCGGTGGCACCATTGTCTGAGCCATCAGCACCTCGGCCATATATTTATACCATTTATGCAACTGATACGCAGGGTGAGTTGTTCTTAATTTAACTCTACTTTCAGCATCTACATCCACGGTCAATTCAGGCCATGGTGCAGCGAAGAACATGTCACTGAAGAAGCACCTGGAGAGGACAAAGCAACGCATTCAGATCGACATTCCTCCAGGATACACTGCCCCACTAAACAATTGGTGCACCGCGTGGACGAGGGAGCTCGGCATTATATGTCGACAGTACCCTCCAATCATGGCCTTTAGCTGGCCGCAAGTGACTCAAGAGCAGCACATGTTTTTTTACATGCACATTTTGGTAAGTAATCCCAAACCCTATAAATTTTTTTTATATTAAATGTTTTTTTACTTTTAATATACTAACTAATTAACAACTGTCTAACATTGTAATTGTATTACCTATATATGCAGGAGGAGTTCAATATGGACATCCTTGAGGATGACCATGTCAGGAGGGCGGTCAATGTCCAATTGTGCAATAAATTTAAGAGCGACCATACGATAAGATATCCCAAGAGGATTGGGAGGTGGTGTGTCGCTATTTCTGCCACCCATGCCATCAGGTGATGTGTTTGTATTATAATCACAAATTTTTCACAATGATGATGCTAATAAACTGTCATTACATCTTCCTTGTAGGTCATATGTGAAACAAATGCTACGAACCCCAGCAAACTCCCTACGACACATTGCGGGTTATTCGTTAATCATCGACAGGTAATTACTATATATAAAACTATCTAACCATTACATGACATAATACTAATGATGTCTTATATGATAATGTAGCGTGATCCTGATACTGGCGCAGAGGAGCCATTGCTGGATCTTTATTAGAGAACACACCAACGGCGATCGGGGGAGTGGTGCGAGGGTGCGCAGGACAGACATGTAAGTGAAACAAAAGATTTAGTTTATTACTTGATTCAAAACATCAAAGTTGTAGTCTTACTTATTCTTTTTTATCAATTTCATGACTAAAATTAGGCATGGATGGTCGAGTTGAGGGATGCACCTATTTCAGAGGGGAGTCAGCAAATTACAGATTTCAAGATCACTTCCCAGGTGCTTGGGCAACGAGCGGGGGGCTGGGTGAAAGGTCTTAGAAGTGGATACATTACCCCAACAACATCATCATCCATGGGTGCGGTGGCTCGTGCAGACATGGAACGAGCGCATCGAGAGGCCGAGTCTTGTGAGTAGGAGATGGCTCGACGGATGCAGATGGTGGAAATGGAGAACGCACAATTGAAAGACACGATCTCCACCTTTCAAGCCCAGCTGCAAGCCATGATGGATAAGCAAGCACATTTCGAGGAAATGATGCTCCAATCTCGACCAGATGATGCGGGTGGCTCCTCTGATTAGAAGGTTTGTATGGTACTTATAGCTTAACATAGTACTTATGCAAAAGTATTTTATGATTTTGTTTCTGTTATAATATAGGGAATTTTTCAATAATTAACGAATACTCATACTAGTTCCTCTAAAGAGTTTTATACGTTATTCTAATGTGGACACTAAAAACCATTAAGTTGAGTGTTAGGGGGTGACTATAATGGGATAAATTTTTTGGGGAGAGGGGGGAGGGGAAGATAGCATTACATGTATTCTCTAGGAAAAGAACAAATTCAGGGAAGAACTAAAGTCTCATTTTTGGGGCAATTTTTATATTATGTAGTTATAGATAGTTTGCATGAAGACTGCAAAAAATTAATATTACAAATAGATATGACTTGAGAAAATTACTATAATAAAAAAAAATAACACGTAACAATTTGATGAGAGAATGATAGATGTCTTTCACATCCAATAATAATGTGTGTGTGTGTGTGTGTGTGTGTGTGTGAACATATATATAGGGAGAGGGAGAGAGAGACGCAAATATTTTCAATTCAAGTTTAATCTATCTATTAAATTCAATGACATAACGCATATATTTTCAATTAAAGTTTATAATTATTTGTTTTTTCATCAAATAATATTATTTTTTTATCTTTCTTGTTTCAGAAAGTTCCATCAGTGTTGCAATTTTTGGATGCATCATCCTTGTGAAAGCATCCTTCTTGTGGATATGCCTATGCATCCTCTTTGCGGATTCAACCTCCTTTTGGATGCATCCTCCTTGTGGATGTATCTTTGTTTTCGATGCGGCTTCCTTTTGAACGGATGGTCGTTTTGGATGTGTGCTCCTTCTAAATGCATCCTCCTTTTGGATCCATCCTACTTTTGTATGTTGTCATTTCTAATTACTTGATATGGTTGTATAATGTGTACATGTTTTTTTATTTATTTATTGCTATCATAGTTGTATATCTTGTTTAGTTGAGAAATTTTCATATGATAGATATTCATCTTGTACAGATGATAGCTTTACTTGTTGGATATTCTGAATTTAATGGATACATGTACTACTGTTGTGAATTGTTGATTGTTATATGATTGCATGCTAATTTAAAATGCCTCCTACATGGCGGATGCAATTGATGTGCACTGCATGCTGGTAGTGGATATGGGTTCTCGTGTGCCTTGAACTTCTTATAAATGACTTATTTGAACCTATCAGGTGCAGGTTTAATGGGAAAATATCCAATTTACAGACGGCATGTTGCCGAAATTTCGTTAAAATTTTTTCAAAAAAAAAAAAACCATGTACAACGATAATTATGATAAAATGAATGTAAAAGTAATAACGATTGGATTGACATCTCCATCAGTCATAATTAAAATATTGCGCAGATAAGGTCAAATTCTAAGTTGGATTCGTTTAACAAGTGGATAGTTAAATGTAATCTGCATATATTTCAATGATTTTATTTGTATTTATTTAGTTTTACTTTTTAATTGAGAGAAAAAAGCCTAGTGTCATGGCAAAAGAGTGGTTGAAGCAGGTGGGGTGCACTTTACTTCCTATATATATACTGTTCTCTTGTCATATATGCCAATGATGGTTAAAACATGTGCATTATAACCTTACTCTTGTTTATATGTATGTTACAAAAGATTGGAGTCATTCTAAGCATTTTCTTTGAAACGAAATTACTAACTTTATATGTATGTTATTTTGTATGTATATATATAAATATGCCTGCGTGGATTATCATTTTATCCTAAATTATGAGTAACTTATTCTTTCATTTCCTTTCATTTTTCTCAATTTCCTTCAAAACTTTTCAAAATGCATCTATCTAAAAGGACGAGCATGTTATGAAACATGACTCCTATTTTAAGTCATATGCACATTTTCCCTTCTATTCAACTTATCTAATTTCTCCAAAAACTGTTTTATTTTTTAGGATGGCAAACTGATTAAGAAGAATACAAATTAAATAATTAATTAATGAAAATTTTAAAGACGTAATTAAAACCTGCTCGTAAGCACCTAAGCTTATCAAAAGGGCAACAAAGGGCTCAAATATTAGACATAAATTTATTTAATTGGAGATTAGGGTAGAAGGACAGACTAACCTCATGTCCTAAAAAATTAATCAACTATTTGAAAGGTCTTAAACACCATCATAGAAAAAAATTATAAAATAATTTTCATGACTAAACATGCCTAAAAGACTTTAAACACTATCACAAAAATAAATAAATAAAATAGCTTCCATAACTAAAAGTGTCTCGATCTTAAGATAATAATTACACGTATGATTAATGAACATTATCAAATTCTCGGTGGCTGATTCAGTTGCTTTGGCATTTTCTATTATTGGTGTTCTCTTCAGTTTTTCTGTTGATTTGTTGACTGCTCACTGTTTTTATTGCCTTGTCGATTTCCTATTTTGGGCCTTCATGCACTTTTGTATCCTTAGGCCTCTGACTTGAACTTTGTTTATTAATAAATTCACTCGGTTTTACCTTTCAAAATATTAAAAGGTAATTACACATAATATATATAAGTAGTTACAAGTATAGTTGTGTGTGTATCCTCTCATGGTTATTCAAAGACCCTTTCATCCCTTCGATTTTATAAGCTACTTTTCAAGTGTGCAACTCAATGGAAATATGTGAACTCAGTGTTTAGCTTTAAATACTGACATTATTTTTTTCATTATTGATATTACTACCGTACAAATTGTGTAATATGCATGATTATGAAATCTTTGCAAATTTGTTATATCATATAATTATTTTTCCTGATTATACTGAGCGCCAACTCTCCTCCATTTGTATACTAATTTTTTTTAATGACTCTTAATTTATAGGATTCGCGGCTGTCATAACATCACCACGATGTCATGCATGCATGCACTACAGTCGTCAGATGCAATTTTTGACTATTTTTTTGTAATTTTTATTGTTATTTGAACAAATGGAATTTTTGTGTTTTAATTTGAATTTGTACTAGTATTTGTATTTGAATTTTGAATATTTTGAAATAATTTTTGTTATCTGAACATATGTTATTTCTTTATTTTAATTGAATTTGTATTTAAATTCAAAATTTTGAATGATTTATAAATTTTATAGTAATTATGGTTTCAATTTATATATTCGAAAATGTAATTAATGATTTTTATATAAGAACTGATGATTAAAAAAAATTAGTATTAAAGGTTTTTTAATTTTTCTAGTTATTAGTGAATGATTCAAATTCATCACTAATATACTATTAGTGACGAATTTGAATCCTTTACTAATGCCCTTACTATTAGTGATGAATTTATAATTCGTCACTAATGTCCTTACTATTAGTGATGAATTTATAATTTGTCACTAATGCCCTTACTATTAGTGACGAATTTATAATTCGTCACTAATACCATACTATTAGTGACAAATTTGAATCTTTCACTAATGCCCTAGTATTAGTATTAGTGACAAATTTGTAATTCGTCACTAATACTCTATTAATAGTGACGAATATGAGTTGAGCCGCTCTAGAATTTATAGTGACGGTATTAAGGTTTTAGTGACGTTTATGATCTGTCACTAATACTCTATTATTAGTGACGAAAATTTTAATTCGTCACTAAAAGTTACTAGTAACGATACATATAACAAATATTTTAAAATCATCACTAATACCCATAAATTTTTTGTAGTGTCGGCTGATCAATTGGATGATATCTTCACGAAAGCTCCTCCACCTGGTCGCCATTGTACTTTAGTCTGCAAACTCCAGATGACATCTTCGATACCACCTTGAGTTTGAGGGGGGATGTTAGCATATTTCTCTAATTTAGGCACATTTGTGTACTTACTGAGTTACCCTTATAGTCTGTCTCCTTCACCTATAAAAAGATTACCTTTATACAGTTTTATACACACAAAAAGAATAATACAGAGTTTGTTAGTTTTAACAGTTTTGATGGCCTTGTGCCCCCGGGGATGCCCAGATTGGATGTATTTGTTTTGATTCTGTTTGATGGAAGTTTTTGGCTTCCTTTCTCTCGGATATGCCTAGAGTTTTCTATACATATCCATTTTTTATCAATATAATTAACCTTTACCGGACAAATAATAATAATAATAATAATAATAATAATAATAATAATAATTTTTCCAGATTTCGGTTGAAAATTGGAGAGACCCGTTGCACCAGTAAGCCCACAAAATGCTGCCATTCTTGCATTCACCACCACCGCCCCTCCACCCCCGCAATTTACTCCGCCATTATCTGCTTAATTTTCATGGCTTGCGAGATGGCTCCGTGCTCACATTGGCAAGCACCCTTGACATTTACATATACGACAAAACTGGTGTCCCTAAGTTCAGTATGCTGCGTTTGGTTGCTATTACAAGAAAAATAATAATTAACAAAAATGACATTTCAATAAAATTTCTAGAAACAACACAACATTTATATTTGAGAAAATATTAGGTATAGGGAGTGTTTACATCAGATCAAATATGATTTTAGCATGTATTTATGTTCTAACTGAATCAGATCAATTATGTTTTATACACATGATAAAATCATATTAAATTTCATGCATATACTTTGTATACCTAACAATTTTTTATATTTCATCACTTCATTAAATGCTTTGAGAGAGGGAGAGAATTATATATCTAGAATTTAGTAGTACGTATGTTCTAGTTTTTCAATTGGAAAAAAAAAAAAAAAAAAATCTTCGTTTGAACTACGTGGGGTCAAATTCAAACAGTTACGATCAGACTTCTCTTTCAATTGGGCTTCTTCCTTCTCTCTCGCTCTCTCTTTTTTTTTTTTTTCTCTTTCCAGGAAGGGTCATCGTCAGGATTTATTCATGTTTGATCGAGTTCACCAAACAATGAAACCTTCTCTCTTTGTTAATATTTCTGGATCAATGCAATTAAGGATCACGTCTTATGACCTCACAGTCCTTATTTCTGCCACATGGTATCAGTTGCCCATTTTGACTGTTCCTATTTCTCTCTCTCTCTCTCTCCAAATCACTATAGATACTTAGTCCCCACATGCACATGCCGTGGACGTCAACTCCCATTCTCCTTTATCTTGATCGCATATATATATATATATATATATATAGAGAGAGAGAGAGAGAGAGAGAGAGAGGTTTGAATTTTCCAGTTATGGGTATTTTGGTAATTCCAAACATTCCTCCTACCCTATAAATAGAAGTGCTTGCCCTACGTTCCCAGCAACAGAGAAGAATGGAGAGGGCAATTGTATCATTCATGGTAGTGTTGGTATTGGGGTGTGTGGTGGGTAGCGCCACCGCCCAGAGCGCTTCCAACGTTCGAGCTACCTACCATTTCTACAATCCTGCCCAGAATGGTTGGGACCTCAACGCCGTCAGCGCTTACTGTGCCACGTGGGACGCCAGCAAGCCCCTTGCGTGGCGCCAGAAGTACGGCTGGACTGCCTTCTGTGGGCCCGTTGGCCCTCGTGGCCAAGATTCTTGCGGAAAGTGCTTAAGGGTAAGCTCCCTTCTACTCTTAATTAATTATAATTACTTAGTTTCATTGCTTATTCTGAATTTTAAATGCATGGTGATACTCCATTAGTTAATTGCTTAGTGCAAAAAAAAAAAGAACAGTGCATGGTGATTAATTTCAACGAGTTAGTATTAACAGCACGATATATAAGAGTATAATAGAATCGGGTGAATAAAATGAATTATATCACTTGATTTTGTTATACTTTCTATTTAAATTTGTATTTCATTATTCTTTTCTTAATCCCTTTCATTTCGTAAACTAAATATGACGTATAGTGCTCAATGATTAGCAGATACCTTAGGATTAGGAATTAAAAGCTAACTAGTTGCATTTATAGACAATTATTTGAGTTATAGGCAATTTTTAAAGCAGTATAATTTACTAATTCACTTATTAATCGAGAATTTTATCTTAGTTTTTAAAAATGGCATTTTTGAATATAATAAAAAGGAAAAAAAAAAAAGATGACTGAATACCTTCTCTTCTTTGGTCTTTGTGTATATATATAATTTATGAAATTTTGATTATTATTTAATAGGTGACAAATACGGGGACGGGAGCACAAGCAACGGTGAGAATTGTGGACCAATGTAGCAATGGAGGACTAGATTTGGACGAAGGAGTATTTCGACAAATAGACACTAATGGAAATGGGTATGCACAAGGTCATCTCATTGTGAACTATGAGTTCGTGAACTGCGGGGATTGAAGCAACTAATATATCCATGCATTTCTTGCATTCCTATGATTTAGTGGCTGTAGCCCACAACCATGTTTGTACTTTAACCTATTCCATAAGTGATAAAGGTGATAAATAATGAGGAATGCTTCAACCAAAAAGATCAATGTTTATTAGTGTTGACTTTTGTAAGCACTATCTATGAATAAAGATCAGTATATAATATATATATCAGTATATAATATATATATATATATTTATATATTGTAACTAATGTTGATGAATTTTTTTTGTTTTAATGCTTCTACTTAATAGAATTGTCCATTTTGAGGAGTACTAGCGAAAAAATTACACCAGTAGATTTTTTCAACTGAATTGATTAGTGCTATATTAAGATAAAGAAATGAACGTAACTATATAAGCAAGTCAAACTATAAATTCCTTTTTTTTTAAAAAAAAATTGAGAAAAAACTCCCTCCCCCATATAGAGAGGAAGAAGAAGATGGAGAGAGACCGAGGGGATATATATAGGGCTCTTTAGCACTGATATACAACTTACACTTTTGGCGCTAACAAAAATAGGTGGGTGGACGAGGTGTGCCACACTAACACCTCAGGATGCCTTAATTAGTTAGGATGCATAATTTTTAATCATTGCTTAGTTTGTGAGTAATTTTGTATCCTTTTGAATGTTAGTTCAAGAAATTTCAAAACCTAAAACCTATGTCCTTTGCGATCAGTTAACCAAGAAACAAGTCATACTTACTGCCTTGGCCCAAAAGTTTTTTACTAGTCTTGCATTCAACCTAAGACATCGAACTCTTTCAGCTGGAGTTCGGTTCATCTTTTCTACCACACCATTTTGTTGTGGTGTCCAGCATACTTTGAAATGTCTCCTTATGTCATGCTGCTCACAAAACTCCATGAACCTCAAATCAGCATACTCAGTTCCATTGTCTAACCTGAGGCATTTAATTCTTCTTCTGATCCAATTTTTCTCCTCAACTTTCCACAATTTAAACTTGACAAATATTTTTGACTTGTGCTGCATGAAATAAACCCAGACCTTTCGTGAGTAATCATTGATAAAACTCATGAAGTACATATATTTACCTCGTGATGATACTCTCATTGGTGCCCAAACATTCGAATGAATGTAGTCAAGAATACCCTCCATCTTGTGAGTGACTATTTTGAATTGCAGCCTATTTTGTTTCCTAAGAGCACAATACTTGCAGAAATTCATCTTATATGTTTTGATACCCTTCAAAAAATTCCTCTTATGAAGTTCCTTCATCCCATGCTCACCCATATGCCCTAACCACATATGCCCCAAAATAGTATTATCTAACTCAAAATCTACAGCTGCAGCTCCACCTACAAACGTAGTACCAAGTAGTGCATAGATATTTTCCGCTAACTTATCCCCCTTGATCACCATTAGAACGCCTATACTTTTTTTTTTTTTTTTTTTAAAGAAGGGCGGTACCTCCATTTATTTGATAACCCCTCACTTTTGGTGGAGGAATACCGTGGTTACAAGACAATCAATGAGAGATAACAAAAGACAAAAGTTAAAAATCTCCCAAAGAACAACACCAACATCCAGCCAAAACCGGGTTACAAGTCCAAACAAAACAAAACAAATCATGACCTACAAAACAAATCTCACACAACATAACAAAACAAAATAAGAACAACAAAAAGCATGAGCAAAAACCAAAAGAAAATCAGCTAAACATACCTCATATAAGCCATACCCATCTTCTCCAATTTATACAAACCATTGCTAACTTTAGGGAGTTGACTACTATTTGTAAACAAATTATTCCTCCCCATAGCACCTTGTCGAGCCAAGGCATCTGCTACTTTATTCCCTTCTCTATACGAATGATTTATCGAAAAATCCACTCCCTCCAATAAACCAATAAGCTGCTCCCAAAAATCCCACAAATACCACAATGAGCACTTCCTGACTCTAATCCAATTAACTACAATATTCGAATCACATTCAATATCGATACAGGTATGACCCAACTGTTTGCAAATCTTTATTTCTTCCAACACAGCTCTCAATTCAGCTTCATTATTTGAACAAGAACCAAAATATTTTGAAAAACCAAATACAAAAGAACCTGTATGGTCTCTAAGGATGCCACCACCACCCGCCGGCCCTGGGTTCCCTAGGCTGCTCCCATCCAAGTTTAGTTTCAACCTCCCTTGCCTCGGTTTTAGCCATCTTACACTTTGCATAGTTTTAATTCTTTTATTCACAATTTGCACTTCTAGATTCTACAAAACCCAAAAATCAGTATCCTTTAACTGAACCATTTCTATCATGTTCCTACTCAAAACCCCTACCCAATACTTAATGGAGAGCCACACATCAGTACTACTCTCTAATTTTCCTCCCATTCTAGCCACACATCTCCTTCTCCACAGCCTCCAAACTACTAAACAAGGAATCAAACCCATCAATGAACCCAGTTGAAAGAACCTAGAAGCCCTATTAAACCACATTTGGACTCTTTCTTTCCAACTTTGTTGCCTAAGGAAAGGAACACCTACCTCCACCGAAACCTTCCTCCAAACCTCAGAAGCAAGGTCTCCGTCATTAGAACGCCTTTACACACCTTCAATACCCCATTTTTAGACTTGTAACTAAACTCGTCATAATCCAAAGTGCCTAATAAAATTAAATTCTTCCATAGATCTGATATGTACTTTACATCACATAATGTTCTCACAACACCATTAAACATTTTAATTCTTATGTTTCCTATTCCAACAATTTTGCATGAAACATCATTGCCCATTAGAACAAAACCAGAATTAACTGACCTGTAGGTACTGAACCAATCTTTATTTGGTGTCATGTGATAAGAGCACACCGAATCTAGGATTCAAGAATCCGTGAGGTGATCCAAACCCGATGACCATCACCACTTTCTAAGTCTCCTTCTTCTACTATATTCGCCGATTTTGAAGAACCCTCTTGATTTTCTGCATTATCATTCATCCTTTTCAGATACTCTGGTTTTTGTGCCTTTTTTTCCCATACTTAAAACACCTTATTTCCTTCTTCTTCTTGGACTGCGATTGAGACTTATTACTACTCGATCCATTCCGGAACTTGCTTCTCTCATGTTCTTGATTACCCTTTACCACAAGCCCTTCACCTTGTGAAATCTCAACATTGGCCTTCTTTTTTTTATGAAAACTCATTAGAGTGCTTGTTACCTTTTCCGAATTCAGGGTTTCTTTACCCCATGTTAGAGTCGTAACAAAATTTTTATACGTATGAGACATAGGTAGGAAATTCAATAGCATCAACGCCTTATGTTCCTCCTCGAACTTCACATCAATTCGCATCAAATCACTTATAATATGATTGAATACATTGATGTGTTAGTTCAAATCCGAACCCTCCGCCATCTTAAACCAATACAACTTCTACTTAAGATACAACTTGTTCGTTAAAGACTTAGACATATACCGGCTTTCAAGTTTCTGCCAAAGAGCCACAAGAGATTCCTCATCCATGATATGATACAACACATTATCGACCAGACAAAGCCTAATAGTCACCACAACCTTTGCTTCCAACTCCTCCCAACTTGTTTCATCCATGCCTTTCAATTGACCTCCGTATAATGCCTTCACCATACCTTGCTGCACTAACAGATCCTTAACCATTTTTTGATAGAGTCCGAAATTCTTCATTTCATCAAACTTAACAACATCAAACTGTGCAAAAGAAATTCCAAAAGCCATTATAACCTAGTGCTCTGATACCAATATGTTGTGTAAATGAATGTGCAGCGGAAACAAACGATCTTATAACGCAGCAACCAACGATGGAAATATACAGAAAAACATAATCACACAGATTATATGAAAGCAGTAAAAATAATGACATAAACAATTACGTGGTTCGGCAATGCCTACATCCACGGGAGCAAACGACGGTGATTTTTTACTATCTTCTGTTAAACAACATATGGATTACAACAAACAACATGTATATATAAGCCTCCCAAAGGTTTCCACCCCAAAACCCAACCTATACAACTCTCCAATTCAAAATTCGAAAACTAGGGCTGAGTAACTAAGCAAAACCGTCGACAGTTTCAAATTGTTGACTTTACAGGTCATATCCCATTTTGATAATAACAAATATATGTGTATCTTATCTTTGCCCTAAGTTTGTGTGCAAGATCTCTCTACGCATGAAATGGAAAAGGATCATATCTCTTGGTGGTGTATGGAGAGACTCAAGGAAAATTAAAGACAAATTATTTTCATTCGTATTTTATATTTTTAATCATTCGGGTCTATAACAATAATCAAAGGTTTGTAATAATTAATGCATGACATGCGTGGTAGGAACTATAATCTTAAAGACCTTAGATCGACCCTAGGTCCCTACATAATCACTTGGAAAAATTCTCTCTATTCTATAAATCTAGATCATAATTATGCAAATAGGGAAAACTTTTCTCAAAAACAAGACCTAGTTGTTAAGTTTTAAAGGACTTCGGGTGACCGAACCTTGTGCATTGAAAACGCCCCAATCAACCGAATAGTTAAGGAGTCAAAAGTTTGACTTGGGAGTTAAGCAGAAAAATTTTTCCCCATATATTTAATTCATAAATCTGTTTTGTGGGGAAACTTTTATTAGCTTGTGAGTCTTTGCATTTTTATTGCAAGACTCTTGAGGTTGTCTTGTGTTTTCTTTACAGAAAATATTTTTTGACAAGCTTGTATTCTAAATATCTCGTGTGCTTGATATCTTGAAAATCCTTTTGAGATATTTGATTATACTTTTGAAATCTTTGAAACCCTATTTGGGGTTGATATATTTATATATATTATTTCAAAGATATTATCATAACACACTCTCACACTTTGATTACTATACTGACATTATCTTGAGAGCTGTAATATTGTCTTTACTGAACTTATAGATCTTATCATTGTGAAGTGCATTGGTTATATTGGTACAAATCTGCTTATTGGAGAAGCACGTATTTTTGTACATGAAATTTGTATTGATTATTTGTTGTATTCCAAGCATGGCCTCAAAGGGTGATAATCTAGTTCGGAAGGACTATATGTAAAGGTTGAGGACTGTAATTTTGGTGGGTTGCCATTTTGGGATGTATTGGGCACCCGTTTGAACGTTTTGATAGAGCATTGTGTCTGCTCTTATATAGACTCTGGTATGGTACTACATATGTATATATGGTTTTTGCGCTGCGTATATGATTGGGTTTGGATGTGTTTAGGGTGCCTGAGAACCCCACGGGGTCGAACCCTCAACCTTTGTACTGTATCCGTGATGATTTGTATGATACAGGGACAGATTAGGTTACTTTTTCACCCATGGGTCGGGATTCGGGGCATGACATTATGTTTCCTTGTGCTTTTCTGAATTTGATGGAAAAGTAGCACAAGCTTCCTAGGATGAGATAGGACCAACCCCAACCACCTTTATATACTAATCACTTCCATCAAGTGATTAATTAACGTTCATAACTTATCATAATTATGACTCCTCAAATTCCGAGCAGTCATTAGAGTCATTATTGTAAATAGACTCTTCATATTTGGGAAACCAATATTATTATAACATTATTATATTTAAAAATCTTTCATATCATGTAAATAAATATAATCATAATTTAAAACCTTTCATATTACTTAAATAAATATAATCATAATTTTATTTGAGACAATTTATTTATGTCTTACAATTATAACCAAATCAAATAAAAATATTCTCATGAGACAGACATCCCAATCCAAGAAATGATATTCCATGTGATATTTTTTATATCACAAACAAAGGCCCCCTAAGACTCTAGTGCGACATACATATTTTTAATGAGGTTTCTTTGATGCAAAGAAATATATGTTCACTCTATGTTTGGTAGTATCAATTTCAAACATTAAATTTGAATTTATGAAAATTTGAGTAAAATAATTCACATGAGTTTAAATTCAAGGCTCAAAATTAATATCCTGAACACTACCTAAGTTACAAATGCATAATTGATAGGATCCCTAATCTCACAATTATATAAAGGCATTCGATACTTCATCAAGTTTAAGGTCATAAGCAATTATAAAAATTTGTTGATTTCTATTTTTCATAATTCCTCATGAACTTAGATTATTTCATTACTGTTCAAGATTTCATATCAAGAAATTGATCATTTGAACAACAAATAGGTTGGAAGTAGGTATGATTATTCTTCTATATATACTCTAGAATTCTCGCTAGATAGTGAATTCAAGAACCTTAAATCAAAAATTAACTAGATGCACATCTTTAAGAAGAACTTTCGAAGATTCTTAGGTGAGTTTTGAATCAAGAATTTTGGGAAAAGGAAAGAAAAAGAAAATAATAAAAAATTCATTTTCAATTATATTTTTCTCTTTATATCAAATATTATTAAAAATAAAAATTATTTTGATATTTTAAAATTTAAGAAAAACCCAATGTACTTTAAGGTTATATAAAATTAAAATTTTGTTCATTGACTTGGTATATATATATTTTTATTTTTTCCTATTTTTCTTTGACAATTAAATATTAAAAAGTAAAAAAAATATTTAAATATTTTTTAAATTCCAAATGATACTTCTAAAGAACCGTGCAAGGTAGCAACCATATCCTATCCAAACATATCCTATCCTGCCTCAAGAGAACTTGAACTCTCCTGCATAACACAAGCCTCAACATTCAAACATAACCAATTACTCAATTAAACACTACCCAAGTAATTTTTAAAATATGCTTTAAAAACTTGCACGTTTAATCATTTAAATTTAATTTTTTAAAAAATTTAGATAAAATATAATATAAAATTATTGAATTGTTTCATATTCAGAGGGTTATTCACTTAAAGACTATTACAAATGAGTGGACTCAGGACCTCACCTTACAATACATTTGAGTCAGACGCAATATAATAAGGGTATTATCATACATTTGAGTCAGACTCATTTTTAGAGAGTTTATAATTTCATGCTCCCAAAACGCAGCACCACAAATTTTTCAAAAAAAGATTTAAAATTTTAAAAATTAAAGAATGTGGGATTAGTAGGCACAACAGTAAGGTTATCGTCGTGTGACCGAGAGGTTATGGGTTCGAAACGTGGAAACAGTTTCTTGCAAAAATGCAAAGTAAGACTGTATTATAGACTCATTATGATCCGTTCCTTTCCCGAATCTCGCATACACGTGAGTTTTGTGCACCGGGCTCCCCCCCCCCCCCCCCCCCCCCCAAAACAAAAAAACCCCCTCTCCCCTCTTTACTATTCCAAGTCAAAGGTGCACAGGACAATTAGATGAGGGCAAATAAAGCGGTGGATGAGTCTGGCGCATGTGGTCCATTTCAACCATGGCCCCCCGGCAGTCAATCCAAATGGGTATGTGTATGCGGTGGCGGCGACCGAGACAATCTTGGTGGGATGGTGTTCAATTTTCTCGCATTAGTGATGATCCATCTCTATCTCTCTTGCATTCCCAGCTCGCAACTGGCTCCTTTTAGTTTTCCAAGTCTTCCAATTACAGTTTACGCTGGCTCAATGGTGGTCAGAACTGCGTGCGTCGCCACATCTCACAAGCCCCCAAATTTCTCTTGATCCACATTTCGATAGCCAGATTTTAAAATTTCTCTTATATTCATCTCTCTCTCCATGATGCCCAATTGGACCTAATCCGGTCCATGTCAATCCATTTCCATTAATTTTAACTTGTTCCAAAGCTTCATTGACCTTTATCCACTAGCATTTATATATATTCATCAAATATCAGTTGTAGGTGAATTTTTCAAGGGTATTTTGGTAATCTAAACTGGTCTCCTGCCCCTATAAATTGAACCCGGCCTTGCCCCCTCTTCCCTGCAAAAACTAAACAATGGGGAGGTCAGCTGTATCGTGTTGCATGCTGGTGTTCTTATTCGCCTGTGCGTTCTTTGGCGGTGCCACCGCCCAGAGCGCTTCCAACGTCCGAGCTACCTACCATTTCTACAATCCTGCGCAGAACCGCTGGGACCTCAACGCTGTCAGCGCCTACTGCGCCACGTGGGATGCCAACAAGCCGCTTGCGTGGCGCCAGAAGTACGGCTGGACCGCCTTTTGCGGGCCCGTCGGCCCTCGTGGCCAAGCTTCCTGCGGAAAGTGCTTAAGGGTAAGCTCTCTCGTGCACATGAGACCCAAAAAAAAAAAACTTGAAAAATGAACAGTTCATGCACCTTATATATTTTACTGGGAAGCAATGGGATTGTGAGTTCAGCAAAGGTAACAATTTGAAGTTATTAATGGCTAGATGTCAATCCTTTTTGCAAAGGCAACAATTTTGAAGTTACTAACTGTAAGATGTCAATCCTCATTGTAAAGGTAATAATTTGAAGTTAGTTATTAACTACAAGATGTCATGTGATCAATACTTGAAACATGGTTTTATGTAGATCCTAACAATGTGCGTTTTGAATCCAAATATTAATATAATCTCTTATAGTTTGTGAATTCTAAATCTTAAAGGGATGAACCATTCTTTCTAAATATTGTTCACATTAATTAGATGCATACACAACGCACGTGTTCTGCAGCTTTTTATAATTACAAATATTTTTAAAATATTATGAACGTTTGGTAGATATTTACAGACATGTTTTAAAGAGGAATGGAAATTTTTATTTTAATTTTAAACTCCTAAGAAAAATGACATTTTAATGAGAAATAAAAGGAAAGAAAAGATTATTGAAATTAACTTGTGGTTACTGTGTTTGGGTATTAATTTATATATAGTTTACATGAGTTCATCCATTCATTGGCAGGTGACAAATACCGAGACAGGAGCGCAAGCAACAGTGAGGATTGTTGATCAGTGCAGCAATGGAGGGCTTGACTTGGATGAGGGAGTGTTTCGAAAAATAGACACCAATGGAAAAGGATATGCCCAGGGCCATCTCATGGTGAACTACAACTTTGTGAACTGTGGTGATTGAAGTAGTGTTGATGCTTGTTCATTGCCATCGCATAGTGGTTGATAAATATTTTCATGAGTCATAAATAACGAGCAAGACTAGAGACAAGAAGGTCGATGTTTATCAATGTTGACTTTTGTAGACTTGTTAAAGAAATAATGAATAATAATAATAATCATATATATGCATTTTAATCGAAGCTAATAAGTGACTATTTCTTCTTTTGAATGCATCTCTTGATATAATTATCCACCATTATAAGGACTAACTAAAAACTTAAAAACTTAAATGCTTTTTAAAAAAACTGAAATTGAAAAATAAGTTAAACAATTCAAATTGCAGACACACTAGTTTGAATTTTCCCAAAATAGCTCTCATAAATTTATTTTTATTTTTATTTTTTGATCATGAATGTAAATATATTGACTAAAATGGATATGTACAGACTTTACTATCCCTAAAGTTTGTTTTTTTAGCACTCACTGAGGTGGATACCATGTCCACATGCGACCGTCACCATTGTGAGTGCCAACACAATCAAATTTAGCCTTTTAAGAAGTCTAGAGTGCAAGAAATTTAAGAAAAGGTTGTGGAATTTATCGCAATGTACTAATCATAAGATTCAATGTCCTTGGGAGAGAGAGAGAGAGAGAGAGAGAGAGAGAGAGAGAGAGAGAGAGAGAGAGAGAGATTTAATGGTGTTAATCTTGCATAGGTTCTTCGCAATCATCACTAATCTGTATTTTCTAGATATAGTTAGTCCACCTAATTACTATTCATTAATTGGTATCTAAGTTAATCTAAAACCAAGAAATCAGTAGTTTTGGTATGTATTATCATAGTCAGGTTCAAGAGTACGGTTATGTAAGGGGAAGATACTTACACCCTCTATTCACTAATTCTATGAATGACATCTAATGATTCTAATATTATCTTAAGTCAAATAAAAAGACTTTAAATTAATTTTAATTGTGATTTTTACTAACCTTTTAAATATTGAATTCCTCATAGTCCATCTAGAAGTCCTTTTAGAAGTCTGGAATTCATCTCACCTCAAGAAAACTTGAGAGGATGCAATTAACCCACCCTCGAGCTCCATCTTTAGATTGATTAAGTATATTATTTTTAAGATAAAATACATCATGAAAAAGGAAATTCTAATTGTCGTGACGTGCCACCGGCGAGCGAAGGTGTCCCCGGGATGAGTGCAGGGTAATAAATGTTGAAAATTTGGAATAGAGTCACTACTAACCTATTATTTACCTAGGTGCGGTCAGAACACCTAATTACTACTCATTTGATTGGTCACTAGACTAATCTTAAGTCAAGGAACTAGTAGTCTCAGTTTATTTTTACTAGAGTTGGGATCGAGAGTTCAGTTATGCGGGGGGAAGGTATCAACACTTCCTACACACTCGTTCTATGAACGGTACCTAATTAATTAGGAATTATCCCTAAATTAAATTTAATATTTTTTTAATTAACTACTTTTAAAATAAAACGAACAAATGAACAAAACAATTTAAAAAGGGAATGAAAATTAAAGAGTGGTTTATGAATGTCTAATTAGATCTTCAAACGAGGGGAACTTGTTAGATAAACCTCACTTAAAGCTAATACAGGTGAGGTCTGAAATACCTTTTTACCCTTTTTAAATCATTGGGACGCACCCAGGAAAAAATTAAGAAAAATCATTCAATTTTGAGCAAAAAAATCTTTATAAATATCTCCAAATTTTTTAAAAATTTAAAATAATTTTCTAGGATTTTTCAAAACTTTTGGGATTTTTGAACACTTGTTTTGCATTTATTGCTACTCAAAATAGCTCAAATTTTTTTTCTAGCTTTCAAAATTTTTTTCCTTGATTATTCTCAATTTTTCCAGATTTTTCTCTAATTTTCCTCATTTTAAAAATTGAAAATCTAATTAAAATTAAAATAAAATAAAATGAAAAAATAAAAAAAATGGACTAGTTTTGTAGAGACCTGGTGAATTATATTAATTAAATAATAGGAGGAGAGAAAAAGAAGCTGAATTTGGAATTCAAATAGGGTCTCGTCGACAAACACAACACATTCATCGATGAACACGCTTGAGGGGATCGTCGACGGGGACACATGTCTCGTCAATGAGAAGTTACTGAGAGGCTATTTTCAGTTCTAAATTTCGTCGACGAGAAATAAGCGTTCATCGATGAACTCCCTTCATGGTCTCATCGACAAAGTGACGTGGCTCGTCAATGAGTGCAGGTTTATAGCTTAAACTCGAACTTTTCTGTAGAATCACACGAAAACTCTCTCTCTCTCTCTCTCTCTCTCTCTCTCTCTCTCTCTCTCTCTCTCACTCACACACACACACACATGTTCGTCCCCTTCTCTTTAAGGTATTGGACCGGTCTCTTACCAGTTCGACGATCCGAGGCCACCACGATACTCCTGGCAAGTTTCTCTTCAAGTATGCTGGAGTGGAACGTTGGTGGGGTTAACTTGGACTCCATCCCAAATTCAGGGTAAAGCTTTTTATTTAGTATTTGACTTTCCTACAGTTGTAGAAAATGTAGTACTTGAAGAAATATTCAATTTTTGTTTAGGGAGATGATGTTTATAGGGTGTTGAACGAGGAACCCTACGAGTGCAGGACTATTCATTTTAGGGACTTTTCAGAAGTCAGGTAAGGGGATAAACTAAGTCAAGATTTCATGAAAATGTATTTATTATTTTACAGCATTTAATTTCAGATAAATATGTATATTGTAGAAGTATGTTGGAAATAATGTTGTTGATCAAAAATATGGATTTCATGTATAATATCATAATAAGTTTATTATCTCTTTTGTGTGGCATAAGTAATATTTATCACGGAAATTATGATGATGAAATATTATGTTTATAAAATAAGTATGTTATTACTACTTTCAGAAAAATGTTAAAATGATACAAGGATTTTTCAAACTAAGGTATTTTATGTGACATGTCGGCGTAAAGGCCGAAGATTCTATATGATATGCCGGCGTAAGGGTAGAGCTTTTATATGAAATATTTGCGCAAGGGGCCGAAGGTTTTTATGTTATGCTATGCAGGCATAAAGGCCGTAAATTTTATATGATATGTTATGCAAAGTTGTATGAAGATATTAACATGACAGATATGATTATGAAATAGTCATGTATCATTATTTGAAAATATGTTATATGTTATCAGAACCTGGTTAGCTTGGTTTAGGCTTTCATGAAGCATAGTACTGTAACTATGTGATCACGATCATGTTTATGTTAGTGCTACCGCTTGCCGTAAGGGGCAATGGGAGATCAACAGTCGATGTGGTTTATTGTAGCGCAGGCGTCCCTTTAGTGTCCGGACTAAAAGGGGCAGACCCATAGTACTTACATACTTATGTTGATCTAGCGTGGTCGACTAGCCATTGCTAGGTCCCGCCTTCAGGCCGCACAACCCAGTCATGTGGGGGTAACACATGACACCAGCCAGCTAACCATCCAGGATGTTTTCTATGTATAGTTATACGAGATGATTTATACATATAAAAATTCAATATGTTATACCATGTTATAATCAAATATGTTTTCCTAGATATGATACAGATAGTTTTATCAAGTATGATTTTTGTATTGTTATAAGTATAACATGGAAATACTCATGTTGCCACACACTGATATTAATTTATTTCCCTTACTGAGAGGTGTCTCACCCCCAAATTATGTAAACATTTCAGGAGCCCCAGATAGAAGAATGGATAGAGCTGTTCTACCCTGTTTGAAGTGTAAATCTTTTACTAGGGTCAGACAGATTCTTAGATGATGACCCTAGGACTCTTTTTGGATATTTTGGGTTGTGTGTAATCATATGACGATTGTAGTAAAACTTTGGTATTGTGTTGATTGGTAATTTGATATGTATATGATTTTACGTTTCCTGCTGCTTAGGTATCTGTATTGTATTTTAGGTATATCCTTGGTACCCATGGGTCCCGGTTGATTATGATTTGTCAAGGTTAATATATTGGATTTTATTATGAAAAAAAATTTATGGTAAAATAAGCAGGTCGTTACAGTTTGGTATTAGAGCCTAGGTTGTTAGGTTCTGCAGACTTTTGAGTATAGTAGAAACGATATCAGAGTATAGGAAAAGGATTTGAGGTTTTGTTCTACAGTCTAGAGACAAGACTTCCGTGATGGTTTCTGTGCTTTTCCTAGGGTGGTGATTTCAGGAAAATCATAGTAAGCTATTGTCAGGTTGTGTTTCTTAAGCGTGGGACTGAATCTTGAAATAAGATGAGGATGTCAAGATAGGAGACTATGTTAGGTGCGTAAATTATAAGAATAGGGTCCTTAAGCCATGTTTATTGTTTTTTAGGATAGATCCTGGAGGAGGTAGTGCCCATGCAAGCGGTAGTGATGGAGCAGGGCCCTCGAGTGCCGGCGGGACTGATTTTGATATGGTACTACGCGGCGTGACTCAGCAGGTTATGGCTGAGATCTTTAGGAGCTCTAAAGAGCAGGGAGGCCTGTTTGTAGGCCATGGGTGCGTGATAGATAAGTTTACCAAGATGAATCCTCTAGCATTTTCAAGAGGAGTTGATCCTGCAGCCGCCAAGAATTGGATGCAGGAAATCGAGAAAGTCTTGACGGTATTTCAGTGTATGGAGGAAGAGAGGGTTCTCTTCGCCACCTATAAACTGATAGGAGAGGCCGAGAGATGGTGGACTGCTGTGAGACTTCTGGAGCAGTAGAGGACGATGCCGCATAGGACCGATCTAAAGAATTATTCTTTGATTGGTATTTCCCAGCCACTGGTAGGTAAGTTAAAGTGGAAGAGTTCCTGAATCAGAAGTAGGGATAACAGTCGGTCCAGCAATATGCAGTGCGATTTATAGAGCTTTCCCACTTTGCTCCGTATATTATTCCTGATGAAGTAAGGAAGGCGAGACAGTTTGAAAGAGGTTTGAGGCAAGACATATACAAGTAGGTGGTAGTGCTAAAGATACAGGACTTTGCTGAGTTAGTCAATAGAGCAGCCTTGGCCAAGGCTAGTGAGCACATGGATGCAGAGGAGCAGGGATAGAAGAAGAGATCTGCGCCTTCAGGCTTCCAGTAGGGAGTTAGGTAGGGTCATTGGAGGAAAGAAAACTATGGCAGAGGACAGAGGCAGGAGACTGGAGGTTGTGAGGTTCAGGCGGTGCAGAATTTTCTCGTCCGTCAAACTTGTGGGAAGAGACACTTGGGAAAGTGTTGAGTGGTGAGAGTTATTTGCTATCACTGCGGTAGACAAGGACATCTGGTGTGAGACTGCCCTACACCACCAGATACTACTTCTGCTCACAAACCGTATAAGGGAGGCTATCAGGCACCCCATAGAGGCCAACAGAGGAATGTAGCTCCAGTGAGGGTCTATGCTTTGACGCCTGGGGATGCTGAGACAGCCGGCGATATTGTCACAGGTATGATTCATATGTTTTCATTTAAAGTTATTGTATTGTTTGATTCAGGAGCCACACATTCGTTCATGTCTATGGAGTGTATTATATTATGTGGGCCAAAAACACAGTTATTAGACACTGAACTGTTAGTCACTACACCGACAGGGTCTGTAGTAAAGTGTAACAGAGTGCTCCAAGGCTGTCCAGTTGATATTCATGGGAAAGTCTTGCCAGTTGATTTGATAGTATTGGATATGCACGGGTTTGATATAATTTTTGGTATGGATTGGATGGCAACCAATTACTCCAGAATAGACTTTCATTTGAAAGAAGTAATATTCAGGCATGCGGGAAAACTAGAATTTAGGTTTATAGGGTCGCAAATGCAATCCCCGCCTCAGCTAGTTTCAGCTATTCAAGCGAGGGGACTCCTCCCAAGTGGTTATCAAGGATTCGTGGCCTTTGTGAAGGAAATGTTAGGGAATGAATTGAAGCTCACTAGTACGCCAGTAGTAAAAGAGTTTATGGATGTTTTTCCAGATGAGTTACGAGGTTTGCCACCTGATCGTGAGGTAGATTTTCCTATTGATCTACTTCTAGGTACAACGACAGTCTTTAAAGCACCTTATCGAATGACACTAGTAGAGTTGGCAGGATTAAAGAGTCAGTTGCAAGATTTTCTTAATAAGGGTTTTATACAGCCCAATTTATCTCCGTGGGGAGCTCCAGTGTTATTTGTGAAGAAGAAAGATTGGTCCATGAGGATGTGTATAGATTATAGGGAAATTAATAAGGTGACAATAAAAAACAAGTATCCTCTACCTCGTATAGATGATTTATTTGACCAGCTCCAGGGTACACGAGTGTATTCTAAGATTGATCTCAGATCAAGTTATTATCAAGTAAAGGTAAAGGTAGAAGACGTATTGAAGATGGCTTTTCGGACCAGGTATGGGCATTATGAGTTTCTTGTAATGCCTTTTGGTCTGACAAATGCTCCTGCAATATTTATGGATTTGATGAATAGGATTTTCCACCAATATTTAGATCAGTTTTTTGTTGTTTTTATTGATGATATACCGGTCTATTCGAAGAGCTATGAGGAGCATGAGACACATTTGAGGCAGGTCTTACAGATGCTCAAAGAAAAGAAATTGTATGCCAAGTTCAGTAAATGTGAATTCTAACTCGAGAAGGTTGTTTTTTTGGGGCATGTTATCTCAGGGGATGGAATTTCTGTGGATCCTAGTAAAATTGATACGGTAATGAATTGGGCTAAACCGAGGAATGTCCAGGAGTTTCTTGGGGCCAACTAGTTATTGTTGTCATTTTGTTAAGAGATTTTCAGCGTTATCAGGGCCTCTAACGCGACTGACTAGGAAGAACGCCAAGTTTGAATGAGAGGACAATTGTGAGCAGAACTTTCAGGAATTGAAACAAAGGCTTGTCACGGCACCAGTATTGATCATCCTGTCAGGGGTTGAGGGTTATGTTATCTACAGTGATGCGTCCTTATACGTCCTTGAAGGGACTAGGCTATGTATTGATGCAGCATGATAGGGTGGTAGCATATGCTTCCAGGCAGTTGAAAGAGTATGAAAAGAACTACCCTACCCATGATCTTGAATTGGTTGTAGTAGTATATACATTGAATATTTGGAGGCATTACCTATATAGTGAACGATGTGAAATCTTCTTTGACCATAAGAGTTTAAAGTACTTTTTCACTTAAAAGGAACTGAACATGAGGCAGAGAAGATGGTTGGATCTTATTAAAGATTTTTATTGTACTATTAGTTACCACCTAGGAAAAGCAAATGTGGTAGCTAATGCTCTAAGTAGGAAATCAGTAGGACCAGCACTGGGTGCTAAGGAGGTTCAGCATCCGATTCTGATGGATCTAGAGAGACTCGGTGTAGAGTTGGTAGAGAGTGATCCTCAGGCATTTATTGTCAGCCTGGTAGTGCAGCCTACTCTACAAGAAAGGATTAAGACAGCTCAAAGAGACGACGCAAAATTAGCAGAGCTGATAGTTAAAGTGGAAGACAGATAAGGAGTTGAATTTAGTATTTCTGATGACGGGGCCTTAAGGTTTCGTTCCAGGTTATGTGTGCCTACAGATATGGATATCAGGAGGATGATCTTAGAAGAGGCTCACAGGTCCTTATATATGGTTCATCCTGGTAGCACTAAAATGTATAGGGATTTGTGGGAGTCTTACTAGTGGAGCGACATGAAGAGGGAGATTGTCGAGTATGTAGCGCAGCGTTTGACATGCCAACAGGTAAAGGCTGAGCACCAGAGGTTGTCAAGCCAGTTGCAACCACTTTTTTTCCTAGAGTGGAAATGCGATCACATATCTATGGATTTTGTTTCAGGGCTGCCGTCGGCATTTCATGGCCAGAATGCAATTTGGGTGATTGTGGATCGTTTGACTAAGACCGCTCATTTCCTTTCCATCAAGATCAACTACTCCATTAAATAATTAGCAGAGATTTATATTTAGGAGATAGTCTGTTCTCACAGTGTGCCTGTGTCTATAGTGTCAGATCGGGACCCGCATTTCATGTCACGATTTTGGAGGAGCTTGCAGGAAGCTCTAGGGTCTAAGTTATCTTTTAGCATGACATTCCATCCTCAGTCAGATGGGCAGACTGAGAGGACGATTCAGATACTAGAAGATATGCTTCGATCATGCATGCTGGACTTTGGGGGTAGTTGGACCCAATTTATACCACTGGTGGAGTTTGTGTACAATAACAGTTACCAGGCCAGCATTGGCATGGCACCATTTGAGGCACTCTACGATAGAAGGTGTCATTCTCCTTTATATTGGGTTGAGATGGGTGAACGGCGAGTTGTGGTACCAAGGTTAGTGCAACAAGCGTATGATAAGGTTCAGCTCATCAGGGATAGAATAGTGCAGCTCAGAGCCGATAGAAGAGTTACACCGATAACCACTATAGGAAATTGGAATTTGATATTGGCGATCATGTGTTTTTGAAAATAGTTCCGTTAAAAGGGGTTATGAGATTTGGAAGGAAAGGTAAACTTAGCCCTAGGTTCATTGTCCCGTTTAGGATTCTAGAGAGAGTGGGGTCGATTACCTACAGGTTAGGTTTATGCAGAATCACGCGAAAACACACACTCTCTCTCTCTCTCTCTCTCTTTCTCTTTCTCTCTCTCTCTCTCTCTCTCTCTCTCTCTCTCTCTCTCTCTCATGTTCGTCCCATTCCCCTTCTCTCTAAGATTTTGGGCTGGTCTCTTGCCTGTTCGACGATCTGAGGCCGCCACGACAGTCTTGGCAAGTTTCTCTTCAAGTTTGTTGGAGTGGATCGTTGGTAGGGTTAACTTGGACTCCATCCCAAATTCAAGGTAAGACTTTTTATATAGTATTTGGCTTTCCTGCAATTGTAGAAAATGTAATACTCGAAGAAATACAGAAATTTTGTTCAGGGAGATGATGTTTATAGAGTGTTGAACGGGGAATCCTGCGGGTGCAGAACTGGTCATTTTAGGAGCTTTCCAGAAGACAGGTAAGGGGATAAACTAAGTCAGGATTTCATGAAAATGTATTTATTATTTTACATCATTTAATTTCAAATAAATATGTATATTGTATAATTATGTTGGAAATAATGCTGTTGATAAAAAATATGGATTTCATGAATAATATCATAGTAAGTTTATCATCTCTTTTATGTGGCATCAGTATTATTTACCACGGAAATTATGATGATGAAATATTATGTTTATAAAATAAGTATGTTATTGCTGCTTTCAAGAAAACATTAAAATAATACAAGGATTTTTCAAACTAAGGAATTTTATGTGATATGTTGGCGTAAGGGCCGAGGATTCTATATGATATGCCAGCGTAAGGGCCGGACTTTTATATGAAATACCGATGCAAGGGACTAAAGGTTTTTATGTTATGCTATGTCGGCTTAGGGGCCGTAAATTTTATATGATATGTTATGCAAAGTTGTATGAAGATATTAACATAACAAATATGATTATGAAATAGCTATGTATCATTATTTGGAAATATGTTATATGTTATCAGAACCTGGTTAACTTGGTTTAGGCTTTCATGAAGCATGGTATCATAGCTATGTGATCATGATCATGTTTATGTTAGTGCTATTGCTTACCATAAGGGACAGTGGGAGAACGGCAGTCGATGTGGTTTATTATAGCACAGGCGTCCCTCTGGTGTCCGGATCAGGAGGGGTAGACTCATCCTACTTACAGACTTATGTTGATCTAGTGTGGTTGGCCAGCCATTGCTAGGTCCCGCCTTCGGGCCACACAACCCAGTCATGTGGGGGTAAGACATGACACTAGCTAGCTAACCATCCAAGATGTTTTCTATGTACAGTTATACGAGATGATTTATACATAATGAAATTTAGTCTGTTATACAATGTTATGATGAAATATGTTTTCCCAGATATGATACAGATAGTTTTATCAAGTATGATTTTTGTATTGTTATATGTATAATATGGAAATACTCATGTTGCCACACATTGTTATTAGTTTATTTCCCTTACTGAGAGGTGTCTCACCCCAAATTCTGTAAACATTTCAAGAGCCCCAGATAAAAGAGCGGATAGAGCTTCGTAGCATTAGGATTTAGTTGTTCTACCCTGTTTGAAGGGTAAATCTTTTGCTAGGGTCAGACGGATTCTTGGATGATGACCCTAGGAATTTTTTTAGATATTTTGGGTTGTTTGTAATCATATGACGATTGTAGTAAAATTCTGGTATTGTGTTGATTGGTAATTTGATATGTATATGATTTTACGTTTCCTACTGCTTAGGTATTCGTGTTGTATTTCAAGTATATCCCTGGTACCCATGGGTCCAGGTTGATTATGATTTTCTAGTTTTATTATATTGGATTTATTATGAAAGAAAATTTATGATAAAATAAGCAAGTCGTTTTAGGTTTGGCTCAGTTTGAATTGGTGGGCCATGTGTCTACCCACAATGGGGACACGAGGCGACTTCCCTTCTACTTTTTTTTTTTTTTTTGAAATTAGCAGGGTGACGTTGTTGACTTTATAAGTCCAATCATGTCTTGATAATAACAAATCACTTGATATTTGACTTGTGCAATTGAGTTTGTGAATATGATCATGATTTAGAATGCACGAATGGTAAGCTTGATATGGAAGCTACGAGGAACCTAAAGTACATATCACTTGGCTTAACCCATGGAACTAGAAGAATAAAAGGATGAAGAAGTAAGCTTCAAGTTCAAGATATTCAATGGGAATTGGTATTTAGAATTGAATATATTTACATATTTCATATGATTTAATTCGAAACTCAAATATACCCTAGACAAACCTTAGGACTTATGCATTTCATGAAAGATTCATTCACATTAGTTCTAGGTTGAATAAATTTTTTGAGGCAAATTTCAGAGGCCTCGTCGATGAATCCCATGGCCTCGTCGATAAATGTATGAAGGCCACTCAACGATAAACAGTGTTGTCTCTTCGATAAAAAAATACTAAGAGCTCAAAAATTTCAAACAGTGCTCTCGTCGACGAACTCATGACCTCGTTGATGAACGTACCCATTCGTCGATGAAGGTCGCAGTGCAGAATGATGTTCCAGCCCGGATATAGATGTAAATATGATATTTCAAATGATCTAATAGCCAGAAATTGTTTAGATTGCGAGATTGCTTATAAACTTAAACTATAAACCCTAGAGCACCACTTTTTGCACATATTTTGGGAGCCTTGAATTTTTACACATTTCTTGAGAGCATTAAACACACTGCTAAGCTCTTGCCTGTGATTTCAAAGCATTCACATCAAATCTGAGCTTGGGTTACGTTGATTTTCAAAAGGCGTTTTAGCAAATATTGTGCAAACAACTTGGGTATTTAGGTTTGGTGATCAAACTAATTGTTTGCTTATTCTCAAAGGCTTTTTCCACTCACAAATTTATTCTTGAATATTTCTTTTGGGAGATTGATCTTGAGTTATTAATTATATATACATTTTGTGAAAAATCATTATTTGAGAGAAGTTTTTGTTAAAGTTTCAAATCTTTGAAAAACAATCAAGTTTATTATTTAATCAAAGATTTCATCTTAGCATAATTATTGTTAAAAAAAAATATCTGATTTAATATTCTAGAGAACCCTTATTAACTAAGTACTTTGATAAAGACTATATTTTTTATCTTTACTAAAAATCAATTGTCCGAGTAATGTTTGTGAAGATCATAAATCTGATTTAGATTTCTGAACTATACCTGCAATTCAAATAATTTTATAAAAATCGTATAGTTGATTAGATTGTTGGAGCATCTTTGTCCTACATATTTTAAATAACGATCATTCATCACTTATTTTAAGAAATATCATTGAATATCATACTCACACATTGAGCTTCAACTTTTATCATATGAGTATGTATTAGATTTCTATTGTACTCACTAGCTTTGTATAAAAGCATTTGAGTTTTTGCAGAAATTGTAATTTTATTTTATATTCACGGTTTGGGCTGTGAATCAGGGTTAAGGCGGAAGCTATGCCTCTTGTAAGTAGTAGATTGTAAGGGAAGCTCTGTCCCAGTTAAAGGAGCGGATTTTTATTAGAATCTTTGAGTGGGTTGCTCAAAGCGAGGACATAGGCTGGGGTAGGCCGAACCTCGTAAAAATCGTGTTTGTCTTCTCTTTTCCCTTAACTCCTTTTAATTTCCACTTACATTTAAATTATATGTTTATTGTGTATGAGTTGAACATTTGATAAGTTTTCGTGTAATTGGGTAAAATTGTATGTTTGATAAAGACACACATTAAATTGATTAATTATGAAACATTAAGTTAGGTATTAAGAAGATTGTAAGTTTGTAATTGATAGTTTTCAAAATTAGAACTTAAAGAACTTAATTTTTGAAAATACCCCATTCACCCCCCCCCCTCTTGGGATAACACCGTAATTCACATTTGGTATCAGAGGGGGTTTACATAGACTTAACCGTTATTTTTGTAAAAGATCACAATGACACATACCGGTGTAACCCAATCGGTGAGGGATACTCGTCCACTAGACCACCAATTTTTTGCGGTGTAAATTACACCTACTGGAAACGAAGGATGATTATATATCTTTTAAATATTGATTGAAAAGTGTGGAGAATAGTTTCTAAAGGAAACCATGTGCCTATGAAAGTAGTTGATAAAGTAAATGTACCTAAGACTAAAGATGAGTATACTGATGATGATTGGAAATCTATTTGAATAAATGCTACGGCTATAAACCTCTTATATTGCACACTAGATGTTAATGAGTTTAATAGGGTAATGGCCTATAAAACTACTAAAGAGATATGGGAAAAATTAGAAGTAACATATGAAGGCACTAAGGAAGTAAAAAGATAGTAGGATAGATTTGCTTACTAGTGAATATGAGGTATTTAAAATATCTGTTGATGAGTCTATTCAATCCATGTACACTAGATTCACACACATCACGAATTCATTAAATGCTCTTGGTAAATCTTACCCTACTTGTGAGTTGATCAGGAAAATCCTTAGGGAACTACCGCCAGTATGGGAAGCTAAAGCTACTGCTATAGCTAAAGGAAGGAATCTGAAAGAGATGTCAGTTGATGAACTGATCGGATCGCTCAACACTTATGAGCTAGCGATAAATGAGAGGAAAAATGAGTAGAATAAAGCAAAGAGAGTTACAGTTCTTGAGGCATCATCTAGTAGCTCTAATGAAGGAAGTGACTTAGAATCAGAAGATGACATGGCTTTGCTAACAAGGAAGTTCAGAAAGTTCTTGAAGAAGAATAAGAAGTTTAACAGGAAATTCCAAAACTCGAAATTAGAAAGAAAAGAGTCTAGCAAGAGAAGACAGAAGGAAGATCTGCCAACTTACTACAACTGCAGAGAAGTTGGACACATCAAGCTTGAATGTCCTAAATTAATGAAAGTCTCTAAGAAAAAGAAGAAGGCTCTAAAAGTCGGTTGGGACACGCACAACAAAAGCAGTTTAGAGCGGAGTCAAGTGATGATCTAGTAGCAAATTTGTGTCTAATGGCACATGATGACCTTGAGGTATAATGATCTTTCTCAGCATCTTCTTATTATTCTAGTGATTTTGAAAACGAAAATAGCATGCTTTCTTATAATGAGTTGCAAAAAGAATATTTGTACACTCTTAAAATGCTTGAAAAGAAAACTAAGAAAATTTCTGATTTGAAATGTAAAGTAAAAGAACTCTCGAAGCTTTTTGAAAAACTGAATGAGTCCCATGCATCTGTGATAAAAGAAAAGGATTTAGAAATTGAGGAATTGGAAAGAAATTTGAAAGACAATTCTAAAATTATTCATAAATTCACAAAGGGCCAAAGTAACTTTGTAAGACTTCTTGGGGCACAAAGAAATTCCCTAGATAAAGAAGGACTTGGTTTTAATGGAAAAGAAAATTTGAAACAAAAACATCTTTACATAGGTTATTTTGTAAGAGAATCAAAAACTTATGCTCCATCAAAAGACTCTTATAAATATACTACATGCTTTAAATGTAAAAGGATGGGTCATATAAAATTTGATTGTCCTTTTAAAAACAAAGATGTTAAAATGAAAAAGGTATGGAGAGTTAAAGGAGAGTCAAGCACTAATCCCTGTGGACCTTGTTGGCCTAAACAAGGCTCACGACGCTTAATTTTGATGATAACAAAGTAAGGTTATTTAATATTCTTCAATGTTGTGATATTTCAGGAAAAAACATATATTGAAGTCAAGCATACTTCATATGGTCAAGTGATCAAATTTTGAAAGCTCATATTAAATTCAAGATCAATATTGGAAGCTCAAGGAAAAATGAAGTTCGGGATTTAAAAGAACTCAAAGCAACGATTTCATGAAGATTCTCAAAGAGTTCAAGAAATGAAGAGAGACAATAGGACATGTATTGTAAGTACTTCAAGTATATTCAAAGTATGAAATTTCATTTTGAAGCTCATTAGGCATAAAGAAACTTAGAGACCTTAATTTTAAAACCTGGAACATGTTTTTCAAAGAGAACAAATTGATATTCTAAGAAGTGAGAAGCAAAGAGAGTGAATACAAAAATATTTTAAAAATCAGATTTTTTACCTGACAGGAGCTTAACTGAATATTGTCAGTAGGCTAACACTTTAAAGGTTTTCTACATACATAAAAAGAAGGTCGTTAGGCTTCTGTCTGAACCTTGACAGGAGTCTGACGATGCAAACTGAGAAGCTTGTCCAAGTTTTATCAGGTTGTTGTCACCCTTCTACCTAGTTTTAAAACAGCAAATTTCAGTGAAAAGCGCCTGACCACAAGGCGACAGGCGACTACCACCCTACTACCTGTGAAAATTAACTATGTAATTTATTAACTGGAGCCTAACTAAAAGCTCTCTAGCTACTGCCACGCGCAGATTTTAAATTTTATAACGAACATATTTTTGAAAAATAGATTGCTTAGGGTTCAAACCTATTCAAAACTTGGACACTACTCCAAGTAAACTTGGGGATCAAGTTAGACACTTTTCTAAATCTATAAGTACCCTCAAGACCAATGAATTTATAAACCAGGAATCAATTACAACTCTCATACTCTCTCAATTGCTCTCAAACTCTCCAAGGCTCTCTCACTCTCATCTTGTACACGAATCCTACTGAAGTATTGTTGTCTTTCATCACTGAAATTGTGCATTAAGTTCTAGATCTTTCATCTGCTGAAAGAAACATTTGGTGATATACTCTTGGAGCTTCAATTTGATTTTCATATTTGAATTGCTTTGAAGTATATAGATTGAATTTGTACTAATCAACTCTTTTGATAGCATCTCTTGTACACCTTCGCTTAAATCTTGTCTTGTAGATTGATTGATGATTCAGTTGCTTGAATCTTTGGACCGAACGAGGGCATATTGTTTGGAGAGGCACACTCTAGCCTAATTGAAGGAGTGGTTGTAACGATGTTGTTCCGCCCGGAAAGGAACTAATATAGTGGAATCTTTTGGTGGTTTGCCAAAGGTGAGGATGTAGGCTGGGGATAAGCCAAACCTCATAAAAACTTGGTGTTCTTCTCTACCCTACTCTTTACTTTCTGCATTATATCTCTATTTGTGGATGCTAAGTGCAGGTTGCAGGGCTTAAATACTAAATTCAAAGAAGACTCTTAATTTTTAGAAAGTACGTTTCAATTAACCTTTTGCGGAAACCCACAAGGGAGTACATTGGTTAATTTGCAGAAATCTTGGTTAAGAGAGCGCATTACAAACCAAAATCAAAACAAGGCTTGCATATAAAATACAGGGCTGTTACCAAAAGCTGAACGCATCAAGTTACAAATTCTTGGTTATATTGGTTGTTGGTTTTAATATTGTGTAGTTGATTGGAACTTTTAATTTTTCAGTAATGTGTGGAGTGTTTTGGTTGTGATTATATATTGGTTGATTTACTCAAGATTTTGTTGCAAGTACTAAAACAAATAAGCAAAAAGTTGACAAAGAACTTAAAATTTTTAATTAACCCAATTCACCTCCCCTCTTGGGAATGTTATTCTACTTTCAATTGGTATCAGAGTTAGGTTATAGTAAATCTTAACAAGAAGCTTTGTAAAGATCGGAATGGCATACTTAGGAATAGCTCCCTTTGGAGAGGGTCAATCCTCAACCCGACCACCTATCTTTTGCGGACTAAACTATACCTTTTGGAAACAACATATGAGAATTTACCTTCAAACTATGGATTGGAGAGTTGGGGAGGTTGTCACTGATGGTGATCTAATTCCTGCCAAACTAGTAGATGGAAAACAAATCCCTAAGGAGAAAAAGGACAGTACTGAAATAGATCACAAAATGCTACAAGTAAACTCAAGTGCTATCAATGCTTTGTATTATGCTCTAGATATTAATGAATTCAATAGAGTCATGGCCTGCAAAATAGCCAAAGAAATTTGGGATAAGTTATAGGTAACTTATGAAGGAACGGTCGATGTTAGAGACAATAGGATTGATATGCTAACCAGCGAATATGAAGCCTTTAAGATGAACTCGGATGAATCCATCACTAGTATGTATACTAGGTTCACTCACATAATAAATTTCCTAAATGTCTTAGGAAAAACCTACTCTACCTATGAGATGATTCGGAAAATACTTAGAGGTCTCCCACCCATATGGGAACCAAAGGCCACAGCAATAACGAAAGGTAGGAACCTTAAAACAACATCACTAGATGAACTTATAAGTTCACTGCTTACTTATGAAATGATCTTGAAAGAAAGAAATCCCGAACCTAAGCACAAGAAATCTATTGCTTTAAAAGCGGCTAACGAAAGCTCAAGCGATGATGATAGTGAATCAAGTAACTTAGACCAAGATGAATTATCATTCATTACTAAAAGACTTGGCAAGTTTTATAGAAGAAACAAAAAGTTCCCTAGAAAATTTAGTAAAACGAAATCTGAAAAAGGGGAAAAAAAATATGAAGGAGAACAAAAATTAAAATGATCAACCTATGTGTTATCATTGCAAAAAGTCAGGAGATATCAAGTCGTACTGCCCTCAACTCAAGAAGGAAAAGAAGAAAAAGAAAATAGCCATGAAAGCAACATGGGATGACACAAGTTCAAGCGAAATGGAAAACGAGACAAGTGAGCAAGAGATGGCTAACATGTGCTTCATGACACATAATAAAGAGGTAAATTCTTACTACTCCTCATCGGAAGAATCTAGTAGTGAATCGTGTAATGAATCTTGTGATAGCATGCCTTCCTACAAAGAACTTCAAGTCAAGTTGTTTGCTTTACATAAAAGATTTATCAAAGTTTCTAAAAGAAATATAACTTTGAAAGAACAAAATGAAAATCTAACGAAACAACTTGAATTCTCCAAATCTACAGAAAAGGAAAAAAGACTCTCAAATTGACAAGTTCATGGAAAAGGTAAACAATATGTCACAAGAATTGGTAAAATTACAAGAAAATGATCAAAGTAATAAGGATTTGGGAATTATCAATCTTAAAAAGACAATTGAAGATGAAGAGAAAATTATCTATAACTTCACAAAAGGAAAAGAAAACTTTGAAAAAAATGGTTGGACAACAAAGAATGAATGGGAATAAAGAAGGAATTGGTTATAATGGAATAACAAATAAAAGAAAGGAGTTATTCATGGGGTACTTTGTGAAAGAAGCTAAACATTATGCAAGTACATCCGCCACAAATATACACAAACATACCACTTGCTACATGTGCAAAAATAAAGGACATATTATGTTTAACTGCCCACTTAAAAAAAAATATGTTAAAATTAAAAATGAATGGAAAGTGAATACAAAAACTAGATATGATTTAAAGAATATTAAGAAAGTTTGGATTCCAAAAGTAACATCTTAAATCTTTTATTATAGGTATGATTTAAGACAACACCATCAAGGGAAAAGTCGTACTTGGCCAGCAGGTGTTCAAGACACATGACCGGAGATAGAACCAAGTTCACCACATTGGCATAAAAAGATGGGGGATATGTAACCTTCGGTGACAATGCCAAAGGTAAAATTGTTGGAATTGGTAAAATAGGTAAAGAACCCTCACTCACTATTGATGATGTGTTGTTAATAGATGGTTTGAAGCATAATCTCTTCAGTATTAGTCAACTTAGTGACAAAGGGTTTGAAATTATCTTTAAGAAATACAAATGTATAATACAAAACCCTAAGAATAATGAAATTTTATTCACAGCACATAGAATGAACAATGTGTATTGCATAAATCTTGATAATCTAATATCTCAAGATGTAACTTGCTTAGCTGCACTAAATGAAAATAGTTGGCTTTGGTATAGAAGATTAGGACATGCAAGTATGGACCTTTTATCTAAACTATCTAAGAAGAATTTAGTTAAAGGCTTACCGAATACTAAGTTTATCAAAGATAAAATTTGTGATGCTTGCCAACTAGGAAAACAAGTCAAGACAAGCTTTAAAAAGAAGAAACACATATCAACTAGTAGACCCTTAGAACTCATGCACTTATACTTGTTTGGACCTACTAGAACTCAAAGCTTATGTGGAAAACAATATGCTTTTGTGATTATTGATGACTATTCTAGATACACATGGGTATTGTTTTTAACCAACAAAGATGAAACTTGTGATATGTTAATAACTCTATGCAAGAAACTTCAAAATGAGAAAGGTTATAATGTCACTAGCATTATGAGTGATCAAGGTAGAGAATTCAAAAATAAACATGTCGAAAATTTTTGTAATGATCATGGTATAAACCATAATTTCTCAGCACCTAGAACTTTATAACAAAATAGAGTTGTTGAGAGGAAAAATAGAACCCTTCAAGAAATGACTAGAACTATGCTAAATGAAAATAATTTACCTAAGTATTTTTGGGCTGAAGCTTGTTATGTAATAAATATGGTATCTATCAGATCAAGTCTAAACAAGACACCTTATGAATTATGGAAAGGAAGAAGGCCTAACATAGCTTACTTCCATGTATTTGGGTATAGGTGTTTTGTTCTTAATAACAAAAATGACTTAGGGAAGTTTGATGTCAAATTAGATGAAGGTATTTTCCTAGGATATGCTACAAATAGTAAAGCCTATAGGATTTATAATAAAAGAACATTAACCATTATTGAATCAATTCATGTGACTTTTGATGAATCAAATCCCTTTGCAAATGAAATCAAGAATGAAGAAAAAGAGGATATCTCACAAAAGGAGGAAGATCTTAAAATTAAAGAAGAAGTAAAAGAAAAGGAAGAAATCATTGAAAAGACTCCAAATGATAAACTTATAGAAAATCCTGAATTACCAAATGAATGGAAATATGTTAAAAATCATCCAAGAAATCAAATAATTAGAGAACCATCAAGAGGTATAGCTACTAGATCATCCTTGAAAAATTTATGCAATCATTATGCGTTTTTATCTCAAGATGAACCTAAATATGTAGAAGAAGCATTAAATGATGATTCATGGATTACAACTATGTAAGAAGAACTAAATCAGTTTGAAAGAAGTCAAGTATGACAATTAGTGCCCAAACCTAAAGATCATTCAATCATAGGAATTAAATGGGTCTTTAGAAATAAAAAGGATGAAAATGGGATAGTTGTTAGAAACAAGGTTAGACTAATAGCTCAAGGATATAATAAAAAAGAAGGTATCAATTATGATGAAACCTTTGCTCCCGTAGTAAGAATGGAAGCAATTAGAATGCTTCTAACCTATGCAGCCTATAAGGAATTTAAGTTATATCAAATGGATGTCAAAAGTGTTTTCTTAAATGGATATATAAATGAAGAAGTTTATGTAAAACAACCACCGGGCTTTGAAGACTTAAAGTATTTCGATAATGTATTTAGGTTGACTAAAGCTTTGTATGGTTTAAAACAAGCTCCTAGAGCTTGGTATGAAAGACTAAGTAAATTTTTACTTAAAAATGATTTTTCAAGAAGAAAGGTAGATAGCACTTTATTTATAAAAACTAAAAATAAAGATATGCTAATAGTTCAAATCAATGTTGATGATATTATATTTGGTGCTACAAATGAAGAACTATGTAAAGAATTTGCTACAAGTATGCAAAAAGAGTTTGAAATGAGTATGATGGGAGAGTTAAATTATTTCCTAGGGTTACAAATCAAACAAGCCAAAAATGGAACATTCATAAATAAAACCAAATATATTAAAGATATGCTGAAAAAGTTTGATATGGAAGAAAGTAAACCTATAGGAACCCCTATAAGCACCTCAACAAGCCTTGATAAAGATGAAAAGGGAAAACCAATAGACACAAAATATTATCGAGGAATGATAGGAAGCTTACTATATTTAACAGCTAGTAGACCTAATATTATGTTTAGTGTGTGCATGTGCGCTAGATTTCAATCAGCACCTAAGAAATCTCATCAAGTTGCTGTCAAAAGAATTTTAAGATACTTGATAGGAACCCTTGATCTAGGATTGTGGTATCCAAAGGAAACTGATTTTGAAATGATTAGCTACTCGGATGCAGACTATGCCAGATGTAAAATAGATAGAAAGAGCACTAGTGGCACTTGCCACTTTTTAGGACACTCACTAGTCTCTTGGTTTTCTAAGAAGCAAAATTCCATAGCATTATCCACAACTGAAGCTGAATACATAGCAACCAAGGGTTGTTGTGCACAAGCATTATATATGAAACAACAACTAAAAGACTTCAATTTTAAATATCAAACAATGCCAATTAAGTGCAACAATACAAGTGCTATAAACATTTCAAAGAATCCAATATCTCACTCAAGAACAAAATACATTGACATTAGACATCATTTCTTGAGAGATAATGTTTAAAAGGGAGAAATAACTCTTGAGTTTGTCAATACTAATGATCAATTAGCTGATATATTTACAAAACCACTTTCAGAAGATCGATTTGTATTTATTAGATGAGAATTAGGAATGTTGCATATACATGAAGTCAACTAGAAGAGAGAACAGAGAAATATACATGCAGCTTGCATGGCAGGCGACTGCTAGCTGAGAGGTAGGCTACTGCCTGTTGAAATATAACTCAACAAGTGCCTGACCCTTCGAAGACAGAAGCATGACAAGTGGCGGCCCAGTTTTAAAGCACACGAGAAACATCTCTTTTTAAACCCCAACCACTTGTCTATTTTTCTATATCTCTCCAAAATCTTTTCTTTCTCCCTTACCTCTCAATCCTCCTCATTAAAACCTTCCCTTACACCATCACCACTTCACCACATCAAAACCTAAACCTCCTAAACCTTGGGTTTTTAGGTTTTCAAACAATTTCTAACTATGCCGAAAAGGAAAACAACCGGGCACAAGGACAAGGCTTCCTCTTTCACCAAGCAAGCAACGATGAAATTGAGAAATGGTTGGTCTCCTTGAATGAAAAATCATTGCATCGAAACCACATCTCAACCATCGATCCAAATATTGGTAAAGTCCTAGATATTCCTTTCTTCGAATTAGATTTTCCTGAAATCTTTGCATTATTCAAAGACATTGGTTGGGATAAGTTCATTAAACATCAAGCCAAGGGATATTATCCTAATTTGACAAAAATATTCTTCTCAAACTTGGTGAAAAAGGAAGTAGGCATTTCCACCGATCTCCTAGGACAAACAATTATCCTCACACCTCAATCATTGGGCAAATTACTTCGCATAAAAAGTAGTGAATTTGAGTGCAATGCCATCGAAAAACAATGGATTATGGAGCCAGAATTCACTCCACAAGAATTCTTGCCACTTGTGATGAATGATCCCCCCGTTTATTTTGGAAATCCTCCACTCTATAAGCAACTCAATTTACAAGCTCTAATCCTACACAAGCTCATTGCCTATAATATCCTTCCTAGAGTCGGATCATACGACCACATTTCATTCTTAGACTGTTTTGTAATGTGGTGCCTTCTTAAGGGGAAGAAATTGGATTCGGCAAGCTTAATGTTCAAGTGTATGGTTATGAAGATAAAAGCACCTAGACTTGGACTTCCTTATGGAGGAATCTTATCTTTGGTCTTTGCTCACTATTAGGTACTCACACCCTCTTCCAAATTCGTGAAAAGAACCTATTATGATCTATTCTCCTCCATTACTCAAAAATTGATCGGCTACAAGAAATACACCCAAAGATGGTTGTATAGAGGGAACAGGCCAGTACAACTAGATCCAGAGGAACCTAATCCTGCTCCAGAAGAAGCTGATATGCCTGCATGGTTCCTTCTTTTCTATTAGCACTACTCTAGTTTCAGCCCTAACATGAGGGTAGGACACACTTCACTTCAAGACAAAGTCTTAATTATGGACACTAAGTACTCCTCACTAGATTAGCGCCTTGAAAAGCTAGAACAGCATCTCACTAGTTCCTCCTGGGGTGCAGCCCCCATGGATATCAGTTCAGCACCTCCTAGTGATGCTGAATCCGATGAAGATTCAGAGGAAAAGGAGGAAAGTGACGAAGCTTTTGATGAAGACTCTACTAAAGCAATAGAGGACGAAGGTGATGCTTCTAAACAAGGCTCCAAAGAAAAAAGAAGCTACTGAAGATAGTGCTACAGGATCTAATGCTTGATTGTGATTGTCTATGATGTTTTGTAATCTTTAAAAACTATGACTTTTGTTCACATTTTGCTGGATGTATGATACACTTGCTCTGTGAATGGTTGTATTTCTCCTTTTTGATTGATGTCAAAAGGGGGAGTATGTGTATGAGCAGGAAAAGATGGTATGGTGGTATGATGGAATATGAATATGTTTATGTTTATGATATCTTTTATGAGAATATGTTTATATTTTTGAGCATGCATGATAAAATGATGAATTTATAAAATATTGATGAGCATGATGACATTTTAAGTTATGAAATGAATGCTATAATGAAATCGTGAAAAATATGCAATTATGCTACAATGCAATTTTGAAGTTTACTCTTATGCTTATTGTAAGAGGGAGCCTTTTAAAGGTTCGCCTATTTTTGCTCCTTATTTGTCATCATCAAAAAAGGGGAGATTGTTGGCCTAAACAAGGCTTAGGACTCTTAATATTGATGATAACAAAGTAAGGTTATTTAATATTCTTCAAAGTTGTCATATTTCAGGAAAAACAGATATTGAAGTCAAGCATACTTCATATGGTCAAGTGATCAAATTTTGAAAGCTCATATCAAATTCAAGATCATTATTGGAAACTCAAGGAAAAATGAAGCTCGGGATTTAAAGAACTCAAAGCAACGATTTCATAAAGATTCTCAAAGAGCTGAAGAAATGAAGAAAGACAATAGGACATATATTGTAAGTACTTCAAGTATATTCAAAGTATGAAATTTCATTTTGAAACTCATTAGGCATAAAGAAACTTAGAGACCTTAATTTTAAAACTTGGAACATGTTTTTCAAATAAAAAAAATTGATATTCCAAAAATTGGGAAGCAAAGAGAGTGAATACAAAAATATTTTAAAAACCAGATTTTTTTACCTGACAGGAGCTTGACTGAATATTGTTAGTATGCTGATACTTTAAAGGTTTTTAAAATACACACAGAGAAGGTCGTCAGGCTACTGTTTGGACCTTGATAGGCGCATGACAGTGCAAACTGAGAAGCCTGTCCAAGTTTCATCAGACTGCTGTCAGCCTTCTGCCTATTTTTTGAAATAGGGAATTTTAGTGATAGGCACCTGACCACAAAGTGATAGGCGACTGCCACCCTACTGCCTATGAAAATTAACTGTGTAATTTATTGACAGGCGCCTGACTAAAAGCTCTCAGGCTACTACCACGTGGCAGATTTTAAATTTTATAATAGACATATTTTTGAAAAATAGATTGCTTGGGGCTCAAACCTGTTCAAAACTTGGACACTACTCCAAGTAAACTTGGGGATCAAGTTAGACACTTTTCTAAATTTATAAATACCCTCAAGACCAATGAATTTATAAACCAAGAATCAATTATAGCTCTCATACTCTCTCAATTATTCTCAAACTCTCAAAGGCTCTCTCACTCTCATCTTGTGCACGAATTCTACTAAAGTACTGCTGTCTTTCATCATTGAAATTGTACATTAAGTTCTAAATCTTTCATCCATTGAAAGAACCATTTGGTGATATACTCTTGGAGCTTCAATTTGATTTTCATATTTGAATTGCTTTGAAGTATATAGATTAAATTTGTACTAATCAGCTCTTTTGAGAGCATCTCTTGTACACCTTCTCTTAAATGTTGTCTTGTAGATTGATTGACGGTTCGATTGCTTGAATTGTTGGCCCAAACGAGGGTATATCGTTTGGAGAGGCACACTCTAGCCTAATTGAAGGAGTGGTTATAATGGGGTTGTTCTGCCCTAAAAAGAACTAATATAGTGGAATCCTTTGGTGGTTTGCCAAAGGCGAGGACGTAGGCTGGGGATAAGCCGAACCTCATAAAAACTTGGTGTACTTCTCTACCCTACTCTTTACTTTCTGCATTATATTTCTATTTGTGGATACTAAGTGCAGGTTGCAGGGCTTAAATACTAAATTCATTGAAGACTCTTAATTTTTAGAAAGTACGTTTCAATTAACCTTTTTCGAAAACCCATAAGGGAGTACATTGGTTAATTTTCGGAAATCTTGGTTAAGAGAGCGTATTACAAACCAAAATCAAAACAGGGCTTGCATATAAAATACAAGGCTGTTACCAAGAGCTAAAAGTATCAAGTTACAAATTCTTGGTTATCTTTGTTGTTGGTTTTAATATTGTGTGGTTGATTGGATTGTTTAATTTTTCAGTAAATTGTGGAGTGTTTTGGTTGTGATTATAAATTGGTTGATTTACTTAAGATTTTGTTGTAAGTACTAAAACAAGTAAGTAAAAAGTTGACAAAGAACTTAAAAATTTTAATTAACCCAATTCACCCCCTCCCCCCCTCTTGGGATTGTTATTCTACTTTCAGACCCAAGAAAAAATGGGTACCAAAAACAAGTACTTAAATGTCTATTGCAGGTGTGCTTGAGATCTTCCTTCTCAAAAGATAGATGGTATATGGACAACAGATGTTCACATCATATGACTGGGGATAAAGCTAAATTTGCATCTATCACACCAAATGACGGAGGATTTGTCACTTTTGGGGACAATGCAAAAGGAAGGATCATAGGTGTAGGTAAAGTTGGTAATGATTCATTGTCATGCCCCAAACCCGCAGATGGGTCTCAGGTGTGAATATAGTAACCTAACCTATCTTTGTATCAAATAAAACATACATGATACAATACCAAGAGAGAGTCCGACCCCGTTGGGTACACAGATGCCTTTACAATCATAACATACACATCCATACTCATCAGATACACAGCGGAATACAGTCTTTCTATACATGTATAGTACCATACCAGAGTCTATATAAAACTAGGATATACATTCCCATCATTACAAAACATACCCTGAGTGTCTACAAACCATCACGACAACTCGGTTACAAAACTTGTACCTAAATAGGCACTAACAACAACTAATGATACCCTCGCTTCCAACTGCTAGGATGCTAATTGCGGCCACCTGAAGGACCTGAAAACATTTGTATGTACATTCAGGGTGAGACACCTCTCAGTAAGGAAGAAAGCAGGTTATATTAGTGTGTGGCATACTAGTGTTATTTTACGTGAAACATAACACCATACAATATGATACAGTTCAAAATATTTCATACAATTCCAGTATTTACACAAATCCATTCCAATACATACGATACCCAAAACATACGACCAGTATCGTCACACTAATGCGCAACTACGCTATGAAATCCGAAACTTCACAGCGATTACATTGCCAATACGATGTAGCTCACACTAATGCGCAGCTACTCCATGAAACCTGAAGCTTCACAGTGATTACATTGCCAACAAAGTGTAGCTCACACCCCTCGATGACCAGTCAGGATACAAGTGATATTTCACACTCTTAGATATAGAGTCAGACACTCTCGCCCACTGTTTTGACACCGGTACATGGCGTAGTGTATGGTAATTAGCCGCCACATAGCTGTTTCGGCGTACGGTAATTAGCCACCCCTAGCCGATTTCACAAAACCTGGAATCATTTTAGAACTCACGTTCCTATACTCATTAGTGTACAGTTATTAGCCATCACATAGCTATTTTACAAAATACCTGGAAAAATTACATATAACCATACATACCACACTTATTTGGTTTACGACAAATCATATCATTTTCCAATTCAAGTATACAGTTTTATACAAATATGGATAACATACATCTCAATAATATAATTAAAAAAAACAAATAGTTTTCCAAACAAAGTAGAGATGATACTCGAAATTCCCAAATTTTCTTGAAAATTGTAACTTGAAAATCCCGTGTTTTACTCGATAGATTTCTCAAAATAAGTTACCAAAACATACATACGATTGTAGCCTACAAGATTACCGATCTCGATTTCAAAAAGTAACAGATATAATTTTAATCCCCTTACCTTAACCCAAATTCCAACTACGAACTCTACGGTCCCCAAAACTAAAAATCGAAACTCCAAAACCTACAAACCACAGTATGATACATGCTTACAATCCTTACTACTATACATATTCTGAAATAGAAACAAAATCAGAGCCTTACCTCAATTTTGGCCCGAAACCCAAAATTGCTCGAAACAAGATTCCGATCCGCTAGAAATGTAAAGAATCCTTCCTTGATCCTCATAGTAATGTTAGATTTACGAATTAGGCAACAACCGATGAAGAAATCAAGAGAGAGAGAGAGAGAGCTTCGAGTTCTATAGAGAGAGAGAGAGAGAGAGATTTTTAAGCTAACTTAGTTTGGAAGCAACTCATTTGGATATTTATAGCCCTTTGACTCGCGTGGATTCGTCAACGAGATGACGTCTTCGTCGATGAGTTCACCGAGTTTCTCGTTGACGAGACGACAAATTTCGTCGATGAGCCGGATATTTCCAATATTTTCGAACCTCTCGACATTCCCTCGTCGATGAGCTTCTAAATTTCGTCGACGAGGAGCCACTAGCCTTCTTCGACGAATGATGGCCTCGTCGACGAACTCTACACAATTACCTTTTTACCTCTCTCTTAATCAATTTAATCCATTTATCACAAATTGAGTTCTTACAACCTCCCCTCCTTACAAAATTTTCTTCCTAGAAATTTGCAATCTCTCATTACGAACACATTCATACTACCGTATACATACACATTCTAAGATGAACCGGTAGCCATTTATATGCAGCCCTATTATGATACATACATACTCTAAGAAGGATCGGCAACCATTTATATGCAGCTCCGTCACAATACATACATACACTAAGAAGAACCGGCGGCCATTTATACGCAGCCCCGTTATGATACATACATACATACATACATACATTCTCTTACTTATGGCAGAGGAATATCGTGGTTACATACATATATAGCGTCAAGGGTTGTATTACATACGTACATACATACATACATACCTATACCGAATCTGTTATCAAGACTACTACTCAGAACAACTGTGAACACTTCCAGCGTATTTCTACCTCCAGTTCCCAAGAAGCTTCCTCAACACCGTGATTCCGCCACAATACCTTCACTAACAGTATTTCCTTGATACGCAACTTCTGAACCTTTCGGTCCAGAATTTGAACTGGTACTTCCTCATACGCCAAAGCATCCTCAAGTTCCAAAGAGTCGTAACTAATAACATGCGACGGATCCGACACGAACCTCCTCAATGTGGATACGTGAAATACATCATGGATCCTCGAGAACGCAGGGGGTAGTGCAATTCGGTAAGCCACCGGACCCACTCGTTCAAGAATATCAAACGGTCCGATATACCTCGGGCTCAACTTTCCCTTCTTCCCGAATCTCATCACTCTTTTCATCAGAGCTATTCTAAGGAATCCCTTACCCCCCACCTCAAACTCCAACTCCCGGCGGCAAACATCCGCTTAACTCTTCTGCAGACTTTGAGCCGATCTAATCCTCTCCAGGATCAAACCCACCTTCTCAGACGCTTGCTGCACGAGTTTAGGTCCTAAAACCCGACGTTCACCAATATCATTCCAATACAAAGGAGATCAACACCTTCGACCATATAGAGCCTCGAACGGTGCCATCCCGATACTAGCCTGGAAGCTATTGTTATAGGCAAACTTTACCAATGGTAGAAACTACATCCAACTACCACCGAAGTCTAATACACAAGCCTGTAACATATCCTCCAAGATCTGTATCGTCCTCTTCGACTGTCCATCAGTATGGGGGTGGAACGTTGTACTAAAGGTAAGCTTCATCTCCAATGCTTCCTGCAAGCTCTTCCAGAATCAAGAAGTAAACTTTGGATCTCAATCTGAAACAATGGACACCGGTACTCCATGCATTCTTACTATCTCATGCACATACAGGTCCGCTAGCCTACTCAAAGGGTAGCTAACCTTCATCGGTACAAAGTGAGCAGATTTCGTCAACCTGTCCACGATTACCTAAATAGCATTATGCTCATGAAGCGCTGGCGGTAATCCGGTAACAAAATCCATGGAAATGTGTTACCATTTCCACACCTGAATAGGCAAAGGCTGCAACGGCCCTACCAGCCTCTAATGTTCAGCTTTCACCTGCTTACACATCAGACATTGCTCCATGAATCAGGCAATATCCATTTTCATACCACTCCACCAGAAGGACTCGCGTAAATCCCGATACATCTTGATACTACCTAGATGTATCATATACAAAGAATGATGCGCTTCCTTTATAATCATCCTTCTGATCTCATCATCGTTCGGAACACACATTCTGGTCCCAAATCTCAACACACCCCTGTTAGAGATGTTAAACTCCGCAGCCAATCCCTGCTGCACTTTCTTCATAATCTTTGCTAACTCCACACCATTAGTCTGCGCGGCTTTAATACGCTCAAACAAGGTTAGCTGGATTACCAAGCTAGCAATGAAAGCCTGATGATCACCAGACACCAACTCAATGCCAAGACTTTTCAGATCCCGCCAGATATGATGCTGAGCTACAACTGTAGATACTACTGCATGCTCTGACTTCCGACTTAACGCGTCAGCTACCACATTAGCCTTTCCCGGGTAATAACTGATCGTGCTATCATAGTCCTTGATCAACTCTAGCCACCGCCTTTATCTCATATTTAGCTCCTTCTGCGTGAAAAAATACCTGAGGCTTTTGTGGTCAGTGAAAATCTCACACCAAACACCGTACAGGTAGTGTCGCTAGATCTTCGGGGCATAAACAACAGCAGCTAACTTTAGGTTATGCGTAGGGTAATTCTTCTCATACTCCTTAAGTTGCCGAGAAGCATAAGCTACTACCTTACCCGACTGCATAAGCACACATCTCAAATCCTTCAAGGACACGTCGCTATAGATCACAAAACCACCATCGCCTGAGGGAATGGTCAATACTGAAGCAGTAATTAGCTGGTGCTTCAACTCAAGAAAGCACTGCTCGCAATCACTAGTCCAGTCAAACTTCACCCCTTTCCTGGTCAATCGTGCCAGAGGTCCAGACAATTTAAAGAAACTCTCTACAAACCGACGATAGTAACCCGCCAGTCTCAGAAAACTCTGAACCTCCAGCACACTCTTCGATCTTGTCTAGTCAACCACAACTTCAATCTTGCTAATATCAACTGAGATACTACCCTTATACACCACATGGCTTAAAAATGCAACCTGATTCAATAAGAACTCATACTTCTTCAGCTTAGCATACAACTTCTTCTCTCACAAAATCTGTAGTACCAACCTCAAATGGTTTCCATGCTCTTCCGAACTCCTAGAGTATACCAAAATGTCATCGATAAACACCACTACGAACTAGTCTAGGTACTCATGGAAAATCCTGTTCATCAGATCCATGAACACTATCGGGACATTGGTCAAACCCAACGGCATAACCAAGAACTCATAGTGGCCGTATTTGGTTCGAATAGTAGTCTTCGCTACATCCTCAGATCTAACCCTCACCTGATGATACCCTGACCATAGGTCGATCTTCGAAAAGACTTGTGTTTCCTGTAGCTGATCGAAGATATCATCAATATAAGGCAACGGATAATGGTTCTTCACCGTCACTTTGTTAATCTCACGGTAATTAATGCACATATGCATCGACCCGTCCTTCTTCTTCACAAACAAAATTGGAGCTCCCCAGGGCGAAACACTTTGTCGAATAAAACTTTGGTCCAGTAGTTCTTGCAACTGCTCCTTCAATTCTCAAAGTTCTATTGGAACCATTCAGTACGGAGCTTTAGAGATCGGTGCCTTGCCAGGTAGAAACTCTATCGCAAACTCCACCTTACGATCCGGAGGTAAACTAAGGAAATCATCAGGAAACACATCTGGAAACTCGTTGACTACCCAAATATCCTCGAGTCTTAACTCATCCCACGGTGGTTCCTTCACACAAGCTAGGTACCCTTAACACCCATCTAAGAGTAGCCTCCTCGCCTGTAATGCTGATAGAACTTGTGGCATCGAACGCACACACGATCCTACGAACTCGTACTCCTGCTCCCTAGGAGGTCTGAACACTACTACCATCCTATGACAATCAATTACCATAAAATTGGAGAATAGCCAATCCATCCCCAGTATGATGTTAAAACCATACATGTCGTATACTACAAGATTCGCTGGTAGCAGTCTCTCTTCAATTACAACTGGGCAGTTACCTAACATCTTACTACAGATTATTACACTCCCAGTCGGTGTAGCCACAGATAATATCTCATCCATAGCTTAGGTTTCAACCCCACATAACTTTACAAAACTAGTAAATATGAACGAATGGGTTGCCCTCGAATCAAATAAAACAATAGCTTTATTCGAAAGCAATAAAATGGTACCTATCACCACGTTCCCAGCATGTTCCGCATCTACTAGAGTAAGTGAATATACCCTCACCGGAGCCGTGGTTGCCTAGTAGTTCCCCTGAGGCATTTGATTACTTCCATGGTTTTGGCTCTGTGCAGGCGTATCTCTCCTCGGTGACTAACAGCTCCGTGACATATGGTCCGGCTTCCCACAGTTGTAGCAGTTACCCCAGAACGGCTGACACTCCCCATCGTGCCATTTACGACACTTGGTGCACGGTGTGGAGGATGGATCCCCCTGATAACTCTTCTGCTCGGTATTCTGCCCATACCCTAAACTGTAGTTCTTCTTCTTTTTCCAATGTCCTTGCCGAGGACCAGACTGAGAACCAGAAGAAACTAGTCTCTTCCTCTGTTCCTACACCACCTCATCACCTCGAAGGTCGATCTCAACTATGGTGGCTTTATCCACCAAGATAGAGAACTCGCGGATCTGCAGCATCCCCACTAGACGGAGGATGTCTTTCCTCAGACCCCTCTCAAACCTCCGAGCCTTCTCGTGCTCATTTGTAACCAAGTACGGTGCAAATCGAGATAACTCAATAAATCTGGTGGTATACCTCTGCACCGTTAGAGTTCCCTGCGTCAGGCCCGAGAACTCATTGGACTTCGCATCCTGAGTGGAGATCAGGAAGTATCTCTCGAAAAATACTTCCTTGAAGCGGCCCCACGTCATACCAAATGGACCAACTCTCTGCCTCTCAAGAGGACTCACCGTAGTCCACCAATGCCCTGCCTACCCAGTCAACTGGAAGGTAGCGTACAAGACATTCTACTTCTCAGTGCAGTGGAGGACTTCCAAAATCCTCTCGATCTTCTCGACCCAGTTCTCTACCACAATCGGATTGGGTCCTCCCGTAAATGTCGGAGGGTGCATACGTGTGAACCTCTTGATGGCACACCCCGCATCAGTAGGAGAGCATTCACATCTCCTAACACTCCGCCCGATCTCTCGGATAACCTGCCTCACCAAACCACGAGACACAGAAGGAGACTCATTACTTATCGTCTTCTCGGAGCCACTCTCCAAGTTATTATCCTTGGGCTCCATTCTGAAAATAATAGGATTCAGTTAGAATTCTTATATCGTACAAAGTTAACACAATCAAACACCTAATCATGTTAACTACCAATCCCATGGGTCTAGGCTTGTCCCGTCACACTGACACGAATCCATCAATGGCTTGCCGTGATCTTTCTAAAATCGTCATTCTAGGAAGAACACAGAACACCGCCAATGAGTCCCCGTCTAGCAACAATACAATCCCCAACCTACACTACCCATTTCCTACATCCTATACTCTGGTATGTACACATCAATACCCTAACCAAGTCTACAAGACCTAACAACCTGGTTAGCTCTGATACCAAGCTATCACGCCCCGAACCCGCAGATGGGTCCCATGTGTGAATATAGTAACCTAACTTGTTTCTATATCAAATAAAACATACATAATACAATACCAAGAGAGGTTCTGACCCCGTGGGGTACATGGATGCCCTTACAATCATAACATACACATCCATACTCATTAGATACACAGCAGAATACAATCTTTCTATACATGTACAGTACCATACCAAAGTCTATACAAAACTAGGATATACATTCCCATCATTACAAAACATATGCTAGGTAATTGCAGCTCCTGAAAGGCCTGAAAACACTTGTTCGTACATTTAGGGTGAGACACCTCTCAGTGAGGAAGAAAGCAGGTTATATCAATGTGTGGCATACCGGTGTTGTTTTACGTAAAACATAACTCCATACAATACGATACAGTTCAAAACATTTCATACAGTTCCATTATTTTCACAAATCCATTCCAGTACGTACAATACCCAAAACATACGGTCAGTGTGGTCACACTAATATGCAACTACGCTATGAAACCCAAAGCTTCACAGCGGTTACATTGCCAATACAATGTAGCTCACACTAATGCACAACTACTCCATGAAACCTGAAGTTTCACAGCGATTACATTACCAATACAGTGTAGCTTACACCTCTCGGTGACCAGCCGAGATACAAGGGATATTTCGCACCCTCGGATATAGAGTTGGACACTCTCGCCCACGGGTTTGACACAAGTACATGGCGCAACGTATGGTAATTAGCCACCACATAACTATTTTGGCGTACAGTAATTAGCTGCCCCTAGCCGATTTCAAAAAACCTAGAATCCTTTTGGAACTCACGTTCCTATACTCATTAGCGTACAGTAATTAGCCACCACATAACTATTTTGGCATACGGTAATTAGCTGCCCCTAGCCGACTTCACAAAACCTGGAATCCTTTTGGAACTCACGTTCCTATACTCATCAGCGTACGGTAATTAGCCACCACATAGCTATTTTACAAAATACCTGGAAAAATTACATACAACCATACATACCACACTTATTTAGTTTACAACAAATCACATCATTTTCCAATTCAAGTATACAGTTTTATACAAATATGGATAACAGTCATCTCAATAATACAGTTTAAACAAAACAAACAGTTTTCCAAATAAAGTAGAGATGATACTCGAAATCCCCAAATTTTCTCAAAAATTGTAACCCAAAAATCCCGTATTTTACCCGATAGATTTCCCCAAATAAGTTACCAAAACATACATACGATCGTAACCTACAAGCTTACCGATCCCGATTTCAAAAAGTAACTGATATAAACTGAATTCCCTTCCTTACCTTAACTCCGATTCCAACTACGAACTCTACGGTCCCCAAAACTACAAACCGAAACTCCAAAACCTATAAACCACAGTACGATTCATGCTTATAATCCTTACTACAATACATATTCTGAAACAAAAACGAAACCGAGCCTTACCTCAAATTTGGCCCGAAACCTGAAACTGCTTGAAATGAGATTCCAATCTGCTAGAAACGTAGAGAATCCTTCGCTGATCCTTGTAGTAATGTTGGATTTACGAATCAGGCGACAACCGGCAAAGAAATCAAGAGAGAGAGAGAGAGAGAGCTTTGAGTTCTAGAGAGAGAGAGAGATTTTTAAGCTAACTTAGCTTGGAAGCAACTCATTTGGATATTTATAGCCCTTTGACTTGGGTGGATTCGTCGACGAGATGACGTCTTCGTCAATGAGTTCATAGTGTTTCTCGTCAATGAAACAGCGGTTTCATCGATGAGCCGGATATTTCCAATTTTTTTGACAAGCCTCTAAATTTCTTCAACAAGGAGCCACTAGCCTTCATTGACGAATGATGGCCTCATCGACAAAGTCTGCACAATTACCTTTTTACCCCTCTCTTAATCAATTTAATCCATTTATCACGAATCAGGTTCTTACATTCATCACTCTTTATAGATGATGTTTTACTGATTGATGGCTTAAAACATAACTTATTAAGCATAAGTCAATTGTGTGATAAAGGTTATAAAGTATCTTTTGAACATGACAAGTGTATTGTTGGACATAAAATTATAACAAAAATTTGTTCACTGCTGAGCGTCATGAAAATATATATACCATGAGCTTTGATAACTTAACTTCTCAATGTGTGACATGTTTCTCTGCTATGAATGAAATTAGTTGGAAATGGCATAGGAGACTAGGACACGCAAACATGGACTTAATAACTAAACTAGTTAAAGGAGACTTAGTTAAGGGATTGCATAAGACAAAATTTGCGAAAGAAAAAAATCTTGTGATGCATGTCAACTAGGAAAACAAGCAAGATCTAGTTTTAAGAAGAAGAAAGTAATCTCTACTACTAGGCCACTCCAAATGTTACACTTAGATTTATTTGGTCCAAACCCAATTCAAAGTTTAGGAGGAAAATCATATGGATTTGTTATCGTTGATGATTATTCTAGATTTACGTGGGTACTATTTTTAGGTCACAAAGATGAAGCATGTGAACAAATTATTAAACTGTGCAAGAAAATTCAAAATGAAAAGGGATATACTATCACTAAAATCAAAAGTAACAGGGGTGGAGAATTTAAAAATCAAGGTATAGAAGAATACTATGATTCATTAGGAATATCTAATAATTTTTCAGCTCCTAGAACACCACAACAGAATGGTGTAGTTGAGAGAAAGAATATGTCTATACAAGAAATGGCCAGAACTATGCTCAACGAACATAAACTACCTAAGTACTTCTAGGCTGAGGCAGTAAATACCCCCTGTTATGTTCTAAATAGAGTCTTGATTAGACCTTCTCTAAATAAGACTCCATATGAATTATGGAATAGTCATAAACCAAACATCTCATATTTCCATGTCTTTCGCTACAAGCGCTTTGTACTTAGAGACAATGAACATTTAGGAAAGTTTGATGTGAAATCTGATGAAGGTATTTTTATAGGATATGCCTTAGATAATAAAGCCTACATGATATATAATAAATGAACATTAACCGTTGTAGAATTCATTCATCTTGTATTCAATAAATCCAATCCATTTGCTCAAAAGACTGATGAGAATGAAATTGAGATTAATAAGAAATTTGAAAAAGTATCTACTGAAAATAATTCATATAAGATCACTGAAGTTAAAGAAACATCTTCTGAAGATAATCAAGTGGAAAAAGAGATTAATCAACCACCTAGAGAATGGAAGTACATAAAGAATCATCCTATAGATCAAATTATAGGAGAACCATCACATGGTGTAACTATATGATCCTCACTTAAAAATATGATAAGTCATTTTGCTTTCTTATCACAAAAAGAACCTAAGAATATGAGTGAAGCAATTGAGGATGAATCATAGGTAATATCTATACAAGAAGAACTAAATTAGTTTGAGAGAAATAAAGTCTAGACATTAGTTCCAAGACCTGAGGATAAGACAATTATTGGAACAAAATGGATATATAAGAACAAGAAAGATGAACATGGAATAGTTGTTAGAAATAAGGCAAGACTAGTAGTTCAGGGATACAACCAGGAAGAACGAATAGATTTTGAGGAAACCTTCGCACCTGTAGCTAGAATGGAAGCCATTAGAATGCTATTAGCTTATGCAGCTTTTAAGGATTTCAAGTTGTATCAAATGGATGTCAAAAGCGCATTTTTAAATGACTACATAAGTGAAGAAGTATATGTAGAACAACCACCAGGTTTTGAAAACCATAAGCATCAAAATCACGTTTATAGACTAACTAAAGTCTTGTATGGTTTAAAGCAAGCTCCTAAAACTTGGTATGAAAGGCTAAGCAGTTTTCTACTAGAAAATGGATTTATTAAAGGAAAGATAGATACAACACCCTTCATTAAATCTAAGAATGACAACATACTCCTAGTACAAGTATACGTAGATGATATCATCTTTGGAGCAACAAATGAAGAGTTGTGCAATGAGTTTGCAAGTTGTATGCAAAATGAAATTGAGATGAGCATGATGGGAAAACTCAACTTCTTCCTAAGACTTCAAATCAAACAAGAAAAACATGAAATCTTTATAAACAAATCGAAGTATATTAGAGACTTGCTCAAAAGGTTTAATATGGAAGATGCTAAAACTCTAGGAACACCAATGAGCTCTTCTTTAAAATTAGACAAAGATGAACAAGGCATACCAGTAGATGTTAAGCTTTATCGTGGGATGATTGGCAACTTACTATATCTAATTTTATAGCAGACCTGACATAATATTTAGCGTATGTTTGTGCACAAGATTTTAGACTGCACCTAAAGAGTCTCATTTATTAGTTATCAAAAGAATACTTAGATACCTGATTGGAACCATTGAACTTGGATTATGGTATCCTAAGTATATCTCCTTTGAGTTTATCATCTATTCGGATGCAGTTTTCAAGGAAGCAAAATTCAGTTGCTCTTTCCACAGTCGAGGCAGAATATATATAGCGGCTGAAAGTTGTTGTGCTCAAATGCTTTACATGAAACAAAAATTATGGATTTTGGATGACTCTATAACAAAGTTCCTATAAGATGCAACAATACGAGCGCAATAAACATCTCAAAGAATCTTATATCACATTCACAAACTAAACACATATAAATTAGACATCATTTTCTTCATGACCATGTGCAAAAAAGAGATGTGACACTTGAGTTTGTATGCACAGATGCAGACATATTCACGAAACCACTTTCAGAGGATAGGTTTATCCAAATTAGACATGAATTAGGCCTAACGCATAGTCGAGAAGTTGCCTAGAGTTACATTAGACTACATAATTAAGGGGGAGCAATTTAAATTATAATTCATATTTGGTTAAAAAAATTTTCACATTTGACTAATTTGTTTTACATTTGGTATGAAAATTTACAAATGGTTACTGTATGTTAAATTTTTATGGGTACATGACACATGTTGATGCTTACATAAACTTTTAGATTTTAATGGACTGATTTGCTTATCTATGTCTATGTATATTGCAATATTGTGTATGTTCACATTAAAATTTGATTCAACACAAATATAAATTAGAAAGGGGGAGACGTAAATTGAGTAACATAGGGAGATATATTCCGTAGTACAATCTTGAAACATAGAGGTTGAAATGTATTTTGATTGCAAAGATGAGATATAATTATGTCAGCACAATTTTTTACCTTTTTTTGTTGATGTCAAAAGGGGGAGAAGTTAATAAGCAAAAATGATTTTTCTTTTTTGAAAAAGGGGGAGAGGTATAGAGAAGTATATACTAGCAAAAATATTACATATTCTACAATGTGTATGAACTTCATTGTGTGTAAACCATATTGCTACATTGCTGAATTCTAAATTATGCATTATCTTAGGGGGAGCCTTGTTAGGCGTAACCTATTTTTGCTCGTGTGTTTGTCATCATCAAAAATGGGGAAATTGTTGACTTTATAAGTCCAATCCTGTTTTGATAATGACAAATCACTTGGTATTTGACTTGTGCAATTGAGTTTGTGATTAGGATCATGATTTAGAATGCATGAACAGTAAGCTTGATATGAAGCCACGAGGAACCTAAAGTACATATCATTTGGCTCAATCCATGGAACTAGAAGAATAAAAGGATGAAGAAGCAAGCATCAAGTTCAAGTTCTTCAATGGGAATGGGTATTTAGAATTGAATGTATTTACATATTTCATATGATTAAATTCGAAACTCAAATATACCTTAGACAGACCTTAGGACTCATGCATTTCATGAAAGATTCATTTACATTAGTTCTAGGTTAAATAAATTTTTCGAGGCAAATTTTAGAGGCCTCGTTGATGAACCCCATGGCCTCTTCGACGAACGTATGAAGGCCACTCGGCAATGAACAGTGTTGTCTCGTCGACTAAAAAATACCGAGAGCCCAAGAAGTTCAGATAGTGCTCTCGTCGACGAACTCATGGCCTCGTTGACGAACAAGTGTTGTACACTTGTTAACGAACATACCCATTCGTCGACAAAGGTCATGGAACAAAACAACATTCCAGCATGGACACAGACATAAATATGATATTTTAAATGATCTAATGGCCAGAAATTGTTTAGATGGCGAGGTTGCTTATAAACCTAAACTCTAAACCCTAGAGCACCACTTTTTGCACATCTATTGGGAGCCTTGAATTTTTGCACATCTCTTGAGAGCATTGAACACACTGTTAAGCTCTTGCCTACGATTTCAAAGCATTCACATCAAATCTGAGCTTGGGTTACGTTGATTTTCAAAAGGCGTTCTAGCGAATATTGTGCAAATAACTTGGGTATTGAGGTTTTGTGATCAAACTAATTGTTTGCTTATTCTCAAAGACTTTTTCTTCTCAAAAATTTATTCTTGATATTTCTTTTGAGAGATTGATCTTGAGTTATTATTTATATATACATTTTTTGAAAGATCATTATTTGAGAAAAGTTTTTGTTAAAGTTTCAAATCTTTGAAAACTATCAAGTCTATTATTTATTCAAAGATTTCATCTTAGCATAATTATTGTTAAAATATATATATATGAAGAGCAGCTCGGTAGAATCCCCACGAAGAGCAACTCGGAAGCTCGGCAGAATTCCCACAAAGAGCAACTCGGCAGCTTGGTAAGAATTCCAAATGAAGAGCAACTCGGCAAGAATTCCCACGAAGAGTAGCTCGGCAACTCGGCAAGAATGCCTATGAAGAGTAGCTCGACAGCTCGGCAAGAATGCCCATGAAGAGTAGCTCGACAAGAATTTCAAATGAAGAGCAACTTGACAGCTTGACAAGAAATCCTGTAAAGAGCAGCTCGGCTGCTCAGCAAGAATGCCCCCATGAAAAGGTCAGCTCGGGACACAAATATCGCAAAGAGCTGCTCAGCATTATTGGCTTGGGCTGACCCTTATGACATCGGCTCAACAAAGCTAAACTAGCCCCTAAATCGGCTTGGCAAAGCCGAGTGGGTTCCTTTATCGGCTTGGACTAGCTGTCCCCCGTGACATCAGCTCGGCAAAACCAAACTGGCCCCTCCGGCTCAGCAAAGCCGAACGGGCTCCCTTATCGGCTTGGACCAGCCGACCTCCCTACATAGTGCTAAAAAAAAGGGAGAAGAAGAAGAAAAAAGGAAAAGATAGGGCAACTTTAGAAATTTCAAGAACAAGTTTCAAAAATTCAAAACTAGGGCGGGCAAGTGATATGCACTAAATATATTAGCACCAAAGTAAAAGGAAGCCAAAACTCAACATTGATGAGGGCAGTCATTGCCTAAGTCAAATGCTTTGGCAAGAGCATTTAGCTCCAATCCAATAATGACTGGAGATGTCACGCCCCGAACCCCGAAAGTGGGCCCTAGCGTGTGATCGGAGAACCTAACCTATATCTGTATCATACAAACATCTATGATACCAAAGGGCTTATGGATACCTTACTCACAACCACTATTCACATAAATAACACAACGGAACATATTTCAACCTATTACATTCATTTATACCAGAGTACTAAGTCTATCATATTACAAATCATCAACCCAAGGTATCCAACATAATCCAAAATGACATCCCGGCTATAGTTTGGTACTCACAATAGTACTTACAAAAACTAAAAAAATACTGTGCTCCAGAACCCTCTAGAACGCTAGGTTCGGCTACCTAAAGGTCCAAAAACAGATTTGTATGATTGGGGAGCGACACTTCTCAGTAAGAGAGAATCAGGTTATATCAGTGTGTGGGCACATGAGTGTTATTCCAATAAGAAACAAAGCTATTGACCTAACAAGGTCTTTCAATTGATTTTGGTGATAACAAACAAAGGATGATTTAACTTGAAAAAGGTTGAGTTTTGATGTTTCAGGAAATATGGATCAAGTGTGGTTCAAAGCAAAGCTCAAATTGAGATCAAGTATAATTTAAGAGAAGAATAAGTAAAACTCAAATATGAAGATATCTTCTCAAAGATTCATGAAGGGTCTGATATATTTGAAGCTCAAGAAAATTGAAAACATCCCAAGAGCTTAAAAGACTCAAGCTTAAAGGCCTAGGAAACATATATGTAAGTATTTCAAAAGGCAAAACATCTTTGAAATATATTTTGAAGCTTTAAAGAGATTATCAAGGTTTAAAGAGTTATTTAAATAAGTATTTATTAAATTCATGAGAGAGCAAAAGAGTTTTAAAAAGTTTTCTTTTATATATAAAAACAGATGTTAGTAAGGATCAGTTGACTGAACTTTTTAGTTCAGATGACTGAAGTAGACACTTCAGTTGACTAAACATTGAGTTCAGACATCTGAAGAATTACTTCAGTCAACCGAAGAATAGGTTCAGCTGACTGAAGAATTTCCAGAATAGGTAGAGAGTTGCAGCAGTGACTTCAATCAACTGAACCTGCGACATCAGACATCTGAACCCTGACTTCAAATGACTGACCCTGTATCCAGCTTTATTTTTTTAAAAGTATAAGAAACTTCAGTCGATTGAACCTATGACTTCAGTCAATTGAACTTGCGACTTCAGTCATCTGAACTCTGACTTCAGTTGACTAACCCTGTATTTAGTTCAAATTTTTAAGGGTTTAAGGAACTTCAGTTGACTGACCACGATACTTCAATCAACTGAACACTATTCAACGGGCAAAAATTTTAAAATTCTTATTTTTTAAATAATAGCTGTTTGAAACCCAAATTTTTCTAAACAAATTAGGAAACTTTTTATGGAAACTCTTATAACAAGGGAATCTCTTGAAAGTCTATAAATATACAGTTCTTGTGAATTAAAATGATTATCCAAGTACTGAAAACTCTCTCAAAGCTCTCTTGCTCTAATATCTCTTACTCAATCTCTTGCAAAGCTGAAAGTATTGTTGTTCTGATATTTTATTCGTCAAATCCTGAAGAATTACTGATTTCTCATCTGGAGAAAAGGATTTTGGTGAATTCTTTGAAAAGCTTCAAAAGTTTATTTCATTCTTGATATTTTATCTTTTGCAGTACATAGTTCTTATCTGTACTAATCTGCTCTTTGAGTGAGCTTCTCTTGTACATCAGGGTTTGATATTTCTCTTGTAGATTTTGAATGTTTCCAAGCTGTTGGAACGTTGACCAAACAAGGGCATATTGTTTGGAGAAGGCGGGCTCTAGCCTTGACCAAATGAGTGATTGTAAACAGGCTTTGTTCCACCCGGTAACGGAACTATTATAGTGGAAACCTTTAGTATTTTGCCAAGGGCGAGGACGTAGGCTGTGTTGAAGCCGAACCTTGTAAAAATCTTGTGTCTTTCTCTCTATTTTATATACTTTATTTGCTGTGTTGTATGATTTCAAAGTGCAGGTAACAAGTTTCAAAGAGAAAGAAATAAAGATTCTTGGTATTTAGAAAGTACGTTTCGATTAACCGTTTGCGGAAACCCAAAAGGGAGTACGTTGGTTAATCTAGAGGAAATCTCAATCAAAAGAGGTACATACCGAAAGTTAATTTAAAGCAGGTGATACATATTCACAGGGAATTCAACAAAATAAGTATTATCCTTGATCAAGTGATTAAATTGTTTAAGCTTTATTAATTATCTTGTTTGTTTAAATTATAGGTATTCTAAGGAGTATATATATTATCTGTTGTGCTCTATTCAGTATCTAAAAAGATTAAAAAATTATCAAAAATTAAAAAATTCCAATTCACCCCCCCCTCTCTTGGGAAGTTATTCCTAATTTCAATTGGTATCAGAGCCTGGTTATAGAGATTCCTAACAAGAAACTATAAAAAGATCATATGGCAAATATTGGAGTAGGACCCTTTGGTGAAGGCCAATCCTCAACCCGTCCACCAATCTTTTGTGGACACAATTATACTTTTTGGAAAAAGAGAATGTAAATATATCTCCAACACATGGATTGGAAAGCTTGGGAAGTTGTCATGGATGGAAATCTTATCCCCACTAAAATAGTTGATGGAAAACATATTCCAAAAGAAAAGAAAGATATGACTGACCTAGACTATAAAATGCTTCAAATAAATGCAAGCGCTATAAATGCATTATATTGTGCATTGGATGCTAATGAGTTTAACCGAGTTATGACCTACAAAACAACTAAAGAAATATGGGATAAACTAGAAGTAACTTATGAAGGAACCGTTGATGTTAGAGATAACAGGATACACATGTTAACAAGTGAATACGAAGCTTTCAAAATGAATTCTGATGAAACCATATCAAGCATGTACACTAGGTTTACTCACATAATAAACTCCTTAAGTGCCTTAGGAAAAACCTATACTACTTATGAAATGATCAGAAAAATTTTAAGAGGCCTACCTTCTATTTGGGAACCAAAGGCCACAGCTGTCACAAAAGGGAGAAATTTAAAGACTACTTCACTAGATGAACTTATAGGGTCACTTCTCACGTATGAAATGGCATTGAAGGAAAGAAATCCTGAATCTAAGCATAAAAAATCTATTGCTCTAAAAGCATCTAGCCATAGCACTAGTGAAGAAGAAAGTGAAACAAGTGACTTAGATCAAGATGAGCTGACTTTTATTACTAAGAGACTAGGAAAATTTTTTAGAAGAAATAAAAGGTTTCCTAAAAAGTTTAATAAAAAGAAAACTGAAAAAGGAGAAACAAGTAGGAAAGCAAGTAAAGGAAAGAATGATTTACCAATTTGTTATCATTGCAAAAAGCCAGGGCATATCAAACCTGATTGTCCATCATTCAAGAAAGAAAAGAAGAAAAAGAAGGAAGCAATGAAAGCTACTTGGGATGACTCGAGCTCCAGTGAAATTGAAATCGAATCAAGTGAACAGAAGATGGCAAATATATGCTTCATGGCAAACAATGAAGAGGTAAATTCTTATTACTCTTCATCTGAATCTCAAAATGAGTCTTGTGATGAGTCATGTGATAGCTTGCCCTCTCATAAGGAATTACAAGCTGAGTTATTCTCACTCCATAAAAGATTTATAAAAGTGTCTAAAATAAACATAATTTTGAAAGATCAAAATCAAGAGCTAGCAAAACAACTTGAATCATTTAAAGTTATTGAAAAAGAAAGACATACTTATAATAAGCAGCTGGAAGAAGAATTAAATGTAGTAAAACAAGAGTTAGATAAAACTCATAAAGAAGGGTTAAATAAGAAAGATTTAAAAATAAATGAACTCAAAAAGGAAATTAAGGATAAAGAAAAGATTATCTATGATTTTACCAAAGGAAAAGAAAACTTTGAAAAGATGATCGGACAACAAAGACTTCATGGAAACAAAGAAGGAATAGGCTACAATGGTAAAACAAATAAAAAGAATAAAAAACTATGTATGGGATATTTTGTTAAGGTAACCAAGTTTTATGCTAGTACCTCATCAAATAACAAACATGAACACATCACTTGTTATATGTGTAAAACTAAAGGACATGTGATGTTCAATTGTCCATTAAAAAGAAAATATGTTAAAATCCAAGGAGAATGGAAAGCAAATAATGGAACTAATAACAAAATAAAGAAAGTCAAAAGAATTTGGGTATCAAAAACTAACATATAGTGTCCCTCATTGTAGGTTTGCCTTAGGACAATAATGACAACGAACAAATGGTACTTGGACAGCGGGTGCTCAAGGCATATGACCGGTGACAAGACCAAGTTTTCTACTCTTAAACAAAAGTATGGGGGATACGTTACCTTCGGCGACAATGCCAAAGGTAAAATTATTGGTATTGGAAAAATTAGTAAAAAATCTTCACTAACTATAGATAATGTGTTATTAGTGGAAGGACTAAAACATAACCTTTTAAGTATTAGCCAATTAAGTGATAAAGGTTTTGAAGTAATTTTCATGAAGGAAAAATGTGTTATTCAAAATCCCAAAAACAAAGAAATCCTATTTATGACTTATAGAATAAATAATGTATATTGTATAAATCTTGAGAAAATAACAAATCAAAACATAACTTGTTTAACAGCTATGAATGAAGTAAGTTGGTTATGGCATAGGAAACTAGGTCATGCTAGCATGGATTTACTATCCAAATTATCTAAGAAAAATCTTGTAAAAGGACTACCAAATACTAAATTCATAAAAGACAAGTTGGGTGATGCATGTCAAAAGGGAAAACAAGTAAAAACTAGTTTTAAGAAGAAAAAATACATATCCACTAAAAGACCTCTAGAACTCTTACATCTAAACTTATTTGGTCCAACTAGAACCTTAAGCTTAGGTGGCAAGCAATATGCTTTTGTTATAGTAGATGATTATTCAAGATACACTTGGGTAATATTTTTAGCAAACAAAGATGAAGCATGTAACCATTTAATAAACTTATGTAAGAAATTACAAAATGAGAAAGGTTACAATGTAACAAGTTTTAGAAGTAACCAAGGAAGAGAGTTTAAAAATAAGGAAATTGAAAAATTTTGTAATGAATATGGAATAACTTGTAATTTTTCAGCACCTAGAACTCCACAACAAAATGGAGTTGTTGAACGAAAAAACATAACTTTACAAAAAATGGCAAGAACAATGCTAAATGAAAATAATTTGGCTAAATACTTTTGGGCAGAAGCTGTAAATACAGCATGCTATATTGTAAATAGGGTTTCAATAAGATCAAAAATAGATAAAACACCTTATGAACTTTGGAAAGTTAGAAAACCTAATATTTCCTACTTTCATGTTTTTGGTTGTAAGTGCTTTATATTAAATACTAAAGATGATCTAGGAAAATTTGATGCAAAATTAGATGAAGGTATCTTCTTAGGTTATTCTACAAGTAGTAAAGCTTATAGGATTTTCAACAAAAGAACTTCTACGATCATGGAATCAATTCATATAACTTTTGATGAAACAAATAGTTTAAACATCAAAGACATAAATGATGAAAAAGAAGTTATACTTCAAAAAGAAAAAGACATTGATATAAAGGAAGAAAAGGATAATGTTGCCTCGAATGAAAACTTTACAGAAAATCTGAATCTTCCTAAAGAATGGAAATATAACAAAAATCATCCAAAAGAGCAAATACTTGGTGAAACATCAAAAGGGATAACAACGAGGGCCTCACTAAAGAATATTTGTAATCATTATGCATTTTTGTCCCAAGATGAACCTAAAAATATTGAAGATGCTTTAAATGATGATTCTTGGATTATAGCAATGCAAGAGGAATTAAATCAGTTTGAAAGAAGTCAAGTATGAGAACTTATACCAAAACCTAAAGATAAGTCAATTATAGAAACTAAATTGGTGTACAGAAACAAGAAGGATGAAAATGGAGTTGTTATAAGAAATAAAGCTAGGCTTGTGGCTCAAGGGTATAATCAAGAAGAAGGAATTGATTATGATGAAACATTTGCACCAGTGGCTAGGATGGAAGCTATTAGGATGTTTTTAGCTTATGCAGCTCATAAAAATTTTAAGCTATATCAAATGGATGTAAAAAGTGCTTTTTTAAATGGATATATAAATGAAGAAGTGTATGTCAAACAACCTCCAGGTTTTGAAAGTTTTAAAAATCCAAACCATGTATTCAAATTGACAAAAACTCTTTATGGTTTGAAACAAGCTCCACGAGCTTGGTATGAAAGGCTAAGTAAATTTTTACTTAAAAATGAATTTATAAGAGGAAAAGTTGATAGTACTTTATTCATGAAATCCAAAAACAATGATATGCTAATAGTTCAAATATATGTAGATGATATTATATTTGGAGCAACAAATGAAGATTTATGTCAAGACTCTGCTTTAAGTATGCAAAAAGAATTTGAGATGAGTATGATGGGAGAGTTAAATTATTTTTTTAGGACTACAAATAAAGCAAGCTAAAAATGGAACTTTCATAAATCAAACTAAGTACATCAAGGATATGCTTAAAAAGTTTGATATGGAACAAAGTAAACCAATAGGAACTCCTATGAGTACAACTACAAGTCTTGATAGAGATGAAAAAGGAAAGCAAGTGGACATTACTAATTATAGAGGAATTATTGGTAGCCTACTATATTTAACTGCTAGTAGACCGGATATTATGTCTAGTGTGTGTATGTGTGCTAGATTTCAATCAGACCCTAAGGAATCACACTTAACAGCTGTAAAAAGAATTCTTAGGTACTTGGTAGGATCACTCGATCTAGGGTTATGGTATCCAAAAGACACGGATTTTAATATGATTAGTTATTCTGATGCTAATTATGCTGGATGTAAGATTGATAGAAAAAGTACAAGTGGCACATGTCATTTTCTAGGACAATCATTAGTGTCATGGTTTTCAATGAAGCAAAATTCTATAACTTTATCTACCGCTGAAGCTGAATATGTAGCCGCAAGAAGTTGTTGTGCACAAATCCTATATATGAAACAACAATTAAAGGATTTTAATTTAGAATATAAAACAATCCCGATAAGGTGTGATAATACAAGTGCCATAAATATATCTAAGAATCCAATTTCACACTCAAGAACTAAGCATATAGACATAAGACATCATTTTTTGAGAGACCATGTTCAAAAGGAAGATATAATTCTTGAATTTATAAGTACAAGTGATCAATGGGCTGATATTTTTACAAAACCTTTATGTGAAGAAAGATTCATACATATTAGGAGGGAGCTTGGGTTAATTCACTACAGAGAAGTGTTTTAAAAGTAAATTTCCAAAATTTATATACACTTCAGACGACTGATGTTCATACCTTAGACATCTAAACTCAGTAGAAGAAGAGTTCAGATGACTGAACCTAGGGCTTCAGACGACTGAACTCATACTGATTTTTAAACTTTCAGATTTTTCAGACTTCAGTCATCTGTACTTAACCTCAGTTATCTGAAGTCGTGGGATTTATCTATTTTAAAGTGGACTAAACCCTAACTTCAGACTTCTGAAGTTCTTTGCCTCATTCATCCGAACTCCAAACTCTTCATTTTCCCTAACTTTCTTTTCACTTCATCATTTCTACCCTACTCAGATTCCCCACAGATATCTACGATTTCTGCAAATCTGTATCTCCATGCCTCGAATTAAGCAGATTGCGAACAAAGGTTCTTCTTCAGGCAGAGAAATCCAAAATATTGATAAGTGGTTAGTCGCTCTAAGAGCTCGAATCTGTTATCAAAATTCCTTGAGCTCTATAGACCCTATCTTAGGTAACATTCTGGATGTATCATTCTTTGTCACTAAATTTTCTGATATTCTAAACTTGTTTCGTGATATTGGATGGTATGACTTTATCATTCAACAACCTAAAATTGTTTTCCTCATTTAGTCAAAATCTTCTATGCAAATATGCAATATGAACATGGGATTTATACTTCTGAAGTTAAAGGAAAGAAAATTTTGTTGAATTCTGAAATATTATCTCCTATTTTCAAAATTGCTCCAGGAGATTTTAATTGTCCTGTGTTTACTCAGTCTTGGATCCTAGAACAAGGCTTCACCCTTGCAGAATTTCTTCCTATGATTATGGAACGTGAGCCTGTTTATTTTGCACATCCTCCACTTTACAAGCAATTGAATTTAAAAGGTCAAATTCTTCATAAGATCATTTCCACTAATATCTTACCAAAGCAAGGTTCTTTTGATCACCTCTCTTATATCGAATGCTTTGTTCTTTGGTATCTTCTTAAAGGTAAGAAATTAGATTTGCCTAGTTTGATTGTCCGTTGGATGTGGACTAAGTTGGAATCAAATCGCGTTATTCTTCCTTATGGAGGACTTCTTACACTCCTTTTTACTCAACTTAATGTTACCACTGGTTCTGAGTTTTTCATAAAAAGGACTCGATATGATTTCTTTAATGAGACTTCTCTTAAACAAATAGGCTATGATAAGGGTAGTACCGGCTGGTATTTGAAAGCTGCTAAATCTACAAAAGCACCATCTGCATCTGCAGCAACTTTAGCTTCAGCCTCAGCCTCAGCTTCTGCTCCAGTATCAACAGCAGCTCAATCCTCTTCCACACATGACCTTGGTTCATCTTCAGAAGCACCTTCTTGGTTTTTATCTTTTCAACAAGACTTTTCTAGTTTCTCTTCTGAAATATGCACTGGTCTTCAGAATATCAAGGCAAAGGTCACATCACTTGATAAATGAGTGACTCTTATAGAGCACTATCAAGCCAAAACTTCTAAAGGCAATGATCCCATGGACATCAGCTCTGCTCATCAGAGTGCTGAAGATGATGATGATGATGAAAATGATGATGATAATAATGGTGATAATGATGATGATGCAAATGATGATTCTGACAATGAAGGTGATGAAGAAAACACTAAAGAAGCAGGGTCTCAAGAAGAAGGAGGAGAAGAAGCAGAAAAAGAAGATGATTCTGTAGAAGAAGACTAGGATAGCTAGATGTTCTCTAGTTAGGTTTTTTTCTTTTGTTTTCCAAGGCTCACAGCTTATCTATTTTACCTTATCTAGTTCTCCTGCTTAAATGTACCTTCTTGCTGTATGGGACATATATATATATTATCTTCTCAGCACATTTTTTTTGTTTGGCTCTTTCTCAGTGGCTTCTTCTTTTTGATTAATGCCAAAGGGGGAGAAAAGATAGCAAAGATAAAACATAAAACCTCCTTAAAATCCTGCAAGTAAATGGATTATGCAATCATATATGTGAACTTGAATTGAAATTATCATTGTAAATCTGGATTATGTAAATGTAAAAGTACATAAACAGCAATCATATATTGTGAATCTAATTTTTTTTTTGTTATATATATGCATTACATGGATAAATGAATTACATAAATATATGAACTTAAAATTTTCTATGGCTCTTAGCAAGGGGGAGTTCTTTTTACTTGCTTATTAATGTTCATAGTAAGGGGGAGTAATTCACTTTACATTTTATCTTTACTCCTTGTTTGTCATCATCAAAAAACGGGAGATTGTTGACCTAACAAGGTCTTTCAATTAATTTTGGTGATAACAAACAAAGGATGATTTAACTTGAAAAAGGTTGAGTTTTGATGTTTTAGGAAATATGGATCAAGTGTGGTTCAAAGCAAAGCTCAAATTGAGATCAAGTATGATTTAAGAGAAGAATAAGTAAAAGTCAAATATGAAGATATCTTCTCAAAGATTCATGAAGGGTCTGATATATTTGAAGCTCAAGAAAATTGAAAACATCCCAAGAGCTGAAAGGACTCAAGCTTAAAGGCCTAGGAAACATATATGTAAGTATTTCAAAAGGCAAAATATCTTTGAAATATATTTTGAAGCTTTAAAGAGATTATCAAGGTTTAAAGACTTATTTAAATAAGTATTTATTAAATTCATGAAAGAGCAAAAGAGTTTTAAAAAGTTTTCTTTTATATATAAAAACAAATGTTAGTAAAGATCAGTTGACTGAACTTTTCAGTTCAGATGACTGAAGTAGAGACTTCAGTTGACTGAACATTGAGTTTAGACATCTGAAGAATTACTTCAGTCAACCGACGAATAAGTTTAGCTGACTGAAGAATTTCCAGAACAAGCAGAGAGTTGTAGCAGTGAGTTCAGTCGATTGAACTTGTGACTTCAGTCAACTGAACCTGCGACATCAGACATCTGAACCCTGACTTCAGATGATTGACCATGTATCCAGTTTTATTTTTTAAAAAGTATAAGAAACTTCAGTCGACTGAACCTATGACTTCAGTCAACTGAACTTGCGACTTTAGTTAACTGAACTTGCGACTTCAGTCATCTGAACTCTGACTTCAATTGACTGACCCTGTATTCAGTTCAAATTTTTAAGGGTTTAAGGAACTTCAGTTGACTAACCACGATACTTCAGTCAACTGAACATTGTTCAACAGGCAAAAATTTTAAAATTCTTATTTTTTAAATAATTGCCGTTTGAAACCCAAATTTTTCTAAACAGATTGGGAAACTTTTTATGGAAACTCTTATAACAAGGGAACCTCTTGAAAGTCTATAAATATATGGTTCTTGTGAATTAAAATGATTATCCAAGTATTGAAAACTCTCTCAAAGCTCTCTTGCTCTAATATCTCTTACTCAATCTCTTGCAAAGCTGAAAGTATTGTTGTTCTGATATTTTATTCGTCAAATCCTGAAGAATTACTGATTTTTCATCTGGAGAAAAGGATTTTGGTGAATTCTTTGAAAAGCTTCAAAAGTTTATTTCATTCTTGATATTTTATCTTTTGAAGTACATAGTTCTTATCTGTACTAATCTGCTCTTTGAGTGAGCTTCTCTTGTACATCAGGTTTTGATATTTCTCTTGTAGATTTTGAACGTTTCCAGGTTGTTGGAACGTTGACCAAACAAGGGCATATTGTTTGGAGAAGGCGGGCTCTAGCCTTGACCAAATGAGTGATTGTAAACAGGCTTTGTTCCACCCGGTAACGAAACTATTATAGTGGAAACCTTTGGTATTTTGCTAAGGGCGAGGACATAGGCTGTTTTGAAGCCGAACCTCGTACAAATCTTGCGTCTTTCTCTCTATTTTATATACTTTATTTGTTGTGTTGTATGATTTCAAAGTGCAGGTAATAAGTTTCAAAGAGAAAGAAATAAAGATTCTTGGTATTTAGAAAGTACGTTTCGATTAACCGTTTGCGGAAACCCAAAAGGGAGTACGTTGGTTAATCTAGCGGAAATCTCAATCAAGAGAGGTACATACCGAAAGTTAATTCAAAGCAGGTGATACATATTCACAGGGAATTCAACAAAATAAGTATTATCCTTGATCAAGTGATTAAATTGTTTAAGCTTTATTAATTATCTTGTTTGTTTAAATTACAGGTATTCTAAGGAGTATATATATTATCTGTTGTGCTCTATTCAGTATCTAAAAAGATTAAAAAATTATCAAAAATTAAAAAAATTCCAATCCACCCCCCCTCTTGGGAAGCTATTCCTAATTTCAAAAGCATTTCACATTTTCAGTATTTTCACAAAGAGTTCCAATATATTTCACAATCATCGATATAATTTGGCAAACCGACATGTCATTATTGACCCACGATATTGAATCGGTATTCCACAACCCTCGATATTATCCGGCAAACCGACATGCCATTATTGACCCCACAGTATTGAACCAGCATTTTTGTAACCATAATTCGGCAAACTGGCATGTCATTATTGACCCATGGTATGGAACGAGCCTTCCACAACCCTCGATATTATTCGGCAAACCGATATGTCATTATTGAGCCCACGGTATTGAACTGGTGTTTTAGTAACCATGATCGGGCAAACCAGAATGTCATTATTGACCAACGGTGTTGAATCATCACAAATTTAGTGTTTTCACACTCTTCGGCATAAACTGGCAATTTATGACCATCGGTATTGACCCGACATGTCTTACAACCCCACAGTATTAATCCGGAATGTCTCGACCCCACAGAATCAAATCGGCATGTCATTATTGACCCCACAATAATGAAACCGGCATGTTAGTAACCACCATTCCTAAAAAAAGTTTGGAACTTTAGCTCCTATATTTCATTTCAAACACATCATAACTCAATCATCACAAAATATCCTCTCCTGCCACACCTATTTGGATAATTAAACAATCATATGATAATTGGTCTGGAAATACAGTTTAACATAAAATAAAGGTACGATCATCTCTATACTTTAGTTTTATTCAAATAAATAATTTTCCCAAGAAACAGAGACGATACTCGAAACCCTAATTTTCCCAAAAATTGTACACCCAAAAAATTGGCTATCTCATCTGGTGAAACTTTCCAAACAAGTAAGCAAAACATTTGTATATAACCTACAGTTCTACCAGATCAGATTTTAAAAATAACTGATATAAACAAATCCCTCTTACTTATTCCAAAATACTGAAACATGACTCCAAACGGCTCGAAACAACCACATGGATTCCCAAATCCTAAAATTGAAAGACCATACGTTAACATCACCCTATTTAGTACAGATCTACAAGTCACTAAGCTCGTTTCGACCCTTACCTCAATTTCGGGGTAAAAACCTGGAAATCCTCAAATTGAGATTCTACTCCATAGGACTTGTAGAGATTCACCCGCTGATCCACGTAGTAACATTAGATCGTTAACTCGGGCAACGAGCCGTCCGAGATCTTAGAAAGAGAGAGAGAGAGAGAGAGAGAGAGAGTTATATAATAAACATAATTTAGTCCTTAAGTAATCTAAAAATATCTCCTCCAAGATATTTATATATAAATATCTAAAAATATCTCCTCGAAGATATATATATTTTTATTATTATTTTTGTTCGGGTTACTACAAGAGATATCCACACTAGTGCAATAATAGCTGGAGTGATCCACATCGGACGTCATAATGACAAGTCTCCCTAAGAGTCAAACCTTGCCACTATAAAAGGAGGTAACGTAGAGAAGCAAAGGTATCTTATCCTAAACCATACTTTACTGTTGCTTCATACCTCTTAAAGTCAATCTCTATCTTAGATATCAGAGAGATCTCTCGGAGTACACCTCGGGTCCTTCAAGCCAATCTTCTCTTCATCATTTTTAAGTGATTGAGATTAGAAAGTTCATCGGAAGTCATTGACATTTTTATTCAGCAACACACTCAAACTATCATTTTAATTATAAAAGACCATTTTGTTTCCACATTAAATTCATCAAATTTAGTTATATAAGCGACATATAAGTGATGAATAGATTTATTTGAACAAAATTAACATTACATATCTAATAAGGTAGGTGGTGGGTGAGCTTCCATTTTAAATTATATATAAATATAATTAAATTTCAAATAATAAAAATTTGTTCAAAAAACATGGTGATATCCTTGAAGAAGAAAGGCGAAGATGGTGGTTGTCTCTAAGTTCAAGAGTTCCTCATTAGACACATCAAATTCTAACTTTGGAAAAGAGTACAAGATAAGAGATGTGTTAATTCTTTAGTGTAACATAAAGTCAATAAATTTGTAATAATTTTTTTAAGAAAAAAATGAAGACTGTAGCATCACCATCTAATCATAAACTATTCAACATAAATTGCATGCTTGGCTATAAATTATATGATATATAGTAAACTTATTTAAAAATAAAAAAAAAATGAAAGATTTACCTTCCACTTGTTTATCGCGCAAAAAGAGAGTAATTGTCTTAAAAGTTTATTAACTCATGCATAATGTACATGATTTTAATTTGTTACATTGGGAATCCTTTATTAGAAAAAAATATTATAGAATTTAATGAGTGTCTTTGGCGGGTTTATCATGTTTCATCGTGGACAGACGCCCAGTCCCCGCGTGTCTCAACCTGGTCGCCCTCGATTCGTCCGTCCACGTAGTTTTTTTCCCCTAATAATCAGAACCCATCTTCCAATTTCACCGTTTATGCAATTCAAACTTTTAAAAAAAAAGGGAAAAAACAATGAAAGAGATGAATGCAGATTAATGTTGAAGGGAATGTGTTAAAAGGCCTGGGAGGTTTAGGAGATAACAAGGAAGATGGCAAAAGTGCGAGGGCAGACGATAGCAGCATGCATGACATGCCCTCTCTGTAACAAGCTTTTGAAGGAGGCTACAACGATATCTCTGTGCCTTCATACCTGTTAGTTAATTTCTTCACTCTCTTTCGTTTCATTCTGTGTCTTTATTTGTTGATCTTGGGTCATTGTTATCCGCATTTTACGATCTGGGTTCTTCAATCTTTATCATTTGTGTTTCTGCGAGGTGGGTTTTGTGTGTTTGTGTGTGTACATATAAATTTTTGAGCTTTTGGTGCCTGTTGTGTTTTGCTTCTTTATTGTTATTACTATTATTGGCTGTTTCAGCCTGGATAAGAATGTAAAGAGAAATCTAGCATGAAATTTTTCATATATGGTGGTTTTGTGTCTCGATTCTTGTGATTAGTTTTGTTGAGAATTCCACTTGTGAAGTTCCTCCCACATTAGAAAAAGTGAGTATTTGATGTGTGTTTATATACATGGTGTAGCCCAAAACTCAATAAGCTTAAGCTTTTGGATCAAGTTGGTGCTCACCCATGTGTATCAAACACACTTTTGGACTCCTTTGGTACTAACAAGTGGTATCAGAGTTGACGGTTCATAACTCTGGGTGTAGGAGTGTGTGTGACCGAGGTTAAGAAGGATCATCTAAGCTGCCAAGATGGATCCAAGTTGGGTCAAAACGTGGGAGGTATGATTGGTTTGGAGGCATCATTTGGAATACAATCTGAGACACGTAAGATGGCCCACTTGAGCAAACTGTTGGAGAATTTGTCCCGTAAGGGAGAAGATGGCTTTCGTTCAAGGGGGAGCAGTTGGAACTCACAAGTGAGGGGGAGATTGTTGAGAATTCCACTTGTGAAGTTCGTCTCACATTGGAAAAAGTGAGTATTTGATGGGTGCTTATATACATGGTGTGGCCCAAGATCCAATAGGCTTAAGCTTTTGGATCAAGTTGGTGCTCACTCATGTGTATCAAGCACACCTTTGGACTCCTCCGGTACTAACAAGTTCCTGAAATTTCTACTGTCATTTTTGAAATTGTGTACCAAGGTATAATGAATACTATTTGATACCCCAACCTCTTTGGGAATAGTTGATGCCCTGTATGCTTTTCAAATGAGGGGAAAACAGACATGCACACATGCAAACCAAAATTTTTTGAGTCATTATGGCTAATCAGTATGCATGATCAGGAGGCTACTATCATGCTTGATGCAGAGAGACTTATGACTCTAGCATGTGCTCGTCTAACTGGGTGACTATGTGAACTAGGTGATTGTGTCTCTGTTGTGCCAGAAGCTATAGAGGTTGCAATTGCTATTTATAGGTGAATTGGAGTTGAAAATAAGGTACTTTGCTCAACTAAAATGGAGGCCGTGTAGCAATTTCTCTCTTTCTATCTCTCTCTCTCTCTCTCTCGCTCTATATATATATATATTAGTCAATTTGAAGTTTTTGAACTCACTTGGGTTCCAATTACTTTAAAAAGAAAAAATTGTGGTATAGTCCCATCCACTGGAAAAACAGGCTGCTTGGTTCATATTGGTCTGCTTTACAAACTCTTTCATCCTCTTCCCGTGTCTCTACCACTCTCCTCCTTCAGTTGGGTTTCATTCTGAATTTTTTGGTTTGTATTTTAACTCCACGCAGTAAATACAAAACCAGTCTCCTTTGAAATTTATTTGAATTCATTTTTTGATCGTCTCACATGTGGTTGATATAGTTCAGTCCTTGATGGAAAGTTTGAGTTGACCATTTTTTTTTCTTTTTGGTTTTCACTGGGGAAGAGTAAGCCCTGAGAAGAAAGAAACAAGAAAGTTTATATTGAGAAAGAAGCCCCAATAATGTCATAGACTCGGTGATTAGTTAGAAATACAAATTTTTCTTTGAGGGCGTGGCTGGGGAGTGAGCACAGCAAGAGTCAAACTTGCTCCTGTCAGAGACATAAGTTGGCCATTTTGTCTAGCATTTGTTTGCTTCGTGGACATTGTGCTGGAGAGTGCACTCCAATTTTTCTGATAATTTGATGTCATACCTAAATGTCTTGCAATCAAAGTGCATGCATTTGATATAGTTCAGTTCTTGATGGGAAGTCTAAGTTGACTTTTTTTTTTTAGCTCCAAAAGAAAGGAGAAAATTCTATTGAGAAAATTATATTGGGAACCTTGCTTTGGGATAGGGTGGGGGCCCATGTTGGGGTGATGCCAGAGATGAGCCAAAGTCATACTTGCTCCTTCCTCAGAGTGCTTGCCAGAGATTTTTAGCTGGGAATTGGAGATCCTGCTTTCTCTCTCTCCGCTGTATTTAATGTGTTTTTTTTTCGCTTCTTCTTCTTACATTCTCTCTTTTATATCTTATGAAGCGTTCTTTTTTTCATTGGTCATTGTTACAGTTGGTTTGATCTGACTTATTGTCTTCCATCCATTGCTCAATCAAATTCTTCCATTATTTCTGTTATGGAAATCAGCTTTAGTCTGTTAAGACTGCAGATCTTTAAATCTAATGGAGTCCAGCTCTTGAATAGGGGTCAATTATTTAAAATATATATTTTAATTAAAAAATTTAGTGGTTCATGTTATCTACTTTGATTCTTCCTCTTTATCTTGCAAAATGTTTACATTCAATTATTCAACCATTTTACATCCTCTTACTTTTTTTCATATCTTTTACAAGAGGTGCATATGCCAGTGCATATTTTGATGCCTTCATTGTGGCGGAAGAACTTGTGATTCTCATTCTTTTCTTTTTTTGTACTAATTTTTTTTCTTGTCATTTATCACTCATAACTATGAGCATCTATGAGATTTCCTTTCTGTGCTACGTGTAATTTAGTTCTATGCCAATGTAATCCATGATATTCATTTGGAAATCATATAAATTATCTTGATCTCCATGCATATTTTCTGATTTTCTGATATATATATATATATATATATATTTATATGACATGATCATTTTGATGACTGTTGTTTAATATGCTCCCTTCATTGCTTTGTTAACTAGAATCTGTATCTATAGTTGTTATGCTGCCATTCTTTTGATGACCAGTGAAAGAACATCATGTAATAATCTTGTTATTCAGCCATTTTTTGGATCTGTTTTTTATGCATTGGCATATATTCTATTTGTTTTCTGTTTTTTTGTTTTTTTTTGAGTTCAGAATTGTTATTATTATGATTTTACCGTGCAACACAAGAATGGAAGGTGAAGCTTGCTCTTTGTGGTTAACCATCCATGTGGGGGTTTCAATACCATCTTGGGTTTTCATGTCTCATTCTGTTTGATTGAGTTTAAATATTTCATCTGCGCTTGTGGGGATTCTACAACAAGTTGGTAGCTGATTAGTACATGCTGAGAATCTGAGCATCATGCACTCAATTTACAGTCTGTTTTAAGGTTATAAGAATCAAATCTACCTATTATTTAAATAGCCAAATAAAAGCAAAGCAAAGGTTTCTAAAAGAATTCCTCAATCTTCTAAATGGGAATTTGTCAGTCTCCCCAGATTTAGTTGCTGGCAAATTCACACTTTCTTTAAAATTTGAAATTTACCTCTATTTATGTCTGTGTATGTCTGTTTCTGATGCTCGTAGGAGATTCTCCCAAGATCTCTGCATGCCTATCATTTTCTTGGCGCCTTGTCCATCTAAAATTAGTATAACTTTCATTTGCTTGCATGATACTCTGGGGAATATCAACTACTGTATGTATGAGGAATAAATACTTTATGTTCTCAAATAAAGGGCGTCCCTGGGCCACAAGGCTCCCCGCCCCGCTTTGCAAGGGTAGGGGGAGGGTAATCAGAGTGTACGCAGCCTTACCCTGCATTTATGCAGAGAGGCTGTTTCCTTGGACTCAAACCCATGACCTACTGGTCACAAAGGAACAACCATACTGTTGATCCGAGGCCCGTCCTCTACTTTATGTTCTCAACTATTAAATAAAATTTAACCTTCTTCTTGAAAATCTGTTTTTGGCTTTATTGACAAGCATCCTTTTTTATTTATCTAATTTACAACTTGGATCAGTTTGCAGGAAATGCATTTACAGGAAGCTGTCAGATGAGAAGTGGTACTGTTGTCCTGTATGCACTTTGGATCTTGGCTGTGTTCCAGTTGAGAAGCTTAGGTTAGTTTGCTTATCAGAGTTATAGAGAAAATCTCTCCCTGTCTCATGGATTGAATTTCAGATGCTCCTTCATAGAATTTTCTTTTAATGAGCATTTTTCAGGTTTTTTTTTTAACACCATTATTCAGTCGACATTATGTACTAATGGCTGCTTTCAATCATCTTTAAGTTTCCATCTATCCCAGCTAGTTCTTTATAAATTCTATTTTCCTTGTCTGCTGGTTTGTGCATATAGGCAAACTTTGAGATAGCCAACCAGATATTATTGTTAATATTTTTTTATGATTGAGGCTGTGTTGTTGGGTAAAAGAGGATCACATGAATGGATTGCGTGTCTCTTACTATATTTTGTGCAATACGGGAAATAGCTACTTCATTTATAAATTACCTAAATGAATGTTACAGTTTTTATTATTGATGAAATTTATCTTCAGATTTTGTTTTCTGTAAATTTCTTCATCCATTTAACGTCACCTAAGGACTCTGCAATCATGCTGTCATGTAAACTGTGAACCTATTTCAATAGTGTTCATTCCCTTCCCTTGATCTCTTGTACTTTGAAGTACCAATTTCCAGTAGACAGAGAGAGAGAGACACCAGGAAATTACAAAAGTACCAGTTGAAGTGTAAATCGTAATGACTTATTCATGATGCTCATACTAGAGTATAAATTCGTAAATAAGTCTGCAAGCTGCATCCCAGATGTGTGCGTATGTGTGTGTGTGTGTGTGTGTGAGAGAGAGAGAGAGAGAGAGAGAGAGAGAGAGAGAGAGAGAGAGAGACTATGAAATTACAAAAATACCCCTTAGAGCCTGATGACTTATTCATGACACTCATGCTAGACCATAAATATCAAATAGTCCAACATCGTCAGTTAGAAATTGGCAAGCTGCATCCCAGATGAGATGCATGCCTTGCATGGAGTACGAGGATCTTCATTCACAATTTTCCCGTGCACAAAATGGTAATCGACTTCCTATGGATTGTTTGCTCTTGAAAAAAAATGGTTTGAAGCTATAGGCATTGCAGCTTGGTTGTCTCAATAGAGCTTCATTGGAAGCATATGAAAAATCTAAGTTTGTGTAACAAATGCTTTTACCACATCAATTAAATAGTGATGCCAGCCATGGCTCTATATTCTGCTTTTGCACTAGATCTAGCACAAACAGCGTGCTTCGTAGTTTTCCAAAAAATTATATTACCCCCTAGGAAAGTCTAATATCCAGTAGTAGATCTCCTCTCAGGCACTGAACCTGCCCAATCAGAATCTAAAATGCAAAAAAGTGCACATCACCAGAAGACTTGTACAGCTAGCCAAAACTTGTATCTTTCTTCAAATAATTGTAACACACGAATAATTGCATCCCAATGTGACACCCTAGGCTGTTCCATAAATTGGCTTGCAGTGCTAATAGAAGACTCATTCATCAAAAAGTAACATTACATTAGAAACCATTGGTGAATCAAGTTTACTTCTTAATAATCCTGTTTCTTTAAGAAGATCAAGTAGATTTTTCCTCAAAGGCGATTGATTCCTTTGGGAGAATGAATCACTGAAACTCCTGATGAAAACCTTTTAAAATCTCAAATACCTGTTGCATCATCCATTGTAATAACCACATCATTCACATAGACAAGTAAAATAATTCTTCCAAACAGAAGTGCTTCCATAAAACATCGTAATATTGCATGATCAGATCAGCCTTGCTTCATCTTAAATGCCAACATAGAATCACTAAACTTCCCAAACCATGCATGAGGCGATTGCTTCAAAACATAGATGGCTCTCTCTAGCATGCCATGTAAATAGTGGACTCCCTTGAGCAACAAACTCTTGGTTGCTCCATATATGCCTCATTGTGAAAATCAACATGTTGGAAAACATTTTTTAAAGCAACATGAAAAGGAGGCGAATGATAATTAGCTGTAACAGAGTTAATCTTTGCTATAGGAGAGAGACTGTATTGTTAATGCTGTATTTTTTCTATATCCCTTTGCTATCAGTCTAGCTTCAACTACCTAAAAGAGGATAAGTTTAATTGCATAGAATCAACAACCAAAACTTTCTTTCCAAATGAAAGAGGAACAAGCTTCCATTTATGGTTATGATGAAGGGATTGAATCTCTTCATCCATTATTGTCCTCCAACTCTCAGTAGACATGGCTTCCTGCAAAGACAACAATGAAGAGAGAGGAGCAATAAAGCAATGGTATGAGGTACATGATCTAGTTCCCTTTTGAATTACAATAGAGACTAGGGAGATTCAAATCATTGGATCGAGAACTAGAAAAAGTAATGATATACCTGAGATGAGGTCATCAAAGCACATGTTGGTGATGGACCTTTAGATGAGTTGGCTTTTGATGAGAGCATGGATTGGATTGGATTGTACTCATTCAATTGTACACCTTTTTTATCGAGGCTTAGAGGAGCCTTGCGCAATAGAATTAGGAGGCAGAAGAGGAACATGTTAAACAACCATATTTTTTCTATATTTTACCTCAGAAATATTACATGTATAAATAGAGATATTCTTCTCTCTATTTTTGGTAATTTACAAAATTGAAGGGATTTGTATTTATCTCTCTAATTTACAACTCACGCCAACACTCCCCCTCAAGTGAACGCATCTTCAATGTGCAACTTGTCTAGTGAGTTGTAGAATTCTTTACTTGATACTACCTTTGTCAGAATGTCTACCAGTTGGTCTTTGGACTTCACAAATGGAAACCGAATTATTTTGGCTTCTAAATTTTCCTTGATAAAGAGTCTATCAATCTCCACGTGTTTGGTCTAGTCATCTTGTATGGGATTATGTGCAATAGCAATGGTGGATTTGTTATCACAAAAAAGATCTATCTCATAGGTAGGGGCGAAACCAATTTCAGACATAAGTCTTTTTAGCCACAAAAGTTCGCATAGCCCTTTTGACATCCCACGGAATTTTGCTTTGGCACTTGATAGTGCCACCACTTTTTGCTTCTTACTTCTCCAAGTGACCAAATTTCCTCCAAAAAATGTAAAGTATCCTGAGGTAGATTGTCTATCGATAGCATTTCCTGCCCACTCTGCATCTGTATAGCCATTGATCTTGAGATGATTGTTTTTTAAGAACAATAGTCCCTTTCCTAGAGATGATTTTAAGTGTCGTAAGATTTGATTACTGCGTCCATATGGTATTTACTGGGTTGATACATGAATTGACTTACTACGCTTACTGCATAGGCAATATTTGGGTGAGTATGTGAGAAATAGATAAGCTTGCCAACCAATCTTTGGTATTTGCCCTTTGTCTGTTGGAACTTGGTTTGGGTGTTCTTCAAGTTTATGGTTTTGAATAATCGGAGTGTCTACTGGCTTACATTCGAACATTCCAACTTCGCATAATAGATCTACGATATATTTTCATTAGGAAAGAAATATACCTCGTTTTGATCTAGCAACTTTTATTCCTAGAAAATATTTCAGTCCTCCTAGATTTTTCATCTCAAATTTAGTGGCCAATTGCTTTTGTAGTCTGGCAATTTACTCCTTGTCATCTCCTGTAATAATCATATCATCAACATAAACCATTAATGCCGCTACCTTGCCTTGTTGATATTTCAAGAATAGTGTATGGTTTGAGTTACTCTGACGAAACCCATATTTCTTCATTGCCAAACTAAATCGTTCAAACCATGCCCAAGGTGACTGCTTTAATCCATATAATGCCCGTTGCAACTTGCACACAACCTCAGTTTTTGAGGAGGTTGTATACCGTGGAGGTATATCCATGTAGACTTTTTCTTCAAGATTGCTATGAAGAAATGCATTCTTTACATCCAATTGATGTAAAGGCCAGTCCAAGTTAGCAGCAAGAGATAGCAGAACCCTGATTGTATTCAATTTTTCTACAGGTGAAAATGTTTCTTGATAATCTACTCCGTACGTTTGGGTATATCCCTTTGCGACTAATCTCGCCTTGTATCTCTCTACAGATCCATATGCCTTGCGTTTTACGGAGAAAACCCACCTGCATCCAAAGGTTCTCTTCCCCTTGGGTAGTGGGGCCAACCTCCATGTTTGATTCTTTAATAATGCTCCCATTTCTTCTTCTATAGCCTGTGTCCATTTAGGATCGGATAGTGCTTCCTGGATAGTCGTGGAAATCTGGCATGTGGATAGGTCTTTGGAAAAAGTCTTGAAAGGTTCAGGTAGCTTTTCCGTGGACACATAGTTGGTAACTAGGTACCTTGATCTCCTTTCCTCTCTGTTTGGTGAGTATCTATTTGGTGGTTTACCACGATTGTGCTTGAAAGGTAAGATATATCCAATAGAGGACTCTATATTATCTGTAAAGGAGGGTGCAATAGTATGGCTTACCTTAGGAATATTCTCAGGCGATAAGTCTGTGGATACTGTAGGTAAGGGGGATTCTTTATTTGGTGTAGACCCTGTGATCATGTTTGGTGTTGCCATAGAATCATCATTCTAATTATTCTGATCTTCAAGCCAATCAAAACATAACCATTTCATCTCTTCACTTGGTGTCTCCCCCTGAAGTGAGGGAGTGGTGGAGGATGAAGAATAAAAGAGTTCAGATTCCATGAAAATAATATCCATGGTAGTATGAAATCTCCGAGTAGTGGGATCATAACATTGGTATCCCTTTTGGTGTGTACCATACCCTAGAAACAAACATCGAAGGGCACACAGATCCAATTTGGTACGTTGATTCTTTGGAAGGTGAACATAAGCCACGCAACCAAAGATCTGAGGGGGTAGCATTAGGATAGATGGTCGTGAAACGAAACTTGACAGAATTTGAAGAGTCTTAAACTTCAAGAGCTTAGAGGGAAGGCGGTTGATGAGATTCACCGCAATGGTCATAGCATCGAACCAATGGTGAGCAGCAACATGGGCACTCAGAAGAAGAGCCCGGGCAGTTTGAAGGATGTGTCGATTTTTCCGTTCGGCAATCCCATTTTGCTGCGGAGTTTTAAGGCATGACGTCTCGTGGATGAGACAATGTTTTTGAAAGTTAGACTTGAACTGATTATTTACATATTCCCTACCATTGTCCGAGCGAAGGACTCGAATTGAGGAGGCAAATTGTGTCCGAACCATAACATGAAAGGATTGAAAAATATTAAACACTTCATCCTTACTTTTCATCAAATAAAGCCAGGTCATCCTAGTGCAATCTTCAATAAACAGCACAAACCAACGCACTCCAGAGATAGTAGGTAAAGGAGAGGGACCCCATACATCAGAGTGAATTAAAGTAAATGGGGTATCACTTTTATTCAAGTGTAATGGATAATTGGCATGATGACTTTTTGCCAAAATACAAGCATCACAATGAAACGTAGACAGATCCATATTAGAGAATAAATCAGGGAATAAATGTTGTAAATACCCAAATGAAGGATGACCTAAACAACGATGCCACAACCATATCTGTTGAATCTTGGACTCTTGAGAGGACACCTGATGTGCACGACCCAGACTGAAGTCTTCCATGTAGTATAATCCCCCCTTCCTAGTACCACGGCCAATTATCTCCTTGGTGAGAATATCCCGAAGAAAACAAGAATTAGGATACATTAGGACCATACAGTTTAAATCTCTAGTAACTTGGCTCACAGATAAGAGTTTGTGAGATAAGGAAGGAATGAGGAGAGTATTTGTTAGCTGTAATGAAGGTGATAGAGATATTGAGCCTGCCCCTGTGACAGGGGAAATAATTCCATTGGCATTAGCAATATAGGTGCATCGGGGAGGTGAGCGAGAGGTAAAATCTACAGGATCAAAGATCATATGGTCTGTGGCCCTAGAATCCAGGAGCCATGCAGCACTATCCAGTTCATTACCATGACTAAGTAGGGCATGACAAGAGGTATCTGAGTCTGGAGAAGGAGCAGTCACGTGATTCAGTCATCGGAATGAATAAGAGAGAGGCACGGGTCAATTGTAGCCACTGTAGCTTTTCCTGTGCCACCACTAGCTTGCGCTGCTTCCCTTTTCTTTTTTCTTTTCTTGAAATTCGGGCCACCAATCAGGATACCCGTGCAATTGAAAACAATTGTCACGGGTATGTTTTGAGTTTCCACAGTGAGAGCATTTCACAATATTGGAAGAAGACGGAGAATTTTTAGAGGAAACCCGTTCGGCCATGTGTAGGAGGTCCTTGACCAAGCTTGAGGCTCCGGGAGGCAAGCATGGCTCCACCAGGGACTTCATGTTCCACCGTATTCATCACCACCTGGCGGAGAGCTTCTCACCGAACATGGGCATAGGCTTGCTCCACCGAAGGAAACAGATGCAGCTGCAGTACATCACTCCGGATGTTGTCAAGTTTATCGTCCAGACCATCCAGAAAAGCATACACTTGTTCCTCTTGAAACATATTATTGTACCTTTGTATGTCAGTTGGGCACTCCATTGGATTCGGTCTACGGAAGTCAATTTCATGCCATAAGCCTTGTAAGTCGGTATAGTATTTTTCCAAAGATCCACCACCTTGCTAGAGATGAGAGACACGTCGCCTTAGCTCATATACCTGCAATGTATCTCCCTCATCAAAATAAGTTGTAGCAACTGAATCCCATACCTGTTTAGCAATAGGAAATCGAATGAAATTGCCAATAAGAGTCGGGTCCATGGAGTTAATCAACTAGCCTTTGACGATCGCATTGTCCGTTCGCCACTTCCGCTAAGATATATTTGTCGGAGATGGAGGGGGTAATTTTCCATTAATGTAGCCCAGTTTATCCTTCCGGGAGATATACATCTCCACCACCTGGGACTAGAGAGCAAAGTTGGAACCATCCAACTTAATTCCAATTGGGACGGCTGCAGGTTCTGGAAAACTAGTAGGTGTGTGAGCCTTGGTCAAGGCTTCGGCCATCTTAGTTGTAAACAGATCAGAAAAAATAGTATTTGGGTCAAGGGGGGCATCACTGGATTTAGAAGGGGTAGTCGGGTCTCCCATCTGAGTATTCAGGTTACGGCTGTAAGTGAAGTTGGAACCGCGACAGAGGAGGAAAATGACGGAGATGACGACAAAGATAACCTCAAGTGCCTGGGCGTTGAGGCAAAAGAGCAGGGATCAGCGTGAATCTTCGGCAATGGCACCGCTGTTCAAGTCGGCGGGGGCTCTCGTCATTGTCGTTCTACAGGGCTGAATTGAAGGTCGGTGACGCTTGTTCAAGATGGCGGAGCTCTTGTCATGGTCGGTGGCGCTGTTCGAACCTGCAGAGCTCTCGTCGTGGTCGTTCTACAGGGCTGGGATCGGCGCCAGCGACGGTTACAGAGGATGGTTAGGAACGGCTATGTGCCAAAAGGCATAGGTATTCCCCATCAGAGGGAGGCAACGGCGGTCGGGAACAGCAATGTGCCAAGAGGAGTAGGCTGTCATTGTCGAAGGGAGACGATGACGGGCATAAGGCTGGGATGGCTGAGGTTTTTGGCTCGGATACCATGTTAAACAGCCATATTTTTTCTATATTTTACCTCAGAAATATTACATGTATAAATAGAGATATTCTTCTCTCTATTTTTGGTAATTTACAAAATTGAAGGGATTTGTATTTATCTCTCTAATTTACAACTCACGCCAACACAACAGAAAGATAAGGTGGGTTCTTTAATGGAAAATATGGAGAGGATTTGAAGAAGAGACGACCTTACTTGTGAAATGATGATGACATGGAGGTTAAAACACCAGTATACTTACTAAGTACAAGAATAGCCTAAAAGAAACATTTAAAAGACCAAGGATCAAGTTTATTCAAACCAAGATTTTGGACAAAACAAATACAACCAAGCATATGGAAGTCAAGCAAAAAGGGACTCTATGATGGAAACAACATAGAAAAAGGAGTTTAATTTTACTGCACTAATGAAGGTTATTGATTGATAAGATCATAGTCCTAATTGGAAATTGTTCTGAAATTTTGGTTGAAATTTCAGACTCTGAGGTTCAAAAAGGCAATAGGCTTCAATATCCATTTTGAATATTAGCTAAAAATTCAAGCATATAGACCAGAATTTCAGAAATTTAAAAGAAAAATGAGGAAAAACAAAAAACAGAAAATTTGAGGTTTTTCATTTTGTTTCTAAATTATTTAAAATCATCTATTTTAGTATTTCCTGAAGTTTCCTTCATATTTTCCATAATTTATTATATGTTTTCAATGTTTCTTTAAATTGAATCTGATTTTTCTGTTGAAATCAAAGTAGTCCATGGATAAGATAACATGCTATGAGAATGATATCATCGTAGTGTACTTTGGAATGGACAAATGAAACATAATAGAATGAGCAACAATGCTTCTTTCATTCAGCTATTCCATTTTGTTGCAGGGTAGAAACTCAAGAAGAATGCATTCGTTGACCTTCCATTAAATTACTGAAAGGGAGAGAAAAATATGCGAAAGCATTATATACCAGAGTAGAGATTTTAACATCAAGATTTCAGTTCAAAAATATTTTGAAAAATAGTGAATAACTTCAAATGCTCTCTCCTTTAAAGAACCCAGTGTTTTTAAATGGTACAATCAAGGCTCACCTTAAGACCATGGTTATCAAAATCCCAATCCGGGTTCTACATTCTACGATTCTACGCCCCAAGCATTCCTAATGGATCCGGATCATATGTAGAATTGGAATAAGTAAGATCCTAGTAGGATTGTGTTAAAATCTCAATCCCGAGTATCATTGTAAATAATATACAAATTAGGGAAGTGGGTAAATATGGGGGATTTGATATTATTCAGTAAGGAAATTGTTTCCTTGTTTAGAATAGGTAATCGTATTATATATTGGGATGTACATATGAACAAAGTAATGAAGAACATATTCAATCGTTTCTTCTTTCATGGTATCAGAGCTAGGTTTTCTTAAACCTAGCTAAACGATGGCTAACAGCACCGTCAACAGCAGAGGCTCTACCTCCTCTGCAAACATCATCGGTGACTCAGAGGCCACATCCGGTGGGGGTTCGAATGGGCTGGATAACACAGTTTTTCCACTCTCATTGGAAAAATTAAATGGAAAAAATTTCCGTGAATGGGCTCAGTCCATGAAATTGGTGATTGAGGGAAAAGGGAAGCTTGATTATCTTACTGGTGAGCGGAGGAAACCAGACCCTTCCGACGCTATAGCCTTGCAAAGATGGAGGTCCGAAAACTCAATGGTCACAGCTTGGCTTGTCAACTCGATGCAACCATTAATTGGAAAAGTCTACTTGTTCTTGCCAACGGCGAAGGAAGTCTGGAAAGCCGTACGTGAGACATACTCCGATGTCGAAAGCTACTCGCAAATCTTCGACATCAAGACCCGATTGTGGCAGATGAGGCAAGGCGAGAGAGGTGTTACCGAGTATTTCATGGAGATGACTCATCTCTGGCAAGAGCTCGATTTGAGCATCGACGAGGAGTGGGAGTGCTCCGGCGACAGCACACGATACCGAAGGAGTCTCGAAAACAAGAGGGTCTTCGAGTTTCTTGCTGGCCTGAATTGAGAGCTAGACGACGTGAGGGGCGGATCCTTGGTCGGCGACCTCTCCCTTCAACCCGAGAAGTCTTCGCAGAGGTCAGGAGGGAAAAGAACAGGAGGCGTGTGATGCTGCGGCCCAAAAATGAACCTGCTGGGCTGGACTTCCCCGTACCCGTATCCGCCCAAAAATTAGATGGGCATGTTGGACACGCTGGGCCAGATGTCTCGGCTCTTGTATCAAAAGGCCCAGGGGGACCTAGTCAACGACCACAAAAAGGTAAATTATGGTGCGAACATTGCCGAAAAATAGGTCATTTAAAAAATACCTGCGGGGAGATTCATGGAAAACCGGCAGATTGGAAACCGAGACAATACCAAAAAAATCGTGGGTACCAGGCCAGCACTGACGGATCAACTGAAAGATTACAAGGAGAGAACAACAATACCTCTTCCAGCAGTGCATTCAGTCCTGAACAGTTGGATCAGCTATATAAGATGATTTCATCAATGCAAACATCGGGTCAGTCTTCCTTTGGTTCCTTGGCTCACCGAGGTAATTATCTGTCAGCTTTAAATACTACATCCTGTTACAAATCTCCATGGATAATTGATTCGGGTGCATTCGATCATATAACTGGGTCTTATCAATATTTTTCCTCCTACTCACCATATGCCGGGAATTTGAGGGTAAAAATTGCAGATGACTCTCTCTCACCAGTTGCTGGAAAAGGAAGTATTCACATATCTGATTCTTTAACTTTACAATCAGTCCTACATGTCCCCAAGTTATCTTGCAATCTGTTATCCATCAGTCAGTTAACAAAAGACTCGAATTGTTCTGCTAAATTTGTTTCCTCTCATTGTGTTTTTCAGGACCTATCATCGGGGAAGACGATTGGCACTGCTAAAGCGTATGAGGGACTCTACTACTTTGAGGAGGCAAGTTTGAGTGAACTATGTAATACTGCAATTTGTCATTCTGCATCTACTTCTAGAAATAGTGAACTTTTGTTATGGCATTCACGGATGGGTCATCCCAATTTTCAATATTTAAAACGTTTGTTACCTTCTATTTGTTCAAATAAAATGGCTTCTGAGTTTCAATGTGAAGTATGTGAGTTTGCTAAACATCGTCGTACTTCTTTTCCATCATCCTTATACAAATCATCTCATCCATTTACTATGTTTCACAATGATGTATGGGGTCCCTCACGTTCCCTAAATTGCACCAATACAAAATGGTTTGTTACCTTTATCGATGACCATACTCGTCTTTGTTGGGTATACTTACTGAAAGACAAAACTGAAGTCCGCTCCATTTTCATCGATTTTCATACCATGATTCATACACAGTTCCAGACTCATATTCAGATTTTACGTACTGATGATGGTACGAAATATTTTAATACCATCCTGGGAACTTATCTTCAAGATAATGGGATTGTTCATCAAAGCTCTTGTGTGGATACCCTTCAACAAAATGGGGTTGCTGAACGAAAAAATAGACATATACTTGAAGTAGCTTGGGCATTAATGTTTACTACCAACATGAAACATTATTTTTGGGGCGATGCCATCTTAACAACCACACATCTCATTAATCGAATGCCAAGTCGAGCACTTTCATTTGTCACCCCTCTTTAGAAATTCCAGGAACACTTTCCTACATCTTGGCTCCCTTCTAGTCTCCCACTTAAAATCTTTGGTTGTACTGCTTTTGTTCATGTCCATGCACACCATCACGATAAATTGGATCCTCGTGCCATTAAATGTGTCTTCCTTGGTTATTCACCTACCCAGAAAGGCTACAAATGCTATGATCCGGTCTCAAAACGACTGTTCGTTAGTCTTGATGTCACTTTCTTTGAAACCACTCCTTATTTCCCAAAGCCCTCTCTTCATGGGGAGAAATGGAGTGAAGATCGGTTCTTTGATCTCTTTACTACTGAATTTGCTTCTTTCTCTCCGGTTACTCCAGTTACTCCATTCCCTGACCCATCTATCGAGCCTTCCATTGCATTACTTCCTGACTTGCCAAACACAACAGAACACTTACCCTCAGGGGGAGATGTAGGAGAGCAAAACAACGCAGACATACTGGTTTACTCAAGGAAGCCGAAAACAAAGGAGAGGGAGAATCTCATACTTGAGGCACCAAGAGCGCTGGAACCGGTGATGGCTCCGAATAACCATGAGCCCATGCCTAATCCCAATCTGGTAATTGAGTCTTCCTCTGATAATCCTGCACCTGATGATATCAATTTACCTATTGCAATCAGAAAACAAACCAGGTCATGTACTCAATACCCTTGGTCGAAATACATGTCTTATAAAAGTTTGTCTACAGGATATCGTGTGTTTGTCTCTAACCTTGACAGGATGAAAATGCTAAAAAACATTCAGGAAGCTCTAGAAATATCGAAATGGAGAGAGGCAGTCATGGAAGAAATGCGAGCCCTAGAAAAAAATGTAACTTGGAAGTTGACAGATCTACCGAAAGGGAAGAAGCCAGTGGGTTGTAAATGGGTCTTCACAGTGAAATATAAATCTGATGGAATAGTTAAAAGATATAAAGCCAGACTTGTTGCAAAAGGCTTTACACAGACTTACGACATTGACTATACTGAAACATTTGCACCAGTGGCAAATTTAAATACAGTTCGGGTTCTCTTGTCCTTGGCAGCCAATTTAGATTGGCCACTACAACAACTTGATATTAAAAATTTTTTCTTAAATGGAGAATTAGAAGAGGAAGTATACATGACTATACCACCAGGATTCAGTAGAATAGGTGAAGAAAACAGAGTGTGTAAACTCAAGAAATCGTTATATGGCCTCAAACAATCTCCTAGGGCGTGGTTCGACAGATTCGCAAAGGTACTAAAGAATCAAGGGTGTCGACAAGGGCAATCAGAATGTACACTGTTCTTCCAACAGTCTGAAGGAGGTAAGAGAACAATTCTAATAGTGTAAGTTGATGATATAATCCTTACTGGCCATGATACTGTAGAAATGGAGAGATTGAAGAAGGTTCTGGCTACTGAATTTGAAGTTAAAACTTGGGACAGATGCGGTATTTTTTGGGCATGGAAGTGGCAAGAACGAAAAAGGGAATTAGTGTCTCTCAGAGAAAGTATGTTACTGACCTCTTAGTTGAAACTGGCAAGCTGGGATGCAAACCCAGCGAAACCCCGATGGAAACAGTAAAGAGGGTTGAAGATTGTGGAAAACTAGTAGAAAAGGAGAGGTATCAGAGATTGGTTGGCAAGCTGATCTACCTATCACATACTAGACCAGATATTGCATTTGTAGTCAGTGTAGTAAGTCAACACATGCATTCACCAAAAGAAGTTCACTTAGATGTTGTATACAAGATCCTTGGATATCTCAAGGGATCTCCGGGAAGAGGACTCTTCTTTAAGAAATGTGAAAGCAAGGAAGTAGAGATCTTTACAGATGCAGATTGGGCAGGATCAATGGAAGATAGAAGGTCTACCACAGGTTATTGTACATTCGTCTGGGGAAATCTCTTAATTTGGAGAAGCAAAAAAAAGAATGTGGTGGCTCGTAGTAGTGCTGAAGCTGAATTCAGGGCAGTCGCTCAAGGGATATGTGAAGGATTATGGTTACGAAAACTCTTGGAGGAATTACGGGTCCCGGTGAACTTTCCTATCAAACTCTACAGTGACAATAAGGCAGCTATTAGCATCTCTCTTAATCCAGTTCAACATGACAGGACTAAACATGTGGAAGTGGATAGACACTTCATCAAAGAGAAATATGAAGAAGGAATTATATGTATGACTTATGTACCAACCAAGGAACAAATTGCAGATATTCTCACTAAAGGGTTGGGACGGTAAAGCTTTGATGATCTTATTAGCAAGTTGGAGATGATTAATATTTATGATCCAACTTGAGGGGGAGTGTTAAAATCTCAATCCCGAGTATCATTGTAAATAATATACAAATTAGGGAAGTGGGTAAATATGGGGGATTTGATATTATTCAGTAAGGAAATTGTTTCCTTGTTTAGAATAGGTAATTGTATTATATATTGGGATGTACATATGAACAAAGTAATGAAGAACATATTCAATCGTTTCTTCTTTCAGATTGCGATCCAATCCTACAGATCCAACTTGTGCAAAAAACTTTGGATTTTTTTCTCTAGGATTTTAAAGTAAAAAAAGGCTCAATTTATATTTTTATTGGCCTAGACACTTTCCAAAAAGTGAAATGTTTTTAGATGAGAATGTTAAGGTGGATGAGTGGTGTAACGTTAAAAGATTAATTAAAGAATGAACATGTTCTCTGTAAAGTTAGTTGTAGCTCCTATAGAAGATGAGGGAGGGATGGCTCAAATGGTTTGGGCAATTGCAATGTAGGTTGAATAGTGCACCAGTTTGGAGTGAGCGAGTTACTATAAGGGGCAGTAGAAGGGGTAGGGGTAGACCTAAAATAACTTGGAATGAGATAGCGAGTGAGGATTTTACAGCCCTGAATTGTTGGAAAAAACTGCCAATCATTGTGTATATTGGTGGAAAAGGATTCATGTAGCTGACCCCACCTATTGGGACTTCAAGCTTGGTTTGTTGCTTTTGCAACAGAAACAAAATTTGGTCCAGTTAGCCAAATGCTTCAAAATTAGGGTGAAATAATGCGCATCTCCTAAGATTAGTTTGTTCCAAGGCAAGAGAGCAGTTAAGCATCTCTTGAAAGCTCTCTTGCTTCGAAATCAAAAGCTCTCTAAGACCTTAGGGTTCTTGATAGGCAAACCACCTTAAGTTATCTATCTGCAGGCTGGGACTGTTCTGTCTTTCAGTAGCAGCAGAGGCCTGCTGAGGGCTTTGAGATTAGCTGAGAGCTTCAACAACCAGGGTGTTTTACAATCAGGCTGAGAGCTAAAAGTTGCAGGTTTGTGGTAGTTATCCATTATGTTTGTAGTTTTTTACTTTCTTCCTCTTCTTTTCTCTTATCATTGACAAGCCAAAGACCTATTTTTTTCCCTAATCAGAGAGCAAACAGATTTCTTTTTCTTCTTCTTTTCACTTTGACTAACAAAAAGTTCCTATTCCTTCAACTAAAAAATTTTCTTTTTCTTCTTTTTTCCCTCTTTCTCCTCTGTTTCCTTCCTCTTTTTCTTCTAATGATTAGATGAAAAAACCACAGAAGCTGAGAAGTTTACAACAGTTTGAATTAAGTTTAGCAATTTCTTCTTCAGTTTTCTTCATTCTTTTTGCTTTTCTTTTTTAATTACAATTATTGAATAAACAAGCTGGTAACAGTCTGGCCTTCGCAGAGCACTTTGCAATTCAGACCATTCATATTTTTTTTAGGGTCTAAATTGTTGAAGGAAAAAGTTGCTTGGCACTAGCAAGCTAACTACATTCCTGAAATTTGTTTTAATTTCTTAAACTTGCTACAAAGTTTTTAGGCTTATTATATTGGGTGTTGTCATAAAAGGCAAAACACTTGAATTTTTAATTTATTTTACATTGTAGGTAGAACCTTATGATTCATGATCTGATCCTACAATCCAGTCCCACAATCTGATCCTGCGGACTCCCCTAATGATCCTATGTAGGATCCCAATTCTAACAACCTTGCTCAAGATGAGGTGTACCTAAGACGCTCTAAGACATTATCTGAAATACCAAGCTCTCAAAAAGCAAATTCATAGCAAGACTTATGCATTAGAACAGAATATATGCCTTTTGTGCTTTTTTGGTTGAGGCTGATGCATTTTGAGTTTGGGTTAAGTCAAATTTGGTTTTCAGCTTACACCAGCAAGAACAACCAAGCCTTAGTTCCCACTGCGTGAAGTCAGCTATATGAACTCTTTTCTACCTTTCTGCATGTTTGAGGGCAATATCTGACAAATGAAAGAATGTCGAACCCTTACTATCTCAATCCAAGTTATTCTACGTCTACTCCCTCCCTTCTACTGTCACTAACATTCACTAGTTCGCTTCTCCGCATTGATGTCCTATTTGGCCTATGTTGCATATGCCCAAAACATCTTAACTGTCCCTCTCTTCTCTTATTTCCTAGTGCTATGCCTAACTTCCCATAAATACATTTAATCCTTATTTTATATTTTAGTGTAGTACCACTCATCCACCTTAGCATTCTCATTTTGGAAACTTTACTTTTTGGTTATGTTGTTTCTTGTTTTGAACATTTTGATCCATATGGTATAGCTGATCTTATGGCAGTTCTATAGAACTTTCCTTTTAATTTTAAGGGTGTTCTATGATCACACAACATACCCAAAGTACTTCTCCATTTTACCTAACCTACTATAACTCTTATTTATTACATGTTCCTCAATTTCTCATTCATCTTGGATAATAGAATAAATGTACTAAAATATATTAGTGCAATTTATTTCTTGACCAATGAAGTTTAATCTTTTGTCTGGTATTCCTCCTAACGTGACAAAATTACATTTTGCATATTCTATCTTATTTCAACTTATCTTAACTAAATCAAGACTCTAGAGCTTACCTCCATAATTCTCACTTAGATGCTACTCTTTCTCTAGTTTCATCAACTAAGATAATATCATATGCAAACAACAAACACTGTGAAATCTCATTTTGTATACTCCTAGTAAGTTCATCTATCACTAATTCAAAAAAGATAAGGACTCAAAGTAGATCCTCTGTGCACAACTATTGTGATTGGAAATTCCCTAGATTCTCTGCTCGTAATCCTATTGTGCATATCTTTAAGACATCTTTATACCTACTACAAACTCCCTTGTTTTCTAGAACTCATAACTTCCCTAGCTACCTTATCATAGGCTTTCTCTAGGTCAATTAAAACCATGTGCAAGTTTCGCTTATTTTTCCTAAAATTTTCCATTTATCTCCTAGGCATAAAACCAAATAAAGTTTTTGAAATCCTCGTTTCTAATCTTAATCTTTTCCAAATTTTCATTATGTTACTCATAAGTTTAATTCCACAATAGTTATTACAATTTTGAATATCTCCTTTATTTTTTTATAGGTATTAAAATGTTTTTCTCTCATTTGTTTGGCATTTCCTTAGTTCTTATAATTGTGTTAAATAAATTAGTTAGCAGTGATAATTCCATTATTACCCAAGAATTTCCAAATTTCAACGGTTTTAAACTTGGCTAGCAAGAATTAAATTATTTGTACGTAAGAAAGGAATAGGGAATGCTCTGATCTAAATGAATCTTTAAAACTTTTGAGACTATACATCTTTAAAAAAATTGTAAGTTGCATCTTGGGTCATGAATCCAATTTGAACTTTGTAATATCATCGTTATCTCTTAGCGTGGTTTATTTGGACGATTTTAAGTTTATGAGCTTAAATTAACTAGAATTTCCTTTACAATCATTCTTCAAATTTTTTTGATCATAAAGAAAAATCATTAAAAGGCATCTAGAAGATGCCACCCAAGTACGTACAGCCAAAGGAAATCACCTAGACTACAAAGTGTCCAAAAAATCAGGGATTGCAATAGTGTCAAACAAAAACATCCCAGTTGTTAACATGTCCCAAAGGCTCACTCCTACTAGGGTGAATCTTTGAATGGCCTAAACACAAATGGAAAACTCGAATTTGGATACTAGTATTTGGGGAATGAGATATGGGTAAAAAATCTATCAATGGAGTAACCACTAGCCTACTTTATTCTACGTGAGGTTAGAATACCTAATGATTTACTACCGATTAATTGGTCAACTAGTTGACCTTAGGTCCAAAGAATTGATAATCAAAGTTGTTAGCCCTGGAGGAGTCCATGGGTGAGCTCGATATACATGGGTGAGCACCAACTTGACCCAAAAGCTTAAGCCTATTGGGTCTTGGGCCCAATCATGTATATAAGCACCCATCATCCATTCAACTTTTCCAATGTGGGACAAACTCACTAGTGGAATTCTCAACAATATCCCCCTCACTTGTGAGTTCCAACTGCTCCCCTTTGAACGGAAACTGTCTCCTTTGTTAGAGTAAGCACAATTCTCCAACAGTTGCTCAAGCGGGCCTTACTACCGCGCCTTATGTGCCTTGGATTGCATTCCACGAGCCTACAAACCAATCCTACCTCCCACGTCTTGACCCTATTCGGATCTATCTTCCAAGCCTAGATGATCCTTATTGGCCTCAGTCACACACTTGGTCCTCCAACTGTTAGCATGTCAGGAGAATTAGCTTCACGTTTCGACTTTTACGATGTCGCTCACCCAGAGTTACGAACCGTCAGCTCTGATACCACTTGTTAGCACGGGAGGAGTTCATGGGAAAGCTTGATACACATGGGTGAGCACCAACTTGACCCAAAAGCTTAAGCCTATTGGGTCTTAGGCCCAACCATGTATATAAGCACCCATCACTAGTGGAATTCTTAGCAAAGCTTTATGCACCAGAGCCAAGCTCAGGAGTGCGGTTATATCAAGGGAAGGTACTAGCACCCCCTACATACCCATTCTACGAACGATACCTAATTAGCTTTTGGTTACCTTTAAATTCAACTCATCAAGGCTTTAGTTCTTTCATTTTGGAATTTATTGACCTTCAACATGTTGGACTGCACAAGATGGCGATTACCTCACCTTAACATCCTCAAAGATATGCACAAGATACCACCTTGAAGTCCATCATTGGATGAATTTTATCATGTAAATGTGCTTTGATGTAGTTTTAACCTTCATTAGATATTGCTTCAACCCTGCACAAGACGATGATTACCCTTACCTCAAGATCCTCGAAGGTATGCACAAGAGACCACCTTAAGGTCCATCTTCGAATTCATTAAAGTGTTTTAGGGTTTAAACAAGATGCCAAATAGAAAAATATACCAATGTAAGCAACAAAACATGCACCCAGAGTTACCATAGTAAAAGATATTAGAAAGTAAAGTTTGCTACTTTAAGGAGGATAATCTCAATTAACATTCACAAAATCCACAAAAGACCACCAAATATTCACTAATCTTACTTGCCTAATTTTCAAAAGACCAATTTCCTAAATTAGAATAGCAAATTTGGCGTTTTATGCATAAGGAAACAATTTTACTTTATGTATGATATACCCCAAATATATTACCTACCATAATTTAAGAGGAGACTAGAGCCTAGCATTGATAAGAGCAGTTACTACCCTAGTCAATTGCTCGGCTAGAGCAATTGATGCCAGTGCCGTGATGACCAGAGCAATTCACGCCAATGCTGTAATAACTGGAGCGATTCACGCCTGCACCATAATTCACCAATAAATGGCATATCACCTTTGGGTCAAACTCTATCACTATAAATGGGGATTCAGAGAAGAGGCTAAGGTATCTCATTGTAACCTAAATTTACTATTGCATAAAACCTCTCAAGCCAATCCCTTACTTGGGCACCGGAGAGATCCCCCAGAGTACGCCCCGGGTCCTCCAAGCCTTGCTTATTTATCTCTTTTCAGGTGGTCGTGATCAAGGATCGTAAAGGTCGTTCGATTTTTGGCTGCAACAGTTGGCGCCGTCTGTGGGAACTTCTTGAGAGGTTTTCTCTTTCAATCTTGGATCATGACTACATCAAATAATTCAAAGTTGATGCAATGGCTCGATTGAGATCGTCCGAAATGCCGCCGTCTGACACCTAGATGTACTCGACACCGTCCTATCCATCGTCGATCGGGACCTTACCTAGCGCAAGCTCTTCATTCGCGGCCTTGGATGGGACACTACCATCAAGAACCTCTACAATCTCTTCTCCACCTACGGTGACCTCGAAGAAGTCGTCGCGATCCTTGGCAAGGTCAGCGATAAAAGTAAAGGGTATGGGTTTGTCGTGTTCAAGCACATCAATGGCGCTTTCCTCGCGTTGAAGAAGCCAAGTAAGAAAATTGACGGACGAATAATCGGGACCCAGCTTGTGGTATTGGGAAATTCCGGATCTAATGCAAATCTGATTGCAACTGATGTTTCTATGTGCAAGATTTATGTAGCCAACATGCCTATTCTCAAGGTATGGTTTTTTCTCCATCACACGATAATAATTCTAAAAGAAAAATAAATAGATGCCACAGTGTCAAATGCTTGAAGAGCTTCGCCTTGAGGGCTAATAATAATTAATAGGATGTTCTACAAGTCATTTAATTGATTGAACAATGACCTATGCATTAAATGCATAGTGGGGTCAGTAATCATGATAGCTACACTGCCAGTCAAATAAACAAAGCCAAGCTTTGAAATTCAAATGGTTGGCCGAATGCACTGTGGGGTCGGCAATAATGACTCTTCCACATTCATGTGCGCTGAACAGTGCTCTGAATAGTGAATTTGAAATTGCAATTGGAAATTTGATTTGAAATTGCAACACAGATCACCACAACAGTGCGCTAAACACTGAAATTGCACAATTGTAGCAAGTGCAATCAGCAAAACTCCAAACAGCAAAACCGAGCTCCTTAGTGACATTATGTCGAGCACCTGGAGCCCAATCAGCTAAACAATCCACACCATAATCAAAACAGACTGTTACAAAATCACCATCGTCAATGGTAGACATCTTGCAGATCTCAATCTCAAACTTGAATCTGTCACGGGCATGAATCACTTCCAAATCTGCAACCCCATGTCCGAAAAATCGAACTGGGAATAGCCTTTGATCGGAAATAAAGACAGAGAAAATTGGTGCAACAACCAATCGGACATGAAATCCAACCAGAAAAGAAACTGAAACATCTGCAAAACTCAAAGCCGCAAATGGTCGAACACATGGTGCACACACAGTCATCGTACACACAGCTTTAACCCCTACGAAATCAAAACTGTAAATACCTCTTGGGTTGAACAACCATCTCGGCATCAAAACTCATCAAAATCTAAAACAAAATCAAATTTAACAATTCCACGGTTCCCAAGAAATCTAAAATGAAGAATCACCGCCGGAAGACAACTTACACTTTATCTCTATCAACAAACTGGAACTAGAACTCAAATGAATCATCCACCCCTCACCAGATGATGTAAAGAGCATCCAACACCATAAAATGCTAAATCTTCAATTTTGAAATAAAAAAATCACCCGTTTGTTCATACCAATTTGGGGTCTTCGTCACCAACATTAGCCTCAACCTCTGTAGATCTACTACGAGGAGCCGATTTCATTGGTTCCGCTTTACCTCCAACCTCACATCGTTCTGAAACAAACAGCATATGACACACAATTTCCAATCAGAATCATTCGAAAATGACTCCAAATCGTAAATCGCCTTTCCCCGACCTGACAGACTCAACAAAGGATTCATCAGTGCCTACTATACCCAGATAATCAGAGGCAACTAATTCATTCTCTGATTCCAAAATGTGAGATTTTGCTCCTTCAAAACAAGAGCAACCTCCAAATCTTCTGCAACATTAAATCTTTGGTAACCGAAGTAGCTTTCCCGCTCGCTTCATATTACAGCATCTTTAAATAACTAATTGATCCTTCAAATCAAGAACTAAAGGAACCACTTTCCGATCGGACTCTTAAACGCTGCCCAGAAGTGCTGGAGGTTAATCTTTTCCCAGGAGGCTCAATTTACTCCATTAAGCTCAACAAAATTCAAAGCCACACTGAGATCCTTCCTAGGAATTGAAATCTTTGTATGATTAACCACGGATTTGCGAGAGCTCAGTCCTTGGCCATGCATCCCTCTCTAGAGACGGATGTGGATCGATTTTCTCTCTTACCTTCAATGAGATCCAGGGCAATTTCAATATCCTTTTCAGGATTAAATTATTTGTGAGGTTCACAAACTTGCAGGATTTGCATCCCATAGTCCACAAAATCAAAATTCAGTGAGCGTGGAATCAGCCCATAGGGAGCGTCCCTCCTAGGGAGGTTCCTTTGATCAAGTTAGTTGGTGAGAACAAAACCATTCTTCTAATGCAAGAATGCTTGTCAAGCCTCCTACCAAATCCAATCTTATTTGACAAGGCAAGCTGTCCATGGTTCATAGTAAGCCTGTTTAAAATCCAGCATGATTATCACACTCTAACATCTTCAAAACATGAGGCTAGTATTTCTGTTGGAGAGGACAATGTTGCCACACATTTCAAGGCCCTGCAAGAGGAGAGATGCACGGATGTACTGAAGTGTTGAGGCAATCATCCTTGCCTGATTCTCAAGGTATGGACTTTTCTCCTTCAAACTGGTTTCTTTTAGTAGGAACCTAATTTTTTATGTTGATTAAATAATGAATAATGGGAACAACTTGTCCTATCATTTGAAAATCACAGTAAGGTTCTCTATAGTAGGTAAACAATCCAAAATATGAGTACAACTCATTAGGCAAAGAAAAACCGGCCCAACCGACACTTGAAGACAACACAAAAGATGAGCACAACTCATTAGGTAAAGAAGAACCAACCCAACCGATGAGCATGTTCACGAGACCCGAAGATAGCCCAAAAGATGAGCACAACTCATTAAGCAAAGAAGAATTGGCCCAAAAGATGAGTACAACTCATTAGGCAAAGTAAAACTGGCTCAAAATATGAGCATAACTCATTAGGTCATAAAGATGGCCCAAAAGATAAGCACGGCTCATTAGGTAAAGTAAAACCAGCCCAAAAGATGAGCGTAGCTCATTAGGCCAGAAGACAGCCCAAAAGATGAGCACAACTCATTAGGCCAGAAGACGGCCAAAAAGATGAGCGCAACTCATTAGGCCATAAGACAACTCGAAAGATGAGCACGACTCATTAAGTAAAGTAAAACCGGACCAAAAGATGAGCACAACTCATTATGCCAGAAAATGCCCTCAAAGAGCTGCCCGACACAAAAGCTTCATGAAAAGCTGCTCGGCACAAAAGGCCTCACAAAGAGCTGCTCGGTATAAAAGCCTCACATAGAGTTGCTTGGCACAAAAGCTTCATGAAGAGTTGCTCAGTACAAAAACTTCGCAAAAAGCTGCTTGGCACAAAAATGCCCTTGAAGAGTTGTTTGGCACAAAAAGTTTTGCAAAGAGTTGTTCGACAAAGATGCCTCTCAAAAGAGCTGCTTGGAACAAACATCGGCTCGGATCAGCCTACACTCTGATGAGTTCGGTTTAGCAAAACCGAGCACACATCAACCTCGGCTCGAATCAACCAATACTCCAATGGGTTCGGCTCGACAAGTCGCATACGAAGCAACCTTGGCTCGGAACAGCTGACACTTGAACGAGCTCGGCTCGGTAAGCCGCATAGGAACCAACCCCGGCTTGGATTAGTCGACACTCGAACAGGCTCGGCTCCGCAAGCCGCATACAATGCAACCTCGGCTCGGTTCAGCCAACACTACAACAAGTTCAGATCGGCAAAGCCGTGCACGCATCAACCTTGGCTTGGATCAGTTAACGTCCCAACGAGTTCGGCTCGACTAAGCCATGCGTGCAGCCAAATCGGCTTGGATAAGCCAATAACTCACCAGCGCCAGCTCGGCAAGCCGTATATAAGAAAACGGCTCAACAAGTTTTTAAAAACAACAGAGAGAGAGAGAGAAGAGAAAGACAACTTTTGAACTTTGGAAACAAGCTTCAAAAATTTGAAACTGAAGGGGGGGCAACTGATATACCCCAAATATATCACCTACCATAAGTCAAGAGGAGATTAGAGCCCAACATTGATGAGGGCAGTTAGCACTCAAGTCAATTGCTCGACTAGAGCAATTGACCCTAGCGCCATGATGACAGGAGCAATCCACGCCAATGTTGTAATAATTGGAGCGATTCACGCCCGCACCGTAATTCGCCAAAAATGACATATCACCCTTGGGTCAAACTACATCACTATAAATGGGGATTCAGAGAAAAGGCTAAGGTATCTCATTCTAACCCAAATTTACTGTTGCATAAAACCTCTCAAGCCAATTCCTTACTTAGGCATCGGAGAGATCCCCTGGAGTACACCCCGGGTCCTCCAAGCCTTACTTATTTATCTATTTTCTGGTGGTCATGATCAGGGATTGTGAAGGTCGTTCGATTTTTGGCTGCAACAATGTACATGGAAACTTTTTTTTTTTTTTGTATTCCCTTACCTTTGAAAGACTTTCCTTTTTTCATTTACCAGTTAATGGGAGCTAAAAAGCCCTAATCAAAACTTAGGCGACCAACTCTAAAACCCTCGTACCTCTATATTCAAAACCTACCCTCCTTTGGATTTTACCCCTCAATTTATCCTAGAGTTAAATTTTCTATGCCTAAAACACTCTTCATACTCAAATAAAATGGTGGCAAGCACACTAAATTTTTTTGGTATTTTTTTGCAATTTTTTTAGATTTTTAACAATTTATAAGGATAAAAAATAGAAGAAAATACAATAAAATGCATAAAATATTTTAATAAAGGACAAAAACCCTAAACAAAACTAAACCCTAGAAATAAATCCTTTGAAAATTTAATGCGTCAAACTACCCAAAAAACCTATAAGAAAACTCATTTTTGAATTAGAGAAAGTTAAATTAAAAAAATAAAAAATAAATAATAGATAAATAAAATAAATTAAGAAAATGGCTCTAAAATAAAATATGGTTTTTTTTTTCTAGCTATTCCCTATTTTTTAAAGAACTTTTTGCAGTGGAAAACTATTTTTATTCATTTTTAAAACTTAAAACAGATTTATTAAATTAAATACATAAATAAATAACAAGACGATAGGGGGTGGACTAATCAACCAGTCTGCATGGACTTGTCAACCAGTCCAGAAGCAAACCGATTTAAGTAACCATATGCAAGTGACACGTGCTTAGGTAGGAACTCATACAACCTTTTCGGTTGTCTTCTTCGGGACTTGCCGAAGAGATGCCAAATACCTAGCCTAGTTACCTCTATGTTCCGGCCTCTTTCTACAGCGAAAATGTGCGGTGCCACCACTATTTGACTCAACAAGCTTTGGCAACCTTCCTGCAAACTACAAAATAGCTAAAACACATGCCAAATATGGCCTGTGCAACCATGGCCGACTGTTGCCGGTGACAATGGTGATGGCCGGAATTTCTTCCTTTTGGGGTTTTTTGCACTTTCTAATATGTATTTGGAACCCTTCGGTTTGGCTAAGGCCCTCTAGACCCTCTAGAACCCACCATGCACACTCGAAACACCTTAATCCTCTCCCTCTCTCTAAGCTACTACCTCTCTTTCTCTCTCATACCCTATCTTTTTTCTTTTCTTTGCCTTTCTGGCCATTTTTGACCCTCTCCAGCCCTAGGGCTACCCTTACATGAGCATGATCCCACACAAAACCCTAAATCTACAGTCTACTAACCCTAACCAACCTTGACTTATCCCAAGAACACACACACCCAAGCATGCTCAAAAAGGACTCTTTTGGAGTAAAAACGCCTTTCAAACTGAAACTTTAACCTTCCATGGATCAAAAGATTGAATCTTTATAAAAAAAATTTCAATTTTCACATGCACAAAAGGGGATTTTGCAACTTAATCATTTATGCATACTAAACTCATGATATCATGCACTAAATATGAAGATTAAAGACTTACCTTTATCTTGTGAAGCTTTGATTCTTCCAAAATCCAAAGTAATTTTTGCATTCTTCCTCTAGCTTGAATCTTCTATCTTCAAGCTTCAACCTTTCTTCTCCAATCTTCTTCTTTGCTCTTTTTCCCTTCCTTGCTTCTTTTGCTCGCTAGTTCTCTCTTTTCTCTCAGAGTGAACGTACTTTCCCTCCCCTTATGATTCAACGTTTGCCTCCCTCTTGCCAAGAGCTGCAACTTCCTTTTTATAGATAGGTAAAGGAGCTTGCTCTAGGCTCAAACTTCCAAAAAGGCCCTTTTAGAACAAGGAAACCCCTTTCTTGCCCTAAAAGGGTTTTGGCAACAAGGATTAGCTTTTCCAAGGAGAGGAGCTTATCCTCGTCAAGGAAAAATACTAAATTTTAACCTAATTAAGGGTTAATTAATCCTTAAAAAGTGCAATTTAAACACCCAACTTGGAAATACACAAAAAAATGGCCTAAGGCAAAAGGAAAGAGACTTCAATTATCCTCTCCTATTCTTCAATTAATTTCAATATGGACAAAATTAGATGTCTACGCCAGTATGCAAACTTGTTACAATAGCAATCCACCACTCTTTACTGTGAATATTTCCTTGTGAATCGAGTAATGACATGACAAAGCAATTCTCTATTATTTGTGAATCATGAAATTCCCTATCCATGTATGGTTGTAATGATTGAACTTATTGGTCTTGCATCGTTTAACCTTGTTGATATTGCTTTTTTTTGCCTTATATCTTTGAGAATATGGTCTATGAATGAGTTGTACATGCTGACCGAAAGAGATTAGGCCTTCTACATGTTAGATATTAGGCCTCTTTTTTACCCTCCTGCCATCATTGTAGCTTCATTGTCAACCACTACTTGAACAACATGTTCCTCTCCAGTTCCCTCAACAACTACATCCATTAATTTGAAATGAAATTATAGATTTAATCATTAATGTTACTATTACCTAATTAAAAATATTCAAGTCTATAAGACTATTTACATGGACCATCAAAATTAGAAAACTACCTGAAATAATATTCAGCAGTTTAGCTACACACATCCAAGGCATCAAGTTATGGAACACAGTGCCTCTATTGCAGTAAACTAAAAAATTTATTATGTGTCTTCTAGTTGGTCTAGACCAATCATCACACATAATGCTTACACCTCTCTCCTTGCTTATGCCAATAAAAGAGTATATGTAGCCTTTATATCATGATAGTCTTGCTCCAAATAAATTTTAGAAACTTCATAGGGGTAGGGACTTTCATCCCCATTCCAACCTCTTCAACAACCTCAAATATAGGCTGCATAAAGGGAGAGCATCCTATTATAAATTAAGAATTTTCCCATTACTTTTCCTAATTTACTCCTTAAACCTTTTAGGGGTTTGGTTTTGATTTTCAATTGCTTGGTAGTCTTTCTTCTTTCCAGAAAAGGATCAATCATCCTTAGTCAAGCTTCAAGGTCATCAAGATTTATCCATTGCTGTCCCTACCTCTAGCTTCCAAGAAACCAAGTGACCAAGCTCTACAAAAACCACTAGCACTACAGAAGAGCCAGCCCCCTTTTCAAATATTACTCCCTCTGCTAGTTCTTGCCCTAATTTCTATCTCTCTTCACATTGTTGCTATGAGACAGTGACTATATGCTTTCCTATTGAGTAAATCTTGTTCTTTCCTTATATGAATCTTCTTCATAACTTAAATTCTCAAAATAACCTTAAATTTGAGATTCCAGTTGTTCTTTTCTTCTTTAATTCTCCCTCTTCTTCTCAACATATTGGTGAAGGTGTTTCATCATTTGCTTTCTAATTGGCATGGTTACACTTGGACACCCAGCCACGTGACCTTTTTTATATACGATACCTCCTTTAATGGTCTTCCCACACAACAACATGCTTGCTGCCTCCACTAGAGTAGCAAAATGCCAACCAATGTCCTCACTAGATAGCTCCTCATTTTCTTTTCTTATCACGCAGCATCTTGATTTGATGATTTCTATGCATAAGAAATTGGTGATGGTTATTTTAGTAGTTTAGCATTATTAGTGTGTTAGTTTTATGTTGATAAGTGAGAGTTAATAAAGGTATTATGGTCATTGGTATGTACTTTGACATATATTATAAATAGAGGGAGAGGCCTATCACTGTGATTAGGTCTTCCATTTACCCAATTATTCATGTGGAAAAACCATGTATAATTAGTTAGCTATTTTAGGATATTCTTTTAATAACAGATTGTATCCTTAGAATTAGCTCTATACAACTAAGTTTCCTATTCTGTTAGGGTGTCCCATAAATCATGGGATTTGATTTATTAATTTACTTTTTAGGAATGCTAGGATTGTTGTATATATTCACATGTAATGTTCAGATCAATACATAACTCTTTTCAATTTTTGACATGGTATCAGAGTTGGTTAGTAGGAGGTCCTGGGTTCTAGTCATGTTGCCCGCAATTTAAAAAAAAAATTATTGCATTCTCTATTATAGGTGCTATTTATCATGTGTTTTTCTCTCCACGTGCTATCGGGCTGCACGTGCGGGGAAGTGTTAAAGCTTGATATACAGTGTTGGCCCACAACCTAATGGTTTAAGCTTTTAGGTAAAGTGGTAATCTAACATGGAAACTTCATGGAAAGCCTCCAACCCAAGAATGGGGCCAAAAAGGAGGACAACCACGGAACAATGGACAAGTCCACATTGCTGTAGGACCACAAGGTGAATCGACATTGTCGGAGCTGAGTAGTTTCAACCAAGAAGAGATTGAGAAGCTGAGATCACTTATCAACAGTCTTGGAAAACCTGAAGGATCTCCAGGTACTTGTTCTTTGTCTTATTCAGGTGAGCTTCCATCTTCTATTGGATTAAATGTCTCAGATAAAACCTTTACCAACTCCTGGGTCACGGACTCAGGAGCAACCGATCATATGACACATTTATCCAATATTTTTTCAACCTATACTCCATGCCCAAGCAGTAGGAAAATAGCCACAGCAGATGGGTCCTTGAGCACTATAGCTGGTTTTGTGGATGTGAAAATAAGACCATTAGTAACTTTGAAAAATGTCCTTCATGTTCCTAAATTGTCCACAAATCTGGTCTCTATACATAAACTCACTCAAGATTTATGTTGTAATGTGATTTTTGACAGTGTTAATTGTATATTTTAGGACAAGGATTCAGGGAAGATGATTGGACGTGCTAGGGAAGGAAAAGCCTCTACTATCTTGAAACACCAAGTTAGTTGCACATGACCAAGGGCGGATTATCTTCTTCCTTTATGTCAGAATTTGTCTTATCCAATACAGAAAAAAAATTTACTTCATCATTGCCGACTTGGACATCCATCGTTTAGGGTTATTAAAGTTATGTTTCCTTCCTTGTTTAAGGATTTAGATGTTGAAAACTTTCAGTGTGAGGTATGTGAACTTGCTAAACACAAGCGTGTACCTTTTCCAATTAGTTACAAAAGAAGCTCAATTCCTTTCTATCTTATTCACAGTGATATTTGGGGTCCATCTACTGTTTCTAATGTTTCTAGGGCAAGATGGTTTGTTTCTTTCATTGATGATTGCACTCGTGTTACCTGGATTTTCTTGCTTAAACATAAGTCTGATGTTAGTATTGTGTTCCCAAATTTCTATTCCATGATCAAAAACCAATTTGGGGTCAATATCAAAAGGTTTAGGTCAAATAATGCCAAGGACTATTTCAATCAAATTCTTACCCCATATTTTCAGACAGAAGGAATAGTATATGAGTCATCTTGTGTCAACACTCCACAGCAAAACAGGGTAGCAGAGAGGAAAAATGGCCATCTCCTTGAAAAAACCAGAGCTTTGTTGTTTCAAAAAAATGTGTCTAAGGTTTTTTGGGGGGAAGTAGTTATGACAACCACTCATCTGATAAATCGTTTGCCTTCAAGAGTCTTGGGTTTCAAGAGTCCTATGAACATACTTTCCATATTCTATCCAGACCTAACCACTACAAACAAACTTATTCCTAGGATTTTGGGTGTGTGTCATTTGTCCATGTTCACAGTCACAGCAAGGGGACATTAGATCTGAGGGCTCTAAAATGTGTCTTTGTGGGCTATTCTTCGACTCAAAAAGAATATAAGTGTTACCACCCTCTGTCAAAGAAATTCTATGTCTCGGTGAATGTTATGTTCAATGAACAAGAGTCTTATTTCACTAATCCTTATCTTCAGGGGGAGAATTCAACTAGGGAAGATAAGGAAGATTTTTTGCTTGATTTGCCATCAATTCCTGTGTCTAAAACGTCGAACCCTATACATGTACCTCCTTGTTCATCTTGTTCCAACCATGTACTTGAGAGTTCTTCTGAACTTGTGCCTGAAACACCAAATGAATCCAAAGAAAAGACCGATTCTGCTCCTAGAAATACCATATTTGGCAAGGTGTTCACAAGAAGGAAGATGGCTGTTCCTGAACCAATGCAAGTCCAAGAGTCCAACTTAGATCGTTTGAATGAGGTAATAGTTGTTAACCATCCATTGCCAGATGAAACTGAATCTAGTGTTGATGATGATGACCAGAACCTTCCAATTGCCATTAGGAAAGGAACTCGAAAATGCACAAAGCAACCATTGTACCCTCTTGCATTTTTTTTGTCGTTTAAGAATTTTTCACCATCCCATAGTCTTTTTTGTAAGCCTAAATACCATCACCATTCCTACCACATTATCTGAGGCTTTGTCCAATGGAAAATGGAGACAAGCTATGAATGTGGAGATGGAGGCGTTGGAAAAGAGCAAGACTTGGGAGTTCGTGAAGTTATCGGCAGGAAAGAAACTGGTGAGCTGTAAGTGGCTATATACGGTGAAGTATAGGGCAGATGGGTCGATTGAGTGATACAAGGCGCAGTTGGTAGCCAAGGGGTATACTCAAACCTATGGGATTGATTATTTAGAGACCTTTGCTTCTGTTGCAAAGATGAACATGGTTAGAGTCTTATTATCACTAGCAGCTAAGTATGGTTGGGAGTTGCAACAATTTGATGTCAAGAATACTTTCTTACATGGGGAACTAGAGGAAGAGATTTATATGCAGGTTCCACCGGGATATGGGAAGAATTTGGCCGCTTACACTGTTTGTAAATTGAAAAAGGCACTGTATGGCCTTAAGCAATCACCACGAGCATGGTTTAGGAGATTTGCAAGAGTTATGTTGGCTATGGGATACAAACAAAGTCAAGGGGATCACACATTGTTCATTAAACACTCTCCTTTAGGGGGAGTTACAGTCCTTTTAGTGTATGTTGATGACATAATAGTGACAGGAGATGATGCTAAGGAGAAATAGGTTTTGAGTCAATATTTGGCTAAAGAGTTTGAGATTAAAGTGTTAGGGAGACTGAAGTATTTTCTTGGGATTGAGGTTGCTCACTCTAGGCAGGGAATTTTTATCTCTTAACAGAAGTATGTCGCAGATCTTCTCAAGGAAACTGGCAAGACAACATGCAAACCAGCAAGTACTCCCATGGATTCTAATTTTAAACTTGGAAAAGCTGAGGAGGATGTCGCAGTAGACCGAGAAATGTATCAACGCTTGGTAGGAAGACTCATTTATTTGTCTCACACACGACCAGATATAGCATATATAGTGAGTGTGATTAGTCAGTTTATGCATAGCCCGAAGGAAGTTCATTTACAAGCAGCCCATAGAGTACTACAGTATCTCAAGGGAACACCAGGGAAAGGTATCATGTTCAAAAGAAATGGAGGATTGGTATTTGAGGCATACACTGATGCTAATTATGATGGATCAATTGTTGATAGAAAATCAACCTCAGGATATTGCACCTTTCTCGGTGGCAATCTTGTGACATGGAGAAGTAAAAAGCAAAGTGTGGTAGCTTGGTCGAGTGCAAAGGTTGAATTCCGGGCAATGGCTCAAGGTGTGTGTGAACTACTTTGGCTGAAGATCATCCTTGAAGATTTGAAGATTAAGTGGGATGGCCCTATGAGACTTTATTGTGACAACAAATCTGCACTCAACATAGCTCATAACCCAGTACAACATGACCGAACGAAGCACATTGAAGTTGACAGACACTTTATCAAAGAAAAGTTGGAGAGTGGATTGATTTGTACACCTTACGTGTCTACACATGGTCAACTTGCTAATGTCCTTACCAAAGGGTTGAGTAGCTCTGTTTTCCAAACTATTGTTTCCAAGCTGGGAATAGAGAATACCTATTCACTAGCTTGAGGGTGAGTGTGAGAAAACCGTGTATAATTAGTTAGCTATTTTAGGATATTCTTTTAATAATAGATTGTATCCTTAGAATTAGGCCTATATAGCTAAGTTTCCTATTCTGTTAGGGTGTCCCATAAATCATGGGATTTCCTATTCTATTAGGGTGTCTCATAAATCATGGGATTTGATTTATTAATGTACTTTTTAGGAATGCTAGGATTGTTGTATATATTCACATGTAATGTTCAGATCAATACATAACTCTTTTCAATTTTTGACAATTCAACATGGCATCATAGCACGATTTTGAGACCTAAAACCTAATTGTCACATTCACCATTAAAACCGAAGCCGAAAACCCTAAATCCACTGCATGTCTACCATCATATAAAATTCTAGGAACACTATAGCCCTAAAAACAGCCAATAGCTATAGGAAGCAAGAGCAATTGCCAAAAATTTCCTAGGCAGCACTGCTAGTTTAGGAACAAAAGATCCACTATAGATTTTGCATAATCAACGTCATAGTGACCCACGTACAATGCTAATTTTCCCCCCACTTGAATGTGAGTCTTGTCAATTAGGAAAGCATCATTGTGTTTCCTTTGCCTCTCTAGTCTATCAAATTGCCTTTAGCCCTTATATGTTAGTCCATTATGATGTTTGGGGTTCTAATTGTGTCATGTCAAAGTTGAGGTTTCAGTACTTTGTTACATTTGTCGATGACTATTCTTGAATGACTTGGTTGTATTTAATGAAAGACATTCTGAGATGTTTGTGCTTTATATTCTCAAATAAGGACTCAGTTTGGTATGTTAGTCCAAATACTTTGTAGTGATAATGCTAAGAAGTACTTCATTACTCAATTCACTGCTTATAAGATTAACTCTTGACATGATCCATTAGTCATCTTGTGTCTACACTCTACAACAAAATGGAGTTGCAAAGCAAAAAAACAAACATATTCTTGAAGTCACTTGAACCCTATTGTATCAAATGAATGTCAACAAAGTTTTTTGATGCTATGCTCACAGCTTGCTCTTTCATCAATAAAATGTCATCTCTATCCTTGGTGATAGCCTTAAGGCTTTTTTGTTCTCCCTCCCTCATATATTTGATTGTTGTCCTTTGTTCATCAATTAAATCTAGGAAGGGATAAGTTGGATCATCGTGCTATCAAATGTATTTTTCCTATGCTCAAAAGGATATTGATATTATAGAACTACCTTACATCGATTCTTTGTCATTGCTGATGTCACTTTTTTTGAGTCTACAATGTGCTATTCTAATTCCTTGAGTTTTGTAGACCTTGATGAGTCCCTTCCTCTACCTCGTCTTCCAAATCCTAACCTATTTTCTCCATCCAATCTTCCTACGTCTTCATCCAGTTTGAGTCATTGTCGCTTGGATCATCCCAATTTGCAAGTGTACACACGACGACTCAAGGGAGGAGAGGCTCCTCCAGCTCCCACTTCTACACCTCTAGTTCCTTCGTCAAATGATCCTCTTCCTCAAGTGGTTGATCCTCTTATTTCTATTCGAAAAGGTAAACACACTTGCACCCAACTTCCAATCTCTAAGTATGTTTGTTATGATTTCTTGTCACACCAACATACTTCTAGGATACATGGGCTCCATCCCAATACTTGGAAATGAGACCAACAAGTGACAACTTCTAGAGTTCTTTCAAGGCTTTGGTGGTGTGGATGACCCTCTTACAGTGACTTACTTGCATAGGGTTATGCATGGTTTTGAAACCTAGACCCCAAACCCAGGGGAATGTTGCCAATAGGAATTGAACCCTTGACCCCTAGGGGAAGAGGAAAAGATCTTTACCATTTGGCCAACCATGCTTCTGTGTTGTTGCTAGACAAACATATTTATATATTTTATATATCTCAATATGTATATCAAACATATATTATTGAGTGTGCGTGTGTATATTGTCTACATACATATATAATATATAATTGCATCTCTTAATATATACATACAATACATATATAGTTGAACGAGTGTATAATTATAATATTTATTTATATATGAATGCATATATATACACTCATAAATACATACATATATACATACATTAAAGTTTTTTTTTTTTTTTCTCAAAGTCAACCAAATAATCCTTGATGTATGACCTTAAATTTGGGTGAAAAATGAAATACAAAATTTTTGTTAAGTTTCGCCCAAGTTCATAAAAATTCAAAATATATAAACACATTACACAAAAACTTGAAAAGTAATTTTAATTGGATCAAATTATCTCCTAGTCTTACGCTATATTTTATCACTTCTAATGATATTAATATTATCATCACCAGCATTATATTCTCTTTGTAATATGTGTATATACATATGTGTGATGTTTATACATATATTATTGGTTCAACCAGCGGATTGACCCACCAGTTCAAACTGTCCAACCAACCCAGTGACTTTACCGGGTCTGGATTTTAAAACCATGGGGTTATGCGGTCTAGGGCTTGGTTTGGGAGTGACTGGCACTTAGGGTTGAGGGCTTGGTCTCAGGATCTTGGTTTTGATACCATGTCAAAGTGTTGTGTAAATTGGAAGACCTAATCACAGCAATAGGTCTCCCCCTCTATTTGTAATAGAGCCAGCCAAGTTCATCGTAGTGACCATAATACCCTCACTAACTTTTAGTTATTAACATAGATAATAATACTAAATAACCAAAAACACAGACAAGAAGCAATCGAGTTCACCTTGCTGAGTAGGTAATTAATTATTTTATCTCTTGGTTTATTTATTTTTGAAGTCTAATTGATTTTTAATTTAAGGATTTTACATGTAATTTTTTGTATTCCTTAATATCGTATAAATAATCATGATGTGGTAGGGTTTAGTTGGCTGGAATTAGTTGAATTGGACTCAATTGTGTTTTCCGTAATTTCATTTCTTCTCTTCTCCCCTTCCCCTTTTCTCCACAGCTGGTTCTACATCAAAGATGATTGTGAGAAACAGAGAAACATAACTTATTTATTCTGTCTCTCATATGTAATTTTATTAAAGAGACCAAGAAAAATGACAAAAATATACCTTAAAAGTGTGATGACCAACACGAAGCATTTGAAGCATACGTATATCTATTCTTCTTTATAAATCATTAATAAAAACCATTTTGGCACAGTTCGTTTTACAAACATTGTGGTGTAAGCAATGAGCCTGTTAACTCAACAATAAGAACTTCTAAAGGCTTATTTGAGACGTGCTTCTATTTGTCTAATTTTGCCTGCTGAATTTTTGTTTGATATTCAGGCCAGATCACAATTTACAAGACATAAGGGCCAAAATTTTCCCTTTCAAAACAAGAAAGATTAAAGCCCCTGAAGTTTTGCCTTCAATTTCAATGCCAGTTAAGAGGAAGGAGAGATCATTGTCAGCACTTGCAATAAGTGCTCCCAGAGTGTCAATGCAGAATAGCATGATGGGAAGGGGAACAAAAGCTATTGCTAGAAAGGCTGCAGCAGCACAAAGATGCAGTTTTTCAATTGAGGGGCCTTTCAAGAAAGAGGAACATTCTCTGGAAGATCATCTAGTGATCTCAGACTCACCTCAGACCCCAATTAGAATTGTTCAACATAAAGGGCAGGTAAAGCGGCTGAGGGATTGATTTCTTTTTTTGCATGTCAAAAATACTATTTTTTTTTTGTTTCGAAGTAATTTCCCCTTTAATCTACTGTATCTCAATTCATGTAGAATTATCCTGAGAATGAACATTGTAATGATCTGATGCCTCTTAAAGAAATGGACAGTAGTGCTGAACCATGTGAAGAGAAAATTGATCTCTTGGAACCCCTAAATGTTCTCGTGGAAGCTGCAAACAGAAACAACTCCTTTAAAGTTAATGCACTTGTGTCTCATCCCATCAAATCAGTGCCACAGACAGCCCCTGAAATGGAAGTAAATGTGCCTACAACAAAGGTTGATGAACATGGGTGCAGATCAAAAACCCAAGATACCTGTAATGAGATAATCTCTCGTCTAGGTTCAACAAAAGTAAAATCTAGAAGGCTTCATACGGTTGGCCATAAAGGAGCAGCAGGAAATATGTATGCATCAGCGCAAGTTATTCTTGATGCTGCAGGGCCTACGCATATACAAAGGAAGTGTCCGATTTGGTTCTCTTTAGTTGCTTCTGAAGATCAGTAAGAAAGCAGTTGTTTGTTGTTATTTATTTATTATTTAAGAAGCTTGAATTCTGATGGGTTGGCATTGTAACTTCTTGATTACATGTTAAAATTTATTTCAGGGAGGGAAGTGTTCCATTGCCTCAAATATCTGCATGTTGCTTGAGGATAAAGTAAGCTTTCTTATGTCGCATTGACAGCTTTTCCCTTCCTTCTGGATTGCTTTATACCGATGAGTTCTTTTAATTTAAAATTTGTTCATTTTGAAATTGTCATGGAAAAAATATAAAAAGTTTTTGAAATACGAATGCTAAGGTGGATTGGGTGGTACAACATTAAAGGATAAATTTAGGAATGAACTTATTCACAATAAGCTAGGTGGAGGGGCTGCTTTGAGGATTTGGGCAATTGAAATGTAGGCCAAATAGTGCAGTGTGCACTAGTGAGGAGTGAGCTAGTTATTGTTACTAGTATTAGAAGGGGCAAGAGTACACCTAAAATAACATGGAATGAGATGATGAGAAAGGATTTAATAACTCTTAAGTTGCCAGAGAAAAATGCTGTCAATTGTGTGAATTGGTGGAAAAGGACTCATGTAGCCGACTCCACCTAGTGGGACTTAAGGCCTGTTGTTCTTGTAGTTTGTGTTTTTATGCACCTATTTTGCTCCCTTTTATAGTTTTATGGCTTGTAGTTCTTAAACAACTAAACCTCTTAATGGCTTACTATTAGGGGGCCTTTGGTTCGTTGTATCTTTCAACATTCCCAAGAATGTGATGTCCCTGGTATCTTGCTCCCACATTTTTTTTGGAGCTAGGCAATCCCACTACTCTGGGAATGAGGGATTCCCACCATTGTGTTCTCATCCTCCACCAGGTAAGTTTTATGGCAATCCTATTTTTGGGACCAAATTGCTCTCACTATTTTGTACAATTGGACATTAATGCCCTCAAAATATTGTATTATTGCACCAAATTATTATGTTTAAAATAATAAAATATTATAAAGTAAAAATTAATAAAACATGAAAATAATATCAAAATTTTGATTTCAATTCAAATTTTGAAGCTCCAAAAGTATGGAAATTTTGATGGAAATTTCAATTTCAATGTCAATTTCGATTTTGATTTGAAAAAATAGTGGAAATCAGTAGTAAAGCATGGAATTCTTTTATGAAACTTTATAAATGGTTAACAGACGTAATAATATAAGTTTTAGGACTAATATATTATAAGTTAAATACATCTATGTTGTGTATGTGGTGGAAAAGTTGTAATATAATTTGTATATCAAACATATTTGTAAGATAATGTGCATTAAACATATTCAGTTAATATTTAATAAAAATTAAATTCCTAAATCATATAAATATTATTTATTATACAAATAGTGATAATTTAGACATGAATGGTTAGATAAAAAATGTTGTTGTAAGTTTATTTTTTCATATAATTTCAACAGCCTGTGTAATATCTTTTTGTTCTAATAAAAAAAATGAAATAAATTGAGAAAGAAATATCACTTCGCTCCTAAATCTCTCATTTGAATTATGAGGAATTTTGTTCTATAGTTAAAATTTCAAAAAGTTTAACTAAAATTTCAAGACTTCGATAAATTTCAAATGATTTGTTGAAATTTTGATGAAAATTATGTGAACGGAAATTGATTGTCATTTCGATTTCGAGGGTGACGAAAATTGGAAATTTGGACGGAAATTTGGACAATTTTGTGGAAATTTAAGACCATGAGTAATATTATTATGCTATAATAATATAACATAATGGTCAAATCTTGAGACAATATTGGCTCCAATTGTTTCAATTAAACGGATTATTAAGTATTGAATATTGAATTAATGATGGTTGAAAGTTTTAAAACATGGATTTAATTAGGTATATATATAAGTAGGTTTTTGTGTTGTAAATATAATTGTTATTCATAAATTGTTTATATATAGGTCAAAGGTATAATGGTTGTCTTCTTGAAATGAGTACAAGCATTCCCATATTGAACCAAGCACCAATATTTTTGTCCAACACATAAACCAAACAAAAATATTCCCATGAGGTTGGCATCCCATTTCCAGGAATGTCATTCCATGGGAATATTGTTTATTCCACAAACCAAACACCCCCAAGAGTAAACAGTGAAACATAATCCTACAAGTTAATAATATGTACTAAAAGTCGAAGCCTACCAACATGAACGAAACCCTTCCTACTGTTGGGTGGTCTATGGTCTTCTCAACCCCAAAAGCTAGCTCAAGGGTTGAGAAGGCCCTAGACCACCCAACACTGGTATCAGAGCAACAACCATAGCACCTCTAGTGAGCTTCCACTCAGGAGGTCTACAAGAGACTGGCATCCTTCCACTCGGCATTCTGTAGACGAGTTCGTGTTACTAACTGACGGGGGAGAGCTTGAGTGTTATGTAGAAGCCATGGAAGATGAACATAAGTCAAAGTGGGTTGATGCTATGCAGGATAAGATGCGATCATTGCATGAAAATCACACTTTTGAGTTGGTGAAGTTGCTTAAGGGCAAGAGAGCTTTGACAAACAGGTGGATTTACAAGGCAACTCAACAAGAACACACTTCACAACCACGGTATAAAGTTAGATTGGTTGTCAAGGGATTCAGACAGAGAAAAGGTATTGACTTGATGAGATTTTCTCTCCTGTTGTGAAGATGTCATCCATTCGTGTGGTTCTTGGGTTAGCCACTAGCCTTGACTTTGAGATTGAACAGATGGATGTGAAAACTACTTTCCTTCATGGTGATTTGGAGGAGGAGATATATATATGGAATAGCCGGAGGGTTTTAAGGTGAAAGGAAAAGAGGACTATGTGTGTCGGCTTAAGAAAAGTCTTTATGGTTTGAAGCAGGCACCCAAGCAGTGGTATAAGAAGTTTGAGTCTGTTATGGAGGAGCAAGGTTATAGGAAGACTACTTCTAACCATTGTGTTTTTGTGCATAAATTTTTTTATGGTGATTTTATTATTCTATTGCTTTATGTTGATGATATGTTGATTGTTGGCTTGAATTCTTCTAGAATTGATAGGTTGATGAAGCAGTTAAGTCATTCATTTGCAATGAAGGACTTGGGGTCAGCAAAGCAGATTCTTGGGGTTTGCATTCATAGATGTAGAAAAGACAAAAAGTTGTTTATATCACAGGAGCAATACATTGAGAAAGTTCTTGAGAGGTTCAACATGAACAAGGTTAAAGTAGTTAGCTCTCCTCTTACACACTTTAAGTTGAGCACAAAGCAAATCCCTTCATCATATGAAGTGAAGGAAGATATGGAAAGAATTCCATATGCCTCAGCAATAGGAAGCTTGATGCATGCAATGGTTTGTACAAGGCTAGACATAGCCCATGCAGTTGGTGTTGTTAGCCGGATTCTCTCTGATCTAGGAAGAGAACATTGGAATGCGGTTAAGTGGATTATGAGATATCTGTGAGACACTTCCAAGTTGAGTCTTAGCTTTGGGAGTGGCAAACCAATGTTGGTTGGCTATACAAATTTTGATATGGCTGGAGATGTGGATACCCGTTAGTCTACTTTAGGTTATTTGATCACTTTCTCAGGAGGGGCTGTTTCTTGGCAGTTGAGGTTATAAAAATGTATTGCACTTTCTACAACTGAAGCAGAGTTTATTGCAGCAACGGAAGCTTGTAAAGAGTTGCCATGGATGAAAAAGTTGTTTTGGGAGCTCGGTTTCAAGCAACAAAAATATGTGTTGTTTTGTGATAATCATAGTACTATTCACCTTGCTAAAAATTCTTCATTTCATTCGAGATCGAAAAACATTGATGTAAGGTACCATTGGACAAGAGATACTCTTGATGACAGGTTGATAGCACTTGAGAAAATTCACACCGATGATAATGGCTTTGATATGTTAACGAAGGCTCTAGCAAGGGAGAAGCTTGAGACTCGTCGCTCGACCGCCGGGATGGCGAATACCCCCACCTAGCCGGGAAGGGGGAGATTTGTTGGGTTGGGTTTCCCTCCTAAGTGAGGATGGCCCAAACTTGCCCAAAACGGGCCCATGTGTGGAGAGACCCATTTGGGAGAATAAGGTTAATAACCCTATCCTTTGCTGATGCAAAGTATGGTGAACAATCAAAAATAAGAAAGAAAAGAAGATAGAGCTGTCGCTGCATAGAGAGAGAGCTGTCTAGTCTTGATCAACTGCTCCGATCAATGAGCATTTGTGGTCCGATTGAGCTGAAATTTTATAGGGATGTTCATGACGCATGAATCTTCATTGTGAATAGTGGAGATTGGATTATGAGCATTCGATGTCATTTTTTAGCCTGTGGACAGTAGCCTCGGTTTTCTGCCGCCGCATAGAGAGAGGGCTATCCAGTATTGATCAACTGCTCCGATCAACGAGCATTTGTGGTCCGATTGAGTTGAAATTTTACAAGGATTCTCATGACACGTAAATCTTCATTGTGAACGGTGGAGATTGGATTTTGAGCATTTGGTGTCATTTTTTAGACCGTGGACAGTAGCCTCAGTTTTCTGCCACCACATAGAGAGAGCTGTCCAGTCTTGATCAACTGCTCCGATCAACAAGCATTTGTGGTCTTATTGAGTTGAAATTTTATAGAGATGTTCATGGCATGTGAACCTTCATTGTGAACGTTGGAGATTGGATTTTGAGCATTCAGCGTTGCTTTTTAGCCCGTGGACAGTAGCCTCAATTTTGGTGAGATCTTTCTTTAATTCTTGTAGAAGTTGATTTAAGCCAAGGAATTGTATTTCTTGAAGATAGTTGCTGATTGTCTCTAGTTGAGATTAGAGAAGATGTTGATAGTGGAATTGTTTGAGTGGACTACGGTCCCGTGGTTTTTCCTTTTTCATACCGAGAAGGTTTTTCCTATAAAAATCGTTTGTCTTGTACTTGTGGTGTTTGGATATATATTTTCCGCATATATATTGCTCTATTTTATAGTTTCCTGCAGATTCACACAGAGAGTTTGAGTATTGTTGTTTCTCCCAACACCTGCAACTTCTTAGGTTTTCACATTTAGTATATTCCTCTTAGCAACCAGATATGTAGGTTGTTGCTCTAAATGGGCTGTAGAGTTGTTGTATGGTTGCCTTGGCAGCTAGGCAGGACCCACAAAACCAACTATCAGGAGGCACATGGCACCATTGCCAAGTTGAATAAAATAATGTGTGGCAGCAAGATTCAAAGAGCAATTGCATAGTGTGATACTCTTACACATTACTGGGTAAGAATTTTTTTAAGGGCTTTAATTTATTACTCCTTTTCTTTAAGTTATGTTGGATGGGTGAGATTAAATTTATTTTGAGGGTTAGGATTTAGTTGTGCTGATCACTATTTATAATTTGCCCTGTTTGATACCACTTAAAAGTACTTATAAGAACTAATAGTGAATCATTTTTTTGTAATTGTTAGAGAGACAGAAGCCCTGAGTTTACTGTTTTATTTAATTAATGGTAACGAGGATAATTTAGTCATTGACTATTAATATGTTGAGGGTCAAATGGTCTGTGAGTTGTATTCTCTCCTTCAGTGAAACCAATTTTCTCACCCTCTTCTCTCTTCTTTTCTATGCCCTAACCCTAATCATAATTCCCATAATTAAGTTAGATCTTTCACATTTATAACAGAAATAAGTTTGCTTAAGAGGCAAACATCAGTTTTATAATAAAGACTGTCATACCATCCTTTTCTTTTAGGGCTGTTCACCCAAATTTCTTATTTTCTTGTTTTCTCTTAATTTTTTATTGCTTGGAAGATAGGTCATGTTATGCTACTGTTCACCTTACTGTAATTGTGCCTTTATTCTTGGTGCAGCATCAGTGATTAGTCAAGGATTTGGATATGATTTTAGACCATGAGTAATTCAGATTATGGATCTAATTGTGACAAAATAATGTGAGAAGGTTGGATAGAATGAATTAGGAGCAGGGACAGTAGAGTACTAGGAAAAATTATTAGCATAATTTTTTCTTAAATAAAATTAATATTTTTTTCATTATGAACTTATGGAATGTCATAGAAAAACTTAACAATTGTTAGTATTTTTTTCATTACCTGCTGGTAGAAATTTTATATGGTCAAACCTAACTTTGGACTATTGTTCAATTAAGTGTTGCAATTTATTCATCACTTTTCATTGTAAAGTCTAGAATATCAACCTCTGAAGTTGGCAACTATATTCTATGGAGTGTAAATATTCCTCTGCATGCCTATAAACTTATTCTTTGACCCTGATTTTTCTTTTGCCCTCTCTATCCCAGGGATAGCAGTTTGCCTGTCTCATTTATCCAAAAATACCTTGTGAAGAAGCTTGATCTAACAAGTGAAGCTGAGGTGAGTTCGTTCTTCATTCCTTTTTTTAACTTCCTAGAAGTAGTAAGGCTGTTCGGATGCCTAGTGCTTTCTATCTTTCTTTTTGTTATATTTATGACTTCCAATTTTTGATCCCAGCCCAGACCTGGAAAAGTGACTGACCAGGGCCTTATTGATGACTGTACATTGCTATAAAATGTGCCTTTTCCTTTTTGTTGTTGTTTATTTGAAAGTGCAAAAGCCATAATGCATAAGCAAAATTGAAAGCAAGAAAGATTAAACTGTTAGAAAATTTCCATAAGAAGGATCTTCAGCTTATTTTATGAACCGTGATGAAGTGAAGATAAGGAAAGAAAATCAAATTTTACCTTACAATATTTGCATTGAGATAATCGAACTTTGATGCAATTAACTCTTATTTTCTTCTATTCCTGTTGATCAAGTCTCCATCATACAAAAAACTCTTGATCTTGTATCCCCTTACTCTTATGTTTGGCCTAGTGATGGAGATTCTACCAAACTTGATTATTGAGTGGTGAAAGGGACCAAGAGCCCTTTATATAGAAATCCATAAGCAATTCAACCCATCAAAGAGTCATAGACATACATATGACTTTTTCCTTCTTCCAAGATGAATGTACATTGATTAAATGTGATACATTCCCTAACGATACACTAATTAAGAAGGTTCATGACTGTGACCAATGCATCTCCATTATTTCAATGTATCTTGATTGGGAGACTTTTCATTAACCATCATAGATACATAACTTTGGTCATTGTATCTTACATACCAATAAGTAAGGCACTTGACTTTGGTCAATGTACCTTCATATATATATATATATATATATATATATATACATTAATTAGTTAAGATATAGTTTAATAATTAATTATTTATATGTAGGCATACATGCTATGTGATCATGAAGATCACCCACACATATATATAAAAATTTCCAACATTCTCCCACTAGATCAAATGATCACATCAAGAAACAAATTTCTTTTATTTAGATTAACATTCACTATACACTTAACTAAACAAATGACTAAGGTGGATAATGGTGGCTTTATGTAAACTAACATAAATCCTTCCATATATCACATGCTTAGCATTTATTTAAATAAGTTATAATGAGGAAGAATATGAACTATTCAGTTATGTTCATATCTTAAACTGGTCCCACAATAATGTCAAAACATCATAAACATTTTTCATCGTAGTTCATTCTCATTAATGTGCACATATACAACAAAACAAAACCAAGCCTTAGTCCCACTAAGTGGGGTCGGCTATATGAATCCTTTTCCGCCAATTTATGCGATCATGGACCATTTCTTTTGATAGATTCAAAGACATTAAATCCTTACTCACTATCTCCTCCCAAGTTATTTTAGGTCTACCCCTACCCCTTCTACTGCCCCCCACAGTAACTAAGTCACTCTTCCTCACAGGTGCACTATAAGGCCTACGATGCAAGTGTCCATACCATCTGAGTCGTCCTTCCCTTATCTTATCTTCTATAGGAGCTACACCTAACTTACCACGAATATGTTCATTCCTTAATTTATCTTTTAATGTTATACCACTCATCCATCTAAGCATCCTCATCTCGGCAACTTTTACTTTTTGGATATTATATTTCTTCGTCGCCCAACATTCTGATCCATATAGCATAGCTGGTCTTATAGATGTCCTATAAAACTTCCCTTTCAATTTTAAGGGTATTCTACGATCACATAGAACACTTGAAGAACTTCTCCATTTTACCCAACGTGCTTTAACTCTATGCATTACATCATCTTCAATTTCTCCTTCAGCTTGCATAATAGATCCAAGGTATCGAAATCTACAAGTACTATTTATTTCTTCATCATCAAGTTTAACTTTGTCTCCAATATTCCTCCTATCATTACTAAAATTACATTTCATATATTCTGTTTTATTTCTACTTATCTTAAAGCCTCTGGATTCCAAAGCTTCTCTCCATAATTCTAACTCAGCCTCTACTTCATCTCTAGTTTCATCAATTAATACAATATCATCTGCAAACAACATACACCATGGAACCTCCTTTTGAATACTCTTAGTCAATTGGTCCATCGCTAAAGCAAAAAGATAAGGACTCAAAGCAGATCCTTGATGTACACCTATGGTAATTGGAAATTCTCTAGTTTCTCCATCTATAGTCTTTACACTAGTCATTACTCCATCGTACATATCCTTAATGACATCGGTATACCTACAACATACACCCTTTTTTTCTAAAACCCACCATAAAACTTCCCTAGGTATCCTATCATATGCTTTCTCAAGGTCAATAAATATCATATGCAAGTCCCTCTTCTTTTCCCTAAACTTTTTCATTAATCTTCTTAAAAGATAAATAGCTTCTGTGGTAGATCTCCCAGGCATAAAACCAAATTGATTTTCTGAGATCTTCGTTTCTAACCTTAATCTTTGTTCAACTACTCTTTCCCATAGTTTCATCGTATGACTTATAAGTTTAATTCCACGATAGTTATTACAATTTTGAATATCTCCTTTATTTTTGTATATAGGTATTAAAGTGCTTTTCCTCCTTTCATCTGGCATTTTCTTAGTTTTTACAATTGTATTAAATAAATTAGTTAACCATATAATTCCGTTAGCACCCAAGCATTTCCAAACTTCAATTGGGATGTTATCTGGTCCCATAGCTTTCCCATTTTTCATCTTTTTTAGTGCAAACTTAACTTCGTTAACTCTAATTTTTCGAATAAATCTTATATTTTTAGTCTTTTCCTCATTTGACAATTCTAAATTTAAGCCTTCTATTTGGTTTTCATTAAACAACTTACTAAAGTAACTTCTCCATCTTTCTTTAATATCTTCGTCCTTAACCAAGACAATATCATCCTCACTTTTTATACATTTTACATTTCCTAAGTCCTTGTTCTTCCTTTCTCTAGCTTTAGCAAGTTTAAATATATCTCTTTCCCCTTCTTTTGTACCTAATCTATCATACAAACTATTAAATGATCTATATTTAGCTTCACTAACGGCCCTTTTTGCATCTTTTCTTGCCTCCTTATATTTTTCAAAGTTATCGTTATTTCTACATTTTTGCCACGTTTTATACCAAATTCTTTTTGTCTTTATGATTTTTTGTACATCTTTATCCCACCACCAACTTTCTTTGCTATTTGAGAATCTTCCCCTTGATTCGCCTAAAATCTCTTTTGCTATTTTTTTAATAGAGTTAGTTAATCTATTCCAAAGAGTATTTGAATCTATCCCATCTTCTAAGGTCCAATCCCCATCTTTGATCATTTTATCTTTAAATTTTATTATATTTTCTCCTTTTAGGTTCCACCATCTAGTTTTCCTACACTGGTTTATTTTATCTTTTTTCTTCCATTTTTTAATGCATATATCTAACACTAAGACTCTATGTTGTGTGGTTAAACTTTCACCTGGAATAACTTTACAATCCTTGCATGATACACGATCTACCCTCCTAGTTAAAAAAAAATCTATTTGACTTCTATTTTGTCCACTTTTAAAGGTTATTAAGTGTTCTTCTCTCTTCTTAAAGCAAGTATTCATTATACTAAAATCATATGACATAGCAAAGTCTAAGATCATCTCCCCAAACTCATTTTTGTCTCCATATCCATATCCTCTATGTATCCTTTCATAATTTTTATTGTCTCTTCCAACGTGTCCATTCAGATCTCCTCCTATAAATATTTTCTCAGTCCCTGGTATGCCTTGTATAATACTATCCATATCTTCCTAAAATTGTCTCTTAAGATTTTCTGCTAAGCCAACTTGAGGAGCATAAGCACTAATGATATTTATTATCTCTTGTCCTAATACCATTTTGATTTTTATAATTCTATCCCTTACTCTAATTACATCCACAACGCTATCTTTTAAGTTTTTGTCTATAATAATGCCTACTCCATTCTTATGTTTTTCTTTTCCAGTGTACCAAAGTTTAAAACCTGATTTACCGATTTCTCTAACTTTCTCCCCCACCCACTTAGTTTCTTGAAGGCAAATTATATTAATTCTTCTTCTAATCATTGTATCCACAATTTCCGTGCTTTTACCCGTAAGTGTCCCTATATTCCAAGTTGCTAATCTAATCCTAGTTTCATTAATGTGCCTATACCCGTAAGTGTCATTAATGTGCACATATATGAATTATAAAACATAAGCCAAACCCATTGAATTTACATACTCATTATGCATTTAGGCGCAAACACTCTAATCAATGGGTATACTCATCATCTTGGCACTTAATGTTTTCGATGAACACCTTTTATCTCGCATCCTCCCTCTAACAACAAGCATCTTACTTTTATGTGTTTTGACCTTCTTAAACACTTGTTGCTTTTAGAAAAGAAATTATCATACAATGCTTTAACGGATCTTGAAATAAAATTCATTATTAAAAATCTCAAAATGAAATTCCTCAACCAAATTTCTTGAGAGGTCATGACATAATTTTAGTTTCCAATATACATCAAATATTGGTGTGAGTATATGCATAAGTATAATTCATGCTACCAACTAAAAATGTAGATGGAATACCAAGGATGGTGATAAGCCTACCAAGGACAGTACATCCACCTCTTCTTCTCTGTACCTTCCACGCCCCGACTTCTCTCTGGCTCAAACTGCTCCTGTTCATAAGATCACCAACATTCTTCTGAATGGCGGCAACTTTCATGCTTTGTCACAGTCCCTTCGCTTATATCTTGGGGGCCGTGGCAAGGCTGAGTGGTTGTTAGGATTGGAGTTTCGCCCTGCTAATACTAATTCGGCTCACCAACAGTGGTCCATCGACGACTGTATCATCCTAGGTTGGATATTTGCTTCTATGGAAGACCGCCTCTACAAGATGTTCATGTTTCACGATACTGTTGATAGCCTTTGGTCTACCTTGACCAAAATGTTCGCCCACACAAGGTGTGAGGCTCGGATTTTTGAGCTTTATTGGGAGCTCCACCAAGCGACCCAGGCTTCTTTGGGTTTATCTGTGATTGACTTCTTCGACTATCTCCAGTCTCGGTGGGAGGAGTTCGCCCAGTATAAGCCTCTTTCTGAGTTTTCTACCAAGGCAGCAGCTATTAAGGCAAAGCGCCAGCATCGTCGACATTCCTATCAGTTCTTGATGGGTTTAAAACCTGAGTTTGAATTACTCTAGACTCAGATTTTGACTACATCCCCGGTGCCCTCTTTATACGAGGCATTTGCAATGATTGATGGTGATGATCAGTGACGACGTCTTCTCCCTGAATTTGCTTCTTCTAGTGTGCCTGAGTAGGTTGCCCTTGCAACCCCTACTAGTGCTAGGTCTGTTGACCATAAGACTCGATTGTGCCAGCACTGCCAACAAAATAATCACACCATTGAGTGTTGCTTCATTCCACCTTGAGTTGCAGGAGCGTTACTCCAAATAGGCCTCTCATGGTCATGGCCATGGCAAAGGTCAGGGACCTTCTAACATTGGAGTTGTTGTAGAATCTCTTCTTGTACCTCCGGCTTCTCTTACTTTTGCACCTGCTGTTGCTCCAGATTTCTCTTAGCTCCAGGCTCATCTTACTCAGCTTCAGTCTCGGATTAGCCTCCTTGCCTTTGCTGCACCGACTGCATCGTCCTCTATTGCCACCTTTGCTGCAGGTAACCCTACTGCCCTTTTAAGTAAGTCTGACACGCCCGGTGGCACACCCGTTTGGACACTAGACTAGTCTAGCACACCTGGTGGCACACCCGTTTGGATATTGGACTCAGGGGTGAACAACCATTTGACTTGTGAGGCATCTCATTTCATCCTCTATCCCTTCGTTTGTTCATATTGTCCGCATTGTCGATGGTACCTCTCGTTCCATTCATACCCAAGGTACTGCTTATTTATCCTCAATTCTATCTTTATTCCCTGTTTATTATGTTCCACAATTTTCCTATAACTTGTAATCTATTAGCTGTATTGCCAAACAATATAACTGTGTTGTGGTTTTCTTACCCAACTCTTGTTACTTGCAGGACCTGAGTTTGAGGAAGATTTTTGGCAAGGGCTTTGAAAGGGATGGGCTCTACTACTTTGGCGATCCGCCTTCCTGTCCTATATCCTCTTCTGGCTTTCAAGCATTTGTTTTGCCTTTTGATGTTTCCGCTGTTTTCTCTTTAAAAACCTTGGATTTGTGGCATACCTGTTTGGGACATGCAAATTTTAAATATTTGTGTTGGTTGTTTCCAGAATTTTATAAAGCTTGCAAGAATTTTAATTTTCAATGTGCTACTTGCGAATTATCTAAGCATGTTCGTTCATCTTATCTGTCTCATATGCACCATTCTCTTGCAGCTTTTGATATTGTTCATAGTGACGTTTGGGGTCCCTCCCCTGTCTCCTCACTCACTCAGCATCGATATTATGTCACTTTTATTGACGATTACTCCCGTTGTACCTAGGTCTACCTGATGATAAATAAATTCGAAGTTTTCACTCATTTTCAGGCTTTCCTACGAATGATTAAGACTCAATACAATACTGTGGTTCGTATCTTAAGGTTTGACAAAGGCCGTGAGTGCCTCAGTAATGAGTTTCGTGCTGGGTTGTGTCAACAGGGTATTCTCCAACAGCTGACTTGTCCCTACACTCCTGAACAGAATGGTGTGGCTAAATGCAAAAGTTGCCACATCATGTTTATTTTCCATTGTCTTCTTCGGGGAATGCAAATCCCCACGTCTTATTGACCTCGTGTCGTTCTCACTGCAGCCTATCTTCTCAATCGTACCCCGAGTCGTGCATTGCAGAATTCTGCTCCACTTCATCTTCTGCATCCTGACAGGTCCCTTTTCTCCTTTCTTCCTAGAGTGTTTGGATGCTCCTGCTTTGTTCATGACCGGAGTTCTTCTCGGACCAAGCTTGATGATAAGGCCATCTAGTGCATTTTATAGGGTATTCCTCTATGTCTAAGGGATATCGTTGTTATGATCCTGTTGGTCGGCACACTTATCACTCTCTCGATGTCACGTTCCATGAGTCTACCCCCTTCTACATTGACTCCTCTCCTTCCATATCTTTGCCAGTGTCATCTCCACTTCCTCGACCTGAGCTTATCTTTCTTCCATCTGTACCAGTGCCCTCTTCTTCGGTGTCGTTTCATCTTTTGAGCCTCCTACCTTTGCCCCCACTGGGTAGGACCATATCTCTCTCATTCCACAGGTTTACACTCACCGACCACGCCCTTTGGAGCCTCTGCTAGCATCTTCACCGAGCTTAGGTATGTCTCCTATAGTCCCTAATCCCCCTGCTCCCTCCTCACTGTATCCTTCTCGAATCCGTCGAGCTTCTAATAGACTTTCTTTAGCATGTTCTACTGACCACCCTATTTCCCAGTATCTTTCTTATCTAGTTATTTCCTGGAGTTATCAAGCCTTTTTGGGACAGGTTGATGCTATTATCATACCTTGCTTAGTTCATGAGGCCCTCCAGGACCCCAAATGGGTTGCAGCCATGCGTACTGAGATGGAAGCTCTACATCAGCAACATACTTGGGATCTTGTTCCTCTTCTTTCAAGTGCATGCACGGTGGGCTGTAAATGGGTGTTCACAGTTAAGCACCTTGCAGATGGTACTGTTGACAGGTATAAAGCCCTATGGCGAAACTTACTCTTGTGGTGAAACTTACTACTGTTTGCCTCCTAATCTCTTTGGCGGCTTCTTTCACTTGGCTTTTATATTAGCTTGATGTCAAGAATGCCTTCTTGAATGGTGATCTTATTGATACTATTACATGGATCCCCCTCCCCGTTTTTCTACTTAGGGGGAATATTCTAGAAAGGTGTGTAAATTGCGCGAGTCCTTATATGGGCTTAAGTAATCACCTCATGCATGGTTTAGAAGATTCAGTAATGTGATTCTCTCTATGGGATTTATTCAGTGCTAGTCAGACTACACTTGCTTTATTATGTGTCTCTACCATGGTCCTTGCACCATTATCTCTGTCTATGTGGATGATATTATTATTACAGGTAATGATTTGTCTGGAATTGCTCAGATTAGAAAGGACTTGGGGATACCTTTGACATCAAGGATTTGGGTCCCCTCAAGTATTTCTTGGGCATTGAGATAGCACGCTCCAGCAAGGGCATTTTCCTCTCTCAGCAGAAATATGCCCTAGATCTCCTTATGAACACTAGTATGTTGGGATGTTGGCCTACTTCTACGCCCTTGGATTCGAATATCTCCCTTTCTGTAGAGTCTGGTGATCTATTACAGACCCTTTGGTGTATCAGAGACTTGTTGGTCGCCTCATCTATTTGACCAACACTTGGCCTGATTTGGCCTATGCAGTGAGCTTAGTAAGTCAATTCATGCATTCTCCTTGAAAATATCCTACGGTATGTGAAGACTTCACCTGGACTAGGATTATTCTATTCATTTGGAATACAACCAAGGCGTGTCATGTTTACTAATGCTGACAATGCTGGGTCCAAGACTGACAGATGATCTACCTTAGGTATTTGTACTTTCAAGGGTGATCATCTCCTTTCTTGGAAGAGTAAAAAGCAAGAGGTGGTTTCACGTTTTTCTGCTAAGGCTGAGTGCCGTGCTATGGCACAAGGTACCTGTGAGATCCTATGGCTACGCTCTCTCCTATTTGAGATTGGTTTTCCTATGACAGACTCTTCTTTGTTGTTTTGTGACAACAATTCTGCTATAACTTTCTCTTCTGATTCAATTCTGAATGAGAGGACCAAGCATATTGTGGCAGATATTCACTTCATCAGGGAAAAAGTTCGTTCTGGGATTATCTCTCCCTGCTTTATCTCCTCCAAAGGCTAGGTTGTTGATGTCTTCACCAAGTTTGTTGGCCCATATTTATTACAGACTGCTATCTCCAAGCTTCGACTTATCAACAGCTTCGTTTCAGCTTGAGGGGGAGTATTGAACAGTGTATAGTTTTTTAGTTCCACATCAGATTGTTAGGATAACCTCACTCTCTTGTATAGCTATATATACATCTCAAAGTTGTAAGCTAAGTACACTAAGTGATATTCACTTCCTCTTGTATAGTTCTTTCTCTTTTACTCTCTTCTCTACCAAACTTGATTATTGAGTGGTGAGAGGGGCCAAGAGCCCTTTATATAGAAATTCATAAGCGAATCAATCCATCAAAGAGTCATAAAGATGCATATGATCTCTCCCTTCCTCCAAGTTGAATGTACATATTGATTAAATGTGATACATTCCCTAATGATACACTAGTTAAGGAGATTCATGACATTGGTCAACGCATCTCCATTATTTCAATGTATCTTGATTGGAAGACTTTTTATTAACCATCATATATACATGACTTTGGTCATTATATCTAACATACCAATAAATAAAGCACTTGACTTTGGTCAATGTACCTTCATATATATATATATATATATATATTAATTAGTAAAGATATAGCTTAATACTTAATTAATTATTTATATATAAGCATACACACTATGTGATCATGAAGATTACCCACACATATATTGTTGTAAAAATATGAGTATAGGATTGCATAGCGGAATAGGTAATTGCAGCAAACAATGAAGCACTAAGACACAATTCAAACACTCAGTATATCTGAAAACAACAAGAATCAAGACACAAATATACGTGGTTTGACAAAGTCTACATCCACGGGAGCAATCAACAAAGGTTTCACTATGAAAATGAAAGTTACACAATACAATGATACAATGATCTCACACACAACAAAATATGCCCAGAAGAACATATTTAACAACCCTTCGGAGGCTTCCCTCCTAGTACCCAACCGTGCCAACGTTCCAATTCAAAAATTGAAAATTTTCTCGCAGCCCCAAGAGCACTAGTCAACTAGACGGGTCCACTAGTCGACTAGTCTATTTTCTACTCTCGGTATTTCCATTCTCTGAGATTTTCTTGCTCTCGGTATCTCCACTTGTCGACTAGTGAGGCACACTAGTCGACTAGTGACTAATGCACAACACCAAAACTTCAACACATGCGTTTCTTCTTTTGTTTATGAGCCCCACAAAGTATAAGAGCCACAAACACAATAATCTCCGCCTTGGCGATTATACGCCCCTTAGGAGAACTTGAAAAAAACATATCTTATTGCTCCACCTTGACCTTAGAAAGTTTGGTTAGTTTTTTTTCCTTTCTAGCACTTGGAGACATGAAGTAAGTTCAAGCAATGCTTGAACTTATTAGTAGTGACTGACTTTGTCAAAATATTCGTTGCATTTTCAGACGTGTGAACCTTCTCAAATACAAGGTCACCTGAAGAAATCAACTCTCGAACCTTGTGGAACCTTACATCAATATGTTTGGTTCTAGCATGATACACTTGATTCTTTGCTAAGTAAATAGAACTCTAATTGTCACAACACAGCACAACACCATCTTGCTGTATATGCAGCTCTTTGACCAAACCGGTAAGATAAGGCTTCATTTGCAATTTTGGCAATTGCCATATATTCAGCTTTAGTTGTGGATAATGCCACTAGAGATTGAACCATGGATCTCCAACATATAGGTCCTTATACAAGGGTAAAGACATAACCCGTTGTAGACCTTCTGTCATCCATATCCCCTACATAATCAGCATCTACAAACCCCACAACTGATGGACTAACCTGTTGCTTGCCAAACATAATGTCATAACCTGATGTACCCCGTAAGTATCTAAATATCCATTTGACGGCTTCCAAATGCTGTCTACCTGGATTAGAAAGAAACTTACTCACCACACTCACTGCATGTACTAAGTCTGGCCTCGTATACACCATGACATACATTAAACTCTTCACGATGCTAGCATAGGGGACCTTTGATATATCTCGGATATCATCATCTGTACTTGGACAATTTGCAGTAGACAATTTAAAATGACTCGCTAAAGGTGTACATACCGGTTTTGCATTAGTCCTGCTAAACCTATTCAACACCTTTTCCACATAACCGCCCTGAGATAACCATAACCTCCTTGCAGTTCTGTTACGACGAATTTCCATCCCAAGTATCTTCTTGGTTGAACCAAGATCTTTCATGTCAAACTCTTTATGCAACAGTTAAATCTTTAGCAACTATCAACATGTCATTGACATACAACAACAAGAAAATAAGAGAACCATCATCAAGTTTGTTCACATACACGCAGCAATCATACATCTTTTGTAGCCAATCTTGATCATATAAGAATCAAATCTTTTATACCATTGCCTTGGAGACTGTTTCAACCTGTAAAGAGATTTCTTCAACTTGCAAACTAAGTTTTCTTTCTCTGGTTCACTAAATCCCTCCGGTTGTACCATGTAAATCTGTTCCTCCAAGTCACCATGAAGAAACGCCGTCTTCACATCCATTTGTTCCAAATGTAAATCATAGTGAGCTACCAACCCCAACACTATCCTGATAGAAGTGTGTCGGACCACAAGTGAAAAGATTTCATCATAGTCTATTCCCTTTTTTTGTGAGTACCTTTTTGCTACTAACCATACCTTGAATTTTTCTCCTTCCTTTTTTGAAATTGCTTCATTATTCCTATATACCCATTTGCAACCTATCGCCCTCTTCCCATTTGGAAGCTCCACCAACTCCCAAGTTTGGTTCTTATGCAATGATTCTATTTTCTCAATCATTGCACTCATCCACCTACCTTTCTCCTGGCCGTGCATTGCCTTTTGAAATGTAGTTGGATCATTGCAACTAATAAGGAAAGCATAAGACATTAACTCTTCAAATCCATACCTTGGTGGAGGTCTGATAGTGCGTCTGGATCTCCGTATAGGAACATTGTCGACTTGCTGGTTTCCCGAGTTAGAACTCCCTGCAACCAAAGGACCAAGATCATTGCCATTGCCCTAAGCTTCCAACTCCACCTGCACAATATGTTCATCTCTGCCTTAGTTTTCTTGCTCCTGTTCTGTTCATCACAATCTTAAGTACGCTTCACCATAACTTTCTCATCAAAGACTACATCTCTACTGATCACCACCTTGTTTGCCACTGGATCCCATAGCTTGAACCCCTTCACACCCTTTTGATATCCCAAAAAAATGTAACATCTAGACTTTGCGTCAAGCTTCGATCTCCCCTCACTAGGCACGTGGACATAGGCTGGACAACCGAATACTTTCAATTCGGAGTAGTCTACTGCATTTCCTGTCCATACCTCTTCTGCCATTTTACCCTCTAGTGATGCCCTCGATGATCTCTTTATCAAGAAACAAGTCATACTAACTGCCTCGACCCAGAAGCTTTTCGGTAGCCCTGCATTAAGCCTGAGACACTGAACTCTTTCAGTTAGAGTTCGGTTCATTCTTTTAGCCACACCATTTTGCTAAGGTGTCCGACAAACAGTAAAGTGTCTCTTAATGCCCTACTGCTCACAAAACTCCATGAACCTTAAATCAGCGTACTCGGTCTCATTGTTTGACCTTAGACATTTAATTCTCCTTCCTGTCTAGTTTTCCATTTTAGCTTTCCCCAACTTGAACCTGGTAAATGTATTAGACTTGTGCGCATGAAGTATACCCAGACTTCTTATGAGTAATCGTCAACAAAACTCACATGATAAACATGTCCACCTCTTGATGCTACTCTAATTGGGCCCCAAATATCGAAATGCACATAATCAAGAATACGTTTCGTCTTGTGTATAGTTGATTTGAACTTTGCCTTGTTTTGTTTTTGAAGAACACAAATCTTGCAAAAATTCAGCTTATATGTTATCATACCTTTCAAGAGTTTCCTCTTGTGAAGTTCTTTCATTCCATGTTTCCCCATATGCCCAAGACGCATATGCCACAAGGCGGTTACATCATATTCAACATCTATGGTTGCAGCTCCACCTACAACAGTAGTTCCCTGTAGTGTGTAAATATTCTCATCTAGCTTTTGCTCTTTCATCACCGTCAGATCACCTTTCCATACTTTCATAACCCCACCTTCGGACCTGTAATTGAAACCATTACAATGCAAGGTGCCAAGTGAAATAAGATTCTTCGATGTGTTTTACATTACTCAAGGTTCTCACAGGACCATCAAACATTTTTATTTTAACATTTCATTTGCCAATGATCTTACAAGAAATATCATTACCCATAAGGACTAAACCTGAATTTACCAACTTGTAAGTGCTGAACCACTCCTTGTTTGGAGTCATATGGTAAGACCGTACCGAGTCAAGTATCCATGAGTCCGTTAGGTGATCCGACCCTGACAAAACTAAAAGTACATCACCATCACTGCAAACTGAATTTTCTTCGTGAACTACATTCGCAGATTTTGAAGTCCCTTCATGCTTTTTAGCATTTCTTTTCTTCCAATTCGGACACTCCGGTTTCACATGCTCCCTTTTGCTGCACTTATAATACTGAATATCCTTTTTCTTCTTGGATTGAGTACGAGATTTTTGATTCAATCCATGTTTGGATTTTCCTTTCCCACGCTCATAGTTACCTTTCACCACAAGTCATTTTCCTTCATCACATATTTTCAGCCTTTGATGAAAATTTAGCAAGACACTTGTCACCTCTTCTAAATTAAGAGTCTTTTTTCCTCATGTAAAAGTGGTAACTAAATTTTCATAAGTATAAGTTGTAGGCAAGGAATTTAGTAACATCAAAGCCTTATCATCTTCATCAAACTTAACATCAACACACATTAAATCACTTATGATTTGATTAAATGCATTTATGTGTTGATTTACATTACGTTCGATCCTTCAACCATCTTAAGCCAATAAAGGCGTTGCTTGAGAAATAGTTTATTAGAAAGTGATTTGGATGTACTGGCTTTCTAACTTTTTCCACACAGCTGCTGGAGAATCCTCCTCCATCACATGATAGAGCATTTCGTCAACCAAACACAAATGTATTGTGGAAACGGACTTTGCCTCCAATTCTTTCCAAGTTGTCTCATTTATATTTTCCGGTTGACACCATAAAAAAGTGTTGAAATCCCGAGTATCATTGGGTATATTGAGTAAATTAGGAGAGTAGGTAAATATAGAAGATTGTATATTATTGAGGGTGATTCTGTAGGGAGATTGTTTCCATATTTAGAACCTTCGATTGTATTATATATTGTAAATTCAGATGTACAAAATATTGAATTCTAGAAATATAGAAATTACATTCTGTTTTCTTGGTATTAGAGCTAGGGTTTCTAAACCTTAGTTAGCAATAGCCGACGGAGCCGTCAGCAGCAGAGGGTCGAGCTCCTCTGAAACGCTTGACGGCAACTTTAAAGCCACCTCCATCATGGGTTTCTCAGGATGGGAAGACCCCACCGAACTTCTTGGGCCCTCACCGCCGGGGATCGACAACCCTAGATGTAGTGACGAAGAGGAATCCATGGAGGAGGCTTTTTGTTCTCTGCTCCAACAATCCTACGAGTATTCAAGTCCTCAAGAAGAGCATCTCCGCCGCCTCCCATTCGTCGGAAAATCAGAAGATAATATCATCGTCGATTCATCGGGCTTTGGCGGGATTCCTGTGGAGTCCACTAGAATCCTGATGGTTTCTGCGCCAGATAGTTTAAAGGACGAAGACACGGCTCGCGACGACTTCCATACCCCTCTTGAAGAGTCCTTGGTTCACCTCGGTAGCTCTGATGCGCAAAGACGTGTGGCCGTTGATCATCATGCCAATAAGGTTATTGACGGTGCTCACGATGGTGATTCTGCAACTACGGGCAGTAATGGGGCGGTTGATTTGGCGAAGGACTCGGATTTTGGGTCCTTAGAAAATTACAGTTTTTTTATGGGAGTCTCAGCGAAAAGCTCATCTTTCGAAGGAGCGTCTTTTTTCAAAACCCTAACTTTCTTCCATCAAGACTCAGACCCTTCACTGAACCGACACCATCGATCCTTTCTTCGGGTTCTTTATCCCAAAGAGGTAATTTTTTGCAAGCCTTAAATATAACCTCTAGATCCAAAATTCCTTGAATAATTGATTATCGTGCTTCTGACCACATGATTGATGTCTATCATCTTTTTTCATCATATTCACCCCGTGCTGGAAATTTGAAAGTTAAAATTGCAGATGGATCACTCTTGTTTGTCGCAGGCATAGGAAATATCCAACTCTCCGACTCCATCACACTAGAGTCCGTTCTTTATGCTCCTAATTTATCCTGCAACTTACTATCCATTAGCCAGTTGACTAAAAATTCCAATTGTTATGCTAAATTTCTTCCCTCTCATTTTGTTTTTCAGGACCTATCATCGGGGAAGGCGATTGGCAGTGCTAAAGAGAGTAAGGGACTCTACTACTTTGAGGAGGCTAATGTGAGTGGACAATGTAAAACTACTATTTGTGTTTCTACATCTGTTTCTAGTGATGGTGAAATTTTGTTATGACATTTTAGGATAGGTCATCCAAATTTTCAATATCTAAGAAGTTTATTTCCTTCCATTTTTTCAAATAAAATGTCTTTTGAATTTTAGTGTGAGATTTGTGAACTTGCAAAATACCAGCGTAATTCCTTTCCAAAATCCACATACAAACCATCCAGACCCTTTACTATGATTTACAGTGATTTATGGGGGCCCTCACACTCTTTTAATCGCACTCACACAAAATGGTTTGTTACTTTTATTGATGATTATACTCGTATTTGTTGGGTTTACTTGTTTGAAAGATAAATCTGAAGTCGGTTCTATTTTCGTCAGTTTCCACTCCATGATTCAAACACAATTCCAAACTCACATCCAAATTTTGCGTATTGATAATGGTGTGAAGTATTTCAATGCTATCTTAGGACATTATCTTCAAGAAAATAGAATTGTTCATTAAAGTTTGTCTGTGGATACCCCTTAACAAAATGGGGTTGCTGAACGTAAAAACAGACATATACTTGAAGTAGCTCGGGCATTGAGGTTCACTACAAATATGAAAAACTATTTTTGGGGTGATGCCATTTTAACAGCTACATATCTCATTAATTGAATGCCGAGTCGAGTCCTTTCTTTTACCACTCCTCTCCAAATATTCCAGGAATATTTCCCCAACTCTCGTCTCCACTCTAATCTCGCTTTGAAAATCTTTGGTTGTACTGCATTTTTTCATGTTCATGCTCACAATCGGGATAAATTGGAACCTCGTGCCATTAAATGCGTCTTTATTGGTTACTTTCCTACTCAGAAAGGCTACAAATGTTATGACCCTGTCTCCAAAAGAATGTTTCTTAGCCTTGATGCCATTTTCTTTGAAACCACTTCTTATTTCCAAAAGCCCTCTCTTCAGAGGGAGACATGGAGTGAAGATCGGTTCTTTGATTTCTCTACTACTGAATCTGTGCCCTCTACTGAGTCTCCCATTACATCATTCCCTGACCCATCTACTGAGTCTCCCATTGCATCATTTCCTAACCCGTCATAGGCAAATGATCACTTAAACTCAGGAAGAGATGAAGAAAAACAAACTAATAAGGAGATGATACAGTGGAGATGGATAGGTTAAAGAAAGTCCTAGCTGCTGAGCTTTAAGTTAAAGACTTGGGACAAATGCGGTACTTCCTGGGAATGGAAATTGTTAGATGAAAAAAAGGTATCAGTGTCTCTCAACGAAAGTATATCCTTGATCTCCTAACCAAAACTGGCATGCTTGGTTGCAAACCTAGTGAAACTCCGATTGAAACCGTGAAAAGGGTCGAAGAATGTGGAATATCAGTTGAAAAAGAAAGGTATCAGAGATTGGTTGGTAAACTAATCTACCTATCGCATACCAGACCTGACATTGCATTTGCGGTAAGTGTGGTAAGCCAACACATGCATTTACTGAAAAAAACTCACCTAGATGTTGTGTATAAGATCCTCAGGTATCTCAAGGGTTCTCCGAGTAAAGGACTTTTCTTCAAGAAATGTGAAAGCAAGGAAGTAGAGATTTTCACCGATGCAGATTGGGTAGGATCAGCGGAAGACAGAAGGTCTACCACTGGATATTGCACCTTTGTATGGGGAAATTTGGTAACTTGGAGGAGCAAAAAACAGAATGTAGTGGCTCGAAGCAGCGCTGAAGCTGAATTCAAGGTAGTTGCACAAGGAATATATGAAGGACTATGGTTATGGAAACTCTTGGAAGAATTACAAATTTTGGTGAAATTCCTAGTCAAACTCTATTGTGACAACAAAGTAGCCATCAGTATCTCTCTCAATCCAGTTCAACATGACAGGACTAAGCATGTGGAAGTGAATCGACATTTTATCAAAGAGAAGGTTGAAGAAGGAACCATCTGTATGACTTATGTACCTACCAAGGAACAAACTGCAAACATCTTCACTAAAGGGTTATCACTGCAGAACTTTGATGATTTCATTGGCAAGTTGGATATGATCAATATCTATGATCCAACTTAAGGGGAAGTGTTGAAATCCCGAGTATCATTGGGTATATTGAGTAAATTAGGAGAGTAGGTAAATATAGAAGATTGTATATTATTGAGAGTGATTCTGTAGGGAGATTGTTTCCATATTTAGAACCTTTGATTGTATTATATATTGTAAATTGGGATGTACAAAATATTGAATTCAAGAAATACAGAAATTAAATTATGTTTTCACAAAGCCTTCACCATCCCTTGCTACACAAGTAAATCCTTCACTCTCCTCTGCCACAAACCGAAATTTTTGATTCCATCAAATTTGACGACGTCAAACCTTGCAGAAGAACCCAAAGCCATGACAACAATGCTCTAATACCAATTTTTGTAAAAATATGAGTATAGGATTGCACAGCGGAATATGTAATTGCAGCAAACAATGAAGCCTGATGACACAATTCAAACACTCAATATATCTGAAAACAACAAAAATCAACACACAAATATATGTGGTTCGGCAAAGGTTTCACTATGAAAATGAAAGTTACACAATACAATGATACAATGATCTCACACACAACAAAATATGCCCAGAAGAACATATTTAACAACCCTTCGGAGGCTTCCCTCCTAGTACCCAACCGTTCCAACGTTCCAATTCAAAAATTGAAAATTTTCTCGCAGCCCCGAGAGTACTAGTCGACTAGAGGGGTCCACTAGTCGACTAGAATGGTCCACTAGTCAACTAGTCTATTTTCTGCTCTCGGTTTTTCCATTCTCTGAGATTTTCTTGCTCTCGGTATCTCCACTCGTCGATTAGTGAGGCACACTAGTCAACTAGTGACTGCTGCACAGCACCAAAATTTCAACACATGCTTTTCTTCTTTTGTTTATGAGCCCCACCAAGTATAAGAGCCACAAACACAACGTATATATATATATATAAATTTCTAACATAAATTTATGTGCTTTAGCTTTTCATCAACCTTGTCACTTTGTTGGGAAGAAAAAAAATGTTTTACAAATATTGTATGAAGATTTGGATGCATAACATTCACACATCTGAGGTCATGCTGCACTGGGTAAGAATTCTGTTTCCTGTTCTGATTTTTGATATTTTGTGAAATGGGAACAGAAAACACATTGGGTAAGTTTGTGTTTTACCTTCTTGTGGAAATTGCTTGTGTCTCAACTCTTTGCTGCAGCTTAACTTTGAGGAATCCAACCATGCCTGCTATTGTTATGTGCAGAAAACTGAAAAAACCTACCCATATGTCAGACCCAACCAATCCACTGGAAATTGGCACTTTCTAAAAATTGGGTTGGCAGCAGTTAAAAATTTGTAAAACCTATTTTCAGTTGGCAGCAGTTAAAAATTTGTAAAACCTACCGAATTAGTTTGGTTGGGAGGATCGACTGATAAAACCAGATTTCAATCCAACAGCTGAAAATTCTAACTGAAGCTGCAAATCAAAATGCCTTTCCCCAATTCTCATTTATTGATTCCTATTTGAGCCCATCATCACAAACTAAGCCTTTTATTTGCTGAGAATTGTAGAGGACCGGGGCCCTCCTAAACTCCCCAATGTGTGTGAGAGAGAAACCCAGGGTTATGACAAATCATCAGTGAATTCACGGCGCCTGCTTGCTATCTTGCTTCTCTCTCTCAATTTCTCAATCTGATGGATTTCTTTCTTTCATGTCAAATTCTCAAATTCTTGAATTAATTGTACTTGATCAAACCTTGTTGGTCATCCATGGCAAATTTAACTCTCTCTCTCTCTCCCACCACCACTTTAAAGCTTCATCATTGGTTCCATATCTTCTCTTCAAAAAGCTGAATGATCAAAATGACACAAGCACTGATAGCTGATCGACAACTACAACTGTTGATGAAATCACAACTTGCTGGCCTCGACACCTGAACACTGTTTTTGTACATAAAATATGGATAAATGCAGATTTCCTAGCTTTAATGCAAGAGCAGTGGCTACTTCTTGCAGGTGCAGATAATGTGCCAAGGCCAGGCCTTGCTTCCAACACAACAGCTGCATAACTTGGTTGACTTGTGGGTATCGACAGTGCCAACCTCTAAAAGAGTTCAAGCATCCGCAGGCTCATCTGCTAAAGACTTTGTCATGGTCCTGTCATACCGTAGAAGGGTCCAAGCCTCATAAAAATTGTCCCCTTCAGTTCAAGAATCGAGTATTGCTCTTCAGATCATATAGACCATCTGATGATAAATCTGTATTGTTGTGGCATTCTTGAAACTTCTTTTTGTGTTCTTTTTCTTTCTAATTTCCTCTCTTCAGACAAATGCATGGATCTAGCCTATAATTTTTTTTTTTTTTTTTTTTTTCAAAAATATTCAATGTTATACTCTTAAATTTTTTCACTACTATCATCTTGTAATGCACAATCAGAGATCCTTGCTTACCAGCAGCATGTTTAAAAGGGGTGAGGGTGGGGAGAGGGGGAGGGAGGCTGATGTCTTTCCAGTTTGTAATATATATATATATTATCAAGTTATTAGTGTATGAAATTCATAGATTCATAAATTTAGAAAATTAATTTCTTAATGTCCATTTTGATTTTTATTTGACAAATAGAAAGGAAAGAACAATAAGAAGGAAATTTATTTTTTTTATTGTATTTTTCTCTCCATTTCAAATACTCTTGGAATTAAAATTTATTCTGTTTAAAAACTTTTTAAAAAAAAAATTGAATGTTAATTGTGTATAAATCAAGTTTTTGTTCAATTTAGTATATTTTTATTTACTTATTTTCATTTTTTCGGATAATTAAATATATATATATATATAAAAATTGGATTTTTACATATTTTTTTTTCTTTTCTTAATATTTTCTAAGTTTGAAAATGAGGCTTAAGTGTACTGAACATGCACATGTATCTATTTATTTCAAATACATGTTATATCTATTAAGTTCTATAGAGGGTCATATGTACTTACAAATAAATAATTTGGAATTAGCACTTCACAACATTCTCATCTAACCTAAATCTTCACACGAGTCCTAAAGACTTTTAGTATGAAAGAAGTATACTTATTTTGTGGAGCTATAAATTCTTTTATTTGTGCAAAATTGATAAATCATACAATTCAATCAGGTTGTTTTGCCACATCAAGGGCTAAGCCTTAAACAAGCTTGCTTAGGGTATGTTTGGTGTCTTTGTTATTTTTTATTTTCTGTTTTTGTTTTTTCATAGTGAAAAAAGTAGATTATAAAAAAACATTTATTTCTGTTGACAGTTTTTTGTTTCTGTTTTTGGTTTCAGTTGTTTGTCAAAAAATTGAAAATCGAATTTTATGGTTTTCAGTTATTTTGACAATTTGCTATCAGAAATTTTAATATCCAAAAATAATTTTTTAAGATTAAATTATTCATTTTATATAATTTTAAATTAAAATTAAAATTAAAATTAAATGATAATATGAATTTAAATATAATTAAAAGAAAAATATACATAAATTTCAAAAAACTAATTAAGCCAATTAAAAATATTTTTACTATTTTTCAATTGTCATGTCCAATAAAATTTTTATTGTAAAGTAAAACAATTAAGTAAAATAATTATAATATATTTTTTATTTTTATTATAGTATTTTTTAAATTGTGTATTATTTTTAATTTGTTATTTTAATCATTTTTATAGTATTTTGATTTAAAGATGAAAATGAGAAATTTTTAATTAGATTTTTAATTTGTATTAGTTTTGTAAATGTTAATCAAACAAGTTGTTGGTTTATAGTTTATAGTTTTTATTTCTAGTTTTTGATTTTCATTTCTAGTTTTAGTATCTCTAATTTTTTACAGTGATACCAAACGATCCCTTAGATATAAAACCAAGGCTGCTCTTTTTCTTTATTCCTTGCTTTCTTTATTATTATTATTATTACTTTTTTTTTAGGAAAGTAAAGATTGAGTAGCAAACAAAATAAGGTCTATTATCCCCTCCCGCTTCCATATTTTTGTTTGCAAAAGTCCCTCAATGCTACATAAGCTTGCTTGGATCAATGATAAGGTTACTCCTTTGTAACTAATTGATAAGGTTGCTCCTTTGTGACTAATTGATCACAATCTTGACTCTAAGGAAATAGTCTTTCTATATAAAAGTAGGGGTAATGTTGCATACACTAGAACAATCCTCTCTGTGCCCTCACAAAGTGAGAAGCTTTGTGGCTCGAACACACCCCTCTATGTTCCTCAAGGCTACATCCATACTACAAATGGACACTAGCATTTTAATGGTTAATTGTATAGATTGGTAAGCAAGATATGACTACCTTAAGCAATTAAGCAACATTGTTTTCTCTTTGTAAACCATTTGACTTTGTAATACTATTTAATTTAATAAAGAAGATTTTTTTTTTTTGCCTTTAATCTACAAAATTTGGTAGGGATTCCAAAGCATTTGCCTAGATCATGAAACTTATGGATATTTGATCTTCTCCCTAGGATTCTATTCAATGTCATTGGAGTATTGCAACTAAATTGGAAAGTTGATTTATCAAAGTTAAGTTGTAGATGAATGGATCTTTTTAAGGAGATTGAGGATGAGATTGTTAAAATATGATGTGGTTATTGGTGGTGTTTCAAATTATGAATAGTTTTGTCAACTTAAATTTCAAGTTTGTGGTAGTAGTTTTTAGTGTTATCATTTTACAATTAACATTTTTTTTATAAAAAAAAATTGCAACAATAATTTTTCTCCTTTAGGGTTAAGTTTGAAAGGTTGCACATTTTATTTTCATTATTAACTAGGGGCTAGGGGTTAATGTTGTACCGGACATCCCACTTGTATCAAATACCAATACTACAACTAATGCTATTAAATATATAAAAATTAAAACAACGTAGAAACTAATAATAAAAGACACTAAAAAGAATAAGATAAGAATTTAACGAGATTCGGTACAAAATTACCTACGTCATCTGGCGCCGATGATCAATCCACTTCTTCCAGAAAAATTACAACTTGGGCAATTTTCAAATTACCAATAGTAATAAGAAATACCTTAGAGTACAAATACTATTTGTAACTCTTTCAGATTTTGGCGTCATTTACAAATAAAGCGGGGAGCTCTTTATATAGTTTCAACCTCAAGTTCAAAAAACATTTTCCACCAAATGTGAGACAAACAAAAAACTTCAAAACAACTTTCCCACCAAATGTGGGATAAACAAAAACCAACAAATATCCACATTGACGATAAATTTAACAAATTTTTCAATCACCAACATTCTCTAGAGTTCCACATCATCGGCGCATTCCAAAAATATTTAAACTTGCAGGATATTGATCAAGTCCAAACAATGTTTGAACTTGATTGCAGGATATATGTGGGATTTACAGCTGTAGTAATATTCTGAAGAAGTATCTTACCTCAATCAATAATATCCCGCATAAAATGAAACCGAACGTCGATGTGCTTCGTTCGTGCATGGTAGACTTGATTTTTTGCCAAATGAATAGCACTCTGGCTATCATAGAACACAACAATGTGTTTCTAAATAACTCCCAAATTTTTAAGTAAACCCTGCAACCAAATGTATTCCTTAACAGCCTCTAAAGCTGTCATGTACTCTGCTTCTATTGTAGACAAGGCAATGGTAGACTGTAAGGTAGATCTCCAACTCATTGGACCATTAGCAAATGTAAAAACATATCCAGTAGTTGATCAACGTTTATCCAGATCACCTGCAAAATTAGAATCCGCATATCCAACAACATCATGATCAATAATATTATTTTTCTCAAATACTATACCAACATCAATCGTATTCATAATATATCTCAAAATCCATTTCACAGCTTGCCAATGTCCTTTAGCCGGATCATGTATATACCTGCTCACCATACTAACAGGTTGCGAAATATCAGGTCTAGTACAACTCATTGCATACATCAGACTACCAATAGCACTTGCATAAGAAACCTGTGACATATACTTACGTTCCTCATTTGATTTAGAAGATAAAGTTGCACTAAGTTTGAAGTGAGGAGCAAGAGGAGTGCTGACTTGTTTTGACTGTTCAGACATGCCAAAACTTTATACTACCTTCCTCAAATACTATTTTTGAGTTAAATTGGCTCTTCCTCTCATTCTGTCTCTACATATCTCCATGCCAAGTATCTTCTTTGCTTCACTAAGATCTTTCATTTCAAACTCGTGATTTAACTGACTTTTCAGTTTATTGATTTCTTTCGTATTCTTTTAAGTTATCAACATATCACTAACATACAAAAGTAAATATATAAAAGATCCATTTTGTAGTTTGCAAAAATAAACACAATGATCATGTTTATTTCTGATGTACTTGTGATCCATCATAAACTGATGAAATCGTTTGTACCATTATCTTAGAGACTGTTTTAAACAATACAATAATTTACCCAGTTTACATACCCAATTTTCTTTTCTAGTAACCTGAAATCCATCTAACTGAGTCGTATAGATTTCCCCTTCCAAATCATTATGTAAAAATGCATATTTTACATCAAGCTTAATTAGTTCAAGATCAAATTATGCTACCAAAGCCAACAAAATTCGAATGGAAGAATGTTTAAATATGCCTTCCTACTGTGCGTAGCCCTTAACTACCAATAAACTTTTGAAGCAAACATTATTTGCATTTGGAAATCTTTCTTTCTTTACATAAACCCATTTGCAACCAATTGTTTTCTTACCTTGGGGCAGTTGTGCTAGCTCCCAAGTCTGATTTTGATGAAGAGTGCATTTCTTCATTCATCGCTCTTTTCCACTTGTCTGATTCAGAGTTCCTCATTTTTTTCTCTGAAAGTGTAAGGAACATCATCATCTACAACTGAAAGTGCATAGGCTACTATATCAGTATACCGAGCAGGTTCTTGGATTCTGAAAAATAGTTGATTCTTGTTGTTGGGAAGATTCTCAGATTGAAATCTCCTCTTTTTGTACATTATTCCCCACCGTAACTAGAGAATTACATTGTGTAGTCTCATTTCTCACTAGGTTTCCCAAAATTGTCTAAACCTCCACCTGTTGTTGAGTACAACTAGTCTTTTCTTCAATTGATGACTCCATGCTTATTGTTTTCTTCATCAATGCAGGTTCATCAAAAGTCACATCTCTGCTTAAAATCATTTTTTTTTTTTTTTTTGTATCTAGACGGTATCATTTGACTCTTGCACTAATCCCCAAGAATATTATTTTTTGGCTCTTGGATCCAACTTAAATTCTTTAACATGATAATAAGTCATAGTACCAAATACATGTAAAGAATCATAATCATTAGTAGGTTTTCCAGACCATACCTCATAGGGTGTTTTTTCTCATATTGCAAATGATGGTAGATAGTTGATGAGATGACACACATATTTAACAGCCTTAGCCCAAAACCTTTTATCCAACCTAGCATTAGACAACATACATCGAAGTTTCTCCAGCAAAGTCTAATAATTCAGGTGTAATCCCAAGAGGGGGGGGTGAATTGGGTATTTTAAAATTATTTAAGATTGTTTTACCACTTAATCCCTATTTCTATATTTAACAAATTAATTGTAGGGGTTTAAAATTGATTCAAATTATTATCTCAATAAATTCTATTTTACCCAATTAATTATCAAGTGCGTGTGGGTTATTCAACATACACACATGCAAGATAGGTAATGAAATGTATTGCGGAAATTAAAAGGAGTAAAGGGAGAGAGAAGGCAAGCACAATTTTTATGAGGTTCAGCTAACCCGGCCTACATCCTCGCCTTAAGCAATCCACTCAAGGATTCCACTAAATCCCTGCTCCTTTAACTGGGACGAAGCTTCCCTTACATTCGCTGCTTACAAGAGGCACAACTTCCTTCTCACCCGATTCACAACCCGAACTGTGATTACAATATAGAATTTCAAATCTATAAAAAAACTCAATATTGCTTCTTACAAAACTAGTGGGTACAATGGAAATTCCTAACACATATCCATATGATAAAACTTGAAGCTTAGTATGTATGTAACAATGTAATCATTATATGAATGATATGCTTCACAAAATTTCCTATGATCAAATCTCCCAAGTTAAATATATAAGAAAAAGCTTTGGAGAACTTAGGGTTTTAGTTCAACTTACTAGATACAAGAATACCGAATGTGATCTTATAAAAAAAAATTGGTCTTGAATATTATGAAGATCTAAGTTCTTGCAATCAAATAATTTGTGAACTTAAATCTTTGAATAAATAAAAGGCTTTGAATATTGCAAAGATTTTAAACACAACTTGTCACACAAAGTTTCTCACAAATATATATTGTGAACCTTTAGACTTTTCAATCAAGTAGATTTCGCAATAACAACGTATTGAATCTTTGAATGAAAATAAGAACTTGAAGATCACCAAATATTCAATGTTTAGAAAATCCTTTCACAAATAAATTTATATGTAACAACACAAAGATTTTTCTTTTTCAATAAGAGTAATAGATGTATGAGTATAAGATATGAAAGATCTTCAAGATATCTATATATTGAAAACACAAACCAATTCCTTGTTTACCAAACCTCAATCATCAAAGTTTGCTTTCAAGATGTGTAAATGAAATCCCTTCGAAAAGCTGAGATGATTTGCCTAAACTTGATGAATATCTATGAAGTGCAGGCAATCATATTGCAATATGTTCAAGTTTCTCAATATTATTCTATGAGTTGGGGCACTAGGGTTTAGAGGTTGATTATATAGGTAAATTTGGCCTTAGGATAAGTCCTGACTGTTAGATCAAATTGATCAAGTGTAAAACGGCGTGTTCTATCACTAAAGATTAAAATTTTAAACTTCCCGCAAGTTCAGACGACTGAGGTCTAAGGTTCAGACGTCTGATGTTCCTTAAAGCTTCAAAAAAAATTGAACTAGACACAGGGTCATACGTTTGAAGTTGAGGTTCAGACTTCTGAAGTCCCTACTTCAGACGACTAAACTTAAGGTTCAGATGTCTGAAGGTGTTCGGCCTATTTTCAACAATTAATTCTTCATACGATTGAACTAATTCTTCAGTCTTCTGAGGAAATTCTTAGAATGTCTAAGGGTCATCCTCAGTCATCTAGGCAGTCCAACTTTAGATTTTTTTTTTTATTTCAATTTTTTTATTTTATTTTTTTTACTTTTTTGCTTTGCTTCTTTCTAAAATATTTTCCAGGGTTTTAAATAGAGTCTTTAAGTCAATGAAGAACCCCTAAAAGATTTTCATGAGATGCATGAGTCCTAAGGCCAATTTAGGGTATATTTTGAGTTTCGAATTAAATCATATGAAATATGTAAATACATTCAGTTATAAATACCCATTCCCGTGATGATATTGAACTTGACGCTTGCATCTTCATTCCTCTACTCTTTTAGTTCCATGGATTGTGCCAATATGTATATACTTTAATCTTCATGGCTTCCATGACTTTCTAGCCTTCCGTGCATGCTAAATATTGTTCTTTTTTAAAATTTCAATGCACCGATCAAATACCAAGTGATTTGTCATTATCAAAACAATTTTTCATTTCTTTTATGATGACAAATATACGAGCAAAAATATAAAATGGGTTACGCCTAACAAGGCTACCCCTCAAATAATGCACAATCAAATATGCAGCAATATGAAATATGCTTATACACAACTAGTTTTGCCAACTATTTTTGCAATAACCTAATATTCTTCTCCCCCTTTTGACATCAACAAAAAAGTATATAACAAAACATGATCGGACATAACCTTATATTCTTCTCCCCCTTTAAATCGCAATTTAAAAAAAAAATATTATTCAACCATCATATTTCAAAAATTGTACTGTGAAATATGTCTCCCTGTGTTAATTCAATTTACTTCTCCCCCTTGCTAATGCAAAAAACTGTGTTATTGAATTAAATTGTAATGTGAACATACACAATGTGTCAAATTTCATAGACATGGATAAGTAAAAATAGTTACTAGAGTTCAAAAATTATGTGAGGATTAAGATGTGTAAGTTAATATGCTCATCATGTTATGAGTTTAATACCAAATGTGAACAAATATGATACCAAATGGGAGCAAATGATCCGAATTTGAATTTTTTTAACCAATTTTGAATATTAAGTGATGTTGCTCCCCTTGAATTATGTCATCTAATAAAATTCTAGGCAACTTCTCGGCTATGCATCAGGCCTGATTCACGCCTAATTTGGATAAACCTATCCTCCACAAGTGGTTTCATGAATAAATCTGTCCATTGTTCATCTGTGCATACAAACTCAAGTGTCACATCTCCTTTTTGCACATGATCACGAAGAAAATGATGTCTTATTTCTATATGTTTAATTTTTGAATGTAATATAGGATTCTTTGAGATGTTTATTGCACTCGTATTGTCGCATCTTATAGGAATTGTGTCATAGCTTAATCCAAAATCCGTTAGTTGTTGATTTATGTATAGTGTTTGAGCACAACAACTTCCTGCCACTATATATTCTACCGTAGCTGTGGAAAGAACAATTGAATTTTGCTTCTTGGAAAACCAAGAGACTAACGAATGTCCTAAGAAATTACATGTGTCACTCGTGTTCTTTCTATCCACTTTGCAACCAGCAAAATCAACATCTGAGTAGCTGATAATCTCAAAAGATGTATACTTAGGATACCATAACCCAAGTTCCACGGTTCTTATTAGGTATCTAAGTATTCATTTGACAGCTAAAAAATATGACTCTTTTAGTGCAGTCTGAAATCTTGAGCACAAACATATGCTGAACATTATGTCAGTCCTGCTGGCAATCAGATATAGTAAGCTACAGATCATTCCACCATAGAGCTTGACATCTACTGGTATGCCTTATTCATATTTGTCTAATTTCAAGGAAGTGCTCATAGGTGTCCCTAGTATTTTTCCATCTTCCAAATTAAACTTTTTGAGCAGATCTCTAATGTACTTTGATTGATTTATAAAAATTTCATGTTTCGCTTGTTTGATCTGAAGTCTTAGGAAAAAAATTAGTTCACCTATCATGCTCATCTCATATTCATTTTTCATAGTACTTGCAAACTCATTGCACAAGTCTTTAATTGTTGCTTCAAATATGATATCATCTACGTATACTTGAACTAGGAGCATGTCATCGTTCTTAGACTATATGAAAAGTGTTGTGTCTATCCTCCCTCTGATAAATCCATTGTCCAGTAGAAACCGCTTAGTCTCTCTTACCAAGCTCTAAGAGCTTGCTTTAAACCGTACAAGGCTTTTGTTAGTCTATAAACGTTATCTGGATTCTTATGGTTTTCAAAGTCTGGGGGTTGTTTTACATATACCTATTCACTTATATAGCCATTTAAAAATACGCTTTTGACATCCATTTGATACAACTTGAAATCCTTAAAAGCAGCATAGGCTAAAAGTATTCGAATGGCTTCCATTCTAGCTACAGGTGCAAAATTTTCTTCAAAATCTATTCCTTCTTCGTGGTTATATCCCTGAGCTACTAGTCTTGCCTTATTTCTAACAACTATCCCATGTTCATCTTTCTTATTCTCATATATTCATTTTTTTCCAATAATTGTCTTATCTTTAGGTCTAGGAACTAATGTCCATACTTTGTTTCTCTCAAACTGGTTTAACTCTTCTTGCATGGACATCACCCACGATTCATCCTCAATTACTTCACTCACATTCCTACGTTCTTCTTGAGATAGAAAGGCAAAATGACTAATCATATTCCTAAGTGAGGATCGTGTGGCTACTCCACGTAATGGTTCACCTATTATTTGATCAATGGGATGACTTTTTATGTACTTCCATTCTCTAGGTAGTTCATTAACCTCATTTTCAATTTGCTTAGCTTCAGCAGATGGCTCCTTAAATTCATTTATCTTTTCTGAATCATTTTTAATGGACAATTTTTCAAATTCCTTATTTATCTCAATTTCATCTTCATCAGTCCTTTTAGAGAAGGGATTTGACTCATCGAAGATTACATAAATGGATTTTATAATGGTTAATGTTCGTTTATTATATACTCTGTAGGGTTTACTATCTAAGGCATACCCTAGAAAGATACCTTCATCTAATTTCACATCAAACTTTCCTAAATTTTCATTGTCTCTAAGCACAAAACATTTAAAGCCAAAGACATGAAAATATGATATGTTTGGTCTATGGTCATTCCATAATTCATAAGGAGTCTTATTTGGAGATGGTCTAATCAAAACTCTATTTAGAACATAGCAGGCGGTATTTACTGCCTCAGCCTAGAAGTACTTAGGTAGTTTATGCTCGTTAAGCATAGATCTGGCCATTTCTTGTATAGACCTATTCTTCCTTTCAACTACACCATTCTACTGTAATGTTCTAGGAGCCAAAAAATTTTGAGCTATTCCTAATGAATTGCAGTAGTCTTCCATGCTTTGATTTTTAAATTCTCTACCCCTATCACTTCGGATTTTAGTGATAGTATAACCCTTTTCATTTTGAGTTTTCTTACAAAGATTTATGAATTGTTCACACGCTTCATCTTTGTGACCTAAAAATAGTACCCATGTATATCTTGATTAATCATCAATTATGACAAATGCGTATGATTTTCCTCCTACACTCTGAGTTGGGTTTGGACCAAATAAATCTAAGTGTAACATTTGAAGTGGCCTAGTAGTAGAGATTACTTTCTTCTTCTTAAAATTCGTTCTTGCTTGTTTTCCTAGTTGGCATGCATCATAGATTTTATCTTTCACGAATTTAGTCTTAGTCAATCCCTTAACTAATACTTCCTTAACATGTTTAGATATTAAGTCCATGTTTGCGTGTCCTAGTCTCCTATGCCAAATCCAACTAATCTCATTTATAGCAAAAAAATAAGTGACATGTTGAGAAGCAAGGTTGTCAATGCTAGTGGTGTAGACAATTTCATGACGATCAGCAGTAAACAGTATTTTGTTTTCAGATTTGTTCTCTACAGTGCATTTGTCATGTTCAAATGAGACTTTATAACCTTTATCACATAGTTGACTTATACTCAATAAGTTACGTTTCAATCCATCAACTAATAACACATTATCAATGACAAGTGAAGGTTCCTTACCAACCTTACCAACTCCAATGATTTTACCTTTAGAGTTATCCCCAAATGTAACGAATCATTCATCTTTGAATATGATAGATGCAAATTTAGCTTTATCTCCTATCATATGTCGCGAGTATCCGCTATCCATATACCACTTGTCCTTTGAGGAGGACAATCTCAAGCACATCTGCAGGACATTATCAGATAACTACTTTTGGTACCCAGATTTTCTTGGGTCCATGGGGGTTAGTGCTAGATTCTCTTTTGACTTTCTACACTTTCTTAATTTTGACATCTTTATTTTCAAAAGGGCAATCAAATTTTATGTGACCCAACCTCTTACATTTAAAACATGTAATATTTTTACGATAGTCTTTAGTTGGAACATACGATTTTGACTCTCTTACAAAATATCCCATGAAGAGATGTCTTTGTTTCAGATTCTCCCTCCCATTAAAACCAAGATCTTCCTTCTCTAGGGAATTTCTTTGAGCTCCTAGGAGTTTTTCAAAATTATTTTGACATTTTGTAAATTTACAAATAATCTTAGTTTTATCTTTCAAATTCTTTCTAACTCTTCAATTTTCAAATCCTTATCTTTCATGAGAGATGCATGAGATTCATTTTGACTTTCAACTAACTTCGAAAATTCTTTCAATTTTAATTTCAAACTAGAAATTTTTTTAAGCATTTTGAGGGTATATAGATATTCCTGATGCTATTCATCATAAGAAAGCATGTTATTTTCATTTTCTGAATTACTTGAATAGTAAGATGAAGCAAAACAAAAAAGATTGTACCTCATGGTCATCGTGAGGCATCAGACATAGATTCGCAATCTCGTCATCACTAGATTCAGATTCTGAACTACTGGTACTGTGAGTGTCCCAGCCCACCTTTAGAGCCTTCTTATTCTTCTTCTTAGACACTTTCTTCAGCTGGGGACATTCTGACTTGATATGTCCAAATTCTCTACAGTTATAACACATAAGAGGATCATCTTTTTGTTTCCTTCTACTTGACTCTCCCTTTTTTGTTTTTTAGCCCTTGAATTTTCTGGTGTATTTCTTGTTCTTTCTCATGAACTCTCCAAATTTCTTAGTGATGAGTGTCATGTTTTCATTCGATTCTGAATCACTTCCCTCATTGGAGCAGTGAGATAATGTCTTAAGTGTTGTAGCTTTCTTTGCTTTAATTTGCTCATTCTTCCTCTTATTTATTGCAAGCTCATAGGTGATAAGCAATCCAATTAGTTCATTAACAAACATCTCCTTGAGATTTCTCCCTTCTGCTATTGCAGTTGCTTTAGCTTCCCAAATTGGTGGTAGTCCCCTGAGTATTTTCTTGATCCACTCATAAGTAGGGTAAGATTTACCAAGAGCATTTAAAGAATTCATGATGTGTGTGAATTTAGAGTACATGGATTGAACAGATTCATTAGTAGTCATTTTAAATGCTTCATACTCACTAGTGAGCATGTCTATCCTACTATCTTTTACTTCCTTAGTACCTTCATGCGTAACTTTTAATTTTTCCCAAATCTCTTTAGCAGTGTTACAAGTCATCATCCTATTAAACTCATTTACATCTAGTGCATAGAATAACAGATTCATTGTAGTAGCATTTATTTGCACAGATTTTCAGTCCTCTTAAGTATACTTATCTTCAGTTTTGGGTACATTAACCTTATCAACTACTTTCATAGGGACATGGTTTCCCTTGAAAACAATTTTCCACACTTTCCAATCCATATTAAAAAGATATATACTCATCCTTCTTTTCTAGTAGGTGTAATTTACACCGAAGAAAATAAGTGGTCCAGTGGACGAGTGTCCCTCACTGAATGGAGTTACACTGATGTATGTCATGTGATCTTTTTACAAAATGAACAGTTAAGTCTATGTAAACCCACTCTAATACCAAATGTTAATTCAGGTGTAATCCCAAGAGAGGGGGTGAATTGGTTATTTAAAAATCTTTAAGATTATTTACCACTTAATCCCTATTTCTATATTTAACAAATTAATTGCAAAGGCTTGAAATTGATTCAAATTATTATCTCAATAAATTTTATTTTACCCAATTAATTATCAAGTGTGTGTGGGGTTATTCAACAAACACATATACGAGATAGGTAATGAAATACGTTGCGGAAATTAAAAGGAGTAAAGGGAGAGAGAAGACAAACACAATTTTTATGAGGTTTAGCCAACCCAGCCTACGTCCTCGCCTTGAGCAACCCACTCAAAGATTCCACTAAATTTCTACTCCTTTAACTGGGACAAAGCTTCCCTTACATCCGCTACTCACAAGAGGCACAACTTCCTCCTCACCCGGTTCATAACCCAAACCGTGATTACAATATAAAATTTTAAATATGCAAAACAACTCAATATTACTTCTAACAAAGCTAGTGAGTACAATGGAAAATCTAACACATATCCATATGATAAAACTTGAAGCTCAGCATGTATATAACAATATAATCATTATATGAATTGCTTCATAAAATTTCCCTTTGATCAAATATCCCAAAATAATTATATAAGTAAATGCTTTGGAGAACTTAGGGTTTTAGTTCAACTTACTAGATGCAAGAATACCGAATGTGATCTTATTAAAAAAAATTGGTCTTGAATATTATGAAGATCTAAGTTCTTGCTATAAATAATTTGTGAAGTTGAATCTTTGAATAAATAAAAGACTTTGAGTATTGCAAAGATTTAAACACTACTTGTCACAACAATATTTATCACACACACACACACACACACACACATATATATATATATATATTGAGAACCTTTAGACTTTTCAATCAAGCAGATTTTACAATAACCAAAATATTGAGTCTTTGAATCAAAATAAAAACTTGAAGATCATCAAATATTCAATGTTTAGAAAATCCTTTCACAAATAAATTTATATGTAACAACACAAGGATTTTTCTTTTTCAATAAGAGTAATAGATGTATGAGTATAAGATATGAAATATTTTCAAGATATCTATATATTTAAAACACAAACCAATTCCTTGTTTACCGAACCTCAATCACCAAAGCTTGCTTTCAAGATGTGTAAATGAAATCCCTTAGAACAGCTGAGATGATTTGCCTAAACTTGATGAATATCTGTGGAGTGCAGGCAATCATATTGCAATATGTTCAAGTTTCTCAATATTATTCCCAAAGTTGAGGCACTAGAGTTTAGAGATTGATTATATAGGTAAACTTGGCCTTAGGATAAGTTCTGGCTGTTGGATCAAATTGATCAAGTGTATAACTCGCGTGTTCTCTCGCTAAAGATTAAAATTTTAAACTTCCCGCAGGTTCAGACGACTGAGGTCTAAGGTTCAGATGTCTGATGTTCCTTAAAGTTTCAAAAAAATTGAACTGGATACAAGGTCAGACATCTGAAGTTGAAGTTCAGACGTCTGAAGGTGTTCTGCCTGTTCTATGTTTCAGCAATTTTTTCTTCAGTCTTCTGAGGAAATCCTTCAGACATCTAAAGTTGCATCTTCAAATGTCTAAGGGTAATCCTCAGTTGTCTGGATAGTCCAACTTCAGTTTTATTTTATTTTATTTTCAAAAATCATTTTTGCTTTCTTGCTTTGCTTTTTCATAAAATATTTTCCGGAGTTTAAATAGAGTCTCTAAGTCAATGAAGAACCCATAAAAGATTTTCATGAGATGCATGAGTCCTAAGGTCAGTTTAGGGTATATTTTGAGTTTCGAATTAAATCATATGAAATATGTAAATACATTCAGTTCTAAATACCCATTCCCATGATGATATTGAACTTGACGCTTGCATCTTCATTCTTCTACTCTTTTAGTTTCATGGATTGTGCCAAGATGTATATACTTTAATCTTCATGGCTTCCATGACTTTCTAGCCTTCCATGCATACTAAATATTGTTCCTATTCACAATCTCAATGCACAGATCAAATACCAAGTGATTTGTCATTATCAAAACAGGATTGGACTCATAGAGTCAACATTATCAATAATAGATGAAACAGAAATACATTCATTCATTTTCATATTATGTTGATTAAACTGGTTAAGGATTTACATAATTTCATGAAATTGTTCTATAACAAACCTATTATCAACCATGGTATAATTAAAAAAATTTCCAATCATAAATTTCTTGCTAGTCACATCATTTGTGAAGTAGTTAGCTTCAAGTGCTTCCCACAACTCTTTTGCAGTAGCCATATTCTGATACAGATCGAACAGATTGTTTGACATTGAATTACAAATGTGGCCTTTGCATATATAGTCATCTTGTTCCCATTTTATCCTTGTACGTCCTTGAGCCAAAGTCTCATTCTCATTCATAGTAGGTTTGGAGGTGGTTAAAGCATACACCACTTTGAGACCTGCAATAAGAAAGTGCATCTTTTTCTACCAGCGCCTGAAATTGCTTCCATCAAATCATTCAAATTTGACAAAATCTGTAGCAAATTCCCTCAAGGTTGAAGAACTAACCATTTTGTAATTAACGTTTTAAGATTATAGAAAAAAAACACATAGAGAAATGCTTTAAGGCACGTTACAATGTCGTTATCCTTAAAACATTATTTTCCCCCACCATATCAATGTGTATTGAGTTAGAAAATACGTTTTCAGGATACAGTGAAACACATTATATAATTCTGATATCAGTTTGTGTTATACACAAACGAAAACTGATCACAAACAACCTTAGAAGAATCTAAAATAAGTTTCTTGTATTCTATTTCTGCTGAAAACATAACCCAAATTTGAATAAGATATAAGTTGTGGAAATTTCATGTGTGAGAGAGAAGGAGAGAATGATGAAATTTCGATGTATTTCATGGAGTTAATTATGTCTTTAAATAGACAGAATTATTCCTTTTTCCCGAAAGTTACAAAGGTCTTAACAGTTGCATCTATTCAAAGCATTATGTGCCTTGACTTGGTCGCATCTGATTCATGATCAATGATCATAATCTCAAAAAGTGCTAAGTGCTTATGCCCCATCTAAATGCGCCACTAGCGCCCTACAGCCGACGCAATGTGTGCGTGTGTGTGTGCATGTGCAAACGGTGCTTCACACTAGCACAATCTCTTAACCAATTTTAAAAGAATATTCTACCTTATCATTTATTAATGACTTTTGTTTTTCCACTTTTTCCAATGTGAGACAAGCCCACATAGCATTTAATATATTTTAGAAAAATCTTTCAACAACTAATGTCATTGAGCTTGAGTTGAAATAAAGGGAATGTTCATAAGATAAAGAAGGCATCCAAGCTGCATATGTTTGGATTTGTGACAAGAAGGGAAGGTAGAATGATGAGGAAGAGGGGCTTCAGTGATGTGCGACGAGAAGCTAGTATTTGGATTGATCACATGGAGGCCTATTTGAAATAATATGGTCAATGGGTTATTGATTCCTAAACTCAAATATACATTGTTGCTGCATATGTTTGGAATTGTGACAAGAAGGCAAGGTAGAATGTTGAGGAAAAGGAGCTTTAGTGATATGCGACAAGAAGCTAGTATTTGGATGGATCACATGGAGGCCTATTTGAAATAATAGGGTCAATGGGTTATTGATTCCTAAACTCTGATGTAGGATGGGATGGATCGACCTAGTCCTATCGATAACCCTCAAGCAAGCATACACACTCAAAACACTTTAAATTAAGAATTTAATTATCTAAACATAAACACCATAAATCATGATTTATTTCGCATGTTGTGGTATTTTTGAAAGGGTGTATGATGTTGTCCAAAAATAAGTCCCAATTGTTTCTTTCACAAAGAAATCAAGTTATATGTTGAAAAGTTTCTATTACAATATTTCAAGAATATAAGTTCTATATTAGCAAACTAATATTCATACAAATGATTTAAGCTAGCAAGTATCAATATTTAATTTTAAGGATTCAAAGGTCTATTCAAAGATGTGATTGTAATCTACTAACAATGGTTCACAAAATATAATAAGGATTCAAACACAAATGCTGAAATTACCAAGAGATTTGTTTGGATGATCTTCACGCTTTTCAACACAATTTGTTCACGCCTTAAGTTCTTTGTACAAGCTTTGAAATACCAATGTAAATGTAGCAATGAAGTGAAGGAATTGTGAGGTCGTGGGGTGGTATTTTTGTGGTGGCCGTGTGGGTGAAATGGAGTAGATGGAGATGGAGTTGTTGGATAGATAGCAGTCTCTCACCACCTGATCTCCAGAGAGAACGACGTAGACTTGCACTATACAATCGAAAGATTGGATAAAGCTAACAAGCTTTAGCAAAGGAAATTCCTTTGAATATTCAATATTCAATATTCAAACTTAGCTTATTTTGAGTTCTTACAATGAAGAGATATATATAGCTAGCATGAGGAGACAAGATTAGCTAGCATGGAAGACAAAGCATTAAACAAATTAATAATTCCCACATAAGCATGGGAGACAACCTACTAAATGCTAACACAACTTACAAACATATTAAAAACTCTTATAAGTTACTAAACACACAACTTACTAAACATGCACATGCAAGCAATCTTAATTATCTTGCAATATTACAAATTAATTATAAAGCATACGTCAAAGGGAGGCCCAATCTATGTGGGGCCCATTGAAGCCGGGTGGGGATCCACATGGGTCTTGAACTCGAACATGCTTTGGCATATCAACTAGGATCTTCATGCACCGAAAGTCTTTACGTAATCCACGTGTACCTATAAAATAATCATAAATCGAAGTGGACATTGGGAGGTTGTCCACGTGTCATCATGTCGGCAAAGGAGTGGACATCGTGAGGTCGTCCACATGTCACCATGTCTACAAAGGAAACGGGCAGGGCATGTTGGTCCCCATCAAACTCAAATCTACTTTGTTAATAAGTGGTTTATTACATGTGTCTACTTTGCTCATAGTAGGATTTTTTGGTTTAGGGGCTTGTTTGTTTTTGTTTATGTGTTTTACATATTTGCCATCAAACTCAAATCTACATTGTTAATATGTGTTGTACATATTTGACATGCTCTCATGTTTGTTAAAAGGCATGCTTATTTGTAAAAAGATTTAAAAGAGACTTTTAAAAGCCCAATTCACCCCCCTCTTGGGACTACACCTTAATTTTCAATAATTGTTGGGCTAACATGGCTTTCGAATCTTACTTTGATGATAACAAATAAAGGTTAATTTAACAATTTGTTATTTAAGTGATGATATTTCAGGAAACCTTGTATGACAAAGTTCAAAAGGATCAAAAAATGAAAGTTCAAGATCACAAGTACCATAAAACCTTACTTCATCAATAAAGTGATCAAAAGAAAGCTCAAAAAGACCAAGATGTTCAAAACATGTGGAAGCTTAAAGAATACTCAAGCTCAAGGCAAAGATGGCTCAAAGAAAAGAAATACATGAAGACTTCAAGATTAGAGAGTTTTTTAAAGTCTTTAGGAAGTCTTATGTAAGTATTTTATTATAAATATCATTTTGAATGCCTTGAAGCTCATTAGGGGTTGATATGGACTTAGAGACCTCATTTTGAAAATCTCGAAAAATGCTTTTAAAAGTAACAAAGCAAGATGGCTAAGAGTTTTGAAAATAACCTGAAAAAACAGTATTTATAACTATTCAGGCAACTGAGTTTTAGACCTCATGCGACTGAAGATTGTTCTAAACTACTTTTGAACAAGTAGTGTAGGATCAGGCAACTGACCCCTGAATCCTCAGGCGCCTAATTCTATTTCAAACATAAATTTTATACTGTGTTCAGAAGGATCAGGCGACTGACACTCATTAACGGCTATTATTTTGAAAGTTTTTAAATTCAAATTTATGTTGCTTGTACCCCAAATTTTGTATAAACTTGGGAAACACTCCAAGTAACTTGGGTAACATGAATTTAACACTTTTTGAGCCTATAAATACATAGTTTCTAAAATCAAACCTACACCAAGAAATTGAAATTCAGTTTTCAAAGCTCCATTGCTCATTCTCTCTTAAAGCTCTCTTGCACTCATACTTTTGCTGAGAATTTCTAGAGATAAACTGAGTCTCCAATCACTGATCTGAAAACTAATATTTTAAGGCTTGATACAAATCAAAATAAGAAATCCGGTGAAATACTTCTTTGAGCTTCAATTCAGTTTCTCTTTTATATTTTATTTAAAGTATTAGCTGAGTTATATTTGTACTAACCAGCTCTATCTGAGAGTATCTCTTGTACACAAGAATCTTCTCTTGTTTCCTTGTTTTTCTTTGACGGTTCAGGGCTATTGGATTGTTGTACCAAGCATGGGGTATCGCTTGGAGAGAGGGCTCCACCCTAAAGGAGGGATTGTAAGGTTTGTTTCGCCCACAAAGGAAAGTTATAGTGGAATCCTTAGGTGGTCTTGCCTAAGGCGAGAACGTAGGCTGGGTATAAACTAAACCTCGTAAAAAATTCAGTTTCACTCTCAACCTTTACTCTTTAATTTTTCTGCATATATAAATTATATGATTGTGTATCTCAGTGTAGGTAGCTGAGACAATTGAGATTGAGAAAAACTTTTAACTTAAGGAAGTACGTTGATTGATCGTTTGCGGAAACCTTAAAGGGAGTATGTTGATCAATCGTTTGCAGAAACCTTGATTAAAAGGAAGCATATAAGATCCATAAATACAGGGCTATAATCAAACTCTTTGAGTTTTGCAAACATTGATTCAAGGAAGCGCTGCTGTAACTTTTGTGTTGGTTAAGTATCCTATATTTGATTGATTGGTTGATTGGATTGTTATTGTTGAAAGTATTTATAAGTGTGGATTGTGATTGATTTAATTAAAGTATTAAAAATCAAAATCATTCTTGTTTGTTTGTTAAGTTTACAAGAGGTTGAGAATTTATAAAAAGATTTAAAGGAAACTTTTAAAAACTCAATTCACCCCCTCTTAGGAATATTCCTTTTCAATTTCATATATCTTTATGGGTATGCGTAATTTCTTGAATTATAGGTTTATATATATATATATAGTGTGTAAAAGTAATGGTGGAGATTGGTGATTGTTGAATTTGAATTGAGAATTAACATAAGTCCTCTCCCCCCCATTTAGTGTGTTTTAGGGGCTTGTTTGTAATGCTTGTTTATTTGAAGAGTGTGTTTGTAATTTCATATATATTTAAGGGTATGTGTAATTCTTTAAATTACAGACTTTCTTATAAATAGTGTGTAAAAATTATGTAGAATATTGGTAATTGTTAAATTTGAATTGAGAACTAACAAGTGCCCTCTACCTCTTTTACTTATTTTTTTTCCACATTTTCTTTCTTTCTTTCCTATTCTTCTCTTTCCCTTATTTTTTCCTTTATCTACTGCCACTCTTCTTTTCTGCCTTATTCTTTCTTATTCTTCTTCTCTTAATTCTCTCTCTCTCTTTCCTTCTCCGCTGTCTAGAACATAACCCAAAAACAAAAAAACAAAAAATCTAAACTTCAAATTGTTGCCTTCAAATTTTGAGCACCACTTTCCAAGTATCATTTTTCAACACCACCTTTACTATTCAAAGCAAAAATGTTTGAAAAGCCTATCCCCCAAATTTCTCCATTCAACGAGTTGTGTTGTCCACATGCCTAAGAAAAGTCCAATTAGTTGTCGTCTCTTCAAAATTCCTAAGTCCGCAAGATTATTTTTATACATCACCACTACGACAATTGCATCCTCTTATCTACCTTTGCTTCAAATTTCATTATTTTAAGGTCATCACGGCGGCTCATCGATCTTATATTTTGAATTGATACGTTAGATCCTATCTTGTAAATTATATCTTCTTTGTCTTGTTTTTTTATCCTTTCTTTTGCGCTCCTTAATGACTAAAAAATTGAATCTCTTGAATCTCTTATAAGTATCTAATTTCTGTCTTGTTTTGCCACTACAACATTTTTTAGAAATTTTCCTCAATTATTCCCGAACCTCAATTTATTTTATGGGTAGTTCATGAAATTTTTTGAAATATTTGGTAATTTGATAGAAAATGAGTTCTTTCGCCTCGAAATACAAATAATATTCAATACTTGAATACTTAATTCAGTCATTCATCGAAAAGAGACAATTGCTTTGAATTTGACCAATTGAGACATCTGAAGAAAGAATTTTTTATTTTTTTTATTTTATTTCTTCTCTTCATTCGAAACGAAATCCGAAGTGGGTTCTTATTCTATTCCTGTATTCTTTATAGATTCTAGATTCAAAAAATCATAAATAAAAGTTGGGAAGTGCTGGCAATGCATGTGTGACTAAACCAATTCTCCTACATTTACCAATTTCACAAGAAATTGCTTCACGTTGCAAGATATTGGTTGTCTCCACTATATTTTAATTGCAAACATGATAATTTTCACACATGCATGATGATTTGATGCAAAAAGTTGGAAAGTTATGAGTTTTTTTATGTAGTGTTTGGATGCATGGATTTGAAATTGAATTGGACTTACAAATACATGGACCCTATGTTTAGGAGCATGAAATTGAGAAATTGAATTTTAGATTTGTGTATTGGGATAAAAAAAATAATATAAAATTGTATAGACTTTCTTCTAAATCCACACAAAATCTAAATCCAAGATCTTAGGTTGAGAGATAATAAATGTCACAAGTGTTTATACTCCTCAAATAGACATAGTAGAAATCCTTATGAGACAATTTTGGGAAGATAATGATAGTAATTATGCAAGAGACGTCCGAGACTAGGAAAATGTTATGTGAACAAATATGAATGGACACATTGGAAGAGATAATAAAGGTGGTTATGAGAGAATGCATGGAGGATATGAATATCGAGACAAAAATGAAAGTGGGGAACATGATCTTAGATGTCGTCATGTCATATGATTTTATTACAATGAATATTTGTTTTAAGAAGAGAGAAAAATAATTATTAACTTTCAAAAGTGGACAAAATAAAAGTCAAATAGTTTTTTCTTAATTTGGAGGGTAGATAATTTATCGTGTAAGTATTGTAAAGTTATCTCAAGTGAAAGGTTAACCAAACAACATAGAAATTTAGTGTTAGATATATGTATTAAAAAATGGAAGAGAAATGATAAAATAAATCAATGCAAGATAACTAGGTGGTGGAACTTAAAGGGAAAAAAATATAATAAAATTTAAATATAAAATGATCAAAGATGGCGACTGGAATATAGAGGATGGTGTAGATACAAACACACTTTAGAGCAGGATAGTTAGTTATTTTTAAAAGATAGTAAAAGAAATTTTAGGTGAATCAAAAGGAAGATTCTTAAATTAAAAAAAAAAAAATTGGTGGTGGGATCAAGATGTCCAAAAAGTTGTAAAGACAAAAAAGAATTTGGTATAAAATTTGAAAAAAATGTAGAAACATGAAAAACTTTGAAAAATATAAAGAGGCAAGAAAAAATGCTAAAAATGTCATTAGCCAATCTAAACATAGATCATTTAATAATTTGTATGCTAAATTAGATACAAAAGAAGGGGAAAGAGATATTTAAACTTGCTAGAGCTAGAGAAAAAAAGAGTAAGTACTTAGATAATGTAAAATGTATAAAAAGTGAGAATGATATTGTCTTGATTAAGAAGGAAGACTTAAAAGAAAGATAACAAAGTTACTTTGCTAAGCTATTTAACAAAAACTTAGTAGAAGACTTAAACTTAGAATTGACAAATGAGGAAAATACTAAAAATATAAGATTTATTCCTAAAAATAGAGTTAATGAAGCTAAGTTTGCACTAAAAATTTTTAAAAAAAAAATGGAAAAGCTATAGGACTAAAATTCCAATTTAAGTTTGGAAATGCCTAAATGATAGCAAAATTATATGGATAACTAAATTATTTAATATAATTATAAAAACTAAGAAATTTTATGACGAATTGAGGAAAAGAACTTTAATAAATGTATACGAAAATAAAAAAAAGATATTCAAAATTGTAATAAATATCATGAAATTAAACTTATAAGCCATATAATGAAACTGTGGGAAAGGGCAATTAAGCAAATATTAAGGTTAGAAATGAAGGTCATAAAAAATCAATTTGGTTTTATGTCTGAGAGATCTTGTATGAAAGTTGTATAACTTTTAAGAAGATTAATGAAAAAGTGTAAGCAAAAGAAGAGAGACTTATATATAGTATTTATTGACTTAGAGGAAGTGTATGATAGGATATCTACGAAAGTTCTATAGTGGGTTTTTTTTTTAAAAAAGTTGTATATAGTAGGTATATGAATGTCATTAAGGATATATATGATGGAGTAATGACTAATGTTAAGACCATAAGTGAAGAGATTAGAATTTCTAGTCACAATAAGTGTACATCAAGGATCTATTTTCAATCCTTATCTTTTTGTTATAGTGATGGTTGAAATGACTAGAAGAAATAGAGTTTAAAGGTTTCAAACCTCAGCCTTTCATGGTACTACCAAACTCTAGCTGCTGCTCTGTTGATTGATTTGCAGAGGAGAAGCTCTCACGATGACGGTGTCGAGATGATGGCGAGTTCGGGAACCCTAGCTCTCGCGACGACGACGACGGGACCCCCAACCCTCGCAATGATGGCGACTCAGTGCTGTTCAGGGTTTCACAGAGGAGACTCAGACAGCGGTTTGTGTCGTTTCCAAGATTTGCAAAGGAGAAACTCTCGCAATGACGGTGTCAAGATGACGACGAGTTCGGGCACGTGAGGGAGCCGTTCGTGGATTTGCAGAGGAGACTCAGACGGCAGTCTATGCAGTTCTGGGTTTTGCAAAGGAGATTCAGAGCTCTCGCGATGACAGTCTTGATTCAAAACCAGGGGAAGTTCAACACCCATGGGAACTTTGAACTCTGCCTCTCTCCCTCTCGCATCCCACATCTACATCCCTAGCCTCCTCCTGCTGTGCGCGTTTCGCTAAAGAGCAGAGTCACTAGCCGCAACCATGATCACCCATCTCGCTGCTTACCGGAGCTCCAGAACATTGAATTCAGCAAGCCATTTTTCTACCGATACTCTAAAACATCCTTAATCAGGTATGTCTCTCTTCAACCGTCTAAGTTTGCTGAAGTAAGACTCCTACGGTCTAGGGTTTCAATGGTGGCAGTTGCGGGCCCTCTAGGGGATCCTCCACCAGTGGGGCCTCTTTCGAAAGGTGGTTCAGGATCTTTGTCGTATGCGCATGTAGTATCACGTTCTCATGCTGTTAACCCGTCGTATTCCTCTTTCAAACTAGCCATGAGATATCCTATTGATGTAGATGGAGATATTGGTTTCATATTCTCCGAGGCTGAGATGAACAAAGTGGCAAAAGATTTCCGATTTGCGTTGGTTTTGAAATTTTTGCGCTCTAGGCCATCCATTGACGTTATCCATTTGAATATCATAAAGTCGTGGGGGCTTTCGGAGATCCCTTCTGTTAGTTTCATGAATGATTTTCACGTATTGGTTCAAATGAAGAATGAATGAGATTTTCTTCATGGATGGTCTCGTGAAGGAAGGATTTTGGCTGGGTTTCCATTTCGTCTGTTTCAATGGACAAAGGATTTCAATCTGAAGCAAGAACCATCCTTGGCCCCTCAATGGTTATTTCTCCCTTGTCTTCCGATGCACATGTACAGACCTGATTGTTTACAAATTCTAGCCACAAGGTTTGGTCGATACTTGGGAACTGACATTGTTATGCTTAACCGAACTAGGGCTACGGGTGCGAGAATGTGCGTGGAGGTGGATTTATTGGCAAATCAGGTGGATGCTTTCCCAATTGTTGTTTCTGTAAATCAAAAAATTTGGCAGGAAGTGAGGTACAAAAAGCAAGGATTTTATTGTGAGAAATGTCATAGATAAGGGCATTCAAAGGTGGTATGCCGAGGGGGTGATAGGAAACAGAAAATTGGGGATAGAAGTAAGGATACGAAAAATGCTAGATAAGAAAATCGACAAGAAGTTTGGCATGTGAAGAAATTAGATAAAGGGAAGGAAGTTCAAATAGAATTGATAGATCCATGCATTGTTGAAGAACCTTTAGAGGTGGCTCATGTTCAAGAGGGTGCAACGACATCACAAATTTTGCCAGTGGCTGAGTTCAACAAAGTGAGATGGAAAAGGGGGAGTTTGTTCTTGAAGATTTGAAGCCTGAAGTGAAAATTTTGCAGATGAACACAAAACAGTATGAGATTGTGCAGAGGGAGGATATTGTTGAACCAATCTTGGGTGCTCCCGACGTTGATATTTTGATAGTAGAAGATAGTATAGTAGTGCGTGATTAGTTGATGACATCTAGTAATATAGTTTCAGAAATCTTGGAGCAAGAGTGTACAATCATGCCCAGGTATGTCCCACATAATTGTGAATCGGATAAGGAGGTGGAGACAAATACTTTAGAGAAACTCCCATTGGAAAAAGGCTATTGTTTGGATGATGATTTACATGTTCTGCTTGTTAAGTTGAAGGATATTAATGGGCAAAGTGAGAAGAAGTCTCAATGGGTTATTACCTGTCCAAAGAAACTTGATTTATGATTAATACATGTCTAGTGTGGAACGTGCGGGGTTTAAGCACGCCAAAAAGCCATTTACAAAAGTTAATGAGAAAATTTTCGCATTCTATTTTGGTTCTTTCAGAGCCTTTTTCTGATGAAAGTCTGATGTCGCAATGGGTTGACTTTCTAAATTTTCTGAATTTTTGTGCAAATGCATCAGTGGGGGGTAAACTTTGGATGTTTTGGGAAGAGGAAGTGCACTTTGAGTTATAACATATGTCTGATCAAGTTATTTCAGGTATTTTTAGTTCTGTGGACCAAAATTTCTTAGCTTCATTTGTTTATGCTAAATGTCGTCAAATAGATCACCGAGAACTTTGGAATGATTGGGAGTTTGTAAAGAGGGATGATTTCCCTTAGTTAGTGGCGGGAGATTTTAATATCATCTGTTCAGATTCAGAACGTATTGGTGGTCATACGAGGTCGTTATCGGCTATGGAGGAATTTAATACTTGCTTGGACAACTGTGGTCTTATGGATTCGGTTGGTGCTGGCAACATGTCTTGGTGTAATGGTCACAGTGCAAATTCTCAGAGTTGGGAAAAATTGGATAGGGTCTTCTATAATTCGAATCTTCTCCAATTTTTGCCAAATATTTATTTTGAGTATGGAAAGAGGAGGACTTCATATCATAACCCATTGATTATTCGATTTCATAGAAATTTGCATCGGTATGGTCCTTCTCCCTTCAGGTATCAAAATATGTGGAACACTCATCAATCTTTTAAGTCTTGCGTGAAGGAAGCCTAGAAGGAGGAGTCACATGGCACAAGTTTAGTTAGATTTGCTTCTAAATTGAAGCATACGAATGTTGCAATCCGAAACTGGAACAAACATGTTTTTGGACATGTGCATCAAAATATTAAAAAACTAGAGGAAAGTATAGAGGTTATAGAGGCTCAGCTTCAGGAAGGGTATTCGCCAGAAATGGAGGAAGATTTCTTCCTTACTAAACTCAAGTTGGAAGCATGGGAAAAGAGGGAGGAGATTTGTATTTCTTAGCTAGCCAAAAAGAAGTGGTTGGAGGCAGGGGATAACAATACAAAGTTCTTTCATGCATTTGTGAACCAAAAGAGGAAGAAGACTATGATTTATTCATTGAAACTTTCGAATGGAGAAGTGTTGGATTCTATGGAGGCTATTCATGAGGGTGTAGTAAGGTATTTTCGAACTTTCTTAACAGGTGTAGGCCCCAATCGAACAGCTAACCTTGTTGATATAATATCTCCTATGGTTTCTGAAGAGGAGAATATTGCTCTTTGTCGTGAACCATCTGAGGTGGAGGTAAAGGATGCTATTCTTTTTATTCCAAGAAATAGTAGCCCAGGTCCGGATGGTTTTGGTTCAGCTTTTTTCCATGATTGTTGGGATATTGTAAAAGAAGAGGTGATCGATGCAGCTAGAGACTTTTTTGCTAGGTCTCCTCTTCCTAGATTTTATTCTGCATCTTACATTGTTCTAATCCTAAAAGTTTAGAATCCCCAGAGTTTTGACAAGTTTAGGTGTATTAGTCTTTGTAAAGCTTTCTACAAATTTTTTTCAAAAATTATTGTTGCAAGGATGACAAGTTTATTGTCTGCATTGATTTCTCTGGAGCAGGGAGCTTTTTTTCATGGTAGAAGTATATTTGAAAATATTTCATTGGCACAAGAAATGGTTCATTCTCTGCATAAGAAGTCTAATGAAGAAAATGTAATGATCAAAGTGGAAATGGCTAAGGCATATGATAGGGTCGATTGGGATTTCTTAAACTTGGTTCTAAAAAGTTTTGGATTCTCACGAAGATTCTGTGGTTTAGTGGCAAAATGTGTTTCCTCTCTTTGGTTCTCCATTATGATGAATGACACTTATAAAGGTTTCTTTAAACCTTCTCAAGGGCTTCGCCAAGGAGACCCTCTATCTCCTTATCTATTTATTATTTTACAGGAAGTTCTTTCTCAGCTTCTAAAGAAAAATTTTATGAAGAATAAGATAGGGGTTTGCTATCATCCTCGTGGGGCGCCTTTGGTATCTTACCTTCTCTATGCGGATGACATTCTTATTTTCTCTAATGGTAAGAGAAGTTCCATTCGAATGCTTATTAAGACTCTTAAGAAATATGAGGATTGGTCTGGTCAAATGATAAATAAAGACAAGTCAAGTATTTTTTTTGTCAAAGAGAATTGCTTATGCTCGAAAGAGATCCTTGTTAAGGACGACTGGCTTTGCCGAAGGAGGTTTCGCTGCTACATACTTGGGTGTTCCTTTGGTATAGGGTCGTCTTACGACCCGTATTTTAGAGCCCCTAGTTGCTAAATTGAGGAAAAAGATAGCGGGTTGGAAATTTAAGCTTTTATCTCAAGGGGGCCTTAATTTTAATTAAGCATTTTTTATCATCAATGGCAATTCATCAATTGGTGGTAATGGACATTCCTAATATTGTCTTCACAAAGATAAATTCTATGTTATTGAATTTTTTTTGAAGTGGAGTAAATGACAAAAGGAAAAGGAAATGGTGTTCTTGGTCTAATATATGTAAGCCTGTTTGTGAGGGTGATTTGGGTATTAGGGATTTTGAGGAAGTAAAAAAATCATTGCATATGAAGTTTGTGTGGAGATTGTTAACTATGGATAATCTGTGGACTTAATTCTTTAAAGCCAAGTATTTGTATAATAGACACCACTTGAGAGAAATGAAACCAGATAAAGGAACTAGATTTTGGAGATCGATTGTTCGTGTGATACCTAAAGTATTAGAGCATGTTCATGTTCAAATTAAGGAAAGGTCGGCCTCTTTTTTGTTTGATCGATGGTTAGCCTCCGGTCCTCTTTGTGCTAAGGTTCAGGAAATCAGAAACCATGAGCTATGAACACAAGATTGTTGGGATAAAGATGGGTGGAATGTTGATTTATTAGTAGATATGTTGGGTGAAGATTAGGCTGAGGAAGTAATGAACTCTGCTATTTCTTGAAAGGAGGGTCCAGATATAGTAATTTGGGAACCTTCAACAAATGGTAAATTTACCATGACAAGCACTTGGAAAATTATAAGGGAGCATAAAAAGAAATTCTTAGTTGCAAAATGGATCTGGCATCCTATGTTGCCAAAAAGGTTGTCAATTTGTATGTAGAAGTCTTGGTTCGCTTGTCATCCGATTGATACTAGTATTAAAGAAGTAGGTGTTCAGATGGCCTCTCGATGTGATTGTTGTTCAAATGCCAAGATTGAATCTCTAGACCATGTGTTTTCCACGGGATCTTTTGCTCAAGAGGTATGGAAACAAGCAGCAGTGGCGTTGGGTGTTAGTTGTATGGCAACAAATACTCAGAAAGCCATAGTTAATGTCTGGTTTAGTTGTGTAAGGTAGGCCTCATAGTTAGGCATTTTGGTAAGTCTCATACCTAGTCTCATCATTTGGAGACTTTGGACTTGTCGATGTAGAGTCAAGATGGAATCAATTCATGATTCGGTGAGAACTTTGTGGCTTAATATTAAATATTGGTTGAGATTCATTTCGGACAAGTTAACTATATGTGCACATGTTTCTTGTATGAATATTGTAGTCCTTCATGCTTTGGATATTTAAGTAAAAAATGTGAGGGTTCGTCTTCCTTGTTATTTTTGTCCCACATTGGTAGAATACTTCCACCTTAGTATAAAAGGTTGTTTTGAATTTTTTATATTATTTGTCCCACATTGGAGAGAAGTGTTTTTTAGACTTGAAGTTGAAGCTATATAAAGAGCTCAACTCTTCATTTGTAAAACACACCTCAAAGTTGTACTTTGTCAAGAAGTAGTGAATTGATCATCGGCGCCCGAGGACGTAGGTAATTCTATACCGAACCTCGTAAATTTTTTTATCTTGTTCATTTTACTGTTTTATTATTAGTTTTTGCATTACTTTAATTTCTTTAATATTCAACAGCAATAGTTGTAGTATTGGTGTTTGGCACAAGTGGGGTGTCTGGCACAACAATTGGTATCAGAGCTAGGTTGAATAGTATTGATACGGAGGTGTTCCTCTGTTAGGATCCTTGATTCCACGTTTGATGCCTAAGAAATACCTTGTCTAAGTGAGTGCTCAGAGACCATTGCGGCTCAGTCGCTCCCTGGAGGTCGGCCTGGTCAAAGTGGAATTTCATAGGATAAAACAGAGCAGACACTGTTGGTACGTACTATTCACTCTAGGCCTTTTGCTTTGTTGGTTGCTATTGAATATATAGAAGATGGCAGAAACTAGTGCAGCAGTAGAAGAAACTCTGTCCACACAAACTCCAACCCCTTCGGCTTCGACATCATCATCGAAGACGATAGCTAATGCTCGGTTTGAGGTGGAGATATTTGATGGTACCAATAATTTTGGTATGTGGCAATGTGAGGCGATGGACATCTTGTATCAACAAGAACTAGATATTGCTTTGGATGATAAACCGGTAGATATGGGTGACAAAGATTGGGAAAAGATCAATCGTCAGGCATGTGGTATGATTCGTCTGTGTCTCGTCAAAAATCAGAAATATTGTGTTATGAGGGAGACATCTGCAAAGAAATTGTGGAAGACATTGGAAGATACATTTATGACCAAGAGTCTGGAAAATCGGTTCTATTTGAAAAAGAAATTGTTTCGCTTCTAGTATCAACCAAGTATTTCGATTAATAACCACATAAATGTTTTCAATAAAATTTTGGCTGATTTGTTAAATTTGGATGAAAAGGTGAAAGATGAGAATAAAGTCATATTATTACTGAATTCTCTCCCTGATGAGTATGAACATTTGACCACCACTTTATTGTATGGGAAAGATAAAGTTACTTATGATGTTGTTTGTACTGCATTGATTAGTACTGAATGCAGAAAGAAGGATCAAAGGGTCCATAAGGAAACAGCAGAAGCACTAACAATAAGGGGACGTTCTCAGAGTCGTATGCCTGGAAGGAAGAGTAAATCTCATGGGAGGAGTAAATCTCGTGGGAGACCTACTAAAGATGAATGCGCCTTTGTTGTGAGAGAGGGCATTGGAAGAAAGACTGCCCTAAATTACAACAAAAGAATAAGGGCAAAGCACATTCTAATGCCAATATAGTCAATGATGATGAAAGTGAGTCAGATTTTTCTCTTGATAGAACATCTTCGTCACATTATTTTGGTGAGTGGATTTTGGATTCTGGTTGTTCCTATCACATGTGTCCTAATAGGGAATGATTTTCTAATTTTTAAGAATTAGATGGTGGGGTTGTTTTTATGGGAAATGATAATACTTGTAAAACAACTGGAATAGGATCAATACAGTTGAAATGTCAAGATGGAACTATTAAGACCTTGACTGATGTTAGGTATGTTCCAAGCCTAAAGAAGACTCTGATTTCATTGAGTGTCTTAGATTCTAAAGGGTTTACTATCACTTTGAAAGATGGAACCTTAAAGATTAAATCAGGTGCACTGGTGGTGATGAAAGGAATAAGGAAAAATAACTTGTATTATTTACAAGGTAGTACAGTTATTGGCTCAGCAACTATTGTTTCTAAGAAAGATGCAGGTTCAAATACAACCAAGTTATGGCATATGCGATTAACACATGCAGGAGAAAAATCTTTGCAACAATTAGCTAAGCGAGGTTTGTTAAAGGGTGCAAAGGTGTGCAAAATTGAATTTTGTGAGCATTGCATTCTGGGAAAACAAACTAGAGTGAAATTTGGCACAGCAATCCACCAGACTGAAGGTATTTTAGACTACATCCATACAGATGTATGGGGGCCTACAAAAACAGCTTCGTTGGGTGGTATGCATTATTTTGTCACTTTTGTTGATGATTTTTCCAGAAGAGTTTGGGTGTATTCTATGAAGCATAAAAATGAAGTGTGTGATATTTTCCTTAAGTGAAAAAAATTAGTTGAAACTCAAACTGGCAAAAAGATTAAACGGCTCAGATCAGATAATGGTGGTGAATACATGAGTGACCCGTTTATGAAGGTATGTCAGGATGAAGGTATTGCTTGATACTTCACAATTCGAAATACACCACAGCAGAATGGGGTGGCAGAGCATATGAATTGGACTTTGTTGGAGAAAGTTAGATGTATGTTGTCTAATGCTGGGTTAGACAAAAGGTTTTGGGCCGAGGCTATTAAATATGCGTGTCATCTCATCAATTGTCTACCATCATCTGCAATAGGGGGCAAAACACCTTATGAGGTATGGTCTGGAAAGCCTGCTAGTGATTATGATTCTTTACATGTATTTGGTACTATGGCTTATTATCATGTTAAAGAATCTAAGTTGGATCCAAGAGCCAAGAAAGCAATATTCTTGGGGATAAGTGCAGGAGTCAAAGGATACCGTATTTGGTGTCTAGAGACGAAAAAAATGATTTTAAGTAGAGATGTAACTTTTGATGAACTTGCGATGATGAAGAAAACAATACGCAAAGAGTCACGAGTTGAAGAGAATACCAGTGGTACTCAACAACAGGTGGAGGTTGAGACAATTTAAGGAAACCCAGTGAGAAATTAGACTACACAAGGTAACTCTCCTGTTACGGTGGGGGATAGTGTACAAGAAGAGAAGATTTCAATTCGAGAATCTTCACATCAACAAGAATCAATTGTTTCTCAAAGGCCAAGACGAGAAATTCGAAAACCTGCTCAATATACTGATATGGTGGCCTATGCACTTCCAGTTGTGGATGATAATGTTCCTTACACTTTCAAAGAAGCAATGAGGAACTCTGAATCAAACAAGTGGAAAAAAGCAATAGATGAAGAAATGTAGTCTCTTCATCAGAATTAGACTTGGGAGCTAGCCCAGCTGCCCAAGGGTAAGAAAGCAATTGGTTGTAAATGGGTTTATGTAAAGAAAGAAGGATTTCCAGATACAAATAATGTTCGCTTCAAAGCTAGATTGGTAGCTAAGGGCTACGCACAGAAGAAAGACATTGATTATAATGAGGTATTTTCTCCAGTTGTTAAACATTCTTCTATTCGAATTTTGTTGGCTTTGGTAGCACAATTTGATCTTGAACTAGTTCAACTCGATGTAAAAATTGCATTTTTACATGGTGATTTGGAATAGGAAATCTATATGACTCAACCAGATGGATTTCAGGTTGCTGGAAAAGAAAATTGGGTATGTAAACTGGGTAAATCGTTGTATGGTTTAAAACAGTCTCCAAGACAGTGGTACAAACGATTTCATCAGTTTATGATGGGTCAAAAGTACATCAGAAATAAACATGATCATTGTGTTTATTTTCGCAGACTACAAAATGGATCTTTTATATATTTACTTTTGTATTTTGATGATATGTTGATAGCTTCAAAGAATAGGGAAGAAATCAACAAGTTGAAAAGTCAGTTAAATCAAGAGTTTGAGATGAAAGATCTTGGTGAAGCAAAGAAGATACTTGGCATGGAGATTCGCAAAGACAGAATGAGAGGAAGAGTTAGTTTGTCTCAAACCAGTATTTGAAGAAGGTAGTACAGAGTTTTGGCATGTCTGAGTAGTCAAAACCAGTAAGCACTCCTCTTACTCCTCATTTCAAACTTAGTGCTGCTTTATCTCCTTAATCAGATGAGGAACGTAAGTATATGTCACAGGTTCCTTATGCAAATTCTGTTGGTAGTCTGATGTATGCAATGGTTTGTACTACACCCGATATTTCACAAGCTGTTAGTATGGTGAGCAAGTATATGCATGATCCGGGTAAAGGACATTGGCAAGCTGTGAAATGGATTTTGAGATATATTATGAATACGATTGATATTGGTATAGTATTTGAAAAAAATAATACTATTGATCAACGTGTTGTTGGATATGTGGATTCGAATTTTGCAGGTGATTTGGATAAATATCAATCAACTACTGGATATATTTTTACATTTTCTAATGGTCCAGTGAGTTGGAGGTCTACATTACAGTCTACCATTGCTTTGTTTACAACAGAAGCAGAGTATATGGCAGCTTCAGAGGCTGTTAAGGAAGCTATTTGGTTGCAAGGCTTACTTGAAAATTTGGGAGTTGTTCAGAAGTATATGGTTGTATTCTGTGATAGCCAGAGTGCTATTCACTTGGTAAAGAACCAAGTCTACCATGCACAAACGAAGCACATAGACGTTCGGTTTCATTTTATGCGGGATATTATTGATGGAGGGAAGATACTTCTTCAGAAGATTGCTACAACTGAAAATCCTGCAGATATGTTGATCAAGATTGTGACAACAATCAAGTTCAAACATTGTTTGGACTTGATCAATATCTATATTTCACAAGCTGTTAGTATGGTGAGCAGGTATATGCATGATTCGGGTAAAGGACATTGGCAAGCTATGAAATGGATTTTGAGATATATTATGAATACGATTGATATTGGTATAATATTTGAGAAAAATAATATTATTGATCAACGTGTTGTTGGATATGTGGATTCGAATTTTGCAGGTGATTTGGATAAATATCAATCAACTACTGGATATATTTTTACATTTTCTAATGGTCCAGTGAGTTGGAGGTCTACCTTACAGTCTACCATTGCTTTGTCTACAACAGAAGCAGAGTATATGGCAGCTTCAGAGGCTGTTAAGGAAGCTATTTGGTTGCAAGATTTACTTGAAAATTTGGGAGTTGTTCAGAAGCACATGGTTGTATTCTGTGATAGCCAGAGTGCTATTCACTTGGTAAAGAACCAAGTCTACCATGCACGAACGAAGCACATAGACGTTCGGTTTCATTTTATGCGGGATATTATTGATGGAGGGAAGATACTTCTTTAGAAGATTGCTACAACTGAAAATCCCGCATATATGTTGATCAAGATTGTGACAACAATCAAGTTCAAACATTGTTTGGACTTGATCAATATCTATATTTCACAAGCTGTTAGTATGGTGAGCAGGTATATGCATGATCCGGGTAAAGGACATTGGCAAGCTATGAAATGGATTTTGAGATATATTATGAATACGATTGATATTGGTATAATATTTGAGAAAAATAATATTATTGATCAACGTGTTGTTGGATATGTGGATTCGAATTTTGCAGGTGATTTGGATAAACGTCGATTAACTACTGGATATATTTTTACATTTACTAATGGTCCAGTGAGTTGGAGGTCTACCTTACAGTCTACCATTGCTTTGTCTACAACAGAAGCAGAGTATATGACAGCTTCAGAGGCTGTTAAGGAAGCTATTTGGTTGCAAGATTTACTTGAAAATTTGGGAGTTGTTCAGAAGCACATGGTTGTATTCTGTGATAGCCAGAGTGCTATTCACTTGGTAAAGAACCAAGTCTACCATGCACGAACGAAGCACATAGACGTTCGGTTTCATTTTATGCGGGATATTATTAATGGAGGGAAGATACTTCTTTAGAAGATTGCTACAACTGAAAATCCCGCAGATATGTTGACCAAAATTGTGACAACAATCAAGTCCAAACATTGTTTGGACTTGATCAATATCCTGCAAGTCTGAATAATTTTGGAAGGCGCCGATGATGTGGAACTCCAGAAAATGTTGGTGACTGAAAAATTTGTTGAATTTATCGTCAAAGTGGAGATTTATTGTTTTTGTCCTACATTAGTAGAATACTTCCACCTTAGTATAAAAGGTTGTTTTGAATTTTTTATATTATTTGTCCCACATTGGAGAGAAGTGTTTTTTAGACTTGAAGTTGAAGCTATATAAAGAGCTCAATTCTTCATTTGTAAAACACACCTCAAAGTTGTACTTTGTCAAGAAGTAGTGGATTGATCATCAACGCCCGAGGACGTAGGAAATTCTATACCGAACCTCGTAAATTTTTTTGTCTTTTTCATTTTACTGTTTTATTATTAGTTTCTGCATTACTTTAATTTCTTTTATATTCAATAGCAATAGTTGTAGTATTGGTGTTTGGCACAAGTGGGGTGCCTGACACAACATTGCTCGTGTAGTCAGATGGTGTAAACTTGGGATAGGTTGGGTTAACTAAAAAAAGTAATTCATGGTGAACTTTAGAAACCAAATATGTGCATCTGGAAGTACTACTTGCCCACAAATATCTATCCTAAATTACACTCTTAATTAGTCACTACTTAAATGTTAAAAATATAATTCAACTATTTGTTTTTAAAGCATCCATAGTGAATTTCCAAGTGCATGTTTTCAAATCTTATTCCTTACACTTTAATCAATCCTTCCTCTCTTCAAAAACTCAAAATCAGTCTCCAATAAGGTGCAATCTACGTCTACTCTAGGTCATGCTTGGTCGTTATATGCTCAAAGATTGAAGGCTTGTATGCGCCTCCATATTATGTAGTTGATTTGTGGGGGAATCAATGTGTAGTAGTTTATTCATGTCTTGGTTTGGTCCTCCTTGTTAAAGAGTATAGTGGCGGCTGCGTGAAAACCAAGAGTTAAGGAAAGAGTCAAATGTTAAGAGGTGTCAGGGAATGTTTATAAACTTATCTAACTTCTCAAATAAAATATGCATCCAACTATATAAATATACTTCTAAGTATGAAACTAAAAACCTTCTCAAAACATATGCATACAACTATTTAAATATATTTCTAACTAACATGGAATGGGTTAGAATGAGTATTTCCAAATCTTACAGTAAGAATGACAATTGCTTGTAATTTCATATTAATTAGACTAAAACGAAATCAATGTCCCTTTTCCTTACAATATACCATCTTATTCTTTGTAAATAATATTATATTCTTCTTCAGTCACTATTTCATTCTCAATTCCGCGAACCAAACATAATATAAAATAGTAAATTTGAAATATATATATATAAATATATATATAATTTAAAATTATAAAAAATCCTTATAACTTCTTATTATATCCATAAGAGTCAGGAAATTTGAAAATATGCTTACAACTAGTAAAAAATATAAAAAGTGGATATTAAAAGGGAAAAATTATCCTTTCTATATATGCAGAGATGATGATCTCACCAAAACTATTAACTAGGTCAATCAAAGGTTTACTTACTATGGTTTATATGTTGCTAGTTGTGCCGTAATTGTCTTTTTTTAATTGAAATTTTGTTATGGCTTGATTGCAGATCTTGCCATATGTAGGATCTCTGGAAATGCAATCATGACTGAAAATGTTCTTAATGGAAGGAAGAGGCGACTAGACTATGGTGCTGCGGTGAGTACCTGCGCAACTTGTTGACCAAGGGTTTGAGATTTAGATCTCTGCGAATTCCAAGTTCACATGAAAATTGAGCAAGTTCGAATGTAATTCGGGAAACCAACTTGTACCTGAGATAGGAAGTTAAATTTAATAGCCACTCTTTCTTTAATTGCAGAAGAAATCTTCTATAGAGGTCCTCTAAGCATTAGTTGATGCAGGGCTTCACTGACCAAAATTATTACTTAAGTTTTTTATTTTTTGGTGTGAAGTAAGTGATTTATGTGATCTGGTTACGAGTATTTGAAGAGAGGAGAATTGGGAAGGAGAGAGGAGTGGAAGGAAGAGAGGGATTGGAAAATAAAACGCCTTACCTCAAATGTTCTCTAAATGTTTCCAAGGATGAATTTGCCTTCAAAGGATCGATTTCAGTAGTTGAGAAGCATCTCCCCCTCGTTGACGGTGCAGAGGTCTAGGTGACAATGTTGAGGTCGACTGACGGTCTCACATGGCAGAGGAAGGAGATGACCAACCCTTGCCCCTGATGCCTTTTGCCTTTAACGTCAATGAAATAGTGAACTAATAAATGTACATCCTTTATGGCTATGTGCTATCAATGTTTGTGTTCCAAATCTGTAAATTTCAATTTCGTATATTTGAAATATATACATTAAGTGCAAGCGTGCGACTTCCAAATGCATGCCTGTATTATATACATCAGTTCTAAAAAATGCTACGGCTTTCCATTCTACCCGCCACGAATAGACGGCAAAGAAAAAGCTACTTCATTAGAGAAACAAAGCAATTACGGTACATTTACTCATGCAAACGTTCCATATTCAAAAATGTTGTTTGCATCAAAGGAAAATATCCAAGCAAACCAATGGAATGCTATTACACAAATATCCATGACATTCACTATCAAAACAGACTTGCTACTCCAGGAATAAAATCCTAGGAACTCTTTTCAAAAGTTCACGAGTAACCAGATTGGAAGTAAATAACAACATATCTCAGATTACTCCTCCTCTAGATTAATTGAGTCCTTGAATTTCCCATAGAGAATTTTCTTTAATTCACTCATCTGTGCAACCACAGATTCCTTTTCTTCCTCAAGTTTCTCCAACTTCTTACTGTTCACCTCTTTCATTTGCTCTATCCTGCTCTCTACTTCTTCATTTGGCACGTGAGCGAATACTTCCCCAATTTGGAACCGAACAATTTCCTCATCAGTGAGAATCAACTCATTGCTTGCATCTTCTAGATTGTCATTTGTTTCCTGAAGAAAAAAAGCCATTAACTTGCTTATCAAGAGAAGATAATTCAAGAAGTTGCAGATTTAAATGAAAATACAAATGGTCCACCCCCTTCTTTCTTTCTTCAACCCCTGCTCCCCCCTTCCCTTCCCCTTATACATGCCTTTCTTTGATAACACACTAGACAAAAGTATTTGGCAAAAGCATGTTACAGGTGCAACCGAAGTACTCATAGCAAAAGGATTTGACAGTCTTCATAACCTAAAAGCAAACACAAGCTAAAACAGGATCTAAGGTGTAGAGCTGAAGATATTCCTGCAAGAGAAAATATAGCTCAAGGAGGTTTCTGCTTCCCTTTTGTGATCAGTTGGAACCTGTTACTCTGTTAGCCTGAGTGGCTACATGATCCTAATTGCCGTATTTTGATGATAACAACCCATTAGTGGTTCTTAGTTAAACTAATCTTTACATACTAAACTGTGGCAGGTATAAGTGGCAAAATCACACAGATACGAGTTCTAGTGCAAAGATCAAGCGAACATTCTCATAGGCAAAGATCGAGTAGACAATCAAATAGGCAAAGATCAATAGGACACTCAATCGAAAGAGCTCAAGCACATATCAATGGAAGCTAATGTAGAAACATATGTAATGGGGAGTGTTTGAGGTAATATTTGCTGTAACTCTTGTAGTTCTATTTCACACATGTTTAGCAAGAGTTGAGCAAATTGCATGTGCATACTAGTTTGTAAGAGTACATAAGATATCACCGAGTTATAAGTTCGGTACTTATGAGTTTTGTCAAAACAAGAGTTTTATAAAAATATCCTTTACTCAAATGTATTTTTATATGGGACAAGATTTAAATCATATTAGTGTATAATCTTTTAAAGACTTGGTCCTGGTTGGGTTCAAAACCTCATTTATGCACCACTCAAACTCCTCTCTTGAATTTCTTGAAACACCCTTTAGTATTTGGAGCATAACTTTTTCCAGAGAACTCCAAAAAGGACATCTTGGTATCTACGGACAGCTAAGAAAAAATCCCACAACTTTTGTATTGAAGTTTTCGCATATGAGAAGGTTTAGATAATGAACAAACATGGGCAAACCGTCGACGGTTTGCCAAGTGCATCAACGGTTTCAGGCAGAGAGCTGAACGATTTTCTTGCCTGAGGAAACCGTCGTCGGTTTGCATCAGGTTCTGAACCCCAACGACCATTAAACGGCTAGTTTTCAAAGCAAACAAATATTTTATTTAGCCAACGGCCATATAACAGCTAGTAGCCCAATTTGCCTATAAATACAAGTTCAAAGACTTGTTTAAAGATTGATCTTAGTGATTAACATCTTTAGTATATCATTCACAAGCACTTTGCATTTAGTTTATCATCTCAAGTGCTCAAAATCTCTCTTACTCTTTAATCTTGTGTTGATTCATTACTTAAGAGATTTGTGTGAGATTTGTGGTGTATCAAATATTTGCTCATTCAAGGAGCTTTGTTTGTAATTCATCTTCTTGTTGCAAAAGGTTCTTGGTAAACTGAGTTGCGAAGAGTTCTTGGTGAACCAAATCGCAAGGGTTCTTAGTGAACCTTACTAGAAGGCTCTATGTGAGTGTGAAAGGATTTGTTCCCATGGTGTAAAGGCTTTTCCGCCGATGAAAGAGGTTGTCTAGTGGATTGTGGAAACCTTGGGTGTGACTCAAGGTGTGGACATAGGCAAGGCGCTGAACCACGTTAATATTGGTGTTGAGCTTTTCTTCCCTTCTCTTTAATTTATGTCTTGTGCATGATTTATATTTTATATATTGTGATATAATCATTTGTATCTCGCAAAGATTTTACATTTTGTAGAGAAAAGCGAAAATACACAAAAGGGTCCATTCATTCCCCCACCCCCCCCCCCCCCCCCCCCCCCCAAAAAAAAAAAAAAAAATCTAGACTCGACTCTAGGGCCAACAATTGGTATCAGAGTAAGGTGCTTATATTATCGGATTAACTTCTAAAGTGGAAATATCAAAATGGCATATATGGTGAACACCTCTTCCCTAGGACAATCCTTAAACAAAGTACCGAAGTTCAACGGTACCAACTACCTCTCGTGAAAAAATCGAATGATCGTCTTCATTCAAGCATATGACTTGAATTTATGGAAGATCATCTCAAATGGAGACTTCTCCTTCACAAAGAAAAATGACAAGAATGAGGTTATTCTGAAGACAAGAACGGAGCTATTAACAAGCGAAAAGAGGTTAGTAGAACTCAATTTTAAAGCAAGACATTGTCTTAACTGTGCTTTAAATGATAATGAATATAGTCGGATTTGCGGATGTGAAACTGCAAAAGAAATGTGAAATATGCTCCAAAACATCTATGGAGACACACCTCAAGATAACCAATCAAAAATATGCATGCTAGTTAGAGAATATGAGATGTTTAGAATAAATGAAGATGAAGAAATCACATCCATGATCACTCGGTTCATTCACCTCATAACCAACTTAAAAGTGTTTGGCAGAACTTTTACACTAGAAGATTATATTCAAAAAGTTCTCCAAATTTTACCCAAGTCATCAATGACCATTGAAGAAGCTTAAAATCTAGAGGAGCCTAAGAAAGAAATAGATTTTGCTTTTGGTTCATTTAGTTCGACTCACCAAGACACATTAGAAGAAGATGAAGATAATGAGGATGATATAGCATTCTTCACAAGAAAATTTAAGAAACTCTTAAGTAAGAGAAGACAGTTGGGTAGGCAAATAGGAAGAGAAGAGTCGAGCGATAAATGCATTAAATGCTGTGATTGCAATAACACTGGGCACAAAATGACATATTGCCCTCTCAATCAAAACAAAGGGAATTTTCTAAATAGGGATCATAATACCATGAATGGTGCTACTTGGGATGAAATCGATGGATTATCCACCGATGATGAAATAGAGAAAGAAGCACACTCTTGCCTCATGGCAGACGAACAAGACGAAGTAAGTTCGGATGAGGATGATTATGCTCCCTCTTATGATGAATTAAGGATCACATGCACTAAAATATATAATGAATTAGTTGTGATCAAAAGAAGGAACAAAAATCTGGAGGAACAATTGTCAAAATGCAAACTAAAGGAACCTTGTCTTTGCTCCCCCCTAAAAGAAGAAAATATCTCCCTAAAAATGGAAATTGAGGAGCTTACCTCAAATACTCAAAAATACCGTGAAATTTTTCAAGAAGAAGTACGAAATTTGAAAAATCAAATTGAAAATGTTTTAAAAGAAAATACTCTCTTGAAAAAGAAAGATGAAGATCATAGTAAAACGATTGACAAATTCACAAGAGGAAAGGAAAATTCCAATAAATTCTAAGGAGTAAAAAGAAATCATCTTTACAAAAAGAATTTAGGTTATGGTTCCTCTTTTAAATCACATGGTTATGCCTCATCAAGTAAAAATAGGATTAATAAGACAAAACATTCACATACAAACAAAACTTGCTTGTATTGTGAAAGAAAAGGGCACATTCGATTTTCTTGCCCTTTTAGAGGTGCTAGAGGCAAAGCAAGGAAGCTAGAATGGGCAGTTAAGAAAACCAACCCCTTGAGACCCAAGGAAGAATGGCTACCTAAACAAACTACCTAATCTTGTTAAGCTATTACTTCCTTAGAACCTAGGATTAGGAAATTGATAGGAATTAGGTAGATTTAACCATACCTAAGCAAAAAGGGATAAGAGATGACTAAGAGAATTTATTTAACGCAAAATTAGAAACACTTGTCACAAATAACGCTCAAAGTATAAAATCCCAGTTTACGCATAACAACTGCTTGATTACTACGCTGGGGACTTTAAAAAAATTAAGCCAATATTGATGAGTTGAAATGTTAACACCAATATGATCTTTAAATCGTATATATCCTCATTGATTGGTCACTCTTTATAAATGAAAGTATTGGGTATAGTTACGGGATGCACACCCTCACAAGCTCTTTATTCAAGCTTATGCTTTAGGAATAAATTTACGGGTGACATTATAAAAACCTTCTATTTCTGAGATGAACAACCTATGTCATCTACTTTTGATTAAAATCTTAGAAGCATGCCCAAGAAACCCACCTCTTAGAGACAAGAGATGTCTTCCCTAGTCATATGAACATATAATAGTAAAACTCTTGAATATGCATAGTCAGCATATTTCTTGCATAATATTGAGTCTTAGGGAAATTAATCATATAAACAACATGAGTACTACATACCATCCAACCCCTAACTCATTTTAGAACATTATAAGCCAAAAGAAAAGTTCCTTTCTTTTTGATGATGATCAAAGGGGGAAAAGTAGGTTGGTGTTGTAGGTTGGGTACTATAGGTGGGTGTATTAAATACAAATTTGTAGTGTTACTTAAAATGATTTTAATGGAAGTTCAGATTTGTTACTTAATATGTTTTAATGAAAGTTCATGTTATTTGTTAATTTGTCTTAATATAAAAATGAACTTTCTAGTTTGTATAATTGTATGCTATAGCTCCAATGGATATAAAGCATCTAGTTAAATGGTTTAATTTTGACTTATATGCATATAGTAAGGGGGAGAAAATTTTCATCTCATTTAACAATATGCATAAATTAAGGGGAAGCTTACAATTATATCCTATGAAAAACCAAGGGTTTGTCATCATCAAAAAGGGGGAGATGGTTAGCCTGAGTGGCTACATGATCCTAATTGTCGTATATTGATGATAACATTCTATTAGTGGTTCTTAGTTAAACTAATCTTTACATACTAAATTGTGACAGGTATAAGTGGCAAAACCACACAGATATGAGTTCGAGTGCAAAGATCAAGTGAACATTCTCATAGGCAAAGATCGAGTGGACAATCAAATAGGCAAAGATCAATAGGACATCGGAAGAGCTCAAGCACATACCAATGGAAGCTAATGTAGAAACATATGTAATGGGGAGTGTTTGAGGTAGTATTTGTTGTAACTCTTGTAGTTCTGTTTCACACATGTTTATGGAGCACAAGTTGAGCAACTTGCATGTGCATACTAGTTCGTAAGATTACATAGGATATCACCGAGTTATAAGTTTAGTACTTATGAGTTTTCAAAGTCAAAACAAGAGTTCTATAAAAATATCCTTTACTCAAATGTATTTTTATATGGGACAAGTTTTAAATCATATTAGTGTTATAATCTTTTAAAGACTTGGTCCTGGTTGAGTTTAAAACCTCATTTATGAACCACTCAAATTCCTCTTTCGAATTTCCTAAAATACCCTTCAGTATTTGAAGCATAACTTTTGCTAAAGAACTCCAAAAAGGGCGATCTTGGTATCTACGGAAAGCTAAGAAAAAATCCCACAACTTTCGTGTTGAAGATTTTCACAGATGAGAAGGTTTATAATGAACAAATAGGGGCAAACCGTTGACAGTTTGGCCAGGTGCATCAATGGTTTCAAGCAGAGAGCTGAATGATTTTCTTGCCTGAGGAAACCGTCGACGGTTTGTGTCGGGTTCTAAACCCCAACGGCGATGAAACAGCTAGTTTTCAAAGTAAACAAATATTTTATTTAGCCAACGGCCATATAACAGCTATTAGCCCAATTTGCCTATAAATACAAGTCCAAAGACTTGTTTAAAGATTGATCTTAGTGATTAACATCTTTAGTATATCATTCACAAGCATTTTGCATTTAGTTCATCATCTCAAGTGCTCAAAATATCTCTTGCTCTTTAATCTTGTGTTGATTTATTACTTGAGAGATTTGTGTGAGGTTTGTATTGTATCAAATATCTGCTCATGCAAGGAGCTTTGTTTGTAATTCATCTTCTTGTTGCAAAGGGTTCTTCGTGAACCGAGTTGCAAAGGATTCTTGGTGAACCGAGTTGCGAAGTGTTCTTGGTGAACCAAATTGCAAGGGTTCTTAGCAAACCTTGTTGGAAGGCTCTTTGTGAGCGTGAAGGGATTTGTTCCCATGGTGTAAAGGCTTCTCTGCCGGTGAAGGAGATTGTTTAGTGGATTGTGGAAACCTTGGAAACCTTGTACATAGGCAAGGGGCTGAACCACATTAATATCGGTGTTGAGCTCTTCTTCCCTTTTCTTTAATTTATGTCTTGTGCATGATTTATATTTTATACATTGTGATATAATCATTTGTATCTTACAAAGATTTTACATTTTGTAGAGAAAAGCGAAAATACGCAAAAAAATCCATTCACCCCCCCCCCCCCCCCCCTCTAGACTCAACTCTAAGGCGAACAAAACCCATAAGAAAAATGTAAACCATTCATTCCCCAAAGAGAAGCAGCAGTTATTGCCCTTCTATACAGTAAATGATACCATGCTTCAGGTTATGGCCAATGATAGCAAGCGATAAAAATGAAAACAAATGGCATTGGCTTCTCGCATAACTAATGCTGTACTTTAAAAACATGAAAGGGAATAAAATAAAATAAAAAATTTTTTTCCCAAAAGCTCCCTAGTCACATGACATGGAGAAAGGTGCTCGCTTGTTTCACCAGATTCTAAACACAATGCAAATATCAAGACTAATAGCCTTGTAAGGCCTCCTTAACTACAACAAATCATTAGTATTAATCTTAGAGCCAAAGTCCACATGCATGCCCTAATTATGAAGGGAGCTTTCACTTTCCAAATAATATCATTCAAAAGGCATAACTAGAAGCATTATGAACAAGACAATCGAAGACAAGGAACCAACAAAGTCAACAAAATCTCATCCACCATATCATCCCAAAAATGAATGGAATTCCCATTAACAACCCATGAAATAAGCATCCTAGAGTTTGCATGAGAAGCATTACTACATCGTCTAGTATCCCAACCATTACCAATGCATCATACTCACTTCTAAGTTCTAATAACCTTATGCCATAGAGAACAATCCTCCAAGAGAAACCTCCATAACCATTTTCCAACTAAATATATCCTTTTGGACACCACATTACCAAGACCCAAACCCTATGCAGACTTGGGTTTCGGATATAAGGATTTTGGGTTTTTGGAAGAAAGAAGGAATGATGTTGTGGAAGTGAGCTGTGTTTGCTCTTTTTTGGATTTTTGTGGATTGACTGCAGAAAATAAAAATTCTCCCCCTTTACTATGGGATAGAGTTGTTTTCTTGCTCTTTTTCGGGCACATTTTTTGGGATTCTTTTGGGGAGTTTTGATGTTTGATATCCAATAGGATTGAAGGAGTGATTCATTAGAACTATTTGCTTGGCTCCTTTAGGAGGATGTCATATTCTCCAATGTAGTAATTCCTACTCTATTCTATTAGGGATATTCTTTTTTCTATAAAAAGGAAGAGAAAAGAAGAAGAAGCTGATGCTACCATTAGTAAAGTGCAATGAAGACAAACGAGTACACCCAAAGAAAATCAAACATCCCAAGTTAAAATAAATACATGGGGAAAAACCAAAAAAATAAAATTGATTCAAGGCTCTGGGAATTAGAAAAATAGTTACTCTGTGTTTGGGAGCATGGAATTAAATAAAACATAGTACAAAAGTGTATTGACTTTCTTCCAAATTCCCAAATAAATCCAAAACCAAATCCAAGTCTTAAAATCCATGCTCCCAGACACTACCTTAGGATACATGTAATTGATCTCGACTGTTTAAGATAAGGCTATCCTCATTATGTGGAGTTAAGCAATATTGTAAACACCTTAGCATGTTAAACAAGTAGGGGAAGGGATAAAAAAAAATCCCAAGAAGTCCTAAAGATGGCATCATTGGTACTTCTATATGCTAGAAATTAGCATATAAAATGACAAATCCTGATCACAAAACAATCCAGGCAAAAGCAGCAAAGATTTGAAAAAAAAAAATTAAAAATTAAAAAGAAAAGGAAGAAAAGAAAAAAAAAAAAAAAATTAGCTTACATCCCAATCAGATGAAAGAAGTTTTCAAAGTTTCCTATCACCATCCCGCCCCGCCCCGCCCCACCTCTCCCCCTCCCCCTCCCCCCAAACCATCACCACCTACCCCCACAAAAAAAGGAAAATAAGTTTCATGAGTTTTGCTATAAATTCATTTTAGATCATTTTTCATAGTGTATCACAATGAGGTCTTTTCCACCACATTTACTACTTCCACCATTGTGTTTCCAATGAAGCCTAATGAATTTAATTTTGCTAGTAATACATTCACTTCATGAAAACCTAGCAAATTGATCTAATTCCTAGGACCACAAAATGCCTGGATCTTAGTGGCCATGCTATTGTGTAACTTTTCTTCATTTATGACATCTTTCTACATTTTTTGGGAATGTGATGCCCATTCCCACATTTGTTTTAAGGTTGGAATCTAGTGTCATTGTAATCTCACATTCCCCGGTTATGGACTCCCCCCCATGGGCAAGATTCATGAAACTCTTATTTTTAGGACCAAATTACCATAATTATTCTCGCTGATTGGAAATTAATGCCACATAGTATAGTTTTATTACACATTGTTATTATATATTTATATTTATATAACGATAAATTATTATAACAAAAAATAGAAATATATATATATATATATATATGTTAATACAATGGTTGAAATTTGGGACTCCTTATCTTCCCCCTCCCCCCCCAAAAAAAAAAAAAAAACCCCAGAAAAATCATTTTAGTTAATTGGATTATTAAGCATTGACTTTTATTTTTAAACTTATGGTGGTTGACATTTTTAGGGCAAAATTTTAATTTGGTATGCACTCTCTAAGTAGGTTTTTTTTCCTAAAAATATGATTATTCTTCATATATTGTTGATTAAGAATATGATAGTAACCTTTTTAAAATGCCTACTACAACAACAACAAAACCAAGCTTTAAATCCCACTAGGTGAGGTTGGTTATTTGAATCATTTTCCACCAATTTATGCGATAATAGACCATTTCTTTTGACAGATTCAGGGCAAAACAAAACAAAAATATTTCCACAAGGCAAGCATCCCATTCCTTGGGATGAGATCCCCATAAAATATCATTCCATTGAAATATTTTTTATCCTGCAAACACAATGCTGGGTCAGCGTAGCACTACTAGCACAGTGGGTTTCTAGTTTACCCAGAATGGAGTGGCCACTTGACCAGCCAGGCAGCCACAAGCTGTTTTGGGAACAAATCCACTTTTTAGTTGACTTATTTGCTCAGGTAATGATCAGAATAAATACAAGATAAATGAAGCCTAATTATCTCAATAAAATCCTTCTCTAAAGCTTCAAAAAAACAAAAAAAAAAAAGGGACAAGGAAGTCATTTAGAACTTTATCAAATAACTAATTTTTATCAAAGAAGCTATAGAAACCATTAAAAAAGGCAGTAGTTTGAAAGGCTTGTTTGCTCTCTTAACATCTTGGTCTGTACCCACATAAACTAACTCAAGTTTTAGATGCATCTTGATGTGTCTCCTGATTCACATATCAAGACATTGCAATTAGGCTATAAAAAAAAACAGCAATGCTGAGGTAAAAATTAGGCAAAAGAATTTCAATAAATAAATAAATATTCCTCTGCAGAAAGGCTCCACATTTAAAATTTGGAAAATAACTGAAATGTTGGTTTTTACAAAATAATAAAAAAGATCATTTGCCACAAGAAAAGTTCAGGAGATAAAATGTTGAGCGACGAAAAAATAGAATATCCAAAATGTAAAAGTTGCCAAGATGAGAATGCTTAGATGGATGAGTGTTATAACACTGAAAGATAAATTAAGGAATGAACATATTTGTGATAAGTTATGTGTAGCTCCCATAGAAGATAAGATAAGGAAGGGACGACTTAGATGGTTTGGGCACTTTCAACGTAGGCCACATAAAGCGCCAGTGAAGAAGAGCAATTTAGTTACTGAGAGGGTTGTAAAAGGGTTTGTGGTAGACCTAAAATAATTTGGAATGAGATAGTGAATAAGGATTAATAGCTCTAAATTTGTCAAAAGAAATGGTCTATGATCGCATAAATAGACAGAAAAGGATTCATATAACTTACCCCACCTAAGGGGACTTAAGGCTTGGTTTTGTTGTTGTACCTTCCGTTCCTTGCCTATGCCAATTTTGTGCTTAAAAAAAGGGGGAAGAGTACAATTTTAGGGCTTATGCTGCTGTCACAAAACCATTCTTCACTCTCAAATGAGTATAGTATTCTGTCATTGAGAAAAATGAGCAGAGCACTCATCAACTAAAGCGGTACTCATGTTTCATTGTGTTGTTAAGATTCAAAAGTTGCTTTTTTTTTTTTTTTTTAGTAGTTTGCCAATTATTATCAACTTTTTAAGCTAATTGTTTTTTTTCTTTTTAATTAGAAAAACAATATGCAAGAAATATGGTTTTTTTTAATTGTTCATTAGCACCAAAAGTTTAATTTTTTTAATCATTTTTTTCTTGATTCCTTCCCTTAAACAACATAAAGTTCATTTTTTATGTTTTCATTGCCCATTCCCTTACTTTTTATTGTTTAAGGAAAGCAAACACATGAAATATGATTTTTCTACTGTAAAAATTTAAATGAAAATTTCCATTTTGCCTATTGTTCATATATCAATATATATGTATCATTTGGAATAGATTTTGGAAATTTTTATCAAATCTTACAATTTGACTCAATTCATGATTCTTGATCCCGAAAGGGAATTTTCAATGCATGATTCAAATCTCAATTTGAGAACCATGGCCAAGGGATTGCCAGCCTTCTCCCTCTATTTTCTTATTCTTTTCTTCTCTTCTCCATATCTAGCATTAAGTGTGATTTTTTCATAGAATCTTTTTAATTTATTTCAGATTTACAAAAAATATAATGAAGGAATGTAATTATAAAGTGAAAATTTTGGTGATCTTTAGATTGCATGTGAAAACACATGTCCAGTATTGGAAGGACGTGATGAGAAAGTATGAAACAAATAAATACAATGCTTTTTTTATAGTAAAAAAGGATCTATTAACTAAAAAAATAATTACAGAGAATGGAGAATAAGAAATCCTCACGGTAAAAACAGAAAACCAAGGAAGAAATGCAATTACATTAAAGCTGCCTTCCAATCTCTTTGAATATCAGACAGCAATAAACCCTCAAAATCCCAAGAAAATGCACCCAAAAAGAGGCATAAAAAATGACTTTCTCCCAGAGTAAAGGAGGGGTCATCTCTGAAAATTCTGTCATTCCTTTCAATCCACAACACCAGCAACACGGAAAAAACGGCACAGACCCAAAAGTTCCTTATTTTATTCTCCCAAAAGCCTCAAAACTTTACCTTTAAAAAAACAAAGATAGATTCCGAAGCCACCCACTCTTCTCCAAAAAACCAAAAAGATTATTGTACATGTATCTCGGCACCTTGCAATGAAGGAATAGATGGCAAGAACTCTCATTTGAGCCACTACACACAACATACAAATATCTGGACTAACAGCTTTCTAGGGTCTCCTAATTTGTAACACATCATTCGTATTCCTTGTAGAATACAAGAGTCCAAATGAAAGCTAAATGGGACCTTTGCTTTCCAAAAAAAATTATTTAACAAGAAAGGGCCATGGTTAGTGGATTTTGTAAGATCTAAGAAAAAAGACTTTGGTGAGAAAGACCACAAAGTGTCCCCAATCCAAAGCCTCATGTCCTCCTGCAAATTTGGCAAGAAAGAAACCAACACACTCAGCAAACTAGTTAATTCATCAACCTCTCTCTCATTGAGACTCCTAAAAAAGTAAAAATCCCAAGAAAAAGAGCCCCCCCACCCTCCCCCCTAAAAAGCTGAAATTGGTGCTTCATGGATAGAGGAAAGTCTAAACAAGTGTGGCACCAATAGCTCCAATGAAGACTCACCAACCCAAGTATCCTCCCAGAAATGAATTTTTTTTCCCCAATCGCCAATTTGAAACGAGTAAAAGGAATGAAAAAGAAAGCTAATTGTGAAACAAACTTCCAAGGACTTGCATGAGTAGCAATGCCACTTCCTTTTGAATCCCACCCATTCTTTGCAAACCATATTTACTCTCTATTACTTTATACCTTAAGTAATTAGGTTCTAAAGGAAACCTCCATAAGCTATTTCCCAAATAAAGAAATGTGATCAGAAACAAAATTACCAAGACCCAGGCGTCCATCAGACTTAGGATTCCTAACAACATCCCAACTAACTAGGTGATCCCTTTTGTTCTCGCAACCACCAAACCAAAAAATTCCTCATGATCTTCTCCAACTTCCTAGCCACACTGGGAGGTAATTTAAAAAAGGATAGGAAATAAACAGGAATGTTGGCTAGGGAGGCCATAATATGCGTAATTCTACCTCCTAATGAGAGATAAGCCTTCTTCCAATCTTCCAATCTATTGCCCCACTCACAATCACAAGATCTCATAGAACATCAGACAAAGGATTTCTACAAAGAGGAAGACCAAGACATGAAAATGGCCAAGAAAGGGATTCAAAACCTGCTAAAGATCTCAAAGTCTCAAAATCCCTACCACACAGACTGATAACCACTAGACCACTCTTAGACAAGTTGATTTTTAAGCCCGAAATTCTCTCAAAAATTCTAAGCAGCAGAAGAATCTTATGAATTTTGCAGCATCATTCTCAAGAAAAATAATGGTATCGTCTGCTAAATAAATACATGTTCTTAGCAGCCCAATGATCAGACAGCTCTTCAGAAAATGTGTAAACACACAATAAAAATATAATATTATGTTATACTTGAATGAGAACAAAGAAAAATAAACTGTCTATCGAATAGATATAATGTTTGAGATTGTGTGCGAAAACATATGACCATTATTCATTCTTTTTAGTGTGTGTGTGTGTGTGCGTGTGTAGTGCCTGTGAGTATTAAATTATCAATTTATTAAGTGCAAATATAGGGCATACTGATCTACAAAATTTTTAGAAGAACATGAGCAACAAATCAAATAAAAATATTTCAAAATCTTAAACGAACTCGAAATAATAGAATAAAATCAAGAATGAAATTAAACTGATATTTGCATTTTTCTCTTCATTTAAACTTCAAAATAGGCACCTTGGCGGTCTTTATCTCGTCTTCGAGTTCGTGAAATCTGTTGTTCAATCTTCCGAACTTGTTAATGTTCTGCTGGTCCTCCCAAGTCACCTCAGTATCGGAACCTCCACCCTGCAAATAAATTTGTGTATTTGTTTCATCCAAAATGCTAAAATCAAAAAGGAAAGCACATTAAATATAATATTTAGAGCTAAATTCGTTAGGGTTTCGTAAAATTCGGAGCTTCAGTTAAGGTTTTACGTTACCTGCTGCATTTTGATTCAAGAAAGCGATGATGATAGCTGAAAAAGCAAAAACTTGGAAGCGACTTTCAACCTGCGAACTCAGCAAGCTATCATGGCAGGCTGCAAATCACGATCGGGCTGGAGCACTGCGGCGAGCTGGACGAGCCAGTTGGAGTCTCCAGTGAATCTGCAGACGACGGCGCGACGGTTTTGGTTGGATAGAGCGGGCAGCACTGCCACCGGAGAAGGAGAGGCTCGGCGCCGTCCAGTAGGAAGGGAGGAAGTCAGTTTCAGGGAGAGAACTCAGAGAAAGGGAGGGAGAAAAGACAGAGGAGAGATGAGTTGGCATTTATTACGAAAATGACATTAAAATCATCAACATGCGAACCCATGCGGACTCTCGCAAAAACGGATCATATTGGATTCAATTAAATAATAAATTCATGATATATAGATTAAATAATTTATTATTTCCATCATTAGTAATATTTACCATATGATAAATAATTTATTTCAAAAAATAATAATTAAAGTGATTTTCAAAATTATAATTTGATAATTATTAAATATTTAATAACCCATCAAAAAATTATAATATTTTATTTTTCATATTATGAAGTTAAAGACTTTTGTTTTGATAAAGAGAAATAAATATTTAGACTTGAGTTTGAATGTAAATATGAGACAAGTCTAGAGGTAGGTGAGTACAAGAGTTGGAATTGTGGAACTAATTATTGGCTAATAGAGTTTATACTAGTTAGATTGATACTAATAAGCATGGGCATATGGATTATCAATTAAATAGACATTAGTTTTTAATGGATAGATGGATATCCTTAAGATAAAATTCGAAATTTTTCCACGGACTCATTTAAAGGTGGTTAAAAAAAGTTTAAATCATATTGAATGTATTTAATATGCGATCGATAATAAGTCAGTTTAAGTAGGTCAGATTCAATTTATATTAATGAATTTTTATCTATTTTGCCAGGTATAAAATCACCACTGTGTATATACAGAAAGCAGTTCTTATTAAAAACCAGCGGGAGGAATATCTTAATTAGATATAAATTTTCCAATTTATATTTTCAAATATTAAGTTAGTCTTTATAACATCAACTCAAATATATTTTAATATTAAACAATTATATAATTAAGAATTTATATTTATTACAACAATAATAATTTTTTTTATTCAATTAAACTTTTCATCTAAACTATTTCAATGTTTATAAATTGAAAAACTTTCACAAAATAACTATTTTTTTTTTAAATAAGATGAAGTACAATGAAAATTTTAAGAATGCAAGTAATAGTGTTTTCTTACAATTTCTTATTATTTCATTCAACATATAATAAAAAAAAAAAAAAATAGACATTCACATGGTAAATTTATAGTTAAGGTGTGTACTCCATTCAGTGGCAGACTTAGAAATTTTCTTTAGCTGGGCAACACATATATGTTTATACATAAAAATATATATATATATATATATTAATATATATATATATATATATATTAAAAAATGCATAAACAAGTTTTCAAAATTAAAATTTTCTAAGTTTGAGATTGAGAGCTCTAATGTGTAATATAAAAAGAGTTATGGGTGTCAAACCATTGTGGTGTCCCTTAAAAAATATTTTGAATGATTTTTATGTTCACCAATTTAATAATAATTTTTTCACATAAGTTGGATTAATATTGCAACAATCCTACTATTTCATAATTGTAGTGGGATATAATCACATTTTTAATCTAAATATTTTATATTTTACTATATAATATGTTTCCTTTTAGGGGCACTTGCCCCCACTATTTTATTACCTAGGTGCGCCACTGGCTCCATTGACGATTTGTTATGAATATTCCATTATTACAACTACGACAAATTGTAAAGTTTGAACTAGGATGGAGTCAACCCAAAAAAAAAAAAAAAAAAAGTCTTTTTCTAAAGCGTACAAGTTTTTTCATTGAAGTAGAGTCGTTGCAATTCCTCCATTGAATGAGAGTGGTCATACATTTCGTTTTTGTTCATTTCCCTTCAAAGATTTAAATGGATAGCAAGATAACTAAATAAGGTATTTAATATATATTTTTTAAATTAGAGAGAGAGAGAGAGAGAGAGAGAGAGAGAGAGAGAGCACGTCTTTTATAATCAATCGTCGAGGTTGGTACTTGAAATTTTGTTTTTTCTTTCTAATCACTAGTCTCAAAGAATCTTTGAGTATCTACAAGATCATTTAAGCTTTTGATGGCATCCATTGAAGAGCAAGGGAGGGAACAAACATTATGAGCCAGCAGAATTATGCATAAGATAAAACGAAATAAAGAGAGTTGCTTGATAAATTGTATGGGGAAATAAAGTAATTGGGCGTTCCCACACAAAAAGAGAACTTGTTTTGAGGATAAATATAAGCCTTGAGTGGAAAGTGAAACAAAAAGAGCAATTTGTTGTGTGGTACTTGTTACTTAAGAATTTTATGGATAAAGAAATCAAGCTTGATCAAGTGGTGCTTTAGGTTAGGGTAGAAGGTTTACAAAAGGTTATTAAGAGTTGGGAATGGTTCAAGAAGTGGGAAAGCATTTCTGCATGCATTTGGTTAAGGGAAGAAAAACAAGGAGGATAGAGTTGAGAGGGCGAATATGAGTAAGGCCTAGGATCAACACTTGTGATCCTCCATAGGCAAGATATTAAGTGTAAGGTTACTATTTGGACAAAACCTTATCTTCGTAGAAAAATTCCTTAGAGCCACCTTCAGTGTTTTGGCAAGTGTTGCTGCCAAAATTTATCCAGAAGAATTTGTATTAATCACAACTTCAAACATCTACTAAAAATAAAAGAAAAACAGCTTGGAAGACTCGGAGTATACCTCGGAGGACCGCTCTAGTGCCTAGATTATAGAATTTGGAAGGATTATGTGATTGCAACAGTAAAGAAGTGAGTGAGAATGAGATGAGGTGAGATCCTTTACCTTCCTTCGGGAGTCCCTTTTATATGCATTTGAGATTCCTCTTTATTGATTTGTTGCTAATAGGTATTTATTTGGGTTATAGGGGTTACGTTTTGGCTATGAATATGTTACTAAGGAGTAAAAATTGGTGTTCTAACCCTTTACTTTAATTAATGGACGTTACCAACTTTATATTGATCCCTCTTTAATTAATGGACGTTACCTCCTTTCTATTGATCCCTTGATGTCTTTTCATCCTATATAAGTTAACGTTGAGTTTAATGTTGGGGTCTCTTTTAGGTCGTATATCAGTTGCCCCCCTAAAGTCTTAGGGTTACCTTTTTGGCTCAACAGTATATGTCCCAAGAAGCTTCCTCAACCTCATGATTCCGCCACAATACCTTCACTAGCGGTATGTCCTTGGTACGTAACTTCTAAACTTTAAGGTCCAGAATATGAACAGGTACTTCTTCGTACGCTAAAGTAACCCTAATTTCCAAGTTCTCGTAACTAATGACATGCGATGGGTCCAACACGTACCTCCTTAACATGGATATGTGAAACACATTGTGGATCCTCAAGAGTGCTGGAGGTAGTGCAATCCTGTAGGCTACTAGACTCACTCGCTTAAGAATCTCGAATGGTCTGATATACCTTAGGCTTAACTTGCCATTCTTTCCAAATCTCATCACCCCTTTCATCGGAGAGATTCTCAGGAATACCTTATCCCCCACCTCGAATTCTAACTCACGGCGGCGAACATCCGCGTAACTCTTCTGTCAACTTTGAGCTAATTTAATCATTTCTCGGATCAAACCTACCTTCTCAGACGCCTATTGCACGAGTTCATGTCCTAACACCTGACGTTCACCAACCTCATCCCAATAAAGAGAAAATCAACACCTCCGACCATACAAAGCCTCGAACGATGTCATCCCGATATTCGTCTGGAAGCTATTGTTATAGGCAAACTCCACCAGTGGCATAAACTGTAACCAGCTAACCGAAGTCTAACACACAAGCCCATAACATATTATCCAAGATCTGTATTGTTCTCTCCAACTGTCCATCAGTCTGGGGGTGGAACGCTGTACTGAAAGTAAGCTTCGTCCCTAGTACTTCCTGCAAGCTCTTCCAAAAACAAGAGGTAAACCTGGAGTCTCGATCTGACACAATAGACACTGACACTTCATGCATTCTAACTATCTCCTACACATACAGGTCTGCTAGCCTACTCAAAGGGTAGGTAACCTTCATCGGTACGAATTAAGCAGATTTCGTCAATCTATCCACGACCACCCAAATGGCATTCTGCCTGTGAATTGCTTGCGGCAATTCGGTCACAAAGTCCATGGAAACATGTTCTTATTTCCATTTTGGAATAGCTAAGGGTTGTAATGATCCTGCCGGCCTCTGATGTTCAACTTTCACCTGTTGACACGTTAGACACTACTCCACAAACTGAGCAATCTACCTCTTAATACCAGTCCACCAGAAGGTCTCGCACAAATCTCAATGCATCTTTGTGCTACTCAGATGTACTGTATACAAAGAACGATGCGCTTCCTCCAGAATCGCCCTTCTGATCTCGTCGTTGTTTAGAACACATAGCCTAGTTCCAAACCTCAACACACTTCCCTCAGAGATGTTAAAATCTGCAGCCAACCTCTGCTACACTTTCTCCACAGTCTCAACTAACTTTGCATCATAAGCTTGCGCGGCTCTAATACGCTCAACCAAAGTCGGCTGGACCACCAAACTAGTAATGAAAGTCTGATGATCACCGACCACCAACTCAATACTGAGGCTTTCCAGATCCCACCTAATATGATGTTGAGCTACCACTGCAAATACCGCCGCATGCTCTGACTTCCGACTCAGCACATCAGCCACCACATTAGCTTTTCCCAAGCGATAACTTATGGTGCAATCGTAGTCCTTGATCAACTCAAGCCACTATATTTGCCTCATATTCAACTTCTTTTGTGTGAAAAAGTACCTAAAACTTTTGTGGTCAGTGAAAATCTTGCACTGCACACCATACAAGTAATGTCGTCAGATCTTCAGTGCATATACAACAACAGCTAATTCCAGATCATACGTAGGGTAACTCTTCTCATAATCCTTAAGTTACCGAGAAGCATACGCTACTACCTTACCCTACTGCATAAGCACACATCCAAACCCTTCAGAGACATGTTGCTATAGACCACAAAATTGTCATCCCCCGAAGGAATGGTCAAAACCGAAGTGATAACCAGACGGTGCTTCAACTCCTGAAAACACTGCTCACAATCCTCTGTTCAATCAAACTTCACCCCCTTCTTGGTCAATCATGTCAGAGGCCCAAACAACGTAGAGAATCCCTCTACGAACCGACGATAGTAACTCGCCAGTCCTAGAAAACTCCAAACCTCCTAAACACTCTTCAGTCTCACCCAGTCAACCACAGCTTCAATCTTTCTATGATAAACTAAGATACCGCCCTTAGACACCACATGGCCTAAAAACACAACCTAGTTTAACCAGAACTCACACTTCTTCAGCTTGGCATACAACTTCCTTTCTTGCAAAATCTATAGTACCAACCTTAGATGATTTTCATGCTCTTTCGAACTCCTCGAATATACCAGAATGTCGTCAATGAACACTACTACGAACTAGTCCAGGTACTCATGGAAAACCCTGTTCATCAGATCTATGAACACCGCTAGAGCATTCGTCAACCCAAAAGGCATAACTAAGAACTCATAGTGGTCATATTTGGTTCGAAAAGCAGTCTTTGCCACATCTTCATATCAAACCCTCACCTGATGATACCCTGACCGTAGGTCAATCTTTGAAAAGATCTGCATCCCCTGCAGCTGATCAAAGAGATCATCGATACGAGGTAAAGGGTAACGATTCTTCACAGTCACCTTATTGATCTCGCGGTAATCAATGCACATGCGCATCGACCCGTCCTTCTTCTTCACAAACAGTACTGGAGCTCCCCAGGGCGAAACACTCGGTCGGATAAAGTCTTTGTCCAGTAATTCCTAAAACTGCTCCTTCAACTCCTGAAGTTCTGCTGGAGTCATCCGATATTGAGCTTTAGAGATCGGTGACTTACTAGGCAACAACTCTATCACAAACTCCACCTCATGATCCGGAGGTAAACCAGGTAAGTCTTCTGGAAACACATCTGGAACTCACTAACCACTTGAATACCCTCGAGCATCAACTCATCCCGCGATGGTTCCCTCACACAAGTTAGGTACCCCTGACATCCGTCCAAGAGTAACCTCCTCGCCTGTAAAGCCGATAGAACCTGTGGCGTCGAATGCACACACGATCCTACAAATTCATACTCCTGCTCCCTAGGAGGTCTAAATACTACCACCATCCTACGACAATCGATCACAACATAATTGGAGAACAATTGATCCATCCCCAATATGACATCAAACCCCAACATATCGTATACCATAAGATTCTCCGGTAGCAACTTTCCCTGAATTACCACTGGGCAGTCTTCTAACATCCTCCTATAGAATGATACACTCCCAAATGGTGTAGCTACAGACAATACTTCATCCATGACTTGGGTCTCCACCCCACACAGTTTCACAAAATTAATAGATATAAAGGAGTGGGTCGCACCCGAATCAAATAAAACCACTGCTTTATTTAAAAGTAATGTCATAGTACTTGTCACCACATTCCTCGAATGCTCAGCATCAACTGGAGTGAGCGAGTATACCCTTGTTGGAGCTGTGTTCGTCTGGTAAGTTCCTCAGGATACTTGATTACTCCCCCGATTCTTACTCGAAGCGAGCGTACCCCTCTTCGGTGCGTGACAATCCTGAGCCATGTGACCTGATTGGTCACAGTTGTAGCAGTTACCCCTAAATGGCTAACACTCACCGTTATGCCACTTGTGGCACCTGATACAACGATCACGCGTCTAACTCACCTAGGAACTCTGACACTCTGTATTCAAACGGTAACCTAAGCCCTTGCTCTTCTTCTTCTATGATCCCTGACGAGATCCTGACTGAGACCCAGAAGGTACCGACCTCTTCTTTAATTCCTGATCCACCTCATCCTCCCAAATGCCGCTTTCAACCATTGTGGCCTTATCCACCAAAACTGAGAACTCACGGATCTAAAGCATACCCACTAGCCTGCGGATATCCTTCCTCAAACCCTTCTCGAACCTCCGAGTCTTCTCGTACTTGCTCGAGATCAAACACGGTGTGAAACGAGATAGCTCTATATACCGAGCAGCATACCCCTGCACTATCATATCTCCCTGCGACAGAGCAAAAAACTCATCCGCCTTAGCATCACGTGTGGAAGCCAGGAAATATCTTTCAAAGAACACCTCCTTGAAACGACTCCATGTCATCTCTGAAACACCGGCTCTTTGCTTCTCCAGCAGATTCACTACAGTCCACCAATGCCTCGCCTCCCCAGACAGCTGGAAGGTGGCATAGAGAACTCTCTGCTTATCTGTGCAGTGGAGGACTTCCAGAATTCTCTCGATCTTCTCGATCCAGTCCTCTGCTATCATCAGATCGGGTCCTCCTAAAAATGTCGAAGGGTGCATATGTGTGAACCTTTCGATGGTACACCCCGCAGCAGTAGGAGAGCATTCGCGTCTCCTAACATTTCACCCGATCTCCCGCATGACCTGCCTCGTCAAACCTTGAGTCACTGAAGGAGACTCATCATTTGCAGTCTCTTCGGAACCACTCTCCAAGTTATTATCCTTAGGCTCCATTCAAAAAAATAATAGGAATTTATTAATACTCCTACATCATGTACAGTTAACACAATCATCTATAACTAATCATGTTAACTACCACCTCATAGGTCTAAGGCTGTCCTATCACACCGACACGAAAGTCATCAATGGTTTGCCATGATTTTACTGAAATTGTCATTCCAGAAAAAACACGGAACACCCCCAACGAATCCCTGTCTAGCAAAAAAACATCCCTCGACCTACTCTACCCATTTTCCACATCCTATGCTTTGGTGTGTACACATAGCTACTCCTAGCCAAGTCTTCAAGAACTAACAACCTGGTTAGCTCTGATACCGAATTTTCATGTCCTGAACCCGAAAATAGGACCCAGGGGTAAATTAGTAACATAATTTGTCCCTATATCATACAAATCATTAATGACACAGCACAATAAATGAGGGTCTGACCCCATGGGGTTCCTGTATACCCTATACACATTCATTACAATACAGATATACAGTGGAAAAAGGTCTTTCTATACATATTGTGTATCATACTAGAGTCTATACAAAAAGGAATCCAAGTTCCATAATACAAAATATAATCTCGGGTGCCAACCATACCCCAAAACAACAACCCAAAAACAATAGTCCTAGTACTTACACAAGCATTATCCGCAGTACACCGACCACTACGCTCCCAACACAAGGACGCTAGTTCCGGTTACTCGAAGGACCTAAAAAATATGTACATACAGCAGGGGTGAGACATATCTCAATAAGGCAAATTCAGGTTTTATTAATGTGTGGCATATGAGTGTTATCATGACATAAAACATACACAGTTAAAATAGTTTCAGTATTTTCACAAACCAAGCAATACAATCTGGTGTTGTCACACCCTTCGGCTGAAGTCGGGCTGTCTGGTGATATCTCACACCCTTCGGCAAAAGTCAGTAGTCTGGTGATATTTCACACCTTTCGGCAAACACCGATGCACCCGATAACCTGGCATAGCATCAACCCACAATGTTGAATCGGTGCAGATCTGGTGCTTTCACACCTTTTGGTGAAAATTGGTCGATCTAGTGGTATTGCACACTCTTTGGCAAAAGCTAGATATCAAACCTGAAACAATTCGGAACCCCGTTCCTATTTTCTTTCAGCAAAACACAACTAATGCATGTTTATATAACAAATCAAACCACACTCATTTCGTAATCTCAACAATTACGATTTTCAAGAGAAAGTTTATAACAAGTCAAGGCACAGTCATCTCCATAACACAATATATATCACAATATATTCACGATTTTCCAATAAAACCAAAGATGCCACCTAATGCCCCCTTTTCCCAAAACTATAATATGCAAAACCCATAATTTTTACTCGTTAGATTCCCCCAAATGAGTAGTCAAAACACACACAAGACCGTGAACCACAGTTCTACCGAGTCTGATTTCAAAATAACTGACATAAATAGAATCCTCTTACCTTTCCCCCAAACGACCAGTCCTGAACTCTACGGATCCTAACAACGAACCGAGTTCTTAGAACCTATAAATCATAGTATAGAATATACTCACAATTTCATTTCCTACAAAACTACCGGAACAAAAATGAAAATCGAGCCTAAGCTTGCTTTTGAGCCAAAGCCCGAAAATGCCCGGAATGAAGATCCGATCCGCAAATCTTGTAAAGAATCCTTCCCTGATCCTCGTTGTAACGTCGGATCGACGATTCTAGCAACGTACGACGAAGAAATCTAGAGAGAGAGTGTCCTTCGAAATCTAGAGAGATAGAGAGAGGATTTGAGATTTCTTAGTGGTTAAGCAATGAAAAGAGATATTTATAACCCCTTGACTCGGCCGCCCTCATCAACGAGGTACTGAAGACAATTCATCAATGAGACGGTAGCCTCGTCAACAAGCCTGAAATTGCTGATTTCCTGAAACTTCTCCGCTTCTCCTCGTCGACGAGCTCCTGTATTTCATTGCCGAGCAGTAAAGGGCTTTCGTTGACGAACTCTAGCTTCGTCAGCGAAGCCTGCTCAATTACCATTTTACCCTTCCCTTCCTTAATTTAATCCACATATCACGGTTCGGGTTCTTACAATACCTATGAGGAAGGATTCACCATGTTACTTTTGGAACCCAAACCTTCTTAATTCTTTTTAAGTCATACCTAGTTTTAGTGTTTACTTTCCATTCATTCTTGATTTTAACATACTTCTTTTTAAGTGGACAATTAAACTTTATGTGTCCCTTATTCCTACACAAGTTGCAAGTAGTGTTTTCATGTATATTTGTAGAGGATGTATTTACATAGTATTTTACTTCTTTTACAAAGTATCCCATAAATAAGTTCTTCTTCCTTTTGTTTTCAATTCCATTGTAATCAATTCCTTCTTTGTTACTAATCATCCTTTGTTTTCCAACCATCTTTTCAAAATTTTCTTTTCCTCTAGTGAAATTGTAAATGATTTTATCCTTTTCTTCAATTTTACTCTTAAGTTCACTTATTTTTAGGTATTTCTTGCTTTCACCATTTACTTGTAGTTTTACTAACTCTTGAGACATGTTATTAATTTTCTACATTAGATCATCAATATGAGATTCTTTTTCTTTTTCAATTGTTTTAGAACTTTCAAGGTAATTCTTAAGATTTTCATTTTGTTCTTTCAAGGCTACGTTCATTTTAAAGACTTTAATAAACCTATTGTGTAAGGTGAAAAATTCAGCTTGGATTTCTTTGTATGAAGGCATACTATCACATTAATCATTACAAGACTCTCCATTAGATTCTTCTGTTGAACTATAATAGAGTTTACCTCGACATTGTGTGTCATAAAGCACATGTTGGCAATTTCTTGTTCACTTGATTCTTCCTCTGATTCGTTTGAGCTTGTATCGTCCCATGTCTTTCATTGCCTTCTTTTTCTTCTTCTTGTCTTTCGTCAACTGTGAACAATCAGGTTTAATGTGTCTGACCTTCTTACAATTATAACATGTAGGTGGTTCATTCTTAGTTTCCTTTGTGTTTGTTTCTCCTTTGTTGGTTTTTTATCCTTTAAACTTCCTACGGAATTTCCTATTCTTTCTGAATAATTTTCCAAGTTTTTTAGTGATAAAGGCCAGTTTTTCATCATCTAATTTATTGTCTTCATCCTCATCACTAGAACTTTCTTTACTAGCTTTAAGGGCTATTGATTTCTATTTTTATTATTGTTCTCTAAATTTCTTTCATTCATTGTCATCTCATATGTGAGAAGGGATTCGATTAACTCATTAAGGGAGGTATTTTTCAAGTTTCTACCTTCCGTTATTGTTGTGGCCTTTGGTTCCCATATTGAAGGAAGTTCTCTAAGGATTTTTCTAATCATTTCATATGTTGGATAATTTTTCCCTAAAACATTTAAGGAATTTATTGTGTGAGTGAACCTAGTATACATGCTAGTGATAGTTTCTTCCGAATTCATCTTAAAGGCCTCATACTTGCTAACTTGTCCCAAATTTATTTGGTTGACTTACATGTCATGACCTTATTAAACTCATTTACGTCTAAAGCACAATACAGTGCATTCATAGCACTTGAGTTTACTTGCATCATTTTATAGTCATTATCGGTCAAGTCTCTTTCTTCTTTAGGAACTTCTTTACCATCTACTAAGTTAGAAGGAATGTAGTCACCATGTGTGACAACTTCCCATGCTTTCCAATCCATAGTTTGAATGTATATTCTCATTCTTTGTTTTCAAAACGTATAGTTTAAACCACCAAAAATAATCGGTCTAGTTGAGGATTGGCCTTCAACAAAATGGGATACACCTAGGTGTGCCATTTAGACCTTTATATAGTTTCTTAGTAAGATTTGCTATAACTTAACTCTGATACCAATTCAAAGTTAAGGTGTAGTCCCAAGAAGGGGGGATTGAATTGGGTTTATAAAATTCTTTTCGGTCTTTTTAACAAATTCACAATCTTTTGTATACTTAGCAAACACACGAGAATTTTTTGATTTTAAATAAGCCACAATCCAAACACAATATTAATCACAAACCAAATACCTCAACAAATCAATCACACAATACTTAATCAATTTTAAGAGTTACAACACTTCCTTATTTCAGTGTTTGCAAAATCTCAGTTTATAGCCATGTATGAATAAATATGTGTGCGCTTCTTTTAATCAAGATTTTCGCAAATAATTAATCAACATACTTTTTTTAAGGTTTCCGTAAAAGATTAATCAAAGTACTTTCTTAAATTAAAATATCTTCTTAATCTCAATTTCAGCAACCTGCACTTAGAAACACAATTTTTAGATGCTAAAAATTTAAAGTATAAAGGTTAAGAGTGAGATCGAGATTTTTTACGAGGTTTGGCTTATCCCTAGCCTATGTCCTCGCCTTAGGCAAGACCACCTAAGGATTCCACTAACACGTTCCTTTGCAGATGGAACAAACCGTTTACAATCCCTCATTTAGGGTGGAGCACCCTCTCCAAGCAATACCCCACGCTTAGTTACAATGATCCAACGACCTGAACCGTCAAAGAAACAAGAGAAATAAGAAAGATTTCTTTTGTACAAGAGATGCTCTCAGATAGAACTAGTTAGTATAATTGAAAGCACTAATATACTTCAAAACAAATATCAAAGTGAAGGAATTGAAGCTCAAGAATTAATTCATCGGAATACTTCTCTTGATGTGAATCAGTAAATCAGAGGTTTCATCTCAGAGAAGATTGATCAGAGACTAAGATAATCTCAGCAATTCTCAGTATGAAGATGCAAGCAAGAGAGCTTTGAGAAAGCAAGAGCAATTTTGGCTTGAGAGCAGATTTTCAATGCTTGGTATAGATTTGATTAGAGAAATCATGTATTTATAGGCTCAAAAAGGTTTAATTCGTGTTGCCTAAGTTGCTTGGAATATTTCCCAAGTCTATATGAAATTTGGAGTACAAAAAACACAATTTTGAATTTTAAAACTTTTAAAAAAATATAGTCATTAACAGTGTTTAGGCGCCTGAGGTCTTGGGGTCAGTCGCTTGAGGTTTTAGAGAACTCTTTGATTTTCAACCTGCAATAGGGTCAAGCGCCTAAGGTTACCATGGTCAGGTGCCTAGGCCTACACTACCTCTTTAGAATTTCTTCAAGAAAATCTTCAGGTGCCTGAGGGTTAATCTTCAATTGCCTGAACAGTTATAATTTCTGTTTTTCAGGTTATTTTTCAAAAACACTTAGCCATCTTGCTTTGTTATGTTAAAAGAACATTTTTCGGGGTTTTAAAATAAGGTCTCTAAGTCCATGACAACCCCTAATGAGCTTCAAAGCATTTCAAAATAATATTTAGTATGAAGTACTTACATAGGCTATCTTAAAGGCTTTGAACACTCTAAGTTTGAAGTCTTCATATAAGTCTTTACTTTGAATCCTCGTAGACTTGAGCCTGAGTCATCTTTAGGCTTTCATATGCTTTGAACATTTTGGTCCAATTGAGCTTACTTTGAACACATTGTTGATGGTGTAACGACCCGGCCCATCTTACAGATCCAGGTGTCACTCACTCATACATAATACCTATACCAGTTCCAAATACATAGATAACCCACCCTAAACAGGGACATACAGGTGTAACTCATACATAATAATAATGTAATGTTGCAGAAAAACATAAACATTCATTGTGATTTCTACTAGACTTATACCAGAGCTTACTAATACATCCACAATTTACATAAATTCAGACTTAGAATAAATCTTATTATTACAATCCTCCAAAAAGGAACTTCATCTAAGTTTAATACAAGATTCAAATGCTTATGTAATCTAAACCAAAAATAGTCTCCCCAAGCCCTTTAGCTACTAGGACCGACGTACTGATGGACCAGAAAATAAAGGTTGTATAATAGAGTGAGACACCTCTTGTAGTAACCCGACCCCGAAAAAATAATAATAATAATAAATAAATAAATAAATAATGAATAATAAATAAATAAATAAATAAATAAAGAGATATTTTGAAGAAGATATTTTGAAAGGAGATATTTTGAGATATTTGTATATAAATATCTTGGAAGAGATATTTATTTAGATTACTTAAAGGTTAAGTTAGGTTTTATTTTATAAATTCTCTCATTCTCTCTCTCTCTCTCTCTCTCTCTCTCTCTCTCTCTAAGATCCTTCGCCGTTCATCGTCCGTTTCGACGATCAAAGGTTCCTACATGGATCAGAAGGTGAAACTCTACAACTATAGCGGATCGGATCGTTGTTTTGAAGATTTTTAGGTTTTCCCAAAAAATCAAGGTAAGGATCTAATTCCGATTTTGATTAGGTAGTTGTATAGTAGTCGAGATTGCAGTGAGGTAATATTCTATGGTTTTTACGTTTCGAAGATTCAAGGTCGTTGTTTTGCACCAAACCATTCGTGTCTTCATTTCCGGGTTTAAGGTAAGGGGAATTTGATTATAACAACATTTTTGGAAAAACTAAACTGTTAAAAAGTTAGTTTATACTTATATGTATGATTTAATTGTTTAGTTGTTAAATTCTACCGAGTAGAAACGCTGGTTTTACTATTTTACGATCTTTGGTAAAAACGAGGATTTTGGCGTATGATCTCCAAATCTTACGAAAACCACTTATTTTCATTTATATTGTAATAAGAAATACATGAATCCTTTACTTTTCCTTTCAAATGATGTTTACTGGATTTATATCATTTAGCAGATTTTTGGACTAAACTCGTGTGATATATGTTGAAATGGAAATGTATGAATTTTCTATATTATTGATATACATTATGGGAACAGAGTTCCAATTTGTTATATTGAGTATGTGGAAAACAGAGGTTGGTGATACACCGAACTGTATTTGTGAAAAGGGGTAAACCGAGTGGATAGGCGACGGTTTGAACTCGATGTGATTATTTGAATTTGTGAAAATACTGGAATTGCATAGGTTACTATATTTTGCTATAAATTGTATATATGATAAATGGAACCACAACTTGCTACTAAAAGAGTTGAAAGATACTCCAGTAATAGGAGTTGAAAGATACTCCAGTTAGAAGTTGAAAAAGCTTCAGTTATAGGGTTGAAAGATAACCCCCAATGGCAGGGAATATTCTTCAGCTGGAAGGGTACAGTGCAATCATTCATGTTTAAAATCAGTTTGGGTACATAGATAGTCGGCTAGCAGGTGTAATGAAACCACTAGTGAAATAATAAACCAGATGGGGGCAGTCGGACTATATATAGATACTTGACATATGCCTGCACGAACAGGGCATTGTTGGAGATATTAGTGCACAACCCGTGCCACGGGGTAAATAGGCAATACATGTATGACAAACTGGTAGTTGTTCTAATAATCATATGCATGATTTAAATACTTGATGTGCAGATATATGTTATATGTTACAGTATTATAAACAAATGTTTCGAATATATGAGTTTGTATAAAAACGTGCATATATGCAGTCACACACACTGTTGTAACACTTTCTTCCTTAGTAAGAGGTGTCTCACCCTATCATACAACCTTTTTTTTCAGGTCCATCAATACGTCGGTCCTAGTAGCTAAAGGGACTGGGGAGATTATTTTTTGTTAGCTTACGTAAGCATTTGAATCTTGTATTAAACCTAGATGAAAGTCCTTATTGGAGGGTTGTAATAATAAGATTTATTCTATGTCTGGTTTTATGTAATTGTGGATGTATTAGTAAACTCTGGTATAAGACTGATAGAAATCCCAATGGATGTTTATATTTTTTCGCAACATTTACATCGAAGTTATATATAATTTATACTCGTATGTCCCTATTTAGGGCGGGTTGTTTACATATCTTGAACAAGTATAGGTATTTGGTATAAGTGAGTGACACTTGGGTCTATAAAAGGGCTGGGTCGTTACAGTTGGTATCAGAGCCTGTAGCCAGTCGGAAGTATGATTTGATTCATGCTGCCTGATTAGGGATATGTGCTAAACTAAGAAGTTGCTAGTTGTGATAGTCTAGAATATACCAGAGTATAAGACAAGGATAAGACCTTGGATTTTGCTTTGTATATTTGGAAATGAAAATTCATTGATAGACTTCTGTGTTTTTCTGGATCAGTCGAAAGGTTCAGAAAATCACGACAATCCATTGACATTTTTTTTCCTAATAGAAGGGTGAAATTCGAGTTAGAAAGAGGATGTTAAATTTATGGAGTATGTCAATGTTAAGAATGTGAACTTGGAGAATTGACCTTATATTGTGATAGTAGTAGTTGATGGGTAGGTTATTACCTTTCTAATGGGTTCTCGTAATTATTTTCAGAATGGAATCTAAGGATATCACGGCCAACGTGGGTGGCAGTAGTAGTGAGGGTGCCAACCTTGAGGCTGGTAATGACTCTACTAGTGTGTTGTGTGACTTCGCACAACAGCTTATGGCTGAGGTAGTGCAGACGAATAGGGGGCAGGATCGTCCTACGACTGAGATGGGTTGCTCCATTAAGCAGTTCACCAGATTGAAGCCCTGAGCTTTTATAGGCAGTATAGATCCAGTTCGTGCTAAGAATTGGATCCAGGAGATCGAAAAGATCCTAGATGTATTGAACTTCACTGAAAGGCAGAAAGTCACCTTCGTCACGTTCAAGTTGGCAGGGGAGGCTAAAAGATGGTGGGTGTCTGTAAAGTAGATGGAAGAGCACCGACCAATACCAATAGCATTGACGTGGGCCCGATTCAAAGAGCCCTTCTTTGAACGTTATTTTTCGGCCACAATTAGAAACGCGAAGATGGAGGAATTCATGAATCTGACGCAGGGATCGCTAACAGTGCAACAGTACGCTGCTAAATTCCAGGAGCTGTCTCGATTTGCTCCATTCATGATTCCTGATGAAGCAAAGAAGGCTTGGAAGTTTCAGAGGGGTCTAAGGAGCGAGATCCATAAGCAGACGGCGATCTTACAGTTGCAAGACTTTGCTACACTGATTGATAAAGCCACTATGGTGGAGGAGAGACTACTGGAGGACACAGAGGTTCAGGTCCCGAAGAAGAGGTCAGTGCCTCGCAGTTCTTCGTCTGGGACGAGGCAGGGTAACTAGAAAAAGAACAGTGGTGGTACGTCTCAGAACACCGTACATTTCCAACGTTGCTCGTTGTGTGGTAGGAGCACCGGTGTTATTTGTGAAGAAGAAGGATGGGTCGATGAGGATGTGCATCGACAATCGAGAATTGAATAAAGTAACAATAAAGAATAAATATCCGCTACCCACGATCGATGATTTGTTTAACCAACTTCAAGACACGCAGGTTCTCTCCAAGATTGACCTACGATTTGTTTATCACCAGTTGAAGGTGAAAACAGAGGATGTCTCGAAAACTGCATTTCAAACTCGGTATGGCCATTTTGAATTTATGGTAATGCCTTTTGGTTTGACTAATGCACCTGTAGCATTTATGGATCTGATGAACAGGGTCTTTTACGAATATTTAGACCGATTCGTCGTAGTATTTATTGACGACATCCTAGTGTATTCTAAGAGCGCTGCAGAGCATGAAGTTCATTTGAGGTTGGTTTTGCAAATGCTTAGGGATAAGAGATTATATGTCAAACTGAAGAAGTGTGAGTTTTGGTTAGAGCATATTGCATTTCTTGGTCACGTAGTGTCCAAGGAAGGTGTATCGGTGGAGCCGAGTAAGCTAGAGGCAGTAGTGGACTGGGCGAGGCCAAAGAATGTTCAGGAAGTTAGAAGTTTCCTGGGTTTTGCAGCCTACTACCATCGTTTTGTAGAAGGGTTCTCCAGTTTAGCAGGTCCTTTGACACGACTCACGAGAAAGAACGTGAAGTACGATTGGACTAAAGATTGCGAGCGAAGTTTCTAGGAGCTGAAAAGGCGGCTGGTTACTGCTCCAGTCCTAACCATTCCTCCTGGGGATGACGGATTCGTTATATACAGTGATGCCTCTAAGAAGGGTCTTGGCTGTATTCTAATGTTGCAAGGCAGAGTAATTGCTTACGCTTCTCGTCAACTTAAAGAATTCGAGAAGAACTACCCGACGCATGATATGGAATTAGCAACGGTAGTGTTTGTATTGAAAATCTAGAGGCATTATTAGTATGGTGAGAGGTGTGAGATTTTTATCGATCATAAAAGTCTTAAATACTTTTTCACCCAGAAAGAGCTGAACATGATACAACGCAGGTAGCTTGAGTTAATAAAAGACTACGACTGTGTTATTAACTATCACCTAGGAAAGGCTAATGTGGTGGCTGATGCTTTGAGTCGGAAGTCTATTGATGTGTCGATCTCAACAGTAGGAGTTCAGCATCAAATTTGTATGGACCTGGAAAGGTTGGGCTTGAAAGTGATAGAAAGGAATCATCAGGCTGTTCTTGCCAGCTTAGTGGTGCAGCCGACCTTACGGGAGAGGATTTGTATGACGCAGAAAGAGGATCCGGAGTTAGTTGAGGTTATGGAAGGAGTTCAGAATGGGTTGAAGCTAGATTTCAGTATCTCAGGCGACGGAATATTGAGATTTCGCAACAGAGTGTGTGTACCGAATGATGCTGTGATTAAACGGGTCATTCTAGAGGAGGCACACCGTTCGCTTTGCACTGTGCATCCTAGTAGCATGAAGATGTACTAGGATTTGAGGGAATCTTTCTGGTGGTCTTGCATGAAAAGAGAGATCGCCCGTTTTGAAGAGCAGTGTCTGACTTGTCAGTGGGTCAAAGTAGAGCACCAAAGGCCAGTAGGACCACTTCAACCACTTGTCATCCCCGAGTGGAAGTGGGAGCACGTTTCGATGGATTTTGTGACGGGATTACCTGCGGTGGTGCATGGGCAGAATGCTATATGGGTTGTAGTAGATTGGCTGACGAAGATTGCACATTTCATACCAATCAAAGTCAGCTATTCTCTGAATAGGCTGGCAGAGCTATACGTGCAAGAGATTGTACAACTACACAGTGTTCCTATTTCTATTGTTTCAGACTGAGATCCTCGTTTTACGTCTCGTTTCTGGAAGAGTCTACAAGATGGCTTAGGATCACAACTGACGTTCAGTACATCTTTCCACCCGCAGACGGATGGACAATCTGAGAGAACTATTCATACGTTGGAGGATACGTTACGGGCTTATGTACTGGATTTTGGTGATAGTTGGATACGGTATCTACCGCTTGTCAAGTTTGCGTATAACAACAGTTACCAGGCTAGCATAGAGATGGCACCTTATGAGGTACTGTATGGTCGCCGGTGTCGATCTCCGTTGTTCTGGGATCAGGTAGGTGAGCGGCAGGTACTGGGTCCAGAACTAGTTTAGCAAGCCTCTGCAAAGGTTGAGTTAATCAGGGAAAAAATCAAGGTAGCTCAGAGTTGACAAAAGAGTTATGCTGATACTCGTCGTCGAGAGCTGGAATTTGAGGTAGGGGATATGGTTTTTCTTAAGATCGCTCCGATGAAAGGGGTGATGAGGTTCGGAAAGAAGGGAAAGTTAAGTCCTTGGTATAACGGGCCTTTTAAAGTCCTGAAAAGGATAGGTTCGGTTGCTTATCGAGTAGCTTTACCTCTAGCACTATCCAGAGTTCATGATGTGTTTCACGTCTTGGTGCTGAGGAAGTACGTGTCGGATCCTTCGCACATGCTGAGTTACGAACCTCTAGAGATCAGTGAGGCTTTATCATATGAGGAGGTACCAGTACTGATATTAAATCGGAAAGTTCAGCAATTACGAACTAGAGAAATACCGCTAGTGAATGTATTATGGTGTAACCATGCAGTAGAGGAAGCTTCATGGGAGTTAGAGTCAGAGTTATGCTAGAAGTACCCTAAGTTATTTTCGGATGGTACGTAGTTATGTATAGTAGTATAGGTGGTATGGTCTTCGGGAGAGTTTTGTGTGTGTGTAATCTTCCGAAGCATCACATTGTAACCATGGTATTCCTCCGCCATAAGCGAGGGTAGATAATAAATTCGGGCCAGAGCTGCTTTGAGGGTGGCTTCTAACTCTTCTAGAGGTCTCCGACGTAAGGTAGAGTATGCTTGGTATCAGTTGGTGAATTTCAAGGACGAAATTCTTATAAGGAGGGGGGATTGTAGTAACCCGACCCTGAAAAAAAAAAGTAACAATAATAATAATAAATAAATAATGAATAATAAATAAATAAATAAATAGATATTTTGGAGGAGATATTTTGGAGAAGATATTTTAAAAGGAGATATTTTGATATATTTGTATATAAATATCTTGGAGGAGATATTTATTTAGATTACTTAAAGGTTAAGTTAGGTTTTAATCTATAAATTCTCTCATTCTCTCTCTCTCTCTCTCTCTCTCTCTCTCTCTCTCTAAGATCTTTCACCGTTCGTCGTCCGTTTCAACGATCGAAGGTTCCTGCGTGGATCAGAAGGAGAAACTCTACAACTATAGCGGATCAGATCGTTGTTTTGAAGATTTTCGGGTTTTTCCCAAAAATCAAGGTAAGGATCTGATTCTGATTTCGATTAGGTTGTTGTATAGTAGTCGGGATTGCAGTGAGGTAATATTCTGTGGTTTTTAGGTTTCGAGGATCCAAGGTCGTTGTTTTGGACCAAACCATTCGTGTCTTCATTTTCAAGTTTAAGGTAAGGGAAATTTGATTACAACAGCATTTTTGGAAAAACTAAACTGTTAAAAAGCTAGTTTATACTTATATGTATGATTTAACTGCTTAGTTGCTAAATTCTACCAAGTAGAAATGCTGATTTTACGATTTTACAATTTTTGGTAAAAATGAGGATTTTAGCGTATGATCTCCAAATCTTACGAAAATCACTTATTTGCATTTATATTGTAATAGGAAATGCTTGAATCCTTTACTTTTCCTTTCAAATGATGTTTACTAGATTTATATCATTTAGCGGATTTTTGGACTAAACCCGTGTAATATATGTTGAAATGAAAATGTATAAATTTTCTATACTATTGATATAGATTATGGGAATGGAGTTTCAATTTGTTATACTGAGTATGTGGAAAACAGAGGTCGGTGATACACCGAGCTATATTTGTGAAAAGGGGTAAACCAAATGGATAGGCGCCGATTTGAACCCGATGTGATTATTTGAATTTATGAAAATACTAGAATTGCACATGTTACTATATTTTGTTATAAATTGTATATATGATAAATGGAACCATAGCTTGCTACTAAAAGAGTTGAAAGATACTCCAATTAGAAGTTGAAAAAGTTTCAGTTATGGGGTTGAAAGATAACCCCCAATGGCAGGGAATATTTCTTAGCTGGAAGGGTACAATGCAACCATTCATGTTTAAAATCAGTTTGGGTACATAGATAGTCGGCTAGCAGGTGTAATGAAACCACTAGTGAAATAATAAACCAGATGGGGGCAGTCGGACTATATATAGATACTTGACATATGCCTGCACGAACAGGGCATTGTTGGAGATATCAGTGCACAACCCGTGCCACGAGGTAAATAGGCAATACATGTATGACAAGCTAGTAGTTGTTCTAATAATCATATGCATGATTTAAATACTTGATGTGCAGATATATGTTATATGTTACAGTATTATAAAAAAATGTTTCAAATGTATGAGTTTGTATGAAAACGTGCATATATGCAGTCACACACTGTTGTAACATTTTCTTCCTTACTGAGAGGTGTCTCACCCTATCATACAAACTTTGTTTTCAGGTCCATCACTATGTCGGTCCTAGTAGCTAAAGGGATTAGAGAGATTATTTTTGGTTAGCTTACGTAAGCATTTGAATCTTGTATTAAACCTAGATGAAAGACCTTATTGGAGGGTTGTAATAATAAGATTTATTCTATGTCTGGTTTTATGTAATTGTGGATGTATTAGTAAACTCTGGTATAAGACTGATAGAAATCCCAATGGATGTTTATGTTTTTCTGCAACATTTACATCGAAGTTATGTATGATTTATACCCGTATGTCCTTATTTAGGGCGGGTTGTTTACGTATCTTGAACATGTACAGGTATTTGTTGTGAGTGACACCTGGGTCCATAAAAAAGGTCGGGTCGTTACACCTCTCAATAAGGAAGAAAGTGTTACAACAGTGTGTGACTGCATATATGCACATTTTTATACAAACTCATACATTTGAAGCATTTGTTTATAATACTATATTATATAACATATATCTGCACATCAAGTATTTAAATCATGCATATAATTATTAGAACACCTCTAGCTTGGTATAGCAATTTGCCTGTTTACCCCGTGGCGCGGGTTGTGCACCAATTGTCTCTAACAGTGTCCTATTCGTGCAGACAAAGTCGAGCATCTTTATAGTCCGACCGCCCCCCAATTTATTTTTACAAGCAGCTTACTAACTCCTCGCAGGTCGACCATCTAATATACTCGTACTGATTTTCTCAAGTATGGTTGCACTGCCAGCATCGGTACCTAACCCTAGAAGTTTATTTCAACCCCTTTTTCTGAAGTTTTTTTCAACCTCTTTTGGTCACAAGTTGTGGTTCCAATATCATATATACAATTTATAGCAAAATAGTAACATGTGCAATTCCAGTATTTTTACAAATTCAGATAATCACATTGGGTTCAAACCGGTGCTTTTCCACTCAGTTTACCCCTTTTTGTTTACTGATTCAACTCGATGTTTCACCGGCCTCCGTTTTTCACATTCTCAGTATAACAAATTTGGAACTCCACTCCCATAATCTATATCAATAGTATAGAAAATTCATACATTTCCATTTCAACATATATCACACAAGTTTAATCCAAAACCCGCTAAATGATAGAAATCCAGTAAACATCATTTAAATGGTTAAGTAAAGGTTTCAAGCATCTCCTACTATAGTATAAATACAAATAAATGATTTTTGTAAAGTTTGGAGATCATACGCCGAAATTCTCGTTTTAATCAAAAAACATAAAATCGTAAAACCGGCATTTCTACTCGGTAGAATTTAGCAAATAAGCAGTTAAATCATACATATAAGTATAAACTGACTTTTTAGTAGTTTAGTTTTCCAAAAATGTTGTTGTAATCAAATTCCCCTTACCTTAAATTCGAAACGAAATTTCGTACAAACCCGGTCCAAATCGACAACTGGGGACCCTCAAAACCTAAAACCACAAAATATAATCTTACTATATTTTCTACCACTATCTAAATATCCAATCAAAACTAAGATCAGATCCCTACCTCGATTTTTGGGAAAAACCCGAAAATCTTCGAAACAACAAATTGATATGCTAAAATTGTAGAGTTTCCTCTTCTGATCCATACAATACCCTCTGTTTTTGGAAATGGACGACGAACGGCGAAGAATCTTAGAGAGAGAGAGAGAGAGAGCTTTCGAAGAGACTTAGCTTCTAAGCAACTAAAATGGATATTTATAGGACTTTTGACCAAGTCCAACTCATTGACAAGGCGGCGTCTTCAGCGACGAATCCCCACACAACTCGTCGACGAAGCCATCCCTTCGTCGCCGAGCCCAAGTTTCGGATATTTTTACTGACCTACTCAATATTTCCTCATTGTCGAGGCTCTGAATTTCGTCGACGAGGCTTTGAAGGAATTCGTCGACGAACGTGACCCTTCGTCGACGAACCCAGCTTATACAAGTTTGGGTCTCTACAGATGGAGTATGGCTTTATAATACTTGTGATCTTGAACTTGCATTTCTTTCGATCTTTTGAACCTTGTTATTCAAGCTTTCCTGAAATATCATCACTTAAACACAACATGTTAAATCAACCTTTATTTGTTATCATCAAAACGAGATTTGAAAGTCATGTTACGCCAATAGTTATTTATGCACAATATTCAACTCATGGCACACATTTTCTCTGATAATCTGTACTTTAATGTACTGCTGATATCATTATCCCTAGGGTTCTACTCAACCCAATCCAACCTACACAAAATGTATATCATTCTGAAACTCCCATTTCATAGGTCTGTATACCCAAGAAAACTCAGATATCATTTCTGAAATCACATACTATAATTTAAGCAGTTAACTTTGTAAATACGTATGACATAATATATTCTTCTTACCTTCTTACTGAGAATATACCCGTGAGGATCCTAACACGATACTTGTGGCGTTCGTACAAAACCTGGTATTCATAAACCCTAACTTAATCAGCTCAAACCCAGAATAATAATCACATTCACATTTCCTAGGCCTACACACTTCCAATAATTGATTAAACTTTAGAAATAACTAACTGATATAATTTCATTATCCTTACCCCAGCTTTGGAGTGGTTCCTAGAATGTCTAAATCAAAAATCTACTTCAATTAACTTGCTAAGGGTCGTTCCTAAGACCTCGTGGTGGTGTCTGATCGTCGAATCGGGCTGAAATCAGAGAGAAAATGAAGAGAGAAAGGAGAGGGTTTTCCGTCGGTTTTTAGAGAGAGAGAGAGAGAGAGAGAGAGATTTATATTTTTTGTTTAACCAAAAAAAAACTGTAGGATCTCTTTTATTAAGCAATGCCATACGAAACCGTCGACAGTTTGGATTTTTAACCCCTCTGTTTTCACCGTTTTACCGTTACTAGGCCGCAGTTACACAAAACCATTAACAATTTTCTGGCCTCCCACCAAACCGTCAACGATTTGGTCTACACCAAACTAAATTCCATCTTTTCTTTGTGTTTCTCATCATTTAAATTTTTTTAGGTCTCTACAAATAGAATATTAGAAATTTATTTCATATTCTTTTAAGAGTGTTTGTGATCAGATTTTGTTTGTGTATAATGTAAACTGATATCAAAATTATATTTTAGGTTTCATTGTATTCTGAAAACGTATTTGCTGATTCAATACACATCGATCTGGCAGGGGCAAATAATGTTTTAAGGAAAACGACATTGTAACGTGTCTTGAAGCATTTTCTATTCTACAGCTAATTTCTCTATCTTTTTTTCTACATTAGCAAGTCCAAACAAAGAAGGAATCTCATGCCATATTGGCAAGCCTGCAATGTTACTATTCACACCATCTTTGTACATACCCTAGAGTATCACTAACCTTGCTTAGACATGTGGCAATTGCTCAAGTGGCAAACAAGCCAAACTTGAAGAGTGACAAATATTTAACCAAGCAAGAGAAGTTGCCCAGCCATTGGGTGATAAAAGGCTACCTAGTCATTAAGGATATCACCTAGTCATAAGATAAAGACCTACTAATAATCACCTAGGCAAGACCATAAGGATTCAACTACAGTAATTACGCTATTTAATGTTTGGTAACTCAAAATTATGGTTGGAATTATTATTTAATTTATACTTGTAATCATACAAGTTAATGGTAGCAATGATTTGGGCATGATCTGGATTTCAATTATGATTCCAACTTTGACTTGGAATGGGTATAAATAAGTGTATGATTTATCTCCTCCTAAGGTTCTCCAATTCAACTCAACAAGTATCATGCAATAGCCCAACATTAAACAAGTTTCAATGTCTTTTCTCCCTCTTATCTCTTTATCTCTTTTTCCCTTACTTTCTTCTCCTCTTAGCATGTGTTTGATAAAATTTAGCAATTAGTGTTGATTTCATTGTATATTGAATGCAATTCTAAATCTGTTAATCAAATTCTGAATATAATTATTACCAATTTCTGAATCTGAATGTTGAATTATTTTAGTTATTTGGTAATTAACCTCTAAATATATTATTTTTCTAGTTTTTTAAACTATCAAGGGAAAACTTATTTGTTAAAATTAATAAACATTTTGTGAGATCAATATTTATATATATATATATATATATATATATAAAATAATGTGACTCAAATATAAAACAAAAAAACCATTATTTGAAAATATTTTCTAATATAAACACTTTAAAACATAAAATATTATTTATTGAGACACATAATAAGAAATCATTTTTTCTATTTAGCACTTCAACTAAATACTTGCTTTTTCTCCATTTTTTTTTTCATTTTATTCTACAAAAATCTCAGTTTTATAATTTCCATCAATGGATCTAACATTTTAATTATTTATATATGTAAAGAAAAATCTTCACATATCCCTCACAACGAAGTGGGAGAGTTAAAAATTCATTGCATTCATGACCTCCTTTTTATGTGGGCTTGGATTCAACGGAGAGCAAAGTTCATTTTAATATTTGCGTCTTTCCAAAATTGAAAGCCACACTAGTTAGAGATAATTCAAGCAAGATGGCCCTTCCCAAATCATATTTTGAGATCTGTAGTAGACAAAATCAAAGCATAAATAGGAAAAAAGAAATTAAAAAAAATGAGAACATAAATGAAAAGGAAAAGGGAGAAAAAGAAGGGAGGAAAAAACATACAGTGTTGAAGGAGCAAGGAGAATGTCAAAAGAAGAGAAAACACTAAAGGTGTTCGTTCAACATGGAGAGACCAAAGAAGTGAGAGTTTGAAGAGATAAGACATAAGTCGTTTGGGTGATTGAGGGAAGAGAGCCGGGGCTATGTAATTTGTACTATTTTTTAGGGATTCAAAAGTCAAAAAAGCTTCTAATTTGTGATCTTACTAAATTAGCACTAGAATAATTACTAATTCTCTTAGAGGCAATCTAAAGCTATTTCAAAGGTGGACCAAACAAAATTGGCTCGCTGAATTTTGAACTGTTAAAAATTCAACCTCTATTTAGAGGTCATTAAGTGCAAACAGACAACCCCTTAGTCTTTCCACTTTGTATCTCTCCTTACCCTTTCTAATCCAAATTTCTTACTTATCTATTTTCTCCTTCCTACAATTTCTACCAATTTTATGATTCTATACAGACCCCTTATTTCACAAGATATCATAGGGCAATAGGACAATCCTTACACGTCTAACAAGGGCTAAAATGTCAAGTCCATTTCACCACATCTCAATCCCATCATCACCATCCCTTAAAACATGATTGGTTTTTTTATCAAACATATTTTTGACACCCCTATATGGGACCCATTATGCTACTAGTTACCAAAAAAAAAAAACCCAAGCATCATGTCAATAAGGTCTATCAAACTCACAAATATTGATCTAGTGATGTTTCGACAACATTTTTTTTTTTTTGCCAAAAAGAGTTTTCATGCAGTCTCTCAAACCTCTCAAAAGGTAGTGACCATGATGAAAATAAATTATGGACAATTTCAAAGATGACATGAGATCTTAGATGGAAAGCATAGGAAAAGACATGCTCAATGATTGAAGACTCACAATAGAAAGGCACAAAGAAAGTCTTCTTGCAGCTTGCTCATAATCCTTTGTTGAGCATGGCCGAACCATCACCTATAACGACTACAATGGATTCAACCAATTTGTTATTTTAAAGGAAGACATTAGTAGGCAACTCTAGTTCACCTTGCAAAGCTTTATGGTCGAACCATCGCCTATAACAACTTTGACAGATTTGTCCAACCTGCTCTTTTACATGAGAACATTGGAGGGCAAATTCCACTCACCTTACAATTGCCTTATGGCCAAGTCATTGTTCGTGATGACTTGAATAAGACTTGGAAATGCAAGGAATAACAAAAACCATTGATAAGTATCATCAACCAAAAGGATCACAAAGATCTTCCATTGACCGATTATGTAAAAATGGCAAAGAGCCCAAGCTTACCACTAATGAAAATCATAGAGCTCTTTAGAGACCAACTATGATGAGGGAGAGGATTTCAACATGATCAAATATGAAGAGTTCACTGACGACTCAAAGCTTGTTGAAGGCCAAGGCATAGAGAACCAAAATAATTTCAAGACTAATTTGGAGATTGTTAAACTCATCAACGAAAACATTGAGTTGAGTTAGGGTCATCCTTTGGCTTGGCCCAAATTTGGTATAGGATGATCATGTTTTATCTTTCACCCCCAATCTGTCAAAATATGCTTCGTATCCAACATGATTTGGGGGGGGGGGGGGGGCAAAGCCCATAACTAAATTGATTGATTGGAAAACTATTCATCCAAGGAATACAACGAATATAATATGTATTTTAGGGAAAAAGGAAAAAAAAATTATGGTTGCTCATTTATAAACATTAAATGTACTAAATGGCAGAGTCGCGAGGGCATTGTCCGTGCTACCTTTGTGCATATCTTGGAGTGAACAAATATCACCAAGACATGTGGCAATCACCCAAGTGGCAAAAACTTATTGCGAAACTTGAAGAGCAACGAGTATTTAACCAAACAAGAGAGGTCATCCAGTTGTTGAGCTATAGAAGGCTGCCCAATCACCAAGGATGTCATCTGGTCATTAGGCGAAGAATTGCAAATAGCCACCTAAGTGAGACCATAAGGAGTCAACTATAATGATCATGTTATTTAATAATAAGTAACTCCTTTGAATTATGATTGAATTCTTATTCAATTAATACTTGTAATCGTGCAATTCAAGGGTCAACAATTCGAGAATGATGTGGGTTTCAATTGTAATTCCAAGTTTGACATGGAATGGGTATAAATAGGCATGTAATTTAATTTTTAAGGATCTCCAACTCAATTCAACAAACATCATACAATAGTCAACGCTAACAACCCTAATGTCTATTATTCCTCTTATCTTTTTACCTATTTTCCCCACTTTCTTCTCTCCTTAATCTCTTACCTCTTTATCTCTCCTTATCTTTTATAATCTAAGTATTTTCACTTTCCCCTTTTCCCACTTTGACGATTTTTACAAATTTTACGATTCTATCCAAACCCCTTATTCCACAATATCTTTGTGCAATTGGACACAATCCTTACACCTCTGACGGGAGCTAACATAATAAGTCCATTTCACCTATCTCAATCTCATCACCACCATCCCTTAAAAAAATATTTGGTTTTTGATCAAAACAACCCACCCCCCCCCCCCCCCACACTATTGCAACAACCATTTTGTATCATTATTGTAGACAAAATATTTGGCCAAAACCTACAATAAAGAAGACCTCAATTTAACATAATTAGTCCACCATAGCACAGCCATAGAAGATTCTAGTTACAAGCATTCCTCTAGATATCAACCTTGCACACTTCTAGCATGAACAAAATATTTGTACAAAAAAATTAAAAAACATATATAAATATAATGAGATAATAATGACAGTGATGAGGATTATGACGATGATGCTAATAACAACAGCGATGACGATGATGACAAAATTATAGAGTAGCATAGCCAGAGTAGAGAAATATTTATGCTTAGGAGCACAAATTTCAAGCCTTGAGTTTGGATTTGTATAGAGTTAAAAGGAGGCTCAATATAATTTTATCCTATGTTTTCTTCAACTCCATATACAAATTTGAAGTTTAAACTTTGAACTCCGTGCTCCCAAATACATGACTAGTATTGAAAGGTACTTCAAGATCAAGTGATGGCAATATTCATTTTTTTTTTTTTTGCACCCTTGATATTAAAGATTAAGGTGAGAACAGGGTGATGATTATTCCCTCATGGCACCTCATGGCAAAAGGGGGAAAAGCAAACAACATGATAAACCTTCCAATATGATGGAACATCGAAAAAATGGAGATAAGTAACTTAAAAGACTTAACATTAACAGTGTTGAGCAGTGGCTCAAATTGGAGTGGATTTGCATGCTCTACTAGTGATTGGAAATAATCTAATCCAAAATCAATGTGTGCTCAAGTGATTTATATGTTTGAGGCTTTGTATGCATGTTTTCTTGGGTGTTACAAGAGCTTCTAGGAATAAGGGAGAGTTATCATTTGAGTGTTTAGTGATTTTAATGTGTACAGTTGCTTGTGGATTGTGTTGGTCATCAAGGCAAGCGTTGAATCATGTTAAATCTTGTGTGGTTTCCTCCTGGTCTTGCTTTTGCATGTATTGCCATAACAATGGGTGAGACAAGTGAAAATTATTAAATTAAAAAACAGTACATTCTATATATATATTCTAGATATTTCGTTGAGGTTTTGTATGTGTTATGGGGATCAACAAACAATTGCGGGTATGATGACCGCTTTCAACAACTGCCCTACTTTCATAGTTTCATTATTGTCAAAATCTAAACACAAACCATGATAAAAATAACCAAAATGACACATGATTTCACATTTGTTTTGAAGTCAACAAAAAAAAAAAAAATATGAACCAAGCAATTAGCAAAGCTACCCAAATACCCGGAACAAACCCTACCAAAGTCTGACCAAACATTTTTTAGATTAATTACATATGACTAAATTCACCAAATGATTGATTCAAGTTGTTGGCGCGAATAAACTTGCAGCTGGTTGATTCACCAAGAAAGGGGGCCATGCACTAAACAAAAATGTTGTCGGTACCTCTCACAATTCCACATGTGGCAGAAACAAAATTAAGTCAGAGAATCACACTTAAATTACCAAAGCATAGACATTGGCTGGCATGAAATTTCTTCAAACAGATAATTCACTTCCCTATGTATATTGCCAAAATAGCATAAGCCCAACCTAGCTTTGATGACTCAGTGGTGGTGTTATCTACAAATCTCAAATTCATCCCCAGCCATAATCAAGCTACATGAAAAGCCAAGTTGACGAGGAAAAGAAAAGACAACATTCAAATCCGACTCAGCTTCATCCAACCATCATGAATCAATTTTCTTCAAGTTGCACACAGTTCACCCAAAACTTGAATGACAGGGAAAAAGCAAAGAATTCTACTAAATCCTCACTTCAAATTGAAGTCCAAAAGGACCAAGATGCATCCAGACAAGAAGAATTACCTGTTCAAGCTAAAACTAACTCCACCATAATAATGGAAAAAAATTGCTTTCTTTACTTTGATTTGCAGTCTATAACACATAGAACTGTGACCAGAATCAGAAAATAGAATCCAGCATCAACAAAACCAGCCAGAAGCAGAGAATTTTCACTCCCAAGTTCAAATTTACCGCATTGCATTAACCAAAATAACCACCATCCTCATTCAACTTAGAACTCATAACACTGAAAATCACCAAAAAATTGTCACGACGAGTATCATGATGCTAAGCAATTCAGTATCAGGCACAATTAAACCTCTGTATAACACCAAGTTCTGCACAATTCGCTCAGAGCTTCAATGAAAGAAAGACGGCAAAGAATTTACCTTCTGCTGCAAATACTGAAAAGCAATACCCACCATCCCCACTTGGAATTAAAGCAAAGAAACACCCAGATGAATAAAAGCAGAAGATTAACCTCCTCAAGTTAAAACCAAATCCAGCACAGCGGGAAGAAGTCCAAACACCACTGTCGTCACTTCGATATAGAGTCAATAGTAGCAAGAACTGCAACCAAAATTCCAACAATAATTCACGGTGAGAAAGCCAACAAAAAGCAGAGGATTTTACCTCCCCAGGCTCAAACCAACCACATCACAAAAATCAACTATCCTCGACTCAACAAGTGTCCATAACACCAAAAATGGCGACAAAGTTCACCACAGAGAATCATAATTTTTCTTGATGATTCAGCATCGAAGATCATCAAATAGGAGAGTAAGTTTGCCGCGAAGGAGAACTCCCCACGCCCGAAACCAACCCTCCTTGGACCGCCTCCTGCTCATCCATGAACAAGTCCTCTGAATTTCTAAAAGCCGCGTGCAACCCCACAACCGAAACCCCAATAATCAAAGACACCAAAACATTCAATCCCACATGGGTAAACACCAATGCGAGAATGGTGACCAAGCAAAGCACACACATCACTACGCGATCATCCAGCGTATGGCCGAACAGAACAATTGGGTCATCGCGGAAGAAGTACAGAAAGAACCAACCCACAAAGACTATCAAGAACACAATCATTGAAATGGGGTGGTACACGAGGCTTAAGAAGAGGATCAACAGCACGATCATGGTGTAGTTTACTCGGAAGTAGTTGGCGTTTCGCTTGATGCGAACCATGGCGTCTGCGTAGCTGTAGGGGCGAGAGAAGGATGACAGATCGACGAGCTCTCGCCATGGGCGGCGCGTGGCGTAGACGGCTCGGGACGTGCTGGCGGCGCGTGAGATGAACGTCGGGCTTGAGTCGGGTGGTGTGGCGATCGAAGTGGGGAATGCGCCGTATTCTGCGGGTGTTTTAAGCGACATTGATGAAGATTTTGATCTGTAAGCCCAAAACCCAAACCCTAGATCATAGAAACGAGAGAGCGAGAGAGAGAATGATACAGAAAAAGTATAAATATTTAAATTTTTTATTGAAAAAGGTTAATGATTTGTAGCACTTAGAATCCAAAAGTTTTGATTTTTTTAAATGGACGATTAATATGTAATTTTTTAATATGTGGTGTTTATTTATAATTTGTGTCTTCTGGAAATAATATGAGATTTGATTTTTTTAAAAAGATCATTGACCTTAAAAAAAATAAATTAAATAGTAATTAATCAATATGACCTTATAATTTTTTATCATTAATCTTAAAATTCAACCGAAGAGAATGCTAGTGTCTTCTATATAATACCTTATTTGTGTAAAAAGATTATGACAGATGGCAAATGAAACATATAAAGAAATGATATCAATTTTAATGTGTACTATGTTTTTTAGAAATAATCTTAGATATTGACTGCTTGAAAGGGTAATTAACCCCTTTAAAGATAAATTAAAATAGTTTATGAAAAAAATGGAATTATAATAAATTTAATTTTCCATCTTTGATTTCACAATAGGCCATGCAAAATAAAATTCAACAAAGAATGTTTGATGCCTTGATTGTGTCATTTATGTGCACTCATTGGATTTATGTTGAAAGATGGAGAATTGATCATATAATAATAGTTCAATCTAAATGGTCAAGGATTAGAGGTTGATGGTTGCCACTCAAAACGAGCTCAAGGTCTATAACGTGCCCTAAGATTCGCAATCAGCAACCGATCCAAGACTTGGAATGGGGGCCAAAACTCACGCGTGATATATTTTAAATTTTTTTACAAAATTAATTGTTAGTTTTGCATGAGGGACACATTAAGCTGGGATTCTCATGAGATGTTTGCTATAGAGAACAAGCATTATTTCCCTAGATTTTTAGCCGTTGCATTAGACATGCTAAAGTGTGTTAAGGTTTGTCAAAGGCATGGCCACCACAAAGAGTTCTAGCTATGGAGTTGCATACATAATGAAGCCTTCGTTGTTTAGAGAATGGGCAATGAAAATCTATCCTCCATCTTTCAAAGAAGCATAGCTCTGTGATCGTGGCTACAAATTATTTCGCCAAATGAGCTGAGATGGTGCCAGTTAAGGAGGTGAGAATCAATAGTTCCACACTTCAAAGGTTTGGCCTTGTTCATTGAACTTTTTTCCTTTTGCTTTGGCGAATGGTAGGGGCCAATTCCACCGACAAAACTAGAAGGGCTGGAACCCGAAAGCCTAGCATGAGCTGTTATCAAGAGTAATTCAGACTCACTCAGCCACTTAAGTCATGCCATTCGCTTTTACATCTTCTCCAGCTGATTTCTATTTCCCAACTTACCATTTGGTCTTGTTTTGTTCTTCTGTGATTGCAAACTGAGCCTCATTTTATACTTGATATAATATTGGCTGAGGTTGAAATCAGAATTTTACCAACGTGCCAAATAGAGATGAAAAATAATCATTACATTTGAAAAATCCAAACCATGAATTTAAATTTCAACAGATTTTAGGTAAAATTCAATACAATTTTATATTACATTAATCTAAAATCCCACAAACCTAAATTTAGGACTTCTCCCAAAGGGTAAGCAAATAACTTGTAACTTGTCGTATCAATGTGCATTAGTAAGTTGCCATCAACTAATATTTAAATTTATATAAACAAAGATAAATCACATTCTTACGCAAATGTAAATTTTCTCATTCAATAAACACTAAAATGGTTTAAGAATAATCAAATCTCACACTCATACAAATTACAACTCAATTTGACTCCTCTTTAAAAGACAATTATTACTCTCAGAAGATAAAAATATTTTAAGGAAAAAGAGTTTGATCATCACAAAAAATAAAAATAAAAATAAAAATAAAAAGGACAACCCGGTGCACAAAGCTCCCGCGTATGCGGAGTCCAGAAAAGGGACGGACCACAATGGGTCTACGTAAAAAATATATAAAGATGAGAAAAAGAAAAAAGCTTCCAATGAGCAAATATTGTAAATGTAGAAACATGCATTTAAAGGTATTTAACTTATTTGTCATTCCATTACAACCACATGAAATTTTGTAATTTCGAGTCATTCTGCGTGACCACCAAATACAATCATTTCATTTCCACCTTCATTTCACTCTTTTATCATAATTTTTTTCCTACTTCAAAAGAGACGTAATATTAACCTTCAAATAAATTTCTGCCCAAAAAAACTTCCAACTAATTTCATCAATTCCTCAAATTTCATCTAAATATAGCCGTTATGTACATACCTCAGAAATATTTTTGCAGGGTTCAAGTAAAGACAACAATGATAATAAAATACATCTCTAATAACAACTAAAAATGGAAAGCCTTCACGACATGCACCTGTCAGGGTTACCACTGCATCACCCACTCGTAAATCTCTAAAGCAGCACTACGCAATTTACTTGTCTGTTCCATGAAACTTCCTTCCAGCTTCAACAGCTTCCCTGCAGATGTAGACATGGTAAATCGAGAAGAGAATATTGCAGACAATTCTATCCTATTGCCTCAATAATGTTGATAGCCAACTTTAAACAGGTGCCAAAAGTCCAGAGAAAATATACTATGAGGCTCCAACCAGAAAGGAATTTAGTTTTGGCAAAACCTAAGGTCTATTTCATAAGACACCACGTGTTATGTTAGGTTGGGTTCCTAAAAGTTATTTTTTGTATCAAGATCTAGTGAAAACATCTTACTTAAGAGGCTTTCTCAGAAGTAATATTGGAATGCTTTTGGTGCTTTTACGAAGCAAACAATACCAATTTAAAAGTGTGCACTGTTGACAACTGGTGGCAAGCTTCTTAAAAAACTGAGGATAGGAAGTTTCAGAAATGAACTCAAGACCCACCATGCCTATAATTAAAACTCCAACCATGGTTCTTTCATCTCTCCTTTCCTGAAAGGCATCACTCCAGCAACAACTTCTCAGCCGATCTACACATTTAGATTAGCTTCTGTGTCGATTATGAGGTTTTGGGTGAGCTTGGAACCTCCTTAACATGTTCTCAAATCCCCATGATGGAACAGCTAAAATCCCTATCTAGCCATCTTCAGGAAATGCCATGATCTGGTTCTTGAGAAACAGCCTCATCATCGCAGGGTTTCTCAGATGAGTATTGAGGAATAAAGTGGTGAGCATATTTAGTTTAGATCTATATGATAACTGGCGCTGTCGCTGGAAGGCTGCTGATCTCACTACCAGCAGATCACAGCAGTCGCCAAAACATGGATCAATCCACCGTTGGCAGACCCAAATTTTTCTAAAGATGAGTCTCAATTTCTTTTTAAGCCACTCTAAACTATGATAACAAGGAAGTATGCAAGTTCAATTTGGAAAATGAACAAATAAAGTCGAGCAATTAGCTGTCACAGGTAAACTCTGCTACTATTAACTATCATTGTCAGATGGCGGAGGTCCCACTGATAGTTCTGTATAAGAAAATATTGTGGCACAGATGTGCAAATATAAAAGATGAGATGACCTACTTTTTTATTCTAGAAGCAGGTCTCAATATTTTTTAGCCGCTCTAATTTAGAACACGGAAATATGCAGGTTCAATGTGAGAATTGAATGTAATAAGACAAGCAATTGGTTGTTAAAGCAGAACTTGTGTCTAAAACATCTATAGATTTCTACAGACCACTAATCTAACCTCTACTAATGTTTAATTATCTTTGCCTTCCAGATGGAGGTAGTTGCACGGATGGTTTTGTGTTAGAAAAATTTATTGCACAGATTAAGAATTGATGCAAAGAAAATGAGGTGATCCCACTTGCACTATAAATTCAGTACAATTATTGTCCTCAAATGAGGGCAGACCTCGGATCAACAGTAAGGTTGCTCCTTTGTGACCGGGTGGCCACGGGTTCAAGTCCAAGGAAACAGTCTCTCTGCATAAAAGCATAGGTAAGGCTGAGTACAATGTGATGACCCTCCCCCTACCCTCACAAAGCGGGGAGCCTTGTGGCCCGAGGACACCCTTTATCGTCCCCAAATAGTTTCCTTCATTTCTATGAAAAGGACAAGTAAATTTCTTGAATGAAATCCAATATTTCTTACATGGACCATTTGACAAGTAAATATGAACTGTTCTATTCAAGTTTACTTCTGCCATACGGTTGGCAGTCAAAACGCTACTTATTTTACTAGTTCTTAAAATCAATACTTATTTTGTAACACAATAACAATGCTTTCTTCTATATTATGTATGCCCAAAGTACTTATATTCAATTTTACTTTTTCAAATTCAGTGCTTATCATTTTAGTAGTTCAAAATGACACATAAATAGAACTGAAAACCAGCTTTTCAAAAGGTGTTGAAAAGACCAGGGAACATACTATCCATGGTTTAAACCAAAAAAGAATTCAGTTTCAACAAAACCTGAAAGCATTTACGAGCTCCTTATTTTCAGGGTCAAGCTTCACACCCTCATAAAAAGAATTGGCTGCTTCCTCAAACCGCTGTAAACAAGAAGGGTAAAATGAAATATATGTCAAATAGCACAAATGATGACTTCTAATCATGAAAAGGAATATAACTTAAGAAAGAGGCATACCTGCAGTAAACGTAGTGCTGCACCTTCCCGGTAGCAGCCCTTTGACCAATCCGGTCTTAGTGCTCTGCACTCTTTTGCATCAGCTAGGGCATGGTCAGCCTGTCCCAGACGGACCCAACAAAGACTTCTATTGGAGAGCAAAGTAGCATCAGTGGGATCAAAATCAATTGCCTGTAAATCCATTAAACAACAATTTAGTTACAACACATAAAACTCATGATAATTATGATAACTTATTGGCAATAATTTCATATAGCTTTCAGCATTCCTGGTTCCGGTATGGAAGTGAAACAACTGAGCTAGGCATGTTCACATGTCCTCTCATCCTCAAAACATCAAGTGAAAATTCTATGTCAATGATCCAACAAACCTAATCGCATACAAACAATGCCCAAGAACTAGTTGTTGACATTATAACTGCCTAAAAACGTTACCAAACATGCCTTTGTACTCGAAAATCCACACTTTTCGGTCTTTGAACGCTTATATAGTAGTGATAATCTTATTCCATATTAAAATAGAAGTGCTAAAAATCCATACAACGAACTGCCTCGACTCAATCCAACCTCAACCACAAAAAGAAAACATCAGTGCTCAGTTTTGATTTGACAAATTACGCAATCCAAGTCAGTTCAGTTTTCAGGTTCATCCACTATAACAGACTGTAAACCAAACTGAATTATTGTCAACTACATTAAAAGTTCATATTCTTGTTTATCCCTGCCTCCTTTCCATTCCCCTCACATTTTGGTCAATTCTTTTCTATTAAATAGCATGATATATACATTGTTGGTGTTGCGACATCCCGGGGCAGAGGCCCCAGTGGCCGCGAGGGAATAAAATTGAAAATTTTGATTTGGAATCGCCACCAATGTTCTATAAGGCGTAAGGCGAGGCATAAGCACTAAGGCGTTGGGGCATAAGCCTTTTGAGAATTTGTTTTTTAAGATAAAAATTTGTTAAATAAATTATATAGATTTAAAATAAAGTAAAAATTAAGAAAATCACAAATATAATGTAAAAAAGAAAAACTAGATGTACTTCGCAAAATACTTGTTGGCCATTCAAAAATTGCTAACTTGAATACATGACATAAATCATGGCAAGGGATAGCTATACCATTACAAAGTTCAAACTATTTTCATGACTTAATATACAAGTCTAGTTATTTTGGAAAGGTTGAGGTTTAAGAGTTTTAGAAATAAACTCATATTATGACATTCCTTTTGTAAAAACATGTAGTTAAAATTTTATAACCAATTCGAACTTGAGAATCACACACCCAAAATGCGTAAGCCTCAACTAAAAAGGCGCAAAAGGCGTGCTTTTTGAAAAAATGCGTAAGCCTCGGCATATGTAATGTGTTAGCCTTTTTGGAATTTGGTATTTTAGATTGAGCCTCAAGGCGTTTTAAGCATGCCTTGCCTTGCCTTGAGGTGAGCCTCGATTGAGCCTTTTAAAACACTAGTCGCCACTAACCTATTTTTCATTGGTGCAATTTAAACACCTAACAACTACTCATTTGATTGGTCACTAGACTAAACCTAGGTCAAGGAACCAGTAGTCTCGGTATGCTTATACCAGAATTGGGATCAGGAGTTCGGTTATGCGAGAAAAGGTATTCACACCCCCTACACACTCATTCTATGAACGGTACCCAATTGATTATGAATTATACTCAAATTGAACTTAATAACCTTTAATTAACTCTCTAAAATAAATGAATAAATGAACAAAATTTCAAGTAGATTAAAAATTTTGGTGTGATTTAGGAATGTCAAATAGGACCTCAAAATGAGGAGATCTTATTAGATAAACCTCCCTCAATGCTAATACAAGTGAGGTCTAAAATACCTCATTGCCTTTTTTAAAATCATAGGGGCACACCCACACTAAAATCAAGAAAATCATCAAAAATTATTTTTAAAACATTCCCAAATTTTTTAATACTTTGTAGAAATTTTCTGAACATTTTAAACATTTTTTCAAAATTTTACGGGATTTTTCAAAGATTTTTTCCCATTTTTTTTTATTCCAAATCAAAATAACTCAAAACATTTTGCTTGACTTCAAAAATATTTGTTCAAAATTTTCCCTATTTTTTCTGATTTTTTATGATTTTTATGCTATTTTTATCTAATTTTAAAATTAAAAAAAAAACTAATTAAAAATTTAAATTTTAAACACACACACACACATAAGAAAAACGGTTTGAATCTAAATCAGGTCAACCGGGCTGGTTTGGTTTAGGAACTAGGGTCCACATGTCAACCACATGTGGTAACACATGGCAATAAGTGGTTATTCCTTTTTTTTTTTGAAAATAGGGTAACGTCTGACACATATCAACGCTTGGTTATTCCCCTTTTTTAATTTTTGAAGACATGTGTCAACACCTGGTTGACTCATACTTTAAAACGCGGATTGCTGACGTGGCTAGGATATGAATTGTCCAAAGAAGACATAGATCGAACGGCCCAGATCTCTCCACGCCTCTCAAGTGAGACTTGGTTCAAATTGAAAACATAGATTGGACGGTCCAGATCTCTCCATGTCTTTCAAGTGAGACTTGGCTCAGATTAAGCCATGTTGACACGTGTACCCCTTAACCCTAAGTATATAAGCTCTCTCTCTCTCTCTCTCTCTCCTTCCTTTTTATGCTCTCAAATCTACAAAATTCTCTCTCCATCTATGTAATACTCTCAGATTTGCGAAGCACTCTCTCTCTCTCTCTCTTTCTCTCCATCTCTTCTCTGTGTGTATTTGATCTTGGATCTGGTGTTTTCTATTTTGCAGGTTCAACAAAAGATGGTTGGGGGGTTCTAAAGCCTCAGATAAGTTCTCCCCTCTCTTTTCCTTTTCATTCTTGTTGGTTTTGGAATGATCCATGCAGACCTCCTTGATTTGTACCTTGTGCTTTGATCTGAGTTCAAGGGTGAGTTAGCTCACCGAGCTAGTCAACTCACCACATTGGGATCCAAGATAACTCGGGGTGAGTCAACTCACCAAACTCAAGTGTGAGTTTGGGAGTCTGGTTGGGTTCTGGGTCAACCCACCGAGTTAGGTTGACTCGAGGGCTTTGGATATTTGGGCCTTGAATTTCGGATTTGAAAAAAAGTGGGCCTCCCCGGGGGGGGTGGCGCCTTGTTTTTTTAGAATTGGGCCCTAGGCTCCACGGCCCCCTTTTTTTAAAAAAAAAAAAACAAATGAGGCTGGTTTTTTTTTTAAAATAGGGCCCGGGACCTTTTGGATTTAAAAATGGGGCCGTTTTCTTTAAAATTGGGCCCAGGGACCTTTGGGTTTAAAAATAGGGCTAGGTTTTGAAATTGGGGCCCGGGCCCTTTGGGTTTTAAAAAAAACTACTTGGACCTTTTATTTAAAAATTGGGTTTGGGCCCTTTGGGTTTAAAAATAGGGCTAGGTTTTGAAATTGGGCCTCAGAACCTTTGGGTTTTTAAAGGTTGGGACCCTAGGGGCCTCTGGGTTTCTTTAAAAAAGCGGGCCTGGGTTATTTATTTAAAATATTGGGTCTGCGCTCTTTGGGTTTTAAAAGTTGGGCCCTTTATTAAAAATTGGGCTTGGGCTCTTTAAATTTTAAAAGTTGGGCCCTTTTATTTAAAAATTGGGCCTGGGCTCCTTAGGTTTAAAAGAAACGAGTTATGGGTTTTGAAATTGGGCCCTGAGGGCCCTTTGGGTTTTTTTAGGGGCCTCTGGGTTTTTTTAAAAAGCAGGCCTAGGTCATTTATTTAAAAAATTAGGCCTACGCTCTTTGGGTTTTAAAAGTTGGGCCCTTTATTAAAAATTGGGCCTGGGCTCTTTAAATTTTAAAAGTTCAGCCCTTTTATTTAAAAATTGGGCCTGGGCCCTTTGTGGATTAAAAGAAACGGGCTAGGGGTTTTGAAATTGGGCCCTGAGGGCCCTTTGGGGTTTTTTTTCAAAAAGGGTTAGGCCTTTTAAAATTGGGCCCTAGACCCTCTGGGTCTAAAAAAGGGCTTGGGGGAGCTTAACGCATGGACTCTGGGGGGCTTTTTGTTTTAGTCACAAGCTTCAGGACTTCCCAAAGAACATGAATTTGTGGGTTTAGGTTAGAATGTGGGCTTGGGGGTTACGTTGGACGATGGACTTGAGGGTCACGTTGGACAGTAGGCTTGTGTGTGGCGCATGGAAGACACTCCCTTCCTTTTCTGACTAAGTACCTATAGTATAGAAAAACTATGGAAATAGAAAGCAATAAGTAACCAAACTAATCTTGTGTCTTTTGCTCCTTCGGGTTTTCTTATCCCTGCGTTCTCCTCTTTATGTGCTCCTCTGTTTAGGGCGTTCTTTGGTCTAGGCTTCTGTCCCCTCTAGTTGGTAGGGAAGCCTTCGGGTTGCAAGGCAATGGGCTTCGCAGCTCTCTTCTCTGAGAAGGGTGGGATGTTACCCTCCTTTCTTTTCTCTAGGGTTTCACCCTCAAGACTTCACTAGTAGACCACTTCTCTCACTATGATACCTCTCAACTCCTTTGTTTTCTTTCATTTCTCTCTTTCTTAATGTGTGTTCTACCCTCTGTGAAGGCCCCCTATTCATAGGGTTGAGGCCTCAGCTAGGGTAGACAATAGACAGAACCTTCCTTTTCCAACCCTTTCCTTTCCTCACATATGCTTTCCTTCCTATAGCAAGAAATCCCATCCCTATTGTGATTTGGTCGATTCTCTTTCCATATGGGTCCTTGGCCGAAGATTGGGATTGGATACATGTCAATTTACAGAATCACTCAAATTCTCTTCCTTTATTGCTTGATTTCTTTCTAATTTTGGATGCAGATACACACGAAGATGCTTGGGATATTCTCTGCAGCATGCTGATTTTTTTTTTCTTTGCCCCCCTGTATTTTTTTGTATTTCTGCATTTCCCACTGTATTATGATGTATTTCCCTGTATTCCTACCTTTCCCTATATTTTCCTTTTATTTCATGTATTTCCCTATCTGATTCAAATAGGAGGAAGACAAAGCATGAGCAGTTACTTTCTGATCCCTCCCCCCTCCTCAAAGGCATCCCTATCTGTTGCCGTTTTTCAGATCTGTGGATTAAAGTGTGTAACTTTAAAAACCAATGTTCCTTCAGGTCTACGGACTAGTGTTTAAGTTTTGGGTTCACCTCTGTTCTGATCTTTAGGTACATGTGTGAAATCTTTGCAGCTAAAACTGGACAACCGCAACCTATAACCTAACCAAACTGATTGTGTTGATATTTTTGGGTGAGTTGAAACTTTACCCCTAACCCAATGAACTCAATGAAAAGGACACTCCCAAGCTTCATTGCCTGTAGCAGGTTTACCATCACTCAGAAACAATGTTATTAAGCAGAGTGCATGAATCAAATCCCTTTACCTTTTTGGTGCACCAGACATACAGATTTCAGGCCATGTAAAAATTGTTGTTTTCTAAACTTGATAAAGCTATACATTGCTTGCTATGCATATTTTGAATAAAATTATTTTTAACAGAATGAACACAGAGCTTGCTATGCATTTTTATGAATAAAACTGTTCTTTCCATATCCCAATGGGAATTATATCAGACAAAAGCATAACGCTTTTAAAATCCTAAAGTCACAAGATGGTCAAAAATAGTAGTCGAAAGCAAAGTCTTAAATTTCAATTCAGAGTCAAATTTCAAATCCCCAATAGCCCAGAAATTTTGATTTCAATGTCAATTTCAATGTCAATTTAAAAAATAATAATAATGGAAATCAATAGTAAAGCATAGCATTCTTTCACGATATTTTAGAAATGGTTGATAGACATAAAACTATGTAAGTTTTAGGACTAATATATTTACAAGTTGAATACATCTATGTTGTGTATGAGGTGGAAAAGTTGTAATATAATGTGTATCAAACATATTTGTGATATAATGTGCATTAAACATATTTAGTTAATACAAATGAAATTCATTAATCATTTAAGTGTTATTTATTATAAAAATAATGATAATTTAGACATGAATGGTTAAATGAAATGCTGTTGTAAGTTTATATGAATTCAAATATTATTTATTATACAAATAATGATAATTTAGACATGAAAGGGTAAATAAAATGTTGTAAGTTTGTTTTTTCATATAATTTCAAAAGCTCTTGAAATAATTTTTTGTTTCGATAAAAAATAAAATAAAATAAAATAATAGAGAAATTTCACTTCACTCTGAAATCTCCCATTCGAATTCTGAGGAAGTTTCGTTCTATACTTAAAATTTCGACAAGTTTCACTAAAATTTCGAGATTTCAATGAATTTTGGATGATTTGTCGAGACTTCAACAGAAATTATGTAAGATAGAAATCAACTGCCATTTCAATTTTGAGGATGACGGAAACCAGGAATTTTGACAATTTCAATGAAATTTAAGACCATAGTCCAAAGCAAATGCACAGAAAGCAGACCTGTGTGTACGCATCCACAGCCAAATGATAATCCTTCCTTTTGAAAGCATCATCTCCTCTTGACTTTGCTTCCGCAGCTTTCTTCTTTGCTTCAGGTGTCACCTAGATAGGTGGTTCAACATTTTTAAGGGCATCAAATGCAAGTTACAATTTGTAATTCAATTAATAAATCAAAATGGGAAATTTTATTCCATGCATACTGTACCCATAGTAATGTCTTTAACAGTAAACCAGGGAAAGAATTATGACCATGGTTGTTAAAGGCGCAAGGTGAGAGGTGCTGACTTATAGCTTGCAAGGGTGAAGCTGACATTATTAAAATTGTATATCATGGATTCTCATTTAACACTGATACTTGAATTCAAAAATACTAAAAGATCCAACAAGAAGTAGAGGAAAAGCGAATGAGAATAAAAGAAGAATGAGAAGAAGAGGAAAAGATAAGTGAGCAGAAAAGATGTAAAGGTAAGGAAAAGAAAATCTTAATTGGTCATGAAAGGAAAAGAACGAAGAGGAAAAGAGATGTTCACAATCCAGAATAACATTACCCCAAACATAAAAATAGTCGACCAAAGAACATTTAGATGCACACATCGCTTTACGCCTGCATGTATGCCCTCCTGCACACCTTAAAGGCTGTCCCACCTTAGGTGACCAGAGGAGCTAGCCTCTATGCCTCAGCCCTAGGTGCATCATTTACAAATATGATAATGAGGAATGATATCTATGCATCTATGCCAAACACAAACTAGGTATAATTTCTCAACTGCTAAATCCAAATTGTAAATTTCAAAACATGCAAGTTGATCATAGCTATGGCTCTGTGTGAATCATTTTCAGTGTGCAGACACAGAACAGCGATGAGAGGCAACCCCCCCAACCCAGCCAAAAAAAAAAAAGCTACAACGACAACAACAATAGCAAGCCTTATGCCTTAAGTGGTCGGCTACATGAATCCTTTTCCGCCAATTCACCAGATCCAAAGCATTTTCCTCTATTAGATTAAGGATTCTTAAATCCTTCCTCACTACCTCAATCCAAGTAATTTTAGGCCTACCCCTATCCCTTTTCATGCCAAAAACCATAACTCACTCCTCTACTAGGCCTGTGTTTTAAATGCTCAAACTATCTAAGTCTCCCTCATCTTGTTTTCAACCGGTGCTATAGCTAAATTTTTGCGTATATATTCATTTCTTACTTTAAACCACTCATCCACTTTAGCATACGCATTTCAGCAACTTTCATTCTTTGTATATGTTGTTTCTTAGTTGCCTAGCATTCTGAACCATAAAGCATAGCCGACCTTATAGTCATCTTATAAAACTTTCCTTTTAATTTTAAGGGTATTCTACGATCACACAACACACCTGACGCACTCCTCCATTTTACCCAACCTATATTAATTCTATGTACTACATCTTCAATTTCCCTTTCACCTTGCATAATAGATCCAAGAGATCTAAATCTATCCGTGCTATTAATCTCTTGATTATCCAGTTACACCAAGGGATCTCATCTTGGATATTTAATTTCATCAATTCGTAAAGTAAAAAGATAAGGACTCAAAGTAGAACCTTGATGAACACCTATTGAGATTGAGAACTCTCTAGACTCTCCTTATCCAGTCATGACACTAGTCACTACTCTATCATACATTTATCATGGAGACTGATTCACACATACACATAGAAACATATACGTATATGATATATATTATTACAACACTTCAAAATAATTAGCAACTGAAGATCACTGCACTACTTCTGCTCCCCAACATAGATTCTTCCAGAATTTTCCAAATTATTTTCAAAATTCTCATTAAATGCTTTTAAAAAAAGTTTCTCAACTTCTTTGCCACGCTTTCCTATTCATTTCAAAACATAATTTATTCTTTGCAGCTTAATAATTCATTAAAAAAATTCCAGAAACCTCTCTCTACCAGGAAAAATCCAGAAAGCATCTACTACTACAAAATCTAAATATTGCTTTGATGAATCAATTAAAAGAAGGGAAAGAGGAGAAGGGAAAAAAAAACCTAGACGATAAAATATCAATAAATTTAGATAGAAAGTGTTTATAGAAGTATCACAAAATGAAATGAAGTGTAATACAGTCAAGAATGGCACCTTACAGATATCTTGCTTTGGTATGCCAATATCCCCTTCCTTCAGATTTCTAGTTTCTTCCTGCATTTTTGGCACTTCGACATTAATTTAACCGTCAAAACAAAGAAAGGGTAGACAATGAAGTATATGAGAATGCTGCCATCCTAATTTCAAGAAGAGGCTTTCACATTTTGCACTTTTCCATAAGAAATATTGCAACAGAGGAGTCACTGTTGGGCCATGAATTGATTTAGGAGTGCAAGCAAGCCAGGCTTGCAAGCTACTGGGCTCTACTCGACTCTGAGCTCACCTCGGCTCAGACTATTCTCAAATTCTTGAGCTCCTGGAATAGTTTCTCAAGTCTAGTTTGTCTCTTGTGGTACTTGACTCTTAGGATTGCAAGCCATATTGAGCATTTATTATTTAGTTTTTGTTTATATAATTATAATAAAATATCATATAGTATGCAATAATTAAAAAAGTACACAAATTGGAAATATTTCATAAGTTATGGTTCCATATTGCTCTCTCATTTCAGTCCCAAACCTGATTGTCACTTTGTTTCTATCACCAGCTACCACAGGTTTCTACCATCCAACATCAACACCATCACCTTCTCCATCAATCTTTTGTGAGTGTGGTTTGTCCCAGAGGATGAGTTACAGTGCATCTTAAGCATGTAAGAAAATTTCCCGAACCTTGATGATTGTTATTGTCGTCATTATGGCAGCAAAATAGAAAGAGACTCCCTCATGTCTCCTCTCACTCTCAGAGAAACAGGTGGCAGATTCCACTTGCAACCAAGGTCTTAAAATTCGATTTCGATTCAAATTTCGAAACTCCAAAAGTACGGAAATTTCAACAAACATTTCGATTTCGATGTCAGTTTTGATTTCAATTTGAAAAAATAACGGAAATCAGTAGTAAAGCATGGAATTCTTTTATGAAATTTTAGAAATGGCTAATAGACATAATAATGTAAGTTTTAGTACTAATATATTATAAGTTAAATACATCTATGTTGTGTATAAGGTGGAAAAGTTGTAATATAATATGTGTAACAAACATATTGGTAAGATAATGTGCAGTAAACATAGTCAATTAATACAAATGAAATTCATAAATCGTTTAAATATTATTAATTATACAAATAATGATAATTTAGACATGAATCGTTACATAAAATGTTGTAAGTTCATTTTTTCATATAATTTCAAAGCCCTTGTAATAATCTTTTGTTTCGATAAAAAATAAATTAAATAGAGAGAGAAATTTCACTTCACTATTAAATCACTCATTTTGAATTCCAAGGAAATTTCATTCTAAAGCTAAAACTTCAACAAGTTTAGCTCAGATTTCGAGATTTCGATAAATTTCGGATGATTTGTAGAAATTTCGACAAAAATTATGTAAGACAGAAATCAACTACCATTTTGACTTTGAGGGTAATGGAAACAGGATTTCGACAATTTTGTGGAATTTAAGACCATGCTTGCAACAGTCTTCCCTGCACATATTTTGCTTAAGTATTTTCTTCTATACACCAGGTGATTGCACATTCAGGTGGCATTGGTGAACTCAAGTTGCCAGTTCAAGCTTGGAGCCATTTCACCATATTGTCAATAACTTGGTGGAAAAAAATAAATTTGGGCTGGGAAATTGAACAACAAAATTGACACAAAAAGGGAATCAATGCTACTTAAGCAAATATTAAGGCAATACCCTGGCCTTTCACTTCAGGTTTGGTTCAACCATGTTTCATAATTTGAATATCCATTATATACATACATACATATATATATATATATATATAACAGAATATACTAAAGTACATAGCTCAGGGCTTCATATTTCTCTCTCATTTTGGTCCCAATGCTGAGTGTTATTCCAATGCCGGCAACCATAGATTTAAACATCCAGCACCAACAACAACTTCTTCCTTCTCCTTCAATTTACAGTGCATGTGGTCTGACAACAGAGGGCGAGTATAGTGCATATTCAGCCATGAGAAATCCTGTATCTTGATGTTTATGTGCTTGTTTTGTTTTTTCAAGGAAAACAAAACAAAGGAGATGTTCCCTCCTTAGGCTCTCAACCAGACAGTGGCAGACAGCACTTACAATAATCTTACATATCACATCTTGAGAATTTTCTTCAACTGGGGCCATTTCACCACATACTCAATATTTGATGGATCAAAATAGAGTTTTTTTTGCTATGAATGAATGCACTGCTTTGGAAATTGATACAGAAAGAAAATCTATGCTTCTTAAGCAGAGACCTTATTGGTGATTTGGCTAGATGAGATGTACACATTTTCCATGATATCTCTACTGATTTTATGTGGGACAGGATCATATTTTTGGCACTGTTATAGGTGTTTCATTTCTCTGATCTTCAGAAAAATTGGTTAGCAGTGTCAGCTTGATGTCTCTCTGTCTTTTTCCTTTTTTTTGTTCTTTTGTTTTGTCATTTTTGTATTTTTGGGAAGATTTCTTGCCATCCTTGTATATTCTTTCATCAATAAATAAATTTTTACTTTTCTTAAAAAAAAAAAAAAACAGCTTCTCAAGTGGAGATTATGCAATGCCCAGGCACTTTGTATTTGCTGAAATGTTTTTCATTGTTTATTATTTATTTATTTGTTTATTGTAATTATTGTAATTGAGTTGAGCAGAGCTCTAGAATCTTACTCTTGAACCGAGTTCAAGCACAATAAATATAGATTCTCAGTTGAGTTCAAGTCAAATTATAGGCCTACAGTTACATTTTACATTTGGTTCATGAAACAGAATGGCAATTGTACAGAGAAAAATGCCAATCCAAGACAAATTATCATGAAGAAGTCAGTCTCATTCCAACAAATATGGAATATACAAGGATGACTATTCCCAAATTTTACCATGAGAATTTATATTCCAATTCTATTCCATATTAGTTGGACTAAAAATAACTTTTGCATGCTTGCCTTAAAATAACATTCTCTTTCTATTAGGAACTATTATATCACCATACAATAACTATTCTGTTACACAAACCAAACATAATCTAAGGTTTTCTGTTCTCATGAGCCGGAATCTCACTGTATCAACTTGAGCAACTAAAATACACCACAAAGTTGATTGGCTAGCATGGTTCTGCTAATGAAGCAGCAATTATTATAGCAAAGGTCCTTCTGCCTCATAAGTGTTGGACAACTTAATTCAGATGATTTTTTTTTACCACCAGAATTATAAGAGAAATACCTGTTGTTTCCCAGTTTCAGACTGCATATATTCAATTATTCCATCAATGGTCCACTCTGCAATTGTTTGAACTGCTGATGTCAAAGGGAAAAGAATTTCAACAGCTCTATGATTGCCTCTTGCGGCAGCGACCTGAATCGGTTTCTGGCCATCCTGTGATAGTAAGAAAACATGATGAATACCAGCTGATCAACTGGGAAACACTAATCATCTCTACATTGCATCATTTGGTAGGAATCATAGAATGAAAATTATAAAACCATGAGAGTTTAGAAATGAACTCAAACACCAATATATTATATTGAGTACATATAGTCCAAAAGCATAGACAAAACTCAAGATTATCTGTTGAACAAAAAATGGACTTACTGCATCTCTACTTTGGGGATTTTCTTTTACCTCTACACTGGACTCAATATCATAGCATACCCAATTTAATCATGGCAAAATAAGTCTGATCATGTTTAATAGGAGGATATTCTGATAGCAATTAAAGTTAACAAGCACTAAGGAGAATAATTGCAGGCAAATGCTCTGATCTGCATGTGACCAGTTAACGGTTATTTAGTCATTCAGCATTATTAGTATGTGTTAAGAGTTATGTTAGTAAGTGTGAGTTAGCAAGGGTATCATGGTCATTGGGATTGTACTCAACACATTATAAATAGAGGGAGAGACCTATCAGAGCATGAGTCTGAGACCTAAACCCTAATTGTTGCAACCACCATAAAAACCAAAGCATGAAACCCTAAATCCACTGCATGTCTACAAAACAGCCAGCAGCTGCCAGAAGCCAGACCAGTCACTGGAAATTTCCCAGGCGACACTGCCAGCTCAGGAACACAAAATCTGCTATAGATTCTGCAAAAACACCATAGTCACCCATAGACACTGCCGATCTGCCCCCTACTGAAATCTCATCTCCAGACAGTGCCCACATGCCCTCACACACAATTCAAAGGCTGCGAGGGCCGACCACACACACTGGTGTGTGAAGCCACCTTCAGGCATGTTTTTTGCCTGAATTCATCCAGCAGTGCTCGAATCCCTCTATAAACATATTAATTTTTCATGATGTTTATTGTCCAAATGTCTCACCTTTTAAATTGCTTACGTGTAGCACCTGAGGAATGGTTGTTTGATGCTTCCTGAAACAGTTTGCCGATGGTTTTTGAGTTTATTGGGTCTGTAAGAGTGATATTTACTGTGTTTCTGATTCAATGTTCTAATTCCTTCCATAGACCATAATATCAAGCTGTCAGGCATGTGTTTTGCTTAAAGATCCAATTTTTCGACTATGCACTCGTGGTAATCTGTTAGTTGTTGTTCGGTATTAGTAAAGGCCATTGGTGAGTCTCTTGGAGCAGTAGCAATTTTCATAAGCTGTTTTTTGTGACGCTATGGCAGTGTTGTATTAGTTTGTTGGTGACTTGTCTATGGTAGTTTCAGTGGTTCGCATTGTTTGTGGGTGCTCCAATTGTTCCAGTGCTGTGTGTTGGTTTCTTGGTGCTGTGTGTTGGTTTCTTGGGGCTGTGTCTAAGTTTCTTGGTGCTGCGGCAACATTGTACTGATTTATTTGAGACTCGTTCATGGTGGGTAACCGTGTTCGTGGTTGTTATGATTGTTCCAACAATGAATCTTGTCATGATTAGTCTAAGTTTGTGTGTGTTGGGATGGAGTTTGCAAATCCCAAAAGAATGGTTCCCTCATTAGTCACACGTTTGAGTGAACCGCATACTGTGACTATATCAGAGGAGTATTCAAGGTTTCTACAATATCAATCGTCTCGACAAGCATCTTATCACATAGCATCTTTTGCCGAGAAAGGTAATCCTACAATTTGTATTTCATTTGGTATCTTTCCCACTAGTCCTTGGGTTATTGATTCTGCTGCCTCTAACCATATGACAAGTGCAACCAACTTCTTTCCTGCCCTCCAATATCCTAAAAATCTACCTCAAGTTACCCTTGCTGATGAATCCACTATTGCCGTTAAGGGGACAAGAATAGTAAATCCTACTCCTTTCATCTCTCTTTCTTCTAGTTTTATACATTCCTAAATCCCCTTTCAATCTCATTTCGGTTAGTAAGCTTACAAATTCATTAAATTGTTCTATCACTTTTTTTCCCCCCTAATTTTGTGGTTATTTAAGATCTAAAGAAAAGAGAGACTATTGGCACATGATATAACACTCATGGGCTTTACTACTTTGAATCGCTTTCTCCTCCCATTGCATGCACAACCGCTGCTACACCACTTCAAATCCATTGTCTCCTTGGTCATCCATCCTTGGACAAGTTGAAACTGCTAGTTCCTACATTGAGCTCTGTATCTAATCTTGATTGTGAATCTTGTCAATCGGGAAAACATCATTGTGTTCCCTTTGCTTCCCTAGTTGATAAACAGGTGGTTAGTCCTTTCATGCTTGTCCATTCCGATGTCTGAGATCCTAGTCGTGTCACGTCGAAGTTTGGGTTTTAGTACTTTGTAATATTTGTTGATGACTACTCTAGGATGACTTGATTGTATTTAATGAAAGATCAGTTTGAGTTGTGTTTAATAACTTTTGTGCCTTTTGTTCTCAAACAAAGACTTAATTTGATATGCTAATCGAGATACTTCATAGTGATAATGCTAAGGAGTGCTTCAGTACCCAATTCACTACCTATATAACTAATCTGGTATGATCCATCAATCCTCTTGTGCCCACACTCTACAACAAAATGAAGTTGCAAAGCAGAGAAACACACATATTCTTGAAGAAATTAATATCATATTGTATCAAATGTATGTCCAGTTTTTTTGAGTGATGTTGTGCTCACAACTTGCACCCTCACCAATAAAATGCCATCCTCTGTGATTGGAAGTAAAATCTCATATTTAGTTGTCTTCCTTAAGGCTTTGTTCTCCCTTCCTCCTCATATATTTGATTGTGTCCTTTGTCCATCAATTGCCTACAAAAACAGATAAGTTGGATCCCCGTGCTATCAAAATATATTTTTATAGGCTATTCCTATAATCAAAAGGGATATCAATGTTATAGCCTTACTTTACATCATTTTTTGTATTTGCTAATGTCACATTTTTTTAGTGTACACCATACTGCGTTGATTCCTTGAGTTCTGTTGACCTTGATGAGTCGCTTCCTCTCCCTTGCCTTCTAGATCCCAACCTATTATTTGTGCTCAATCCTCTTACATCTTCATCCAATTAGAGTCCTTCTCATCACTTGGATCATCCCAATTTGCAAGCATACTCACAGAGACTCAAGGGAGGAGAGCCTCCTCCAACTTCTACTATTGCACCTGTAGTTCCCTCATCAAATGATCTTATTGCCCATGATGTTGATCCTCCTATGAATGCTCTAAAAGGTAAACGCACTTGAACCCAACATCCAATCTCTAAGTTTGTTTGTTATAATTACTTGTCACCCTCGTACTACTATTTCATGGAGGACTACAATGGTTGAAGAGATACGTGCTCTACATGATAATGATACTTGGAATTTGGTACCCTTTCCTCCTGAGAAGTTTGTGGTTGGTAGTCGTTGGGATTACAATGTGAAAGTCAATCATGATGGTTTTGTGACTCGTTTGAAGGACCACCTTGTTGCTAAGGGATAACTCAAGTGTACAATTTGGATTATTCCAACACATTCTCTCTAGTCGCTAAACTTGCCTCAGTACATTTGTTCATCTCTTTAGCCACTACTTGTCATTGGCCTCTTCATTAGTTAGATGTGAAGAATGCTTTCCTACATGGTGATCTTCAGGAGGAGGTCTATACGGAGCAACCACCTGGGTCTATTGCTCAGGGGGAGTTAGGCTCGGTGTTTCAGCTTTAAGAAATCATTATAAGGATTAAAACAATCTCCCAGAGCGTTGTTTAGCCGATTTAGTGTTGTAGTACTTAAGTGTGGCCTCCAATGGTGTGCAGTAGATCATTCTGCATTTTATCATCATATTCCATGTCGTAGGATTTTGCTTATTGTGTATGTGGATGACATTGTGATCATTGTTGACGATGATCAAGGCATCCAGGTGCAAAAGCTTTTCCTACAAAATTTCACACTAAGGACTTGGGTATTGAAGTATTCTTGGGTATAGAAGTATTGAAATCTCATACGAGAACCGTCTTGTAACAGAGGCAGTATGTTCTTGATCCTTTAGATGAGGTTGGGTTCTTAGGATCCAAACCTATTGATACACCCATGGATCCCAATAGTAAGTGTCAAATATGGTTGATTTGTTGCCTAACCCAGGACGGTACTAGAGACTTGTTGGGAAGCTTAATTATCCCACCGTCATTCAACCAAATATATCCTTTGCAAAAAGTGTTGTGAGTCGACTTCTCAATTCCCTGAGAACAAGTCACTAAGATGCAGTACTTCGCATTTTGAGATATCTCAAAGGTGCACCGGGAGAGGTCTCTTATATGGCAATTGAGATCAGACTCATATTTAGGGATACACAGATGCAAATTGGACCGAGTCGCCTTCCAAACAAAGATCCACAACTAGGTATTGTATCTTTGTTGGTGGTAATTTGGTGTCTTCGAAGAGTAAGAGACAAACTGTGGTGGTCAGATCAAGTGCTGAGTTAGAGTATAGGGCAATGGCGAACACTACATATGAACTTGTTTGGTTGAAGGACATGTTGGAAGAAGTAGGTTTTAGCTTATTACAACCACTTGTGTGGGGTTTGAGTTTCAACTTGCTAATTTATTCACTAAAGCCTTGGGAGGCACTAGTGTGAAATGCATTTGTAACAAGCTAGGAGAATGTGATATATATGCTCCAGCTTGAGGGGGAGTGGTAATGGTTATTTAATCATTTAGCATTAAAAGTATGTGTTAAGAGTTAAGTGTAACTTAGTAAGGGTATTATGGTCATTGGTCTTAAACTTGACATATTATAAGTAGAGGGAGAGACCTATCATTGACGTCAGGTCTTCCATTTACCCAACTAGGCAACTACACAACATGACCAACAGGGAAATGCATTTAGACAATCAAAATATTAAAGTTAAAAATAGAACTAAAGCCTCACCTCATCAGGGGCATTGGGATCTGCTCCAGCTTTTAATAGGCAATTTATAATATCTGGGCTCCCATTATCAGCAGCAATGTGCAAAGGTGTTGCCCCACCTGCAGTAATATTCACATTAGCACCTGCCTGTATGAGAGAAGATGCAATGTTAGGTCAGTAAGTACGCTAGTGATATTAAACAATACAACATCAGAAACAAGTGTATGCTGACAGAAGCTGCACACCAGCATATATTAAAAACATGGCATACAAGCAGCCAAACAATTCAGATATAATAGATAATATAGACAGAATAAAATTATGACAGTTGTTTTAAACAAAATCTCATCAAGGATGACATACAGAGAAAAGGCATGTTCAATGTACAAATTTTTTCCTGAATACATCAAGGCCTCTAAGTATTTCAACTATAAAGTAGAAACAAACATTAAAGCCTAGAACTCAAAGCCTAAAAGACTTTTTTTTCAAAAATAAATAGTTTTGGCCCATCTTCCTTCAAGTATTGGAATGATAATCCAATGCCATCAAAAGCTCTTCAACTCCTCGTCCATCAAAATCACACGAGGAATGAAACCCCACACATTTTCCTCCTAAACAAATCTTACCAAAGCATGAAGTTCTGCTCCCCCTCTCAATGACTAGAAACCACATAATTCCTAAAAGATTGACAGCAAATCTCCAAGACTCCTAACCATAAGGCCATGGAGGAAAAGGTGATTTAACATATTCTCCTTCCTTCTTTTAAAATGAAGCAATTGTTCACCATACCTTTAAATAACCTTTTTCCGTAAATCATCAAAGGTTACATCACACTCTGCTAGTGGATTCCTGGGTGAAAAAGGCAATTTTAAGAGGAGCTTTTCAAATAACCTTTCAAGAGAATTCAGTAACCATACCAAAGTTCCTAGAAAGCATTATTAGTAGCCAAAATCAATCCGACATTATCATTAACCCCCACCGTGAATGGAAATCTGCAAAGCTTTTGGAACAAAAACATAGAAATCCTCTCAATCACAATGACCATCCCTTGGAAAAGTAGGCTACCAAGTACCCCCACTCTCAAAATGAAAGAAATTTCCTACCAAAGTGTCTTTATGGTCAGCCAAAACAAACAAATTATGAGATTGGGCGCCAAGAGATCGCTCATCAAACCAAATACCACACCAAAAAGAATTGGCAACCCATCTCCAACTTGTAAGGAGATTAAATTCTACGAAAATGCTTAAGGTTGTGTTTGGGAGCATGGAAGCCTTGGATTTGGATTTGTGGATGTGGATGACTTGGATGGATTTGGATGAAACTTAATACAAATTTTGTATATTTTATCCAAATCGGCACAAATCCAAATTCAAGGTCCGAATTCCAAGCTCCCCACATGGGGTAAATGTACATAAAAATAAAGGCCTTCCAAGGTCTTAAATTTTGATTTTCGAAGCTCCAAAAGTACGGAAATTTCGACGAAAATTTCGATTTCGATTTCAATTAGAAAAAATAACGAAAACCAGTAGTAGAACATGGAATGGAATTCTTTTATGAAGCTTTAGATATGATTAATAGACATAATAATGTAAGTTTTAGGACTAAAATATTACAAGTAAATACATCTATGCTGTGTATAAGGTGGAGAAGTTGTAATATGATATGTGCGTCAAACATATTTGTAAGATAATGTATTTAGTGAATCAGTTAATACAAATGAAATTCATAAATCATTTAAATATTATTTATTATACAAATAATGATAATTTAGAAATGAGTGGTTAAATAAAATGTTGTTGTAAGTTTATTTTTTCATATAATTTAAAAAGCACTTGTAATAATCATTTGTCTCGATAAAATAAATTAAATAGAAATTTCATTCCACTCCTAAATCCCTCATTTGGTTTCCGAGGAATTTCATTACATAGTACAAATTTTGACAAGTTTCACTAAAATTTCAAGATTTCGATAAATTTCGGATGATTTGTTGAGATTTCGACGGAAATTATGCAATACGGAAATCGACTACCATTTCGATTTCAAGGGTGATGGAAATCAAAAATTTCAACGAAAATTTCAACAATTTCATGGAAATTTAAGACAATGGGCCTGCCACAACTAAGATGGCAGTATTTGTGGGGGGAAAGAAAAATATAATCAAGCCTAAAAACCCCTCCAAAAAGTAGATAGCCACTCAACATAAATAACAAGGGCATAGGGATTACAACAAAATTCACAAAATTATATGCGAAGAATAATTTAAGAGAGAAAAATCGAGGGAAGGTGAAAAAAAAATAGTTGCTATAATTGTTCATTGGTCAAAATTTGAATTAGGTAAAAATTGCATCTTTCTTTTGGAATGAAATATGAAAGAAATATATATGCCAGGGGTTTCTGTTTGTGGTAATAGCCTCTAAATAGAGGATATCTCTCAATTGGTTTAGTATTAAGTGAACAAGTAGCATATAGTGTAACCTCTGAATGTCTAAAGAGTCTCTAACCAAAAAAGACATTGGGCAATTCAGTCATAAGACATTGAGCAACCTCTTATTCCATTATAGGTTCAGGGAGAACAAAATATTCCCTCCCTTAAGAGTGTTGTCTGCTCCTCATTCATGCTCCCTCTCTCTCCCTTTCTCTTCTCTCATTTGTGCAGGCATCAATCTCCTCCTAACAATATATCTGCCTCTGTTAAAGGCCCAAATTTAAGCTTCTATTTCAGGCAACTGTATCCCCTCTTATCCATTCGTGGCTGCAAATTCAGGCACCTCAATCATCTACCTCACCCTCCTGCTCAATTCCAGACCTTATGCAGAAGAAGAAAAAGACAACTGCTGCCAGCAGCCATGGAGTTGACAGTGACAATAGCAGCAAATCTGGAATTTGGAGGAAGATATTTCTCCCACTCCTGTGATTGCAGGCATCTAAATCATTTCTCCACCCCTCCAACTTTTTTTCCATGTGATTGTATTGTAGATGCAGATTGGGTTTTTTTATCAGTAAAAAGAGAGAATTCATTGAAGGGCACCAAGAGAATGCCATTGATTTACAACAAGAAGAACAAAACAGGAATCTGACCTATAGTGTCCAAAAATCCAAAATAGGATATCTAGCATATACAAGCCACTAAACCAGTTAGTGGTCAGCCATCTATCCTTTGGTGTAGTTTGTGATTAGGCTGGCCCCTCAAAGGCCCTTTTGTTCCTTTCTCTCCACATGGACAAAAGATGGTGAGAGGAATCAAAGGCATAGTTCTTTACTTCTCTTGCATGGAAGATTTCTCTTTAAAAAAAAAATTAAAAAAATCAGTCCAGTGCACAAAACTCCTGATATGCAGGGTTCAGAGAAGGGGCGGACCATGATGAGTCTACAGTATGCAATCTTACCTTACATTTTTGCAAGAGGCTATTCCTAGGCCTCGACCCCGTGGCTTCCAGGTCACATGGTGGCATCTTTACCATTGTGCCTAGAAGATTTCTCTTCCAGGCCCAAATCTCCTTCTCAGCTTTCTTGATTGTAACAAATTGCTGCCCAATCATTGCTGGAGCTAGATTAAGTTCCTAGTCCATAGGGAATGAGGGATGATACGATATATGGATTCAGCATATTTCATGCACAAGAAACACCCATAAAAGGAACTAGGCCCCTCTTCCAATGGTTGTTAATAGCAACTTCCCCCAAAGCAGCTTCCCACGTGAAGAAAGCAACTTTGGTGGGAACCGGAGCCTTCCAGATCCTTTCCAAGGGAAGGTGAAACAGATTGCAACATTAGTGCTCGGCTTAAGTACGAACAGACTTAGAATTTGCTGCTTTGTCAAGGGTCCACGGGGGCAGTGTCGTAAATTTTGGCTAGAAAATCAAATAGTAATCAAGTTCCCAGTCATTAGCAAGAAGGATGTCCTGCATAGCCCCATTTTCAGAATTCAGACAGATGAAAAAGCAAACCAACTTTTGGATCTACATTACTTAAATCCATCAATGTTGAAGTGTGCTCCCATGACTTCCCCCCTCTCTACCTATTTTTTGCAAATATATATATCTATATATCGCCACGCACATGCACGCACACACATAAACATATGTGAGACATTAGAATATAAAGGTGAGATGATCTGGGGTTTGTTATTTACTACAAACTATTTAAGGACTTTTCTTTTGATTAAGCAAGAACAAAGTGATCCCTATTGGTGGTCAAGAACTAACTACGCCAAAATTATCAGCAGTTCAGTTGCACTAAAGGATTTGTTGTCCAATCACAAAAACAAACACATTAGTCACATGCAAATAAGTATGAGTGAAGACCAACGACTAAAAGTTTGGTGATTCTAACATAAGTGAAGCTAACCTCCATATAAGAATTAACAAATTTTTATAGACCAAAAAAAAAAACTGCAATGTGTAAAAGGCAGCTGCATAATACAGTATATTAGGCATACCATCTGTGCATGCTAGGTAGCACACACATAACAAATTAGATATCGTAAGAGGACTCGGTGCAGTGATAGCTTTTGGCCTAAATGTAAAGCTATCCTAAAAGAGCAGCTTTCTCCCAAAGATAACAAGTCCAAGCTTTTAGAAAATGATCATTTCACCCAACAAAACGCTGTTGTAAAGTGCCATTAGCAACAGCCAAACAAGATTTCAAGTAATGTTCTAGTTGCCAGTGAATCAAAGTTGCAATATAGAGACTAAAGAAAATACGTGACCTGAATCAATAGCTCTAAGCACGCCAAGGAACCGGCTGCTACAGTGGACAGCAATGGAGTAATATTATCCTCTGTATCAGCATTAGGCTGCGAAACAATAAACAAAAAATAAAAAATAACAAGAATACGATAATCATATCAAAACAAAAGCCTCTTCAAGTATACCTTGGTAACTATAGCCCCAGACCAAAACAGAAAAACACAGGCAACAAATTGCAGTATAACAAAACCCAATGCACAAAGAATTTTTTTTTTTTTCTAATAAAAGAACTTCATAGCAAGAGTAATGAAACATAAATAGCATCTTCTCAGTTGGTTTTATCATATGCTACCCGAGCAAGACATAATTTGTTAGGATGTAATCACTTACTGTGGAAATTGATTTCCTGTGATGATCCCTTACAAAAGGAAAAAGGTCTTGGCAAATCAATGTCTTTAACCCGGCATGGGGAGTTCAACCATATTCTTCTTCATTTTCCATGTGCAATGTTAGTTATTTTTGGGTATGCTCCAATTTGTGGAAGCATGTCCTCTTTGCTCAGCAAGGGATTCATGGATGGAAAGGAAAAAATAAGCCTTAGCCCATTGTTCCCTCACTTACTTTTCCGATCCTATGGGTACAAAAGAACAAACAAGCCTTCAAAGATGTAGAGTTTTCTTTCCAAATTTTAAAGGAGAAGTGGTTTCAAACATTTAATCTTTGACATACAATGTTGGCCCTCAAGCTAACAACATAAGAATTTAGGTAAAGCAGCAATCCATCATGGTATCAGAGGCATGATTGCCAGGAGGTCTTGCATTCTATTCACGTTGCCCATGTTTATTATCAGTTTGTTAAAATTCTGATTCCCATAGTGGGTATCACTTATCATTTGTTTATCTCTCCAATGCAATCAAGCTGCACATTCTGGGGAATATTAAGGATTGATATATACTGTTGGTCACTCGGTCCATAACCTAACAGCTTAAGATTTTGCATCAACTAGCAATCTAACAGGGGTTTATTTCAGATTTCAATGACATTGGACATTTTTCAGATAGCCGCATCTTCATTTCGCAAGCCTCCAAGTACCCTTTGTGCCTTTGACTATACCCGCGACTTCCTTTGTGGACAAAATTCAAAGGTAAAAGAATATGTGATGCAGCATCCAAGAAAGAGTTATTTTACTCTTCTAATTTTGATTATGTTTTAGTTTCCATTATCAAGGGTATTTTTTTAAGGATCATATCTCCAAGATTCTAGAGTATAATTATTTAGGAAGCAAGATTATTAAGGAAAATGGCATTTTAGTTTAGGATTCTTAACTTAGATTTCTTAGTCTCTGAGCTTGGTAAGCCAATAAAAAGCCTCCTACATATTAGTTTTATTCAGACTAGAACTGAGAATTGAAGTTGTCAGGCGCTTGTCCTGGATCAAGTCGCATCAGAGCAGGCTCTGATCCAATGCGACATTGCGACTGCCAGTTTTCTTGACCAGTTTCGCAAATTGTTTTGATAGAAAAAGCAGCTTTATTGAAACTAGCAAGAAACAGATATAAAAGCAGAGAATAATAAGTCCTCACTCCTGAAGACAGGAAAAGAAAAAATACATAAACTTCATAGAGCCGCCCAATCTCAGATGACATCCTTAAAGCAGCAGCCCTTAAAACAGCTTGCACTATAAGCCCAAAGTGAAGCCAAATACCACATCCTGTCCAAAGAAGCCCCATTGATAATCTCTACCAACAAAAAATTCTTGCATTTCTTTCCAACCAAATTCCCTTTTTAACACTGCATTACAGCACACCTCCACAGCCTCGTAACATCCTTACCTTTCCCAAAACCACTAAAAGTAATAAGCATACAGGAGTATCTCTACCAACAAAAAATTCTTGCATTTCTTTCCAACCAAATTCCCTTTTTGACACTGCATTACAGCACACCTCTACAGCATCATAACATCTTTACCTTTCCCAAAACCACTAAAAGTAATAAGCAAAGAACTCCTCTATTGACTATGGATAAACCCACTCTTCAACAAGAATAAAAAGTGTATTCCACAAGCCCCAAGCAAACAAAAAGTGAAGAAACAAATGAGATGCATCTTCAAAGCAATTGCCTTTATATATATACACATGTAAGGGCAGCCTGGAGCACAAAGCTCCTGCGCATGCGGAGTCTGGGGAAGGATTTTTTTGAAAGAAAAAGAAAATAAATTAATGTATAGGAGAAAGAATTACAAAGAAAGGAGGATGAGAAATCCTCCTAACACAGAAAATACAAAGGTAAACAAAGAAACAAATGAAAACATTTACATCAAAGCCCCTTCCCAATCCCTTCGAAGTTCTGATGACAACACTCCTTGAAAGAAATACAAAGAATGAGCACAAAAAGAAGCCCTGAAAGTAACTTCATTCCAAAAGAAAGGCACAGAATTCATTTTTCTGTTGAAAATCCTTGCATTGCTTTGAATCCACAGAGTCCAAAAAAGCCAAAAACTACACATTTCCATAAAATTTCCCCCCTGTTTCTCCTCCCAAAATCTTTGTACCACACCATTAGGAAAAAATCAACAGTCTCATGAAGCATCAGAGCCTCCTCAAAAACCAAGAAAAGATAAGCTCAAAGCTGACCAGCCCCTCCACAATGTAGAAATAAATGATTGCTAATCTCACTTGCTTCCAAACATGTGGCACAAATATTCATACTTATAGCCTTATAAGGTCTCCTCAATTGCAACAAATCATCAGTATTAATCCTATTAAAAATCAGAGTCCACATAAAAGCCCTGATCTTACAAGGAACCATGCCTTCCAAATAAAGTGGTCCAAGGGGGGAAAAAAGTAGGATTTGGCCTTTTCAACAACTAGGCATGAAAAGATTTTGTGGAAAATGAACTAAAAGAATCCCCAATCCAAATACTAAAATCACCACCCATTCAAGGAACAAAAAATCCAGCACATGCAGCAACAATGAAAATCTCAAGAAATAGATCCCCCCCACCCTCTTTTCAAAAGATTAAAAAGCATTAATCAATGCATTAAGCGAGAGGGACAATCTAGAAAGACGAGGGAATAAAGATTCCAAAGACACCTCACCCACCCAAATATCTTCCCAAAAATGAATATGATTCCCATTCCCTACATGATAACAAGTAAGAGGAAAAAAGAATTGAGCTACCTGAGAAATAAATTTCCAAAGACTAACATAAGAAACAATATGACTACCCCTAGTATTCAACGCATTCCTGCAAAAGCCACACTTGCTTTTAATAACCATGTGCATAAAGAGTCAACCTCCAAGAGGAACCTCCAAAGCCATTTACCCACTAAGGAGATGTTTTTAGATACAAAGTTCCCAAGGCCCAACCCCACCCCACCCCACCCCCCCACTACCGTCAAGACTTAGGTCCTTTCAGCTTCTCCCAACTAACTATAAAAGGTCCAATTAATTTTATTCAGGCAAGAATTGAGAATTTAAGTTGTTAGGCACTGGTAGTACATCAATATGGAGTCCAATTGTGGAGAAACATGATAAAATGACTGACCAGATAGAAGGGCCAACTTCTATCCAAGGAAGGGAATTTACCGAGTCAAAGAGTTCTGTATCCCATCTACCCATTTATGTAATGCCTTTATTTGTCTTATTCCCCACACTAGGATCGGACGCAATGAAGACTGTAGTTCAGAGGCGAATTTTGTGGGGAAGCTTTGATGGAGCTCCTAGGTACCACCTTGTCAGATGGAGGTTCATCCAAATTTCCTTTTTTGATAAAGGAAGACAAGAAGTTATTGTTGCAAGTCATGGACAAAGCCTTGTTGGGCAAGTAGTTAAGGAAATTTATCCAAGATAAAGCATTTGTGAACAAAAGTGGGGGTAACCAAATATTGGGAAACAAAAACAGGTGAGAGATTATTGAGGTTGCATTTGATCCACTAAATGTCTATTCCCAGGAATAGAAAGATCACACTCATCACAGTATAAGAATTTGATAGCGTATAAAAGATGTGTAGCCACTATATCAATGCAAAATATTTATGAATCCATAACATAGAATAGGCGAGGAATGGATGGCTATTGACTATTCCCAAGGAATGTCTATTCCTATCATATTCCATGTGGGATAGAGCAGAAGCTTTTCACATGAGTATTTTTTTCTAAATTATTATGTCCATGCATAATTTTTATCACATTTCCATCTTATTGCATTCTATTCCTGAGAATAACATTTGGCAAACCGAACAAAACCTGAGAGTAGAAATCCCCACAGAATTGCGCTCTGTAAATTTATAGGTAAGATTGAAAGGAATTCTTCGAAGGAATTTAGTTTGAGGTGGGTAATGATAGTTCCATGGTTTGGTTGGCACTATGTTTGGTGATAACAAGGCATTGAAATTTCAATTTCTGATCTGCTAAGGCTACTAGTTACTACTGATAAAAGCAGCCAGGTTAGTGGCTGTGCAAAGATGAATGAAAACTGCTCAAGCTGGAAGAAATTTAAGAATCATGAAGAGAACCTACCACAAACCTAATGTATCTTCTTCAGGAAAGTGACATCAAAGGCAGGGAGAAGATAGAGCAGCATGGGATTCATATGAAAGGAATCACAGCGTAAAATAACTTAATCCTACTACTATTAGCTTCACAATAATGAAATGGTAGCAGGGAAATGTAGGATACCACAAAAAGTCATTCGGAGGTCTGAACCCCAAAGCCCTATCCGAATTTATTTTTTTGGGATTGGGGAGCAGTTTGAGACAGAATACCCACTCAGAACAATTTAAAGAAGATAAGGCCACATGTGGTTAATAATTCTGTGTGAAGAAAAAGAAACAAGAAATAACCTGTTACTTCACTGCATTTCAGGAAAAAACATCTTGGGCCAGATATAGGTAATGCTGGAGATAGTTCGGTCATGGCTGTGCTGAAGATGTTGACAAAAAAATAAAATCTAGGAGATGTTCGGTTTTTAAAAGGATTAATAACGATCTATGGGATACTACTTCAACTGGAGCCTTTTGGTTGGTTTGGAAGTAGAGAAACGTGAGGACATTTGGAAAGAAAGATCTTTGGACCATATCAATTTTTCCAGATTATTACCATGCAATTATGGGTTAAAGAGATACCTGCAAAATATTGATATCTTCGTATATTTTGTAGGGAAAATGTGTTTTCCCTTTTTTTAAGTTCATGAATGCTGTACATGGGTTCTCCCCTTGGAGCCTCTTCGCAATTTCATACAAAAATATACTCATCCAAAAAAGGTCGCTCCAGCCAACCTTGATGTCACAGGTCAGAGTTATAAAGCAACCTGCCCACATGTAGGAGGCAATGCTGCATGCATTAGACCACCTTCCACGGAGTCTACATTGATGGAAGCTTCATCCACTAAGGCTTTCGTTTTATTATATTTTCAATGAAATGTATTTTCATTTAATTGTACTATGTGTCTACGCATTGCTATAGGTTCCATTTTATTAATGTGATCATCAGGAGGAGAAAAATGTTTTATCATTGGAGATGCTTGGTTTGTAAAAGGATTAATAAGGATCATTTGGATACTATTTTCATTAAGAGTCATTGGTTAGTTTGGAAGCAGCTAAACGTGAGGGCTTCTGGAAAGAAAGATCTTTTAATTCTATCAAATCTTTTTGGCTTATTACCATGCAATTAAGGGTGAAAGAGCTATCCGCAAAATATTGATATCTTCATATATTTTGTAAGGAATATGTCTTGCTCCTTTTTAACTTTCAAAAATGCTGTACATGGGTTCCCCCTTGGAGTCTCTTTGCAATTTAATACAAAAATATGCTTATCCAGAAAAACGGTTGCTCCAGGCGACCTTGATGTCACAGGTTAAAGTTATAAAACAACCAGCCCACAAGTAGGGGACAACTCTGCATTTATTAGACCACCTTCCACAGAGCCCACATTGGTGGCAGCTTCATCCACTAGGCAGTCATTTTATTATATTTTCAAATGAAATGTATTTTCATTTAATACTACTATGTATTCTTGCCATAGTAATAGTAGTGTTAGTAGTAGCAGTAGTAGTAGCAGTAGTAACGCTGCATGTATTAGACCACCATCCACAGAGCCCACAATGGTGGCAGCTTCATCCACTAGGCTGTCATTTTATTATATTTTCAAATGAAATGTATTTTCATTTAATTCTACTACGCATTACAAGACTTTCCACTTAGCCAACCAACAAAAAAATTTTAACCGTCATTTTTTTAAAAATTTGAAGAAATGATATTTTTTTTTTATAAAAAATAGTACAAAAGGGGATATTTCCAACAGGAAAGGCTAGGTGGAAAGTCTAGAATACGATCAGTTAGATGCTTGAGCTTGTGAATGCTAACATGGTGAGACATGATTGGCTACAAGGCTCTCCTTGTACCTCAACATTAATTAAATAACACAACTATAAACGAGAACGAGGATAAATTCAAACTCACATCAGCATGGTGTTCTAACAAAACTTCAACAGCATCTTGCTGGCCATGACCAGCAGCCCAAATCAGAGGAGTACCAGCATCGCTTTGCGAATCAACATCAACCCCTCTGGAAAGTAAGAACCTCATCAACTCAATGTCTCCTGCACAAAAGAATTCATTATATTGAAAGTGAAATTCTTAGTGCATAATAAAGGCAAAACAAAAGATAGAAAATTGCAGAAAGAAAAAATTAAACTCAAATTACCAAGTTTGCAAGCCACTTGTTACAATAAATCTAGAAACGATTCACAGCATAATGCTCTTTCATCCAGTTATGTTACACAAATACATGAAGACTTGGCACAAATAAATCCATAAAATTGTAAAAAAAAAAAATAATAAGAAAAAAATAAACATGGCACAAAGACACTCACCTCTCCTAAGGTTTGACAAAAAGACAAAGACCTACCGGAGATTTAAAAAATGCCACAAACCTCCCCTGAGGTTTCAAAAATGCCACAGACCTCCCCTAAAAAAATTTGTCTTTTTGCAAAATAGAAGGGGAGGTTTGTGTCTATTTAACAAACCTCAGGGAAGGTCTTTGGAATTTTTAATACCTCAAGGGAGGTCTTTGGAATTTTTGAAACCTCAAGGGAGGCCATTGTCTTTTTGCCAAACCATAGGGGAGGTTAGTGTCTTTTGCCAAAAAAAAAAAACAATAACCTGCACCCACCAATATTGATTTTTTTTATAATAGAGGGCCTCAACCATAAATTGACCAGCGACACTTGGTGCAGCAACCCCCAGCAAAAAGTGCCCACTTAAGTTTGATCTGGTGAGGAACCAAACCCAAGACATCTGAGTTGGCAACTCGCCCTGAAGCTCACCATTACAGCTAGTCTAATTTGTGAAGGTTTTTAAAAAATTGATTTTTTTTTTAAAAAAAATTCATAAGAAAAACAAATTATTCCCAGAGCAGTTGCTGAATTGCATTTTTGTGGGAGGCAGGTGAAGGTTTTAGCTTCCTTGATAGAACAAGAAGTATATCAAGAATAGAGGAAAAGTATAAATTCACGAGGACGTTGTCCTCCAATAACTAGAAAAGAACACTTGTAAGCTGGCTCTTTTTTTTTTTTTTTTTTGATAGCAAAAGAACTTGAATGCTTACTTTGACAATATATTGTAATAAAAAATAAATAATTCTAAAGGCACATTGATCTTAAAGTTGATTTACACAAGAACACAAGATGTCCTCCAACAGTCCAACATCTATTAAGAAAATTAACAATTGGGAAGCGCCACACCCATATTCCAAAAAGTTCCAGAAACCAAAGCCTAAAGAGAAGCTAGAAAAATGACTCTATCCATGAAAAGTAATGAGCTGGACCTTGGTCTTTGAATATCCTACTTTCCCTTTCACTTTTCTCTAAAAACCCCCAAAAATATAAAACCATCCATTGCCTGAGGAATCACCAACATCACACTCGCAAAGGAGAAAGGCTCACTCCAAAGCTACAGCCTAGCCACTTGACTATGAAGAAAATAGTCTTCATGCATCTTATTAGAAGCTAAGCACATTGTATAATATTTAAGCTAATTGATCTCTCCACTAGGTCGTTAGTATCAATTCTATTAATTTTTTTATCAGTAAAGAGAAATTCATATTAGCAAGGCATCAAGGAGTTGCCATCCAGTGGTACAAAACATCAACCACTCAGTGTCGCAAACATCAAGGATTACATCAAGATCATTAACAATTTTCCTACTAAGCCAGCTGGAAACAACAGCAATCCACTGCTCTATGCAAACCTGAAGCAGAGCAGTTGCATCTTTGAAGGCTCTCTTATTTCTTTCTTTCCAAGTGCACCAAAAGTAGAGAGGGATGATGAGGTTCATAGCCTTTTGCTTCTCCTTGGTGACTCTGATTCCTTCCAAGTCCAAATCTCCCCTCCAACTGAATTTTCCGTAACCCACTGCTGTCCAGCCAAGAATAGAACCAAATTCCAACATTTCCTCATCCAAGGGCAGTGAAGAACAGTGTTTTAAAAGGCGAAGGCATAAGGCGAGGAATTTTACCCCTGTTGAGGGGAGGCATAAGCCTCAAGGCATTGAGGCGTAAGCCTTTTGAGATGTTGAATATAAATAAATTATATATGCAAAAAATGATACGAAAATTATTCAGATGAATTATAAATTCTGTTGTCTGAATTTTAAACTAAAAAATAGCTTAACTAAAATCAAAACACATTAACTAAAGCTGTCTTTATTGCCCATAGACTGTGTTCCTGTAAGTGTAATGTTACAACCATTTGGCTTTTCCACAGCCATGTACCCTCCTTGCAGTTTGCCTTCCCACCTAGTCAAAGAAATATTGCTTTTCTAGTTGCCTCTCACCATCTTCACTCCACAGTCCACTACCTCCATTGAAAAGGGTCTCTAGCCGAGAAAGAGACACTCAAGATGAGAGAGAGAGAGAGAGAGAGACTCGATACGAGAGTGAGAGACAATTGAAGATGACCCAATTATCTCGCTGCAAAAGAGAACAAGAGAGGGAAAGAAAACTAGATCAATGTGGCAACGCAGTGATCCCATCAGATGATCTAATCAAAGAAGATGATAGTGGCTCTTTGCCAAAGTGATGGAGCCCTTGTCAAAGGGGGGAGTCTTTGATTGTTCAATTCTTCGTCCATTCATTGATAGAAGCACAAATGAAAGGGCATGTCTGCCCTATTTTTCAGTTTCTTTAATTTTTTTATATTATTAAAGTTAAGGGCTAGTCCCAAAATGCATGCACCTTCCTCTTTGACGCGTAAAAAATGCGCTTTTTTTAGTGGAGGTACTCCAACCTAGAAAGTGTAGCCATAGTAGGATTTTCACTTTTTGAACTACGCCTCAGTGCGTTCTAGCAGCAAAATGCCTCGGGGAGCGCCCCTCAAACCACTGGTGGATAAAAATGTGGTTAACTAAATCTGCATCACCCATACAAAGAAAAAACCTATTTGTGACTATAAGCCCTCTTCTGCAGATTGTCAAGGGTTAAAATATTTCCATGTGTGGACTCCCAAACAAAAAAGGCAACCTTTGAAGGGGCTGCTGTCCTCCAAATGTGAATCCAAAGGGGACTCGTTGCAATTTGTTCCCATCGAGGAGAGCTTCTTGTAGAAAGATTTAACAGTGAAAACACCATTTTTGTCCAAAGCCTATTTTGGTTCATTGGGGATGTTTTAGTAATGGGAATTATATAGATTTATGTGAAAGTCAAAGAGTGCATGAAGTTCCCAATCTATCACATTCCTATTTAAAAAATATTTCCTTGTTCAGTGATTTGCAAAGGATGACTGATAAGGTAACTTATGTCACAAACCAAGTTGTAGATGGAAGGAAAGACAGCTCTAAGATTACTATTCTCACACCACACATCATGCGAAAAGTAAACATTGACCTCATTTCCCAGTTGAAATGTCACAAATTGGAAAAATCCTTTCCTAATTAATTACCAAACCCCCACTCCATAGGATCCCCTACAGCCATACTATTGTGTGTTGTCCAGCGGTCCAACCACTATGCTTAAGCCCATATTTATAAACAACAATATCCCACCAAAAGAGGTCTTCCCCCTTCATGAACCTCCATAACCACTTCCTAACAAGGGCTTTCTTGAAAGTGAAGAAGGATTTCAGCCCTAAACGTCCCGAACAAATAGTTGTTTAACTACTCCCCATCTAACAAGGTTTTCTTAAATTCCTCCCCTAAGCTTCCCCAAAGAAATATTCTCTAAATTCCCTCCAATCTCCTAGCTACCGAGGTCAGTAAAGGAAGGAGGGGCATGAAATATACTTGAAGATTTGTCAAAGTACTCCTAATGAGGGTGAGTTTGCCTCCATTTGACAAGAAATTTCTTCACCATCCAGGCACCCAAAAAAGATACTTAGCACAATTGGTTGGCCTCGTACTCTCCAATTGGAATAAGCTCACTTTTACCAAGGTTCACTCTCAAGCTTGAGACAGCCTCAAACCCTAACAAAACTAACAAAATGCATCGAAGGTTGAGGATATGAAGGGGATCATCTTTGCAAAGAATGGTAGTATTGTCTGAAAAAAGGAGATGAGAAACTTCTGTAAACCTTCCATTTCATCCCACCTTGAGACCTCTAAAAACCCCTCTTCCAGTAGCTTCCATCAACATGAGGCTAAGCACCTCCATAACCAAAATAAGCAGAAAAGAGGACAAGGAATTACCTTGCATCAAGCCTCTCAAGGAGCAAAAGAAATCAAAAGAACAGCCATTTATGAGTACCAAGAAGCTTGGAGTTTTGATGCATTGAGCCATCCAACTACACCAAAACTCCCTAGAGCCCATGCTCTTGAGGAGATAAAAGAAGTTCTAGCTGACATGATCAAATGCTTTCTCCATATTCAGTTTGCACATTATTCCCCCTTTTTCCTTCCTTCAGAGAGGCATCCGCCACCTCATTAGCCATAAAGACAGCATCCATAATCAGTCTTTAAACCACAAAAGTATGCTGATACTGACCAATGACTTTCAATATTGCTTTTTTGAGCCTCTTCACTAGGACTTTGACAATGATTTTTTATAAATGCTTTCCACCAAGCTTCTAAGGCGGAAATCCTTGATGTTTAACAGCCCCAACTTTCTTCAAAACAATACTGACAAAGGTGGTGTTGATGCAATTGAAGAATTTTCTTGATCTATGACACTCCTCAAACACGATTAAAATGGCGTGCTTGAGAAGGCCCCAATTAGCCTAAAAGAAAGCCAAGAAGAAAACATCTGATCTAGATGATTTATCCCCATCTCTCAAGCCACCCCATGGTGAACGAACTAAGAGACTTGAATTGATGCCATCCACTATAGCTCTCCTAGTCTCAGGTTTAGTATAAAGGTCTTCATAAAAATCACAAATACCATTTCTAAAATCCTCTTACTGGTTAAGGTGATTTTTCCCCAATTTCAATGTTGGATAAGGTGTTACCTCTACAATGGCATTTGTTGTTTAATGAAAAAATTTGTACTACAGTCCCCCACCTTGAGCTAGAAAGCAATGGATTTCTGCCTCCAAGATATTTCTTCAATATTAATAATCTCATTTAGTTCCTTCTTAAGCATCTCTTTTGGCTCTCTATTCATCATCAAGACCATGGATTATCTCCTGCTCATCAAGTTCTTTGATGCCCTTAAGGATAATAGACGTCTTTGCTTGGACATTCCCATAGGTGTTTCTGTTCCATATCTTTAGCTTTCCTTTAATTCCTTTCAATTTTGAGACAAGCACAAAACTAGCCTTCCCCGTGACTAGAATAAAGGACCACCAAGTTTTCACGAACTCCCTGAAACCATCATGCTTTAACCACATATTCTTAAAGTGAAAGGGGGTTGGCCCTCATTTAACTTCTCCAATGTCAAGGGTGACGGGGAAGTCATCTAAGATGGGCCTAAGAAGCAAACTCTGAAATATGTGAAGAAAGTTAAGTTCCAAGTCTATCAAAATAAGGAACCTATCGATCCTTGAAAAGGAAGGCATCTCCCTTGAGTTAGACAAAGTGAAGTTGTCACCAATGAAAGGGAAATCAATAAGGGCATTCACGCTAATAAAGTTAAGGATTTCTCTCAATGCTACTAGTTCAAGGCTGCCCCCACTTCTTTCATGCTGATAAACAATCATGTTGAAATCACTAAATGATCCAAGGAGCATCCCATCTACTCCTAATCTCGAAGAGCTCATTCCAAAAGAGAGACTTGGAGGGTCCATCACCTGGGCCGCAAACCCTTGTGAAATCCACTGAAAGTTATTATCCATGCTATTGAACAAATAGGAGACTAAGAATGAATTAATGGAATGGTCCAACAATTCCACAACACTAGGCTTCCACAAGACAAGAATACTCCTTGAGTTGCCTACTACTCCAAGATCACAAATGTCAAACCCCCAAAGATCTTTGATCAAAAGCTACTCCACTGTTTCCACCATAGTTTCTTGCAAGCATACCACATCACCCCTCCAATTCTTAAAAAAGGACTTGATTACACTCTTCTTGGATTTGTAGTTAAGACCTCTCACATTCCAAGAAATTATTTTCCTTAAAATGATCTAACACAAGGGCTTTGGCTATTGCATGCCTCTGCCACTTTCAAGCATCCTCCAGTTTTTTCCATAGTTCACAGTGCATTACAAGCACTTTAATTCCCTACTGGTATCCAACTTTCTAATACTGACTCTGATGGTTTTTTGTGATTACTTCCCATCCCCTCTCTTCTCGTTCTTTCAATATCCTCAAACAATTGTAAGGCTCTGTCCTCAAACCCTTCAAAGGACGCACCTATGGTTTTTCTTACCAACTTCCAAAGAACCCAGATACCTAATTGTTGAAACGAGTGTTGTCTGAGTCCAAGTCATTCAAAGTATCAAAATTGGGTCTATCAATCAAATCCTCGAAGTTGGGACTTACACACAAGGGTCATAGCCAATGCTAGGGGCTCGAACAAGGGCTAATCTTTCAGCATTAGTTTGAGATTTAGGGGGTTCTTGCTCCAGAACAACCTCCCCTCAATTTTCAGCTGCCTATGAGGAGAGATCCTCAAGAAGGACAGCCTTCCCAAAGTGGATTATTTTTTTAGCAACTTCAGAAGGACCGTCATGAAGCTTAAAGGGAGAAAAAGAGCTAGGTTGGGACTTCGAGTAGTCAAGAAAAATTGCAAGGCCAATCTTGGTATTTTTTAGCTCCAAGGCCCAAGTTACGGCCCACTCCAAATGAGAGAAAATCTTTGGGCCTGCCTTTACCCTACATAGTGGAATCAAAAAATCTGTCTGCAGCACTGCTCCTCCCCCACAACACTCACGAAGAACACATGAGGTTACTCATCTTCCCCACCACTTGCGAGTTGGGTGTCAAGCCACCACTCAGCAATAGACTCAAAAGGCCTACCACAATGAGGGCAAGGGCACAAGGGAGCTAGCTTATTTGTTGAGGAATGGATTCATATCCACTGGGGAGGTCGTGGGCTTCTTATGCACCTATTGAAAGATTGAAGATGTTAAATCATCCTTTGGGGGGGGGGGGGGGTGTGGAAGACAATGGCCTAGCTCAACTGCCAAGGAGGAGATCCTCATCTAGCCCTTGAATTCATACCTATTCAGAAATGCAAGGGCTATCCAACCACCACTGTTGGTCACCATAAGGGCAAGGTAGTTTCCAAATTTATTCGATTTCAACTACGAAGTAGGAGTTCTATCCTTGTTCCTTGTTCATTGTTCAACAAGACCAAGAAGTTGCTTGGGGTATAGCTTTTTCCAAAGCCCGAAATTCCTCCCAAAATTCAAGGAACCATCTGAATTCTTCCATCTCTATGACAATGGAGATCTTTCTTCCCTGTGGTATTCAATGATTTTAAGAAAATCAAAACTTCCCCCCTTTAATGACCAAGTTGAAGGACTTCCTTTCGACCACCACAGTCTGCTTCCCATCCCTCGACATCTCGTCAAGGCAGTCAATGAACAAACAAAGCCAAATCCCTAAGAGAGTGTAGGGTCCACCAGAGAAAAAGACCTTCTAAAGAACAACCAAAGGCCAGCTTCAAACTGTAGGAGCTTGCGGACACTAGAAAACAAAAGATTGTGAACCAAATCCAAACGCAAAGGGCAACTTCAAACAGGTGGATGCTTGCGAGCACTAAAAAAACAAAGAGAAGCCTTGTGACTACCAAAAATCTAGAGCCAATCGAATAGGGCAGCTTCAAACAAGAGGAATCTTGTGAGCACCAAAAAGCAAAGAGAAAGGTCGAGAAGACAGCCAAAGAAGATGGCCCAGTGTGTGGCGAATGAAACAAAGGTAGGCTAAGGAGAAGAGAAGAATATGAAGGGTTGGCCAAAAGAAAGATGGAGAGAGGATTCAAACTAGGGCTTACAGTGAAAGGACAATAAGCTGACTGCTCAAGCGAGAGAGAAGGCAAGGTCGAGTGGAGTCTCATGTTTAGGTTGAATCGTGAGAAGAAAACCTCCATTGTTGTCAACGAAGGGATAGGACGAAGGGAGGCAGCAAGGGTTGTCAGCAAAGGGAGGCGTCGTCAAGCAGCATCGCGTTGACAAATCAAATCAAGATGCAATTTTCCAGTGCTTACTAACAAGTAAAAAGATTGCAATTGATCCTTCAACAATGCACCCTTCCCCCACAATCACTTTATGAGTAACACCCAGTGCACAAGGCCCCCACACCATACTTGGCTCCCAACTCTATTAATAACCAAAGACCATTTAAATGCTTTAATCTTCAAAGGGAATTTTTGCCTTCCAAATGTAGAATTACACGCTCTAGATGAAAATAAGAAAAGCCTCAGGATTTCAAAAAATGAATTAGAAAAGCTTTAGAAGAGAATGTACAAGAACTATCCCCAGGCCAAATATGAGTATCACTCCTTAGATGAACAGAACCCAAAACTGCCATTAAGAATTGGTTTTAATACCAATAGATTTTCTTCCAAACCATCAATTTTACCCTGAATCTCATCCACACACGCTTCTTGCTACTTAATAAAACCCATGTGGTCAATAGCCACTAGGACAGGCTCACTTATTGTTCTCTCATCATCACAAGATTCCTCTTCCACTAAGGGAGCGTTTGATTTGCAGCATCTTCCAACATTCTAGAGAATGTGATGCCCATGGCATCTCATTCCCACTTTTGTTTAGACACTGAAATCCAAAGTGGCGGGCATCTTAACAATACTGGGAATGAAAGACCCCCTCAAAACATGGGCATCCCATTCCACCATTCCCTATAATAAGTCTTCATGGAAATCCCATTTGCATGGGAATCCAACTTATACCAAATTGTCCCCACTGTTTTGGCCAATTGGACATCAATGCAGCTACAATATAGTACTGTTAGATGCTATTATTATTATTATTATTATTATTATTATTATTATTATTATTAAAATAATAAATTATCAATAAAATGAAAATAATATTATTGTTGTGTTATAATACTATAATATAATGGCTAATATTTAAACATCATATTGTCCTCAATTATTTCAACTAATTGGATTATTTGTGGAATTTTTCAAATTATTTTTGAAAATTTTAGGGCATAGATTCAATTAAGAGCATATTTTAAGTAGGTTTGCGTGGTGAATATATAACTACTTTCCATATATTGTTTACGCATATGTAGTATAGGACAGGACGCAGGTGCTTGGATGGATCATTTTGACCCAATTTGGAAGCCAATGTCAAAAATAGGGTCAACGGGTTATTAGGTCCTAAACCTAAATGTGCTTAGTTTATTACTCACCAAATTGAAGCATACCACTAGTTCCTTTCTTATCAAGTGTGATAATTCTATTCATGGTGATGGATTCCTTGGTGCTTTTCCCTGACTTGTTTTTGGAAGGAGGGAATTGATGTAGGATTTGAAGCGGGCATTTGTATGGATCGCCCAATTTGGAGGCCTTTGTCAAAGAATAGGGGTCAATGTATTGTTGGGTCCTAAACCAAAACGAGCTTAATTGATTAGTTGTTTATTATGCGTGTTTAGTTTTATTATGGTAGGATTATGTGTTTTGAAGGCTTGTTTGTAGCATTAGTGTACTTTAGGGTTGCGTTTGTAACTTCATCTAGTTTTAGGGGCATACACGTAATTTCTCGTGTTATAATCCTTTTTTATAAATAGTGTGTGAAAGCCATGCAGGAGTTGGTTATTGTTGAATTTGAATTGAGAATTGACGTGTGTTTTCCCCCAAAGAGTATCTCCTTCTTTCCCTTCTCTTCTTCTTCTTCCTCTTCTTCTTCTTCTTCCTCTCTCCACAATGTCTTCGAATTTTCTTCCTTGGCAGCAGATCCTTGATGCTGCCTGTGTCAACCTGTCAAGGTTGTAAATTTGTAATCATCATCTTCTTCAAATGCCTTCCAATTTCCATGTTGAATCAAACATTGACATGGGAATCATGAGTGCATTCCTGGGAATCTTACAATGCGAGCCAAACAAAAATATTTCCATGAGATAAGCATCCTGAAATGACATTCCATGGGAATATTTTTTTATCCCATGAACCAAACGCCCCCTAAAGGTATAGAAACATCAACTGAACTCCCAAAGTTGACCAAACTAAGTCTGGCTTTTACCAATTCTCGCCCTTCAAGACTCCCTAAACTGGTATCTCTTACCTGTGAAGAGGTCTAGCCAGCTGCTTTCACCAACTGTGAAACAGCTGTAGTAGTAGGTTCCACAGCTTTACGCTACCATTATGAGGCTTTTGAGCCTAAATGTACCCTCTTTTACATTAACAGATCTAATTTTGACCCAAACGCTCAAAATAGAGTTTTACATGAGCTTTGGTCCTAATTTCTAAAGGAAACACCTTGCAGACTCTCAAATGGATATTTAAGCCTGCTTCGAAGAAGATAATTTGACTGAAACCATCGGCTACCCATTAAAATTAGTTGGATCTAGCCCATTAGTACCAAAATCTGACCCAAGTGCAAAGCAATGTTAGTGATACCTGGTGCATCCCTACTCCAACCCCATCCCATTATCCTTGGACTCCCAAGCTCTAACCCCTTCCATGTCACAAACACTAGCTGTAACATAATTCCCTGGACTAGCAGCCACTGCCACATCCACCAGAAATCGCACCACACCTCCACAGATCTTGCAGCCCCGCCCACCCTCCTGATTCTTTGCAACAAACCTCCCACCAACACATCCTTCAACTCTATTGACCATGAAGCTCTAAAGATTTTTTTACCAACTCACTCTGGAAATTACAGTCCTTTGTACCTATCAGCAACTCCAAAACTTCAACAAATCTACTCCAGCTCTCCCCTTTCAAACCCCCTGGAATGAAAATAGAATAACTGTGTACAGTGGGTGGTGACTTGCTTCTGAATTGCAGTTGGGTGATGGGTGCTGGCACGTAATATGGATGGGAAAGTTGGCCTGGCCAGGCTTCGGAAAAAAAAAACACAATAGCCTTCAATGGGATTCATTCTTCTTCGCATAATGGCTCCATACTATTCAATTTTTACTGAACAGGCTATTTTTAAACAGATACTGGTTCTTTTGTAGATTTTGTAAATAGCTTGCTTGATCTACATGAATTTCTTGTTTGTGCGTGTCATACTAACACCCCCTTGGATTCCTTTACACAAAGTACTGAAAAAGAAAAAATCACATAGGGGGAAAAGATTGTGCTAATGACAGTTGCAGAAGAAAAGATATTGATAACAAAAATTGCACAATAGTCTATCAGATGCACTAAGGAAGGAAAAACATGCACCTATTCCAGCAGCATGATGCAGAGCTGTGGCCCCCAATTCACTAGGTATGGCAGGATTGGCACCACATTCAAGAAGATATTTGGCAGTGGCAGTATGTCCTTGCCGAGCAGCATGAACAAGAGGGCTTTCACCTGAAATACGATCACAAAATGGCAAGATAAGAAAAAGCAACCTCGTTTAAACAAAGTTACAACACTTTCAGCCATGAGAGGTCTTAACAGATCATATGCAACTAAATGAAACTCACATACACACATTCCATATAGAAAGGACAAATTTTGTTTTTTAAAAAATTAAATGATGGCGTGAAGCACTAAAACCAAGGGGAGAAAGAGATCCACACAGAGAATAAATCAATAAAGCCCTATGGCTTCTATCCCTCCAGACTGGCCAAGAAATAGAGGGGTTAGTCAACGACTCAGCAATCTCTCTTTTCTCTATCTTTCAGCATACCATCCAGCCTACAGCTCTCCCTTCATAGACCCAACCACCACCCATTTTATCCCATCATAGCCAAGGCACAATCCAATAGGTGTCTAATCCACCTACAACCAACCACGAGGTGGAACATTGTCTCCTCAACGCCTCTGCACAGATAGCATCTATTTGCCAGTGCACTATCCCTTTTAGGTAGACTATCAAGAGTCAAGACTCAAGATCCTGTTACTAGAGGCTTCGAGGCAAAGAAAGCCACCTCAGTGTAACCTCTATTTTCCATGTGGCCTTCCATCAAAACAAACAACTTTCTTCCATTGGTTGCTCTGAATCAATTACATCAAAGTAACCACTTTGTATCTTCTTTGATTTCACCTCATCCTCCTCAAAACCAATTAGCAACTTCTCGCATAATCATTTGGAGAAATAATAAAAAAAAAATTCAAGTTCCCAATCGATGCAAGACCTACACACTTACACATAAGGGATAGACTGTATTAACTCAAACCCAATTTGTATTATTCAAAACTGTTTACAATTGTAACTAGCACACTTCGTAATCAAGAGAAAAAAATACAATCATAAAACTTAAGTATTACTTTCGTAATATCTAGATACCTAAATCTTCTTATTTGAGACCTACTCGAAATAATACCAGAAAGCATCACAAAAATGGGGAATATATTACAGCAATATCTTTAAATTGTGTAATTAACTCCAAATTCCTTAATCTTGCTCACAGATGAGCACTAAATGTCCTCCATCACTCTCCCTCCGTTGAACAAAATTTGAAAAATTTGGAAAGAACAGAAGAATCAAGCAAGCTTGTATAAGAATGATAAATCTCCATGCATCAAAAATAACCATGCAAGTGCAAGGTCATTGAAGGCAAATATATCAGCATTAACAAATTTCATATAACCAGTCTCGCCCATGTCTTTAAACCTTAAACTCCATAAATTTACTTTCCATGGATAGCTTACTCTTTGCAATTTCCGCCTTCTCAGTTTATCTTGTGACTTGTTTAGACTTCAGTGTCAATTTTGGCCCAACTCTTCTTTTCTCAGATTTTATTCCAATTCAACAGGTCACAGCTCAGGTTTCAACATTGGCTTACTAAAGATCTCCTTTTCTAGCATAATCTCTGCTCTTTCAATCTTTTCATGCTATATGGAGTTATGAACTAGAACAACATTTGACAAATTACTTAGTTCTACAATTGCACAAATAGCTCAGTTTTCAATCATGGTAAATCCATCCATGAGATTTTGCATGTGTTCTCTCCAGCACACAGGTTCCAACTGACCTTTGCCCACCATTTTTCTTGGACTGGTCAGATATATTCTGTTGAGCTGCTTTCAAAGAACACAACTGCAGGTTATAGTCTGCTGAAATTTTTTTTTCCTAATCTGACTAGTTTGATTCTGCCAGCCTAGTTGACGTGAGTCCGATTCAATTAAACAAACGGGCTCAGGACTAGACGCCTGGTTCAGGATTGGAGCATGTTACGGAAAGGTTAAGAAGGGAAACTACCTTTTTTCTATCTACTATTTTCCACATGGCTCCTGACTCCTGACTCCTGACTGTCTTTGAGATAGAACCGAGCAAATGGCAACACAAATGGCAAGAGTCTCCACAATGGGCTTTGGTAAATGCAGGTGATCATTGATGGGTTACCAAACCCCAGTGTCAGGATTTTCTATTCATCGTGAAGATTAGCATGGTAGGTCACAGTAACTCTTTGTCAGCTGCAGCGATGGCACCCTAATGGCAGTGACAGTTTGACCTGAGGACATACCTTTGATTAGCTGAGAGATACACTACGCAGGATCCCAATGAAGTTTCAACATCATTGGGTTAAGTGCACTCAACACAGGCTGTGGTGACTCAAATGAGGCTGAGGAATGAAAGATTGCAGCAATTGAGACTGGTGATAGGTGAGGTGGACAGTGGTGCACTAATGGCAACCATGGCGGCAGGCTAACCAGTTCTGGTACCAAATGGTGCAGGACACACAAACTTGTACAAAAAGGATAAAACTGAGTAGCTCAATTCATATCATCCAACATTCCATAAAATCTCTTACAATCATATTTTACAGGCCCAGCATGCTTGGTAATCAATAAAATAAGTAATAAAATTAAAAAACTACTTTCCTAATAGCTAGATTCCTAAAATCTTCAAATCTGACCAGTAAACAATATTTTTTACAGCACCTGAATACATATAATTCGGAAGCGTCAACATGCAAAAATTGATTAGAAGGGTAGTGAAAAAAGATAGAATAACAGAGGAACAATAATTGTAACAGACCAGTACCCTTCTGCTTTTTCATATGTTGTTGACTCTATGAGTCCAATCCTGCTTTGATAATTACAAATCACTTAGTATTTTACCTGTGCATTGAGATTTTAAACATGATTATTAATTAGCACGCACGGACAGTAAAGATGCTATGAAGGCCATGAGGAACTTAAGGCGCATACGACTTGACTCATTCCATGGAAATAGAAGAACAAAAGGATGAAGATGGTTCAACTTTTCAATTGTAATTTGTACTTAGTCTTGTTTGTATTTACATGTCTCATAAGATATGATAGAAAAGCTCAAAATGACCAATAGACTGACCCTAGGATGCATGTTTTTCATGACATATTCTTATACACTTGACCTAGGTTGAATCTGCATTTTAGAAGGATAATAGGGCTGAAAAACAAGGCACTCGTCGACTAGTCCCCTGGCCTCATCAATAAGCAAATACCGAGACCCTAATTTTCTCAAATAGGCAACTCGTCGACTAATCCCTTGGTCTAGGTGACGAGCGAGTGAAGAACACTCGTTGACTAGTTCTCCACTCGTCGACGAGTATGTCGGGCAGACCTGACGCTCCAGCGCTCAACGGGCAGATTTTTTTTAATTAAAATATATTTTATTGATCCAACGGTTAGAAAACGTCCATATGCCAAAAATACCTATAAATATCAAACCCTAAAACTTATTTTACACCTTTTGCCAGCACTCTATCAGATTCAGACACTTCTGGGCATGCTCTTAGTTTTCAAAGGGCTGGAGCGTTTATTGCAAGCATCTTTGGTATTGAGGTTTGATAAAGAAAGTATTTTCTTTGGGCATTCAATCTTCATCTTCAAAGTTTTTCTTCTCTCATACTCTTATATTTAAAATCTTATTGAGAGCAAAAACTCTAGTTTTCCACATATCCTTTGTTTGAAAAATATTTTGGGAAAAAGTTTATACTAGGGCTTGAATCTTTGAAGCATTCACTTTCATATTTTTATTCAAAGATTACATTTTTGCAAAAGCTATTTAAGAGTGAACCCTAGGATCTCCAACACATATTATTTGAAAATCATTTTTTGGTGATATATTGCATTGGATTTAGATCTTTGAAGAAACTCATCATACATATTTTTTTAAAAAGATCATATATTCTTTTATTACAAAAATCATATTGAGATCAACGCATTTACTCTATTGAGCTTCAGTTATATCTTGTGAGAGTGTTTAGGTTTCATTGTACTTATTAACTTATTGGGAAGCATCTGAGCGTATTCAAAATTATCTTTCGTCACTTGTATTGACAATTCGGATTGTGAACCGGGAGAAGGAAGCTACGCCTCTTGTACAGAGTAGATTGTAAGGAGGTAGCTACGCCTCTTGTAAGCAGCAAATTGTAACAGGAAGCTCCGTCCCAGGTTAAGGAGCAGTATAGTGGAATACTTGGGTACTTTGCCCAAGGCGAGGGCGTAGGCCAAGTTGGCCGAACCTCGTTAAATCTAGAGTTTGCATTTCTCTTTCCCTTATCTCATTTTATTTCCACTTGCATTTGATTATTTATTTCACATTTGCCTATTGTGTATGTCTTAAATATATATTGCACTTGTAATTGATTGATTGGTTGTGGAATACATAGCTTGAATCTATTAGGTTGTGTAATACTGAAATCTGTGTATCTCCAAACTTGTGGTTGTGTGGTTGTGCCATTTTAAAATTAGGACTTAAAGTCTTAAAATTTTTAAAATACCCAATTCACCCCCCACTCTTGGGTTCACACCTAAATTCACATTTGTTATTAGAGTCTCGTTACATTTAACTTAACCGTTTTTGAAAAAATCACGATGGCTCACGTTGGTATATCCCCATTCGGTGAGGGACTATCTTATTCTAGTCCTCCAATATTTTGTGGTGAAAATTTTCAGTTTTGAAACTAAAAATGACTATTTTTATAAAATCACTGGATTGGAGGGCTTGGCAAGTAATCGTTAAAGGAATTAGTATGCATTGACTGAAAATAATATGCATGCAAATTCAAATGCCATGGATATGTTATATCGTGCATTAGATTCTAATGTTTTTCATAATATCATGGCATGTCAAAATGCAAAGGATATATGGGAAGAGCTTGACATGAGATATGGAGAGACCAAGAAAGAAGTGTCCACCACTCCTGAGGCTTCACGCTCAAACGTGCTAGAAGTGGTAATTCATGAACAAATTGCATTAGTCAAAGAGGAGGTACATGTATCTTAGCTTATTTTAGTTAATGATTCATTTATTGATTCATGTGATAATTTTTGCAAAAAATCGTGTGATATATCTTATGAAAAATCATATGATGAATCCTACGTTACATTATGTGATGAATCAACTGATATCTCTTGTGACAATACTGTTATTGATGCATGCAATGATTCATGTGATACATATTGTGAAAATTCTTGTGATGAATCATGTGTTGTACTTATGAGGAAATCTTGCCTTCTTGCAAACAACTAGAAATTGCTTTATCTGAAATGCATAAGCTTCTAGTTAATATTCCTAAGAAGAAAAAGTTCTTAAAAAAAATAAAGTAAACGGTTGGCAAAAGAATTAGAAGGTCTAAAAGAATAATATGTCATGCTAGAAAAGAAAAAGATTGAGAAGGTGGGGAAAATCACTTGCTTGGAGAGAGAAATAGGTGAGTATTCTAGAAGTGCACCAAAAGCCAAAAATGAAAAGAGCAATCATGATAAATCCTTAGGAGTTAAAAAGAAAAATCCTTTCAAAAAGAATTCAGGCTCATCAAATAAATTCCATGATCATTTTTTTATTTTAAAAGTAGTTTATTGATAACAAAAATGAACACCAATTACACAAGGAGTGTACATGGGGTAAACAAATCAAAAACAGAAATTACAAGAATCTAGTAAATCAAAAACAGAAGCAAATGGTTGGTTTCGCAAAGCAGCCAACCAATCCATCAAAGTTGTAAAGGAAAATAGCTTCAAGTCCGAATTGGATCTTTCCTTATCTTCAAAACACCTACTATTTCTCTCCCTCCAAAGACACCACAATAAAAAAAGAGGAACCATCAACCAAATAAACCCATTTCGATAACGACCAAAGCTGCCTTGCCAACATGCTAGAAGTCCCACTACAGATTGCGGCATAACCCAGCTCACTCCAAACAAACCAAATACCATAACCCACAAGTCCATTGCAACCGGACAATGAATGAAAAGATGATCAACCATCTCATTATTAGACTTGCACATGTAGCACCAATCCAATATCAAACCTTTCTTTTTCGTAAATTATCAATCATTAAGCATTTCCTTGAAGCAGCAGTCCAAACAAAAAAAGCTACTCTAAATGGAATTTTCTGCTTCCAAATACTTTTCCAAGGAAAGCCACAATCTTTGGAGCCCATTAAAATACCATAATAACCTTTAACCAAAAAGCCCTTCTCTCTATCAGATTTCCAGCACATCTTAACCTCACCAGACCACTTCACTGAAGCACCATATATGGTATCCATAAAACCAGCCAACGCCTCTAATTCCCGAAGATGCATACCCTTAAAGAAACTAACATCCCAAAACAAAACTCCATTATCAAACTTCATAAGCTCAGCCACGCTAGCTTCTTTATCTCAGCAAAATTTATACAAATCAGGATAGCTGACTGCAAGAGACGTCTCACCACACCAATGGTCTTGCCAAAATTTCACCTTAGACCCATTTCCAATTCCCCGACAAATATTTTTCCACAAGCCAACACCATGTGGACCATTAACAGGCCTAGTACACCAACCACCCCATTCACAGCCGTATTTCACCTCTCACTTGCCTCCAAAGAGCAGCCTTCTCCATCCCAAATCTCCATAACCACTTCCCAAGCAAAGCTTCATTAAACTGTCTTACCTTCCTTATCCCAAACCACCTGAAGAAATGGGATAGCAAACAGTATCCCATTTAACCGAATGGAATTTTGGTTCATCACTAATGCCACCCCATAAAAAATTCCTTTGAAGTTTCTCAATACGGTTAGCCAAGGCAGCAGGAATAGGAAATAAAGATAGAAAATAAGTGGGTAAATTAGATAGAGTGCTTTTAATTAACATGACTCTACCTCCCTTAGATAAGTACAAATGTTTCCACCCTGCTAACCTTCGTTCTATCTTCTCCAAAATTGATCCATATTGTCTTATCCTTGTATTTGGCTCCCAAAGGAAGACCCAAATGTTTCATAGGAAGATTACCTTGTTTACAGCCAAGGACATGCAAGAATAAATCAAAATTAAACACCGTACCAACAGGAACCAACTCTGACTTGCCCAAATTTATCTTTAAACTAGAGACCACCTCAAACCACATAAGTATCACACGGAAAAACAAAATCTGATCCAGATCAGCATCACAAAAAATTAGAGTGTCGTCCGCAAAGAGAAGATGAGACACCACCAAAGCTCTTCCCTCTATACGTCCCACACCAAAGCCTGACATGTGACCATCATGGACAGCTTTATCCAACATTCTCCCCAAGGCTTCCATAACCAAGACAAACAACAAAGGAGATAATGGGTCACCTTGTCTCAAACCCCCTAGAGCTCTCAAAAAATCCACAAGGAGTGCCATTTATCAGAATGGAGAAACGAACTGTAGATATACAAAAGAAAATCCACCGCCTCCATTTTGCAGAGAACCCACCCCGTTCTAGTAACCGCATAAGAAAACCCCAATTTACATGATCAAAAGCCTTCTCAACATCTAATTTGCAAAGAAGCCCCGGCATCCCATTTTTCAATCTACTATCAAGGCATTCATTAGCAATAAGTACAGGGTCAAGAATCTGCCTGCTCCTCACAAAAGCATTCTGGGAAGTTGAAATTATATCTTCCATAACCATGCGAAGTCTGGTGGCTAAGACCTTAGCAATGATCTTATAAATCGCCCCAACAAGACTAATAGGGCGAAAATCCTTTACTTCAACTACTTCATTTTTTTTAGGGTTGAGAGTGATGAAAGTAGCATTCAGGTTTTTCTCAAACTGACCTTTATCAAAAAAAATGATGGAACACAGCCTTAAGATCAGGTTTGAGAACCATGATCATTTATATGCCTCATCTATTAAAAATAGGCTTAATAAGAAAATTCTTTCACACGTAAACAAAGTATGTTCATATTGTGAAAGATCAGGGCACATCAAAGGTGCTATATGCAAGGATAGAAAATTGGTATGGGCTGTCATGAAGGTAAACCCCTTTGGACCTAAGGAAGAACGGGTTCCAATAGGAATTGCATGACTATTTAATTCTTCCTTAGTACTTAGGATTAGCGATAGAGGTAGTGAATTTAAAAATCAGGAATGGAAAATTACTGTGACACTCATGGCATATCCCATAATTTTTCTGCACCTAGGCCACCACAACAAAATGGGGTAGTTGAGAGAAAGAACAGATTACTACAAGAAATGAGTAGAACAATGCTGAATGAACATAAGTTATCAAAATACTTCTAGGCTGAAGCAATAAGCACTGCTTGCTATGTATTGAACAGAGTTCTGATTAGGCCCACTCTTAATAAAACTTCTTATGAATTGTGGAATGGCCATAAACCTAATATTTCCTATTTTCATGTATTTGGCTGTAAATGTTTTGTTCTTAGAGACAATGAACATCTAGGAAAATTTGATGCAAAATCTGATGAAGGTATTTTTCTAGGTCATGTCTTGGATAGTAAAGTCTATAGGGTGTATAACAAAAGAATGTTGACCGTTGTAGAATCCATCCATGTAGTGTTTGATGAGTCCAATCCCTTCTCTAAAAGAACTAATGAGGATGATCTTGAGATAAGAAAGGAATTAGAAAATTTATCCATTGAAAACAATGTAGATAAGAGCACTAAAATTAAAGAAATACCGACTGAGGATAAACAAGTGGAGAGTGAGGTATATGAACTACCTAGGGAATGGAGATTTGTAAGGAATCACCCCATTGATCAAATTATAGGTGAACCATCACGCGGAGTAGCTACCCGATCATCACTTAGAAATATGGTTAGCCACCTTGCATTCTTGTCACAAGAGGAGCCTAAAAATGTAAATGAGGCCATTGAGGATGAATCTTGGATGTTATCTATGCAAGAAGAATTAAACCAATTTGAGAGGAACAAAGTCTAGACCTTGGTTCCTAAACCTGATGATCACACTATTATTGGAACTAAATGGGTCTATAGGAGCAAGAAAGATGAAAATGGAATAGTAGTAAGAAACAAAGTCAGACTAGTAGCTCAAGGGTACAACCAGGAGGAAGGTATAGATTTTAAGGAAACCTATACACCTGTAGCTAGAATGGAAGCCATTCAAATGTAATTAGCATATGCTGCTTTTAAGAACTTCAAATTATATCAAATGGATGTTAAAAGCGCATCTCTAAATAGCTATATAAATGAGGAAGTATATGTTGAACAACCTCCAAGATTCTAAAACCACAAATTCCCAAATCATGTTTATAGACTGACTAAAGTCTTGTATGGATTGAAGCAAGCTCCTAGAGCTTGGTATGAAAGGCTTAATAGTTTTATGTTGGATAATGGGTTTACCAGAGGGAAGATAGACACAACACTATTTATAAAACCTAAAAATGATAACATGCTCCTAGTACAAATATAAGTAGATGACATCATTTTTGGAGCAACAAATGAAGACTTATGTAATGAGTTTGCCAGTTACATGCAAAATGAATTCGAAATGAGCATGATGGGTGAACCTAATTTCTTCCTAGGACTTCAAATAAAATTGGCCAAACATGGAATTTTTTATAAACCAATCAAAATATGTTAGAGACTTGCTCAAGAAGTTCAATATGGAAGATAGTAAAATCTTAGGAACACCTATAAGTTCTTCCACAAAATTAGATAAAGATGAGTAAGGTATACCAGTAGAAGTTAAGCTCTACCGTGGCTGGTAACCTATCAAACCTGACTACTAGCAGGCCTGATATTATGTTTAGTGTATGTTTGTGTGTAAGATTTCAAACTGCACCTAAAGAGTCACATCTATTAGCAGTTAAAAGAATACTTAGATGCCTTATTGGGACTATTGAATTAGAATTATGGTACCCTATGTACACCTCTTTTGAGATTGTTAGTTACTCTAATGCTGACTTTGCCGGTAGTAAAGTAGATAGAAAGAGCACGAGTGGCACTTGTCACTTTTTAGGACAATCTTTAGTTTCTTGTTTCTCCAAGAAACAGAACTCAGTTGCATTATCCACAATCAAGGCTGAAAACATAGTTGCTGGAAGTTGTTGCGCTCAAACGCTATATATGAAGCAACAACTCATATGCATTGCACTATGAAACTGTACCCATAAAATGTGATAATATAGGTGCAATAAATATCTCAAAGAAACCCATATCACTCGCGAACTAAGCACATAGAAATTAAACATCACTTTATTCGTGACCATGTGCAAAAGGGGGATGTGGCACTTGAGTTTGTGTGCACAGATGAGCAATGGGCCGATATATTCACGAAACCACTTCAAGAGGATAGGTTTATTCAAATCAAACATGAATTAGGCTTGATGCATAGTAGAGAAGTTGCATAGAGATATTTTGGAGTGCATAATTGAGGGGGGGCAACTTAACTTAAAATTAAGCTTTCTCACGATTATCTTATTTTACACTTATATACTTTTTAGTGAGCTGCATGCTTAAATTCTCTTATGAATAGTTGATGCATCTTGCTAAAAACATGAATTCTGACTATACTGAGCTGAATTGTTTGCATGTTTGTATAAATGCTGCTTGAAATACTGTTTTGTGCTCAACATAAAATTTTTTTTAAACGGAAATTTTTTAAAAAGGAAATTTCTCTAAGCTAGGGATTCATTTAAATACTTATATCTTTTTGTCTTAGTCCTTTTTTTTTTGTTGAAGTCAAAAGGGGAAGAAATATCTTCTAGCAAAATTGGGCATATTTCAAGTAAGAAACATTGGGGGAGACTCAAATTGCATATTGAAAGACTCAAATTGCATATTGAAAATTTTCTATTGTCTTTATTCTACAATATATTTGGATTACATTACAATATTATAAATCATGCATAATCTTAGAGGGAGCTTTTTTTTAGGCTTAACCCATTTTTACTTGTGTATTTGTCATCATCAAAAAGGGGGAGATTGTTGACTCTATGAGTTCAATTCTGTTTTGATAATGACAAATCACTTAGTATTTTACCTGTGCATTAAGATTTTAAATAGGATTATTACTTAACACACAAGGATGGTAAAGATGCTATAGAGGCCATGAGGAACTTAAGGCGCATAAAACTTGACTCATTCCATGGAAGTAGAAGAACAAAAGGATGAAGATGGTTCAACTTTTCAATTGTAATTTGTACTTAGTCTTATTTGTATTTACATGTCTCATAAGATATGATAGGAAGCTCAAAATGACCAATAGACTGACCCTAGGATGCATGTTTTTCATGACATATTCTTATACACTTGACCTAGGTTGAATCTGCATTTTAGAAGGATAATAGGGCTGAAAAACAAGGCACTCGTCGACTAGTCCCCTGGCCTCGTCGATAAGCAAATACCGAGACCCTAACTTTCTCAGACAGGCCATTCGTTGACTAATCCCTTGGTCTAGTTGACGAGCGAGTGAAGAACACTCGTTCACTAGTTCTCCACTCGTCGATGAGTATGTCGGGCAGACCTAACGCTCTAGCACTCAATGGGCAGATTTTTTTTAATTAAAATATATTTTATTGATCCAACGGTTAGAAAACGTCCATATGCCGAAAATACCTATAAATATCAAACCCTAAAACTTATTTTACACCTTTTGCCAACACTCTATCAAATTCAGACATTTTTGGGCATGCTCTCAGTTTTCAAAGGGCATTCACTCACATTTCTTGCAAGCATCTTTGGTATTGAGGTTTGATAAAGTAAGTACTTTCTTTGGGCATTCAATCTTCATCTTCAAAGTTTTTCTTCTCTCATACTCTTATATTTAAAATCTTATTGAGAGCAAAAACTCTAGTTTTCCATATATCATTTGTTTGAAAAATATTTTGGGAAAAAGTTTATACTAGGGCTTGAATCTTTGAAGCATTCACTTTCATATTTTTATTCAAAGATTACATTTTTGCAAAAGCTATTTAAGAGTGAACCATAGGATCTCCAACATATATATTATTTAAAAATCATTTTTTGGTGATATATTGCATTGGGTTTAGATCTTTGAAGAAACTCATCATACATATTTTTATACAAAGATCATATATTCTTTTATTACAAAAATCATATTGAGATCAACGCATTTACTCTATTGAGCTTCAGTTATATCTTGTGAGGGTGTTTAGGTTTCATTGTACTCATTAGCTTATTGGGAAGCATCTGAGTGTATTCAAAATTATCTTTCGTCACTTGAATTGACGGTTCGGATTGTGAACCGAGAGGAGGAAGCTACGCCTCTTGTAAACAGCAGATGGTATGGAGATAGCTACGCCTCTTGTAAGCAGCAAATTGTAACAGGAAGCTCCGTCCCAGGTTAAGAAGTGGTATAGTGGAATACTTGGGCAGTTTTCCCAAGGCAAGGGCGTAGGCCAAGTTGGCCGAACCTCAAAAAATCTGGAGTTTGCATTTCTCTTTCCCTTATCTCATTTTATTTCCACTTGCATTTGATTATCTATTTCACATTTGCCTATTGTGTATGTCATAAATATATATTGCACTTGTGATTGATTGATTGATTGTGGAATACATGGCTTGAATTTATTAGGTTATGTAATACTGAAATCTGTGTATCTCCAAACTTGTGTTTGTGTGGTTGTGCCATTTTAAAATTAGGACTTAAAGTCTTAGAATTTTTAAAATACCCGATTCACCCCCCCCCGCCCTCTTGGGTTCACACCTAAATTCACATGTGTCAATTTCATCAAAAGCATCAATTCTTCACTAACTAAAAAGATCAAAGTTTAAACTTAAGATTTGTACACTGCCTATATCAGCTAAGAATAAATTGTAGCGCTAACCCTCACCATACAAAGTCACATAACTGAGCACGTTGAGCAGCCATGAGGCGGGTGGAGAAATAAACCACTAAATCTATAAAAACAAGATCATCAAATAAAGAGTTCAAAGAACAACAACAGCAGCAACAGCAAGCCTCAAGTCCCACTAGGTGGGGTCGGCTACATGAATCCTTTACTTCCAATTCACCCGATCCAGAACATTCTCTTCTATTAGATTAAAAGCTATTAAATATCTCCTCACTACCTCATTCCAGGTAATTTTAGGCCTACCCCTACCCCTTTTCATGCCAAAAACCATAACTCACTCACTCCTTCTCACAAGTACTCTACTAGGCTTGCGTTTTAAATGCCCAAACCATCCAAGTTGCCCCTCCCTTATCTTGTTTTCAATCGGTGCTATACCTAAATTTTTGCATAAATGTTCAATTTTAGCATCTGCATCTCAGCAACTTTCATTCTTTGTATATGTTGTTTCTTAGTAGCCCAACAATCTAAACCGTAAAGCATAGCTGACCTTATAGCCGTCTTGTAAAACTTTCCTATTAATTTTAAGGGTATCCTACGACCACACAACACACCTGATAAAGAGTTCAAAGAAACTAACAAAAATAAATAAATAAATAAATAAATAAAACGTTTGGAGAACCCATTGTCCTTCTTACGCTGCCAACAAAAAGCTCCAAGGAGAATATTAAAGAACTTCACACAATTTTAATGCATATAAACATTAAAAATTGAGGGGGAAGAGAAGAGGAGAATAGAAGCTAATACTTGCATTGGTGTGATATACATATCTGTAATAGACTATGATCAAAACAATTCATAAGAAGATAAAAAAAAATTCCATAAAAATAGGCTTACACCATGAATCAGCACTAAAGTCCTATGCATTGACCTAAAACATGGACAAGTTAGGTGAAAATAGAAAACACACACAAAGACATCCAATGAAGTCTTCTCTTTGCCAAACATTTCAACTACTTTATACAGGATTGGAAGATGCCTAGAACCCAAAATGAAATCATGGAAGGATGGCCAAAAGGCAGAAGGATAAAAGTAATCTGTATGAAATGGAGGTGACCTTCTAAAGTATCATGCATCATAGGCATATCTGTTTGACTGAATAAGGAGTTTCATAAGACCAGCTAAGTTGTTAAAGAGCATGCTCATGGAAAAAGAGCAAGCTGCCTTATTAGTCCTTGGAAGTGCCATCTTACTGCACTTCAATACCGGATATTTTCCCTCGGTATTTAACTCTGTCAGCTTGCAACCAAGTTGCAATGCTATCCCTGATCATCAAATAGACTAACAAGCTTTAACCACTTTACCCACATGACAAACATGTGATTAAGCCTTACAAGGCTTTCAAACTACATTTTTGCCACGTTGAGCTAAAAAAAACCCACTACAGCTCCTGCCTAGCTTTTGCACCTTTAATCAAAGGAGCCTAGCTTTTGCACCCTTAATCAAAGGTTGAAATTAGGGCCTCTTGCAGCTCAGAGGGTGTGATAATTAATATAATGAGGACATGGTCGCACATTTGTCATATGCTTCTTAAGGATGACATACCAACTTGGTTGCAAGCTAAGGGAATTAAAACTTAAAATTAAAACATCATTAAACAAGTGCAGTTGGCAAAAACTTCAAGGGCTAACAGTGCATTTAACGCAAAAAAATTTGGTTCTACTCTACCTTATGACTAACCAATATTATACGAAATAAAAGAATAAAATAGATAAATTTTGTGTATTACCATGGAAAAATAAGTTCAAAGATTCTAAGAAAATTAGCAATAAATAGGTGTTTCAAGCTCCGATTGCATGAATTAGGGAACTAGATTTCATTGAAATGGTGGAACTTCCAAAAAAAATTCAAAAAATTGGATGATTCCAAAAGAAATCACAGGTATACTTTAATTTTTACAAGATGTCAAAATTTTTTAGATTTAAAATTATTCCCTTGCCACTAAAACTTACTAATTTGTTTTATAAAAGTGTCCATTTTTGTTAAGCCTGAACTCTAAACAACTTAATTCATGTGAATGCAGATAATGCAGGCAATGAAAGCTTACCATCTTCGTCTTTCATATCGACATCAAGCTTCAATTCCCCCACCAAATATTCGCACACCTCAGTCCGGCCCTCTCTTGCTGCAAAATGAAGCGCCCCGCGTTTGTTCGCGTCCTTAACATCTGCCACAGTCTTCGACGGTCCCTTCCCATCATCGAGCTGCGCCGCTAAGTCTATCCAGTCCAAATTCGACCCAAAGAAAAAAATCTCAAACAACAAAAACGAAACAGATGAAGACAAACACATAATAAACATAAATCAGTTCAAACATACTCTTGAAGAGGTCTAGATTCCCAGTACGAGCAGCGTTCAGAAACTGTTGAACTTTCTGCCTCACTGCACAAAAAAAAATGTCAACAAATATCGTAAGGCTACGTACTTAGAAATCGAAGTTGAGAAAGAGAGAGAGATAGAAGGGAGAGAGAACCAGCAAGTGCAGCAGAAGCATCAACCATGGTGAAGCAGATGGAGAAGTACTTCTCTAAAGCCCTAGAAAGCTTTTCCTGTTCGGCAGTGAACTCCCAGTACAAGTACAGGCAAGTGGAAGCAAAAATTATATAGAAGCTGCCGACTCAATGCGTGTTATCGGAGCCGGCGGCGAGGGGAAGGAAAAATAAGAGAATCTTTGCAGTATGGTATTATAGCTCCCAACCGTCCGTTGCCTTTGATGCACGTTTTGGACAGGACCGAGGGATCGTTTGGAGTAACTTATTATTAAAAATGTGAAAACACTAATATAATAGGAGTTTAAAATTACTAAATATAAATTTTTTATTAAAAAAATATTTACTTTTATCAATAAAAATAACTTAAAATATTCATTAAACAAGTAGTTATTTAAGTGTAAATCAAACACTATTTATTATAAATATTTATTTAAATATTTTTCATAATAAATATTTATTTTGTAAGATATTTCAAACGGGTGAGTACGATTGATCCTTTTATTAATTTAAAAACTCTAGAAAAAAAATAAAGTGTTCATTTGGTGGTAAAAAATATTTTTACTTTTTTTTAAAAAAAATTTATGAAAAAAGTAAATTTTATTTTGTAATTTTTCAAGATTCTCGTACGAAATATAGAAAATTTTTAAAAAAATGTATTTAGTTCTGCAAAATAACTTCTTATTTTTTAGAATAATTACAAAAAAAAATTTTAATTTTTTTAAATATTACATTAGATAGTAGTTGAGATTATGGATTTGAAGCTTGGATTTTTGTCTGGAAAAAATTTTATACATAATCCGTACAAATCAAAGTTCAAAATCCGAATTATATTTTTGCATATGCAAAGTAAAAAATAAAAAATTGAAAATAAGAAAAAAAATTATTTTCTAACTTATATGTATAGATTTCATAAATTGAAAAATATTTGTAACTATTTGAAAATTTTAAAATAAAAAATAAAATTATTTTCACAAGTAAATAGTTCAAAATGTTTTGTTGTTGTATATTTATTTTATATAAATGTTGTAAAAGTTAAAAATTAACTTATTTTTCTGTGATTCTTTGGAAAATTAGAATAAAAATTTAGATTTATTTTTCACAACTAAATGGGTATTAAGTTAAAGAGTTACTTTTTTGTTAATAAAATTGTAATGTCGAGATTTTTTTTGTAGTTATTAGAGACTCAATAGGTGCAGTATATATCATGTTCAAAAACTAAGGCAGTGTCTTTAATTCTATCTTTCTTTGCTCATTTTGTCAACCCCAAATTTTCATTAATCTAATTTGGCAATAAAAAATAATTATATTATGATAACTTATAAAGTTCTATTTATTTGAGGAGTTAAAGTTCTATTTATTTGTACTTTTATTCTCTCAATTGTAATTTGTTTTTGACTCATAAAACCCTAAAAATATTAAAGGTACGACACCAATGAACTAAAGTTAAAATATTAAAGGTACGACACAAATGAACTAAATTTGAAAAATTGGAATCTAAGGAAGACTTAACCAAACTTTGTAACAATGGGCGGTCAACCAATCCAAGTACAAGCTAAAAGCAGACGACTGGTCCTTGAAGATTGTTGACCAATCTGGCAAGTTTTGTCTACAATAGTTAGTTTTTTCTTTAACAATTAGTAAGCGATTTATCATAATCAATAAACAGTCGACTAGCCTAATCAACAAACTGACTCTAATGGGCATAAAACAACTAGTTTTTCTCTAAACTTTATATATATGCTCTTCAAAGCCTAAGGAATGTTAAAAATACATATCTATAGTGAATTTCTAAGTGCCCAAACTTTTAATTCTTTCTTAATATCTCTTATGCCCTAAATTGCTTACTTTTGAAAGAAACATAAAAAACTATTGTCCCATAATTTTTAATATTATATGAGAGTTAATTGTGAGCTCAAATTGTAAATAATTTCTTATTAAAATTTTGTTTTATAAACATTCTTTTATTGGTTTCCTTGTCTCCAAAAAACGAAGGGTTGTATTGGTTTCCTTGTCTCCATATAAAACAAGGGCCACTGTAAGTGGTTTCCTTGGTGCCAAGAAATAAAGGCTACTGGAATCTCAAGGTAATTTGCCATAAGAGAGTGGAGGTAAGTGGGCTGCCGAACCACTATAAAAGGAGTTTGCATCTCCCTTCGCTTCTCTCCTTTGAATTTACTGTTTTATATTTGTATATTTTCTTGTTTAGTTTAATTTGCTTTAAACTTTATATCAAGCACTTTAACTTTTATTAAATCCAATTTATCCATCTCTTTGGTTGCCACTTAGGCCAACACAACTAATGGAAGTTGACACTTAAGGAAGGTAGCTTTTCTCCTATTATGCCCCTTTCATGTCTTCTAAAATGCAAATGAGAAAACTCAAAAATGGAAGTTGACACTTAAGGAAGGCTTTTCTCCTATTATGCCCCTTTCATGTCTTCTAAAATGCAAATGAGAAAACTCAAATATGAAAGTCAAGCGTTTTAACTATTTTAACTATTAAGATATCAACAAAATTAGATTGAGATTGTAACGACCCATAAAATCTAAGTAATAAAAGTAATAAAGGAAAAGAAATGAAAAAGCGAGAAGGGAAGAAAAAGGAATTTTTAAAAAAGTGTCAATGAGGATTCGTCGATAAACCAACCGGTCTCGTCGACAAAGATTTACCGAGAGGGGTTTTAGACATTCTTGAATTTCATCGATGAACTCACGGCTTCATCGATGAATGTTCTTTATGGGATCATTGACGAATCCACATGTCTCGTCGATGAGTCCCTACCTATATATAGCGTTTGCTTTCATTTTTCAGCGAAAAAATCTTTTGTTTTTTTTTCTCTCTCTCTCTAAAAATGGTATTTCTACCTTCTCTCTTCAAATCCGGCATGGATTCAACCCAGTTTGACAATCCGAAACCACCACGAGGTTTGTGGGATCGTTCTCTACAAAGTTATTAGAACAAATCGTTGATTTGGGATTTTGGGGCACCATCCCAAAATCAGGGTAAGTAAGATATTTTAGGATTTTATTATTATTTTGAAATATATGGAACCTAGGAAGTATTAAATGAGTGTTTTTCTGATATTTGAGTTCCGTTCGGTTTAGGCAGGAACTTGAGGAGCAAATAAGGGGAAAACGTTATAGCAGCCTTTTAATTAATTTTTGAACCGGTTAAATCCCAGTATAAAATTATATATATTTAGGTATAATTTTCTGAATGGTTAGACTTTTAGATCAAGGATAATTTTAATTAAATATATGGTATTTGGGAAAATCGTGTGGCATGGAAAATAACTTTCATAATTAAATGGTTAAGAGTACTGCGAGATTATGATTTATTGTGTGCCCATGGTTACTGTTTGGGCCGCAAATTCTACTTGATTGAAAATGCTGATTGGTTGTGAATATTGGTTGATTGTGTATACTGTGGTAAATGCATGGATATGCTTAAGTGGTTGTACTTGATATAAATCGTCATATAACATTGATAGTGGTATGAGGAGGTCATTACATGGGATTTATATTAAGGGGATAAAACATTGGCAGTGGCATGAGGAGTTTGTTTTACCGATTTACTATGAACGATGTTGACTCTATGAGTTCAATCCTGTTTTGATAATGACAAATCACTTGGTATTTGATCTGTACATTAAAATTGGGAATAGAAACAATATTTAGCATGCACGAAAGGTTAGAAAGTCATGGAAGTCATGAGGATTAAAGGATATACAACTTGGCACAATCCATGGAAATAAAAGAGTAAAAGAATGAAGTTGCAAGTGGCAAGTTCAAGATCGTCACGGGAATGGATATTTAGAACATAATGTATTTACATATTTCATATGATTTAATTTGAAGTTCAAAATATATCCTAGATTGACCTTAGGACTCATGCATCTCATGAAAATCTTTTAGGAGTTATTCATTGACTTAGAGACTCTATTTAAAACCTTGAAAAATTTTTCATGAAGAAGCAAAGCAAGAAAGTAAAAAGTTTTTTTGAAATTAAAAAAAAAAAAAAACTAAAGTTGGACTGCCCAGACGACTGAGAATTACCCTCAGACGTCTAAAAATGCAACTTCAGACTACTGGAGTTTTACTTTAGACGCCTGAAGAATTTCCTCAAAAGATTGAAGAATTAGTTCAATCATCTGAAAAATTAATTGCTAAAACTCAGAACATGTAGAACACCTTCAGACGTCTGAACCTTCAATTCAATCGTCTGAAGCAGGGACTTCAGAAATTTGAACCTTAAGTTCAGTCGTCTGACCCTGTGCCCAGTTTAATTTTTCAAAGCTCTAAGGAACATCAGTCGTCTAAACCCTAATCTTTAGTCTTCTGAACCTGCGGGAAGTTTAAAAATTGGATCTTTAGTGAGAGAACACGCGGGTTATACACTTGATCAAATTGATCAAACAGTCAAGACTTATCCTAAGGCCAAAATTACCTATATAATCAACCTCTAAACCCTAATGCCCCAAAATTTTTTGGATAATATTGAGAAACTTGAATATATTGCAATACGTTTGCCTGCACTCCAACTATATTCATCAAGTTTAGGCAAATCATCTCAGCTTTTCGAAGGGATTTCATTTACACATCTTGAACGCAAGCTCTGGTGATTGAGGTTTGGTAAACAAGGGATTGGTTTGTGTTCTCAATATATAGATATCTTGAAGATTTTTTATGTCTCATATTCATACATCTATTACTCTTATTGAAAAAGGAAAAATCTTGTGTTGTTACATAAAAATTTATTTGTGAAAGGATTTTCTAAATATTGAATATTTGAATATTTTCAAGTTCTTATTTTCATTCAAATACTCAATATTTTGTTATTGCGAAATCTACTTGATTGAAAAGTCTAAAGGTTCTCAATATATATTTGTGAGAAATTTTGTTGTGACAAGTAGTGTTTAAATCTTTGCAATATTCAAAGTCTTTTATTTATTCAAAGATTCAACTTCACAAATTATTTGATAGCAAGAACTTGGATCTTCATAATATTCAAGACCAATTTTATAATAAGATCACATTCGGTATACTTACATCTAGTATGTTGAACAAAAACCCTAAGTTCTCAAAAGCTTTTACTTATATAATTATTTTGGGAGATTTGATCAAAAGGAAATTTTGTGAAGCATATCATTCATATAACAATTACATCATTACATACATACTGAGCTTCAAGTTTTATCATATGGATATGTGTTAGGTTTTCCATTGTACTCACTAACTTTGTTAGAAGCAATATTGAGTTATTTTGCAGATTTGAAATTCTATATTGTAATCATGGTTCGGGTTGTGAACCGGGTGAGGAGGAAGTTGTGTCTCTTGCAAGCAGCGAATGTAAGGGAAGCTCCTTCCCGGTTAAAGGAGTAGGGATTTAGTGGAATACTTGAGTGAGTTGCTCAAGGCAAGGACGTAAGCAGGGTTGACTGAACCTCGTAAAAATTGTGTTTGCCTTCTCTCTTCCTTTACTCCTTTTAATTTCCGCAACGCATTTTATTACCTATCTTGCGTGTGTGTATGTTGAATAACCTCACACGCACTTGATAATTAATTGGGTAAAATAGAATTTATTGAGATAATAATTTGAATTAATTTCAAGCCCCTGTAATTAATTTGTTAAATATAGAAATAGGGATAAGTGGTAAAATAATCTTGAAGATTTTTAAAATACCCAATTCATCCCCCTCTTGGGATAACACCTGAATTAACATTAGTATCAGAGCAGGTTTACATAGATTTAACCGTCATTTTTTTAAAAAGATCGTATGGCACACATTGGTGTAACTCCATTCGGTGAGGGACACTCGTCCACTAGACCCCCTATTTTCTGCGGTGTAAGTTACACCTACTAGAAAAGAAGAAAGAGTATATATCTTTTAAATGTGGATTGGAAAGTGTGAAAAATTGTTTCCAAGGGAAACCATGTCCCTATGAAAGTAGTTGATAAGGTAAATGTACCCAAAACTGAAGATGAGTATGCTAGAGAAGATTGGAAATCTATGCAAATAAATGCTACTGCAATAAACTTGTTATTCTGTGCACTAGATGTAAATGAGTTTAATAGGGTGATGGTCTGTAACATTGCTAAAAAAATTTGGAAAAAATTAGAAGTTACATATGAAGGTACTAAGAAAGTGAAAGATAGTAGGATAGACATGTTTACTAGTGAATATGAGGCATTTAAAATGACTGCTGATGAATCTATTCAATCCATGTACACTAGATTCACACACATCACGAATTCTTTAAATGCTTTTAGTAAATTTTACCCTACTTATGAGTTGATCAGGAAGATACTTAGGAGACTACCTCCAGTTTGGGAAGCTAAAGTTACTGCAATAATAGAAATGAGAAATCTGAAGGAGATGTTTGTTGATGAACTAATTAGATCGCTCATCACCTATGAGCTGACAATAAAAGAGAGGAAGAATGAGCAAATCAAAGTAAAGAAAGCTACATCACTTAAGGCATCATCTCACTGCTCCAGTGAGGGAAGTGATTCGAAATCGGATGAAAGCATGACACTTATCACTAAGAAATTTGGAGAGTTCATGAGAAAGAACAAGAATAAACCAGAAAATTCAAGGGCTCAAAAACAGAAAAGGGAGAATCAAGCAGAAGGAAGCAAAAGGATGATCCTCCCATGTGTTATAACTGTAGAGAATTTAGACATATCAAGTCAAATTGTCCTCAGTTGAAGAAAGTATCTAAGAAGAACAGGAAGAAGACTCTAAAGGTGGGTTGGGACACTCACAGTACCAGTAGTTCAAAATCTGACTCCAGTGATGACGAGATTGCCTATGTCTGATGGCTCACAATGACCACGAGGTACAATCTTTTTATTCTGCTTCATCTTATTATTCAAGTGATTCAGAAAATTAAAATTGCATGCTCTCTTATGATGAATTGCATCAAGAACATTTGTATACCCTTAAAATGCTTAAGAAAATGAATAAGAAAAATTTTGGTTTGAAATTAAAATTAAAAGAATTTTTGAAGTTAGTTGAAAGTCAAAATGAATCTTATGCATCTATCATGAAAGACAATGATTTGAAAATTGAGGAGTTAGAAAAGAATTTGAAAGATAAATCTAAGATTATTTGTAAATTTATAGAAGGTCAAAATAATTTTAAAAAACTCATAGGAACTCAAAGAAATTCCCTAGAGAATGAAGGTCTTGGTTTTAATAGGAAGGAGAATCTAAAACAGAAACATCTCTACATGAGATATTTTATAAGAGAGTCAAAATCGTATGTTTCAACTAAAGACTATCATAGAAATATTATATATTTTAAATGTAAGAGGTTGGGTCACATAAAATTTGACTGTCCTTTCAAAAATAAAGACGTCAAAATTAAGAAAGTCTAGAAAGTCAAAGGAGAATCTAGTACTAACCCCCGTGACCCAAAAAAATCTGGGTACCAAAAGTAGTTATCTGATTATATCCTGCAGATGTACTTGAGATTGTCCTCCTCGAAAGACAAGTGGTACATGGATAGCGGATGCTCGCGACATATGACAGGAGATAAAGCTAAATTCGCATCTATCTTATCCAAAGATGAAGGATTTGTTACATTTGGGGATAACTCTAAAGGTAAAATCATTGGAGTTGGTAAGGAACCTTCACTTGTCATTGATAATGAAGTGACCCGAAGAATAATAGTATTTTAAAAATAAAAGGGAGGAAAATGGAAACAGGAACAGAAGGAGGCAGTAGGCTTCGTCGACGAATATAGGGATTCGTCGATGAATGTCTTCAGGATCTCGTCGATGAGGTCTCGTTTCGTCGACGAGAAAATACCGAGCGAGGATTTTGGGCTACTCTGAAATTAGTCGATGAAGGGTAAGGTTCATCTACGAATTTCCTTAAGGACTCGTCAACGAGATGACGTGGCTCGTCGACGAATCCCGCAGTATAAATAGCCCTAAATTGATTTTTAATCACAGAATTTCAGCTGAACCCTCTCTCTTTCTCTCTCTCCTCTATGACTCCTACTCCTTCTTCCGTCAATTTTGGTCCTGTTAGTCGCCGGATCGATGATCTGAGGCCACCACGACATTTTTGGTGGAGTTTTCTTCAAGTCTGCCGGAACGGATTGTTGGTGAAACGAAGTTGGAATTCATCCCAAATTCAGGGTAAGGTCTTTTATTCAGTTTTTGGCTTCCTAGCAGTTGTAGGAAATGATGTAGGCCAAGAAATATTGATGTTTTGTTCTGGAATTTATGGTTTTCAGGGTGTTGAGTGGAGAACCCTATGGGTGTTGGACCCGTTATAGTAGGAGATTTTTAGTAGGAAACAGGTAAGGGAAATATGCAATGCTAGGTTACATGAATATGTTTTTAGTATGAAATTATAAATGTTTCATCAAAGTATTGTTTATAGCAGAGATTTATACAATTTATCAAATGTGATTAATATGTTTTAAAAGTACTGTGTGGCTTTAGAATATAGATATAGTATAGAAACATATTTTACAGTATTTTCAGAGATGTGTTTTACAGAATATATAGATAGTGAATGTATTTTACAGCAAATACTGAATACCATGATTATACAGTTGATATAGATACAGTTTACAATACCATAACATATAGTTTTACAGTTAATTACAGAGACACAGTTAATATAGATACAATTTTCTACAGGGTCATTGTTTATACAGTTATTACATAATCATGGTAAAACAAATAGTTGTATATAGAGATGTATTATATAGTATCAGACCCTGTTGGACCATATAATTTACAGAGCACGGTATCGTAGCTACATACAGTTTATAGAGTGCAACCACCTATTTAGATAGTACATGGTATAAAGGTCGATCGCATAGAGCCCACGAGTGGACATGCTCCCCATCAGATATGGGTTGAGGAGGGCTGATCAGACTATGGAGTATAGTGATTTATTCCTGGTTGGCCAGCCAAGGTAAATCCCGCCTACGGGCCGCACAACCCTGTCATGAGGGGTTAAATCATGACACACAGTTATCCATAGGGAAGTTTACAATTATTGTTATGTTTATACAGCTTTACAGAAACAAAAAATATATACATATATTAGCAGTATTCTGAATAGAAACCTAAAGTGCAGGAATGTTAAGTAACAAGTAAAAGATGAAGATTATATTTCTAGTATTGTGCTTTATAGATTCAGTGATACATGACTATATAGTAATAGTTTTTCTCAGTATTGTAGCCCAATTGTCACACACTAGTAATAACATATTTCGTCTTACTGAGCTTTGGCTCATCCCAGTGTTGAATTATTTTTCAGGTGATCCAGGTAGGTGAGCAGACCATGCTCGTAGATAGAGGGTTTCAGTACTGCCCTGTTAGAGAGAGAGAGTGAGTATATTTTTGGGAATATTTTTGTATACCCCTCACCGGTTGGGGATACTGGGGAAACAGTGATATGTGTATATTTTGGGGAAACATGTTAGCACTTTGGTATTGTATTGTATATATTTACATATGGTTATGTTTATATAATTTATGCTTCTCGCTGCTTAGGTTAATGATCGGGTTCAATCCAATATGGTATCAGAGCATGTTAAATATCATAGTATATATAAAAAAAAACTCAGTTAAATAGCAAGTCATTAGAGATAACGTGTTATTAGTTGATGGATTGAAACATAACTTATTGAGTATAAGTTAATTATGTGATAAAGGTTATTAAAACCTAAGGTGTAGTCCCAAGAGGGGGGGTGAATTGGGTCTTTTAAAAATTCCTTAGATCCTTTTTGTTCCTTTTTACAATCTTTTAAGGCCTTCTTGTATTCTTGTTAATCGGGAAATCCACACAAACTCCTACTTCCTCTAATTAATCCACAATCACAACAACCACAATTAATCAATCAACTATTCAAGCAAAACAACCATACACCAAGAAATCAATTTGGAATATTTAGCGACCGTGTATATGAATTTGAAGTTCCTGTAGTTGGCTTTTGAATTTGAATATTAAAATGACATCCAAGCACCTTTTTAATATCAGAATTTAAATAAACCTTCAGCTAATAGGTTTTTGGATGTTAACCAATCAACGTACTTCCTTTCAGTTTCCGCAAAAGATCGATTAACCAACGTACTCCCTTTCGGTTTCTGCAAGCCCAAAAACAAATTAGACTTTGGGTTTACTTAATTTCCAATATGTGTTACTTTATGATTAAAAATATTAAAACATCTACGCAAGTTATATCGTTGCTAATATGTAAACGAGAGTAAGGGAAAGGGAGTGACACCACTACTTTTACGAGGTTTGGCTTACCCCAGCCTACGTCCTCGCCTTAGGTCAACCACCTAAGGAATTCACTATTCCTTGTTCCTTCCGAGTGGAACAAAAACCTTACAACAATTACCCTTTTTTTAGGGAGAGAAACCTCTCCAAGCAACAACTTGTGCTTGGTCCAACAATCCAACAAACCTTTGAATTGTCAAAGATCAAGATGAAAGAAATAGATCTGCGTACAAAATACTCACACAATTCAGAGCAAGTTGCACATATTAAATTCTAAATTTTACTTCAAAAACCAAAGGTAAATAGAAAATGTGAAGCTTTAAAGGTTTAGAAGTCACCAATAGTTCTTAAAAAAAATTTGAATGCAACTTGGAACTAATCTCTTATTTGTCAATCCTCCAATATCGTATAGTTTTTCTCCAGTAAAATGATGTGAGCACACAAAAAATTTTAGGAGAATTTCAATGCAAGGATCGTATATAACTTTGGCGTATTACTCGTTTGATCTTTTTGCTACTTTTGCTTGTGTATTTTTTCATTGCTCAAATAAGGTATTTATAAACTTTTTCAAAGAAAAGTTTCCTCATTTAACATGAAGTATTTATGTAACTTTTCAAAAAGTAGTAAATTATAGAATTAATTTTGAAAATCTTCCATATAGGTAAATTTTTCAAAAAAATATTAAATTATAGAATTATTTTGAAAATCTTCCATATAGGTTAATTTATTCAAACAAATATTAAATTATAGAATTATTTTTGAAAATCTTCCATTTAGGTAAATTTTTCAAAAAATATTAAATTATAGAATTATTTTTGAAAATCTTCCATTTAGGTAACTTTTTTAAAAAAAAATTTAAATTATAAAATTAATTTTGAACATTTTCCCACAAGTTTGAAATTCAAAGATTTTTAATTTTGACAATCTTCCCGCAAGTAAAAAATTCTCAATTTTGACAATCTCCTCGTAAGTTTGAAATTCAGAGATTCTTAATTTTGACAATCTTCCTGCAAGTCAAAAATTCTCAATTTTGACAATCTTTCCGCAAGTTTGAAATTAAAAAATTCTCAATTTTGACAATCTCCCCGCAAGTTTGAAATCAAAACATTCTTAATTTTGACAATCTCCCCACAAGTTAAAAATTCTCAATTTTGACAATCTTTAAAACTCTAGTTTACTTGAAAAACTTAATTAGAACATTTTAAAAAAAAATTTAAGAGTTTTTCAAATAATGATTCCTAGGTCTTTGATTCTTAAGGAACTTTACATATCTAAATAGCATTGACTTTGAAGTACTTACAACAATCCTTCTAATCATGGTCTCCTTAATCACTAAGTCCTTCAGCCTCCTTCAACCTCTCGAGGTTTACTTTTGATTTTAAGATTTGCTTGGCTTTTAACCTCTTCATTTGTCGTTCATTGCTTCAATATTCCGAGGAGTTTCCACCAAATTGATATTGATCTTCAGCTTATCAACCGTGAGTGTCCTTTTACCTAGATTTGAAATCAAATCACTCAACACCACACGTTAAAGCATCTTCATTTTGTTATCATCAAAACAAGATTGAAAAACCCAATTAGACCAACAATTTCCCCCTTTTTGATGATGACAAATGAGGAGCAAAAAACATGAATAAGCGTTAAAAAAAAAAAAAAAATCTCCCCCTTACAATTAGCATTATTCTACTCTTCCTTATAATAAGCGTTATTTTAACAATTTGTAGATTCAAGACTAATCATGCTCATTGTACAATATCATGCTCATGACCAATCATGTTCATTGCTCAATTTTTCATTCTTATCATGTTCAACATGCTAAAATATGATTTTTCACTATCATGCTTGACATGTTCAAAATTCAATATCATGCTCTCAATCATGCCAAAATTTTTGCTTAAATACTACTCTCCCTTTTGACATCAATAAAAAAGGGTAAACATTCAAATGAACATATGATCACACACTTCTCAATCATGCCAAAATTCAATATCATATTTCATATTGGGCATTCTTATTATGTGTTGTGACATCTTTGAATTTTCAATCATGCATATGGTGCCCAACATTCATATTTATGAAAAAAAAAATACTTAAAAAAAATTACATTTGTCATGCATAATGCATATTCAAATACTAAGATCATGACAATATTACCAATGCTCATAATTATGTTGTATTGCTCAAAAATCAAGTGATATATTCATGGATACCAATATACATCTTAGATATTCATCTTGAAGTTTTATCATGCACTTCTCATAGATGCCAATTTTTCATTTATTTATGTGATCATCAGCATACATGGTCGAGACATTTCAAAAATCATGTTTCATACTTAATAAATTTATGCTCAAATTTTCAAAATACCAATTTCAAGATACTAATTTTTCAAACATCCACATGTAGCCTGTTGAATATCACATATCATGAGCCTATTTTTCAAACAACAAGGAAAGCAATCCAAGCTAAGTGTTGTATTATACAACACATCAAAGTACATGCTAAAACAAACTTAGATCACACAAAGATACAAACCCCTGGTTAGTTAACTAACACTTTTAAGTTTCACAAACAAGTCTAGGGTTGCTCTATCAGTCAATAGGCTGACCTTAGTGTCAGTTGGCTAACTGCTCTCGGGTTCAAGGCAATTTACCTCAATCAGTTGGCTGACCTCAGGGTCAGTTGGCTAACTAGCCTCTGTTCCAAAATAAAAACACTTCAGTTAGTCGGCTAACCTTAGAGTCAGTTGGCTGAATGTAGATTTTTCTTTAAGCCTTGTCATTTTAGTTTGTTTCTCTACTATGTAGTAGACCAAACTCTATTCTAGTGGTTATAAATCTATCTTCTGAGAGTGATTTAGTAAAGATATCAACTCATTGATCATTTGTATTGATGAATTCTAGAATGATGTCTTCTTTTTTAACATAATCTCTTAGGAAGTGGTGTCTTATGTCAATGTGCTTTGTTCTTGAGTGTGAAATAGGATTTTTAGATATGTTAATCACACTCATATTATCACACTTAATTGGTACAGTTGTGTATTTCAAATTGAAACTTCTTAATTGTTGTTTCATGTAAAGAGTTTGTGCACAACAACTACCAATTGCTACATATTTGGCCTCAGCAGTTGACAAAGCCACGAAATTTTGTCTCTTAGAAAACCAATAAACTAAAGATCTTCCTAAGAAGTTGCATGTGCCACTTGTGCTTTTTCTATCTATCTTACAACCAGCATAGTCCGCAGCAAACATGTAATTTAGGTAGAGTTAGATACTCAGGGCAAAAATGCAGGGAGTTCTATCTCGGGTCAATAATATTGTAGTATGAATGGGTATGTGAAGCAGGTAAAGCTACAAACTCAGGGCAGAGATGACGTTGTTCATATTGTAGGGAGTTTCAGCTCGAGAGACCAGCAGGATCATGGTGGGCCTATATGCACTATCTAACCACCACTCAAGTATAAATTTGGCATTCTAGAGTTTTATGCATTCATTACTACCAGCAAAAATGTTCCTACTATTTTTCAAGTTGTCGTGCACAACAAAGGGAAAAATAGAAGGATAAGTGTTATGGTGGAGGAAATGGAGGTATTGCATATGTACCGGGTGTGTGACTTGGTGAGGCTTCTAGTGTGGAAGAGGGTGATAGGATGGAGTGGAGTGATGTATCTATTTTGTATAAATGACATGTTATTGGTTGGGAATGCTATGACTAAGGTTTATCAGTTGGAAACTCTGTTAAAAGTTATTAAATGAATGTGTTAGGTACGACCAAGATGGTTCTTGGTTTTCTGATTTACAAATACAAGACTGCAGGGAGATTGGTGTTATCTTAGGGTGGCTTTGTGGATGGAACCATAGGGAAACTTTGTTTGTTGTTTCAAGGGGGTTCCGTGGAGAATTTATGTGAAATGTCTACCATTTGGTACCCAAGGATGGGCTGTGATGTCTAAGATATGTCAAAAGTCCCTCATGATGGTGTAATAAGGTGTTTCGGCAGACAAAAAAGTGGACTGTCAATTGTGAGATTTGTTGAAGACTATGCAGGGGGTCTTGGTGATAGAAGGCTTGTAGCAGCATTTATTTCTATTATTGTAGGAATGCCTTGTTGGAAGCCTAGGGAGCAGTCTCAGGTCGGTTTTGCATCCACAACTGTATCGGGGTTAATGGTAGAAGCTGAAGCTGCCATTGGCAAGTTCAAGTGGTGTTGCTTGGACTTGGTGTCTATCTTCAGTTGCTAGACGGGAGACGGTCCCAACCTAACGTCCCAAGTTCAAGGTGGAGCAGCGGGTTCATGTTTTCAGTTTCTCCTAAGGGACGTATACTTGCCCAGGTGGATATTGTTGTATTTTTTTGGCTCATATACTTAATGGATTGCATAAATAAGGAAGAAGACATAGTGGAAAATCATATGTGCTGAGGATCAGCAGGGAAACAGTCGACTATTTGGCTCCAGAATTCATAAAATTTACATTCTGTCTGAAATAGTTGACCTAGCCCAATCAGTAGACGATTTGGCTTGAGATGCCTAGAACAGATTTCAAATTTTGAATAAATGGATGTCAATATGGTTAGGTTTTAGGGGGAAACCTCCGAAGAGGCTTATATATACACAATATATGTTGTATATGGTGAGTAAAGTGTGGTTTTAGAGAGAATTGAGAGGGTTCTTGTATTACTCTTGTAATTTACACAAGAAGATAATGAATCCTTGTCGTTTGCTCCCATGGATGTAGGCATTGCCGAACCACATAATTCTATGTGTCTTTGTGATTGTTATTGCTTTAATTTACTTGGTGTGGTTGTGGATTGTTTTGTATATTCACCATTAGATTACTGCAGTTTGTGTTTGATCCTTTACATATAAATATACATTCCAATGTGCATTTTTGGGGTTTTTACACAATAGTCCCAATGTTTGACTTGAGGATCTCTCTCCCGGTCTGGTACTCGACCTCAACCACAAGTTTAACCTGGTAAACACATCAACATTAGGGTTGTTCCACATGAGATAAACCAAAACCTTTAGCGATACACTCATGAAAAACATATGTATGCCCTATGATGCTATCCTTAACGGTCCATAAACATTTGAAGAAATGTAGTCACCCATATGCCTTAACTGCATATGCCACAGAACATTTGACTCAGATTCTACAGCTGCAGCTCTGCCCACAACCATAACATCCTGCAGTGCATAGATATTTCCCGCTACCTTTTCTCCTTTCATTACTATCAAGTCACCTTCACACACTTTTATTTCCCCACTTTTAAACTTGTAATTATACCCATTATAAGCACTAGAGTGCCTAATGAAATAACATTCTTCCTTAGGCTTAGTACATAACTTACATTACATACGGTTCTCACAACACCATCATACATTTTGATTTTGACATTTCCAATACCAAGTATTTTCCATGAAATATAATTTTCCATCAAAACGCAACTAGTATTAACTGACCTATAGGTGTTGAAGCATTTTCTATTTTCTGGCATGTGATAAGAGCATCTAGTTTTAGGATCCAAGAATCATCCGTGCGGCACTCTGAATTTGATGAAACATATTGCGTATCACCATCACTTCTTTTCAAGTTTTTTTTCACAACATTTGCAGATTTTTATGGACCTTGCTGATTTTTAGCATTCCCATTCTTCCACTCTGGACAGTCCAGTCTTATGTGGCCAGTTTTACTGCACCTAAAACACTTCACATCCTTCTTCCCGGACTGCAATCGAGATCCGCTCTGGGACTTACGTCTCCCATGTTCTTGGTTACTTTTCACCACAAGCCCTTCACAATGTGAAACATCATTGCTTGTCATTTTTCTTCGATGAAAATCAAGCAATGCACTTGTCACTTCTTCCAAATTCAGGCTTTCCTTGCCCCATGTAAGAGTGCTAACCAAGATCTCATAAGTTTGAGATGTAGGTAGGGAATTTAATAGCATCAGCGCCTTGTCTTCCTCCTCAAACTTTACATAAACATGCACCAAATCACCCACAATCTAACTGAAAGTTTTGATATGCTGGTTCAAATCCAAACCCTCCACCATCTTAAGCTAATACAACCTTTGCTTAAGAAAGAGTTTGTTCGATAAAGACTTATACATATACCGCCTTTCCAGTTTATGCCAAACTGCTGCGGAAGAATTCTCATCCATGACATGATACAACACGTCATCATCCAAACACAAATGGATGGTTTAGACTGCCTTTGCCTCCAATTCATTCTATGTTGCTTTATCCATACTTTCCGGTTGAATTCCATATAATGCTTTCACCATCCCTTACTGCACCAAGAGATCCTTTACTGTTCTCTGCCACAAATCGAAATTTCTAGTTCCATCAAACTTGATAATGTCAAATTTCACAGAAGAAGATGTAGATACCATTACAACAAAGCTCTGATACCAATTGTTGGGTAAAAACCCCCAAATATGCATAGCAGAATGTATATTTATATGTACAGGATCAAATACACATTGCAGTAATCTAATGGTGAATATACAGAACAATTTACAACCACAAAAAGTAAATTAAAGCAATAAAAATCACAAATACAGAGAATTACGTGGTTTGGAAATGCCTATAGCCATAGGAGCAAATTGTAAGGATTCACTATCTTCTTTTGTAAATTACAAGAGTAATACAAGAACCCTCTCAATTATCTCTACAACCACACTTTACTCACCTTATACAACATTTACTATGTATATATAAGCCTCCTCGAAGGTTTCCCCCCGAAACCCAACTGTATTAACGTCCATCTATTTAAAATTTGAAATTTGCGTTGAGCATCCTGAGCCAAACCATTGACTGTTTCAGACAGAATGTAAATTATCTGAATTCTTTAGCCAAATAGTCGATTGTTCCAGCTGAATAGTCAACTGCTTCCCTGTTGCTCCTCAGCACATGTGATTTTTCACTATGTCTTCTTTCTTTTTTATACAATCCATCAAGTACATGAGTCACAAAAACACAATACAAACTAACCACAAGTTGTCGTATACAACTTAAATTATTATGACACAAAATAAATTATTAATAAAATTATATGTGAGAATGGCAGATTTTCTACCCATCCACCATTAATTATTCGACCTATAACCACCTAATTCGCCCCTTAAATGAGTCGAATATAGATTATGATTTCTTCACCTGATAATCAGCCTTATCCACCATAGATTTTTTGACCCGATCCGCTTTGCCAGGTCTATAATCAGTATTTTCATAATATCTTAAATAATAAACAAAAAATTAATGCAATTGAGTCAAACTCAAAAGTATGAAATGGGGAAGAGCTCCGTTCAAATTCGACAACAGTTGGTTAATGAAATATCAATTATAGAGGAAAATGGAGGATTGGTGGAAGGATATGAACTTTAGTGGCACAACATCCTACGTATTGAAAAAAAAAATTAAAAACCATGAAGGTTCATTTGAAAAAATGGAGTAAAGAGTTTATGACGTCCGAATCATAGTTCAAGGCTTTACGATTATTAAAGGCGGACTACTGGAATAGAAAGGAAGAGCAAGGTCGATTAAATGAAGAATAAAAACCAAAGAAAGAGGAAGTAAATAAAAAGCTCCTTCAATTGCTAGATGGGGAGGAAGAGTCCTAGAGAATCAAGTTAAGAGAATTATGGCTGAAAGCCAGAGATAAAAATACCAGATTCTTCCATAGAATGGCTTCATTACATAGAAATAGGAATTTCATCACAAGGTTGGTAATCCATAGTAAGGTGTGCATGACCTAGGAATAATTAAACTCCAAAATCACAAAATATGTCCATGACATTCTTCAAGAGCCCTGTGAGTAAAGGCCTATACTTAAAGAGGATGGAGTTGCATCCTTATCATGTAGACATAGGGAAGATCTTGAGAGACCATTCTTAGAAAACGAGATTTGGAGAGCTATTTCATCGCTAGATGGGGACAAATCGTCAGGCCTAGACGAGTTCATCATCTTCTTTATTTATAAATGCTGGAGATTCTTAAAGGAAGATTTCAAAGATGCTTTCAAAGAATATCACAATGAAGAATGATTTGCAAAAAGCCTAAACACCACCTTCATTGTAACCATCCCAAAGAAGCGTGGAGCTGAAAATTATTAAAGACTTCAGGCCAAAAAGTCTAGTGGGTATTTTTTATAAAATCCTAGCAAAGGTTCTTTCCAATAGAATTCAAGAGGTTATACCCTTGCTCATCTCTAACTAGCAAATGGCCTTTGTTGCAGGAAGACAGGTCCTTGATGCAGCTTTGATTACAAATGAGGGAGTTGATTTCCTGCGGAAAAACAATATCAAAAGTTTTGTGTGTAAGCTTGATTTGGAAAAGGCTTTTGATCATGTCAATTGGAAATGTCTCATCAAAATGCTTAGAATAATGGGATTTGAAGAAAAATGGAGAAACTAGATAGATTGGTGCATCTCAATGACATCTTTCTCGATTTTAGTCAACGGAATGGCAACCGACTTCTTCAAGAATACAAGGGGTCTGAGACAAGTTGATCCATTTTCTCCTTTGTTGTCATGGAAGGTCCTTCAAAAATGATAAACAGAAGTTTGGATACCTGTCCGTTGAAGGGAATTAGTCTTCATAATTCATCTCAATCCACCACATTATCCCATCTCCTTTTTGTAGATGATACATTGATTTTCTACAGCAGCACTGATTCTGAGTTCATAAACTTAAGGGCCATACTTCTCTATTTTGAAGTAGTTGCGGGATTCAAAATAAATCTATATATATATATCTAAAAGCAGTATTTTTTCCAATTGGAAGGGTTGAAGATGCAGAGTGGAAAGCTAAAATCCTTAATTCCACATCTTACCTGGGGCTCCCACTTGGAGATAAATCAACTTCTATACATATATAGGACTCGATGGCTAGTGGAAAAGATGGAGAAGAAGTTGGCCACATGGAAATCAAAGTACCTATCTATGGGAGGTAAAGATCCTTATAAATTTTGTGCTATCCAATCAACCCATATACTACATGTCTAGGTTTCCCATTCCCAGGAAAGTGGTATAGCTTATTGAAAAAAATCCAAAGAGACTTCCTTTGGAGGGGTACAGGGGAAGGCTTTAAATACCCTCTCGCCAAATGGAGCTCAGTTATTCAATAAAAAAAAAAAAACAAGGCAGATTAGGAATCAAACAATTAGAGAATATGAACAAAGCTCTTATAGGAAAATGGATATGGAGGTTCAGTAGGGAAAATGAAGCTTTATGGAAAGTGGTAATAAGCATCAAGCATAGGTACAACGTCACAAACTGGTACCCAAATTCAAATTTCAAAATTACAAGTTAGGGCCTTTGAAAAAATTTTAGCAAACTTAAACCTATCTGTTGGGAACACATGAAGATCATTGTGGGAGGCTTGAGTAAAACAAAAATTTGGTTGGATAAATGGGTCACTAAAGCTACTCTTATGATCTTTTCCCCAACCTTTTACAGGAGGCTAGACAGAAGAATGCTAAAGTGGCAGATTTACCAAGCTACCCTAACAATAGACCTTTCTAGGACTTACTATTCGATAGACATGTCGGGGTCAAGGAATAAAGTCATGGAATTGTTCAAATTGTTATATGTTATATTTGTATGTGTGACTCTTATACTTAGGGCTCATAAACAAAGGAAAAAGAAAAAGCATATGGAGTAAATGGTGCTGCTCAGTAGGGACTCGTTGACAAGTGCCCTGTGCTTGTCGACGAGCAGATACCGAGAGGCTCAAAAGCTCAGAGGTTCTGAGATACCGAGAGCAGGGAAATGAAATATGTAAATACTTGTCGAAGATTAACCATACTAGTCGACGAATGGTCTTTCATGTCTCGTCGAGAGTATCCTGTTCTCGTCAACGAGTGCATTTGGGCTTGCGAGAAAGAATTTGAATTGGAACGTTGGGGTGGTTTGGAATTTGGAGGGAAACATCCGAGGGGTCGATACATATGTTGTTCTGGGCATATTTTGTGAAGGAGAGAGATCACTGTGAAGTGTATTGTGTACTTACTAATTTCTTAGTGAAACTCTTGTGCCGATTGCTTCCGTGGATGTAGGCTTTTCCAAACCATGTAAATCCTCATACTGATACTTGTTGTTTCTTATTTTTCTAGTTGTGTTTCATTTACTTGTTGTGTTTTACTTATTCTGCTGTGCATCCTATATCCGATAATCACAACAAATTGGTATTAGAGCGATTGTTGCCATGGTGTCGGGATCATCTTCTGCAAGATTTGACATTGTAAAATTCAATGGAACTAGGAATTTCAGTTTGTGGTAGAGGAGAGTTAAGGATATACTTGTGCAATAAGGAATGACTAAGGCTCTACTTGGTGTTCAATCAGATGGAATGGATGAGGCAACTTGGAAAGAATTGGAGGCAAAGACCACTTCTACAATACGCTTGTGTTTGGTCGACGAAGTGCTCTATCGTGTGATGAAGAAGGATTCTCCAGTGGCTATATGGCAAAAGTTAGAAAGCCAGAGCATGTCCAAATCACTCAATAATAAACTTTTTCTTAAACAGCTTCTTTATTGGCTTAAGATGGTTGAAGTTTCAAACTTAAATCAACATATCAATGTCTTTAATCAAATCATAAGTGATTTGATGCGGGTTGATGTTAAGTTTGATGAAGATGATAAGGCTTTGATGTTACTAAACTCCTTACCATCGGCTCATACTTATGAAAATCTAGTTACCACTCTTACATGGGGAAAATAGACTCTTGATTTAGAAGAGGTGACAAATGCCTTACTAAATTTTCATCAAAAGTTGAAAATATATGATGAAGGAGAAGGACTTGTGGTGAAAGGTAACAATGAGTGTGGCAAAGGAAAATCCAAATATGGATTGAGTCAGAAATCCTGTACTCAATCCAAGAAGAAAAAGGATATCCGGTGTTATAAATGCAGTAAAAAAGAGCATGATAAATCAGAGTGTCCGGATTGGAAGAAAGGAAATGCTGAAAAGCATGATGGTACTTCAAATTTTGCGAATGTGGCTTAAGAAGGAGATTCCTTTTGTAGTGATGGTGATGTTCTTTCAGTTTTGATAGGGTTAGATAACCTTAAGAACTCATGGATACTTGACTCGGCATGTTCTTACCATATGACTCCAAACAAGGAGTGGTTCAGCACCTATAGGTTGGTAAAATCAGGTTCAGTTTTTATAGGTAATGATGTTTCTTGTAAGATCATTGGTATAGGAAAGGTTAAGATAAAAATGTTTAATGGTGTTGTGAGAACCTTGAGCAATGTAAAACATATATCGGAATTAAGAAAGAGTTTGATTTCACTTACCACCTTGGTTTGTAGTGGTTTCAATTACAAGTCCGAAGGTGGGGTTATGAAAGTATGGAAAGGAAATTTAAAAGTGATGAAAGGGCAAAAGCTAGATGAGAATATCTACACATTGTAGGGAACTACTGTTGTAGGTGGAGCCGTAGCCGTACATGTTGAATCTAATGAAATATTATTGTGGCATATGTGTCTTGGGGTTACATGGTATGAAGGAACTACAAAAGAGGAAATTATTGAAAGGTATGAAATCATGTTAGCTAGACTTTTGCAAGATTTGTGTTCTTGGAAAACAAAACAAGGCAAAATTCAAGTCAGCTGTTCACAATACGAAAGGTATTCTTGATTATCTGTATTTCGATGTTTGGGATCTGGTTAGAGTAGCAACAAGAGGTGGACATGTGTCTTATGTGAGTTTTGTTGATGATTACTTACAGAAAGTCTGGGTATACTTCATGTGGCACAAGTCTGATACATTTGCCAGGTTCAAGTTGTGGAAGGATGAAGTGGAAAACTAGACAGGGAGGAGAATCAAATATCTAAGGTCGGACAATGGGATCGAGTACGTGGATTCTCCGTTTATGGAGTTTTGTGAGCAGCAGGGCATTAAGAGACACTTTATCATTTGCCGGACACCTCATCAAAACGGTGTGGCTGAAAGGATGAACTGAACTCTGGTTGAAAGAGCTCGGTGTCTCATACTTAATGCAGGGCTATCGAAGAACTTCTGAGCTGAGGCAATTAGTATGATTTGTTTTCAGATAAACTGATTACCAGGGGCATCACTAGAGGGTAAAGTGGCAGAAGAGGTATGGACGGGAAATACAGTAAACTACTCCGAATTGAAGGTATTCGGGTGTCCAACTTATGTTCACGTGTCTAGTGAGGATCGAAGCTTGACCCAAAATCTCAACATTGCATCTTTTTGGGATATCAAAAGGGTGTGAAGGGGTACAAGATGTGGGATCCAATGGCAAACAAGGTGATAATCAGTAGAGATGTAGTCTTTGATAAGAAGGCTATGGTGAAGTGTACCCAAAATTGTGATGAACAGAAACAGGAGCCAAAAAATTGGGGCAAAGATAAACATGTTATGCAGGTGGAGTTGGAAGCTCAGGGCAACAACAATGATCATGGTCCTATGGTTGCAAGGAGCTCTAACTCGGGAAACTAGCAAGTCGACAATATTCCTATACGGAGATCTAGATGTACTATCAGACCACCACCAGGCCCTAAGGGTTTGAAAAGTTAGTGTCTTATGCTTTTCTTACCAGTTGCAACGATCCAACTACATTTTAAGAGGCAGTGCAAGACCAAAAGAAAGGTAGGTGGATGGGTGCAATGATTTAAGAGATGAAATCACTACATAAGAATCAAACTTGGGATTTGGTGGAGCTTCCAGATGGGAAGAGACCAATAGGTTGCAAATGGGTATACAGAAAGAAGGAAACAATTTCAGAAAAGGAAGGAGAAAAACTCAAGGCACAGTTAATGGCAAAAGGGTACTCACAGAAGAAGGGAATATAATATGATGAAATCTTTTCGCTTGTGGTCTGACACACTTTTATGAGGATAGTGTTGGGGTTGGTAGCTTATTATGATTTTCAATTGGAACAAATGGATGTGAAAACGTTGTTTCTTCACGGTGACTTGGGGGAACAAATTTATATGGTGCAGCTAGAGGGATTCAGTGAACCAAGGAAAGAAAACTTAGTTTGCAAGTTGAAAAAATATCTCTACAGGTTGAAACAGTTTCCAAGGCAATGGTATAAAAGATTTGATTCCTTTATGATCAAGATTGACTAAAAAAGGTGTGAGTATGACTGCTGCGTATATGTGAACAAGCTTGATGATGGTTCTCTTATTTTTCTTGTTATTGTACGTCGATGACATGTTGATAGCCGCAAAAGATTTAATTGAGGTGAATCAGTTAAAGAACTGTTGCATAAGGAGTTTGACATGAAAGATCTAGGTTTAGCCAAGAAAATACTTGGGATGGAGATTCGTTGGGACAGAACTGCAGGGAGGTTATGGTTATCTTAAGGCAGTTATGTGAAGAAGGTGTTGGAAAGGTTTAGCATGATCGATGCAAAACCGGTGTGTACACCTCTAGTGAGTCATTTTAAGTTGTCTATTGCAGATAGCCCAAGTACAAATGAGGATATCTGGGACATGTTAAAGGTCCCCTATGCTAGCGCTGTGGGGAGTTTAATGTATGTTATGGTGTGTATGAGGCTAGACTTGGCACATGCTGTGAGCGTGGTAAGTAAGTTTCTCTCTAATCTAAGAAGACAACATTGGGAAGCCGTCAAATGGATATTCAGATACTTATGAGGTACATCGAGTTATGGCATCATATTTGGCAAGCAACATACTAGTCCTTCAGTTATGGGATTTGTTGATTCTGATTATGCAGGGGATATGGATGATAGAAGGTCTACAATGGGTTATCTTTTTACCCTTGTAGGAGGACCTATATATTGGAGATCCATGATTCAATCTCTAGTTGTATTGTCCACAATTGAAACTGAGTATATGGTAGTTGCCAAAGCAAAGGAAGCCTTACGACTTACCAATTGGGTCAAAGAGCTAGGCTTACAGCAAGACGGGGTTGTGCTGCATTGTGATAGCCAGAGTGCTATTTACTTAGTGAAGAATCAAGTGTACCATGCTAGAACCAAGCATATTGTTGTGAGGTTCCATAGGGTTTGGGAGTTGATTACTTCAGGTGAGCTTGTATTGGAGAAGGTTCACACGTTTGAAAACACAGCGGATATTTTGACAAAGTCGGTCACTAGTGAAAAGTTCAAGCATTGCTTGAACTTACTTCATGTCTCCAAGTGATAGAAGGGAGACAAACCCAACCAAACGTTCCAAGTTCAAGGTGGAGCAGTTATATATGTTTTTTGGGTTCTCCTTAGGGGTGTATAATCACCAAGGTGGAGATTTTTATTTTGTATGTCTGGCTCTTATACTTAAGGCTCATAAACAAAGGAATAAGAAAAGCATATGGAGTAAATGGTGCTACTTAGCAGGGACTTGTCGACGAATGTCCTGTGCTTGTCGATGAGTAGATACTGAGAGACCTGAAAGCTCAAAGGTTTTGAGATACCGAGAGCAGGGAAATCAGAGATCTAAATAGTCGTCGATGAGTGATCATACTAGTCGATGAGTGGTCTTCTGTGTCTTGTCGATGAGTGTCCTGTTCTCATCGATGCGTGCATCTAGGCTGCGAGAAAGAATTTGAATTTTGAATTAGAACGTTGGCGCGGTTGGGAATTTAGAGGGAAACCTCCGAGGGGTCGATAAATATGTTGTTCTGGGCATATTTTGTGAAGGAGAGAGATCATTGTGAAGTGTATTGTGTACTTACTAATTTCTTAGTGAAATCTTGTGCCAATTGCTTCTGTGGATGTAGGCTTTACCGAACCACATAAATCCTCGTATTGATTCTTGTTGTTTCTTATTTTTCTTGTTGTGTTTGATTTACTTGTTGTTTTTTACTTATTCCGTTGTGAAAACTAAGGTGTAGTCCCAAGAGGGGGGGTCAATTGGGTTTAAAAAATTTCTTTTAATTCTTTTCAAGAATCCTTAACTTCTTTTAATTTTTTTAATGAATTCTTGACTTCTTGTTGATTTATCCAGTACACAATAAATACTTAATTCTCAAAAACAATATTCAATCCATAACCATATACTAACAAAGTAACCAATCAATTAACCAAACTTTAAACCATTCAATCAAGAAAGCTTTAGCAATTCTCAACTTTTGCTAACAGCCCTATGTATATAAATTTGATTTAAGCCTTGTAGTAATGAAATTTGTTTCTTCAATGCAAACCACAACTCAAATTCCCAACAATTCAGAATTTAAATAAACTCTTAGTTAATTTATCTTTGGGTGTTAACCAATCAACGTACTCCCTTTGAGGTTTCCGCAAAGTATTAATCAACCAATGTACTTCCTTCTAGTTTCCCCAATCCCAAATCAAAATTAAACTTTGGTTTATTTAATTTCCAATCCACGTAGTTTTTATGATTAAGGAATTTAAAACATTCACGCATTTTATATGTTTGCTGGAATTTAAAGAGAGTAAGGTAAAAAGAGTGACACCAAGTTTTTACGAGGTTCGACTTATTCCCAGCCTACGTCCTCACCTTAGGCAAACCACCTAAGGATTCACTAAACCAGTTCCTTTCCGGGCAGAACAAAATTGTTACACACTCCTTCAATAGGCTAGAGCACCGCCTCTCCAAGTGATACCCCACACTCGATCACTCCTTCAATAGGCTAGAGCTACACCCCTCCAAGTGATACCCCATACTTGGTCAACGATCTAAACACCTTGAATTGTCCAAGAACTACAAGAAATATGAAATAAATGTTGCGTATAAGAACACTCTCAAACAGAGCACATTAGTACAAAATTCAGCACTATGTACTTTCAAGAATTTAAATATCAAGATGAAATAGAATTGAAGCTCAAGTATAGAATTCACTAATTCCTTCTCTATATGAGGATCAACAGTAAAGACTAGAGTATGGATTCAGAACTTCAGATTATCTCAGTAAATCAGTTTTGCAATGAGTGAGTAAGAGAAGATTGAAATTTTAGAGCTTGAATGCTGATATTATGCTTGGATATTTGATTCCTTGGGTTAAATGAGTAATTATAGACTTTTTAGGATGAGTTTCCTTGTTTCCCAAGTTACTTGGAGTGTCCACCAAATTTTTATAACGTTCACATTTGAAAAACTAATTTTTAGAATTTTCTCGTTGAAGTTCAAAATTTGAATTCCCGTAGGGTCAGTCGGATGGACAGGCGACTGGGTAGGCATTTTATACAGGGTTAGTCGGTTGGACAGGCGGTTGAGACCTTTCTGTCTACCAGAAATTAGTTTCACTAAATTGTCAGTTGGTTGACTGAATACAGTTCAAAAAGTGTTAGTCGGCTGACTAATCTTAGTTCAAAATGATCAGTCGGCTAGACAGTCCCCTTGTCAGTTGGTTGACTGAACTCAGTACATTTTGTCAGTCAGCTGGACAGTTCAGTTTAAAGGTTTTAAAATGTTATGGAAGGTCAGTGGGCTGAGGAACCATAGAGCAATCTAGTTAGTCGGCTGACCAGTCAATTTTTTTAAAACTTCTATTTTTTTAAACTTTTAAATCTTTTGTTATTTGAAAGACTTAAATGTGACTTTTCAAAAACATTTTCCAGGGTTTTAAAAAACTAGTTTCTAAGTCTTTGTTACATCCTAATGAGCTTCAACATATTTCAAAAGATATTTAATATATGAAGTACTTATATAAAGACTTCTAGGATTTTTGACATTCTGAGTGCTTGACTCTTCATGCTTGTTTTTCTTTGAGCTCTCTTGCTCTACTTCAAGTTTTGATATGTTTTAAGCTCTTTACTATCTATGCTCTCATATTCTTCAAGTTTTGATAAATCATCCTTGAATCCATGCTTTAAGCTTCATATGATCATTCTTCTTTGAAATAAAGCTTTTATGAATCCTTCTGAACACTTGACCTTATTTTCACATAGTTGAGTCCTGAAATGTCATTACTTAACCAAATATATTAAGTTCCACTTTTTTGTTATCATCAAAACATGATGTTAAGTCTTGTAAGGCCAACATGTTGTGCATCCTATATCCGATAATCATAACAATATACAATATCAACATTAGCAGGGGGAGAAAAGAATTGTGTTCTTGGACTCTCAATACATCTCAGAACTTCACGGTGTCAAGCCTTTGCAATCATCTTGCTAGCTAGCATAAATAATTGTAATTACGTTAAAATCCTTACAACCAATTGTGGAATTCTTTTATTCCATCAAAGGTGAGTGTTTTTTGTTGGCTGGCAACAAATAATAAAATTCTTACTTTGGATAATCTACAAAAAAGAGGTTGGATGTTGGCCCCTAGGTGTATTATGTGTAAGAAGGAAAGTGAAGACGTGGATCACATTTTCCTGCACTATCATTTCAACAAGCAGATTTGGGTTATTGTGTGCCAAGGAACGTGTAATCATATGGTCATGAAGAATACATTGAAATCAATGTTCTTAGCATGGAATTATTCAAAGCTTAAAGGGTTTCTTAGAAAGATAAAAACAACTATTCTGGCACCTGGGAAATTTGGAAGGAAAGGAATGGAAGAATCTTTAAGGAAAACTACTTCAAAAGGTGTATGATAAGTGTTTATTAAATTTGTATTTTTGGACTAGATCTAATTTTTTGTTGTCAAAACTGGATTGGGAGGAGTTTTCTTGCATTTTTTCAAGATTTAGGAGGGTGATTAAGTTCATCCCTTCCCCTTTCTATTGTATTTTTCCTCCGGGAGGAAGGATTGAAACCTATTGTTTCTCGCTCCTTTAATATAAATTTACCTTTTTTAAAAATAAAAAAAAACATGTATGCAAGTTGTTTTTTTTTTTATAATCCTGGGACTTTTGCCACCATCGTGCTACATTAGACACTATGATACGACGCCAAGCCCAGAGGAGAGGGGGGGGGTGAAAGCCGTTTGTCCATTAACGCACTCCTAGTAATTCACCGGTATGATGCCTTAAGAGGGAATCAAACCTGTGACCTTAGAGTTTCCAAAGTTATAAGTTCGCCCATACCACTTAAATAAGAAAATTCAATCTTTATGAAGCTTGACCTGGTTATTGAAAGGGTACTTTCAAGTTTCATATTAGCTCTGCTAGCTGGTGAAAGAATCATATACTACACTCATGTGCTATGTCCAAACGAGCCTTTACTAAATCTAAACTGCATTTGCTCAACGTTGGTTCATTTGATGCAAGTTCTAAACTTAATATAATTTTTTTTTTATAAAATTTTGACATGAGGATTGTGATATTAATTAATTAATACACATGATACTTAAAAAGGAAGTCAGATGATGACTTTTTGAAGGCTGTGCGTCTGTGCTTCCATTATCAAATGGCACAGATCGAATCTGCTTACATATAAGTAAATATCATGAGACGTGCCAAAAAATTTTCATTTAAGAAAAAATATATATGAAAGTTATGGGGCATAGAAATAATTTCGAAGTTCTAATTATAAAACTGATGGAGTCAAAGGGATGGGATCCCCCAGAAGACCCACATGCCTTTGTGATTGCAATATCATAGTGAACAAAGAGTATCCTATAGCTGGAACCAACCTCTCCCTCATCCTTATCTCGTCCTCTCTCTCTCTCTCTCTCTCTCTGCTTCTGATCGATCAACCTGTTTTTTTTTTTGGGTCGATCTCTGTACAAAGCCATCCACGCTTCACTGAGATTGCATCACAGAGCAAGCAACTGCTTGTGCCCAGTGCCTCAACTTAGTCTTCACCCGTTGAGGATTATCTCCTGCCAGAAGAAACCATATATATGAAAATCAGACAAGGGAACCATTCATATATGTGTATAAGAAAAACTATGATCAACTTACATACTGTAAAGCAACTTTGCTCTGACTACATGCGTCATTATTTCAATTTTTCTTTCAAAATGAATAATCAAACCTTTTCAGTAAAAAATACTTTGACATTAAATTGCACAATTAGTTGAGAGGCTTGAGATGACAACTTTCTCAAACTAGCATGAGACACAAATTATATGTAGCACAATGAAGCAATACAACTACAATTTAATGATCTGGGTTCAATAAAGATAACATATACATGTATATATCTTGCAAATTTTTCTCATTCATCAACACGTTTAATACAATTTGACACATGCATGTAGAATTTAGCTAGCTAGGTAGGGAGGTATGAGAATATCAAACTAATTTGGAAATCAAACATTTTATTTATTTATTTATTTAGGGTCCATTTGGAATAAGGATTTTAGTTGGAGAAATGAAGGAAAAGGAAAATAAGGGGAAAACTATATATATTTTGTTTATATTAAATACTATAAAAAATTTTTAAAAATTAAATATTGATATGTAAAATCAATATTTTGTTAATAGGTTGGATACATAATGAAAAGGATTTTAAAAAATAGAATAAAAACAAAAACAAAATGCTCTAAATCATGCAAACTGATGCCAACCGATTACCACCAATCAAGGTAAAGCCTAATGCTAGCTAGAATGAGTTGGAATATTCGAGTTTTTTTTTTTTTTGAAAAAAAAAAAAAAAAAATCTCAAACAGCCATGATAAGTCCATCCCCTATATTCAAATTAAAGAACCAACCAAAATCAATAAAGATTGCTTCAAAAAATTACATGCATATATATATATATATAGAACGTACTCTATGCATGCATGCACATATAATATATAATTAGATGAAATGAAACTAACCTGGGCTGCAAATCTTCCAATCAGAATCGCTCATGGGGCTGCCGAAAGACGACGACCGGCCGCCGAGCGAGGTGGAGGAACCGCCGGAGCAACTGTGGGGCGTCGAGACGGGACTGGGTGAGCTAAGCTGGCGGTGGACGGCGAAGTAGAGATCGAGCGCCGGCAAAGTGTTGCACAGCTTCTGCCCCTCCTCCTCGCAAAACCCAAACCCCAGCTCTATGCACCCCTTCAGCTCATGCAGATCCTCGTCCGTGATCAGCACGTCCTCACCGTCGATCCCGTTCCTCCGCCGCTCCTGCCGCAGGATCTGGCGGCGCCGCCTCTCCCACGCTATGTCGCGCGGCGTCTCGCACATGGACAGCTGCTTCGACAGCCTCTTCTTGCTCTTCCAGAACGGCGGCGCCTGCACCAGCCGCTGCAGTTCCTCCGCCTCCTCCGACTCATACGACGTCGTCGACGACGCCGACTCGGCGCCTGCTTCCGCTTGTACTTCTCGCTCCTCCTCCTTCATATTTAATTAATTAATTAATTAATTAAAAAAAAGCTAGCCAGCTGAATTAATTGGGTTTGCTTCGTTTATTGAAATTAATTAATTAATTAAGATCGATCTGGTTGTTGACGCGGTGGGAGGAGGAGGGGGGCCGCCGCGCCGGCAGCGGCGGACGGTGGAGGAAAGGGGCGGAGGGGGTTAACTAAATGGGAAAGTGTGTGTGTTTTGAGGGGAAAGGAAGATTTTAATGGAGCAGAAAGAAGAAGGGTGGTGGGATGGATGAGAGTGGGTTTAATTGTGAGGAGGGTCGTTTAAGTTTAATGGAGGAAGGAGCGTAGGAATAGGGCGGATCCGTTGTGGACGCCACCAATATAATTAGTAATGGCGATTGGTTTGAATGCTGTGAGTGGAGATTTGGGAAGCGGGGGTAGCTTTGTTAAAATTGGGGTGCTAAATTTAGGCTCGCCGGAGCTAAGTTCGCGAGGGGCCGGGGTTGACCCCAAAGTTGTTAATTGGGTTCTACAACCATCGGACGTGGCACGTGGGTGCCATGCACGCGTCTCTGCTTTGCCCTTTAATTAAGAGGCCTTTTTTTTTTTTTAATGAATAAAATAATAATAATAAATAATAATTTGGGTTAAAATTTAAAATGGACCTACTAAAGTTTTTTGAACATGGCATTGTGTCCATATGTTTTTTTTTCTTTTTTTTTTTGGAATTACTAAAAATTCTCTGACCTGATTTGTTTATGATGAAAAAAATTAAGTAGAATTGGGTTATTTTTGTTAACAAAATTATAATATAAAAAATTCAGAGATTTTTTTTAGTAGTTTTTGGTAATTCATAGGGTACTGCAGCGAGTGTCGATCCGACGTCTCTAGAACTTATATGCCCATATGACCATACACACACATAATAAAGATATATAAAGATACCGTCATTTGATGAAATATTATTAAGTTTGGTTACATGATAAGTAACAACTCGGACAATTAATCGAATTCTTAGACTCTTGGTTATTTCAAATTGATGTTTATCTATTTAAATCAAAAATCATTTAGGATAGAAGATTGATTTGATTGTTGTGATAAATTTGATGTAATTAGACCATTGATAATACTTTTATTTCCTAAATTATTAAATCAGTGTTCGTGTTAAGTGTAAATAAAGTTATATTTTAAGAAATTAATTCTTTGGGTATGGTGGAAAAAATTACTTATATGGTAAAGTCATGACTCCAAATCACACATCAAAATCATCGTTATTTGATTATGTGTAACTCATTCTCTCTATATTAAAGAAATTAATACACACATCAAAATTACAGCAATTTAATTAATTAAGACCTAACTCATAACCTACATATGTTCTATAAATTAATAATTTCAATATGTTGGAAATTCGGAATCAAATCTTCTATATATGGTGATTTTTTATTTTGAAGGATATACATATCGGTGACAATTTAATTCAAACCACTTATTACTTGAATTGCTTTTGAAATGAGATTAGAGGTATTTGGCGGAACGAAGTGTTAAATGTAAAGTTTGAATTCAAATTATATGATTTTATTAACTAGTTATAAATTTTAATTTGATTTAATCACTAAATTTGGATATGAATGATTTTAATTGTTATTTCTCAACTCTCTAGGTTATGTGTTATTTTTTGATTTTAACTCTCAATATTATCTAGAATAGAATAACTGTTTAATAAATTTAAGAGATAATTGCATAATTAAAGTTTCAATTTATAAATTTAATGTAGCAATATTTTTCTTGTCATACAATATTTGATGATTATGAATAAAAATATAATAATTTATTTTTTAAAATATTTTATACTAATTTTAATAATATTTCAATAATTTATTATCACATAAAAATAAAATATTTTATCTTAATTTTAATAATATTTCAAGTCATGTATCATTAGCAGTGTAATTGTGTAATGACTGTTGGGCTGACCCAAAATATGAACCCCATTCAAACCAGCTCCCTTCGGGCTACCAAGTCAAGTAATTTCTAATTTGTGACTCACCAAGACCGATCAAGTGACTAGTTCGAGTTGAATCTGTTCGGATTAGCTCAGTCCGATCTAAGTATAAAATCTATGGTTTTAAATTTAATATAACAGTACTTTTATAATCATATTATTCAATAATTATAAATTAATAAAACTACATAATTTATTAGCATACAAAATTAGAAATTATTTTTATTTTTCAACACTATTTCAAGTCATGGATCATTAGTTACTGATGTTATGTGGACATTACTCCTACCCATATATATGTGTGTGCGCGTTTATTATATAAATTATTAATTAGTTTAATTTATGGCTTTGAAATTAAAATATGCTTGTTAATTTTTTATTGGCCTTTTGCGAATGAGCAGCAGGAAGGTCATATTCTAAATTAAGTTGGAGTGAGGACTGGAGGTGGCTAGGACTTTCATGATCAATGAATACATATGGTGCAATACTGATTGAGACTTTAATAAAGAGAATAACGAGTAAGAAGAAACAAAGCATGAGGGTGGAATTATTGAAAAGAGAAGAAGAATGATTCAAAAAAGGGGAAGCTAGTGCACATTGTTGGTTGAGCTGTGGCTCGTATTTGATATATACTTGAAGGATGTTGCAACGTTTCAGAGGGCCAGTCCTTGAAAAAGGGGTAGGATCATGTTTTCGAATTGCCTTGACTGGGTGATGAACTCAATGTTATATGAAGCCTGGTGTAGTATATGGGACTTAAAAATGGGTTAGTTAAAATTCAATGGAGTTGCTACTAACCTATTTATTTTAGATACGGTTAGGACACCTAATTAACACACCACTAGTTCATTGGTCACTAAACTACATTTAGGTCCAAGGAAACCAATAGTTCATGATCTGCGTCAGTAGGTTTGGATTCGGGAGTATGGTTATGCAAAGAGAAAATATTAGCACCCCTTCACACTCGTCCATCGAACGATACCTGATTAGCCTAAAATTATCTTCAAAGTTTACCGATCAAGACTTCAATTTTTTTGTTTATTCATTTACCTGACCTTTAGTTGCAGGAGGACTTGCATAGCAAGACTTATGTTGCACTAAGTAAGATTGGTTGTATGAATTATTTTTTGTCAATTTACACAATCTTAGATAATTTGCTTCGATAATTTGAGGGTGGTTAATTAATTCTTATTCGCTATCTCTTGCCAAGTTATATATATATTAAGTCTACCCCTAGGGGAAAAAAATTAGTCCTTTGGGGGGATCAGTGTGGTCCTCCTATCTACAAAGCTCTTACACCAATGAAAACACTTCAAATAGTAGGTCCTACCAAATTATATGTGGACCCTATTATGTGAAACCCACATGGGATATATTTTTTGGATTGCTTTCATTGAATGGGAGGACCTAACTAGGGCCTATGCTAGACCTCCTGGAGGACCACGCTGGTCCTTTGGAAGGACCTAACTTTTTTCTCTCTCCTTCTATTGCCATTAATTATAATGGTAGCTTGCTCTCTCTTTCCCAATTTCTTATTTAATTTAATTTTTAATTTTCAATTAGAAACTCTTACCCTATGTTTGGGAGTCACCTTGAAGGTCGATTCATATGTGAATTTGACTATAATACAATTATCTTAAAATTATCCAAATCGATCCACACAAATCCAAATTCAAATCTATTACAAAAAAAATGTCCTTTTTACTAACGAAAGTATTACTGACCAACAAAAAACGGTCACCAATAATACATCATCTGTGACGAAAAAAAATCCGTCACTAATACATAAGCTATTAGTGACGAAAATTACAACCATCACTAATAACCGGTTATTACTGACGAATTACAATTCGTCACTAATAAGTTCGTCACTAAACGTACATTTTTTCGCTCTAACCATGACATCAATATACTAGTAATGGTTTTTTGGTCATTATTACGTATTAGTGATGAATTTTTGGCCGGTCGTTGTTAGCATTTTCAGTGATGGTGTGCCTCATCACTAATAATTTGACATATTCTACATTAACAAAAATTCAGCTAATATTTATAGTAGTGACAGTTTTAAATCCTCACTAAAACAATCTATAGTGACGAAATCCATATTCGTCAGTATTAGTATATCAATAATACTTTATAAGACTTCGGTTAGAGTTATTAGTGATGGTTTCAGAACCGTCACTAATAGTTTGAACTATTCTTCCATTGAATTAAAATTATTTACACTTTATAGTGATGGATTTCAAACCGTCACTATAATAGAACTAGACTTGGAGTGACGGTTTCAAAACCGTCACTATTGCCCCCTTCTACTTAATTGAAGGATATATATAGGCTCTGTAGTGACGAAATTAGAGTGGTTACTAATAGTATACTTTTAGTGACGGTTTTAGAAACCATCACTCATGGTTTCAATGCTGACTAGTAGTGATAATTCTTGAACCTTCACTAATAGTGGACTTAGTGACAGTTTGTGAATTGTCACTATTGACCCCTTCTATTTAATTGAAGGATTTGTGTAGGCTTTGTAGTGAAGAAACTAGAGTAATCACTAATCGTCTACCTTTAGTGACGACTTTAAAATCATCACTAATAGTTTGAATACTGATTAGTACATAGTGATGATTTCTGAACCATCACTAATAGTGAACTTGTAGTAACGGTTTCTAAACTATCACTAGTGCCCCATTCTATTTAATTGAAGGATTTATATAGGCTCTGTAGTGACGAAATCAGAGTGGTCACTAATAGTATACTTTTAGTGATAATTTTAAAACCGTTACTAATGGTTTGAATACTGATTAGTAGTGACGATTCCTAAACCATCACTACAAGTTAAAAATCTTCAATTTTAGTGACGAAAATTGAGTCGTGACTACTACTTCTCATATTAATAAATAAATAAAATTAAAATAATTTTTTTAGGCTTTTAGTAACAATTTTGATCTGTCAGTTCAAAAACGTACGTGACATTCTAGTGGACATGTCAGAGCTGACAGTACCCAAAAACTCATCTCCAGTAGAAAATTAGATGCTCAGAAGAAAATTGAGTTTCATAGTTTAGGTACTTAGTTCATTTTTGAACTCAAATGTCCAAATCGGGCATATAAGGTCAAAATTGAGCAGAGTTAGCTCCAACACATCCATGACATTGAAGTGGACATGTCGGAGCTGACAGTCGCAAAAAATTGATCCCAATTTTAAACTTGGACACTTAAAATCAAAGCTAGATACTTAGAACTGTATCATTTTTTAATTAAGTAGTAATCATTTTTGCTATCAATTAATTTTTACCTATATTATTATGAAATTTTGTACTAATTTATTCTATAATTATTATTTTGTAGGGTCTGCGATGTTTCTAATGATGATGATGACGATGACAACAATGATGATTAATGATGATAACGCACACTATTTTTTTTTTTTTACTTTTTTGTATTTTTGTTATGTGGACAAACCATGTGTATGATATATATGTGCACTCTAATATTGATCGTATACTTTTTATGTACATATTTTTCATTTTCTTAATGATTATAGCAATTAGCCAATAATTATGATCGAATATGATGTGTGATGAATATGTAATTATAGGGTTTCATAGGAATGCATGATTTTCCAATATATATATAAGACTTTTAGTGATGGATTGGGAACTGTCACTAAAAGTAGACTTATAGTGACGATTCTCTATTCGTTACTAAAATCTAAGTAGTAGTGATGAATACTTAGTTAAAAAATGTTTTAGTGACTGTTCCATTTTTTTAGTAACAGTTTGCATCCATCACTAATACTCAATTATTAGTGACGATTTTGTGAATCGTCACTAATGCTTAGTTGAGATGATAGTTATAGTGACTAATTTAGAACTGTCACTAGACTATCACTAATAAGTAATAGTGACAATTTCCTATTATTAATGACGATATTTGTCCGTCACAGTGTATTATTTTTGTAGTGATCTTAAAATTTATGCTCCCAAATATATCATTAGTATTTTTTGTAGTCACTATAAATAAATTTTGAAGAAAAATATAGTTGTGTTAAAGTTATCATCCAAATATCTTACTTGTCCTTATTTGCTGCTTTATGTAGTTTAGTACAATATGCACAAAGTAATGGATAAGTATAATTGTGATATTTATGGGATAAGTGTAGCATTTCTAAGAAAACTTATTCCAAACTAGGCATCATATGACTCATTTCCTTTATTATGCTAATCGATAATGGCATCATTCACAATCATTGAGGAATTCATAAAAAAGAAAAATGACTAGAGATGGTATATGAATGTCTTTTAGAAGATTTTTTGGAAGACATTCTAATGGTTAAAGTTTGAGATTGTTATGTTGGAGGTCTCAAGCTAAATTCTAATAAGAGTGAAAAATGAGTGACATGGGATGAGAGGCGAACTTTTCCTATTGTGTAATTTAAACTTATCCATTAATTAATATGCTAAAACGAAACGAAATGAACTTGTAATGAAATGAAACATTCCAAATTGAATATGTAAAATTATAAAGAATAAATTTACTATATTTCGCTCTATTCTTGTGTACTTATAAATATTTAGTGCGGGCATCCAACGGCACGATAAAAAATATCCTCGTTGGCAATCCTTATCATGCTACAACCAATCTCAAGTTTGCCCCATTTTTGAGTTTCTTTTATATCTTTGATTTTGCTTTAATCTTCTTCAATTTTCTACCCAAACAAAAGAGCTGTTTTTAAGTGCTTCTATTTTATTTTTTAGATAAAGATATGCTTCCAAAGAGGATCTCTAATTTTGAGGGTGGTGATTTTGATCACTAGCTTTGAAAAGATGAATCTTTGTGCTATATATATATACATTTTATGGAACTGTAAAATAGAAGATGGTTATGAATCTAACCATGAAGCCATCCCAAGACCTAATTGATGATGAATTGTATGTGATTAATAGTAGCATTATGTTTTGTTGTTAATATTTAATAGACTGCATGTAAAATTGTACTATTAATATTAAATTTAATGATGATGATGATTAATATTATCATAGGATGGAATCTTATTATTATTATTTACAATGATTATAATATTATTGGATTTTAAAATAAGAGAAATATAACACTTCTTAGGCCAATACGAAGCGAGGGTGGATTTGGGCACTTTAACAATTAAATACACCCAAGATTGTGCCAACCATAATCAATTAATCTCGATGATTTGAACCAAGACCACCCAACAATATATTCTTGTACAATAATATTTGTCATTTTGCAACTATATAAATACATTTATAAATGTAATTTAGAAAGTTTTAAAGTGATTAAGGATTTTTTTGGGAAACTGAAAGAGAAGAAGAAGAAGAAGAAAGAATTGTACTTTCTATCTATATTAAATAATTCTAACTCTATGCTTGGAGAAGTTTTGGATTTAAAGTTATATTGGATTTGGATAAGATGTAACCTAAAATTCTATTGAAAATTTCTCAAGTAATCTACCCAAATCCAAATCCAAAATCTAAAATCCATGCTCCCAAACACAACATAAAAGTAAAAATTTGTGCTTATAAATCCTGCAATCCTCTTAGAATTAAAGGTGTAAGACATTTATACCTGGGGAAGCTTGCTAGTAAAAGAGGAGGCCAAGGTTTTGGTAAAACAAATCGACTATTAGTTATTGTTGTTAGGTTTATCATAATTTATTCTTTCCCCCAACTTAAGGATAGTGTGATTGCCAGAGTATATCTAGGGTTCTTGCTCTCTTTTATTTGCAAGTTTATTGCCTACTAGTCTTGAGGATCTTGGTGGCAACAGTTTAGTGTGCCAGGTAGGGGTAGGACAAAATTTCCTTTCTCCAATATCATGTCGACCTCATAAAACAACACCCATCATAATCAGTTAGAAGGAACCAAATCCCCCTTTTTACTTGTTAGTGCATTCATTGCAAGCCAATGTATCATCAAGAGGGAATGATTCCTATGGAGCTATTCGTTTTCCAAATATGAATTGAAGCAATGTTAGAAGAAATTCTATAGAAAAAGAAGAAATACTCCTTGATAGGGCAAAATCAAGTAGCATAATTGATCCCTTTGAGAAAAGGTAAAGACACCGCTACTCTAGTAAACCATAAGCAGAACTTGGAAACAACTTTGGGCCAACTAACAAATTATAGGAGTGGAAAATCTTGTTAGTGCTAATGCAAACACACTCCATCCTAGGGCATATGAGTACAAGTTAAAGAAGACTGGGGATTAGTTTTAACATATGATGAAAGAAGTCTTGGAGCATACCATATTGAGAGAACAATCCTTCTAGTTTATGGGACCTTTTTTAACTTCAATAAGTATGAAAGCGCCAAGGATGTAATTGACCATCTGGATTCATTTAAATTGTAAAGAGCATTTGACACAATTCTATGTTGAGCTTTTGTAGATACCTTGAGATGACTCATGCAATCTTGGTATCTAGTGTCAAAGTTGTGATCCATTAATTCCTTTAAAGAAATGGAAAGGCTATTTGTTGGACATTTTGACAGTTGCTGCAAGATTGCAAAACCTTTAGCTAATTTGATAAATTTATTTTAAGGTAAAAAGGAATCGTTGAAAGAGTTCATCTAGTGCTTTACTTAGCCATGAAAAAGGTGAAGAATTGGGATTGGAAATTGTGGCAGTTTTGTTCCTATGGGCATTCCTAGTATCCATGGGTAAGAGATCACAACTTAGGTGTAACGATCCGAAAATTCTGCTATATATGATTTATTTATTATTATTATTTTCACACATTAAACTCTGATACCAACTGTAATATACCGGATCCGAAGTGGTACTGGGCTGACTTGTTCATCACATATATCTAACCATGCAGCGGAATCATACACATAATAACCCAGATATAATACTAGAGTTCTAAGATCACCATTATTACATAGATATCTCCTCGAAATGATATACAGCCCATAACAAACCAAAACATAACTATATACGTGCATCTCACTAGTGCCTACTTTTGAACCAAACATTATCTAGACTCACCCCGAAAGCTCTTATGTTTGATTTCTGGTATTCCTTGAAATGTTAAAATATCATTGGGGTGAGACACCTCTCAGTAAGTGGGAATAAATTATTATCAATGTGTGACAAATGAGTTTTTAGCATGAGTAAAGAATATATATCCATTAATTTAGTTGTGAAGAAACTATATTTAACTTCCACCTAAAATTGAAAATATATTTATCTTCTACTCAAACATACTTTAACTTAATAAATAAACATGTTTTCATAAATCTGCATAAATATATTCATAGTATAATTCCTTTTCTTTCTTTCCTTGATGGTACTGACATACTATCATGAATTAACCCTGCATGATAAGGTTGTGGGGTCTGAGGGCTGGACTTAACCATGACAGACCTACCAGGTTAAGTCAAACATAACATAACTACGCACGATTGTCCACCCAAATTGGTCTACCCATCCTACTCGCTGCAACACTTCTGGGGTTGGTACATAGTGGGTTTCCTACTCCCCACAACACTTTAGGGCTAATCGGCCTCAAACATAACATGACTATGCACGATTGCCCACCCAAACTAGTCCGCCCATCCTACTCGCCACAACGCTTTTGGGGTTGGTGTACAGTGGGTTTCCTACTCGCCGCAACACTTCGGGGCTAATTGGCCTCCGACCCAACACTTCCTGAATAGTGTGTGTCGACACCCCAATTTTAACCAGGCTACCTTGAGGAGACTCGGTGTAATAAAAGTTGACTTCGAATCCCGAAAATTGGAGGACCCTGCTTGAAAAAGCCCAATATTTTTAATTGAGTCCCGGTGTTTTAAGTTGAGTCCTAATGTTTTTAATTGAGTCTCGGTGTCTTAAGTTGAGTCCTAATGTTTTAAATCGAGTCCCGGTATTTATGTGATGTGTGACGTCATGTTGATATGCTCTACATGTGTATGTATGCACACATAACTTAATCACTTTACATACACGACTATATTTGAATGAGATATAATTTGGGGTGAATCGGGGAAATGTTTAAATTAGCCAAAAAGTTTTAAAAATCCAATTCACCCCCCTCTTAGGATCACGCCAATTCCAACATAATCCAATAAATAAAATAATTGGAGCAATGTATTCTTCAAAAATGAATCTATTGGAATTGGTGTGTTCCTAAGAAAGGGGGAGAGTGAATTGAAATTTTAAACTTATTCTTAAGTTTAACTAGATATTAGCAGTATTTCACAACCTAGGGTTTGTCTATGCAATCCCAAATGTGCAGATAAATATAATATGTGGAAATTAAATCATGTGCAACATTCACAGATATTGAAAATAACATACATGTGCAGTAAATAAATTGCGAAAAAATAAAGTAGTGCATACACAATATGTTATCAGGGTTCGGCCAATACTGCCTACGTCCCCACCTCAACTCGCAAGTTCGAGGATTCCCTAATGCTCACTTAACGGGTGGAGTGACACTTGTTATAACACCAGGTTAAATTACTAGGGCTGACCTCAACCTTTACAAACTCTCCTTACGGGGCGGAGAAGGCCCAATGTCACATTAACAGGGTTGACCCCAACCTTTACAACCTAATCCTTACGGGTTAGATCAACACCCCTTCAGGCCACGCCTGGAATACAACAATGAATATAAAATTGCGTATAATTCAAATGCTTATCAATTAAGCAAATATGTACCAATACATACAAACAATAATTGATGCACTCACAAATAATAGTATTTATGCTCAAGTGAGATCTTGAAAAATTTAATTCAAGATAATATATTCAACGAGTGAATATTCAAGGTTACCTCAAAACTCTAATCAAGTATCACACAAATATTTTATCAAATAAAATCACAACAGATACTTAGGGTTTAAGTTTGCAAAAGATTTATCAAAATAAAGTATGCAAGCTCTTAAGTATTACAATTTGAAGCAAAGATTAGAAAGCTAAAAATAAGTTATTCCCAATCAAATATTTATAAACGAAATATTATAGGAATAAACAATCAAGAAAAACTCTCAAAAAGGTTTTTCAAATGTGTATGAATATGAGAGTAATGCCAAGGAAATGATTTGAAATATGCATATAATAAAACAATCAAATCTTCATACACCTTGCAATTGATTTACAAGTGAGAAGAACTAGAAAAACAAACTCTCTATTTCAAAATGATATTTGCTAATAAGTATGTAAGAGAGTATGAAAAATATGCTTGGAATATTGAGTATATAGCAAAAGAGATATAAAAAATTTGAGAGAATTTTTCCTAATTACTTTTGCTAATCTCATTGCTAATCAAGGCAAATGAGAGGGTATATATAGATATCCCTCAAAATTTGACCATTGAAGACCTATTGGGTATTTTTAAATTGTTTAAGTAAAAATTAACCCCAATTACCCTTAATAAACTACGATAAAAATAAGGCAACCCAAGAGTTTTGGTTGCCCAGACCTTAGGGACGGTCGCCCGAATAAACACACAGCGAAAAGTAACTTTTTCACATTTGGGTGCTCGAGGAAAAGTTTGGGTGGCTGAGTAAAGGCGATTTCCCAAGCTTTCGAGATTCGATCGCCCGGTGGTAGGTTGGGTCTGCCGAACTTCATAATTCGGTCGCCCGGGACTATTTTGAATTTAGAGTTCAAGCACTCGGGGAAGGTAAAAAGTGACAGTTCTAAGGTTCGGCCGACCGGACATTCAATTCAATTTCAATTCGGTCGTCCGAGCCATAGTCAACATTTTGACCTTAGGCTGGTTCGGTCGACTGAGGCATTTATAACACCAAGGTTTGGTCGCCCGAAGCCTTTTCAAACTTTAATTTTGGTCCTGATTATGATAATTAGTCAACCCTATTCATATACTTATAACTTTTGAGTTAGAGGGGATTTGTCATGAGGTGCTTGGGAATTAAGAGTCAGTCTACAGTTTAAACTTTTAAATTAAGCCCAAAAACCTGGCGTTGGTCGACCGAAGTCTGTGTAAGCCTTGATTTTTTCCTTGAATTTATTCAATAATGTGTGAATAAGTTATAGCATTTAGGTTTTGAGAGGTGATAGTTCCTATGGTCATTCTAAGGTAACTTGAGCATAAAACCTATTATGCATGATATGCAGATTATTGCAGATCATATGATTATTACAAACCCAAAAAAAATATAACGCAATACAATATAACTTGAAAGAAAAACAAAAGAACTTTCATGCTCTGCTCCTTTGCAATATCATGAATTGCGCCGAATGATGTGCTCGTTTAAGTACTTCTCGGCTTCCATTTCTCATTTGTCATCCATGCTTAGAAAAGTAAACCTGTTTATATACTTAGCACATAGATGAGATACCGTGGTTTGTCATAATCAAAATAGGAATCGAACTCAAAAAGTCAACATAATCATTATATTGTATTATTATGACATAGTAATAAGAATAATAATAAATTTACTTTCATTAAAAATTTATTATCTTAAATATAATAATGGGATGTAACAATTTTATATTATGGGAGCCTTAATATATAGTCATCAAAAATAGGGAAAGCAATTCAATCCCAAAGTGAAATTACTATGGAATAAAATACCTATGAGAAAGGATTAGAATGGGATGCTCATGTCTTAAGGAAGTTTTTATTCTTAGAAATGTCAAGATGCTTCCCACGTTAAATTTTGGTGTCCAAATAAGTATAAGAATGAGATTTTATGGGCATCACAGTCTCGAGAATCATAAAAGATGCAAAGAACCAAACACCCCTCAAGGTCACCTTATCAAGGAGGTGGGAATAACTTAAAAGGGCATTTGGTTCGCTGTCAGTGACGGATCCATAAATTATATTTAGGGGGGCAAAAATATATGTATAACAAAAGTTATATACATTGTTATAATATGTTTGTAATTATTATGACTTCATTAAATTTTTACTTAATTATCTACACATACAAGAATTTTAAAAAATCTTAATTATAATTGTGAGTAAATACATCTCAATAGCAGTACAAAAATAAAAAATGTATGCCGCTATGAGCATGACATATACAAAAAAAAAAAAATTCAAAAGATACAAACAAATAATTCAACTCAAGTAATGATCCTATAATTGTCTTTTTTCGTAATACAAAATTCCTCAATCACTAAATTAGTATTGAACTTTTGTACAATTTCTTTATTACTATATGTAATAAAGTAATTCACAAGATAGTCATCTTCTATCTTATTGCAAGTTAGATTTTAACAAAATTTATAACTTGAAAAAAAAAAAAAAAGCACGCTCAATTACAACTTTAGAAATAAGAATAATTAAATAAATTTTGAGTCAATCTAGCAAGAGGAGGATATATTACTAATTTTATTGTTTCCACCAATTCTCAATGTAATTTAAAAAAAAAAAATGATATTTTAAAAAAATTCTAGATACTAACAAATATTAAGCTATTAATTGTAATTAATGTCTTGAAACTTCTCTTTTTTTGTGAAGACCTTGATTAAATATCTTTCATACATCTCTTTAACGTTCTTGAAATGTGATATCTATATGATTTCATTTTCCCATTTATTTGAATATGAAAATTTGACATGATTGAAATGTTCACATTACTAGAAATAAAGAATTCCTATAGAATTCAAGCATCATATTCTCACCTTCGCCAATCAATAAGTTTTATTGAAAATTTCATTATATGGGAGTTTCACTTTTTGGATCAAATTGCACTAATTATTTTGACGATCAGAACAATAATGCCCCAATAATATAGTATTATTATAGTCTATTATTATATTTAAAATAATAAATTATAAATAAATTAAAAAATAATATTATTATTCTATTATAGTAATTTAATATAACGATTAGCTAGACACTATGTTGCCCTCAATTACTTCAATTAATATTATGTAAGAGTTGAATTTTTTAAATTTGTGATTGTAGAATATTTTAGGACATGAATTTAATTATGTACGCATTCTTACTAGGTTTTAGTATAGTCATTCTTCATATATTAGTTGAACATATACAAGAGCATTATAGTTGTCTTCTTGAAATGTCTGTTAGGATTCTCCTATTGAGCAAAACATTGAAATGAAAATCTCGTATACATTTATGAGAATCTTATAATGTGAGCTAAACAAAAATATTCATAGGAAATAGACATCACATTCCTAAGAATTTTTTATCATAATATAACTATTTTAGTATAATTTATTCTTTCCCGAATAATACTTGAAGTACACCCCGTTTGCAGGTTATATTGCATCTTTGTTTCGTAAATTTTGGTAGAAACAATTTTTAACATTTGAAAATCTTGATTTTTTTTTGGAAGAGAGGGAGGGCAAAAATTCCAATTTTGCATATCATTAATATTTAATTTTTCTTAATTCTAAATCACATTTAATAAAATTTTAATCTTTAATTGTGTTTAATGTAAAAAGAAAATTTAATGAAGAATATTTTTTGTTCTTATTTTTCTTCTCTTTCTTTTTGTAAATAACCTTTTTTTTTTTTTTATCTAAATAGACTCTTAAATCTTATTTTCATATTTTGAAGTATTAAAAAATAAAAAAAAATATGAATAAAAATTACTTTAAACAAAATCCTAATATATATATTATTAACATTTGAATTTTTTAATTGTTAATTAAATCAAAATTCAATTTCTAATAATATTTACTATAAAAAAAAAATACTAAAGCAAATGAATTTGTTTCTATTTACCTTCCCTTTCCTTTCTTTTGAGTGAAAAGTGCCGACGGCGAATCTTCCATAACGGTTATCTCGTGCTGAAGCTCGTGTACCGAACTTTCGTCTGATCCCTGCAATTCCTCACTGGCTACGTACGCTTTTTCCTCAATTCATCAGCCCTTCGATCTTCCATTTCTCTCTCTCCATCATCATCATCATCATCATCGTCATCTTTTTCTTCTTCGTCTTCTTCTCCTTCTTCTTCTTTTTAATCTAGAATGCTACATTTTATTTTGCAAGTATAACAACTTGGCTTCGCAGAGTAGCTCCAGATGAAAATTTCTGGTGATGGCGCTCTAGATGAAAAATTCTGAGTCTTTGATTCCGTTTCCAACCATTTTTCTGCAACTCCGTCATGTGTTTTCTCTAAGTATCTGAAACAATAGGTTTTTCAAAAAAGGGAGATTCAAGCTTCAAAAGCAACAAACAGCCTCGATTCTCTCTCTCGTCTTCTCTACATCTCTCGGGTAAGCGTGATATCTTTTCCCTTTTCATATCTTTTCCTTGTCTAATTTTCTCTCATTTTGTGATGATATGTTTGGTTGCCGAGAAAGATAGGTAAAAATGAAAGATACTAAACTTATGTTTGGGAGGTCTCTTGATTTGGATTTGCGTGGATTTGGACCAAATGTAATACAATTTTATGTTGAATTTTATCCAAAAATACACTCAAATTCAAATTGAAGGCCCCAAATCCATGCTCCCAAAATGCTACGCAGCCGTGACAATATGCAGGATCCTGGGAAACCTAAACTTCCAGGGTAGCTGAGCCTGGTTGTGAACCCCACACATAGGGTCCACCAAAGAAAATATATTTTTTTGGTTCTTTCGTTTTTTACTTGTTCTTGAACATTCATTTGGAAAGAATGATTTAAAAAAAAAACATGCATTCGGGATCTTTTCTTTCATCTAAAATTAATATGAGAACATTTAAACTGAAATATTTAGAATTCATTTTCAAGTTTAAGTTTACCATTGGGCACCACACCATAATCAAAGGTAGTATTTGGGGAGCATGGATTTAGATTTGTGTGGATTTGAAAGAAACTCAATACAATTCTATATTTAGTGTAAATCCATACAAATCCATATCCAAGCCTTGAAATACATGCTCCCAAAAGTAATGTAAGCAAATGATAGAAACTCCCAAATAGATCATCGTCTTTAACTTATGTATTTGAATGGTAAGAAATTTGTTCACCTATTATGTTGAGGATCATCACCTCCAAGTAATGTGTTATAAAGTTAGATGGAGAAGGGAAGAAGGTGAGAAAAGTATGGTGGCAGTTTCCTGGAGCATTATATACAGCTCCACCCTCTGCACTTTTATATTTTATTAATAATAAGAAGACATGCGAGGCAAAAATAACACCAACTTACACCACATAATTACTAAAAGAGCATACTCTTTCCTGACACTCCCCCTCATGCCAGAGGTATATGAATACTAGATAACCCTGTTACCCTAGCTTGTTACAACCATTAGACATGGTAGGCTTGAATGAAGTGTTTGTGAAAACATTGCCCAATCCACAAATTTCTCAAATGGAGTCTTCACAACCTTATTCAATGTATCGTTCCTCACAGAATAATAGTTAACTTCAGTGTGCTTTCTCCTCTTATGAAACAATGGGTTCATTATATAAAGGGCAGTTATCCCAAAATATAACTGAATTTCATTTCAAAGAATTCCTTCTGACATAAGAGAGTTCAATCACATATGCTTGCTCACAGCACTACATCTTGCTACATTAGTTTGTTTCTTGCTACACAAGGTAAAATGATTACCTCCCACAAATGTGTGTAGTATCCAATAGTAGACCAATCATCAATAGAGCTAGCACAATTTACATTATAGTGTCTCACGGTCTCAAAGCTTCTATTACATTTATACATCAAACTTTTAATAGAAAAGCTTTTGAGATACTGTAGAATCCTACAAATAGCATCTTATTGTGGTTGTTTGGAATTTTCCGTAAATTGACTCACCACCCCATAACAAAGGATATGTTAGGTCTATTGATAGTCAAGTAGATCAACTTGCCAACCGATTGCATGCAAATATTTGTCTTCAAAATCCAATCTAACATCCTTAGATAACTTCACGTTGGGATTCATAGGTGTATCAACTTGTTTAACTCCCAATACCAGTCTCACAATAATCACTTAACAAGTCGAAGGTATATTCTTGCTGAGATAATTTCAACTCTTTTTAGAAACAGCTCCTCATCTATTTTGTTGTGTTGTGCTTTTGCTGGATATTTTGGAATAAGCTTTTTGGCTTTTTTGGATGGCACTGAGTTTGTTTGGAGTAGGTTGAAGATTTGTCTGCCAAATCATTTTTAGGATGCTGTAAGGGTAAAGATGCATTGCTTTGTGGAGATGTACGGTTTTCATAGTGTTGTGGGGATTTTGGATGGAATGGAATGCACGAATATTTATGGAGAAAAAATTGGCTTCTTTTTTGTTATGGAACAGCATTCATTATTTGGGCTTGCTTTAGTGTTTTGCTTTTGGTTGTTTTACAGGAGTGTGTTTTTCTGATATTTAGCAGGATTAGCAAAAAGGAAGAAACAACATTATGCCGAGGAAAAATGATAAAGAAGAGGAAAGGAGGTGAACAGTGTAATCCATCAAATATCTTCCGAAAAGCGAATTTGAGAACCATTACCCAAAACAAATTTAGTATAGGGAATGAAGAGGGGTAAATTTGTGACTTACACCTCCAAGGGCTCTCAAGAGAACACCTAATCCCTAAATTTGCATCCCACCCATTTATATGCATGCCAAATGTACTTTTAATAACTTTATGCTATAGAGAAGTCTCCTCTAAGGGAAACCAGCATAACCATTTAGCCCACTGAAGCAGTGTTTTTGGACACTGACTTACCAAGGCCCAAACCCCTTCTCGACCTAGACCTACACACAATATTCCAACTCATCAAATGGCTCCTCCTCTCCCCTACTCCTATCAAAGGAAATATCTCATGATTTTCTCAATTTTACTAGTTACTCCCACTGGAATTCTAAAGACAGACAAGTCATAAAGAGGGATAGTAGAAAGACAAGCTTGAATCATAGTAAAACAACCCCTCAAGACACTCTTTCCAATATTGGACCCAAAAACTCACTAATCTAGGTTACCAACTCAACTAAAGATGTCAACTCCCAGCAATCCCACCTTTCCCCAAATTAATTCTTAACCTAAAATACCACTCAAAAATTTGAAGGAGAGTACGAATATTCAAGAAAGATTCTCAATGATCACCTAAAGGAAAATAGTGTAATGTGCAAATTGAAGGTGAGACACAACTACCGCCTCTCAAACCACTCCAAACCCTCTTACAAAACCGTTCTCAACTGCCCTATCCAACAAAATACTTAGAACATCAACAACAAGCACAAACAAGAATGAAGATAATGGATCCCCTTGTTTGACATCCCCAAACCATGGGTTAGGTTCACCATTAACAATAACAAAAAAAGAATGTATTAGATAAGCAACCTCTTGTCCAAGATCTCCCTCTCCCTCTCCCGCCAAACCCCTTCCTAGTAAAGATCTTATCCAAAAAGTTCCAACTAACCCTGTGATAATTTTTTTTTCAAAATTCAGTTTAAATATAATCCCCTTCTCATTAGTCCAAGGAAACATCCTCCACTACCTCTTAAGCCACCAAAGTAGCACCCACAGTTTTCTATCCCACAAATGCACTTTGAGCCTAAGAAACAGTATCACCTAACTCTGCACCCAACCTATTCGCTAGAACCTTAGTAATAATCTTGTACACACTAATCACTAAGCTCCGAGTTAATAGGTCCAAAATCGAAAACCTTAATAAACCTACTTTTTGTTGGCACCAAAGTGATGAAAATGGAATTAATACTTTCACTCAACACCAATTCCCATAAAATTCATTAAAACCTTCACAAATCCACCCCAATCACATCCCAACAATCTTAAAAGTGATAGATTGCCACTTCACCTAAAAGCTTAAGCTATTAGGTTGTGGGCCAACAATGTATATCAGGATTTAATAGAAAGAAAGCCCTATTCCCTGCCCCACAAGAGCTATTGTGGTTCTGAATAATCCTGCAAAAAACATCCTAGTATGTAAACTTGGGATTCTCCATAAACTGATTAAGAATAACAACCTAATAGCAAAAGATACATCAAGCCTGATCACTGGATGGTATATTAGGATGTATTCAGTTGTGGAAAACAATTTTCCTTTTCAATTTTCAGTTTTTTAAATAATTAAAGAAGTACCATCTTACTTTCCTGTTTTTCGATGATTTATGGAGAATTTTGAAAACAAAAAAAGGATATTTTATGCTTTCCTATATAAATCTTGGAAAAGATGAAAACAAGGTGGTAGTTTTGTAATCATTTGAAAACCTGAAAATGGAAAGGGAAACTGTTTTCAAGAACTGAACATGCCCTTTGTTTTCCAACCAAATTCGTGTATTAATGCTTGTCAAAATATGCTCCAACATTGATTCCATGGAATATCTGTTGTTCAGCTCCCAGTGTACCTGTTTGGCCGCTTGTATCAATACTCTAGTTATGTTTTTTTTGCTGTGTATTTAAGCCTTTGATATACCTTACATCCTCAATACACGGAAATCGCCCTGGATACTTGATTTGGAATTACTTTTGAAGCCAACACTTTGTGCCCACTACTAGTGAGGATAACATCATCAACATAAACAACCACAAGCACCACATTTGTGTCATTTCTATGGACAAGGCAGAGTCATCAGAATGGCACTTATAGAAAAGCCAAACTAAGGTACCACTTCACTGAATTTGTCAAGCCAGACCGTAGGAGACTGCTTAAGATCATAAATGGCCTTTGCAACTTGCAAACCTTGCTACTATCTCCATGAGAAACATCATAGTTGTTAGAGGAGCAAGAAAAATAGAGCTCTTGGAGCCCAAAAATGAGATAAAGGTAAGGTGTAAATTTATTTAATTGTGTCTAAATTGCTCTGTATAATGAATTGTCAATTTGTAAATACATAGCATTAATAATTGAACTCAAAAATACTGAAAGATTCAATATTGGAAGAAGAAAGATGTGGAAGAAAAAAGAGAAAAGGGTAAGAGATGTCTAAGCAAATCCAAGAAGGGGAAGAAAAAAAGAAGTGGAATTCAATCAAATCATCAAAGTAGAAGCAAGGTGAGGCGAGGTTGGAGAGAAAAAAAGAACACGACTGAAAACTCAAAACTGAGAAGTGAGGGACTATAACAATAACAACCAAGCCTTAGGTTCCATTTGGCGGGGACGTTTTTTTTTCCCTTTTTTGCACGATATAGGGTAATATTCTTTGATAAATGGAGGGATGTCATATCCTTATTCACTATCCTAGCCAGGTCTACCCCTCCTCCTCCTATTGCCACAAACATTAACTAACTCCTTATTGGTGTGTTATTTTGCATGCGTTCTAGGTGCCCAAGCCATCTCAATCACCTACTCCCACCCATCTTATCTTCTACAAGTGCTATACCTAGCTTATCACGAATGTGTTCATTCCTTAATTTATATTTTGTAGTTATACACTTATACCACTCATCTGCCTAAGCATTCTCATTTTGACAACTTTTAACTTTTAGAATATTTTTTTTTTTGTAGTTGTCTAGCATTTTAATCCATATAGCTTGATTGGTCTTAACATTAGATTTTATGCATACTCTATGATCAGGGCTGCATGCTTGGAGCACTTCTTTATTGAAAAATAGGTGAGGTGTGGAGACTGGGAAAAAAAAGAAAGAAGAGTTCAACCTGGTCATTAAAGAAAGAATAAAAGAGGAATGCAGAAGCGAGGTAGAAAAAAAATTGTAGGATGAGAGAAAAAACAGAATTTATTTGGTTGGCCTATAGGATTGTGTTGCCTCATGTGGGTTGAGGCAGTGGCCTTTGCTTTTTTTGGCATGAGTTTGCTCCATGTACACCTGAAAGATTTTATTTTATTTTATTTTTTTAAATCTACCTGGTACAAAAGCCAGATGAAATGACTACCCAAAAGATTAGAACCAGAACAGAATTGAACCAAGCTACATGAGAGAATGTCTCATTTAAAACACACCAAAGGTCCAACTATACCCCTTGATCTTTCAAATAATACCATCTGGATAAAACTAAATATTATATACCTAGCGACATCTAACCAAATCTTTAATTGGTGGAAAAATCACCAATTCCCATGGCCCTTGAGAAGTCGAGCGTCCATTTTATATCCATATCTTCCTTTCACCCAAAATTCACAAGGGCCCTCAATATGAGACCATGGATAGTAACAGAGACACAACTAAGGCAAAAGAGTGACTAACAGGAGGAAGACAAGTTAGGGAAACATAATTAGCAATTGACTAAGTGTAAGCGGAAGTTTTATGAGTTCTATTGAATTAATTTTTCATATGTACATCCCAATCTTATATAATACAATTCCCTATTCTAAACAAGGAAATAATCTCCTTACCGAATAATATCAAATCCCCCACATTTACCCACTTTCCTAATTTATTAATTATTTACAATGATACTTGGGATTTTAACACTCCCCCTCAAGTTGGATCATAAATATTAATCATCTCCAACTTGCTAATGAGATCATCAAAGCTCTGTCGTCCCAACCCTTTAGTGAAAATATCTGCAGTTTGTTACTTGGTAGGTACATAAGTCATATAGATAATTCCTTCTTCGATTTTCTCTTTGATAAAGTGTCTGTCCACTTCCACATGTTTAGTCCTGTCATGTTGAACTGGATTAAGAGAGATGCTGTTAGCTGCCTTATTGTCACAATAGAGTTTGATAGGAAATTTCACCAAGACTTGTAATTCTTCCTAGAGTTTCTGTAACCACAGTCCTTCACATATCCCTTGAGCAACTGCCCTGAATTCAGCTTCAGCACTACTACGAGCCACCACATTCTGTTTTTTGCTTTTCCAAGTTACCAGATTTCCCCACACGGATGTGCAATAACCTGTGTTGGACCTTCTATCTTCCACTGTGGTGGACCTTCTATCTCTCCATCTCTACTGTATCGTCACCAGTAAGGATTATGTCATCAACATACACTATTCTTACCTCTTTTAGACTGCTGGAAGAATAGGGTATGATCTGATTGCCCTTGTTGATAACCTTGATTCTTTATTACTTTTGCAAATCTGTCAAACCATGCTCTGGGAGATTGTTTGAGTCCATACAAGGACTTTTTGAGTTTACACACTCTGTTTTCTGCACCTTTCCCACTTAATCCAGGTGGTATAGTCATGTATACTTCTTATTCTAACTCGCCATTTAAACAAGCATTTTTAATATCAAGTTGTTGTAGTGGCCAATCTAAATTGGCTGCCAAGGATAAGAGGACCCGTACTGTATTTAAATTTGCCACTGGTGCAAAATGTCTCTATATAGTCAATGCTATAAGTCTGTGTAAATCCTTTTGCAACAAGTCTGACTTTATATCTTTCAATTGTCCCATCAGATTTATATTTCACTGTGAAGACCCATTTACAACCCACTGGCTTCTTCCCTCTTGGCAAATTTATCAACTCCCAAGTTCCATTTTTTTCTAGGGCCCGCATTTCTTCCATGATTGCCTCTCTCCATTTAGGTATTTCTAGAGCTTCCTGAATGTTCTTTGGTACTCTCATCCTGTGAAGGTTAGAGACAAAAGCACAATATCTTGTAGACAAACTTTTATAAGACATGTATTTAGACCAAGGGTATTAAGTACATGACCTGGTTTGTTTTCTGATTGCAATAGGTAAATTGATATCATCAGGTACATGATTATCAGAAGAAAGCTCAATTACCAGATCACGATTGGGCATGGACTCATGGTTATTTGGAGCCATCACCGGTTCCGACGTTCTTGGTGCCTCAGGTATGAGATTCTCCCTGTTCTTTGTGTTCGGCTTTCTTGAGTAAACAAGTATGTCTGTGTTGTTTTGCGTTCCTGTATCTCCCCCTGAGGTTAAGTGTTCTGTTGTGTTTGGCAGGTTAGGAATTGATGCAATGGAAGACTCGATAGATGGGTCAGGGAATGAAGCAACGGAAGGCTCAATAGGTGGTACGGGTTCAGATGACACAGATTCAATGGTAAAGAGGTCAAAGAACCGATCTTCACTCCATGTCTCCCCCTGAAGAGAGGGCTTTGGGAAATAAGGAGTGGTTTCAAAGAAAGTAACGTCAAGACTAACAAACAGCCTTTTGGAGACTGGATCATAGCATTTGTAGCCTTTCTGAGTAGGGGAATAACCAAGGAAGACACATTTAACGGCACGTGGATCCAATTTATCCCGGTTGTGTGCATGAACATGAACAAATGTAGTACAACCAAAGATTTTCAGCGGTAGACTGGATGGAAGCCGAGAGGTAGGAAAGTGTTCTTGAAATTTTTGAAGAGGAGTGACAAAGGAAAGTACTCAACTCGACATTCGATTAATGAGATGTGTGGCTGTTAAGATTACATCACCCTAAAAATAGTTTTTCATGTTGGTAGTAAACATTAACGCCTAGGCTACTTCAAGTATATGTCTATTTTTCCGTTCAGCCACCCCATTTTGTTGAGGGGTATCCACACAAGAACTCTGATGAACAATCCCATTTTCTTGAAGATAAGTTCCCAGAATAGTATTAAAGTATTCCATACCATTATCAGTACGTAAAATTTGAATATTAGTCTGGAACTGTGTATGAATCATGGAATGAAAACTGATAAAAATGGAGCGGACTTTAGTTTTGTCTTGCAGCAAGTAAACCCAACAAAGATGAGTATGGTCATCAATAAATGTAACGAACCATTTTGTATTGGTGCGATTGAGTGAACGTGAGGGATCCCACAAATCACTATGAATCATAGTAAATGGGTGAGATGGTTTGTATATGGATGATGGGAAGGAAGTACGACGGTGTTTTGCAAGCTCACACACTTCACATTGAAACTCAGGAGACTTTTTATTTGAACAAATAGACGAAAACAAACATTTTAAATATTGGAGTATTACATAGTTCGCTCAAGCTTGCCTCCTCAAAGTAGTAGAGTTCCTCATGTGTCTTAGGAGTGTCAATCGTCTTCCCCGATGATAGGTCCTGAAAATCACAATGAGATGAAACAAATTTAGCAGAACAATTCAAGTCTTTTGTTAATTGACTGATGGATAGCAGATTGCAAGACAACTTGGGAACATGTAGGACTGATTGTAAAGTGATTGAGTCAGATATGTGAATACTTCCTTTATCAGCAACTGGTGAGAGAGAGCCATCTGCAATTTTTACTCTCAAATTCCCAACATATGGTGAGCAGGATGAAAAACATTGATAAGAACCAGTCATATGATCAGATGCGCTCGAGTCAATTATCCATGGAGATTTGTAATAGGATGTAGTATTTAAAGCTAACAGATAATTACCTCGGTGAGCTAGGGAACTAGAAGAAGACTGACCCGATGTTTGAATTGACAAAATCATTTTATACAGCTGGTCTAACTGTTCAGGACTGAATGCACTATTTGAAGAGGTATTGATTTTTTCTCCTTGTAATTTTTTAGTTGACCTGTCAGTGCTAGTCTGGTACCCACGATTTTTTTGGTATTGTCTCGGCTTCCAATCTACCGACTTTCCATGAATCTCCCAGCAAGTATCTTTTGAATGACCTATTTTTCGGCAATGTTTGCACCATAATTTACCTTTTTGTGGTCGTTGGCTGGATCCCCCTGGGCCTTTTGATACAAGGGCCGAGACATCAGGCCCATTAGTGTGCCCATTTAGATTTGGGGCGGATACGGGTAGGTCCAACCCGACAGGATCATTTTGGGGCCTCAGCATTACACGCCTCCTGCTTTCCTCCCTCCTAACCTCTGCGAATACCTCTCGGGTTGAAGGAAGAGGTCGTCGGCCAAGGATGCGTCCCCTCACGTCATCCAAATCCCGGTTCAGGCCGGTAAGAAACTCGAAGACCCTTTCGTTCTCGAGCCTCCTTCGGTATCGTGTGCTGTTGGCGGAGCACTCCCACTCCTCGTCGGTGCTTAAGTCGAGTTCCTGCCAGAGATGGGTCATCTCCATGAAGTACTCAGTAACGCCTCTCTCACCTTCCCTCATCTGCCACAATCGGGTCTTGATTTTGAAGATTTGCGAGTAACTCTCGACGTCGGAATATGTCTCATGAACAGCGTCCCAAACGTCCTTCACCGTTGGCAAGAACAGGTAGATTTTCCCGAGTGACGGCTGCATCGAGTTGACGAGCCATGCGGTGACCATGGAATTTTCGGACCTCCATTTTTGCAAGGCAACCACGTCGGTAGAGTCTTGTTTCCTCCGTTCGCCGGTAAGATAGCCTAGCCTCCCTTTTCCTTCAATCACCAATTTTATGGATTGAGCCCACTCACGGAAATTTTTTCCGTTTAATCTCTCCACTGAGAGTGGAAAGGATATGTTGTCAAGTCCATTCGAACCCCCAACAGATGTGGCCTCTGAGTCGCCGTCGATATTTGCAGAAGAGGTTGACCCTCTGCTGTTGACGATGCCGTTGACCATAGTTAGCTAAGGTTGAGGAACCCTAACTCTGATACCATGTAAGCGGAAGTTTTATGAATTCTATTGAATTAATTTTTCATATGTACATCCCAATCTTATATAATACAATTCCCTATTCTAAACAAGGAAATAATCTCCTTACCGAATAATATCAAATCCCCCACATTTACCCATTTTCCTAATTTATTAATTATTTACAATGATACTTGGGATTTTAACACTAAGTGACCAAAGGTTTCTGAATATAAGTTATGATACCTTTCCTAAGAGCAATGAGCAAATCGAAGTCTACTGAGATGTTAGATTACCATTTTATCTAAAAGCTTAAGCTATTAGGTTGTGGGGCAACAATGTATATCAAGTTTCAACACTCACCCATACGTGTAGCTCGACAGCATGTGGAGAGATAAACACACAATAAATGAGACCCATGATAGGTAACACAATAATATTTTTTAAACGCACACAATAAATGCGGGCAACAAGACTAGAACCTAGACCTCCTAGTAACCAGCTCTGATATCATGTTAGATTACCATTTTACCTAAAAGCTTAAGCTATTAGGTTGTGGCCCAACAATGTATATCAAACTTCAACATGAGACTAATATATTCAAACAGAACCTGACACAGTACAGGGTTGAAGAGGCTGCTCAATGGCTGTAGCGATGTTATTCTTTTCATATAGAGTTGATAGTGACAATGTTTGCTTACAACTAAAACAGAGGTGTCCAGCAAGGTAATGGGAGCGAGAATAGAAGGGCCTAAACAAGAAGTAGAACCACTAATAGTAAATGCACCAAGACTAGAATCGTCCAAAGAGTAGCCCAAGAAAAATTGGCTGTTCTCTTAGAAAAGGTCACGCCAGTACTGACACTGTTGGTGAATTGAAGAGTCCTAGCAAATGTATTGGGCAGTAAAATGCCAACCAAAATCGTTTATCTTGACCAACTTGCTGAATATGGACAAAACAGGTGCTCTCAAGAGCATGAGCATGACCAAAAAATAGATTTATACTACAAAGCTCACTCTATGATGAAAGGAAGACCACCTATGCTTCCCTAATTGACAAGCTTGACATTCAAGATGGGAGAGATTTTAAAACTGGAAGAACTTGTATTTTCATGAGAGATGGATGACGTAGGTGAGCATGCCACTGATCCAAAGAAAAACATCATATGAAGAAAATGAAAATTCCATGTAAGATGAACTAGGATTACCACCATCTCTTAAGAAATAATATAGCCCATCCTTCTTGAGCCCTCCATCAATCTTTCCCTTTGAAAATCTTGGACCTGGATAACATGGTAAGAATGATAAAATGTGACTGAGCAACTGAGAGAGCTTAGAAGCCCTGCTACATTTGAATGGGTCACCATTGTATTAGACATGGTAGAAAGCTAGATTGAAGCTGTTGGACCGCATGGACCAGATTTTTAAACTCCTCTTAAGACATAATAGATGATGTGCTCATCCTCCCATTAAGAAGACCTGGTGTACAAGAAGGATCCCTTTGTTGGCCCACACATGTTTCCATGGAGAACCCATCAATGATCAACAACATGATTTTTTTCCTTGCAATAAGTGCAAGCACGAGCACCAAAATAATTCGCACCCATACTGAAACAACCATCTCTTTCGCAACCTACCCCAAACAATTTTAATGTTTTTTATTTTTTTATTTCCTGAGAACAAACAATTTTAATGTTGTAATTTGCACACTAACACTATGAATTGGACCTTTATCTGTGAAACCATAAAAGCAACCCTCTAAACAGCCCAGGACACAAACTATGCTGCCTAGTCAAAGAAAAGAAAACCACACAGTAGGGAAGGCTGGCAAAATATGGGGAAGACAAAAATCAGTGCAACCCAGCAAGAAAACAGAGCAATAGCAGCACACAACAGCGCTCAAAAACCAGCAGCCACACATGCTAACACCCTGTGATAAATTGTAGAATTGGAACAGATTAATAGAGAGGTATAAAAATCTGTCACAACCACAAAATGTCAACAACTGAATATCCTCCAAAAACAACAACAACAACAATAACAACAGCAATAACTATGACAACGACAAACCAAGCCTTAAGTCCTATTAGGTGGTGTCGGCTATATGAATCCTTTTTTGCCAATAATTCCACCAACAAATTCAGTTAAATCCTTGCTCGTTATCTCATTCCAAGTTACTTTAGGTTTACCCCTGCCCTTTCTACCGCTCCTCACAGTAACTAGCTCACTACTCATTGGTGCACTATACGGCCTACCTTGCACACATGGTCTTAAATTTCCATGAAATTGTCGAAATTTCCGATTTCCGTCACCCTTGAAATCGAAATGGCAATCGATTTCCGTCTTGCAGAATTTCTGTCAAAATTTCAACAAATCATCTGAAATTTATTGAAATCTCGAAATTTTAGCGAAACTTGTCGAAATTTGAACTATGCAATGAAATTTTCCTGAAATGCAAATGAGGGATTTAGGAGTGAAGAGAAATATCTCTCTTAATTTATTTTATTTATTTTTTATCAAAAAAAAATATTATTACAAGTGCTTTTGAAATTTATGAAGAAGTAAACTTACAACAACATTTTATTTAACCATTCATGTTTTTGTCATTATTTGTATAATAAATAATATTTAAATGATATATGAATTTCATTTGTATTAACTAATTCACTAAATATGTTTAATGGACATTATCTTACAAATATGTTTGATGCACATATTATATTACAACTTCTCCACCTCATACACAGCATAGATGTATTTACTTGTAATATATTAGTCCTAAAACTTACATTGATATGTCTATTAATCATTTATAAAGCTTTGTAAAAGAATTCCAAGCTTTACTACTTATTTCCAACAAATTGAAATCGAAATTGACATCGAAATCGAGATTTCCGTTGAAATTTCCATACTTTTGGAGCTTCGAAATTTGATTCGAAATCGAAATCTAATACCTTGCTTGCACATGCCCAAACCATCTGAGCTGGCTCTCCCATATCTTACCTTCTATAGAAGCTACACCTAACTTACTACAAATATGTTCATTCCTTAGTTTATTTTTATCATTATACCACTCTCCACCTTGGAATTCTCAATTCCGAAACTTTTACTTTTTAGACGTGTTGTTTCTTAGTAGTCCAGCATTTTGATCCATATAGCAATGATCCACCTGAAACAAAGATGGAAAAAATGGATCAAACACTACCAGCAGTCTGCCTGCAACAAAGAGAGGTTCTAGGCACACTAGACCTTCTCAAGATCATCCACAGCAACTATGAATTGAGCACACATCATAACTGGTGTCATTTTATGATGATAGTAACAATTTCCTTTGCCTAAACGCACAACACCCACACACAACTGAATAGAGTGATAAAAAATGCTGAATGTCTGGCAAACCAGGGGTGTTCTAATTAAGGGGTCAGTCAAGGAGGAAAGGAAAGAGAAACAGGGTGGGGTCTGTGAACTGTAGCACTGAACAGTAGTGATGAACAATGACTGTGAATAGTGCTGAGGAACATTAATGATGAACTGTGAACAGTGAACTGTAGCGGTGAATAATATTGACAAACAATGAACTGAAAAATGAGATTCAAGCATGATGAATCCAAGCTTGCTATGATACCATGTTGCTAAACTGAAACATCTAACTTGAGTAGAAGAATTAGGGTTAGGTTCAGAAAATATAAGAGAAGAAGATGAGAGAAGGTCAAGGTCTGCAGAGCATGATTCTCACTGACCATTCATCACTACTTTATACATGAAGTAATCAATTCCCCTGAAATAGTAAGATAGTGACATCCTACATCATAAGCTCCACCACTTTACTGATTTGCATTTTATTTATTACTGTTTGCAAATTGTTTTGAGCTGCCATAACTTATCATGTCTAGAAAGCTGGAAATTCCAAGCTATTCGAAGACACTCCTATTATTGTAGACTCTATTGTTTGAGGTACACTCTTTGACATTTGAGGAAGGTGCTCTAGTGAATTTGATCTTGATAATTTTCTTTCTTCTTGATTGAAAGACATACGGCTGTGAAGAATTTCAAATACCACTTGGTCAGATGTGGGTAAGGTCTTAAATTTGATTTAGACTCAAATTTCGAAGCTCCAAAATTATGGAAATTTCGATGGATATTTCGATTTCAATGTCAATTTCGATTTTTATTTGAAAAAATAATGGAAATCAGCAGTAAAGCATGGAATTTTTTTATGAAACTTTAGAAATGGTTAATTGATTTAATAATATAAGTTTTTTGGACTAATATATTACATGTTAAATACATTTAAGTTGTGTATGATGTGGGAAAGTTAAAATATAATTTTTGTATCGAATATATTTGTTAGATAATGTGCATTAAACATATTTAGTTAATACAAATGAAATTTATAAATCATTAAAATATTATTCAAATAACGATAATTTAGACATGAATGGTTAGATAAAAAAAATGTTGTTGTAGCTTATTTTTTTTAATATAGTTTCAAAAGCCCTTGTAATAAACTTTTTGTTTCAATAAAAAAATAATAAATTAAGAAAGTAATTTCACTTCGCTTCTAAATCTCTAATTTGAATTCCGAGGAAATTTTGTTCTATAGTTAAAACTTTGACCATTTTTGCTAGAATTTTAAGATTTGATAAAGTTTAGATGAATCATTGAAATTCCAATGGAAATTATGTAAAAGGAAAATTGATTGCCATTTCAATTTCGAGGGTGATGAAAATTGGAATTTCGATGGAAATTTCTACAATTTTGTGAAAATTTAAGACCATAGATGGGGACTTGTTAAGCAAACCTATTTGAATAAGCTTAGGGTGAAAATCCCTCTCTACTTTCAACAAATCTCTCTTTTGGAAAATGGCTTTGGAGGTTCATGAAGGACAAATACCAATTTTGGAGAAAAATCGTTGCTTCAAAATATGGTCTTAACCACAACAGTTCAGCCTCTAAGGAATTTTCTTCAAGATATTTTCTTCCTTGTTAGAGGCCGTGCCTTGGTGCGATGGCAAGTGCCTCCGCCTTGGTACGGGTGGTCTCGGGTTCGAGACTTGGGAGCAGCCTCTCCAAAAATCAGGGTAAGGCTTGCCGACATCCACCTCTCCTAGACCCCACTCAAAGTGGGAGCCTTGTGCACTGTGTACGGCCCTTATTTATTTTTTTTTAAAATATTTTTTTCCTTGTTAAACTTGACACTTGAAAATCGGGATAATTTTTTTGTCAAGCATGACATGTGGTGCAGGTGCAGCCTTCTCCCCTGAGCACATGGTTTCCTACCATATTCAGCTTAACCTGTGATAAAGAAGCTCTAATTAGTAATGACCTCCAACTATGGAACATTCCTCCAGTGAGGAATGCTTATGATTGGGTGATTGATCACCTTGTGGACTTCTTTAGCAGCCTGTACAAAGTTCCCTTTTGAAACATTCCTAATGAACCAACAAGGAACCTATAGAAAAATGGTGGCAACTTTACAGTTAGCTCGTAGCCTCCTTCAATAGGAAAGCTCAGTTCTCCCGTAGCAACCAGCAGCAGGTTCCCCAGTAAGCTGATTTGGAAAACCACTGTGCTCGCAAAGGTTGCTTTTTTTTACATGGGAGGCAGCTCTTCTATGGAAGATTCTTGCAATAGACAATCTGCAGAAAGGGGGACTACCTCTTGTCAACAGATGCTTTCTGTGTATGGAATATGCTTACACAATTGAGCATATCCTCTTGCATTATTCTTGGACCAGAAATCTTTGGGATCTGGCCACTACACTGATCAGGTAGCAGAGGATTACTGCCAGAAGGGCTTGGAAAGGCATTTGCTCAAGTAAGGAATGAAGGAAAACTTTGATTCATATTCCCTTCGCATATTACCAACGACAAATGGACTACTACTTTAACTAGTTGGTATAGTGGCTTGTACATAGTAGACACTCATACAGTTCTCAATTTTTTTGACACCCTTTATTACAGGTGATTTTCTTAGCACTTTGCACATGGGTGACACCCCTTGGGCCCTTTAATGAATTTCATCTATGCTGATTAAAAGAAAAGATAAAGGCATAAAATGAAAGGTTCTAGGGAAGGACTCCATTTCCTTGGGATGTCCAAATAATCTATTGCTTTGTTAGATGGTGAGTAGAACTACCTGTATGATTACATAAATGAATGTTTGGTGTCAGGAAGCATTTAGTCCTCCCTCCAACAACAACAAAAGAACCCTTAAGTCCCACTAGGTGGAGTTGGCTACATGAATCCTTAGTATCCCATTTGCTCACTCCTTACTTGTGCGGCCTACATTGCTGGTGCCTAAACCTTCCCTGCCGCCCTTCCCTTTATCTTATACAGCTGCTATGTCTAACTTACTGCAATATATTTATTCCTTAATTTATACTTTTAATGTTATTTCACTCATCCACCTTAGCTTTCTCATTTCGGCAACTTTTACTTCCTGGATATGTTGTTTTCTGGTTGGCCCACATTTCGATCCATACGGCATAGTTGGTATTACAGTGTCCTACAAAAATTTTCTTTTAATTTTAAGGTATTCTACAATTTCACACAACACACTTGAAGCACTTCTTTATTTTACCCAACTTTAACTCTACATAGTGGATCTTCTTTGATTTCTCCTTTTGCTTACGTAGTAGACCTAAGGTATCAAAATCTGCCACTGCTATTAATTTTTTTACCAACAAGTTTAATATTTTCCCTATTATTCCTCCTACCATGATTGAAATTATATTTCATATATTTTTAGGAGTTTAAGTGCATCACAGGCAGAGTTCCTTAGTCTTCCCTCCTCCTTGAAAGGAAAAAAAAGAAAAACAATCACAAGAACTGCCATGCTTTTACCCTTTTTTTAAGGCCCCTCAAATAATTGAGGCATTTGTGTACAAAGGCTCCTTTAGAAGCAGGCACCTGAACTACCCAAAACCTCACTCCATCCCTTTAACAAATGCCTCCTAGACAATGCTAGCAACACTTAAAACCTCAACCTCCCAACTGGGAGGATCAGGAAGTGCGTCACTGGGTTCAAGTCCTTGTTCGCAACTAAATGCTACTTGTACAATAGGCACTTGAATTTCTCTCACTGTGTGTTACAGATGCGCATGTGTGCATGACATGAGGAAAATATTTGAAGAGTTTCCACTTTTAGAGTGCACTGATACAACTACAAGGAAATTGTAGCACGAGAAAGTAATATAACTCTTGTATCCTCCATTTTCAGATCTTTTTTCATAGGGAAATTATTCTTTAATGACACAGCAGGGAAATTGTCTGCAAATTTAATGGGTCAAATTTATTATTGAGTTATTTATGAGGCTGCCATTCATGTCTGAAATCATGTCATGATACCTGTTATTGTCCTTAGCTACCTATATTTTGTTGGAAGCTTGTAAGAATATTGGTTCATGCATCAGGATTTTGAACTTAATTGCAATAAAATGAGTTTTCTGTCAATTTTATCTACATTGTTGTCACTATAAATTGGATGTGTGATGGAGGATGAAAACTGGGTAATTGGATGGATCATTTTGACTTAATTTGGAGGCCAATTTCCAAGAATAAGGTCAATGATTTTTGAGTCCTCAGCCCAAGCGTGCTTGTTTAATTAGTAGTTTACTATGTGTGTTTAGTTTGTTTGTGGTAGGATTATGTTTTTGGGGGGCTTATTTGTAGTATTTGTGTGTTATAGGTGTCTGTAATTTCATGTATCTTTAGGGGTATATGTGTAATTTCCTATATTTTAAGCTTTCTTGTAAATAGTGTGTGAAAGCAATCTAGGAGGGGGTTATAATTAAATTTGAAATGACAGTTGAACGTGTGTTCTTCTCTCCCAATTGTATCTCCTTCCTCTCTTCTTCTTCCTTCTTCCTTCTTCCCTCTCTTTTCCTCTATTTTTCTTTCAATTTCTTCCTCCAAACAGATCACACCATTCATCCATTTCAATCCCTCACCCCTCTCACTCATTCTTCCTCTTTTTCCTTCTTCCATTCTCCTGTTCTATTTCTGATATTTCTATTCTGCTGCCTCTAATTTCTGTTCTGTAACGACTCTCTCTCATTTCTGTCCTAATCGTCTGCAGCCACTCTCCTCTTCTGCCTTAGTCTTTCTTCTTCTTTTCTTAATTCTCTCTTTCTCTTTCCCTATCCTTCCTTGATTCTACAGCACCAAGAAATAGTCAGGAAAAAGGGGAAAAATATGAAATTACAGCCACTATCCTCAAATTTCGAACAGGAAAAGTTCCACAGCCACCGCCCCCTCAAAATCCCTAAGTTCTTGGGATTATTTCTGCACACCTCCATCAACATCACAACTAGCATCCTGTGATCTACCTCCGCTCCGAACTTCATCATCAGAAGGTCATCACCAGGATGCTGGCAGCACATGTGCCCCACATGCTAGCGATATGCGTATGAAAATTCCCCAGAAATTCCTGCAACTTCTAAGTTTGAGAGATATAGGTTCCAACCACAAGATTTTGATATTTCCATGATATTTTGATCTGCAATGTGATATTTTCATTGCTAATGGGATATTTTTCAAGCAAGCACGATAATTTGATATGATAAGCTAGAAATTGTCACTGCCAGCATCAAGAATCAGATCTTGTTGCTGCATTTTGTTGCTTTTCTAAGTGAAATTATTTAATTTATGCATGACACTCTTTGGATATATTTCTTGAGAAATTGGGAATAAGGTCAGTGGTTTTGTATAAATAGACTGAGAACTGTTGGCACTTTGTGGTAAGGGTCTTTGGTAATAAATAATTGCAGCACACATGTAAACAACATGGTGACTAATTTTGAGTCTTCTGCAAAAGTGGAATTATAGTTCCTATAGGGTAGAAAACATGGAGGGGGCTTGGAGACTATTATTTGCTTTGAATAGGCTAACAATTGAAATTGCAGCCTTGGGAAAGAGGTCCATTGATTTTCCTACCAAACAAGAAAATGGTATAGCTATTGTCCCTCATAATTTTGAGTTGCATGAAGGCTGAAATGATAATTTGAGTAAGGTAATTAAACTAGAAGTATTGGATTTTAATGGTAATGGTGCTCTTGATGAATTTGATTATTGGTTGTAGACCTGGAAAAACAGATAAAAATCTGTTAATCAGAGCCAAATTCGACCTGCTTAAACCAACTCATAATTGATCCACACATTAAATTAGTCGAATATGGTTTAAACTTCTTTTACCCCTAATTGAGTCGGTTGGCATATTTCGGATTTTATCCAATGGATATTTTCCTTATCCATTAGCTACTAATGTCTAAATTCATAGATAATCCTATATGTTCATGCTTATTCAAAATCATTATAATCATCATAAGCTCAATTGGCCAAAGCCTTGTGTCACGGTTCCATATTAGATGTGTACTAGAGAGAGCTTGGGCTTATAAGGTTGGCTTGGGCTTCAACTATGTGTGGTGCCTTTTATAGGACAAATTCGTGAGGCTAGTAGGCCAAAGCGGACAATACCTCACCAAAGTTAGGTCTAAGACCGTTACATTTGGTATCAGAGCCACCTTGGTGTGGCGCCTTTTATAGGATAGAGAGAGCTTGGGCTTATAAGGTTGGTTTGGTCTTCAACTATGTGTGGCACCCTTTATAGGACAAAGCCATGCGGCTAGTAGGCCAAAGCGGACAATACCTTACCAGAGTTGGGTCCAAGACCGTTACATTTGGTATCAGAGCCACCTTAGGGGTAGTATCCTTTGGGTGGACCCTACACAGAGGCGTAAGCCACTTTGATAAGGACGTCAGAGATTACATGGGAGTCTCTCATAGTCTCACGGTCCCACATCGGATGTGTACTAAAGAGATCTTGGGCATTTAAGGTTGGTTTTGGCTCCAACTATGTGAGACATCTTTTATAGGGCAAACCCATGAGGTCAATACTCACTAGAGTTGATATGAACCAATAAGCTTCGATTGTACAGGATGATTTGCACATGCCAAGCGGACCCATCACAAGAGCTAAAGCCAAGAAGGTCAAGGAGGCTACGCAAGGACTAATTGAGAAGTTGTTCGAACAAGAGTCAATGAGGGTCATGGACACTAAAGAAAAGGACTTTCTTGAAGAGCCTAAGATGGTATATTGTCCAAAGACGTGTGAAGCTGGAACCTTAAGCCAATAGGGGTTGTTTAGGGAATTTTTCTTATTTTAATTAAAGTATGGGCTAAATAGTGGGCTAATTGTGTCAATTAAGCATGACATGTGACTTGCATATGTTTTATTAAATGACATGACACATGACATGTGACTTGTACATGTTTCATTAAATGACATGACATGCTTAAGGTTATGCGGGGCTATTTTATTGGCCATATTGATGTCATAGCCTATTTTTATTGGCCGGGCTAATGTCATGGGTTTCTTTTATTTTTTATAAGGAGCCAACTCTTTGTTGTATTGAAAAAGGAATATTTTTGGCTGAATACAATTCCAAGTGAGGTTTATTTCTCTTCAAGTTCTTCATTGAATTTTCATTGAACTTATCAAAGATGCAACCTTTGTAGCGTTCATCCATTAATTTGATATTCTTGGTTTGTGCTTCATGTCAAGCAATAGGTCAAAGATCTACTACCATGTCGAATCTTATTTTGGGTTTGGGGTTTTGATAAATCTGATTTAAGGTCTCCGGACGTTCATTCTTAGGATTTCGCATCAAGAGTCTTTACACCTAGTGACACACTCCCAACTCTTGCACTATTGTATTTGTCTCTGGATCTGCCCCATGCCCACATTCAAACTCAAGCTCAAATACTCATTTCTTGTGATAACAAAAAAAAAAGCCCTAAATTCATTGTTTGAAAAGTAAAAAAATTATAATTTTGTGATTGGTTATTAAATCTTTAACAATTTACCAAATTATAATTTTAAAAATAACCTCTATTATAATGTTACGAAATAAATTATTCATTGGATGGCAAAAAAAATTATACTAGGGATGGGAATGATAGATATTTGCCATCCGCCATGGATTATCTAATCCTAACCTCCATAAATCCTCCACTTAATTGAGTTAGATACTGATTGTAAATTTGTCACTTGATAATTTGCCTAATCCGCCATTATCCAACCCAACCTACTTTGCTAGGTCTAATTGGGTGTATTCTTTGGAATATTATTTCCCATGATGACATGAATGAGACTAGGATGTTGTATTTGGCTCAAAATTGAAAGGAACTGCTCAAATTTGGCGATTAAATCATAGAAGGTCTTTAGAAGAAGGATATTTGGTGAGATTGCAACATGGGACAAGATGAAATGACCCATGCAGGAGAAAATTGTACGTATCCATTATTGGCAGCATGTTCACATGACTTTTTGATTTGAAGCAAGTAGAAAAGATGGTGACAGAGTACACTAGTAGGTTCTATCATGTAGCTATTTGTGCCAACATAGAATGTAAGGAGGATGTGATGTTAGCTTTGTACAGAAAAGGGTTGAAGCCAACTATTCCAAGCTTGCTGCAGGCCGTCTTATTGCAATTAGGGATGTAGTAGGTTGCCACTTGGACTGAGGAGGATATGCAGCATAATCCTCCTAGAGCTACATTGACCCTTTGATTTGAGAAGAGTACTAGTGGAGTTGTGCGAGAGAAGTCAACTAAGCAATTGGGGGTAGAGGAGTTCAGACTAATACCCTTTGTAGGATTCTTGAGCATTTTGGAATAACTTCGACCATCAATTAAGTGCTTCAAATGTGAAGGTTTAGGGCATCAAGCTGCACAATGTCCCATCATGGCTGTTGCAGAAAAAAAAGATGATGATGATGGCATTCAAGTAGTTGTAGCTGAAACAGAAGTCCTAAGTGGTTTAGATGAGGATGACAATGTGAAAATCTGTTGAGTGCTCTGACTTATGCTCTTCCCACAAGGTTGGAGAAAAAGAAGATTGGAGACGAATTAGCTTCTTTCAGACTTTGGTGATTTTCATAAGCTGCTTTGCATTTTGATTTTTGATCCTGCTAGTGATACAAATGTAGTTTCTAAGAAGTTATGAAGGAGTTAAGTTTGTAAGTTGGATGTCATCCGGATCCATACAAATTGCTTGGGTGAACAATACCAACTTGGAGGTCAATGGTCGTTGCTGTTCAATTGTCGAAACAATGCAATGTGACACCGTTTCTCTCAAGATTTGTCATATCCTTCTAGGCTGTCCATGGTTATTTGATAGGAGGGTTAAGCATGATGTCTCTGAAAATTTTTCGTCCGTATCTATCTATGAGGAGAATTATAAGTTGATACCATCGAGCTCCTCCACATACCAAATTGAAGCAAACGACATTTCTTTCTTTGAAGCAAGATGATTCTATTCATGGTGTTGGACTCCTAGGTGCTTCCCTAACTCGATGGAGTTGAGTTCTTTCTATAAGGAGGGGCTTGATGTAGGACGGACGCTGGTACTTGGGTGGATAATTTTGACCAAGTTTGGAGGTCAATTTCAAAGAATAGGGTCAATGGGTTGTTGGAATCCAAACCCAAATATGCTAGTTAATTAGTAGTTTATTACGTGTGTTTTGCTTGCTTATAGTTGGACTGTGTTTGGGGTCTTGTTCTTAATATTTGTATATTTTAGGGGTTGGTTTGTAAAAAAAAATTGTATCTTCTTCCTTCTTCCTTCCTTCTTCTTTCCTTCTCCTCTCTGTTTCTCTTCTAATTTCACCAGTAGCAGCAATTTATTGATGCTGCCCTGCATCAATGTGCAAATCTGCTGAGGTTTTTCTTTATCATGATGAAAAAGCCTCTATAAAAAATTATTTTGGGGGTATGAAACAGAAAAAGATGCCTGTTTGTTGACTGTTATACTCTTAACAATGTCATTTGATGACAGGCTTCCCTGGGAGCTCCCTTGCAGTGCTTCATGCATTGACTGTTAAGTCCTAATGATATCATCTGGGAGCAGGATTCACTGGGAACTTCCCTACCATTGCAGACTACTTTGCCATAAAATAGTGTTAGGAACTTTACTGAAGAGTTTCAGTGAATGCTATTCAAATTTACTGGTATAGATGCATACAATACATACATATGTATACACACACACATGTATACACACACACACACACACATATATATATATATAGGGAAATTCTCCATTATTGTATTAGTCTTTGCTTGGCTTTTCAAATTTCCAAAATCCCAATAAAAATGATATTGCTAATATGCTTGTGAAAAAAAAATATAATTATTTTTAAATTTAAAAAACAGAAGGTCTGGCTGTCTGTGAGCAGTGGAGGATGCACGACTGCTAGTGTGCATGGTTAAGGTTTTGTAATTTGCCTCCATGGAGACCCATGCAATTGAAGCATGGAATCATTTTTAGGGTAAGAAGAATTTAAACTACCTTCCCTGTTAGGGCTTTGATCCCCGCCTCCAATGTTGAGGTGCTAGAGAAAATTACTTACAACGTGAATGATTAGCCATGTGGTATATTTTGAAAACTTTGTTGGTACTATTATAAATAACACTTGTGCTTTTTGTGAGGATGAGAAGACAAACTTTCTGAAGTTTTGGTTGCTAATTATTATTATTATTATTATTATTATTATTATTTTTTAAGGTTCTGCTGTCTTGTGACTGTAGGAAGGGAGGAGGCAAAAAAGAGAAGGGGGGGCTAGGGGCTTGAGGAGTGGAGCTAGGTATGAGAAAAGGCTATGAGCGGGAACAAGTTTGTGCACCCTTGTAGGAATCAATTGTAGGAGGGCCTAGATGGGCGATGCCTTTGTATTTCTACCAATAATCTTTAGTTTCTTGGCTGCAAAAGCTTTTCAGCCTTGTTTGCTCTACTTCTTACCTGATACCACATGAAACTGTAGATAAGCACAAGAATGATGAGAGTAGAGAGGTTCAAGTAGTTGAGTTGAATTGATTTTTCTTTTTAATAAATCAGAAAATAGGACAAAATTTCTTTATTAATTAGTGGAAAATACAAATGCAAGGAGAGAGACTCTCTGATGCTGTACAGAAATCAGTTAAGTCAAAATAAAACAAAAAAATAAAAAAAGCAGCATTGGTATGCATATATTATAATGATATGCAAAAGCGATTCTAAATAAACTTTATAGTGTGGAAATTACTCCAAATTAATAATATAAAAAAAACTGCTGATCCAATTTATTTTGTAGTTTGTGGCATGTTAAAAGAATCGGCACAGTAACTTGTTTATGTAACCATGCACCAGCACCCTATATTTAGAACATCTCAGAGTGAGAAAGGTTCCAGCTGTCATCTAAGTTCTACTATGTCGAATTCTTCACCATCTATTCTAGTACTCAGAAGAAGTCATCTAATCATGGTTTGCAGAGTTGATGTTAGAGGTTCTGCTACTCAAAATTTATCCGGAGGAAAGCTCGGAATTTTGCAAACTGAAGATAAGTGAACATTTTGAGGAAGGAGGAGAAACATCATGGTTGAATTCAACTCTGAAACGGCATATGAGGGTGGTGGCATTGCCTTGGGGTACAAAGAATATGTTCTGGGTCTATATATGGCTTCATGCTCATCATGAGGTATAATACATCTTTTAGTGAGTCATGGCTGTCATTTAACGTTTATGCATTATTATTGTGCTCTTTTATAAATCAGTGCAAAAATAAATAAATAAGTGAAATAATATGGAGTTCTTGCCTCCTGATTTGTTAACTTCCTCGAAGATCTCCATGCTTTTTGAGGTATAACTTACTGATTAAATTCAGCATTATTGGCTAGTGCTGATAATTCAAGAACACTCTGCTCTATTTGATTTTCTACAATTTGCAATTCCTTTCTATTAAAAAACATCTGTTGTTAGAAAATGGAAATTTTGTCATTTTATACATTTAGTTTTGTTTGACAAAACTTTCCTTGCACAACATATTTGTCTACTATTTAGTTCATATAAAAATGTTCTTTTAATTTTCTTTTGCTTGCTGCTTTCCTATTGATTCAATAGGGAAGCCCTTAATATGATGCCCTAGTTTTTGTTTCTTTCATTTTAGAGCATAAAAGTATTAGATGATTTTTTCTTACAAATTTCTTAATTTACTTTATTAGAATATATATTCTTGGCGAAATTACTTACAACTCGTTTGGTTTGGCTAAATAGCTATTCATTAGAGTAAGATAGAATATAGTTTAAATTTTAGGAAGGGAATAGTTATTCTTTATTTATTCCTAATTATATCATTCAACATGTAATAACAAAGCAATAAACATATCAATGATGAAATTTGGGAATAGTTATTGCTTATCTATTCCTTATTATGAACTCGTAAAATGTTTCACATTGTTATTTGTTTTATAGTAACAACATGATTTCTTGTATAAATAATTATATCTATCCTACTAAATCTAATCTATTCTTAGGAATAAACATTTCGCAAACCAAACGTCGTTGGGAAGGAAAAATTCATAATAAATAGTACACCCAAATAGGTGATACTAGGTATAATAAGAAAATTACACAAAGAAGTTTGTAGTAAAATCATTGAACGAAAGACTAGGTGATCGCAAGCAATTATCTTCTATTGATATTTTTTCCACAATCATTATCTTTGGGAAAGTATTTTAGTTTTGGAGAGAACTCAGATGAAATTTCTCATTTTTTTTTTTGGTCCTGCTCCCTATTTAAAGTAAACTGTGTGAATTTAAAAAGAGAATGTCAGTCCATGTGTGACTGAGTCTTGTTATCTCAATGTACATGGTGTATTTATTGAGCAAGGGGAAAAAAGATACAAGGAACAGGGAACTTCACCTAAGTCCCATTTAGGCTTTAGTTTAAAACTCAGAATGGGAATGAGCCAGGGTATGAATCCCCAATCTGGCTAGCATACAATTCTCGTGTTTTTCCTCTTGGCCATACATTTAGCCATAATGTCCAATTCTTCGTATTGTCATTTATCAGTGTGCCATCTAATTTTGTTTTCATATGGCATCGAGGATTTCGCATCAGAAATAGAATGACTACTTACTGCACCTTTGGCCTGTAGGAAAGCAATGGAATCTGGGAAATAAAATGAAATTTATCATTTGATTTGATCAGACTCTCCATTCAAATTTTCATTCTCTTTATTTCCTACTGTATTTGCATTCCATATACACTATGATTTACAAAATGCTATAACTTGACTAGAATCAGGCCTGAGGCCTGGACCATGCTCAGCCCTTTGTTTCTTTTAAGTTTGGCAATTCTGTATGTACACATAATAGAAAAACATTTGAAGGTGAGTTTCCAGTTTCTACCAAGTTGGAAATGCTGGTTTGCATTCCCCCATTATCACAAAGAAAGTTGCCTCATATATGGCAGTTCGGAATTCAATTTTTGGATTTGATTTTTTTTTTTTAATTTGAATAAAATATAATATAAAATTAATTTAATTTTCGTACGCAAATTTAAATTTCATACTTCCAAACATAACGATAGTTTTTTGAGAAGTAAAACTAGAACTTCTACCTTGTGATTGTATCGAGTTAGATGTGTTGATTTGCATTTTCATAGGGGTTTTTATCCAGGTAGCGGGGTAGGATTCAATGTCCTATTTGGGGCATTGTAGATACTCGCACTAATGCTGCGTTTAGGAGTATGAACTTTGAATCTTAAATTTGAATTTAGGTGGATTTGGACATATTTTAATATAATTTTATATTTTATCCAAATCCAATACAAATATAAATCCATAAACTATCAATTTTTTGATAAAAAATAAAATAAAATAAAATAAAAATCAGTCAGTTTAACAATTCCCAACCCTAGCAGAAGGTTTAAAGGATTAAGTCTACTAAAGCACTTTTCAGCCTAAGTTAAATATGATTTACATTTTGTTATATAAGGTAGGAGTGCACATAAATTGTGTATAACAATGTTAGAAAGTAGACATATATGCAGGCATCTGGAGGCATAGGCACTCTAGATCAAGAAGATGGTTTGGACATTGCCTCTGTTCCTTTAGTTGCCTTGCCTGTATTTAGACTTTGAAAATAAAATGCTTTTGCATCCTGCAGTAACCACAGATAAACATAAATAAATGAAATAGGAAAAGAAGTAGGCGCCCAGACACACTGGTCATAGCTTCACACAAGGGAAAGGGGGGGTGAAGAAGGACATTTTTAGAAACCCAATAAAGCAACCTACATAATTTCATAGTCATATGCCGAAAGAAGTAATGGCTGTGGAGGTGTCTTGATTTGATGCTAATTGACATTTGTACATAGCCCAATAAAAAATTAAAAATGGAACTTTTTCAGTGAATAATCACCCATATTTATGTCCATCATTCCACAAAACGGTGTCAAATGGATATATATATATATAGTATGAATTTTGAATTTTAAATTTAAATGAAATAAATTTTAATATAATTTAATATTTTATATATATATATTTATAATTTTATACAAATTTAAGTTCAAGGTCTTTCTGAAACATTGAAATCAAAAACTGTGAATGAGTCAAGCTGAACTTTGTCATACTCAAAATTGTCAAATTAAAATTTTAATTAAATCGGAACTTGAGCTAAGTTTTGACTGAACTTTAATATATTTGTTCAAACTTGTTTATTATGCAAATGAATGAATTCACGAGCCTTATTTAGCAAGCTACAAAGATACTTACTAAAGGTTTGGTTCCTTTTTGAAACCTCTCATTTTGAGAGACGAGATATTGTGTTAGGCTAAAATCTGAAATGAGGCTCTTGCTAATATTGTCTTAGAGTTTTATTACTCCACCAAGCTAGCTTATTGACTTCGAGTATAAGTCTTATCATTATATTTAAGTTATGAAGTTTAAGCTAAATAATCTAATCCACATACAGTCTCTACTTTTAAGCCCACTACAATCTATCAAACATAATTCAACCTTATTAAACTAGCTCATAAATGATTCTAATTCAAGTCTATTAAATGAACCCAAATTAAACCTATAATTGAGCTGCTCAAGAGGTGAAATGAGCTGAATCCATTCATGTTCAGTCTCAGCTTGTTTATTGAAGGAATTAAAAAATTAGGTTTGGGAATCATTCCTTTATGTAATATAAGTCTAAACAAGCTCTTACTGAGTCAGACTTCCGAACTACTCGTGAGTGATTTAGTTCATTGGCAATCCTAAGGATTACCCCATATTTAGGTATTTGGATATCAAACTATAAATTTAAATGTGTATGAATTTAATAAAATACAATTTAAATTTAAATTTAAATTCATAAATTGAAATACAAGCATCTTATACACATACATCTTTGCTCTGTAGCCTTTTCAAGTGCATATTGCAAGTTATTTGTTCTAAATTTTTACTTTTGTGAAACCCATGGAAGTCATTCCAATGGTCTTCCTCCCTACTCAGATAAATTTTTTTTTCTCTCCAGCAGCTCTTCTGGACTCTGTGCTTTTGGGAAACCTAACCAGGGCACTCTGATAATCTTCCCAGCTATTCTATTGACGGACATTTGTGTTGTAGTGACTGTCTCTTCTATTTATTTAAATCTTTTTTCAAGAATATTAAACCATTGTTATGCCTTTTTTGGATAAGAATATTAATCTATAATTTTTCAAATCTAAAAATTTAAAAATTTAAGCTATTGAGACAAGCCCCTAAGGCCTCAAGGTCTTGTACATGTGGGGAAGGCTGGAAAATCTTCCCACCTATTTTTTTTTTTTTGGTCAAAAGCATTATAGTTAAATAGTCTACATAATTGGTCATCTAACAAGTATAAGAGTTAGTCATCATAGCCTTGGCTCTCTAGGAGCTACCTATTATTTAGAATGAGGAATCACATGGAGAGTGTTTAACTATAATTACCCTTCAATTTAGCGACTTAAGCTTTTAGAATAATTGGTGATTTTGCAAAGAAGGCTTAAAAATAGATTAATTTTATGGTTAGCAATGATGATATTTTGAAATTAGTGACCTAGGTAGGTCAAGGAGCTTGATAAGAGGAATTTGAGCTAAAAATTTGTAAAAAAACATAACTACTTGAAGAATGCTTTGATGATAACTTTTTGATGCTCAAGTTAGCAAGATACATAAGACTTTTTAGTGAGAGGGTAATCTTATGGGCATACTTGAACCTAGGTACAGATCATTTTATTTATACTTTGTATAGATATGAATCTATTTATGTTTGTAAAGTGTGTTTATCGTGTCTTTCTATTTTGTACAACGTAGATATAGTTGATTGATATTTAAAAGCATGAACTATATGGCTTATACTTCATTTTTATTTCTTGCCCTTGTTACTTAAGACGTGTTGATTACTTAGAGCTAGTATTTTCTTATTGGGAAGAATGATTGGCCTTGGTCAAACTTGATTTTCCTTGCTTAGCTTGGAAAAGGTTTGACTAAAACTTGTTTATTATTGGTTAGGATGGAACGTTCAATCTTTGAATAGTTGCATCAATTACACTTCACTCATATAAGACCTTGCAATTTTGGGTATGAGAGTACCAAGTTACTTCTCGTTGGCTTTCAACTTTTTAAGGTGCCATGTCGTTTGATAGGGTTTGACATGACATGTCACCTCAATAAGTCTTTAGGGTTGGACAACATGCTTATGATATCATTTCATATCCTACAGAAATCAATAATGCATGTATGACACACATATACCATTTATGATGGTGGTGAGCAAGTCTACTCTAGTTGTTTTTGCTCCTTCAATGTCAATTATTCCTTCATTGTATTTAAATCTGTAAGGCAACCCTCTCTTTTTTCTTGGTTCGGGGTGTTCTTAAATTCCATCGAAGACCTATAATCTTTGATCCATTTGGTCATGTAAAGAGTACTTTAGGGAACATTTGCATTTTGCTCATTACGTGATGCATAAGGAGGTGGTCCATGAGGAACCCTTCTCCCAAGTGCAAAAGTATCAGTAAGTTAATTACCTTGGTTCTATATCACCATTGGTTAATTTGGGAGGTATAGAAATTGAGTTTTCTAGCATCGTCGAGGTTGAGGGGCCTCATCGTCGAGATGGTGTTTCTTTTTATGTGAGGGGCCTCATCAAGACACTTATAGCAAGCTCTCTAGCATAGTTTCTCCCCTCTTAAAGGTAAAATCTTTTGTTATCCTTAAATACCTCACCATCTACCTCCACTTGCTTAGACCAAGCCTACACGCTTTTCGGCAAGATTCTTCTTTATGTTAGATTCTTCAAGGTATGGCTCAAACTTTTGTTCCCCTCTATTGAGAACATTTTCCACCATTAGGCCTTAACTTTAGTCCAACTAGCCCCCCTTGGTTGGTGTATCTTAGGTTTGTTTGCTAGCATGTTGAGATTGGTGTTGCATTGAAAGTAGGAATCTTTTAAACTATTTCAACCTCAAGAATTTGTTTAGTGGGGTGGGCATACACTATTTTTGTGCAACAAATGCTAAAGTGTTCTTTATAAAATTTTGGATTTCATTTCAATAAATTTGGAGAATAAATTTTTTTCTTAGTTGTAAGTAGGATAGTGGGTGATCCCAAACAATACTTTGTTACACCTTGCCTCCACCTCGAGAAAAAGAGAATCAAGGTAGCCTTAAATGTAATTACGATGAAGCCATTACATTTAGCAACATCACCACCCCCTTTGCCTTAATGGGTTTTTTTTTTTGCCTTAATTTTTTACTATTGTATATTTGTCATCCTACTTGTGCACTTATTAAGCCTTACAAGCATACTTCACTTGACCTTTCTCTTTAGTGTCCTAAAAAGGTAAAATAAAATGTCAAAGAGAAGGTTACTCTTGTGAATGACACGAGGAAAGAGCCAATGAGTTGCTTGAGCAAAAAGGCTTCTTCAAGATGTTTTTCCCTATTATTTATTATGAAAAGAGGAAATTGACAATCAATGAACTAGGCTCGAAAAGAACACCCTCAAACTCATCGACAATTGTTTTACAACATCAACAATTCTTATTGGTGCCCCTCTTCATTGCCAACCTTGTCTACCTTCCTTGTTGGGAGTTGAAGATTAGCAAGTTGTTCCTTATCAAGAAGAAGGATGCAATAATGTCTTGAAGAGGTTTTCTCTATCTAACGACAGAGAGGTGTTAGACAAAATGGCCAACACATCTATTATGATGAGATATTCTCTTTTTAGTAATATTTGAATGCAGGGAAATGTATTTTAAAAACTAACTTACAAAAGGTTGCAAGACTAATTTAACAAGTCAAATAGACCCACTTACTGGAACAATTAAATATAGATAGCATTGCTTATGAGCCACAAAAACATAAGCTCTTATCATAAAAGCTCAACAAATAAACTCCACTTATGAGATACAAAAATATGTCTGCTCAACAAGCCCAAAAGACAAGCTTTGCTCATGAGAAATGAATATATGAGCTTTATCATAAAAGCTTAAATGATGAGCTCTACTTATGAGACACGCACATGTGAACTTTGCTCATAAAAATCCAACATACGAGCTTTGTTCATGAGACATGAACATGTGAGCTCTGCTCGGACAAACTTTAAAGATGAGCTCTACTCATAAGGTATGAACATATGAGTTCTAATTACAAAAGTCCAAATGATGAGTTCTGCTCATGAGACAAGAATATATGAGCTTTGCTAAAAAAAACCCAAAAGATGAGTTTGCTCATTAGGCATGAGCATTTAAGTTCTACTTATAAATGCTCAAAAGATAAACTCTACTCATAAGGTACGAACATACGAGTTCTATTAATAAAAGTCCAAAAGATGAGTTTTGCTTACGAGGCACAAAAGTCAAAAGCTTGCTCAACCAAAATGAAGGAGCCAAGGTCTGCTCGGCAAAAGTAAAAAACAACTCGAGTGTGGAGCTCCATCTACTTCAACAAAATCCGCTTGAGACAGTTCGGAGAGCTAGCCAAAACGACTCGAAGGAGTTGCGAGTGGCTTGTTTGAGCCGATACACACTTAAGCATTTGAATTTAGTTTGGATTAAGCCAATTCTTGTGATAGGAAATGAATTTCAAAGCAGTTCCAGCTACTACAAAAAATGACTCAATTATTTCTTTAGTTGGCTTGACTTGAGAGTCAATAATATGGATTTGGCTACTAACAAATAGGGCTCGGATAATGGTTTAAGTGGATCATCTTAGAAGCCTATAAATAGCTCAAAGGAACCACAAGTGGCTTATCTGAGCCAAATGTCGATCGAAGAAGATGCTTGAATTCCCCTTTAAACGGCTCGTCACTACTCCTGAGTCAAGAAAAAAAATTCTTTAATTTAAGAGTAAAAGAAACTGAAATGGCACATAATATTGACCTAAAATTTAGAAAAAGCTCAACCAAACATTAAGGAGAATTAAAGGGGATAATAAACCCTTGTAACTCCCTCAATAAAGACCCACATGTCTAATATATAACCTCTAACATAAAAGCTTATAAATCCCTAATAGTTCCTCTTTAATGGGGCAATTAATAAGAGAAAAACTTATACAATCTTAAAAGGGTCAATTCAAGAAAAGATAAAATCATCTCAAAAACACCGAACTCATATATTTTTACTATTCATACAAACCCTTCCATTTTCTTGATTTAAGAATCGGAATAACTCCTCGGAGTTCACCTCAAGTCCTCCAAATCTTTCTTTCTTTCTTTTTTTGTTTTTTTTTCGGGTGGTAAAAATTGTTATCAAGTTAACCAATCATATTCTAGATTGCAACACCAACACAGTGCAAGTAGTGCTCCTTTCAGTTCTTTCTTATGAAGCAAAGAATCAATACATAAGATGGGTAATTTTACAGTTGTTTCGTGTTTCTCATTGTAATGACTATCTAAGAAAAACTTGTAATGGTAGGAATAATTTTATCCAGTCAGAAGGCAGTTCTGTGGAAGGTGAGATTTTCATTTGGAAGGATGTGATATGACCCACTTGGATACTGTGATGAGTCTTATCTATCTGCAATGCCAAATTCATAAATTTGAAAAGAAAAGATCTTGTTGGGAGAAGAGATTATGTATATATATATATCCTAGGAAAGACACATCACAATTGCGTTTAGAACACTCCCACCATTAATTTCTCAATTTTTCTAGAAGCCAGAAATACAGTTATTATTATTATAATCCCATATTCCAATTAGCCCCAAATTATTCAACTAATTAACTTTTAATTATACTATTATTATAATCCGCCATGGGCATTCTGCATCATCCATGAGTTAGGCAGACACCCAGCTCTCTACTACCCCCATTACTATTTTTTTTTTAATAAAATTTTTGGCCTGCATGCACTTCCAATTACAATTATTGGTGGAAATGTCATTTCTCATCTTTAATCCTTAATTCCTTACTTCTTGATGAAAAGTCGTGTTTGAGGAGAAGAAACTAGAAGGAATTGACTTTTTTTTTTTTTTTTTTTCTCTTTCTTTTTATAAAAGCATTCATGTTTGTATATTGGGCACATCATTACCATTTGTGTGATGGGTTCCATATATATATATATATAGGTATATCGCTATCTACTTGTAAGTCACATAGGCTGATATGTTTAATATAGCACGTAAAATACTTTTAAAATAGGTCCATGTGATTTGGTTTACCTAGTACACGTGCATTGGACATATTATTACTGTTCAATTAACGAGTTCTATGTACTTTTACTCATAGGACCTATTATAGGTGAGTCTGACTTTCCTTTTCTAGATTAACCCTTTTTTAAAAAGTAAAAATTTATTTACGTCTTATATATTTGGTGAAATTTTTTTTAAAAAAAAAAAATTAGTTTTTAACTTTTTTAAAAAAATTAGAAGTTGCAGCTTGGATCTTTTGAAAATTAAAAGTTTGAATTTTAAAAAATAATATGGCAAAATAATCACATGCTATTTTTTTATTAGTTTCCTTTTAAAAATCACAAAAAGATTAAATTAACTTTAGATTAATGATGGTAATATACTTACCACACATTTGAGTCCAAGCCTCCAAAATTTTGTGTGTGATATGACCCACGAGTGTCAACTTGGATCTCAACATCTCAAAGACATTATAATAAAAACCCACTTGGCCCCTTACTTCAAATAGTCAATGGCAAGCCAAAAAATAATTCCTCTCATTATAATAATGAAGCCTATAGAATTTTTATGTGCGGACTTCCAAAATGAAAAGCAAGAGAAGAGCTTATCAAGTTGGTCGCCTTTCCTGGTGGGGCATCTGCCAATTATCAAAATAATAATGCTGCTTAGCCTTCTGTCATTTTGACAAATGAGGGTGTGGTGGGTCTATCTCACTGGGTATGTCTGTCTTAGAGATTGGTATGCCACGTGTCATGCTGTGGAAGGTATGACATGTCACATTTTACCGTTGTTTGAGAAATTTTAAATGCCATCAATTAGAGGGAGAAGATGGATTGCCCCCTTGAGAGCATCTGTCTCATCCAATTCAATTGGTCACTTGCCAACAACAACTTGGTCTTCAGAAACAGTACATATCAATCATGCTAATTCTTAAACCATTAGGATGCCACTTTATGGGCGAATACTCTTTTCTGATAACATTAATATATTGCTTAGTACAAAATTTTTACCAAACCCATTTTCAAATGTGGTATCTTTATGTAGTTCCCTTTTTCTAATGCAAAAGGACTATAATTTTAGTTTGAGATATGAATTATCTTTATACATACAGACGAAATATATATATATAGAGAGAGAGAGAGAGAGAGAGAGCAGTATATCGTAAAAGATGAAAAATGTGAAAATTTAGGGGGAGGAAATAATTTTAGAATTTATTTATTTTTTTAAAAAATAATTTCTTTATATTTAGTTGTATAAGTTAAAGTTAAGATTTAAGGGCATCTATGTTTTTATATGTGCATATGTAGTTGTGATAGGGAATTAGAAGAGTTAAATAACTAGGCACAATCGAATCAAATTGAAACGAACCTAATTAGTTGATTTCGTCTATTTCTTTTCAATTTTGGGTGGGTTGTGATTCCATTAATTTCCTAGTGTCATGAGGTTAACTTGTTCAGGCATTGTGTTTTCATGTAATTGTTTGACTTGTATGCATAGGATGACAAATCATCATGTAAATAGTATGTAGGTTTTATTTGTTAAGTGTGTCAATGCTTGCTTTTGTGTAAAATGGGAGAATGACTACTTAGTCAATTTTATGTTTCTTAGTGTTCGAACTAAAATAACGTAGAAAACTCTTTAGGAGAGGGTGAGTGTTCATTGGTTATTGTAAAAGTTAATAGTATTTGTTAGACGTCGTAGCCCATGGAGTATATACGTATGTGTTGTAGCGGATATACAATGCAGAGTCAGAGGGGGATGAATGACTCTTTTCGCATATATTGAATTTCTCTACAAAATAAAATCTCTTGGCAAGATACAAGAAATTATATCACAATATAAATATAAATTATGCACAAAATATAAAGTAAAAAGTGTAAGGGAGAGAAAAAACAACACTGGTATTTTTATGTAGTTCAGCACCAAGCCTATGTCCAAGCCTTAGTACCAAACTAAGGATTCCACAATCCACTATCAACGCTCCTTCCTTGGTGGAGTAAGTCTTACAACTTGGGTACAGAATCCTACACTTGGGAACAAATCCCTACTTGCTCACAAAGACCCTTTCCCAAGCTGTTCACCAAGAACTCTCACAATGGTTCACAAAGAACCTTACACGAAGTAGATGATTACAATAAGAATGCTCCTTGAATGAGTAAATATTAAATACAAAGCAAACCTCACACTTCTCTCTCAAGAATTATATCAAACAAGATTGGAGAACAAGAGAGATGAGCACTTGTGAATATGAACTAAGATGCAATGTGATAAGTTTTGGAATCAAGGATATTTTTCACTATAAGCTTGTATAAATCATCAAAACCATTGTTAAACAAGTCGTATTTATAGGCAAAAGGGCTATTAGCCGTTTTATGGTCGTTGGGCATTTAAAACAATAAAAAAACTATGCAAACTAGCCATTTATAGTCATTGGGGCGGAAATCCTGACGTAAACCGTCGATAGTTTTCCTGAAACCGTCAAAGTCATCAATATGAAAGTTGAGGGATTTTATCTTAACTTTCTATAGACACTAAGATCGTCCTTTTTGGATTTTTCTAGCAAAAGTTATGCCCCAAATATCGAAAGGTGTTCATAAAATTTGATAGGTGCATTATTGAGGTTTTAAACCCAACCAAAAACCCTTTTAATCACTTAAAATATTCTTGGACAAAAGTATATAAAATATATAAAGTCTAATGAAGATTAAAACTTGTCCAAGTGAGTTTTTCCTCAAATATAAAATATATTGACTTATGAAAACACAATTTGAAAGATCATTTGATATCTTCTATACTTAGAATGTCCTTTTGTAAAAATATACTTAACTTTCTTAAAACTTTAGGATATTAACCATGCTTTGAAAAAACTGGGACCAAGTATAAAAATGCTCTTAAACTAGGATGTTAAAAACTTGTCCCTTTGAAAATATATTTTGAGTTTAGGATTGTTTTGACAAACTCTTTGAATTTAACTTTGAAAACTATGAATGGTGAGTTTATGTTTATGACTTTAGTGCAATCCTATAAACTCATGTGTCTTAATATGCATGTGCATTGCTTAACTCTTACTCTGAAATCATGTAAAAAAATAAAATAAAATAAAATGTAAGAGTTACAAAAAGTTCCTACCACACACACAACCCTTATTACAAATAATTCTACAATTAAGCTTCCGGTTGTGCTTAGGTCCTTCCAAGCACGTGTTCTTTTGATCTTCTAATTCACACGTCAACTTGGTCCGATCTTTGCTTTTGATCCAGTACTTCATGTACGAGTACCTGTACTAAACATAATTTGCAAAGATAGGAAAACACTATAAACAACAAGTAGGTTAATATCATCAAAACACAATAAACCATGATGGTGTAGCCATTAAGGCTAACATTTTCTCCCTTTTTGATGATGTCTAACCTAATAAGAATCTACTTAATCTTTACATTTGTATTTATATTCACTATGACTTGATATGCAAAGATAAGTTAACCTAAAACCACTAATGGGTTGTTATCATCAAAACAAGACAATTAAACTTATGTAACCTCTAAGGCTAGCATTCTCCTCCTTTTTGATGATGGCAAACCGTTGGTGTTCTCCTATAGGGTGTATTTTAAAGCTCCCCTCAATTTATGCATATTCTTAGATAAGACTAACATTTTCTCCCCCTTACCATATGCATATAAGGTATAAAAATATTTAACTATATTTTTCCATATTCATTATAGCTTTAAACATGCAATGCATAAGATAGAAACTTCATTCAAAATAAAATAAGCAATTAGAACTTTCATATTATCTTTACCACATGCATTCTACCCCACATGCATTTTCATTTCCCCCTCACACATATTGTTCCTAACAAATGGAACATCAAATATCTTCTCCCCCTTTGATCATCATCAAAAGGAAAGGTACTCTTTAACTAAAAATTTCTCCCCCTAAATATATGCTACCATGGTGGTAAGATGAGTGTGTGCTAGACACATATGCCAAAAAATTTGCTAAACCATAACATCTGAAGACCTAGAATGACTTTCTTGCAAACACATGAATGATGATTTCGAAGAATTATACCATTTGATGTAGATCAATCATTCAAGTCAATTTTTCAAATTTTGTTATGATTAGCTTTCACTAAAGCTCAAGTTCAAGAATGGGATATGATATGCTATGCTTAGACATTCTACAACCTAAGCAAATATCATCAAAACACATCATAGCATGCTTTTAAAAAAAAATTCAAAACCTTAGTAATTCATATGAGAAAAACAAAGTTTTTCCATTTGTCACTCAAAAATTTATTCCTAAAGAACAAGCTTTGAATACATGCTATATCATCCCATAAACAATAGCCAATACCTTCAACAAGGAACCAATTTATAAGATATACACACAATTTAAAGCATCACATTGGCTTTATCATTTGAACTTATCAATATTGGCATAAAAAAATTTCCAACAAAATAATTTGAAAAAAATATGAAAACTAGAATTTTCACATTTTGAGCTCAATCCTAAAAATAAGTGTTTTTAATTTAGCACAACATAAATTCTTTTGGTCAACACTTATTCTATTTCACCTAGGTTTCTTCCTAAATCCTATTTCCTAATCCTAGGTCCTGAGAAAACAATTCAAGGAATTCATGTAATTCCTTTTGGTACTCATTCCTCGTTAGGTGCCAAGGGGTTTTCTTCACTACCCATTCCATTTTCCTTGCTTTGCCTCTTTCTCCTCTATAAGGGCAAAAATATCTAATATGACCATTTCTTTCATAATATAAATAAATTTTATTTTTGTGTGAGGGTCTTGACTCATTTGCACTATTTTTGCTTGTTAAGGCATACCCATGTGATTTATAAGAGGTTTTCAAATTATTTTTGAAAAGTTTTGTTTTTTTCAGCTCCTAAGAATTTGTTTGAAATTTCTTTCCCTCTTGTGGTTTTGCCATGATCTTTTTTTTTTCTTTTTCAAGATAGGATTTTCTTTCATAATATTTTCCATTTGATTTTTCAAATCCCTATCTCTACTTGAAAAGATCCATGCTCTTTTTGAGCATTTGAAACAAGCTCTTCATTTTTATTTTTCAAAGAGTTTTTTTCTTCTTTTAAGATAGAACAAAGACAAGGTTCCTTACCCTTATATTTTGACAATTTTCCTTCCAAATTTTCTATCTTTTCTTTCGAAGTTTCATGCTCTTTTTGAGAATTTAAGATAAGCTCCTCATCTTATTCTTAAAAGTATCGTTTCCTTTTATAAATGAGGTTTCCCTATGTTTAAACTGGCAAGATCTTTCTCAAAAAATTATTTCTCCTTCTTGTTGAAATAAGATTATCATACAATTTATCACAAGTTTCTGCTAATTCTTCATAAGAAGGAGTATATTCATCATCATCTTTCGAACTAATTTCTTCTAGTTTGTTTGTTATGAAGCAAAGTGCTTCTTCTAGTGTTTCTTGATGAATAGCACTAGATAAATCTAAGGTGAGGTCATTTTCTTTCCTAGGCTCTTCATGGGTGCTTTGAAGCATATCCCATATTTCTTTTGCGGTTTCACATCCGCAAATATTCAACATCATTCAAGGCATAATAAAGAAAATGTTTTGCTTTAAAGTTGAGCTCTGTTAACCTTATTTCACTTATTGATAGCTCCTTTATTTCTTTCGGCTCCCCTTCTTCATTTTTGAAGATGTAGTTTCCTTTGGAAATGATTTTTCCATAATTCCAAGTTGTAGGATTGAATGAAGATGGCCATTTTATTTTTCCATACCGGATAATTGGAGTCGTTGAACATAGGTGGTCTTGTCACGGATTGCCCTTGTAAAGAGGTGCTCGCCAAATACTCCATTTGATTTTTACGCTCTAGATTTTACTCCGCTAAATGCAAGCATCTGGCTCTGATACCACTTGTTAGATGTTGTAGCCCATGGAGTATATACGTGTGCCCCGCAACGGATTTACAATGTAGAGTCAAAAAGGGGGGGGGGGGGAGGGTGAATGGATCTTTTCACGTATATTGAATTTTTCTACGAAATAAAATCTCTTGGTAAGATACAAGAAATTATATCACAATATAAATATAAATCATGCACAAGATATAAAGTAAACTACAACAGAAAGGAGTTTGTGACGCAGGTGAAGTTACAGATTTAGGGCAGAAACGACATCATTCATATTGCAGGGAGTTCTAACTTAGGAGACTAGCAAGATCATAATGGGCCTAGGTGCACTATCAGGGATATCTTATGCATTCATCACTACCAGCAAGGTTCCTACTATTTTTCAAGATGTAGTGCACAGAAAAGGGAAAAATAGATGGATGAGTGCTATGGTGGAGGAGATGAAGTTACTACATAAGAATCAGATGTGTGAGTTGGTGGAGCTTCCACAGGGGAAGAGGATGATAGGATGAAAATGAGTAATCATTCTGTTATTTTTTGTGAATGACATGTCAATTGTTGGGAAGATTTTAACTGAGGTTAATCAATCAGAAACTCCGCTGAGAAAGGAATTTGACATAAAAGGTTTTAGGTGCTATCAAGAATATTCTTAGGTTGGAGATTCACAAGGATAAAGCTGTAGAGAGATTGAGGTTATCTTAGGGTGGCTTTGTGGATAGAACTGTAGGGAGATTATGGTTATCTCAAGGTGGTTTTGTGGAGAAGGTTTTGGAGAGATTTAGCATAGTTAATGTTAGACCGGTCACCGGTACACCGTTGGGGAATCAATGTAAATTGTCTACTAATTACTACTCAAGGACAGATGGTGATGTTCAGGACATGTTAAAGTTCCCCTATGCCAGTGTAGTGGGGTGTCTGATGTATGCTATGGTGTGTACAAGGCTGGGCCTGACACATGCTGTCAGCATGGTGAGTAAGTTCTTTCCGAATCTGAGTCAACATCATTGGGATGCAGTCAAGTGGATTCTCAGGTAGTTGATGGGTACAATCAGATATGACATTATGTTTAGCATAGAACATAGTGATCCATCAATGGTAGGGTATGTGGATGTTGACTACATAGGAGACTTGGATGACAGGAGGTCTACCATAGGGTACGTATTCACCCTTGTGGGAGGACCTATTTGTTGGAGGTCTATGGTGCAGTCGTTTGTTGCCTTATCTACTACTGAGTTGGAGTACATGACAGTGGCTGAGGTTGCCAAGGAAGCGTTGTGGCTCATAGGATTGGTCAGGGAATTGGGTGTGCAGAAAAGGTGGAGTTCAGCTGGAGTATGATAGCCAGAGTGCCATCTATTTGGCGAAGAATCAAGGTTATCATGCGAGGACAAAACACATTGATGTGTGGTTTCACAGGATCACGAAACTGATTGCTTCAGGCATACTTCTACTTGAAAAGGTTCACACGTCTGACAATGCAACTAATATGTTGACAAAGCCTGTCACAACAGATAAGTTCAAGCATTGCTTGGACTTGATCAACGTCTCCAAATACTAGACGAGAGACAATCCCAATATACTGTCCCAAGTGGAGCAGTGGGTTATGCTTCCATATTTCTCCTAAGTGGTGAATATTCGTCAAGGTAGAGATTATTGGAGATGTGACTCATATTTGAGTGGAACACATACATCGGGGAAGCATAGTGATGCGAAGAACAGGGAAGCTAGTTGTAGGATCAAACTGTCGACGGTATGAGTGACAATTTGCTCTCAATATGAAACCGTCGACAGTTTTTATTGGCGCAAGTTACAGATTTTTGAATTTGGAGATCAGTAGATTGGAGGATTCAGAGGTTTTCCCTCTGGGGATTGCTACAGAAGTGTTTTAGATGTAGTCTAAGTCTTATGTGCGCATACTATTAGATATATAAACTATATTTGTAACCCTTGATGTAAGCTTGACGAATCTGATAGTGAAAATCAGTTGCTTGGTCCCGTGGATGTAGGCAAATTTTTGAGTCACGTAATTTCTTGTGTCTTTGATTTTATTACTTTCCATTATTCTCATTGTGATTGCTTGTTCTGTATATTCATTATTAGTTGCTTGCATTACTTGTTCGGATTCGAGTTGTGTGTGTTTCCGTTACACATTTGATTCAACAAATTTTATAAAAAAAATAAAAGTAAAAGTAAGTTGTGTTGATCCATAAAATTCTTACCAAATATCCCTAAAGAAAATATACATTTTTTACTTAAATTTCAAGGGATACCTAAGCCACCAATTTCTAGTATGACAATTGTAGGAGTAATTATTAGGTATACGAAGTCTACCATGTCATTAGTAAACTAGCTCAATAAGGTAACGACAACTCAAGCAGTGACAACTCATGCACAAAATCACATAAATAAAAAATAATTAACTTTGTTTTTGAAACAAATAAAAAATTCCATGATTGATTTCACTTTGCATAAAAAAATTATAAAAAAACCATAATTAATTTTTTTCTTCCTAAAACAAATTAGAAAGAAATATTTGGTACATTCATGGTTAAAAATTACCAAAAAAGAAAAAAAGAAAGAAACCCTATAATTCATATAGTTATGTAACAAAAAAATTGAGTTTGAAGTGTCAATTTAATTATTGATTTTAGTAAATTCTTATCTTTTATTTATACAAAATGCTATAAAATTACTAAGGTAGTTTTTCATAGACAAATGAATGGATTTATTAAATTTTGGATATTCATCAAGTTATTCAATAATATGATTATTTGACATATATTCTCAAATTTTCTTTGGCCCAATCATAAAATTTTATAAAATATAAATAAATAATAACGTCGTACTTCTCATACAAAAGAAGTATATTTCGTTCTAAAAAATTTTAATAGGTTCACCAAAATAATCATTCAATAATATTATATTTATTTTCAATATAAAATTCAATGGACAAAAATGAATAATAGAAAAAATATCAATTTATAAAGAAAACTAACTATGGTTTTTTAACCGTGAATTAACCATGGATTTCATTGTAATTTGTTTTGGAAAAAAATTGACTATGATTTTTTTTTTTTTTTTTGTAATTTTTCTTAGGGGTGACAAAATGGGTTAATGGGCTGGGTTCGGGTAGGTCATAAACGGGTCGGGGTTAAACGGGTTTGGGTTCAGGTTGACTCGTTTATTAATGGGTGACTATTATGTAAACTCAGAACCGCCCATTTAATAAACAAGTCGCTTGTTTAAAAAATATAATTTATTTATTTAATTTTTTTAAACATTTCATATAAAATAACACACACACACACACACACACACACACACACACACACACACACACACATATATATATATATATATATATATATATATTTAAAAAACAATGCTTCATTTTATTTTTAAACAAGTTATAAACGGATCACCCGCCCGAACCCGCCTAACCTGTTTAATAAACGGGTCGGGTTCGGGTTGACCTATTTATAAACAGATTAGATTGTATTAAATCAAAACCCGGTTTAAACAGGTGGGTCATGAGTCACCCGTCGGGTTACGACCTGTTTTTCTACCCCTAATCTTTATGAGAAGGAAAATTAATCGTAAATTTTTTTAGTTTATTTTAAAAAAAGAGTTAATTATATTTTACTATGGGTTGTTATCGGTTTCTTAGATTAGTTTATAAATGTCTAATTTATCTCCTGTTTCTTTCCAAGAGAATTAATTATACGCACTAGGTCAAGCTTCATAAGACGTCTCCTTTCCTTTCTTTCAACCCCAACTTTCAACAGTCACCGTCAAGAATCAACTAGCAGTGCAGTGTCATTCTTGCACCCATGTCGCCACCATTGACTCACACTACTTCAACGTTTCTACAAGGAATTAGTGACCACGAACCATTCCAATAATCATATTCTGCTGCATTATTTGCGAATATTTCACACTTAGTCGGCCTCCCTAAATTAATCACTTATGGACATTCCCAACTTACTTGATTTATTAGGCAGAAAATGCACTCTCTATGGGGCTTCAATCCAACTTTTAAAAAGACTTGGATCAAAATGCGATTTGGTTAAAATGAAAGATTGCGTGTTGCTTTGCACGAGAACTAGATGTGAATTCTTCATTGGAAGATTTCTGCTTCTTCTCCACGCTCTCTTACTGTAATGAAAATGCCCTAGAGCCCCTGGTGGTGGAGAAAATATATTTGAAAAATAGTGTTAATGGGACATCATGATCATCGCAGTTGTACTTTTTTAAAGGATATCTAGGCAGGCTTAAGCATTTGTTTTCTTCACGGAATTAGGGTTTAGTGCATGCTGCATCAGAACCTGCTTCTCCAAGGTTCATAATGTGTCCATTGAACTCAATTTATTATTTCATTAATTATTTTTTATTAGAAGTGGTGGATATAGATACAGTTCATGCATTAATGAGCGTGTATTTCCAAACTATTATTATGTTTTAATTTATAAAATAAAATTGTTCAAAGTAGAACGGGCAGGGAAGGGAATGGAATACAAATTTAAATGAAAGATAAAAAAAGAAGAAGAAGAAGAAGAAGCTGTAAATTCGACTTTGCTTTGCCTAATTTTTACAATTAGGGGTTAGCATAATTCGGGTTTAACCAAATTAATTGACTGAGTTCGGTCGGCTTGATTTGGTTAACATGTAGGTTCGATTTGGTTCGGTTCCAGATTTGGATGATTTCGAGTATTCGATCTTCGGTTCGGGTATGGAGAATCTTTAATGTGACTAACCGAATTACCCGAAATCACTAATTAATAATTAAATATAAATTAGTAATATTAATATATGATATATGTTAAATCTTAAATGTTTAACCTTAAAATATCTCTTTTATCAATAAAATTAATAGTTAATTAAGCTGGAATTGGCAAACTGGAAATAAAATTTGCAATCATATTTTTTTTATAATTAATTTTAAATTTATTTTGTCAAATTTAGTAAACCGAATTACCCAAAAAGTTGGTTCGTCGGGTACGGTTCGATTACACCTACTAATTCGGTCGATTTTGTTAGAGATTAGTATTAACCGAAAAATTCGATTAATTAACCAAATTTGGCCGAACCGACTCTTTGCACACCCCTAATCGCAATCATAAAAATACGTGTAGATGCGTTTTGATAAAAAGTACATTCGCCACTATTAACTTAATTTTTTGTGAATAAACAAGTTTGCCCTCTTTATTCCTTTACCATTAAGATTAGTTGTAAGTATATATATTTTTTGTAGCTATGACTCCTCTCCTCTCCCTCCAATGCATAGGATAAAGCTTCTTTTATTATTTTTTTAGATAAAAGAGGCGTGTAGTCGTAAATAAATTGACTACTTCTAAGACAATAGTATAAAAAATTATCAATACAATTGTCAACTTAAATGAATGTTGACCATGCGAAAAGAAAAGTCGAACCTAACATGTCTAAGATAGCAACTCATTCCAAAACTCAATCTTATCGCTAGACAACCTTATACGTTGAGAAACAGTAGAAAATAAATTTCCTTTTGTTTTCCTTCTCTTTCTTCTCTTCAAACAAAATCACCGGCTCAAATGTGAAATCTTATTATTTGTGGACCAATAATAAACCATCCCCATTCTTTATCGAGCTTAAAGTCATTATTAATTGTGCCTTTGAGCACATTGAACAACATGATTAGCGTATGACAAAAGGCTATTAATAGGAGCATGTTATTGAGCATGACTTCATACTAATACAAAGGATAAAACATAAGAATAATATTTTATTTTGATTATAACCTGTTACATCATCCTATTTTTTGGTATGTTACACGTGAATTCATACGATTTATAATAATAGTGAAATGAATAATGTCTAATATAGTAATTTTACTCAACAAAACTCTGAACCTATTTCCATGTGTTTTTTAAATTTACAACATTCTCCCCTCATACTCATGAAAACATTAATCAAGCAAACACTTAAATAATCTAGTGAAAATTCTTGTAGTATACCTTTTCACCTAAAATTATTTAATTGGAAAGTCAAAAAATTTTAAAACTTTTTTTTTTTTTTTAATAAAAGTGACAATCCTTATATAATAAATTTTCATGTTTTGAATTGCAGAATTACTAATTAACTTTTCTGTTATTGAAGTGTCGGTGCTTTAGAGATACAATATTTATCATAACTATTTTTTTACCCATGAAAATGTTAATCAAACAAATAGTAAATTATCTATGACAATTCTTCTTTTTTTTTTTTAATACAATTTCACCTAAAATTATTCAATGGGAAATTCAAAAATATTTATAATTTTTTTTAAAAAAAGTGACAATATTTTGGCCTTATATAATAAATTTTCATGTTTTTCCGTTATTAAAGTGTCGGTGCTTTACAGATACAATATTTATCATAACTATTTTTTTACTCTTGAAAGTATTAATGAAGCAAACAGTAAATTATCGGTGACAATTCCTATATTATACGTTTTCACCTAAAATTTTCATTAACGGACTGATGAACATAATCTAACGATATGTAAAATAATGTTACTCGTTGATTTTCTATGCAATATATATACTTTCTTGGATAGCTATGCATGAAAACAATGACTCATTTATATTATTCTTTTCTTAATTTTCTCAAATTCTAAACGAGACCTATGCAAATTCAATTCAAAAAAGTAGATAAAAAATTTTTCTCTTCATCTAAACATTTTTCTCAATATTTTTTAATGTAAAGAGAAAAATGCACATGCAAACATGTGCGAGTGTTCGAGCAAAGCATTGATCTATACAAGTTTTGGGCTCATCAAACATTAAAAAAAAAATAAAAATAAAGGAGAGAGGAGGCTGTGACAGTTGAAAGTTTTGAAAGCAATTTTTAGAACAAGTATAAATAATATAATATATACATAGACAATTTTGCGGCTGCTCCCTTGGCCTGTCCAACATATCACTCAAAAGTCTGAACCAATGAATAACAGTTGGTAAGACTCATACGCTAGTTTGCAGACCTTTTGGGGAAATAGGACTCTTTGCATAAAGTGAAACTCCTCATTTTAGTTTTGTACAGTAATGATAATATTCTACTCAAGGTTTTGAACTTTGAACTTTGATTGAATCTCTTGTGGTCAAATTATATGGCCCTTCCACAGGAGACAACTCTGAAATACTGTGTGAATAAACAATATTAACCCACATAGTTTTTTCAAAAGGTCAATACTTAAAATACATGCAAATGTTTTATATTGAAGTGTTGGTTCCCCTCCCTCCCTGGGAGGTTTGAATATGGGGCTGAAGGGTTTGAAATATTGGTCCCAAACTCATTATGTGGTAGGCTTTTAGGGTAGGGGGCTGCCCTACCTTAAGGGTCATGAGTGATTTGAGTTTTTTCCTGTGACACTGCTGATTTGCATTGGATTTTGAGATTGCCATCATGCTCTTGCCTTTGCTTTTTGGGTCTTGAAATTGAAATTTCAAGAGAGGGAGGGAGGGGTGAAACAGGTTTTTGCATTGTTAGAAATTATATAGGAGCCTTTTAGTCAGCAATGATGCTCAAAATTATTACTTTCTTTTCCACCGCACAGCTGTCTTTCAAAATTTACTTGCATTCTGCCCCCTAATGCATTTTATCCCCCTACAGTCATCTTTTGAGACTTGAATTTGGTTTATCTTCAATTAAAAAAAAAGAAAAAAGAAGTGTGTGTGTGTGAGAGAGAGAGAGAGAGAGAGAGAATAATATTTGCACTGCACACAGTGTTCTTTTGAGATTTTCAGCACTCTGTTTCCTTAATATAGGTCATTAGGTTCCCATAAAAATTTAAGCATACTCATATAAGTATCAAAGCAGTTAGTCTTTAGTTGAACACTTTCCTTAATATGAGAAATGATCAGACTTCTAATACAAGAGTTTTGGCAAAGATAGAAAATAGGAGTGGTGATTAAAGTTGGGTTGTGGAAAAATCATTCAATACTTGGTAAAAGTGCAGCAACAAGGCAACGGATGGTCAAAAGTATTATTCATGCCACGTGTGGATAAAATTTTTTGTTGGAGGTAGTTGCGACGTCCGAGAGCGAGGCCTGAGACCACAAGGTGATAAAATATGATTCTTTAAAAACTTTGAATTTAGAGTTACCACTAACTTATTTTCCTAGGTGCAGTTAGAACACCTAATTACTACTCATTTGATTGATCACTAAACTAAACCTAATGAACCAGTAGTCTCGGTCTGCTTATACCAAAGTTGGGATCGGGAATTTAGTTATGCGAAGGAAAGATATTTGCACCCTCTACACATCTGTTTGATAAACGACACCTAATTAATTATGAATTATCCTTGTTGTGATATGGATCGTATAATGAAGATGCACAGTGGAATAAACAACAAGAAATAAATAACACAACCAATAAGAACAAGATCAACATAAAGATTTACATAATTTGACAAAACCTACATCCATGGAAACAATGTTACACACATTTCACTAAGGAAATCAAAATGTACAAAATAAACTTCTCTAATGATCACAATCTCTCTCAAAATATGCCTAGATGACATATATATGTTAGGAACCTGTGAGCATCCAAATCAAAGTGACACCAAAGATTTAACGTGGTTCGGTCAATAACGACCTATGTCCACGGAGCACACACCAAATATTCACTATCTCGCCGAAAAGATTACAATTTTTTTTTTCTCTCTCTCTCTCTCTTCCTCCCTTCTTCCTCTCTGCTCTCTCTAAGCTTCTCACTCTTTTGTACTCACACTCACATCTTTCACAGCCCTCTATTTATAGGGCTTGGAATTTAAATCACAATTAAAATAAAATCAAACATGAATGGAAGTTACAACGGAGAGGTTAATGGTGGGTAAATGCATCGCGTTTTTGACTCAGCTCCTAGCTTGCAACGCGTCTCTAGCTGTGTCTCCTGGCTCCATCTCTAACAATCTCCCACTTGGAGACAGAGACAATCAATATCATGAATAAATGATGTGCTCAAAACATATGTCTTCAGGCATGAAGACCAACTGAAGTTGAACACAACTTCAGCTTCTTTGTAGTCACCACCTTCCTGTATGCTCGATTCCTGCGGACTAATCTGATGGCTGTCAGCTTCACAACTGGTGCAAAGATATCGGTGTAGTCAATCCCTTCCATCTGCTCGAAGTCTTTGATTACCAACCGAGGCTTGTACCTTTTGGAGCCATCATACTCCTCTTCGATTCTGTATACCCACTTGTTGTGAAGGCCTTTGGGCAACTTCCACATTCTATTGGAGGTGAGGGACTTCATCCCATCCTTCATTGCAAGCTTCCACTTGCTCGTATCTACCACTTGACATGCTTCATCATAGCATTCAGGCTCTCCTTCATTTGTAAGAAGTAAGTAATCAATATACCTTCTGTTTGGTATATGGGACCGAGTATATCTCCTAAGCTCTGGAACGAGAGTAGGAGATGGTGGTGCGACAATCTGCCCCACTGGTTCCTCCACTTGAAGATTCTCGGTATTCTGCTGTTGTGTCCCGACATATTCTGAGTGGACCAGTTCTAGTCCCTTCTTCTTTGGGGCACGGGTATTTATCTAGAAACTAACCCTCTTCTTTTTCTCGACTATACAATCCTCACACATGTCAATCTTTACTCAAATAGACATGGAGGCATTGAAGGTTAGGAAAAGTGTTCCGATTGTCTTACCTCGTGCAATCGTTAGTACACCCTTTGAAACTTTCCATTCATCGCCAATGAATTTCGTCATGTATCCCTCATCTTCCAGCTGACCAATTGAGATCAAATTCTTTCTCAAGTCTAGAATATACCTGACATCCTTTAGCTTCTATACGAACCTGTTTATATTGATCTTCACAACTCCCTTACTGGTTACGTTGCAAGGTTGATCGTTGCCAAGGTACACCTTACCAAAATTACCTGGTGTGTACTTCCCTAGGCAATCTCTGCAGCATGTGGCATGAAATGAGGCTTTGGAGTCTAAGACCCAAGACTCTTGCTTACTCTCCAAAGAGCAAATCAACATCTCATCATTTTCAGAAGCAATATTTGCTTTTGTCTTTGCCCTCATGTCATATTCTTTCTTTTGACTCCTGCACTGGTTCTTGTAATGACCAACTTTTCCACAGTTCCAGCACTCAATAACTTTTGTACTCTGGGAACCTGTGTCTTGAGTACCTTTGGGATTTCTGGATTTAGACCGCTTGGGCCTCGATTTTCCATGGTTGTTTGATTGTCCATGCCTGTTTCCTCTACCTCAACTCTCCATGTTCAAGATTGAACTCGAAGTGGAGCCATGGTTCGACTGCATTCTTATTTCCTTCGTCAAAATCATGCTGACGACTTCATCATATACAAGCTTCAATTTTCCTATGGAACTACTGATGGTAGTGACGACACCATTCCAACTTTCAGGCAACTGACTGAGAATCAGTAGAGTCCGAATCTCATTATCAAACATTATCCCGACTGAGGCGAGTTGATTAGACAACTCATTGAAGTTATTCAAATGCCTGCTGAAACTTTCACCTGCAGACATGCTCATCATAAATAGTCTTTTCATGAGATGTACCTTGTTTGCGACTGAAGGCTGCTCATACATATTAGAGAGCGCATCCATTAGAGACTTGGTGGATGTTATATGCATGATATTGAACGCCATAGATTTCGACAACATCATTTTGATGGCTCCGAGGGCTTTTCGATCAAGCAACTCCCACTCGTCCTCGTTTATGGATGTTGGCTCACCCTTCAACGGTAAGTGCAATTCCTTCCCAAACAAATAATCTTCTATTTGTATCTTCCAAAATCGAAATTGTTTCCGTTGAACATTTCAATTTTTGAGCTCTTTTCATTTGACATCTTGATTCGCTAATCTAAAGATGAAACTAGCTTAAATGGATAGCGCGGTCGGATCTAGAACGATTGAAAACCCTAGAAATGGTTCAATTCACTCAAAAAATGGACCCAAAACGACTCTGAAAAACTTAGTCAAAGTTCAATCAAACCTGGTCAAACTTGGTCAACTCTACTGACGTGGCACCCGATGACGTGGCAGCTGACGTGGTAGTGGGACCCACCCGCTGATGTGGCACCCATTGATGTGGCAGTGGACCCACCTGCTAACATGGCAGTGGGGTTCACTTGTTGACGTGGCGCACTGAAATGGCGGGTGGCGCGCTAATGTGGTGCTGAGGTAGCGCGTCGGACCTGGGTCAGGAATCGGTTCCTGGGCTGAGTCTGTATCTAGGTCGGGTTAGGTTCTCAGCGGGTCGGGTTGAGGCTGTCTAGGCTAGGAAGATGCATACAACGCGTGCAGCGCGTGAGGGACAAGTCACCGACGCATAACCGGCGCGTGGCGAAGTGTCCTACTCCCACGGGGCGCGTAAGGGCACATGAGCCTTCGTCTGAACTCTATTCGAGCTCCAAATTGCACGGTTCTCTTCGTTTCGGTGAGCTGCATGCGATGGTGGCCTCAAAACGAAGTTTTGATTCACTAGACAGAGCTCTGATTTCGAGATCACTTTCGATCTGACTTTTTTGCTCCAACTGGTCTCTGATACCACTTGTTACGACCGGAGGAGCCCATGGGTGGGCTTGATACACATGGGTGAACACCAATTTGACCCAAAAGCTCAAGCTAATTGGGTCTTGGGTCCATCTATGTATACAAGCACCCATTATCCACTTTAATTTTCCAATGTGGGACAAGCTCACAAGTGGAATTCTCAACAATCTCCCCCTCACTTGTGAGTTCCTGCTCCTCTTTGAAAGGAAACCGTCTCCCTTCTAGGACAATTCTCCAACAGTTGCTCAAGTGGGCCTTACCATGGCGTCCTACGTGCCTCAAATTGCATTCCACATGCCTCTAAACCAATTCTACGTCCCACGTCTTGACCCTATTCGGATCCATCCACAGCCTAGATGATCCTTATTGGCCTCAGCCATACACTTGGTCCTCCAACTATTAGCACGTCAAGAGAATTAGCTTCCCATCTTGACTTTTACAATGTCGCTCACCAAAGTTACGAACCGTCAGCTCTGATACCACTTGTTAGGAACTTGTGAGCATCCAGATCAAAGTGACACCAAAGATTTAACGTGGTTCAGTCAATAACGACCTACGTTCACGGAGCACACACCAAATATTCACTATCTCGCCGGAAAGATTACAATTCTCTTTCTCTCTCTCTCTCTCTCTCTCTCTCTCTTCCTCCCTTCTTCCTCTCTGCTCTCGATGAGCTTCTCACTCTTCTGCACTCACACTTACATCTTTCACAGCCCTCTATTTTTAGGGCTTGGAATTTAAATCACAATTAAAATAAAATCAATCATGAATGGAAGTTACAACGGAGAGGTTAATGGTGGGTAAATGCACCGCATTTCTGACTCAGTTCCTAGCTTACAACGCATCTCCAACTGTGGCTCCTGGCTCCATCTCTAACAATATAGAGGTTCCTTGGAGGTTTCCCCCTGTTTGACCAACCACTCAATGTTCAAAAATTCAAAATTTAGAAAAACTGTCGTAGCCCAGGCACCTCTCGTCGATGAACACAGAGGTTTCATTGATGAGCTTCAGTGCCTTCGTCGACGAACCTATGCTGTTCCCTCGTCGACGAGCATAGGCCCTTTGTAATAACCCAAAAAATTAGATGAGTTCTCGTTGACGAACACAGGAGATTCGTCGATGAGGATATAAGAGGATCTCGTCGACGAGGACAGGTTTCATCGATGAGAAAATACCGAGAGAGGTTTTTGGGGCAGTCTAAAATTCATCGACGAGGGAGGATGTTCGTCGACGAAATTCCTTAAGGATTTGTCGACGAGATGATGTGTCTCATCGATGAATTCAAGCCTATAAATAGTGAAAACCTGGATTTTTGACGCGAAATTTGCTCATGAAACCCTCTATTTCTCTCTCTACGCCCCTCTCCCCTTCTCTGTTCGATCCCGACCCCGTCTCTCACCGGATCGACGATCTGAAGCCACCATGATGCTCCTGGGGAAGTTCTCTGCAAGTCTGCCGAAGTAGATTGTTGGTGGAGGTGGTTTGAAATTCATCCCAAATTTAGAGTAAGGTGTTTTATTTATCATATGCTTTCCATACAGTTATAGAAAATGTCTTATGTAGGAAAATACTGATGTTTTATTTTGGGGGATGTCGTTTTCAGGGTGTTGAGTGAAGAACCTTGCAGGTGTAGGGCTAGAGTATTGTTGGGGCTTTTCAGAAACTAGGTAAGGGAAATATGTTATGCTAGGCGATTTACTTACGTTATCAGAAAATTTATATATATATATATATATATATATGCATGTATACTAGTTATTATACAGAATACGAATTTTTAAAGTATGTGTGGTCTGAGTAGATATTATTTGATATGGAGTTTTATACAGTTTTTCAGTATATCAAATTGTACAGATATAGTTAGATATTTATGGATTTTATACAGATAGAATTTGTCTACATATACAGTTTTTATTCAAATGATTACCCAATCATATATATATGTATATATGACAATATACAAATGTTTATTCAGATCAGTATATATAGTATTTACAGAATGTTATGTTTTTCCTAAATGCCATAACACTCAGAGTATACAGACAAATTATACAGATAGAAGATACAGACAAATTATACAGTTATAGCATCAAGATGTAATAGATATTACAATATTTACAGTACAAAGTTATAGCCTTATGGTTATTTTGGAAACATGATGAAAACAGTAAAAAAGTATATATGTAAATATATAGTATCAGATCCCTGTGAAAAGATTACAAACAAATACAGATACAGAATATAAAGTACGGTATCGTTGCTAATACAGATAGAGTACAACCACATATCTCAAATAGTGTGTGGGTACCGTCAACTGTGCTCGAAGAATATGCAGCTCTCTAGTTCGCTGGGTTGAGGGGGCCAGTTTGACGAGGTAGCAGCCAGTCCTGCGCTTAGGAGAGTATGTAGTTTGGTCGAGATGAGATAGTGTAGAGTATAGTGACTTATCTGGAGGGCTGACCAGATTAAGTCCTATCTACGGGCCACACAACCCCATCATGAGAGGTCAAATCATGACATATAGAGTTCCAGGGATAAAGTACAGTTATGTACATGTATACAGTTTTACAATATTTGATGAATAGTATGATATTAGGAGTATGAAAAGTAGAAAAACACAGATAACATAGTTATGTTTTAAACTGCGAAAAATGTAAGATATGCTTTACAGATTTATCATTTCATTACAACTCAGATGTTATTTAAAGTATATATATAACTTAGTTGCCACACACTAGTAATAGCATATTTCTACTTACTAAGCGTTGACTCACCCTATTATTCTAACATTTTTCAGGTGAGCCAGTTAGGCAAACAGATTAGGCTCGCGGATAGAGATTTCTTGGTTACCCTAGTTACAGGGTAAGATGGCGTATAGTTTTGTATTTTTGAGATATATTTTACTAGGGAGAGATGTATTTTATGACTATGTGATCGAAATACTGAGTTCTGGTATTGTATGATATATGTGGTTGTGTTATTTATGTTTTCGCTGCATAGGTATGATATTGTATACAGTAATACCCCAGCGCCCTTGAGGCCTGAGTTTCCATAGCAGGGATATCAGAGAATTTATATTTTTTAAAAAAATGGTGAGAATTTTGAGGTCGTTACAGTTTGGTATAAGAGCAAAGGGGTAGTTACCCTCGATCCTCGAGAACTCTCGCTTATGAATGATTGTGGCAAAGTAAGAGTCTCCGCTCGGGGGCTTGCTGAATTGAGGGGCGGTGATACATAACACCTCAATCTCAATGAGTGCTCTGATAGGTACCTGTTGTTGCCATGGGCGCAAGGCCCATAAGGAAAGTGACAAAGCCCGAAAGGGGGACGTTACAATTTGGTATCAGAGCCTAGGTTGCTAGGTTCTATAGACTCTAGAGTGCAATGAGAAACAATACAAGAATATAGGAAAAAAGATTTGAGGTTTTTTTTTCTGTGATATGGATATAGGATTTCGTGGTGGTTTCTGTGTTTTTCTTGAAGTGACGATTTCAGGAAAGCTATAGTAAACTATCAACGAGTCGTGTATTTGGGTTGCAGGATTGGATTTTGGGGCTCGGATCAGGAGAATGGTTAATAGGGGATTTGAAGTTCTAGTTAAATGAGATAAGTTAGGTCTGTATGGGGAATAGGATTTTGAAATGGTGTTTTATATATTTGCAAGATGGACTCAGGAGGCAGTAGCGCTCACGCCAGTGGTGATGATGGAGCGGGTCCTTCTGGCGCAGGGGGTGGAGATTCAGATGCTGTGCTACGTAGTGTGGCTCAGCAAGTTATGGCTGAGATAGCATGGAGATCTAGAGAGGAGGGAGGTCCAACTCCAGTTCAGGGATATACCATATAAAAATTTATGAAGATGAACCCGTCAGCATTCTTTGGAGCAGCTGACCCTACAGTTGCAGAGAATTGAATGCAAGAAATGGAGAAGATCTTGACAGTGCTTCATTGTACGGACGAGCAGAGAGTCTTATATGCTACATATAGGCTGGCGGAGGAGGCCGAGAAATGGTGGATGGCCATGAGGTTATTGGGGGAGTAGAGTACGATTCCAGTGCCGATGACCTGGGCACGATTCAGGGACGTGTTCTTCGATAGATACTATCCTACCTTAGTTAGAGAGGCTTGAGTACAGGAGTTTCTGAGTTTGTCTTAGGGGTCGATGACTATCCAGTAGTATGCTGCGAGATTTATTGAGCTATCACGTTTCTGCCCCTATATTGTTCCAGACGAAGTGAAGAAGGCGAGAATGTTCGAGAGGAACCTGAGGCGAGATATTTATAGGCAGGTGGTAGTACTGAGGATCCAAGATTTCTTATAGTTGGTTGTCAAGGCTGTTATAGAAGAGGAAAATTTGCCGAGGGAGACTAAGATGTAGAGTCAGAAGAAGAGGACCGCACCTTCGAGTTTTCAGGCGAGTCCTAGTCGAGGCCCTTGGAGAGGAGCTAGATCTGGCGGAGGCTAGAGGCAGATTGTCGAGCACGGGGATTTCAGGGTGGATAGCTTCCTGCCATTTGTCCTAGATACGGACGAAAGCACCCTAGTGAGTGCCGGTTGGTGGAGAATATCTGTTATCGCTGCGGGAGACCCGGTCATATGACTTGATCTTTTCAGATGCCACCAGGTTATGTACCGGCTCCTAGGCCATTTCGAGGTGGATACCAGGTGCCTTGTGGTGGTCAGCAGAGGAACACTACGCTGGCGAGGGTCTATGCGTTGAAGCCGGGTGATGTCGAGATGGCTGGAGACGTGGTCAAAGGTACCCTTATTGCTTTACCATATACAATTGTGGTTTTTTTTGATATAGGTGCCACCCACTCTTTTATATCGGCGGGGTATGTCCAAATAACTGGGGTAGATACTCATCTATTAGATGTAGAATTATCTATGGGTACGCCGATGGGATCGGTGGTAAAATGCAGGAAGGTGCTTCGGAATTTCCCAGTGAATGTTCAGGAGAGTATTACCAACTGATCTTGTAGTACTAGATATGCAAGGGTTTGATGTGATACTGGGCATGGACTGGCTAGCTACTTATAATGCCAGTATAGATTGCCATTAGAAGGTAGTGATTTTCAGACCCCCGGGCGAGCAAGAATTTAGATTTGTGGGTTCACGTGTGCATGCCTCACCACAGTTGGTATAGGCTATTTAGGTGAGGAGATTGCTACAGGATAGTTGCCAGGGGTATGTTGCACACATAAAAGAATTTTCAAAAGAATAATTGAGACAAACTGACATATTAGTGGTGAGAGAATTTCCAGATGTCTTTTTGGAGGAATTGTCTGACTTGCCACCAGACCGAGAGATTGAGTTTACTGTAGATCTGTTGACAGGGTCTGCACTAGTATCTAAAGCACCATATCGTATGACTCCAGTCGAGTTGAAAGAATTAAAAGATCAATTACAGAAATTGCTGGACAAGGGGTTTATTAGGCCCAATGTGTCGCCTTGGGGAGCGCTAGTTTTGTTCATGAAAAAGAAAGATGGAACCATGAGATTGTGCATCAATTACAGGGAGATAAACAAATTGACAGTCAAGAATAAATATCCTCTCCCTAGGATCGATTATTTATTTGATCAACTCCACGGGACTCGGGTTTATTCTAAAATTGACCTGTGATCGGGTTACCATTAGGTGAAGGTTAAAGCAGAAGATACATCGAAGACCGCATTCCGTACCAGATATGGGCATTACAAATTTTTAGTGATGCCATTTGGGTTGACTAATGCACCAGCAGTATTCATGGATTTGATGAATCGAGTGTTCCATCCATATTTGGACCAGTTTGTAGTTGTATTTATTAATGATATACTGGTCTATTCGAGAACTTTTGAGGATCATGAACATTATTTGAGGCTGGTGTTGCAGATATCGAGAGAGAGAAAATTATATGCAAAATTCAAGAAATGTGAGTTCTGGTTAAGGCAGATTACTTTTCTTGGCCATGTGATCTCTGAGACGGGTATGTCAGTTGATCCAAGTAAAATAGAAGCAGTACTATATTAGGAAAGACCGGGAAATGTTCAAGAAGTTAAGAGTTTTCTGAGATTAGCAGGCTATTACTGGCACTTTGTAGGTGGTTTCTCCAAGCTATTAGGTCCATTAACATTGCTTATGAGGAAAAATGTAAAGTTTGATTGGACTGATGATTGCGAGCAGAGTTAACAAGAATTAAAGCGACGGTTAGTTTCAGATCCGATATTATCTATTCCATCAGGGGAGGACGAATTTGTAATATGTAGTGATGCATCATTAAAAGGTCTGGGGTGTGTATTAATGTAGCATGGCAGGGTTATTGCATAGTGTCTAGACAACTTAAAGAGTATGAGAAAAATTATCCTGTCCATGATTTAGAACTAGCTGCAGTGGTGTATGCTCTTAAGATCTGGAGGCATTACCTATATGGTGGGAAGCACGAGATTTTTATGGATCACAAGAGTCTAAAATATTTCTTCACCCAGAAAGAGCTGAATATGAGGTAAAGAAGATGGTTAGATCTTATTAAATACTATGATTGCACGATTAGTTACCATCCAGGGAAGGCAAATGTAGTGGCAGATACTCTGAGCAGGAAATCAGGGGGACCCGTACTGGCAGCTATGGAGATTCAACACTCAATTCTGATGGATTTGGAGAGGCACAAAATAGAATTGATAGAGGAAGGTCCTCATACAGTCATTGCTGGTCTAGTGGTTCAACCTACGTTATACGAGAGGATTAAAGCAACTCAAGGTGATGATGCAGAGTTGGCAGAGGTAATGGCTAGGGTACGAGATGGTCAGGGTGAGGAATTCAGCATGTCAGATGACGGAACCCTGCGGTTCTGTACTAGGCTCTGTGTTTCTGCAGATACCGAGATCAAGAGAACTATATTGGAGGAGGCTCACAAATCCCTATACACCGTACATCCAGGTAGCACTAAAATGTATCGGGATCTGCAGGAGTATTTCTGGTGGAGTGGAATGAAAAGTGAAATAGCCGAGTTTATTGAGCAGTGCTTGACGTGCCAGTAGGTTAAAGATGAGCACCAAAAACAAGCAAGGCAATTATAGTCGTTGTTTATTCCAGAGTGGAAATCGGATCATGTTTCGATGGATTTCGTTATGGGGTTACCGCTAGTGCATCAGGGATTGAACGCGATTTGGGTGGTTGTTGATCGTTTGACGAAGATCGCTCATTTCATCCCTATTAAAGTCAGTTATTCCATGGACAGGTTGGCAGAGATTTATGTTCAGGAGATAGTTCATGTTCATAGGGTACCGGTATCCATAGTTTCAGACTGAGATCCTAGGTTTACTTCATGATTTTGGAAAAGTTTTCAGGAAGCTATGGGTACATAGTTAGCTTTTAGCACTGCTTTTCACCCTCAGACAGATGGGCAGACCGAGAGGACAATCCAGACTTTAGAAGATATGCTTCATGCTTGCGTGCTTGATTTTTGGGGTAGTTGGACCCAGTTTATGCCGTTAGTCGAGTTTGCTTATAATAACAGCTATCAGGCTAGCATTGGCATGACACCTTACGAGGCACTGTATGGTAGGATATGTTGTTCTCCTCTCTTCTGGGATGAAGTAAGTGAAAGGCAAGTGTTGGGTCCAGAGATTGTACAGCAGGCATTTGATAAGGTCTGACTAATTAAAGAAAGAATTAGCACCGCGCAGAGTCGGCAGAAAAGCTACGTAGACACTCGCCGTTGGAAACTAGAATTTGATGTGGGAGATCGAGTATTTTTTAAAATAGCTCATTTGAAAGGAGTTATGAGGTTTGGAAAGAAGGGCAAGTTGAGCCCTAGGTATATTGGCCCTTTTGAGATACTAGAAAGAATAGGGTCAGTTGCCTATAAGCTAGCTCTGCCGCCAGCTTTAGCTAGAATTCATAACGTGTTTCATGGTACTATGTTAAGGAAATATGTCACAGACCCATCCCACATAATCCGCTATGTAGAGATAGAGCTTAAAGAATCTTTAGCTTATGAAGAAGTGCCAATTCAGATCTTAGATAACAAGACTCAGAAACTGCGCACGAAAGAGATTCAGTTAGTAAAAGTTTTTTGGAAAAAAAATGATATAGAGGAAGATTCTTGGGAGCTTGAGGAGCAGATCAGACAGAGATACCCACAGTTGTTCCAAGAGGATGGTGATAGCAGTTAAAGTATAAATAATTAGGTAAAGTTCCTTTTGCAGGTACATGTAATGATTTAGCTTGTAGGTAGTCTTTTAGTTTTATATGTGTAATCTCCCAAAACTTAGATTGTAACCACTGTATTCTTCCACCATAAGTGAGGATAAGTAATAAAATAAGTAGACTCTTTACCTTTATGAGATGGTAGAGTGTATAATGGTGTTCAATCCAGATTGTAAATTTCGAGGACGAAATTTTATAAGGAGGGGAGAATGTAATAACCTGAAAAATTAGAAGGGTTCTCATCGACGAAAACAAGGGATTCGTTGACAAGGATATAAGAGGAGCTCGTCAACGAGGACAGGTTTCATCGACGAGAAAACATCGAGAGAGGTTTTTGGGGCAGTTTGAAATTCGTCGACGAGGGAGGAAGTTCATCGACGAAATTCGTTAAGGACTCGTCGACGAGATGACGTGTCTCATTGACGAATCCGGGCCTATAAATAGTGAAAACCCAGATTTTTCATGCGAAATTTGTGCAGGAAACCCTCTATTTCTCACTCTACACCCCTCTCCCCTTCTCTCTTCGATCCCAGCCCCGTCTCTCACTAGATCAACGATCTGAAGCCACCACGATGCTCCTGGGGAAGTTCTCTGCAAGTCTGTCAGAGCAGATCATTGGTGGAGGTGGTTTGAAATTCATCACAAATTCAAAGTAAGGTGTTTTATTTAGAATATGTTTTCCCTATAGTTATAGACAATGTTGTATGCAGGAAAATACTGATATTTTGTTATGGGGGATATCATTTTCAGGGTGTTTAGTGAAGAACCTTGTGGGTGTAGGGCTAAAATATTGTTGGGGTTTTTCAGAAACTAGGTAAGGGAAATATGCTATGCTAGGAGATTTACTTACGTTATCAGAAATTATATATATATATATATATATATATATATATATATATATATGCATGTATACTACTTATGATACGGAATGCGAATTTTTAAAGTATGTGTGGCCTGAGTAGATATTATTTGATATGGAGTTTTATATAGTTCTTCAGTATATCAAGTTGTACAAATATAGTTAGATATTTATGGATTTTATACAGACAGAATGTGTATACATATACAATTTTTATTCAAATGATTACACAAACAGATATATATATATGTGACAGTATATAAATGTTTATTCAGATGAGTATATATAGTATTTACAGAATATTATGTTTTTCCTAAATGCCATAACACTCAGAGTATACAGAATTATTATATAGATAGAAGATACAGACAAATTATACAGTTATAACATCAAGATGCAACAGATATTATAATATTTACATTACAAAATTATAGTGTTATGGTTATTTTGGAAACATGATAAAAATAGTAAAAGAGTATATATGTAAATATATAGTATCAGATCTCTGTGAAAAAATTACAAATAGATACAAATACAGAATATAGAGCACGGTACTGTTGTTAATACAGATAGAGTGTAACCACATATTTCAGATAATGTGTGGGTACCGTCAACTGTGCTCAGAGAGTATGCAGCTCCCTAGTTCGCTGGGTTGAGGGGGCCAGTTTGACAAGGTAGCAGCCAATCCCGCACCTAGGAGAGTATGCAGTTTGGCCGAGTTGAGGTAGTGTAGAGTATAGTGACTTATCTGGAGGGCCGACTAGATTAAGTCCCGCCTACGGGCCGCACAATCCTGTCATGAGGGGTCAAATCATGACATACAGAGTTGTAGGGATAAAGCACAGTTATGTACATGTATATGGTTTTACAGTATTTCATAAAAATAATATGATATTAGTAGTATGAAAAGTAGAAAAATACAGATAACACAGTTATGTTTTAAACTGCGAAAAATGTAAGATATGCTTTACAGATTTATCATTTTATTACACCTCAAATGGTATTTAAAGTATATATATAACTTAGTTGTCACACACTAGTAATAACATATTTCCACTTACTGAGCGTCGACTCACCCTATTATTCCAACATTTTTCAGTTGAGCCAATTAGGCGAGCAAATCAGGCTCGCGGATAGAGATTTCTTGGTTACCCTAGTTACAGGGTAAGATGGCGTATAGTTTTGTATTTTTGAGATAGATTTTACTGGGGAGAGATGTATTTTATAACTATGTGATGGAAATACTGAGTTCTGGTATTGAATGGTATATGTGGTTGTGTGATTTATGTTTTCGCTGCATAGGTATGATATTGTATACAGTAATACCCCAGCGCCCTTAAGGCCTGAGTTCCCATAACAGGGATATTAGAGAAATTTATATATATATTTTAAAAATGGTGAGAATTTTGAGGTCGTTACACCCTTCGTCGACGAGTCCTACTATGTTGCCCCTTTCATATTTTTCTTCCTTCCTTCTTTGCTGATCAAAACAGAAGTATAAGAGCCACAAATAACAATCTCCACCTTAGTGATTATACGCCCCTTAGGAGAATCTCAGAAACATGAACTACTTCACTTTGAACTTAAAAACGCTTGGTTTGGTATGTCTCTCTACTATCGGAGACATGGAGTAAGTCCAAGAAATGCTTGAACTTTTTTGAAATAACTGATTTTGTCAGAATATCCGCTGCATTTTCAGACGTCTGAACTTTCTCCAACACAAGTTCACCCGAAGCAATCAATTCGCGAACCCTGTAGAACCTCAAGGGTAAACACATATCCTGTTATAGACCTTCTATCATCCATATCTCCAGCATAATCTATATTCACAAACCCCATAACTGAAGGGAAACCCTGTTGCTTGCCGAACATGATGCCCTATCCTGATGTACCCCGCAAGTATATAAGTATCTATTTGACGGCTTCCTAATGTTGCCTTCCTGGATTAGAGAGGAACTTGCTCACCACGCTTACTACATGAGCCAAATCTGGCCTTGTTTATACTATGACATACATTAAACTTTCCACAACACTAGCATAGGGGACCTTTGACATGTCCCAGATTTTCTCATCCAAACTTGGGCAATCTGCAATAGACAACTTGAAATGATTTTCTAGAGGTGTGCACACCGGTCTTGCATCAGTCATGCTAAACCTCTCCAACACCTTCTGCACATAACCACCCTGAGATAACCATAATCTCCCTATAGTCATGTCTTAGCGAATCTCCATCCCAAGTATTTTCTTGGCTAAACCAAGATCTTTCATGTCAAATTCCTTATGCAACATGTCCTTTAATTGATTCACCTCAGTTAAATCTCTTGTAGCTATCAACATATCATTGATATATAATAACAATAAAATAAGTGAGCCATCATCAAGTTTATTCACATATACGCAGCAATCATACTCACACCCTTTGTAGCCAATCTTCATCATATACGAATCAAATTGTTTATACCATTGCCTTGGAGGCTGTTTTAGCCCGTAAAAAGATTTCTTCAACCTACAAACAAAATTTTCTTTTCCTAATTCAATGAATCCCCCCTCGGCTATACCATGTAAATTTGTTCCTCCAAGTTGCCGTGAAGAAACGCCATCTTCACATCCATTTGTTCCAAATGAAGATTGAAATGAGCTACTAACCCCAACACAACTCTGATAGAAGTATGTCAGATCACTGGAGAAAAGATCTCATCATAATTTATCCCCTTCTTTTGTGAGTATCCTTTTGCCACCAACCGTGCCTTGAGCTTCTCACCTTCCTTTTCTGATTTTGTCTCCTTCTTCCTGTACATCCATTTGCACCCAATCGGTCTCTTCCCATATGGAAGCTCCACTAACTCCCAAGTTTTGTCCTTATGCAGTGATTCCATTTTCTCAATCATTGCTCTCATCCACCTATCTTTCTCCTGGTTGTGCATTGCCTCTTGAAAATAAGTTAGATCGTTGCAATAATTAAGGAAAACATAAGATACTAACTCATCAAAACCATACCTTGATGAAGGCATGATAGTGCGTTTGGATCTCCGTATAAGAATATCATCGATTTGTTGGTTTCTCGAGCTAGAGCTTCCTGCAACCACTAGACCACGATCATTTTTGTTGCCCTGAGCTTCCAACTCCACTTGCACAACATGTTCATCACTACCCCAGCTTTCTGGCTCCTGTTTCTGTTCATCAAACTCTTAGGTATGCTTCACTATAGCCTTCTTATCAAAGACTACATCTCTACTAATCACCACCTTGTTTGCCACCGGGTCTCACAACTTATACCCCTTCACATTCTTTGGATATCCTAAGAAGATGTAACGATGAGACTTCGAGTCAAGCTTAGACCTCTCCTAACTAGACATGTGGACATAGGCTGGACACCCGAATACCTTCAATTCAGAGTAGTCTACTGCATTTCCTTTCCAACCCTCTTTCGCCACTTTACTTCCTAGTGATGCCCTTGGTGATCGGTTAACCAGAAAACAAGCCATACTAACTGCCTCAACCCAAAAGTTCTTCGGTAGCCCAACATTCAATCTAGATACCGAGCCCTATCAGCAAGAATTCGGTTCATCCGTTCTTCCACACCATTTTGTTGAGGTGTTTAGTGAACTGTAAAATGTATCTTGATGCCCTGCTCCACACAAAACTCCATAAACCGAGAATCAGCATACTCGGTCCCATTATCTGACCTTAAGTATTTGATTCTCCTCTATGTCAGGTTTTTCACTTCAGCCTTCCAAATCTTAAACTTGGCAAATGTACTAGATTTGTGATGCATGAAGTAAACCCAAACTTTCCGTGAGTAATCATCAATGAAACTCATATAGTACACATGTCCACCCTTTGATGCAACTCTTACTGGGCCCCAAACATCTGAATGTACATAGCCAAAAATTCCTTTCGTCTTATGAGTAGCTGAACTGAATTTTGCCCCGTTCTGTTTTCCAAAAACACAAAATCTGCAGAATTTCAACTGACATGATTTTAAACCTTTCAATAATTTTCTCTTGTGTAGTTCTTTCATGTCATGTTCTCCCATATGCCCAAGATGCATATGCCACAAGACGGTCTCATTTAATTTAGCATCCACGGTTGCAACTCCACCTACAACGGTAGTTCCTGGCAACGTGTAAATATTCCCATCCATTTTCTGTCATTTCATCAAAGTTAGATTACCTTTCCATACTGTCAAGACTCCACCTTTGGACTTATAATTGAAGCTATTACAATCCAAAGTACCAAGAGATATCAAACTCTTTCTTAACTTAGGTATATGTCTTACATTACACAATGTTCTTACAACATCATCAAACATTTTTATGTTTACATTTTCTATGCCAACGATCTTGCAAGAAGCATCATTACCCAAAAAAACTGTTCCAAAATTTACTAACGTGTAAGTGCTGAACCGCTCCTTGTTTGGAGTCATGTGATAAGAACATGCCAAGTCAAGTATCCAAGAGTCCGTTAGATTATTCGACTCCGCTGAAAATGATAGAACGTCACCATTTGTTGAATCCTCTTCTTGAACAACATTCACAGATTTAGAAATCCCCTCATGCTTATTAGAATTTCCCTTCTTCTAATCTGGACACTCTGGTTTCACATGCCTTTTTTTACCGCATTTATAACATCAGATTTCCTTCTTCTTCTTGGATTGATTTCGGGATTTTTGATTAGACCTGGTTGAGTATCAAGCAGAGCCTTATCCATTCCTTGTTGTACAAGAATATCTTTCACTCTCCTCTGCCATAAATCGAAGTTTCCGATTCCATCGAATTTGACAATGTCAAATCTTGTAGAAGACAATCCCGATGCCATAACAACAATCGCTCTGATACTAATTTGTTGTGATATGGATTGTATAATGAAGATGCACAGCGGAATAAATAACAAGAAATAAATAACACAACCAATAAGAACAAAATCAACACAAAGGTTTACGTGGTTCAGCAAAATCAACATCCACGGAAGCAAATGACACACAAATTTCACTAAGGAAATCAAAATGTACACAATACACTTCTCTAATGACCACTATCTCTATCAAAATATGCCTAGATGACATATATAGAGGTTCCTCGGAGGTTTCCCTCTGTTTGCCTAACCACATAACATTTAAAAATTCAAAATTCAGAAAACTGCCGCATCCCAGGCGCCTCTCATCGACGAACACAGGGGCTTTGTCGACGAGACCAAAAGGACCTTCGTCGATGGATACTGGGCTGTCATCGACGATGCTAGAAGTCTTAAATTTCCTACCCTTGGTAATTATTCATCGACGAGCTTCAAAGCCTTCATCGACGAACCTCTGTTGTTCCCTCGTTGACGAGCATAGGCCCTTCGTTGACGAGTCCTGCTATGCTGCCCCCTTCATGTTTTTCCTCCTTCCTTCTTTGCTTATCAAAACATATGTATAAGAGCCACAAATAACAATACCCAAGTTAAATTTAATAACTTTTAATTACTCCTTTTAAAATCAACAAATAAATAAATAATTAGATGAATAAATAAATGGACAAAATTACAAGAGGTTAAAAACTTCCGTGTGACTTAGGAATATCTAATAAGACCTCCAAATGAGGGTATCTTGTTAGATAAACCCTCCTCAAAGCTAATACAGGTGAGGTGAAAAATACCTTATTACCCTAAACTAAATTATAGGGACACACACAAGCAAAAATTGGGGAAAATTTTCAAATTAGAAGCAAAAGAATCTTTAAAAATATCTTGATATTTTTCAAAGTTTTTGTAGAAATTTTCTAGAATTTTAAAACATTTTTCCAAAATGTTTTTGAGATTTTTAGAGACTTTTTCTCAATTATTTTGACTCAAAATAGCCCAATTTTTTTTTCTTCTATTTTTTTAACCTTCAAAATGTTTTTTTTTCCTGATTCTTCCCAAATTTTCCTAATTTTTATGATTTTTTTTTACATTTTTTTTCCAATTTAGAAAACAAATTAAATAAAAAAATAAATAAACACAAAGTGGTTCAGAAACAGACTGGTCTGAACCGATCTGGTTCGATTTAGGAAGTGGGGGCCACGTGTCAACCCCGAGTGGTGACACATGGCAATAATTTTTTTTTCCCTTTCCTTTTTTTTTTGCTAGAGGGTGATGTCATGCCGACGTCACTCTGTCATGTGTCATCTCCTGAGTACTTCTAGATAGATGACGAGGATTTGTTGGAATTGATATATTCCCAAGAGGAGGGGTGAATAGGGTATTTTAAATTTTCTTCTTAGGTTAAATCAGATAACAACAACATATCACAACCTAGGGTCTATCTAAGTGAATACCAATTACCCAACAAGAATATAACTAAGCAAATAATCAAAGTAAGTATAGTAAGCTCAGTATTTCCCAATCATTCACAATATTTAAACGATGCACACAATCATAATTAATTAAATATAAGCATACATGTGCAGGAAATTAAAGTGTAGGAATTTAAGAGCAAACACAAGAGATGTTATTGGGGTTCGACAATTATTGCCTATCTCCCAACCTCAAGCTAACAAGTAAGAGGATTCCACTAATTTTGCTCACTTACAGGTGGAGCATCACCGATTACAATACCTTTTCCTTATTGGGCAAGGGAATACCCTAGGTCAGATTAACAGGGTTGCCCCCAACCTTTACAACCACACCTTAGAAAGGTGTACCTGATTTTCTTAACCAAGTCTAAACCATCCGGTGCTTTCTTAACTGAGTCTAAGCAATCCGGTGCACATTATAGGCCAGTGCAATCCTTCTCCAACGATCACACGTCGGGAATACAAATGATATAAAAATTTACGTACAAATGAAAGTGCTTCTACAATAAGCAGATATGTAAAACAATTCAATCTAAGCACTCTAGTATGATAAAGATTTAATGCTCAATTGAGTATTTCAAATATATCTCTCAAAAGAAGTATAATATGCGAATGTGAGAGATGTAAACAAGTATGATCCTTGATTCTAAAGTGTAATGCACTTAATGTATTTATCAAGGATTTTAAAGCACACCGAAATATCTACCACAAATATATATTTCAACAAAGAAGTATAGGTGGCAGTGAAGATTAGCTTCCAAAAATTATTTTTCAATAACCACAAATGAAGCCTTTGAGTCTTGCAATAAATATGCAAAGACATCAAAGCTATGGAAAGTTTTTCCCAAGAGAAAATATATGTATCAATAAAAATATGGGAAGAACTTTAAGGTTAGCTCTCAAAAGATTTTAAAATAAAAATGAGCATGTTAGAGTTAGGATTTTTGAAAACAAATGTGCTCACAATAAAGACCAATCAATCTACCAAATGCAAATAATCTACAAGTGGAGATTGAGAATCAGAGCTCTCTCTCAAAGAATATGAAAAATATAGCCCAAGAATTTTTAGAGGTTTTTGTGCTAATAAAAAATGATAATTTCTTGCTAATCAGGGCAAATGAGGGGTACTTATAAGTTTCTAAAAAATTGTTACCATTGGGGACACAACTGGTATTTTGGAAAAGATTAATTAAACATTAACCCTTATTTTTTGTGGTAGAAACTTGCGAACTCGAGAGGTTCGGTCGCCCGTCTTAAAGAGTCGGTCGCCCAAACAGACTTAGAGATTTTGAAATTTTTTTTGGGTTTGGTTTGCCGTGTGATGTGTCGGTCGGCCGAGCCACGGATATTTTCCAAACCTTTGTAGGTTCGGTCGCCTAGCCAACTGTTCTGTCTGCCAGTCTTCAAAGGCCAATCGACCGAGGTAATTTGAACTATAATATTGGTCGGCTGAGTTGGGGGAAGAAGTCAATTTCAAATGTCAGTTGATTGTGGAAGCTTAGTTCAAAATGAGTCGGTCGGCCGGGACAAGTCAAATATTTGACTTTTTGTCTATTCAGTCGACTGAGGCATTTATAATGCCAAGAGGACAGTCGACCGAGTCCTTTTGAAAAATCAAAGTATTACCTATTTTTAACCTTATAAGTTTTATCCCTATTTGTATAAGTAAGGCATTTTAGCTTAAGTGATTATTCATGAAGAGCTTGGGGACTTAAGGTCCGTCTATGGCCTTTTGAGCATTAATTCCTAAACATGCTCGAGTTGCAAATATTACATACCATAATTATTATAGACCCAAATATTAAATGCAAATTACAATACATAATGGAATGTCTTCATTCTTGCTTTTCAACTTGCTATGCTATATGCTGGTTGAAGTGATCTTTTAGCTCCTGATGTAGGACAATTCTAGGAACCCTAGTCCTACCAAAGACTCTCTCACAAATGTGCACACACCAAATACACTTTAAGATGAGAATTTTATCAACTACAATGACCAATATAAATTATATGCAAAAACTATAGGTTGTGGAAAATTCAAAAAGTTATTGGTTTCATGTAGATTTGTCCTTAGGACCTAATCAAGTAGGATAAGATAATTACTTGAAAGATGGTAAATTCAAGCCTTATAATTAAGCCGCAACATGCAAATTATATATCCTTAGAATAAGACACAATCAAGCATTCAAGTATGAGAATCTTTTGGACTTTGAAGAGTTTATCTGTAGAGATTGTTCAAAGACATGCAATGGATATTTTGAAAAGGCTAATGGAAGATAAATATCATATTGGCTATCTAGGGTTTATTTTGGAAGTGATTGAAATGAGCTTACTGAAATTATTTAGAATGATGAACACAACACACTCGAACCTTGCTCGATATCCCGAATGGTGATTCTCGGCACTTCTTGGGGTTGTGATTGATATGCTTGATTGTTGAAGTAATAATCTCACACAACAGCTACTGGAAGGATAAGATGGAAAATGGAGAATGATAATCTCGTGGCCTCTCACCACTCAATCTCCAAAGGAGAAGGGATGTGGTCTCTCACCACTCACTCACAAAGAGGGAACAAGCTTAAAGCTTAAGCACAAGGCAATAAATCTTGATTCAATTCAAAATACTTGATGTCCCTAATAACTTACATGCCCAGCTATATGTATAGAAATGTTGTAACAACCTCCCAACCATAAGTAAATAAAATATAATAAGCTTTGAATGGAAAATGATAAAGTGAAACCAAAAAGTCAAAAATGTAAAATTTTCAAAACAAATAGTCTCATTCTTCGGCCTTCTAGATGTTCAATACTTTGAATTGTATCACCTACCATAAATTAAAGATATAAAAGTCTTCTTTGCAACAAACTTTGAACCACTCCATTTGGACTTTTTTTGAGAAAGTTATGGCATATTTGGTGAAGGTGTACAACTGTCCATGTGATGCAGAATTTCTGGACAAATAGGTACTGTTATTGGGCTGCCAAGTTGTGAAAAATTTGAAATTCATGTTTTTACCTATACCTAAAGAAATGTATGAGAGTCTTCTTTCCAGCCAAATTGGAATCGGGTTATTTGGGCATCTGCAGATGAAGTTATGCATTTTTTTTGTAAAGGTGCGCAGTTGCCTTCATCCCAACGAATGTATCCACGTGACACCATCTTAGCGAATGTTATGCTTGGGGATTGTTGATCCCCATCAGCTCCTCGTGGCACCCAACGTATCTTGACCAACTGTGCGTGCTGAATAATAATCCTGTTCACATGCTCAATGCACAAGTAAGATACTTTTGGATTTGTCATTATCAAAACGGGATGGGATTCATAAAGTTAACAATCTCCCCATTTTTTATGACAACAAATACAAAGGCAAAAATGGGTATAGCCTATCAAGGCTCCCCCTAGGAATATGCATAACATTAAAATTTTTAATATAGTTCACAGCATATATAAGAGAGAAGACATTTATAAAGCAATGTGCATTTAAGTTTGTCATTGAAGCTCATATACCAATTGTACACCCAATTTTGTAGGTATATTTCTCCCTTTTTTGGCATCAGCAAAAAGGGCTAAGTAAAGAATATTTGAGCACTTAAAAAATTTGTGTAAGAGAACTCCTCTATTTAAAAGAATTTTGGGCATATGAAAGCATCTTATTTTTGTTTTGAAGGAATTGGCAATATATTTACACACAAAAATAAAAAAATATAACTAGCCATATGAGATTAAGAACACATGATAAACATGGTTAGAACAGGATTATCCACAAATCATTGCAATTAAGACATATCATAAGATCCGTAAAAGATTGGAGTTTTTAAAATGTACGACATATGATAGTAAGGTGTTGGTTTGAGTATAAAATCAGTCTAACTAGTTCGTTTGTATTTTCATGTATAATCATTAAACAAGTTATGCATAAAAAAAAAAAAATAGTGAGGCAAGAGATAATGAATTTTAGTTTGGAAAATATTTCTTGCCATAAAACATAAAAAAAAATGTTCCTCTTTGATGTTTTCAAAAAGTACTTGAGGATTGTGCTTGCTAAAAAGGAAACTTTAATAGATACGATTAAGCAAGCAACACTTTCCAAAAAATAAAACCATATGGACTAAAAGATAGGCAATTCACATGCAGGATCATATGACACAATAGATGATTGTGGTAAAACAATATATTTTAAGTTAAAATTTTCAAAACAAACAAAATATGTGAGCACATGCCACAAAGAATTTAAAACAGTTTTAAGCCAATATTATTGGTGAGCATGATATGATAGAAATTTAATTTTGGATGCTCCCCCTATCGAATTGGATCCTAACTTAGATGAAATAATTGCTTGTACTAGTCAATGATAAATTTCATTTGGAGTGCTAAGCAGTATAAGTGATCATTTTGAAGTCTTTTAACTCAACTATACTGAATTCTGATTAATTCATTTCAAACATTGCAACCAGTATAGTCTCCATATAGATCACACATGCACCAGAAAAGATATATTAAGGCATGTAGTAGTGCTCAAACACCTGAGAACAATCCATATTCGTTTTGTTGGCCTTATAAGGTTTAAAATCTTGTTTTGATGATAACAAATAAGAGGAACTTAACATATTTTGAAGACTCTGAGAAATGATTTTAAAATTCAAATTTGAATTTTTTAAATAATAAGGGTTTAAAGTCTTAAAAATTGATTTTTTTTGAAAAATAGACTGTCCAACCGATTGACTAGAATGAACTAGGATTTCCCAGCCAACTAACAATTAATTCTTGAAATTTCTGGACAGAAAGAATGGATTCAGCTGACTGTCCAGCCGACTGTCCTATACAAAAATAGGCCCAATCGAGTGACTCAACCGACTTACCCATGGAGATTTTAATTTTTGAACTTTAACAAGAAAATTGCAAAAATTAGTTTTTCAAATTTAAACGTTATAAAAACTTGGGGGACACTCCAAGCAACTTGAGAAACAAGGAAACTCACTCTAAAAACTCTATAAATACTCTTTTAACCCAGGGAATTAAATCACCAAGCAAACAATCAGCATTCAAGCACTTTACTTTAAAACTCTTTTAAAAGCTCACTCTTGCTCATATGTTTTGCTGAGAATACTGAAGTGCTGATCCATCCTAATCTATTTATATGCTGATCCTTATCTTGAGAACGAATCTTGGTGAATTCTATACTTGAGCTTCATCTTATTTCTAAATGATATTTGAATTTTGAAATATATAGCGTTGAATTTGTACAAATCTGCTCTTTGTGAGAGTGTTCTTATATGCAACAATTGTTTCTTGACAATTCCAGGTTGTCGGATTACTGATAAAGTGTGGGGTATCACTTGGAGAGGTGTTGCTCTAGCATATTGAATGAATGACCACGTGTGGGGTATAACTTGGAGAGGCGTTGCTCTAACCTATTAAAGGAGTGGTTAAGCATGGGGTATCACTTGTAATGGTTTTGTTTCGCCCAGAAAGGAACAAGTTTAGTGGAATTGTTAGGTGGTTTGCCTAAGGCAAGGTGTTGGCCTTACAAGGCTTAAAATCTTGTTATCTTATTTTGATGCTAACAAACAAGTGAAATTTAATGTATTTGTGTGAATAATGATATTTTAGGGTTCATATATGTGAAAGTAAGGTCAAAGTGCCCACAAGGATCAAATATGATGGAAGCAAGGTCAAAGTGCTCACAAGGATCAAATGAAGCTTAAATGAGCCAAGACATGAATTACTTGTTGAAGAACATGAGGACATGAATAAGTTGTTGAAAGCCAAGGCATATTAAAGTCAAAAGATCCAAATAAAGGCAAAGTAAGAAAGCTTAAAGAATATGGAAGCTTGAAGAAAAGATGGATTCAATCCAAGGACAAAGCATGAAGACTCAAGAACTTAGAATGTTAATATTTTAGAAGTCTCATGTAAGTGCTTTAATGTTTAAAATATCCTTTGAAATATTTGAAGCTCTTAGGTTAATTTCTTAGACCTAGATACTTTTTAAAATACCTGAATAATATTTTTATAAGGTCAAAAATTATTTTAAAAAGGTTAGAATCATTTTTGAAATAAAGAGCACAAAAAAGAGTTTTTCCCAAATGCTGTCAGTTTTTATACAGTCGCATTGAGGTGAATTGTTCTCTATCAAAAACTCATTATTTTAAAGAGTAGTAAACATGAAAGTTGTAGGATTTTTTCTTATCTTTCTTTTGACACCAAGAACACATAATTTGGAGTTATACATAAAAGGTTATGGCCAAAACACTGAATAGGTTTACTGCTGTCAGACATTTAAACACTGTTAAATGGGCAAATTTTTAAAATTCTAATGTTTTAAATTATAGCCGTTTGAACCTTAAATATTCTAATAAATAGGGAAATTCTTTAAGGAAATTTTTGCAAGTTTGAAAGCCTATAAATACATGGTTTTGCAAAACAATAAAAATCCAAAAATTGAAAAATCTGTTTTAAGAAGCTGAAAGTACTCTTGTTCTTCCTAAGTTCTCTTGCTCACTCATTGAAAAATTATTTTGCTGAGAACTCTGAAGTGCTGATCCTTCTTCCTTTGAATTCCTACTGCTAATCATCTTCTAAGAAGGATATTGGTGAATTCTACACTTGAGCTTGATTCTATTTCCTATTGATATTTTACATTGAAGTATATAGTGCTGAAATTGTACTAACTTGCTCTTTGAGAGAGTATACTTGTACGCAGATTTTATCTTGTATTTCTTGTAGTTCATTGAGGTTCCAAGGTGTTTGGATCGTTGGCTAAGCAAGGGGATATTGCTTAGAGAGGCGGACTCTAGCCTATGTAAGGAGTGACCGAACGAGGGAATATCGTTTGGAGAAGGCTGGCTCTAGCCTTAACCAAGGAATGTTGTAATCGGTTTTGTTCCACCCGTCAACGGAACAGGTTTAGTGAATCCTTTGGTGGTTTTCCAAAGGCGAGGACGTAGGTTGGGTATAAGCCAAACCTTGTAAAAATTTCTGTCTCACTCTCTCTTTCCCTATTCTTTATTTTCAGTTCATATACAACTGCGTGGATGATTTAAATATCTAAATTATACATACTAGGCATATTTGGAAATCAAGTAAACTTAAAATTCAATTTTGATTTGGGTTGCGGAAACAGAAAGGGAGTACGTTGGTTACACCATATCTTGCGGAAACCATACGGGAGTACGTTACTTGGTTAACACCCCAAAGATAAATTTGCCAAGAGTTTATTTGAATTCTAAATATTTGGAAAGAGTGATTGGATTTATTTATACAGGGCTTTACTTCAGTAAGCATAAATTATAATTCATAATCACAGGGCTTATATAAACAAACAAACTATCACAAGATTTTATATTACCAAAGTGCTGAATACTTTATATCTTGGTTTGATTGTTTGTTGTTTAACTTGTACTTGGAAAATAAATTGATTGTTTGGTTTAAAGATTGTGTTTGATTGATTGGATAAAAGAACTAAGTTCTTGATTGATTAAGGAATTAAAAAAACAAGTCAAGAATTGGTTAAAAGAAATAAAAGAAGTTTAAGGTATTTTAAAAGGAATCAAAAGAAATTTTTAGAATCCAATTCACCCCCTCTCTTGGGAAGTTATTCCTAATTTCACGAGGACATAAGCTGGGGATAAGACGAACCTTGTAAAAACCTTGGTCTTCTTCTCTTTCCATTACTCTCTTTATTTTTTCAGCATACCTATAAACTGCGTGGATGATTTAAATTCTTGATCTATATACTACGTAGTTTGGAAATTAAATAAGTAATTTGTTTTGCGGCTTGCGGAAACAGAAAGGGAGTACCTTGGTTGATCAATAATTTGTAGAAACAGTAAGGGAGTACGTTGTTTGGTTAACACCCAAAGACTCTTTAACTGAAAATTTATTTAAAGTCTAAGTTTTTGGAAAGAGTGTTGGATTTTATATTGCACATCATATTGAGAAATAAAAATCATTAATACAGGGCTTTATATCAGCAAGCATACATTCTCAATCTTTACTTTAAGTGCTGAAACTTGCAAGCATTAAAATCTACCTTTGAATTAATCTTGATAGTGCTATAGTGCATACATTGACTTGTGCTTGGTAAATCAATTGATTGGTTGTTTAAGTTTTGTTTAAGTTGTGTGGTTGTGAATTGAATGAAAATACTTAAGTTTTTGGGTGATTGATAAATCAACAAGAAGTCAAGAATTCATTAAAAGAATTAAAAGTGGTTAAGAATTCATAAAAAGAATTAACTAAAATTTTAATAACCCAATTCACCCCCTCTTGGGACTACATCTTGGTTTTCAATTGGTATCAGAGCGGGGTTATAGAAAATCTTAATTATAAGCTATATAAAGATATAGATGACACACCTAGGAGTAGCTCCCTTTGGAGAGGGTCAATCCTCAACTAGGCCTCTCATCTTTTGTGGTTTAAATTATACATTTTGGAAATAAAGGATAAGAATTTATATTCAAACAATGGATTGAAAGGTTTAGAAGGTTGTTACACATGGTAACCTAGTCCTTACCAAATTTGTAGATGGAAAAGTAGTACCTAAAGATGAAAAAGAGATGAATGATTCAGATCATAAAATGTTGCAAGTAAACTCTAGTGCCATGAAATGCACTATATTTTGCTCTTGATATAAATGAGTTTAATAGGATCATGACATGTAAATCAACCAAAGAAATATGGGATGAACTAGAAGTAACCTATAAAGGAACCATGGATGTTAGAGATAGTAGAATAGACATACTCACAAGCGAGTATGAGGCTTTTAAGATGAACCCAGATGAAACTATAACAAATATGTATACAAGGTTCACTCATATAATAAACTCGCTTAATACTTTAGGAAAAACATACTCCACCTATGAAATGATCCGGAAAATCCTTAAAGGACTTCCTCCGATATGGGAATCTTAAGCTACAACAATTACGGAAGGAAAAAATCTCAAAAACATATCCTTAGATGAACTCATAGGATCCCTTCTCACCTTTGAGATGACCAAAAATGAAAGGAGTGGAAAAACTAAAGCCCAAGAATCTGTTGCATTTAAAGCATCAAACAAAAACTCTAGTAGTGAAGATGAAGAAGATGAACTAGCCTTCATATCCAAGAAACTTGCAAGAATACTAAGAAGGACGAATAAATTTAAAATAAAAATCCAGAATTCAAATTCAGATGAAGAAGAAACTAATAAGAAAGAAAAAAAAAGAACTTCCAATATGCTATAATTGCAAGAAAGTTGGACACCTAAAACCGGATTGTCTAAAACTTAAGAAAGATTCTAAAAAGAAAAAGAAAAAAGGCAATAAAGACTACTATATGGGATAATCTAAGTTCTAGTAGTTCAGAAAGTGAATCAAGTAACCATGAAGTTGGTTATACTTGCTACATGGCTTGGGATGATTATGAAGAACAAAGTTCCACATCCAAATCATCAAATAACTCATACAATGAATTTTGCTCATATGATGAATCTAATGATGAGAGTATACCATCTTATGAAGAATTACAAAATGAATTATTTAAAATTCATAAGATTCTAGTTAGAGTAAGAAAACAATATACTTCATTTAAAAAATAAGAATGAAACAGTAATAAAAGAATTAGAATCTAAAAATCTTGCTGAAAATGAAAAAGATTTGGAAATCAAGATATTAGAAAGTAAGAATGAAAAGATGATGAAGGAATTAGAAGATATAAGATCCCTCACTTCCATTAATAATGAGAAAGATCAATATATTTGTTAGATTTATCGTGATCCCAAGAGGGGGAAGTGAATTGGTATTTTTAAATTTAAACTCTAGGTCAATCATCTAACACCAGTATGTTGACAACCTTAAGGACAATCTAGTGCAAGTAAAGTAAATATGCTAGAAATTAAGTAAAGCAATTTTAATCAAAACCATATGCACTAGAAAGCAGTAAAGTAAAAGTGACATACAGAAATGTTATTGAGGTTCGGCCAATTTCCTACGTCCTCGCCTTGGCTAACAAGCACAAGAAATACCACTATAACTTGCTCACTTAACCGGGTGGAGCGGCGGGTATACAAACCAGGTCAATTAGCACAAGGCTAACCTCAATCTTTACAACAATCCTTACTGGACTAGATTACCACCCCCTCAGGCCACACCTAGAATCACTCTGATTTACAATCAAATGGTACAATATAAAAGTACTTCCACGTAAAGAAAATTTGTATCCAAATGCGTTCAATCACATACACCACAAATGATTTAATATGTAAGCTCAGTGTGGTCTAGATAGTTCAACTCTCAAAGGTATTTTCTATCAGTGTAGTAAGTACATGAGAGTGTCAACAAAAATCTGTGTATCTCAAAATATTCAATCAAACGTGTTCACACAGAATATCAAGCGAGTTTCAAGTATGTCAATCAATAGGATGTCTCAATCACGAATATAGTGTATATGCTTGGTTTGAAAAATCTATGCAATCTTTGTATTCAGCAAATGATATAAACTTGAATAAATATTTCCACAAAGATTAGTATAGCAAATACAAATATCTTTACACAAAAATGTCAATATGGATTCTACAAAATATTTGAGAAGTTTGAAAATATTTTTGCAAGCCAAAAATAAATACAAACTTCCTAAGTTATTGCAACGAGAATGCAACACTCGGAAGTTCAACACAAGTCTTCTTAGGGGGGCTTATTAGCAAAGCCTCCCAAGAATACTTAGGTTCTGCTCTCGTAAAAAATCGATTCAAACACTCAACAAATGAGAGAGAAAACCTCTAAATACCAACACTCAATACACTTACAGATGATATAGAGAGGTGAAGAAGGTAAGTTTGAGTGGTTTTAAAGAGAGTATGAGCAGTAGGATATATTTTGCTTGAGAGAAAATATTTGGATTTTGTATGCTAATCAAGTTACTAATTTTCCCAAATGAAGGGGTATATATAGAAACATCATGAATTATGACCGTTGGGGACCTATTAGGAATTATTAGAAAAGTTTAATGACATTTCAAATATTTTAACCCTATTTAAAAAATGTTTAATCGCGGTAAAAATCAGGGCAACCCAAGAGGTTCGATCGACCAGAACCATTTTGGTCGATTAGAGTTCATATGGTTCGGTTGACCAGGACATTTTTGAACTGAAGACTCGGTCGACCGAAAGTGGGCGATTTTCCATTTTACCGAAGTTTGATCGACCAGGCCATTTTGAATTGAATGGTTCGGTCGACCAGACATTTGAGATTTCTCCCGAGGACCCTCAGTCGACCAGGTAGTTGGTATACATTTCGGTCGACTAGATGGTCAATTTGTTGACCTCAAGGGGTTTCGGTCGACCAGGGGTTTTGAACTATACTAGTTTGATCGACCAGGACCTTGGTCAATTGTTGACCTAAGCCTATTTCGATCAATCGAGGCAGAATGAACTGCCAAGGTTAGTCAATCGAAAGTGCACAATGTGTGCATTCCAGTCCTGTTTTGAATCACACAAACCCTATTCAAGTGTCTAACATTCATAGGTGCAATGGTGTGTGTCCTAGGGTCATTTTTGTCCAATTAAAGACACCAAAAAAGTTTGGTGTCGGTCGACCGAAGGGTAAACCCTAAGGTTTTTCTAAGGTCACTTTTAGTTTTTGGTTTGTTTGAGCTTACGTATTATATCATGCATGTGATGTGTGCGAGCTTATTACAAACCAAAGACCCTAATTAACTATTACAAACCAATTTTTCAAATGAGATATATATTACAACATTGAATATAAATTGGTTTTCAATCTTCATTTGCTCGATGTGCATGTGCATTATGATCTTGACAATTTTGGTTCCTGCACATAATCTCAAACACCCATTAGATATATAATGAGTATTTGTCATAATCAAAACTGGTTATGACTTATAAGGTCAACAATATTTCTGAACTAAAGAAAAAAATGAGCAAAATATCTCAAGACAAAGAAAGACTACAAGAAAAGGGTAAAAACATACTAGACTCATAAATTGGTAATCTTAAGAAGAAAATTGAAGATCAAGCAAAAATAATTTACAATTTCACAAGAGGAAAAGAAAACTTTGATAAAATGATAGGTGGACAAAGAATGTCTTTGAACAAAGAAGGCATAGGATACAATGGAGTTGAAAATGTAAAGAAAAAGAACCTCTATATGGAGTACTTTACAAAAACATCCAAAAACTATGCTAGCACTTCCTCTAATGCCTATACTCACACTATATGCTATGTATGTAAGAAGAAGGGACATATAAAGTTTGAATGTCCATTAAAGAGGAAAGATGTGAAAGTTGAATAAGTTTGGAAAGTAAAAGAAACTTTTCTTGTTAAACCTTCCGGACCCAAGAAAATATGGGTACCAAGATAAAAGTCTAGTTCATAAATCAATAACTCCATAGATGTTAGGTATTCCTTTTAGAAATTATGAAAGAAACTTAATCACATCTTCTACAAGGATATTCAACCGGTTGAAATGAAAAGATGAGTTTTAAGAAGCTTACTGATGCTTATTATATTAAAACTAATGAAAATTATTGGCCTCAATCAATGAGTGAATCATACAAGGCTTAACTTAGAAAATATTAAAATTTTGAAAGCAATATGGATTTTGGGTGTTCATATGAAATCAAAAGAAAAGAAAATCTGAAACATATTGAGCTTATTACATGAGTACCTTAATATAAGAAGAGAGCTTGCTTTGATACACAGTAGAAAGGTTGTGTAAAGAAATAGATTTTAAAAGAAAGCAAAAGTCAACCAATTGACCATAATCGCAGTCGACTGACTGAACAATACTTTAAAAAGAAAGCAAGGGTCAGCCGACTGACTATAAGTCCAGTCGATTGACTAAAGGAAACAAGTATTAAGCGACAACAAAGAGTCCAATCGACTGACTGATAGAACTTACATTTAAAATGAGAAATATTTGAGAATGAGAGATACTTAAGAACAATTTGAGCAATATTGTAGTACAATGCACATGATAATGATATGCTCCATACTTATATGTTATGCTGATATGCTACATGCTTACATGCTGATATCTTGATAGTGCCAAAGACATGAAAATGATTTGACTTATATTGATGATTTATGACTCACTATATATTGAAAATTTGAGCATGAAGTTATTGAGCATAATTTGAAGCATGAATTTTGATATGATATTGATATATGAATATGAAGTTAATTCTTGACCATACATGCTAATGATGGATCACATGGATAAACTTATTTGTCTTGCGCTACTTCTTGTACTAGACTACGTATGCTTATTGATAATCTTCTTTATGTTACTAATATAAAAAATGAGAGAAAGTTGAATTGAAAAATTGGCATCTAAATAATTTGGTATCCATGAGCAGTGCATGATGTGTGACTCACTCTAAAAATAAGAAGCTCGGAAGCTATCTCAAGTATAGGAGTTCTGTCATGTAATAATTAACACAGGGACCAGATCGTCTCCTTAGAGAATGCATTTTAATTCCAAACTCGTGTAATTCCAAAAGAAATTAAGAAAATAAAAATTTACTAAACACAGTTCATATTCGGGTTCCTGGGATTTTTGCGATTTTGCAATGAAACTTTAACTTTAACTAAAAATTAAACATGCATAAAATAACTAAATAAGCGCAATATTCAATACAAGAATAACGAAAAAAAAAACCTTGCAGTTATTCAACTAAATAAAAATTCTAACTTTAAACACAAATTCAAACAAGATTAAATCCTAACAAGATAGAACCACTAACTTTAATAATAAAATCACCTAAGAACAATTTAAATTCTAATAAAAACTTCAAATAAGAGAAACAAATAGATTTTTTTTCATATTAAATAATAACCCAAACAAATATTTAAGATTCAAAAGGAGACTAAAATAAAAGACAATCTAAACTCAATAATTCAAAAACTCAACTAAATTGAAATTGCAACAATAACTTTGAATAAAAAAAAAACAAATAAATATAACCCACTCAAAACAAATAAACTTAGTACCTTATCAACTTCAATGGAAAATAACAAACTAAAACAAATAATAACTAAGATTTTGAATAATCTGGAATTAAAAACAAATACAATCCAAACAAAATTTTAAATTCCAAAGAAATATTTTAAATAAACAAAATTGAAATTATCATTGAAAATTGAAACTTAAGGTGTAGTTCCAAGAGGGGGGGGGGTGAATTGGGTTTATTAAAAATTTCTTTGATCTTTCTTATGAGCTCTTGTCTCTTTTTACAATCTCTTAAGGTTTTCTCATATTTTTGTTAAATAGGCAATACACACTAACTTTTATTTCCTTTTAATCAATTCACAATCAATAAACACAATCAATTAGTTTACCATTCACACACAACAACCACAAGACAAGAAATCAATTAGGAATATTTAAAGGTCCTATAAATGAATGTTCAATTATTGTTGTTGATTTATGAATTTGAATATTGCAATGACAACCAAACACCTTTTCAATATCATAACTTAATTAAACTTTAAGCTAACAAGTTTTGGGTGTTAACCAATCAACGTACTTTCTTTCGATTTTCGCAAGAGATCGATTAATCAACGTACTCTGTTTCGGTTTTTGCAAGCCCAAGAACAAATTAGGCCTTTTTGGGTTTACTTAAATTCTAATAAGTATTAGTTTTTGATTTCAAGTATTAAAACATTCACGCAAGTTATATTGTTGCTGAAATTAAAAGGAGAGTAAGGAGAAGAGAATAACACCACCACTTTTTATGACGTTCGGCTTACCCCAGCCTACGTCCTCTCCTTAGGTCAACCACCTAAGGAGTTAACTAAATCTTGTTCCTTTCAGGTGGAACAAAAAAATCTTACACAATTTACCCTCTTTTTTAGGAAGAGAAAACCCTCTCCAAGCACCAGCCTGTGCTTGGTCCGACGATCCAATCAATCCTTTGAACCGTTCAAAGTATAAGAAGATGGAAAATAAATCTGTGTACAAAAAAATACTCTCAAAATTTAAACTAGGTTGTACAAATTGAGATCTAAATTGTACTTCTAAAAACCAAAGCAAAATAGAATATATAAAGCTCTAAAGTTTTAGAAGTCACTGATGGTTCTTAAAAAAAATTGAATTGTAACTTAGAACCGAGTTTTGATATTTTCAATCTATCAAAATGGTATAATTCCTCTCCAGCAAAGATGTGAGCAAATTGAACTCAAGGAGAATTTCTTTCTCTCCAACAAAATGATGTGGGCAGATGGAGTTCAAGGAGAATTTTAGCACAAGAAGAGTTTTAACAAAAGACTTATTAATCTCTCTTCTTTTGTATTCTATCTTATGTGTATTTTTCATTACCTAAGGTGGCATTTATAGGCTTTTTCAAAGATCAAGGTCCCCATCAAGTTAGGTAATATTTGAAAAAAAATTGTTGACTTAATTTTGAATTTCAAATTTTTTCATTACCCAAGGAAGTATTTATATGCTTTTTCAAAGATCAATGTCCCCATCAACTTAGGTAATATTTGAAAAAAATTGTTGACTTAATTTTAAAATTCAAAATTTTTTATTACCTAAGGAGGTATTTATATGCTTTTTCAAATATCAATATCCCCATCAAGTTAGGTAATATTTAAAAAAAAAATAAATTGTTGACTTAATTTTAAAATTCAAAATTTTTCATTACCCAATGAGGTATTTATATGTTTTTTCAAAGATCAATATTCTCATCAAGTTAGGTAATATTTGAAAAAAAAATTGTTGATTTAATTTTAAAATTCAAAATTTTAAAAGAGAACTTTCCGTTTGAGAACTGAAATCTGCTCCGCGTGGCAGTTGTCTGCCACGACATGACAATCGTCTACCATGGTTAAATATTAAACTCAGAATGCTGGCAGTCATTTGCCAGAATATAGGCAGTCGTCTGTCATGGTTAAATTTTAAACCCAAAACATTGGCAATCGTCTGCCAGGACACAGGCAGTCGCCTATCAAATTATTTCACCTGTATATTTCAAACACATTAGGGTGGCAATCGTCTGTTCATATGGTGACAGTTGTCTGTCCATGAACAAATCAATTTTTTTAATATACACAAAAAATTGACATTCGTTTGGCAGAACATTCATAGACGTTTCAATTTTTTCTAACAGTCATCTATCAAAACCTTGACAGTCGTTTGTTAGGCTTTTGTCTTCAGTTTAAAACACTCAAATTTTGCAATTCATCTATCCATAGACAGACAATCGTTTGTTAGGTGTCTGTCTTATTTTTATTTTTGAAAACCTTCCTTCCTTTAAAACCTTTGTTGTTGGGTTTGTTTGCCCTTAACTTCTTCATTTGATATCCATTGCCTTTGATATTATGAGGAGCTTCCACTAGATTAGTATCGAGCTTTTAGTTTATCAACCTTAAGCATCCTTTTACCTAAAAACACATTACTCAACACCACATGTTAAAGCATCCTTCATTTTGTCATCATCAAAACAAGATTGAAAAGCCTAGTTAGGCCAACAAAAATAACTTGAACAAGTATTAAAGAATAACAAAAGAGAGAGAGAGAGAGAGAGAGAGAGAGAGAGAGAGAGAGAGAGAGAGAGAGAGGGAGAGAAGATGAGAGAGCTGGACGTAGTTATGGAACTGTGCAAGGCCTCCTCTAGCCACAGCTGTTACTGCCCCCCCCCCCTCCAAAAGAAAAGCTAAAGAAAACCTAAATAAAAAACTAAAGAAGCCTTTCAAACCCTACCCCCCCCTCTTTGACTTGTCAAAATCCTTCCACATATATATGAAACATGTTGCTGCCTCTTTTGCCCTCTCCCAGCACCCAACACATGTCCCGCATGGCTGGGTCACGTCAAGGATTTATGGTTTTTTTTTTTTTTTTTCATCTCAATTTGGCTCCAGCTGCCCTCACTTTCAAATCTAATTTTGACATAGTAAAATTTTGTATCTCTCCAAGCTTGAAACAATAAAGTTGAAGAGATCTTTCTCTAATTTGCCTAGAATTTTGGATCGTCTCGATTGGAGCTCGAATGAGAAAGTTAAGCGCAGATTACGAAGTAATGTCAGAATAGTCCATAAAATAGCTTATAGTAACTTCATGTTCAATTTCGATCTTGATCTAGCAAGTATTTCTCAAAACACAAAACATAAAATTTGTGGAGAGTTTTATCTTTCTACAGCATCCTAAATTATCTAAATCGGAGGTCTGATGAGAGAGTTACGCACAGATTATGAAGTACCATTAGTTTTTAGATTTCAATAGTCGCCCTGCAATAAAAAAAATACAAAAAATTCATAAATTACTCAATAAACTCAAATATTATAAATAGGACACAATGTTAAAATATTGAGAGTAATTAGGCATTTAATTAAAAACATAATTCGTAATGCATGAATTAAAGCACTAATTATGCAATTTAAGCGCGTAATCACACCCCTAAACTAAAGTTTTGCTAGTCCCTAGCAAAAAAAAAAAAAAAACTGAGAGAGCTACCAAATCCTATCTACCTCATCTTTCACGGGAAACACGGTTACATTTACCAAATGTAACAAGTCTTTAAGCCCCTAGGTTGATCTTAGTGGACGAGTTGTAGTCTCATGAGGGTTTCCAGGGCGACACCCACAAACACGAATTCCAGTGAATATTAAATGAATGCACATGCAACACAAATATACCATTTCATATACATGAATATTACTTGATTACACACAAGCTCATATACAATTCACGCAATCCCGAAGCAAGTCATTCATGCAAGTTTCATCCTTATGTAGCTGTTAAGAATAGTATACTCACATAAAGTTAACCAACAATATAATTCAAAGTTAATGTAGTCATATAAATCTGAGTATCAATAGGTGAAATCTTGAGGTATGTGTAATGTGTATGACTCGTTACACCCAGGATACCAGTGGACACCTACAGAATGGTTGTTTTGATTTGGTATAACTGGTATGCCCTTAAAAACACTTAAAAATGATAGGGGCACTTATCATATGTGAGGAGGAGTGTCGCGATCAAACATCCCACATATTACAAGGAACAAACACTAAATGTATGGAGCGGATTAGTCTGAAAAGAATCTAACCTATTTGTGAGGTGTCGGGTCCTTCACCCTAACATCTTCTCATCTACTCGCTATGTCTAACCAAGACTACCCTAGATCAACTTATTTACAAACCAGGCGTGAATACATCTGAGGCATTAAACGGTTGAAGAATCTTCATACGTGGAGAACATATGTTGTGTCCATGATTTTTTATGCATTTCTATGGAGCAGGTATTAATCTTTCATTTCATGTGCATTTCTAATTTTCTTATTCTTTCTTCTGCTCATTCTTCAATTTCTGTCTTTTCTTGGTCAATTAGGACAATCATTACACTTCTTTTATTGTCTTCATACCACAAATGGGAATTAAATTCGGACAGTAGTCCATGAACTAAGTCTATTTCTAGGAGTAGTTCAGCTTTCACATCTTGAGTAGGCTACAAGACCTAAGTTTCTCTCTCCCCACTAGATGTCACCTCTAGGCTAGCAAGTCAAAAACATAGACTAGTTTACAAAGAATATCCAAAAAAGAAAAGGAAAGTTAAGTTTCATGAACTCTGAGCTGATGTCAAAAACTCAAAAGAACAATAAATGACTCAACAATACCTCATAAGGTGTCATAGTCGTCACGGGCGCTCTCTCAGTGCTCATAAGGAACCCTAAGTGTTACAAGTCACGTGAACGTGTATTTTCAGTCTCGTGAGATACCATGTAAATATAAGAGTTTATATAGGCAAATTAACATGAGTGTACTACCAATCAATTCTTCATGGAGTTACAAAATCATATAAAGAGAAACTACTCATAAATGACTCGAGTGTGTAATTCTTAAGTTATATGCAAGTATGTGAAGGGTATAAGTCAGTGTTAATTATAGCATAATTCAGTGTAATTCCTTAATACTCTTTCTTTCTGTGTTTGTTTCTTTCTTTTTAATTAATATAAAACCCAGCAAATAGACTTGCACAGTGTCACCTGCAAATTCTCATCCCCCAACTAAAGTGAACATTGTCCTCAATTTGAAAGCATAGGGGAAATAGAAAGACTGTGCACGGGAGAAGTAGAGCGTATCTGGGTGGAGAAGCAATGGAAAATAAAAATTGAAACTACAGAAAAATGTGCCTAAAAATTAACTAAAAATAAAATAAGGTAAAATAAAATGAAAAGAAGGGAAAGAAAAACACCTAAGTCTGTCTGGCAGAGGCTCTTGAGGAATTTCATTTGATGGGTGCAGGTCTATAAATTGAATTTGCAAGTCTCCAAATTTGAGTCGTCACAATGAATATGTCTTGTTACCTAAACAAAAGTTAGCCTCAAATAAACCAATACATTCTAAGGTACCAAACAAAACATGTGCAGATTGTCTTGTTTTAACAAGAAGGGATTTTATTTAGTACATTTTTCAGGGATTTCACTTCTTTAAGAACCGGTCTTTGAGGAAAAGTTATCAAAGTAGTTACCTTTGGTTCTTCAGAGGCATCAACATTAAAAATTTTACCTGGTTCCTTGAAAGTTAAATTCTCACCAGTCTGCTCACCCTCTTTATTGGGTGTACCCATCACCTTACCACTACAGGGATTTGCTTCAGTATTGCACTCCTTGACATTTAATTCAGTGGAAAATGATGGTTCCATGACTGTCAATCTCTAAGGGTAAGGTACCACAGGTTGGTACTCCTTACTGGTCTCGGTATCCACCTTAACTGACTTCTTCAATTTTGGGCTTGTTTCCTCTGATTTTTCTTTGACCTCATCTATCTTAGTTGAAACTTCAGGTGTCAGGGCAATTGTTGGTCTGTCAGTGAGTATCTCAGGTTGGGGAACTTCTTTTCCATTTCTCAAAGTAATAACAACCTCCGTTGTCTCAAGAGAAACATTATGTATTTGTTGCTGTTGGTGCTAGTATTCTTAAGGACTAGGCTGAGGTTCTATTGAAAGTTCCCCTTTTTCTAAGATATCCAACTGCATGCTTATCGCTTTAGTGGTTTCCCACAATTCATTTATGTCCTGAGTATACTGATTGTTAGTTGTGATTTGAATTTGCATGAACTACAAGAAAGCATCCTCAAGAAACTTCTTTGGTGGAGCAGGTGCTACATTAGATTGAAATCTTGAAGGGTGAATAGCTCTGAGAGATCTGTTGTGGCTGATACTGAAGTGATATAGCAGCTGCGGAGGTGGTGCATAAGATTGAGAAGGTTGATTCCAAAGTTGCTCTGTACTATTTTCCACTGCTAAGCATAATCAGCTAAATGATCCAGAAAATCCAATGCCTCATCAGGCTCCTTGTTGAAGAAATATCCTGCACACCTAGTATGAACGAACTACTTCAATTCAAGAGTCAACGCAAAAATTCCTGCAAAAATTAAGTTTTTTGTAAGGGAAAAAATTCATGCAAAAATTCATTTTGCATATCAGTCCAACTAGAGATAGAATTAAGCCTAAGAGAATTAAATCACGTCTTAGCCTTGTTTTTCAATGAGGCAAGAAATAAATGAAGTCTAGTAAATTCATCAGTTCTAGCACGAGAGAAAAAAGATATTGCAAGTCAACTTAAACTCTATCAGGTGTGAATAAGGACACTCAGATTTCGTCCCTTATAACTGAGGTATCAATGACGTCCTCCCGCGCTGCATCATAAAATCAAGTTCGTCATTAGGTGAAACAGTGTAAGATGGTGTAGTAGTGTATGTAAGCTGCAAAAAAATCCATAAGCATGCCTGGTTTAGGTGCAACCATATTTTTTTTTTTCAAAACTCAATTTTTTCTTTTTTATTTTTTTATTTTTTTTTCTTTTCTTTTTCATGAGAACAATTAAAATGATGGGAAAAACACTAATTTGAAACTAAAACTGACATTCCCTGACAACGGCGCCAAAAACTTGACTCACTCTAAAAATGAGCAGCTCGGAAGCTATTCTAAGTATAGGAGTTCTGTTGTGTAATAATTAGCTCAGAGGCCAGATCGTCTCCTCAGGGAATGCATTTTAATTCCAAACTCATATAATTCTAAAAGAAATTAAGAAAATAAAAATTTATTGGACACAGTTCATTTTCGAGTTTCAGGGGGGAGTGTTATGACTTATTGCTTGTATTATGTTTTTTTTTTCTTCTAATTTTCTTGGTATCATGAATTAATGTCAAAGAGGGAGAGATTGTTGTAAGCAAAGATAAATTAATATGCATGATGAATTTTGAGCTAATTTGAACCATCACTAAGATCTATACTTTTGCTTATGGTTGCTCATAGCCTTATTATTTATACATTTTTCTTGATATCTTACCCTTTTGGATTAATGTCAAAAGGGGGAGAAGTTTGGGGCAAAAATTGAGCATGAGCATGATATTGAATATGAGAGTATTTGATCTTGAACTTGAATGATGATCTTGAACTTGAATGATGTGATGAGCATGATAGTAAAAGAGTTTTTGAAATTGATCTTGATATTGTTAAGTTTGTTAAGATAATGCTTATTGTAAGGGGGAGTCTTTCTGATGCTCACTCAAATTTTTGCTCCATGTTTGTCATCATCAAAAAGGGGGAGATTATTAGCCTTACAAGGCTTAAAATCTTGTTTTGATGATAACAAACAAGAGGGACTTAACATATTTGGTTAAGTGATGACATGTTAAGACTCAACTATGAGAAAGCAAAGTCAAATGTTCACAAGGGTCCATTGAAGTCTTAAAATAAAAAAAAAAAATATGATCAAAAGAAGCTTAAAGGCATGGATTCCAAGATGATCTATTAAAGCTTGAAGATTATGAGAGCATGGATATTAATGAGAAAGCTCAAAGTATATTAAAGAAAAAACAAGATGGAGCCAAAGCAAGTATGAAGATTTAAGTGTTTAAAATGTCAAAGTCTTAAGAAATCTTTATGTAAGTACTTCATATTAGAATATCTCTTGAAGTATGTTGAAGCTCTTTAGGATGCAATATAGACTTAGAGACCAATTTTTGAAAGGCTTGGAAAATAATTTTAAAAGTCTGTTGACCCGTATGGGTCATGCCCAGTTTTGATAACGACAAATGCTCTAGTATTTAATAGCTTTCAAGTTTGTGTGTAGGTTTATATTATCAGATCATATGTTGGCACATGAGAAGACTTGAAGACTAAAGACCCTGAAGACTTATTTTTGTAATTTATATTATTTGGGTCTGTTATAATTTATATCGGTCTGTAATAATCTCTGCATGTCATGCATGTAGGATTTGTAAGCTCAAAATGACCGTTGATTGACCATAGGGACCGAATAACTTTAGGACGCCAGATTTTTGGGACTCTCAAAACGACCTCAGTAAGACCCTAGCATGACTCTAGGTCCCAACACTCACACACATATCCTATAATATATAAGAGTGTTAAATTTGTGCTTAAATTGAATATTATTAGGGATTGTGTGAAAGCTCGGGCGACCGAACCCTTGGAATTAAAAACTCCTTGGGCGCCCGAACTGTTGAAAAGTAAACAGTTGACTTGGGCTCTCAGATGACCGAACCATTTTGTACGTATTGTCCACAGGTGCCCAAACCCCTCGAAAGGGACATTCCACCTACTCGAGCGAACAAACTATTTAGTTCAAATTTGCCCCGGATGACTGAACACATGAGTTCGGGCCATCGACTGAAGGACCGGGCACCTGAAGTTACGAAGCAAACTTTTTGACTTTGATTCGGGCCACTGAACTTAAACTCGGGCTGACGAACCCATTTAAGGACCTTTATTTACTATGTCTATTCGGGCGACCGAAGCAAGGTTCAGCCACCCGAACCTCATCAGGATAAAAAGTTTTTAATTGAGGTGAATACAGGTTATCTTGGGTTAATTATGTTTAAACATTTTTGAACTTTTCTAATAAAACCCAATAGATCCCAAACAGTTATATTTTTTACCTAACCTATAAATATGAGTTCATTTGTTAGGATTAGTTAAGGATTAGAAAAAAATCATTATCCAAAAATCCTCTCTATTTCAAAAATCCCACTTTGCTCAAATACCTTTAAATACTCATTCCTTTGATAAATCTAGGTATTGTAAGAGCTTAATAAGTGTGCTTGTAATTTCTAGATAGTGCTAAATACTCCCACTTGCTGGTGTGATTGAGATATTATTTTTGGGGAGTTTAGCTTAGGTTTATCCCACAAATTTTCATACTATAAATCTTGTGTTGGGATAACCTAGTAAGCTTAGGATATTTGTATCTTTGTTGCAAGTGTCCAATAGCTTCGTTTTTGTTGTGCAAATATTTTTCAAACAAGTAAAACATTTTCAAACTAGTATTGTGTGTATTTCATTGAGGAAAATCTTCTTGAACCAGTTTGATTATCTGATTCATATCTTTGGAATATTGATTTGCTGCTAAAATGTGCATTGCTTATATTCCAAGATACTGCTTGTTTTGAACACTCTTAAGCATATCACTGATTATACCGTATTGAGTGTTGTTAGCACAACTATTTGCATCACTGAACTTACATGACCTACATTGTTGATGTGTATGTGATTGCGCGTATTGGGTACATATCTGCTTTACATGAAAGCATAATCATTGTTCTAGTTGATTGTGATACTGTTATATTTCCAAACATGGTCTGAGGGGGTTTTATCTAGCTCGGAAGGATGGGGTCAGCGCTGTGAATTTGACCTATGGCATTCTCCGCCCTGCAAGGAGAGTTTGTAAAGGTTGAGGTCAGCACTGTGCTAATTGACCTAGTTGTATTAGGTTAAGTGAGCCATTAGTGGAATCCTTCGGCTTGCGAGCTAGAGGCGGAGATGTAGGCACAGTTGGTCGAACCTCGATAACATATCGTGTGTCTATTTATATTTTCACACTTTATATTTACTGCACGTGTATGTTATTATGTGAATGATGCCCATGATTTAAATTCCACACATTATACTTATCAGCGCATTTGAGTAGACTGACCCTAGGTTGTGAATATACTGTTGCTGAACTAGTTGAACCTAGGGGAGAAATTTTTAAACACCCAATTCACCCCCCTTTTGGGAATACACCAAAGCTAACAAAGTCACATTTGAGTTTTTCAAATAACAAGGGCTTAAACTCTTAAAATTGAAATTTTTGGAAAAATGGACTCTCCAACTGACTGACCAGAATGAATTGGGTTTTCCCAACCGATTAACAATTAATTCTTGAAATTTATGAATAGACAGAATGGACTCAGCCAACTGTCTAACCGATTGACCTATACAAAAATAGGCCAAGTCGAGTGACTCAGCTGACTGACCCACGGAGATTTTAATTTTTAAACTTTAACGGGAAAATTCTAAAAATTAGTTTTTCAAATCTAAACGTTATAAAAACTTGGAGGGACACTCCAAGCAAATTGGGAGATAAGGAAACTCACTCTTAAAACTCTATAAATACTCCTTTTACCCAAGGAATTAAATCACCAAGCAAACAATCAGCATTCAAGCACTTCAATTCCAAACTCTTTGAAAATCTCACTTTTGCTTATCTGTTTTGCTGAGAATACTGAAGCGTTGATCCATACTAATCAGTTTTTACTGCTGATCTTTATCTTGAGAAGGAATATTGGTGAATTCTATACTTGAGCTTCATCTTATTTCTAATTGATATTTGAATTTTGAAGTATATAATGCTGAATTTGTACTAATCCGCTCTTTGTGAGAGTGTTCTTCTACGTAGCAATTGTTTCTTGTTTCTTGTTGTTTCTTAATGATTCCAAGTCGTTGGATCGTTGATCGAGTGTGGGGTATCACTTGGAGAGGTGTTGCCCTAGCCTATTGAAGGAGTGACCAAGTGTGGGGTATCACTTGGAGAGGCGTTGCTTTAGCCTATTGAAGGAGTGGTTAAGCGTGGGCTATAACTTTTAACACTTTTGTTCTGCCCGGAAAGGAACATGTATAGTGGAATCCTTAGGTGGTTTGCCTAAGTCGAGGATGTAGGCTAGGGATAAGCTGAAGCTCGTAAAAAACTTGGTCTCCTTCTCTTTCCTTTACTCTATTTTTTCAGCATAACTATAAACTGCGTGGATGATTTAAATTCTTGATCATATATACTATGTAGTTTGGAAGTTAAATAAGTTGAAGATTAATTTGTTTTTGGGCCTACGGAAACCGAAAGGGAGTACATTGGTTGATTCAATATTTTGCGAAAATTGTAAGGGAGTACATTGATTGGTTAACACCACAAGACTCTTTAACTGAAAGTTTATTTAGAGTCTAAGCTTTTGGAAAGAGTGTTGGATTTTATATTGCACATCATATTGAGAAAGAAAAATCATTAATATAGGGCTTTATATCAGCAAGCATACATTCTCAATCTTTACTTTAAGTGCTGAAAATTGCAAGCATTAAAATCTACCTTTGAATTAATCTTGATAGTGTTATAGTGCATACATTGACTTGTGTTTGGTAAATCAATTGATTGGTTGTTTAATTTTTGTTTAAGTTGTGTGGTTGTGGATTGAATAAAAGACTTAAGTTTTTGTGTGATTGCTAAATCAACAAGAAGTCAAGAATTCATTAAAAGAAGTAAAAGTGGTTAAGAATTCATAAAAAGAATTAACTAAAATTTTAATAACCCAATTCACCCCCCCTTTTGGGACTACACCTTGATTTTCATGTTTGTAGAGTTTTAAGAGTTGTATATGATGTCCTAGGTTTTTAGAAGAGCCTCAATATTCAAAAGGCAAGACATGATGCACATGGGTGTTTTATGTTCCTTTTCTATTGGGATGGAGCTCGGCTCCCCTGAATATTCGATGATAATGTAAGGATGAAGTTTAATTATCCATTTAAGTTTTTTCTCATCCTTTCAAAAACATTTTAACACTAATTTTTATCATATTCATCTTATCACATGGTTTTATTTTAGGGGAAAAAAATACTAAAATTTTGACACCATGTTGTCTATAAATTGGATCTTTTTCCATTTACCATGTGCCTGAAAGCCGGTTGTTTTCATCAAATTATTCATTTCAAACAATCAACAACCTAAGATGTCTACCAGCATGCAATTCTCCTCACTGCATCAGCCATGCAGGTGGCGTTCCATACAAGCATGCATTCAAGTAGCACAAAAAATAGTTTATACAAAATAAATCATCCATCAAATATGAATAAATGAATAATAGTGGATGGTTATGAGTTCAGTTCAGTGACGTTTTTCATGAAAAAAAAATCATGATAGCATTTAAATTATAAAACAATGAAGGTAATGCTCCCCTTGAATTATGCACTCTACTTATGCCCTTTATGATTTTTAGTGCGTGGGAGGCACGTATTCGAATGGCGTATCATTTTAATTGCTCATGCATAGGTCTTCTAAACATTTGTTGCTTCATCAGGAGTGAGACCTATAACAATCATTTTAGGCATTTAACTTATCCTGTGGGGATGAAGCTCTAGATGATTTTATATTGATTTGAGAGCTTATGAAGTTACTTTGGACAAATACTCTTAAAAATTAAATTATTGTTAAGTTTAGGAGAGTATTTAGGAGAAGTAGGACAAATTTCCAAGAATATTTTCATGATGGTAATCATGTCCAGGCTTGGGCAAAGGGCTTTTAGGTGAATGTGAACTTATTAGAACATTTCTCTTTGGTGATCTCAAATCTTCCCTTATTGGAAGGTATCCTTTAAATATGATTACAAACAAAAACAAGGATATGAACCAAAGGATAGGATGAATGTTTACTTGATGTGATCGTGGTTTGGTAAAGATTTTCTATGGAGAATATGAATTGAAAATCAGAGGATTTTTATATTTTAAGCTCAAAGGGAATACTTTTGAATTGACTCGAATTCCTTCGAAGAGACTCCTAATTTTATCAAGCATGATGATTTTAAATATGCACTTTACAGATTATAAATTCATGATCAACATTGCTTAAGCCTAGAGATATGGCTAAAATTTTGTTCAAGGCTTTTATGTTCAGGAGTGAACTTAGGGAATATAATGATATATAGCAAGAATGATTCCCTAAAGCTCAGCCTTGTGTAATGGGCAAAGATATGCTTAACTTAAGAAATTCATATTTAAGTATAAGTTAAGCACTAAGAGTTATATATTAGGTAAAAATGTTTTGTCCATTTGGAAGTGGCTTTCATTTTGACATACTTTGGCCAATATTTTCATATTTTATCCAATCATTATGATATTTCTACATTAAGTTCAGACTGGATATATTACTTGAATTTTCATATTGGCTTCATTTTCTAGGATTCTTAGCATATAAAATTTTGTGTAATAGATGCATATACTAAGTTTTTACATTTTAAGCACACACACCACTCCCGAGCTTATTGGTCATCACTACCCCTAAACTAAAGGACCGAGGATGGATTAAATGATTATGTGATTTAAATTTGAATCCATTCTTTCTTTGTTCCTGAGAGGTTTGCCTTCATGACAACCCATTCCATTTTCTTATCTAAGCCTCTGGAAATTATGGATGGGCAAGTAGGCCGAATGTGTCTTTTCATTTTACAATATAAGCAAATTTTGGATGTACGTGAAAGGCAATGCTTACTTATCTTATGTTTGCTTGAAGAGGCATGACAATGGAACTTGTTATACGATTTTGAACCCTTTTTGAAGCAAATATTTCTTTTTACTCCTAAGGGCTTATTTAAGTTGTTCTTCTCACTTTTAGCCTTAAGTGACACTCTAGAATGACCGTATGTTTTTCTCTCCAAGCAGATGACTTTCAATATCTTCTCAATCTTTTTCTTTTTAAGAATAGCATGATAATCTTGTAATTCATCTAAATGCTTTGCTATCCTTTTATTCTTATTTTTCAGAAATGATTTCTGCTTAGATAACTTAACTAGAAATTTATTAATTTTCAATATAGTTTTTTCTAGCTTTTTGCTTGAGGACATACTGTCATCATTAACATCAGCACATGATTCATCTTCAAATTTAATACAATAATTATTGCATGAATCATTGCAAACATTAACAACATGATTATTACAAAATTTAACAGATGATTCATCGCATAATATATTCCAGTATTCTACATGAGAATCATCAAATGCATCAATAACAAAATTATCACAATATTCAATAGATGATTCAGCACATGAAACAACACAACATTCAACACACGAATCATCAATCGAGCTAGAGTGAGAATCATATACCTTCTGTTTTGTTAATTCACTATCCTTGTGATTTACCACTTCCAGGTCATTTGAACTTGACACTTCCAAAGTGGTGGTCTCCTTTTCTTGGGTCTCTCCATATTTCCTGTTGAGATCTTCCCAAATATCCTTTGCACTTTTACATGTCATAATCTCATGAAAGTCATTAGTCTCTAAAGCACAGTATAATAAATCCATGGCATATGAATTTGCATGCATTAAATTAACATCATTTTCACTCATTGGCATACACATTCCTTTAATAATCTCCTGCCAAGCCCTTCAGTCTTTTGATTTTATAAAAACACTAATTCTAAATTTCTAGTGGGTGTAATATACACCACAAAACAATGGAGACCAAGAAAGTGACTGCTCCTCACCGAATGGGGATACACCAAATTGAGTCATTGCGATCTTTTGCAAAAAAATTTAAGTATAGTACAATGAGGCTCTGATACCAATTGTTGGAATTGGCGTATTCCCAAAAGTGGGGTGAATTGGGTATTTTAAATTTTCTTCCTAGGTTAAATTAGAGAACAATAACCACAACCTAGGGTCTATCTAAGTGAATACTAATTACCCAACAAGAATACAACTGAGCAAATAATCAAAGTAAGTATATCAAGCTTAGTATTTCCCAATCATTCACAATATTTAAACTATGCACACATTCATAATCAATTAAATATAAGCTTACATGTGCAGGAAATTAAAGTGCAGTAATTTAATAGCAGACACAAGGGATGTTTTTGGGATTCAGCAAATACTGCTTACGTTCCCGCCTCAAGCTTACAAGCAAGAGGATTCCACTAATTTTTGTTAACTTATGGGTGGAGCACAACCGATTGCAATACCCTTTCTTACTGGGTAAGGGAATACCCCAGGTCAGATTCACAGGGTTGACCCTAACCTTTACAACCACACCTTAAAAAGGTGTACCTGGTTTTATTAACCGGGTACAAACCATATGGTGCTTTCTTAACCAGGTCTAAGTGATCTAGTGCACGTTATAGGCCAATGTAATCCTCCTCCGACGATCACACGTCGAGAATACAATAGATATAAAAATTTATGTACAAATGAACGTGCTTCTACAATAAGCAGATATGCACAACAATTCAATCTATGCACTCTAGTATGATACAGATTTAATGCTCAATAGATTATTTCAAATATATCTCTCAAAACAAGTATAACATGTGAATGTGAGAGATGTAAACAAGTATGATCCTTGATACTAAAGTGTAATGCACTTAATGTATTTATCAAGGATTTCAAAGCACAATGAAATATATACCACAAATATATATTTCAACAAGGAAGTATAGCTGGCAGTGAAGATTAGCTTCCAAAAATTATTTTTCAATAATCACAAATGAAGCATTTGAGTCTTGCAATAAATATGCAAAGACACCCAAGCTATGGAAAGTTTTTCCTAAGAGAAACTATATGTATCAATAAAAATATGGGAAGAACTTTAAGGTTAACTCTCAAAAGATTTTAAAATCAAATCGAGTATGTGAGAGTTAGGATTTTTGAAAACGAATGTGAATTCTCACAATAAAGACCAATCAATCTACCAAGTGCAAAAATCTGCAACTGGAGATTGAGAATCAAAGCTCTCTCTCAAAGGATATGAAAAATATAGCTCAAGAACTTTCAAAGGTTTTTGTGCTAATAAAAAAAATGCTAATCCCTTGCTAATAAGGGCAAATGACTGGTATTTATAAATTTCCCAAAAATTGTTACCATTAGGGACACAACTGATACTTTGGAAAAGATTAATTAAACACTAACCCATGTTTTATGCGGTAAAAACTCACGAACCCAAGAGGTTTTGTCACTCGTCTTAAAGGGTCGGTCACCCGAACAAACTCAAAGATTTTGAAATATCTTTTGCGTTTGGTTTTACGTGTGATGTGTCGATCGGCCAAGCCAAGGCGATTTTCCAAACTTTTGTAGGTTCGGTTGCCTAGCCAATTGTTTGGTTTGCCGGTCATTGAAAGTCGGTCAACCGAGGTGATTTTGAACTATAATATTGCTCAACTAGGTAGGTGGATGAAGTCAATTTCAAATGTTGGTTAACCATGGAAGCTTAGTTCAAAATGAGTTGGTTGGCTGACACAACTCAAATATTTGACTTTCTACCTGTTCGGTCGACTGAGTTGTTTATAATGCCAAGAGGACGGTCAACGGAGTCCTTTTGAAAAATCAAAGTATTGCCTATTTTTAACCTTGTAAGTTTTATCTCTATTTGTATAAGTAAGGCATTTTATCTTAAGGGATTATTCATGAAAAGCTTGGAGACCTAAGGTCAGTTTATGGCCTTTTGAGCATTAATTCCTAATCATGCATAAGATACAAATATTACAGACCATAATTATTATAAACCCAAATATTAAATGCAAATTACAATATAGAATGGAATGTCTTCATTCTTGCTCTTCAAATCACCATGCTATATGCTAGTTGAAGTGATCTTTTAGCTCCTTATGGCACCCAACGTATCTTTACCAACTGTGCGTGCTGAATAATAATGCTCATCAAATGCTCAATGCACAAGTAAGACGCTTTTGAATTTGTCATAATCAAAACGGGATAGGACTCATAGAGTCAACATGATTAATGACGTGGTGTAATCTAGACCATCTAGAGAAAACATAGATCTAACGGTTGAGAGCTTTGACACGTGTCACCATATGGTTGGTGACACGTGTCCATTTTTATTTTTATAATATTTTTGTTTTCTTCCAGAGGGTGACATTATGTTGACGCCACCCTGCTATGTGTCACCTTTTGAGTGACTTAAATCAAGTAATAAGGATCGGTGATGTGGCACGATCTGGACCATCCAAAGAAAACACAGACCAAACAATCCAGAAGTAGCCATATCGCCCATTTTAATACACGAACTAAAACCTGCCTTATGTCACCATGTGGAGGTGACACGTGGCCACTAGTCCTTCCATATAAAAGCATTTTGTCTTCTTTTCCCCCATTTCTCTCGTGCATTTTCTCTCTCATATCTCCTATTGGAAGCTCGAGATAGCTATCAGAGAGATTATATATCTCTCTAGTCGACTCTATATCGCTTCTATATCTACCTCTCTCTCGTGTTTCTAAATCTCGATTTAGCGAGAGAGATTATATCTAGATCTCTCTTCTTAGTCCTCTTCTAATCTCTCTCTTTCTCTCTCTCTCTCTCTCTCTCTCTCTCTCTCTCTCTCTCTCTCTCTCAGTTCTCTCTCATTTGTCCTTACTTTTCTCTAAGCTTCTCTAATTTTCCTATCTATTTTGGCTTGATTTCTTATATTTTTCTTGGTTTTGTAGGTCAACACTACACGAAAGGAAGATATGGAGATCCTCGATCCCTCGAACCTGAATCAAAATCATAGATAAGCCTTCCTTTTTTTTTTTTTTTCTACATTTTTTCTTTGTTTGAATCTTGTTCTATGTTCTGATGGATTAGGATTTCCTTTTGAACTCAGTGGGTTTTGGGTTCAGCTTGACTCAATTGAGTCAACCCACTATGTCTCAATGAGATAGGTTTTGTGTATGAGCTTAGCTTATACGGGCAAGTCTGGGCTTAAGTCCTTTGCTAGGTCTAATTTGGATATTGGGCTTCCAAATTTGGGCTTGAGGGTTTTTTTTTAAAAAAAGGGCTTGGGGTGATTTTTTTTTTTTTTCAAACTGAGCCCCGGTTTATTTTTAAAATTTTGGCTTACGGTGATTTTTTTTAAAAATGGGTCCCAGGTTGTTTTTGAAAATTGGGTTAGGGTTGATTTTAAAAAAAATAAAAATAAATTGGGCCTAGTCTTGTTTTTAAAATTGGGCTTGGGTTGATTTAAAATGAGCCGAGGGTTATTTTTTTTTAAAAAAAACAGGCCCAAGGCCTTGGGTTTTAAAATTTGGACCTTGTTTTTTGGGCTTGGGCCTTTAGGTTAAAAAAAAAAGTGTTTGGGTGTTGGCCTTTAGGTTTTAAAAAAGGTTTGGGCCTAGGCTGTTGAGTTTTTTTTATTATTTATTTTTTTCTTCTAAAGTTAGCCTATGGGCTTAGGTTTAGATAGTGGACTTGTGGGTTTAGGTTTAGACAGTGGGCTTGTGGGTTTAGGTTTAGATAGTGGGCTTGGGCGCTAGTCTACATGGGAGATACTCCCTTCTATTTTGATTGAATACCTATAGAAAAATCATGGAAGTAAAGCAAACATGAAACCCGAACTTACCTTAGGTATTCCACTCCTTTGGATATTCTATTCTTGCTTTCTACCCTTACTGTTGCTCCTTCTCCAGTGTCTGAGACATTCTTAGGTCTTGGTGTAGGATGGGTATGGTTGGTCTAGTCCTACGATCAACCATCATGCAAGCACATACACGTGAACACTTTTATTCAAGAATTCAATCAACCAAAAAAAAACATCATAAATTATAGGACGATTCACATGTAAGATTTTTTTTAAAAAATGTATGATTTTATTTAGAAATTAAGTCCCAAGTGTTCCCTTATCAAGGAAATAAGTTTTATGTGGAATGTTGTTATTTTCAAATGTCAAGAATGAAAGTTCTAATTTAACAACTTAATATTCTTATGATTGATATTAGCAAGTGACAATATTGAAAACTAACAATTCAAGTGGGCTCCTCTAATATAGGGTTCTAGGATTCAAGCAATGGCTCACACAATCAAGTAAGGATTCAAAAAAAGTAACGAGTTTACCTAAGATAGTCGTTGGATAATTTGACATTGTTCAATGGTAGGCTCGCCAAGGCTTGAGTCCTTAACTACCAAAAATAAAATTTATATAATCTAACTAATCCCAGGTTCAGTAGAAAGTAGGTAAGTCAGGTGTCAATCCACGGAGACTTAAAACGCAGTTATAATACTACTTCCAAATTAGTTTACTATGGCCTTGTATAAAAGAGAAGTAAAATATGATATTTTGCAATGAGTGAAATCTAACCAACTATAGGAAAGCAATTAAATGAAAGCTAGTAAATCTAACTTAACTCTACTCCTATAAAGCAATACTTAATCATGAATGACACCTAGGATGTTGTTTGCGTAATCTAAGTTTAGTGAGTTTACCGCATTAAACTAACTGAAACCCTAGCTAAACAATCCAAGGAGCCATTTGATTTCATAGAGTAGCAAGGGTGCACCAACCATTTAGAGCACAGTCGGGAACTGGAGTATACTCTATCACAACGACCATGAGAACCTTTATGGGAGATTGTAGCCCAATATGTGTACCTGACTGAAAGTGATTAAATGAAAGCAGTAAAGAGAAAGCATGTAAAAAATCCTCCCTTTATATTAAGAATGTCTGTCACTAATGCCAGAAAATACAAGAAAATATCGTGTAATATACATGGGTATCACATGAATGCCACTGGTTGTCACAAGTTGTCGAATACTTCATGCACACACTAGAACAGGAATTGAAAACTATGCTACTCCTAAATCTAACTTGGCTCTCAATGACATCTTAAGTCTGTCACTAAGCTAAGAGAGGCCAAAAAGGAATCCAAAGCTCATGTTCATAGATAATACTTATAGGCTCTAGGGTTTACAAAGTTTGTTCCACAGTTTAGGAAAGTCTGTAGCATATCTAGCATAGAAGATTGTCACTATTGACTAAGTCGCCCCTGTGTTTTCCTTGACCGCGCCCTGGTCGATTCTCCCAAGAAAACAGGAATTTGAATCATCAGAATTTTCGACTCAGTTGCACCATGAGGTCTTTCTAGTCGAGTTGATGGTCGAGGCTTGCAGGATCTCAAACTTAAGAGAATCTCAGGCACTCGACATAGTCACCCCTTATGGTCTCTCTGGTCGAGCACTTCATCGAGGCTCTCAGTAATTCTGATCTCCGTTCTAGGTTAGTATCTCAACGTGGTCACCCTAGGGAGTTACTTGGTTGAGGACTTGGTCGATCTTGCAGCAATTCTTCCTCAGTCTAAACCTAGGAACTGCGAGTAAAGACTTAGTCGTCCCATATGCTGCTTGTTGCACCACTTGGTCGAGCAAAAGCCCTATTGTCCTTTGATGATTTGGAGCTTCAAAAGTTTGGCTGAGTATCTGATTTGAGTTTTGTGTGTCTCCAAATTCTCCCTTAGCTTCTTGTACGCCTAATTCTTTGGCTTTAACCTGTTTTTTTTTGAAAAAAATGAACAAACCTTGCATAGCCTTGAACAATGATAATTTTGGGAAAATGCATGATAAAATGAGGATAAACAAAGGTAAATGAGGGTCTAAAATTATGCATTTTAGTGACTCATCATTCAACACAATCTTAGACCACACTGGATGTCCTTCAATCAAGCTTTGAAACACAAAGATGAAAGTGGGTATGAGTGTGTAAAGAGAGGGGGTCACGGGGTTATTTAGATGGGGAGGCCGTGTGGATGTTTAGAGGAGAAGGCCGTGTGGGTGAGAGAGGGAGGAGGGGGTGATGATGATATTGGATAGAGTGGCCTCTCACCACTTGATCTTCGGGAAGAATGGTGTAGCCTCACACTATGCAATCACAAGATTGAACAAAGCTTCAAGTTTCAACAATGGAGTTTTTCTTTAATATTCGAAACATAGACCAATTAGAGTCTTACAATGAGAAAGGATATAAAAACTAGCATGGGGGATAAAACATTAAATACTCTCACAACTTTCACATAAGCATGGGAGAGAAAGCATTAAACACTTTCACAACTCTTACACAATTAATACTTACTGAAAAAAAAAAAAGGAATTCCAACTCATAAACACACAACTCAAGCCTAGTTTTCATGCACTATCACAATTCAAATTTGAGACTCAAACATGTGCCAAAAAGGAGGCCAAAACTATGTGGCTTATGGAGCATAAAATTGTGTGCGACCCACAAACCGTGTGGGGGCCCACATGGGCATTGGGGCTTGATCTTGCTTCAACATCTTCACTTGGGTCTTCATGCACATAATAGTCTTCAAGAATAAATATCTAAGTCTTCAAATCTTCAATCCATGAGTCCATAAGGTCTTGAAATGAAATGTCCAAGTCCAAATTAAAGTGTCCATGCAAAATATAAAATCCAACATAAAGTATCATCTTCAAGAATGCATCCATAAATAACAAAGTCTTCAAAAGTGTTCCTTCAAAAGGTAGATGATCATCAAGTAGTTCCATGTGTATCTACAAAACAATTGTGAGTAATAGTAGACATCAAGAGGTGGCCCATGTGCCACCATATTAGCAAAGGAGATAGTCAAAGCATGTTGATCCCCATCTTCTCTCCCGGCCCCAAAAGAATTCTTCTCCGAAGAATGAGAAGTGATGTACTTTGAATACAATTCCAGGTTGAGATGAAGGAGGTCCTCTTTAAGTATCCAACTCCTCTCAGAAAGTGGCTTGCTTCTCCACTTGACCAAAAACTTTTGATATGATCCGAATTGTGTGAATGTAGTCTTATCATAAAAAATCTTTTCAATCTCATCAAGCTTCTTTGGTACAGGAAAAAGTAGAGGCAAAGGCAACTTTGAGTTTTCATGCTCATGAGGAGTGGGGAATGGAATGGGATCACTTGCAAGGTTAGAATCGGAAGGCTCCACAAAAGATGATGCTTCAAGAAAGGGGGGTTAGATCTTTAACATTAAACACATTTCTTATACCAAAATCAATAGGAATATAAAAAATGTAAGCATTAGAACTATTTTTCTTTAAAACTTTGAAAGGTTCCATCTTTTTGGCATGCAACTTTCTTACCTTTCCTACAAGAATCTACTCGGGATGAATGTGAACCATAATTATATCACCTTCTGAAAATTCTTGCAACCTACGATGTGCATCAGCACTAGATTTATAATGCTCATTGTTTAAGTTAATTTTCATTCTTATTTTAGAGTGTAAATCATGTATATGCTTTGCAAATGCATCAACTTGCTCACTCACTCTAGCCTGTAGGGGTAATGAGATGAGATCTATGGGCTTCTTAGGTTGGTAACTAGTGACAACCTGGAAAGGACTCAATCCTGTGTTTCTATTCACTGAACTACTAAATGAAAATTCAGCCATAAGAAGACACAAATCCAATGAACCGATGTTTTCACCGTCTATAAATTTCAATAGGTCACCCAAGCTCCTATTAACCACCTCAGTTTGCCTATCAATTTTGAGGGTGGTAGGCACTAGAAAATTGGAGCTTGGTGCCCAACATGGTCCACTAGGTCTTCCAAAAATAACTCACAAATTTTGCATCCCTGTCAGAAACAATGGTCTTGGGAAGGCCATGTAGCCTTACAACTTCACTGAAAAATATAGTGGCAATTTTATATGCATCATGTATCTTGTTGCATGGAATAAAGTGTGCATTTTAGAAAATCTATTCACAACAACAAACATAGAATCATTTCCTTTAGAAGTCCTAGGGAGTCCTAAAACAAAGTCCATACTAATGTCCTGCCAAGGGGTATGAGGCACAGGTAAAGGAGTATACAATCTAATGTGTTGCTTCCTACCCTTTGCAATTCGGTATGTACCACAATGAGACATAATTCTAGCAACATCCCTTTTCAAACTAGGCTAAAAGAATCTATCTTCTACCATGACAATGGTCTTATCTCTACCAGAGTGACCTGCAGCACCACCTGCTTGCAATTTCCATGTCAAATGGTCACGTAGAGATGTAGAGGGTATGAATAACCTAGTCCCTTTAAGTAGAAATCCACCATGGATCACAAAATCAAGATGGGATCTAGAAAGTCCCTATAACAAGTTCGAAGAGATATCACAAAAATAAGTACATTGGAAATATTCTCTCTTAATACTCTCAAAGCCTATGACTCTCACCTCTAAGGTCTGTAAAGTGGTCACAACTTGACTCAAGGCATCAGTAGTTTTGTTCTCAACACCGGCTTGGTGTTTGGGCACAAAAAGTGTACAACTAAATGTTTCAACCCACTTTACATTCATATGATTCAATTTATTTTGGGTGTTCAAATATCTAAGGGCCCGGTGGTCAGAAAAGAGTACAAACTCTTGTGGGAGCAAGTAATGTGTTTAGTGCCTCAAAGATTGAACAACAACATAAAATTCTCTGTCATATATGGAGTAATGATGTTTTGCATCATTCAATTTCTCCCTAAATAAGGCAACATGATAACCCTCTTAACTAAGAACACCTCCTATGCGTACACTAGAAGCATCAAAAACAACTTCAAACAGTTTCTAAAAATCAAGAAGGTGTAGCACAGGTGCTTTAGTCATCATGTCTTTTATATCTAAGAAAGTTTTGGTTGCAACTTTAGGCCATATGAATTCACCTTTCTTAAGACAATTAGTGATGGGTGCCATGATGGTACTAAAATTCTTAATGAACTTTCGGTAAAATGTGGCAGACCCATGGACGCTTCTTGCTTCATGAATGTTCCTAGGAGTACGCCAATTTTGAATGGCCTTGACCTTTTTAGGTTCAACAGAAACTCCACTTTTAGTCACAAAAAATCCTAAAAATATTACCTGTGAGGTCATGAAAGTACACTTTTTCAAGTTGGCATAAAGTTTTTGCTCTTTTAACACTTCAAACACTCTTCTCAAATGAACTAGATGCTCCTTCCTTATTTGGCTATAAATCAGGATATCATCAAAATAGACAACAAGGAAGTGCCCAATGAAAGGTCTCAATATTTGGGTCATCACTCTCATGAATGTGCTAGGTGCATTAGTGAGGCCAAATGGCATCACTAACCACTCATACAAGCCATCTTTGGTTTTAAAAGCAGTTTTCCATTCATCTCCAAGTCTTATTCTTATTTGGTGGTATCCACTTTTAAGATCAATCTTCGAAAATATTTTGGAACAAATCATTTGATCAAGCATGTCATCAAGCCTAGGTATGGGAAACCTATACTTGACAGTGATCTTATTAATTACTCTACTATCAATACACATTATCCATGTTCCATCTTTCTTAGGAGTGAGAAGGGCGACACATGCACATGGCCTCATACTTTCTTGAATAAAATCCTTACCTCTCAACTCATCAACTTGTCTTTTCAATTCATCATGTTCTTTAGGATTCATCCTATACTACGACAATGATGGGGAATGGCAGCCATTACCCCTTTCGTTCGCCGACAGGGTGACACGTGGACAACCCCCGGATGTCCACAATGTTTGGTAACTTTTGCAGGAACCTATTGAAGCTTCTTGAAGATTTTTAGCATGAGAAGACCCGAGTGATGTGTCTTTGCAATTTCGATCTCAAGACCCATGTTGGAACCACATAGACCCCACACAGCTCCTCTAGGCCCTACATAGATTGGGCCTCTCTTTTTACTTGTTTTACATTTAATTAGTAGCCTTGCAAGACATCTTGCTTGCATGTGTAGTGTCTTGTAAGTTGTGAGTGTCTGTGTTGAGTGTAGTGTTTAATTATGTTTAGTTTTCCCCATGCCCTGTACCCCATGCTTATGGAGATAGTCAATGTAGAGACTCGAATAATTATCGTTATTTAATAACATAAGGGAAAGGAAATTATACAAGGTCTCGTTGATGAACACTAGGAATTTCGTCAACGAGAACACAAGAAGGGCTCGTCGATGGGGCTGCGTCTCATCAACGAGAAGATACCGAGGGGATTTATCACTGTTCTGAATTTCGTCGACGAGGAGTGAGCATTCCTCGACGAATTTCCTTCTTGACCTCATCGACGAAGTGACATGGCTCGTCGATGAAGGCTAGTGTATAAATAGGCCTAACTTTCATTTTTTGGTCGAAAATTGTACGAAAATTCTTCTCTCTCTCTCCTTAATTCGTCCCTCCTCCCTTTTCTCTAAGATATCAAGCCGGATTCTCGCTAGTTCGATGATCCGAAGCCACCTCCAGGGGAAGTTCTTTACAAATCTTCTAGAGTGGATCGTCAATGGGGCTACCTTGAAATTCATCCCAAATTCAAGGTAAGGCTTTTTCTTCGGAATTTAGCTTTTCCATATTTATAGGAAATGTTGTACATGGAGAAATGTTAAAGTTTTGTTCTGGAGACGTTGCTTTCAGGGTGTTGAACGGGGAACCCTGTGAGTGCAGGACTAAATCTTATAGGGGCTTTTCAGTTGTCAGGTAAGGGAATAAACTAAAGTAGTCATTTTCCATGGAAATTTATTCTTACTTATTAGAACATTAATTTTCAGGAAGCATGTATTGTTTATATGAATAGATTGTTAAAAATGATATTTGGGAAAATATTGCTGTTATACAGGAGATATGGTTTTAGAAAGGAAATTATGGTTTTATTCAGTATTGTGTAGCATGAATATTATTTTATGCAAATTGTAATATGTTAAGGAAATTTTACAAATAAAATAAGTTTCAGTGATTTTCAGAAATTACAGAATAATGCAGTACATTATGATTTTAGAATACATGATAAATAATATATTTATTCAGATCAATATGTATGAAATGTTCGGTGCAAGGTCGTGATTGATAGCCAGCGCAAGGCCGTGTATTATGTATGATTTTGGTGCAAGGCCGTATTTATGAATGATTTCGGTGCAAGGCCGCAGATATGAAAGTAATCGGCTCAAGGCCGCATTTATTTAAGTTATTAAAGAAAATGCTATCAATCTATTTACGTTAAATGGTATATTATCATGTATTATATGTTATCAGATCCCGGATGATAGTTCAGTTCAGTTTCAGGAGCACGGTACCGTAGCTATACAGTTCAGATTATTACAGTTCAAACTTATGCTAACTGCCCCTACAAGTAGAGGGGGTGGGAGATGGATAGTTGATGTGGCTTTCAGTATAGAGTTGTAGACGTTCACCTGACAGTTTAGACCAGGGTGTGGCAGGCCCATCATACTTACAGACATTTTTAACTCGACAGTGGACAGCTAGCCATTGTCGGGTCTCACCTTCGGGCTGCACAACCCATCATGGTGGGGTAATACATGACATCAACTAGCTATACATCCTGGGTAAATTTCAGTATTATTAGTTATATCAGACACATCATGAACAATATGATTTATGAGAATTATGAAATTATATGTTTACTTAGCTATGTTATGATCAATGTTTTCTAGTATGTGAAATGTACTGCATATCTACTATAACATTAAATATTCATTTTGCCACACAACTGTATTTAGTTTATTTTCCCTTACTGAGAGGTGTCTCACCCCAACTTAAATAATTTTCAGGAAACCCAGAAAAACCGGCAGATCGAGGCCGCCGTTGAGTTAGTTGGGCTACCCCGCTAGGAGGGTAAGTTTTTAACTGGGATTAGGAGATTTTTATTGTGGGATCCTAGATATATATATATATATATATATATATATATATATATATTTTGGATGTTTTGGGAATGGTATATAAACACAATACTATTGTGGATTGCAGTTAACTTTGGTATTATGCACCATATGGTTTGGTGAATTTTATTTATTTTATTGCTGCTTAGGTTTCCGCTGTGTATGTTAGGTGTGTCCTCATTACCCACGGGTTCAGGTTGACTATATTGTATTTGATTTATTATGTAGAAGTTAAGCAGGTCATTATAGTTTGGTATCAGAGCCTAGGATGCTAGGTTCTGTAGACTCTAAAATGTAGCAGTAATAATACTAGAGTATAGGATAAGGGAATTTGAGGTCTGGTTTTGTAGTCCAGATGCAAAACTTCCGTGATGGTTTGTATGTCTTTCCTGGGGTGACTATTTCAGGAAAGGCATGGTAAACTATTGTCGAGTTGGGTATCTAGGTTGTAGGAATGAGTCTTGAATTAAGGTCAGAAATAATGAATTAGTTGAGGATATATTATGCTAGTTAGATGATATGTTATGGAGATAGTCCTAAATTAAGTTTATTTTCTTTTCAGGATGGACCTTGGAGGCAGTAGTGTACATGCTAGTGGTAATAAGGGTGTTGGACCCTCAGGCGCTACAGGATGTGATTCAGATGCAGTATTACATAGCATGGCACAACAAGTTATGGTCGAGATTGCTAGGAGTTCTAGGGAGCAGGGTGGTCCATCGGCAGGTCATGGAAGCTCGATTGAGAAGTTCATTAAGATGAATCCTCCGGCTTTCTCAAGAGGAGCTGATCTTGCAATCGCTGAAAATTGGGTGTAGGATATTGAGAAAGTGTTTGCAGTACTACAGTGTATTGAGAAGCAGAGGGTGCTATTCATTACATATAAACTGACAGGAGAGGCCGAGAGATGGTGGATAACAATGAAACTCCTAGAGCAGTAGAGGACAGTACCTATGGAGATGACATGGGAGCAATTTAAGGAGATATTTTTCAACATTTATTTTTCAGCCTCATCTAGGGAAGCTAAGATTGAGGAGTTCCTGAACTTGAAGCAGGGACAGAAGATAGTGTAGCAGTATGCGGCGAGGTTCATTGAACTATCTCACTTCACCCCATACATTATTCCAGATGAGACGAAAAAAGGTACGACAGTTTGAAAGAGGTCCAAGGAAAGAAATATATAAGCAAGTGTTGATATTGAAGTTGCAGGATTTTGCTGAGTTGGTAGATAGGGCTACTATAGCAGAAATTGGAGAGCAGTTGGAGGCTGAGGAGAAAAGACTGAGGAAGAGATCCACACCGTTCGGTTCCCAGTAGGGGTCTAGTCGTGGTTCGTGGAAGAGAGGTGGCTACTACAGAGACCAGAGGCCGCTGGTCTCTTGTGTTTAGCCTTCACCTGCTGGCACGTCAAACAATGCTCCACAAATTCGGCTATCTCCCTTTTCATGCCACTCCACCAGAATGATTCTCGAAGATCCCGATACATTTTTGTTAGCCTCCTCTAGGATCGTCCTTCTGATATCCATATTTACCGGCACACACAACCTGGTATGGAACCTCGGAGCTTTGTCATTTGAAATACTAAATTCCTCTCCTTGTCCATCTTGCACTCTAGCTATCAGCTCCACTAATTCTGTGTCATCCCAGAAGTGTGATGAGATTCACAGCACCTTGGTTTGGAAATGTGGGTTCGCAATGGGGACGTTGAGTTCTGTAAGTAGGGGAGAATGTGATACCCCGTGGAATAAAGGCTTAAAAGGATTTGTTGTTACTACCCATATCAACAAGTACACCTTTCTTTTTGAGAGCCTTCTCATAAGAACGGTTAAGCGTGCTTGGCTTGGAGCAATCTTGGGATGAGTGACCTCTTGGGAAGTTGTTTTCTCAAGAAGTGTGTGAGTGAGGACAAAACACACTGAAAAGAAAACATGTTGGTCTGTGGGGCCAGTCATTAGTTCGACAAGGCTTGCCCCCTTGTTGTCTGGTCCAGGTGGAGGAGGAATGACGCAGTGCTCCCTAACAGACCTAAGTTAGGGCGTTACAAAATGGAATAGTCGATGAATATTTTATGCTCTTCAACGAGACCCTGTTGAGCCCCCTTCGAAAAATCCTTTTTCTTTATTTTCTTTTATTATTTAATTGTTATAATTCTCCGAGTCTTTACATTCTCCCCTCCTAATAAAAATTTTGTCCTCAAAATTTGCTATCTAAATTATACACCATCCTTTGAGGAAAAATGGGTTACTTATTTTTTTACTTATCCTCACTTATGGTAGAGGAATACTGTGGTTACATATACGGTGCTAGGAGATTATAATAATTGAACAAAATTCTCCAATAACAAATATAAATAGAAATTAATATATATTCTAATTAACCTACAAAAGAAATGTTACTTACTTACCTGATCTTTCTAATTACTACAGGTCCCCACTAAAAAGGCACGAGTATTTCTATTGTATTTGCTCCCTAGAGCTCCGCACAATCTTAGCCATGACCTGCTGAGCTATACTATGTAATATCACATCTGAATCACCTCTGCCTATGCCCGAGGGCCCTGCACCCTCACTACCGCTCGCATGAGCACTACCACTTCAGGGTCCATCCTGAAAAGACAATAAATAAGGCTTAGGGACCCTATCCTTAAAATTTACATATCTAACCACTATCTTGACATCCTTATCTTAAATCAAGATGCGGTCCTACACTATAGAAACACATTCCGATAATAGTTTACTATGACTTTCCTGAAATCGTCACCCCAGGAAAGACACAAAAACCACCACGGAAGTCCTACCTCCACACTGCAGAACAAAACCTTGAATCCTTTTTCCTATACTCTGGTATTGTTAAAGTCTACAGAACCTAGCAACCTAGGCTCTAATACCAAACTATAACGACCTGCCTACTTTTACTATGTTATGGCATAGTGTTTTTATAATGACCCGAAAATTAAATAATTGGGAAATATAATGATAAAATGGATTAATGGGTAATGAGGGATAAAGGAAGGATTTAAGAAGGAAAAGTAGGCCTCGTTGACGAATGTCCTGTCCTTGTCGACGAAGGAAACTCGAGAGAGTATATTTTGGAACTCTGAATTTCATTGACGAAGGTATCTTCTCGTCGATGAAGGTATCTTCTCGTCGATGAAGTCTCTATAGCACCTCATCAATGAATCCACGTGTTTTGTCGACGAAGCCTTGCCTATAAATAGACTTTTTCTTCATTTTCAGCGTAAAACTCGGGAATTATCTTCTTCTCTCTCTAAGAAACAATCTTCTATCCTTCTCTCTTCGATTTTGGGTTGGATTTGACCCAGTTTAACGATCTGAAACCGCCACAAGGTTCATAGGATCGTTCTTTGCAAGGCTGTAGGAGCTGATCGTTAGTTTGAGGGGTTTGGGAAACATCCCAAAATCAGGGTAAGTGAATTATTTTGGGATTTCCTTAATGAATAATGTTGTATGGAGCCTAAGAAATAGTAAATAAGTGTTTTCCTTATGATTTGAGTTAATTGAAATTTATTTTAATTAAATTAGGATTTTTGGATTTAAGGTCCAAGTGAACACTGTGGCTATTGATTCGGGGATCCTGCTAGCGTAGTTTGAAGTCAGGTATGGGGGAAATTTATGTACTAGATCGGGTTTTTTATGAATTAAAATGGATTATGTGTTATATATATTATATGTTTTATGTGGATTTAAAATGGCAACCATGTAAAATTATGATTTGTGAGCCTAAGGTTGTTTATATAGGCTATGTATATATGAAAGTAAATAGATGAAAGTGAAAATTAATTTCTGAGGAATTATATAAGAAATGAAATGTATTTTCAGCATATAAATGTTAAATATGGGTTGACCTATTTTACAGGAATATGTATAAATTTTACTATTAAATTATGTGACATGAGATTTTGTACAAATGTATGTTAAATGTATGAGATGTAGGTTAAGCAAGTAAAGTATTATGAATAAAAAATGACATGAACTATGTTGCCTATGTGTGTTAAATGCAACCATGTAAATGTATGACAGTTGAAAGCTATGTTAGCAGATTCTAGCGCATTTTTATGTGGACTAACAAATGATGGCTAAAGAGCGGCTGTAGTACGAAGGAATGAAATGAAAATGTTATGCAATGTAATGACAACGGAATGACCATGAAATGAAATGACAAATGTGAACGAAGTAAATGGGAAAGAGTCACTTAAAGTGAAAAGAAATGTAATATTTAAGCTATAAACATGAACAGATGTGTATGAATGAATAATGACATAAAGGAGTAAAGTATTATGATATTAGAAGTATCTATGTATGTAGAACATGTCATGATTAGGCGAGGCAAACTCTTCGCCTGAGGGCTTGCTGAGAAAGGCGAGTGCACTAGTAGCTTCAGATGAGGCAGTAGCTGCATAACGTACTAGGGCAGAGGGAACCTATTTGTATGGGTGGGTAGATTTCCCTATCCTTAATGCCTTTTCCAAAAAACTATTGTTGAATGCATGAGTTAAATCAAGTTAACACTTGAGGGCTTACTGAGTAAGGAGAGTGCCCTGATATGCTTTAGTTGTGGCCTTAGGGTTAGCTAAGTATCAAAGCAGAGGGGTGCTACTTGTATGGGCGGGTAATCACCCCTATCCTTGGGTAATCTCGTGGGCTAAATCTCTACATGTGTTTGATTAGGTTCAGAAAATGATTTCAGAGTTATGTTAATTATTTGAAAATGTAATTAAAATGATATCTATTTACCTCATGTTAGTCACATGCTGTTTTAATTTGTATACTTCTTCCCTTACTAAGATGTGTCTCACCCGAATATGAATGTTTCCTTTTCAAGACATCCTTGAGGTCGGGCTTAGGAGCTCGAGGGTATTTCAGGATTTTTTAGGACTATATAAGAAAAGGTATATGTTGAGCATATTTTGGGGATGTATATATTTATGTTTTATGTCTTAATGTTTTATGGCTATTGAGTAAGGATGGTTGTGAAAATTATGAAATGTTCTGGAGATGTATGTATTTGTGGAAATGCATGTGTTGGATGAATTATATGGAATTTAGATAGAGGTAGTAAACTCTGGTGTTATGGTATTATGGTATATGTTATATGGAGATTATGTTTATATTTTTCGCTGCGTATGTATATTATGGATTATGGATTATTAGGATTTTATCAGGTATAACGCACTGGACTGGGTTTAGGGGTTCGGGGCATTACATTATGGTATCAGAGCAATGATTTTGGGAACTTTGAGGATTTAGGAAATGATTTATACCAGAGTATAGGAAATAGTTAAGATAAGGATAAAAGATGAATAGGTTAGGTATTGAGAAATAGATTTGGTGTAGGGAAGTATAGGATATTTTTTTGTAATTTAGAGGTGAAAATACGTCGACGATTTCCTGTGATTTTTCTGAAGTAGTCGACGACCTCAGAAAAGCCACGGTAAACCTTAGATGTTTTTGTTTCTGAATTATGAGGTCGGTCCTTATATGGAGATTTTGGATTTTGTTGGATTTAATTTAATGATTATGATATTTGGAGTTATGATATGAAATTCTTATCTCTTCTATGTCCTATTTTCAAGATGGATTTTAGAGATGAAAATGTAGAGGCTGAAGGAAGGGAGGATTTAGTGACCTTTAGTGAGGAAGAAATATATACCTCTAAGGTGCTGCGAGGTATCGTCCATCAAGTTAAAGTAGAAATAAAGAAGGATCTAAAGGAACAGAACTGTCCACCTGTAGGACAAGGCTGCAGCATAAAAGAGTTTATGAGGATGGACCCTCTAGCCTTTACAGAAGGACCGGATCCTATGACAACAGAGAATTGGGTACAGGAGATAGAGGAGATTATGGCTGTACTCGACTGCATAGACAAATAGAAGGTCCGTTATGCCGCTTTTAAGATGATAGGAGAGGCAAAGCGCTGGTGGCTTCCTGCGAAGTTGCTAAAGGATCAGAGGGTTGTAAAGATAGCTCTTACCTGGTAAAAATTCAAGGAGCTGTTCTTTAACAGGTATTTTCCTTCATCTTTCAGAGAAGAAAAGATTGAGTTCACTAATCTGACTCAGGGGGATATGACGATTAAGGAGTATGCGACTATATTTTTGGAACTGTCGTGTTTCACTCCATTTCTGATTCTAAACGAAGTAAGGAAGGTTAGGAAATTTGATAAAGGCCTGAGGCACATGATCTATGAGCCGGTGGTTGGGTTTCAAGTCCAGAGTTTTTCAGAATTAATTGATAAGGCTTCGGTGCTGGAAAAGAGTATCCAGGGCAGCATTGAGCCTTCAGAGCAGAAGAAGAGACCTACACCATCTGGTTTCCAGTTTGAGGCCAGTCAGGGATCAGCGAAGAAAAAGGGAAGGAAGCAATGGGCTCTATATGTCCGAAGTGTAATAAGAGACATAGGGGCGAATGCTGGAATGGCACTCTGAATTGCTACAGGTGCGGTAAGCTAGGGCACCACACGAAAGATTGTTGAGAACCCTTGCCTATGGTAGCTACTCAGAATCAAGATTGAGGAAAGCAGCAGGTACCACTTGGAAGGGGTGCTCCACCTCGACTATACACATTTCAAGCTAAGGAGGATGCCATCAGAGAAGCAAGTATGAGATGATTTAATTTATAAAGAATGATTAAATGATTTATATGATGATATGTATGTTGAGTTCTTATAATGGAAGTTAGAAAATGAATGTAAGTCATGTAAAAGGATGATTAGATAGTAAAATTTTGAGGACGAAATTTCTTAAGGAGGGGAGAATGTAATGACCCAAAAATTAAATAATTAGGAAATATAATGAATAAAATGGATTAATAGGTAATGAGGGATGAAGGAAGGATTTAAGAAGGAAAAGTAGGCCTTGTTAACGAATGTCCTTTCCTCGTCGACGAGTGTCCTTCTAAAGCTCGTCAATGAACTCTATTCCTCGTCGACGAAGGAAACCCGAGTGAGTATATTTTGGAACTCTGAATTTCATCGACGAAGGTATCTCCTCATCAACGAAGTCTTTATAGTGCCTTGTCGACGAATCCTCGTGTCTCATTGACAAAGCCCTACCTATAAATAGACTTCTTCTTCATTTTCAACGTAAAACTCGGGAATTCTCTTCTTCTCTCTCTAAGAAATGGTTTCCCAGCCTTATCTTTTTGATTTCGAGTTGGATTTGACCCAATTTGACGATCCGGAACTACCACGAGGTTCGTAAGATCATTCTCTGCAATGCTGTAGGAGCTAATCGTTGGTTTTAAGGGTTTGGGAAACATCCCAAAATCAGGATAAGTGAATTATTTTGGGATTTCCTTAATGAATAATGTTGTATGGAGCCTAGGAAATAGTAAATAAGTGTGTTCCTTAAAATTTGAGTTAATTGGAATTTATTTTATTTAAATTAGGATTTTTGGATTCAGGGTCTAAGTGAACGCTGCGGGTATCGGTTTGGGGCTCCTACTAGCGTAGTTTGAAGTCAGGTAAGGGGGAAATTTATGTATTAAACCAGGTTTTTCATGAATTAAAATGGATTATGTGTTATATATATATATATATATATATATATATGTATATATATATGTTTTTTTTGTGGATTTAAAATGCCAACCATATAAAATTATGATTTCGGAGCCTAGGTTTGTTTATATAGCTATGTATATGTGAAAGTAAACACATGAAAGTGAAAAGTAATTTCTGAGGAATTATATAAGAAATGAAATGTATTTTCAGCGTATAACTGTTAAATATGGGTTGACCTATTTTATAGGAATATGTATGAATTTTACTATTAAATTGTGTGACATGAGATTTTGTACAAATGTAAGTTAAATGTATGAGATGCAGGTTAAGAAAGTAAAGTATTATGAATAAAAAATGACATGGACTATGTTGCCTGTGTATGTTAAATGCAACCATGTAAATATATGACAGCTAAAGGCCATGTTAGTAGATTCTAGCGCATTTCTATGTGGACTAACTGTAGCAGATTCTAACGCATTTCTATGTGGACTAACAAATGATGGCTAAAAAGCAGCTGTAATACGAAGGAATGAAATGAAAATGTTATGCGATGTAATGACAATGGATTGACCATGAAATGAAATGACAAATGTGAACGAAGTAAATGGGAAAGAGTCACTTAAAGTGAAACGAAATGTAATGTTTAAGCTATGAACATGAACAGATGTGTATGAATAAATAATGACAGAAAGGAATAAAGTATTATGATATTAGAAGTATCTATGTATGTAGAACATGTCATGATTGGGCGAGGCAAACTCTTCGCCTGAGGGCTTACTGAGAAATGCGAGTGCACTAGTAGTTTCAGATGTGGCAGTAGATGCATAACGTATTAGGGCAAAGGGAACCTACTTGTATGGGTGGGTAGATTTCCCTATCCTTCATGCCTTTGTCGGTAAACTATTGTTGAATGCGTGAGTACGAAATCAAGTTAACCCTTGAGGTCTTACTGAGTAAGGTGAGTGCCCTGATATGCTTTAGTTGTGGCTTTAGGGTTACCTAAGTATCAGAGTATAGGGGTGCTACTTGTATGGGCGGGTAATCATCCCTATCCTTGGGTAATCTCGTAGGCTAAATCTCTGCATGTGTTTGATTAGGTTCAGAAAATGATTTTAGAGTTATGTTAATGATTTGCAAATGTAATTAAAATGATATCTATTTACCTCATGTTAGCCACACGCTGTTTTAATATGTATACTTCTTTCTTTACTGAGATGTGTCTCACCCGAATATGAATGTTTCTTTTTCAGGACATCCTCGAGGTCGGGCTTAGGAGCTCAAGGGTATTTTAGCATTTTTGAGGACTATATAAGAAACGGTAAATGTTAAGCATATTTTGGGGATGTCTATATTTATGTTTTATGGTTGTTGAGTAAGGATGGTTATGAAAATACTGAAATGTTCTGGAGATGTATGTATTTGTGGAAATATAGGTGTTGGATGAATTATATGGAATTTAGATAGAGGAAGTAAACTCTGGTATTATGGTATTATGGTGTATGTTAAATGGAGATTATGTTTATGTTTTCGGCTGCGTATGTATATTATGGATTATGGATTATCAAGATTTTATTAGGTATAACACACCAGACCAGGTTTAGTGGTTTGAGCATTACAGTTTTAGAATACTGCTATTGAATAGGAAAATATATATATTTAATACATTTTATCAGAAAATAGGATTTCAGATCAGATTTTATGTTTAGGGTATTATTCACATTTTTGTGGCATGAGTATGGATTTCCATGACAATTATGTTATATTAGAATAATATGATTTTTCCAAACTAAGCATGTTATGATAATTTTCAAAAAAACCATTAAAACAATACATGAACTATGGTTGAGAATATTATGTAAAACAGTGCAGAAATTTTATGTTCAATATGTTATGATATGGCCGGTGCAGATGCCGTGATTTATATGTTATAATATTGCTGGCGTAGATGTCGTGATTTATAAGTCGGCACAGATACCGTAATATGCATGTTATGTTAGAAATCAGGAAAATAACATCATGTCAGATATTACTTTGAAATATGAAATAGCTATGTATCGGTACTATGAAATGTACTATATGTTATTAGAACCCGAATGGCTTAGTCTAGATTTCAGAGCATGGTACCATGGTTATAAGTTTTAGTTCAAGTATAAGTTTATGTTAGTGTTACTATACATCTTAGATAAAGTGTGGGAGATGGCAGGTGATGTGGTTTCAGTGTAGTGTAGGTGTCCCCCCGGCAGTCCGGACCAGGTGGGGCAAGCCCTTTGTACTTATAGACGTATGTTTAACTTAGCATGGTCGGCCAGTCATCGCTAGATCCTGCCTACGGGCCGCATAACCCTATCATGTGGGGGGTAACATAAGACATTAGCTAGCTACCCATCCTGGGTATTATTTCAATATTGTACAATTATAGAAGATGTTTACATGATTAGAAAATTTAGTATGTTATTTATTATGATATAATGAATCATGTTTTACTTAGAATTTATACAACCAGTTTTATCATATATATATATATATATACATATTATGTACAATTTATGTTTAAGCACGATAATACTTATGTTGCTACACACTGATGTTAGTTTATCTCTTTTACTAAGACGAACGTTCTAGAGGAGGCTTACAGATCCCTATACACAGTGCATCTTAGCAGCACTAAAATATATCGAGATCTTAAGGAATCATTCTGGTGGAGCGGCATGAGATAGCCGAATTCGTGGAGCATTGTTTCATGTGCTAGCAGGTAAAGGCTGAGCACCAGAGATCGACGAGACAGTTGCAACCACTTCACATCCTTGAGTGGAAGTGGAACCATATTTCTATGGATTTTGTGACAGGTTTACCGCCGGCGTTGCATGGGCAGAACGCGATTTGGGTGATTGTAGATAAATTGGCGAAGACTACTCATTTTATCCCTATCAAAGTCAACTACTCCATGGACAGGCAGGCAAAATTATATATTCAAGAGATAACACGATAACATGGTGTGCCAATGTCTATAGTATCGGATCGAGATCCATGTTTCACGGCACGATTTTAGAAGAGTTTTCAGGAGGCTCTAAGGTCTTAGATCATTTAGCATGACATTTCATCCTTAGACTGATGGGCAGATGGAGAGGACAATCTAAATCCTTGAGGATATGCTATGAGTGTGTGTGCTAGATTTTGGGGGTAGTTGGACCCAGTATATGCCGTTGGTTGAGTTTGCGTATAATAACAGCTATCAAGCCAGTATTGGCATGACACCTTACGAGGCGTTATATGGTAGGAGGTGTCGTTCTCTATTATACTGGGATGAGATGGGTAAGAGGCGAGTTTTGGGACCAGAGTTAGTGCAGCAGGCGTACGATAAAATCCGACTTATCAGAGACAGAATGTAACGCCCTGATTTTTGCACAATTTTTATTTTAAAATAATAATCAATAAATATTCACTTGGCATCAACAACATCCATAAATCGGCCACGTCAACAACCCTATTACCATTAATATGACCCGACTCGCATTGGGTACCGGGTAAAAGGTTATTTCATTTATACAACCTAACAGTGGAAGACAGTATATACATATCAGTCAGAATACAATACCCAGAGTATCAACATACATACATATACATCACCATCACAAACTCAAAACAACTCAACTCTAGGGGAATTACACCTCCCCTAGTCCAAAAACTCACCCTATGTGTCAGGGTCTCAGCTCCCTAAGGTCTCGGAGTTCTGTCACCTGGCCTATCCCTATTCCCTAAAAAATTTAGATAATTTGGGTGAGACACATCTTAGTAAAAAGGAATAAATTATTTACAGTGTGTAGCAATATGAGTTCAGTTATAACACACTTTACTTTTGAAATCAACATTTCATTTGAGATAAATACACTGATAAACATATTCTCATAATCATATAGATATACAACACAAGCTTTTATAAGCTTTAAAATCATTTCTCAAATTCAATTATTTCCAACACATATTTACCCGCGAAGTTCTTGAGAATAGGGAAGATTACCTGCCCATAAAAGTAGCTTCCCTCTGCCTTAATACATTATGCTGCTAGGATGACCACATCTGATACCTATCAGGGCACTCACCTTACTCAGTAAGCCCTCAGGCGGAAAGTTTCACTTCGCCTCAATTATTTATATTATTAACTCACACGGTTTCATTTATCAATTTTACTATTCTTTATTTCTCAATTTTCATTATTTCTTTCATTTCTCATTTTAACCAATTTTATCATTCTTTCACTTTCCATTTCCATTGTACTATCCAGCTCATGAGTATCCTTGATACCTAGTACCATCTGTAACTCATGGCTACCTTTAAAATCTTTCTTTTCACGCCATGCTTCCCCCCATGGTCAAGGTTGTGTGGCCTGAAAGCTGGATCTAATAGCGGTTGGCCAACCCGGTTAGATCAAATATCATATCATATATCGCATCTGTAGTACGAATGGTCGGCCTATAACCCTGATTCGGACTCAGGGGGTCCAACAACCCTACAAAATAGCACAGTCGACTGTTATGCCACATACTCCAAGAGTCTGTGTGGTTGCACTACACCACTAGCAACGGTACCATGCTCAATATCATAACCATCCATCAGGGTTCACTACCACATACCCGCAATCATTATGCGGTACTGGCATTTCATCAATCATATTTCAATTCCATATCGTAGTACACATATTTTCCATTTTCACATTTCAATATTTCCATATCAATATATATCATTATTCTCATATCAGTATTTCTCAATTCATCTCAAAATAAATGTTCTATATTTCATTATTTTCCATTAATGACAACAATAATTCTCATTTCAATATTTTCTCAGAAATTACTCATTGTTATATTTCACATTTTTCAATACACGTCATATGCCACACAATTCTGATCTAATATTCATAACATATTAATTCCAAACACCAAAATATTGCAATTTAATATTACTCAAATGTCACATAATTTATCTGATATTTATGACATAATAATTTTCATAAAAAATACCATATGTTCATTTTCACATATTAATTCAAACAATAATTCTAAAAATGCTGCTATAATTTATTTCCCTTTGGCGCCTGAAATTCAAATTCTGCAATTTATATTTTTCCCAGATTAATTAACTGATTTCCCAAAAATAATACCTATCTAACCTTTCCTAGACTCCACATACCCCAAATTAACATTTAAACTAACATTTAACACCCCAACTTAATTTCTTGAATTATGCCTGCGGTAGGGGTGAGCAAACGGTCGGTTCGGTTAAATTCGGGTAATTAACCAAATTAACCGAAAAATTCAGTTAAATAAAACCATTAACCGAACTGACCGAATTGATGATGGAAACCGAACCGACCCCGACCGAATTGCCCATTCGGGTAATTCGGTTAACCGATTTTAACCGAAATCATTTAAAATTAATTGTTAGAAATATAATACAATTATAAATTTTTTTTAAAACCAAATCTAACTTAATTAAATACCTTATTTATTAATTTTATTAATGAAAATAATATTTTACCGTAAAACAAAGAATCGAAATATGTTAATTAAACTCCTTCATGCACTTGCATAAGCAAAATTTATATTCATAAATTATATTTAAAATCTAATTAATTAGTAATTCGGTTAATTCGATTAACCGAAATTTTTTTACCCTTAACCGAACCGAAACCGATTAACAGAAATTTTGTAGAATTATAACCGAACCGGGATTTTTACCCGAACCGAATCGACCAATTTCGGCCGGTTAATTCGGTTTTCACCGAATTTTGCTCACCCCTAGCCTACGGGTCCTGAAATTACACCCGCGGTGCTCACCCAGACCCTAAATTCTGAAAATCCTACTTCAACCTCAGATGCTCAATATTTTAACATTTCTAAATCAACCCTGATTAATTAAAAATAAGCCCTTAAATAACCCTCATATCCAAATTTGGGATTTTTCCTACGATGACCCCACAAGAAATTCGAGACTCGTAGAAAATCATCTCTAGATTCTCGTGGTGGTGTCCGATCATCGATTGGATTTATAATTTGTTAGAAATTAAAGAAAAAAGAGAAATTGGCTTACCTCAGGAGATACGCCTACACCGCTCCTACCACTAATCCGCTCCGGTAGAAATGACGGTAGCGAAAAATGGAGTCCAGCGGTATCTTTCGATTTTCGATCGAGCGAGAATCCATCACAGAACTGAGAAGAGAGGGAGAGAGAACGAGAGGAGAGAGAGTGTGAAATTTAGAGAGGGGGGTGGTGCAGGATTTCACCCGAAGAAAGAAGCTTCAGGTGATTTAATGTATAATAATAATAATATTATTATTATTATTATTATTATTATTTAATTTATATTAATAATAATATATATTATTAATAAAAATAAAAATAAATTTTAATTATTATTTTTATTTTTCCTTTAAATTAATTAATTTATTATTATTATTATTTTTTTTTTTCTTTTTTGGAATCACTCCACTAATCTTGTATAGCCCTTTTTTGGGGTTATTACATTCTCCCCTCATTAAAATTTCGTCCTCGAAATTTGCTATTCGTCTACTTCCCATCCTTAGAGAAAACACTTCCAATTTTATTAATTACCCTCACTTATGGCGGAGGAATACCGTGGTTATAGCGAGGGTTCTAGGAGATTACAACTATTCAAAATTCTACCAAAACTAAAAACTTTATCTATCCTACGTTACACTATACAAATAAAAATATACAATATTATTCCTTTCACTTTGATTGACTTAACTCTAAACTCCACTAAATAAGTGTGGATATCTTTGGCGCATCTGATCCTCTAGTTGCCAGGAAGCCTCCTCAACGGCATGATTACGTCACAAAACTTTTACCAGTGGAATCTTCTTCATGCGTAACTCCTGTTCCTTCCTGTCAAGAATCTGCACTGGCACTTCCTCGTAAGTCAGAGTATCACCCAACTCTAGTGCTTCATAACTAATCACATGGGAGGGGTCTGGGTCGTATTTTCTCAGCATAGAAACATGGAATACGTCATGGATCCTAGATAGAATTGGTGGTAATGCCAATCAATAGGAACCCGAACCTTATAACACCTTTCATCGGTGCCATCTTCAGGAATACGTGATCTTCTGCGTCAAACTCCAGTTCTCACCAGCGAGTGTCTATAACTCTTCTGCTGACTCTATGGTATTCTGATCCTGTCCCTGATGAGTCTGAATTTATCCTGAGTGTGCTATATCAGCTCTGGTCCCAATATCGGCCTCTCCCCAATCTCATCCTAGTATAATGGGTATCGGCTCCTCCTACCATACAACACCTTATACAGTGCCATCCCAATGCCGGTCTGGTAGCTGTTGTTATACGCAAACTCGACTAGTGGTAAATATTGTATCCAATGACCTCCAAAGTCCAGCACATATGCTCGCAGCATATCTTCTAGAATCTATATCGTCCTCTCTGGCTGCCCATCTGTCTGAGGATGAAAAGTTGCACTGAATGAAAATTGAGAACCCATGGCCCCTTGCAGGCTCTTCCAAAAACTGTATGTGAACTTTGGGTCTCTATCTGAAACTATGGACACTCAGACGCCGTGAAGCCTAACTATCTCTTGGATATATAACTCAGCCAATCTGTCCATGGAGTAGCTAACTCTAATCAACAAAAAGTGGGCAGTCTTTGTCAATCGATCCACCACTATCCAAATAGCGTCCTGTCCATGCAATGCCAGCGGTAATCCTATGATGAAATCCATCGTTATATGCTCCCACTTCCACTTAGGAATGTGGAGTGGCTGTAATGATCCCGCCGGTCTTTGATGTTCACCTTTCACTTGCTGGCACGTCAAACACTGATCCACGTACTGGGCTATCTCCCTCTTCATGTTGCTCCACCAGAAGGACTCTCGAAGATCCTTGTACATTTTAGTGCTACCTGGATGTACAGTATACAGAGATCGATGTGCTTCCTCCAGAATAACTTTCTTGATTTCAAGATCGGCAGGAACACATAACCTAGTATGGAACCTCAAGGCTCCATCATCTGAGATGCTGAACTCTATTTCTTGACCATCCTATACCTTCCCCATAAGCTCTACTAGTTCTGCATCATTCCTCTGAGCTACTTTAATTCTCTACTGTAGAGTTAGCTGCAAAACCAAATCAGCAATAAACACCTGGTGATCACCCTCCACCAGCTCCACACCGAGCCTATCTAGATCCATTTGGATCGGATGCTGAATCTCCATTGCAGATGTAGATGAATCCACTGATTTTTGGTTCAAAGCATCAGCGACCACATTAGCCTTTCCCGGGTGGTAGCTGATAGTGTAGTCATAATCCTTTATTAGCTTTAACCATCTTCTCTACATCATGTTTAATTTCTTCTACGTGAAGAAATGCTTTAAGCTCTTATGGTCAGTAAATATCTCACACCTACCCCTATATAGATAGTGCCTCCAAATCTTCAGCTTGTAAACAACCGCCACCAATTCTATATCGTGGGTAGGGTAATTCTTCTCATATTCTTTCAAATGTTGTGAGGCATAGGTTATCACTCTCCCTCGCGGCATCAACACGCATCCGAGCCCCTTATGGGAAGCATCACTATAAATTACGAACCCCTCTTCTCCTGAAGGAATCGTCAACACAGGCGCAGTGATGAGTCGCTGCTTCAATTCCTAGAAGCTCTATTCACATTCATCATACCACTCAAACTTCACTTCCTTCTTGGTCAATCTGGTCAATGGGCCTGACAATCTAGAGAAACCCTCAACAAACCTATGGTAGTACCCAACCAATCCTAGGAAACTCCTAATCTCATGCACATTCTTTGGTCATACCTAGTCTACTACCGCCTCAATCTTACTTTGATCAACAGAAATACCACCCCTGGATATAACGTGCCCAAGGAAGGTAACCTGTTCCAACCAAAACTCGCACTTCTTGAGCTTCGCATATAGCTTCTTCTCACGCAACACCTGAAGCACTATAATCAGATGCTCCACATGCTCCTTTGGGCTTTTCAAATACACCAGTATATCATCAATATATACTATCACAAACTGATCCAAATACTGGTGAAAGACCCTATTCATCAAATCTATAAACACTACAGGAGCATTCGTCAAACCAAACGGCATAACCAGAAATTCATAGTGTCCATATTGTGTTCTAAATGCCATCTTTAGAACATCTTCCGCCTTAACTTTTACTTGATGGTATCCGGAGCGTAAGTCTATCTTCGAAAATATCTATGTCCCCTGTAACTAATCAAAAAAATCATCGATATACGGGAGTGGGTATTTATTCTTGATAGGTTATTTATTTCCCTGTAGTCGATGCACAACCTCATCGACCCATCCTTCTTCCTCACAAATAAAACCAGTGCTCCCAAGGGTGACACACTGGGCCGAATAAACCGCTTATCTAACTGTTCCTACAACTATTCTTTCAATTCTTTCAGCTTTGCCGGTGTCATTCTATACAGCGCCTTCGAAATCGGTGTTGTACCTGGAAACAGATCAATAACAAACTCTACCTCATGATCAGGAGGTAGTCTCGACAAATCCTCAGGGAATACATCAGGAAAATCCCTCACCACTGGGACATCCTCCACCTTCAGCTCCCCTTCTGATAATGCCTTCACACAGGCTAAATATCCCTGACAACCTTCTAATAGCAATCCACGTGCCTGAATAGCAGATATTAACTGAGGTGGCATGGGCACACGTGATCCTATGAATCTGTACTACCTCTCTCTGATGGCAATCAATGCTGGCATAGTGGGCAACTAGCCAGTCCATTCCCAAGATTACCTCAAACCCATGCATATCTAGAACCACCAAATTAGCTAACAAAGATCTCCCCTAAATATCCACTAGACAGTCCCTGAGTACCTTTCTATATACCCCTACAGCCTAGTTGGCGTAGCAATAAACAGACTAATATCTAACTGCTGAGGTTCAAACCCACATAACTTCACATATTCTTGGGCGATAAAAGAATGAGTCGCCCCAGAATCAAACAAGACAGTAGCTTTAAATGACAATATTGAAATAGTACTTGTCACCACATCTCCTGCCGCTTCAGCATCTCTCGACGTCAGTGCATAAACTCGTGTCGGGGTAGTATTCCTCTGCCATCCACCATGAGGTGCCTGATAGCCTCCTATGTATGGTCAAGTAGCAGCTACTATCGCTAATGGTGCCTGATAGTTCGTCGCGATATGCCCAAGTTGGTGGCACTAATAGTAGGCAACCTCTCTCGCTCGGCACTCTCTTGGGTGCCTCCTTAAATATCTGGGACAAGGAGGGGGCATCTATATGCCCTGTACCGCTCGATCTCCTCCTCCTTGTCATCATCCCCTTCTGCTATCATATCTCCTCCACGGCCCTCGACTGGACGCTGCTTGAAAATCAGAAGGCGTGGGCCTTTTCCTTTGGATCTGTGCTGCTACACCTCTTTGTAGGCCGCTCTCAATCACCGTAGCCCTATCCACTATCTCTGAGAAGGTTTGATCTAGGAAATCTACCACCTGCTCATACAGGTTCTGCCTCAAGCCCTCCTCGAACTTTCTTGCCTTCCTCTCCTCATCTGGCACTTAATACGAGGTGAACTAGGAGAGCTCAACGAATCTCGCTGTGTACTGCAGCACCGTCAATGACCCCTCTATCAGATATAGAAACTCTGATGCCTTTGCACTCCTAACCGTAACACGAAAGTACCACTAGAAGAAAATCTCCCTAAAGCGACTCCACGTCATCGCTACAGGGTCCGACCTCTGTTCCTCTAGTAATCTCACTAACCTCCACCAGCCCTTTGCTTCCCTAGTCAATTTAAATGTAGCAAATAGCACCCTCTGCTCATCTATACATGAGAGAACTGTTAGTATGTCCTCTATGTCCTGAACCTAGTTCTTTTCTACCAGTGGGTCTGATCCTTCGGCAAAAGACGAGGGTCGCATACTCGTAAACTGCTCGATTGTGCAGCTTCGCTCCCCTGAGCTCCTGGCCATCTCAGTCATCACCTGCTGAGTGACGCTACGTAACACTACGTCAGGGTCTCCACCACACATATTGGAAGGTCCTACTCTATCACCTCCCGTACCCATGTTACTATTCCCTGGATCCATCCTGCAAATAGAGCAACAAGTCTCAACATACAATTACTATCACACAACCCATACACCGTTATAACTCATAAATTACTCTTTTATCCACATCCTTAATCCCCATTTAGGATTCAGCCCTACCACTCCGAAACAAGACCCAGCGATAGTATACATGGTTTTCCTAAAATCGTCACCCAAGAAAAACACAAAAACAACCCCGGTACTCCTGTCTCTAGGACCCAAGCTAGAACCCTAAATTCCCACCTTATCATCTAACAACCACTAACTCACATTTCCATCTACCCATATCCTATTTCCCTCAAAATCCACTCTAATAATCTGGTATTGTATTTCGCTGTCTACTAAAGTCTACAGGACCTAGCAACCTAGGCTCTGATACCACACTGTAACGCCCCAATTTTTGTACCAATTTTTTTTAAAACAATAATCAATAAATATTCACTCGGCATCAACAACATCCATAAGTCGGCCATGTCAACAACCCTATTACCATTCATATGACCCAACCCGCATTCGGTACTGGGTAAAAAGTTATTTCATTTATACAACCTAATAGCGGAAGACAGTATATACATATCAGTCAGAATACAATACCCAGAGTATCAACATACATATATATACATCACCATCACAAACTCAAAACAACTCAACTCTAGGGGAATTACACCTCCCCTAGTCCAAAAACTCACCCTGTGTGTCAGGGTCTCAGCTCCTTAAGGTCTCGGAGCTCTGTCACCTGGCTTATCCCTATTCCCTAAAAAATTTAGATAATTTGGGTGAGACACATCTCGGTAAGAAGGAATAAATTATTTACAGTGTGTGGCAATATGAGTTCAGTTATAACACACTTTACTTTTGAAATCAACATTTCATTTGAGATAAATACACTGATAAACATATTCTCATAATTATATAGATATACAACACAAGCTTCTATAAGCTTTAAAATCATTTCTCAAATTCAATTATTTCCAACACATATTTACCCGCGAAGTTCCTGAGAATAGGGAAGATTACCCGCCCATATAAGTACCTTCCCGCTGCCCTAATACGTTATGCTGCCAGGAATAGCCAGATCTGATACCTATTAGGGTACTCACCTTACTTAGTAAGCTCTCAGGCGAAGAGTTTCACTTCACCTCAATTATTTATATTATTAACTCACACGGTTCCATTTATCAATTTTATCATTCTTTATTTCCCAATTTCCATTATTTCTTTCATTTCTCATTTTAACCAATTTTATCATTCTTTCACTTTCTATTTCCATTTAACTATCCAGCTCATGAGTATCCTTGGTACCTAGTATCAACATCAATTCCGTAACTCATGGCTACCCTGAGGATATTTCTTTTCACACTATGCTTCCTCCCATGGTCAAGGTTGTGTGGCCTGAAGGCTGGATCTAACCGCGGTTGGCCGACCTTGTTAGATCAAATATCATATCACATATCGCGTCTGTAGTACGACTGGCCGGTCTATAACCCCGATCTGGACTCAGGGGGGCCAACAACCCTACAATATGGCACAATTGACTGTCACGCCACATGCTCCAAGAGTCTGTGTTGTTGCACTACACCACTAGCAACGGTACCGTGCTCAATATCATAACCATCCATCAGGATTCACTACCACAAACCCGCAATCATTATGTTGTACTGGCATTTCATCAATCATATTTCAATTCCATATTACAGTATTCATATTTCCCATTTTCACATTTCAGTATTTTCATATCAATATACGTCATTATTCTCATATCAGTATTTCTCAATTCATCTCAAAATAAATGTTCTCATCATTTTCTGTGCACATTTCATCATCTCATAATAGTATATATCGTGTTTCACGTATTTCAACATTTCTAAAAATACTCATTTCAGTAATTCAAAAAATCTCATTTTTCATTCAAATCATTTTTACTTACATATAAATATCATATTTCATTATTTTCCACTAATCACAACAATAATTCTCATTTCAATATTTTCTCAGAAATTACTCATCGTTATATTTCACATTTTTCAATACACGTCATATGCCACACAGTTCTCATCTAATATTCATAACATATTAATTCCACAAACCAAAATATTGCAATTTAATATTACTCAAATGTCACACAATTTATCTGATATTTATATTATAATAATTTTCAGACAAAATACCGTATGCTCATTTTCACATATTAATTCAAACAGTAATTCTAAAAATGCTGCTATAATTTGTTCCCCTTACCTGACTTACTGAGAGTCTCATTAGGGCCCAAATTCTACGCCCTTAGCGCTTGAAATTCAAATTCTGCAATTTGCATTTTTTTCCAGATTAATTAACTCATTTCCCTAAAATAATACCCATCTAACCTTTCATAGGTTCCATATACTCCAAATTAACATTTAAACTAACATTTAACACCCCCACTTAATTTCCTAAATTATGCTTGTGGGTCTTGAAATTACACTCGCGGCGCTCACCCAGACCCTAAATTCTGAAAATCCTACTTCAACCTCAGATGTTCAGTATTCTAGCATTTCTAAATCAACCCTAATTAATTAAAAATTAGCCCCTTAATAACCCCCATATCCCAAATTTGGGATTTTTCCTATGACGACCCCACGAGAAATTCGCTCCGCTAGACTCATAGAGAATCATCGCTAGATTCTCGTGGTGGTGTCCGATCGTTGATTGGACTTATAATTTGTAAGAAATTGAAGAAAAATAAGAAATTGGCTTACCCAAGAAGATATGCCTACACCGCTCCTACCACCAATCTGCTCCGGTAGAAATGACGGCAGCGGAGAATGGAGTCCAGCGGTATCTTCCGATTTCCAATCGGGCGAGAATTTGTCATGGAACTGAGGAGAGAGGGAGAGACAATGAGAGGAGAGAGAGTGTGAAATTCAGAGAGGGGATGGCGCAGGATTTTGAAGCTTCAGGTGATTTAATGTGTGTATATATATATATATATATATATGTTAGCATAATAATAATAATAATAATAATAATAATAATAATAATAATAATAATAATAATAATAATAATAATAATAATTAATAATAATATATATTATTAATAAAAATAAAAATAAATTTTAATCATTATTTTTTTTCTTTTTCCTTTTAATTAATTAATTAATTAATTAATTTTTTTCGGAATCACTCCACTATTGTTGCATAACCCTTTTTTGGGGATATTACACAGAATTAGTGCAGCTCGGCAGAAAAGTTATGCTGATACTCACCGTTGGAAATTGGAATTTGATACAAGAGATCATGCGCTTATAAAAATACCACTGCTGAAAGGACCTATGATGTTTAAGAGGAAGGGTAAGTTGAGTCCTAAGTTTATTGACCCATTTGAGATACTTGAGAGAGTGGGGTCAGTTGCCTATCGGTTAGCTTTACCACTGACTTTATCCAAAATACACGACGTATTTCATATTTTCATGTTAAGGAAATATGTCCCAGATCCTTCCCATGTGATCAACTTTGTAGGGATCGAACTCATTAATACTTTGGCATATGAGGAAACACTAGTGCAGATTCTAGATAGGAAAGAACATGAATTGCGTAGTAAGAAAATTCTATTAGTAAAAGTCCTATGGAGGAATCATGTAGTGGAAGAAGCTTCATGGCAGCTTAAGGAGCAAATACGACAGAAATAAGTGTACCTTTTCAGTAGGGACCAGCAGTAATTAGAAAGATTAGGTAAGTAAGTAACATTTCTTTTATAGGTTACTCAGTATATGTATTAGTTTCTATTTTGGTGGGTTATAGGATAATGTTTTTCAGTTATTGTAATCTCCTAGCACTGCATATAAAACTACAATATTCTTTCGCCATAAGTGAGGGTAAGTAATAAAATAAGTAGCCCATTTTTCCTCAAGGGATGGTGTATAATTTAGATATCAAATTTCGATAAGGAAATTTTTATAAGGAGGGGAGAATATAGAGACCCAGAGAATTATAGAAATTAAATAGTAAAGGAAAAGAGAGAAAAATGATTTTTCCAAGGGGGCTCAGTAGGGTCTCGTCGACAAGCACAAAATATTCGTCGAAGAGTGGCCTTATTGGGAACGTCGATGAGGAAATGTGACTCGTCAACGAAGAGAAACCGAGAGCAAGATTAAGGACAAGCGGGCTCGTAGATGAACCCATAGCCTTCGTTGACGAACTCCCTCCTTGGACTTATCGATAAGGTGGCATGGCTCGTCGACAAGGCCACATGGACATCACTCTATAAATAAGCTTAAGTCAAGATTTTAGCGAGGAAATCACATGCAAACCATCTTTATCTCGCTAAAATCTGTTTCTCTGACTTCTCTATAGAATTCCAGCTTCGACTCTCGCTGATTTGATGATCAGAAGCCGCCACGTTACTCCTAGGAAGATTCTCTACAATACTACCGAATTAGAATTTTGATTTGGAGCATTTGGGCACCATCCCAAAATCTAGGAGAGTTGGTTATTTTTAAGTTTTATAACTTATTGGGTATTTCTGAACTGAGGGGAATGTGTTGGTAGGTGTTTGTTGAGTTATTAAGGAAATTTAAATTTCAAGTTGTTGAGTTGGGAACACAAAAGAGTAGGGTTGGTTAAATTTGTGGGCTTCTCAGTAAGCTAGGTAAGGGGATAAATTAAGTCAACATTTTTCATGAAATTATCTATTAATATACGACATTTATTTTTAGAAATTACGTAGGTTATGACATAGTGTTTAAGAATACTACCGTTGAACAAGAAAATATATTTAATACATTTTATCAGAAAATATGATTTCAGATTAGATTTTATGTTTAGGGTATTACTCACATTTGTGTGGCATGAGTATAGATTTCCATGAAAATTATGTAATATCAGAATAATATGATTTTTCTAGAATAAGCATGTTATGACAGTTTTCAGAAAAAACCATAAAAACAATACATAAACTATGGTTAAGAATATTATGTAAAACAATGCAGAAATGTTTTGTTCGGTATGTTATGATATGGTTGGCACAGATATTGTGATTTATATGCTAAGATATGGCCGGCACAAATTTCGTGATTTATATGTTATGATATGGCCAGCGCATATGTCGTGATTTAGAAGTCGGCGCAGATGCCGTGATTTATAAGTCTGCGTAGATGCCGTAATTATGCATGTTATGTTAGAAATCATAAAAATAATATCATGTCCGATATTACTTTGAAATATGAAACAGCTATGTATTGGTAATATGAAATGTACTATATGTTATCAGAACCCGGATAGCTTAGTTTATATTTCATAGCACGGTACCGTAGCTATAAGTTTAAGTTCAAATATAAGTTTATGTTAGTGCTACCACACATCTCAGATAGAGTGTGGGAGATGGCAGGCGATGTAGCTTCAAGGTAGTGCAGGTGTCCCCCTAGCAGTCCGAACTAGGTGAGGCAAGCCCATCATACTTAAAGACATATGTTTGACTTAGTGTGGTTAGCCAGCCATTACTAGGTCCCGCCTATGGGCCGCACAACCCTATCATGTGGGGGGTAAGACATGACATCAGCTAGCTATCCATTGTGGGTATTATTTTAGTATTGTATAGTTATAGAAGATGTTTACATGATTACAGAATTTAGTACGTTATTTATTATAATACGATGAATCATGTTTTATTCATAATTTATACAGCTATTTTTAACATATATATATACACACACATATTATGTACAACTCATGTTTAAGCATGATAATACTCATGTTGCCATATACTGATATTAGTTTATCTCCCTTATTGAGAGGTGTCTCACCCCAGCATTACATACATTTCAGGAAATCCAGATAGAAGGGTGGATAGAGCTCCGCAACAGTAGAAGTTGATCGAACTACCCTGTTAGAAGGGTAAGTAGTTAAGCTAGGGTCAGATTGGTTTTTGGGTTATGACCCTAGGGTGCTTTTTGGTCCTTTTGTGGATGTTTGTATATATATGACAGATTCAGTAGAGTTATGGTATTGTGCCCATTGTTGTATGACATGTATGTAAATTATGTTTTCCGCTACTTAGGTATTAAAGACGTATGATAGGTATATCCTTGGTACTCATTGGTCTGGGTTGATCATGACTATATCATTTTAGTAGGATATCAAAGTTATTATGAATGGTGTTATGTAGAGAAAAAAAATAAGTATGAATATATTTATATAGTAAAAATAGGTAGGTTGTTACGTTTTGTCGACGAGGTGGTGTGGCTCGTCGACAGGGCCATTTGGACAACACTTTATAAATAAGCTCAAATCAGGATTTCAACAAGAAATTTGCATGCAAACTTTTCTCTCTCTCTAAAATCCATTTCTCTAACTTCTCTCTAGAATTTCGGTTTCGATTCTTGCCGGTTTGTCGATCGGAAGCTGCCACGTTACTCTTGGGAAGATTCTCTACATTACTGTCAGATCAGAATTTTGATTTGGAGCATTTGGGCACCATCCCAAAATCTGGGTAAGTTGGTTGTTTTTAAGTTTTATAAGTTATTGGGTATTTTTGAACTGAGGGGAATGTGTTGGGAGGTGTTCGTTGAGTTATTAGGGAAATGTAAATTTCAGGGTGTTGAGCTGGGAACACACAGGAGTAGGGTTGGTTAGATTTGTGGGCTTCTCAGTAAGTTAGGTAAGGGGATAAATTAAGTCAGCATTTTTCATGAAATTATTAATAATATACAACTTTATTTTTAAAAATTACGTATGTTATGGCATAGTGTTTGAGAATACTTGTAATGTCCTCAAAATTCTCACCATTTATATATATATATATATATATATATATATATATCTGTAACTATGTATCTACATCCATACCTAAGCAGCAAAAACACAAATCATACAACCATTCATATGTATACTATACAATACCAGAATTCAGTATATACAAAAATAACCCCTCCGACATCGTCTACCCAAAAAAAATATACACCACTCTATCAAAAACTCACCCTATGATCAAGGTAATTAAAACACTCTCTATCCACGAGCCTAATCTGCTCGCCTAACTGGCTCACCTGAAAAATGTTAAAGTAATGGGGAGAGTCGGTGCTCAGTAAGTGGAAATATGCTATTACTAGTGTGTGACAACTAAGTTAAGGATACTTTTAAATAATAGCTGAATTGTAATGTAATAAATAATCTGTAAAACATATCTTTCTTTCACAATTTAAAATATACTGTATCATCTATATTTCTACTTTTCATACTGATAATATCATACTATACTCATCATATACTGTAAAACTATATACATATACATAATTGTGCTTTATCCCTGGGACTCTGTACGTCATGATTTGACCCCTCATGATAGGGTTGTGCGGCCCGTAGGCGGGACTTCATTTGGTTGGCCCTCTAGATAAGTCAATATACTCTACACTATCTCAGCCCGGCCAAACTGCATCCACTCCTAGGCTCGGGACTAGCTACTACCTCGTCAAACTGACCACCTCCACCCAATGAACTGGGGAGCTGCATACTCTCCGAGCACGGCTGATGATACCCACACACTATCTGAGATATGTGGTTGCCCTCTATCTGTATATAGCAACAGTACCGTGCTCTGTAATCTATATCTATACTGTATCTGTCTGTAATCTTTCCACAGGGATCTAATACTATATATATATATATATATATATATATATATATACATATATACTCTTTTACTGTTTTCATCATGTTTCCAAAATTACCATAACTCTATCTTTTTGTACTGTAAATACTGTAATCTTTGTATACTATATCTGTAGCATCTTAATGCTACCTCTGTATCTCTGTCTGTATACTCTGTCTATATACTCTGTCTGTATACTCTGTATGTTATGGTAATAGAAAACATGGTATACTATAACTATGTATATACTGTTCTTTATAAACTTGTGATATATATCTTGATCTGAATAAAACTGTATACATGTATATGTATATATATATATATATATATATATATCTATTTCATGAAACTATTTATATAAAAACTGTATATGCATGTAAATTTCTCTGTATCATCTCTGTGAATATATATCTATATCTGTATATTCTGTATAACTCCATATACTGGGAAAAACTATATAAACTGTATATACTATCTATATCTGTGTATTCAGTATAGTATGATACATTATAAAAGCTGTATAAATTCTTCATCACATGAAAATCTACTCAGGCCACACAAGCATTTAAACTCATATTTTGTAAAAACTATATAATAAACTGGTATGGATATATGTCCATGAAATCTCTGTTAACTTTATTAAAACTCCTAACATAACATATTTCCCTTGCCTTAACTCTGAAAAGCCCCTATAAAATTTTGGCTCTATACCCGCAGGGTTCCTAACTCAACATCCTAAAAACACAATCCTCCAAAACAAAATATCAATATTTTCTTACCTACAACATTTCTTATAACTGAAGGAAAGGCAAATACTAAATAAAATGTCTTACCCTAAGATTGGGATGAAATCCAACCCAACTTTTCCAAGGATCAGCTCCAGCAGACTTGTAAAGAACTTCGCCAGGAGCGTCGTGGTAGCCTCAGATCTTCAATTCGGAAAGAAATAGGCCTGGAAAAGAAGAAAGAAGTGAGAGAGGGTCGTGAAGAGAGAGAGAGGAGAGAAAGAGAGGCGCTAAAAATGATAAAAATCCCGGTTTTCCACTATTTATAGGGCCAGATTCGTCGACGAGACACATCACTTCGTCGACGAATCCTTCAGTAAATTCGTCAACGACTCCCTGTATTTGTCGAAAAAATTCAGAGTAACCCAAATCCGTCACTCGGTATTTTCTCATCGACGAAATCTTGCCTTCGTCGATGAGGTCCTGAAGACCTTCATCAATGAAACCCTGTATTCGTCAACGAATTTCCTTATGTACTCGTCGACGAACCCCTGTATTCGTCGACGAGTCTAGGCAATTCCTTGAAACCTACTGCCTCCTTCTATTCCTGTTTCCATTTTCTTCTTTCTTTAATATTTAAATATAAGTATTTTCCGGGTCGTTACAATACTGTTATTGAATAGGAAAATATATTTTTTAATACATTTTATCAGAAAATGTGATTTCAGATCAGATTTTATGTTTAGGGCATTACTCACATTTGTGTGGCATGAGTATAGATTTCCATGAAAATTATGTTATATCCGAATAATATGATTTTTCTAGAATAAGCATGTTATGACAGTTTTTAGAAAAACCATAAAAACAGTACATGACCTATGGTTGAGAATATTATGTAAAATAGTGTAGAAATTTCATGTTCAGTATGTTATGATATGGCCAGTGTAGATGCCATGATTTATATGTTAAAATATGGCTGGCGCAAATGCCGTGATTTATAAGTCAGCGCAGATGCCGTAATTATGCATGTTATGTCAAAAATTAGGAAAATAATATCATGTCAGATATTACTTTGAAATATGAAACAGCTGTGTATCAATAATATAAAATGTATTCTATGTTATCAGAACCTAGATGACTTAGTCTAGATTTCAGAGCACGGTACCATAGCTATAAGTTTAAGTTCAAGTATAAGTTTATGTTAGTGCTACCACACATCTCAGATAGAGTGTGGGAGATGGCAGGTGATGTGGCTTTAGTGTAGTGCAGGTGTCCCCTTGGCAGTCCGGACCAAGTGGGGCAAGCCCATCGTACTTATAGATATATATTTGACTTAGAGCGTGGTCAGTGTGGTTGGCCAGGCATTGCTTGGTCCCGCCTACGGGCCGCACAACCCTATCATGTGGAGGGTAAGACATGACATCAGCTAGCTATCCATCCTGGGTATTATTTTAGTATTGTATTGCTTATGTTTAAGCACGATAATACTCATGTTGCCACACACTAATATTTTTTTATCTCCCTTACTAAGAGGTGTTTCACCCTAACATTACAAACATTTTAGGAAATCTAGATAGAAGGGTGGATAGAATTTCGCAGCAGTAGAGGTTGATAGAACTACTCTGTTAGAAGGGTAAGTAGTTGAGTTGGGGTCAGATTGGTTTTTGGGTTATGACCACAGGGTGCTTTTTGGTCTTTTTATGGATGTTTGTATATATATGATAGATTCAGCAGAGTTCTGGTATTGTGCCCTTGTTGTATGGTATATATGTAAATTATGTTTTTCGCTGCTTAGGTATCAGAGATGTATGACCGGTATATCCCCGGTATCCATGGGTCCAGGTTGATCATGACTATATCAGTTTAGTAGCATATCAAAGTTATTATAAATGTTGTTTTGTAGAGAAAAATAAATAAATATGAATATATGTATATGGAGATGTGTGGTAGATGGAAAGCGATGTGGATTCAGTGTAGTGCAGGTGTCCCCCTGGGAGTCCGGACCAGGTGGGGCAAGCTCATCGTACTTACAGACATATGTTTGACTTAACGTGGTCGGCTAGCCATTCCTAGGTCTCACCTATGAGCCGCACAACCCTATCATATGGGGGGTAAGACATGACATCAGCTAACTATCCATCCTGGGTATTATTTCGGTATTATATAGTTATAGAAGATGTTTACATGATTACATAATTTAGTACATTATTTATTATGATATGATGAATCATTTTTTACTCAGAATTTATACAACTAGTTTTATCATAAATATATATTATGTATAGTTTATGTTTAAGCACGATAATATTCATGTTACCATACACTGATGTTAGTTTATCTCCTTTACTAAGAGGTGTCTCACCCCCAGCATTACAAACATTTCAGGAAATCCATATAGAAGGGTGGATAGAGTTCTGCAACAGTAGAGCTTGACCAAACTAACCTGTTAAAAGGGTAACTAGTTGAGCTAGGGTCAGATTGGTTTTTGGGTTATGACCCTAGGGTGCTTTTTGGTCCTTTTTCGGATATTTTTATGTATATGACAGATTCAGTAGAGTTTTGGTATTGTGCCCGTTGTTGTATGGTATGTATGTAAATTATGTTTTTCGTTGCTTAGGTATCAGAGATGTATGATAGGTATATCCTTGGTACCCATGGGTCTGGGTTGATCATGACTATATCAGTTTAGCAGGATATCAAAGTTATTATGAATGTTGTTTTAATGATTTTATGTAATTTTATAGGAAATAAACTTAAACTATATTTTTTTTAATGTAAAAAATGAAAATATATTTGATTGTATAAAATGTGAGTGTCATAAAAAAAGACAATTCAATTTTATTTTTTTTTTGGTTGCAGATGAAATTGTTTTCTTGTCAAGCTTAACCTAAAGAAGAGGAAAACATTGATTCTCTAAAATATAGAAAAGAGGTGTTACGTCATGCGCTTATATATATAGTTTTATTTTTCGTTGGTCTTTACTAGTTGTTGAGGGTCGATCTAAATGGCAAGAAGCTCAAGCAGTGTCTCGGTGACAGTCTTGTTGTATATTGGGGGGAAATTTTCACCAAAGTAGAAGGTGTCTGTTATAATACTAAGCAGGTTCGACCAATTCGAATTGGGCATAGGAATAAATTAAATAAAATGTATGCAAAGATATACAAATATTTGCATATTGATCCAGATCAATATGCATTGCGGGTAACCGCAAGATACTCTATGCGAGGGTTTAATGATACAGTCCTCTATGAGACTGTTCCCATAACTGATGACTATAGTCTGCGCATTGTGTTGGATGAACACTGCATAGGTACAACATATTTAACTATACAGTTATATGTGGAAATCATTCCTCAAATGGGTGTCACCATGGATAGGCAGATATGAACGCTTACCGAGCATACGGTTGAAATGGAGGAAGACACCCAAGAAATGTGTCATTATGAAATGTTTACAGCGAAGCTATTGAACCATATATGAGTGCTTAGGTTGGTGGGATGCATGCGGTGGACTTCAACGAAGGTCTGAGATCATCATTTGAGCTACTAACGTATGAAAGACTTGTTATACACACGAATGAACAGAGAGGTTGCGAAGAAGTTCCCGCAAAAATTCTAGGATCGTTGTTCCCCATTACGAATGTTGTGTTAGATGAGGGGATGAATATTATAAAATATGTTAATTTAGAATATAAAGACATGTACAAGCAGGAAATGGGTGAAGGGTTAAATGAGTTTGACGATGATGTGAACCCACCCCCACCCCCTGGTGAAACGAATGATGTCATCTACTTTGCCTAGTTTATGGATGAACCTCTAATGTATGCTCAAATTAATGTAGATGCTATAGATTTTTCATGTGAAGAGGAGCTTCCTATATAGGCAACTCGTTGGGATGAATCGCCTGAGTTGGGTAGGGGGATGCTATTCAGGTCGAAAGATCAATTAATAGCGGTAGTACGGATTTACCATGCTTGAACCCACCATGACTTCTACATCGTGTAGTCTAACCTAGTGTTATGGCTTCTAGGTGTAAGGAATTTGATTGCGGATGGAGAGACAAATTATTCAAAATCACCCAATATGGTGGCCCGCACACGTGTTTGAATTAACTTCTCTCGCAGAACCATAACCAAATCACATCGTCCCTAATTGCTGAGGAGAGAGTGAATATGATAAGAAGAGATGCGTCGACATCAATAACCACATTAAAAGAATTCATAGATCGTCGCTTCAGCTATTCGATCTTGAATAAGAAGGTCTGGTTGGGCAAACAAAAGGTAATTGCCAAAGTATTTGGCGATTGGGAGATGTCCTATCTGTAACATCCTCAAAATTTCTCCATTTTTTTAAAATATCTATATAATCATACCTAAACAGCGGAAACATAAGTCATACCACCACATATACTATACAATACCAGAATTCTATACATACAGACCATAGCCATATACAATTACTCCCTCCAATATCGTCTACCCAAAAAAAAAAAAAAATACAAAACCCTGTCACAAACTTACCCTACAACCAGGGTAGCAAGTCAACTCTCTATCTGCGAGACTGATCTACTCGCCTAGCTGGCTCACATGAAAAATGGTAAAGTAATAGGGTGAGACGACGCTCAGTAAGTGGAAATATGCTATTGCTAGTGTGTGGCGACCGAGTTGTAAAACTATAACATTAATATATATAAAACTGCATGATCTGGAAAATCTGTAAAAAACATGTACAGAAGCTTAAAACATTTATATCATCTGAACTTTCTATCATTCATAATGCTATATCATACTATATACAACAAAAGCTGTAAAACTGTATACTTATAAATAACTGTGCTCTTTCCCTAGGACTCTATATGTCATGATTTAACCCCTCATGACAGGGTTGTGTGGCCCGTAGGCGGAACTTAACCTGGTCGGCCCTCTAGGTAAGTCATCATACTCTACACTACCTTAGCCTAGCAAAACTGTATCCACTCCTAAGCTTGGGACTAGCTGCTACCTCATCTAACCGACCCCCTCAATCCAGCATTCTGGGGAGCTGCATCCTCTCCGAGTATGGTTAGATGGTACCCACACACTATCTGAGATATGTGGTTGCACTCTATCTGTATATAGCAAAGGCACCGTGCTCTGTAAATTGTATATGTCTATAATATTTCCACAGGAATCTGATACTATATAAGTACATATATATATATATATATATACATATATATATATATATATGTATGTATGTATGTATGTATCTCTGTTATTCTCATTATGTTTCCAAAATAACCATAACGCTATAATTTTGTACTGTAAATACTGTAATATCTGAGTAACTATAGCATCTTGATGCTATAACTATATAATTTGTCTTTATAAACTGTCTTAATAATCTATCTGTATAAACTGTGTTATGGCATTTAGGAAAACATGACATTCTGTAAATACTATAATATACTAAACTAAATAAAATTTGTATAAATCTGTCTGTTAAATATCTGTGAATATCTGTATATATATATACTATATAACATGATATGCTGAAACACTGTATAAATTCTACATCAGGTAAATATCTACTCAGACCACACAAACATTAAAACTCTTATTCTGTAAAACCTGTATAATAAACTGGTATATATGTATCCATGAAATCTCTGTTAACATTCTTAAAACTCCTAGCATAGCATATTTCCCTTACCTAATTTCTAAAAAGTCCCCTACTGAATTTTGGCCCTACACTCGCAGGGTTCTCCACTCAACACCCTAGAAACGACATCCCCCAAAAAAAAACATCAATATTTTTCTGCATATAACGTTTCTTATAACTGTAGAGAAAGCATACTTGAATAAAATGTCTTACCCTGAGTTTGGGATGAATTCCAAACCAACTTCTCCAACGATCAGCTCTGGCAAACTTGCAGATAACTTCACCAGGAGCATCGTGGTAGTCTTAGATCTTCAATCCGGCGAGAAACAGAGCCGGAATCGAAGAGAGGAGAGGGGTGCGTTTTAGAGAGAGAAAAGGAGAGTTTGCGCTGAAAAGACATCAAAAAATCCGGGTTTTCACTATTTATAGAGCCGGATTCGTCGACGACACACGTCACCTTGTTGACGAGTCCTTAAGTAATTTCATCGACGAACCCTGCCTCCTCGTCGATGAAATTCAGACTGCCCAAAAACCCCTCTCGACATCTTCTCGTTGACGAGGCATGGCTTCGTCGATGAGGCGTGGCTTCGTTGACGAGGCTTACTTATGAGCTTGTCGACGAACTCGCTGTGTTCATTGATGAGGCACTATGTAAAACTTCCGGGTTATTACGTCCAAAGTGCAACGTTGTTGACAAACGCGAAGCATTTGTCGACGAAGCCTGCTGCCTCCTTCTGTTTCTGTTTCCATTTCCCTCCCTCTTATTATTTAAATACCATTATTCTTTGGGTCATTACACTATCAAACTTTGCCGAAGTGGATGGAAGCAATGCCAACGTATAATCCTAGTACTGTAGTCAAGTGGAAGTAGACTCCTATTCCAGGTTGTGAAAACACCAGAACGATAAACTCTTAATTGCGACATGCCCAAATGCAAATAGGCAAATCTTTTCACTCACATTTGCTATTGTCCAAGAGGAAAGTCGACCTACCCACCGATTATGCAGTTGGGAGTGACCTGTGGGTGGCCAGAGTGGCACACATATGTTTTCATATTATCGAGTGGTATCTCCCTGACCGAGTTTTGTGATAGTTTTGATATCGATAGGGCGTTCCTGACCGATTCTTAACGTCGGGGGTAGATATACATGGGGAGGACCTACATCATATTGACGGACGCGGTCGAGGGTTCACCAACTGGGTGAGGATGCACAAGACGTACATGACTGCATAGTAGCATCAGCGAGAGTATATTCTATCGGTCGAGGTGAGGGAGGGTCCTATGCGTCCGGATGACCCATACTTTAGCTGGTATAGATCCATCACACGATGCTTCATAGATTGGACTGTTGCACTATATATGAGCCTCGTAAGAAGACTTAAACCCATTCCTACTTCTTTTATGTGTTAACAAATTTTTTTTGTATACTGCAATATAACGTACTACATGAGGTAGATCTAATGTTTCCAAATCCTGCAGTACAGAGCTTAGAAAGAGCTGGATTGGAGCTTGTCCACGAGGACGGCCAACTGATCCCTAGACCTCGACTTGACTTGCCTGCACGAGGAGGTCGACTAGCTCTAGTACGAGGAGGTCAAGTAGCTCTCGTGAGAGGACAACATGCTTCCTCCAGTCATCCATTAAGTCCCACCTCTCACCATTGGTTGTATAGGTTGAGTATGTGTTCAGCCTGTCAGTACCATATGCACCTTCGCCAAGAGCTGATATTGCGGGACCGTCCAATAGACAGGCAGACGCCACATCCAACTCAGCTACCACCCCATCCATGTCATATCTATTGGATGACATTTTAGATGCAGAGGACGTGGATGTACCCCGCCACGCCACCTTGTTCTCGTCTAGTGCCATCATATAAGTTATCTCTCCATCTGCTTCGCATGGATGCTGATTATGCAATACCTCTTAGCGGAGATGCTAGATATACAGGACAACAACAAGACAAGACACAAGATGCAGATGAGCAGCCAAGAAAGGGAAGATGCATACGACAGCCACCCCAAAATTGGAGAGAACCTGCATGCGGCACTGAATAGCATCGATTATTTTTATTTCATTTGTATTGCATCGATTATTTTTATTTCATTTGTATAGCATCGATTATTTTTATTTCATTTGTATAGCATCGTTGCATTATTTATGTATAATTGAGAATATTTATTCATTTTCCCCAACATGTATATGTGAGTGAATGTTGTGTACGATAGTTGTGAATGAAAGTTGAAAATAAACATTGTGACCACACTAATATTCCCGATTAAAATTATTCTCTTTGAACATATGCATGGATTTGAACAGGTGCTCTTATGTATTGTTTCCCAATATGTATATGTATATGAAAGTTGTGAATGAAATTTGTGAACATACTAGTATCGATTGCCAAGGATAAATATTTTCTTTGAACAGAAGCATGGATGGATATGGTCATTTTTAAAAGGAGACTCTATCGAAATTTTTATAGTGATTCAATACTTTGAATATGTATGAAAGTTGTGAATGAAATTTGTGAACATACTAGTATCGATTGCACAAGAAAATATTTTCTTTGAACAGGTGCATGGATGGATATGGTCATTTTTTAAGGAAACTCTACCGAAATTTTTACAGTAATTCAATACTTTGAATGTGTACAAAAACTGTGAATGAAATTTGTGAACATATTCGTATCGATTGTCCAGGAAAAATGTTTTCTTTGAACAGGTGCATGGATTGATATGATCATTTTTTAGAGGAGACTACCAAAATTTTTACAGTAATTCGATACTTTGAATGTGTAAGAAAGAAAATTGGCAACAGTGGAGAAAAAATCACATACATGGGAAAACGAAATGAAAAAACTAGTGTTCTTTTAGTTACATGTCAATCTAATTCATCCACATTTCCTTTCAACAATTATAAAAATGTTTGACCCATCCATCTTCAAAGTAACAGTAATATCATAGGCAAGAACAGATACGACGTCAACTCAACAAAAAATAACAAAAAAAAAACATGACCCAGGCACGTATCATCATATTTCAGACCTCTTTTGGGATAGCAGTAACAAGGTTTTGCTTTCTTAACACTTAATTATATTAATGATATATTAATATTTTAAAAAATTAAAATTTAAATATTAATGATTGTAAAATTAATTTTTCTCATTACTTTATTAAATTTTTTATTTTTTACTTTTCTTATAATCAAACATAAAAAAAAAAATTTATTATATTTTTTTCTTCATTTTTATCACATTAAAGCACAAATTAAGTGTTCAAAATCTTAAAAAGATGAAAAAGAGAAATGAATACTTAGGATCTTTTAATTTTTTTAAAAAATTACAGGCATAGTAAATTTCGCTAGACGGTCCAGGGAGATTTAAATGGTCTGCCCAATCGTGTCTTGACACATGTCTAGTAAATCTCGCTGGACCATCTAGCAACATTTGCTTGAGAAATAAGTAGGTGCAAACGTGTAGCAATCTCGTTAGATTGAGCAGCGAAACTACGTAAGCATCAAAATGTGTAAATTTTTTCCAAACAAACTATTATTTAATATTTTATTATAAAATAAAATTAAAATGAGAAAAAAAACTCGAAACAAATGAATAGGGTGTAACTGAAGAAGTGTAAGAATTTAATGTAGCAACTTTAGTCAAAAAGAGGACAAATAAGCTGATAGAAGTTAACAACATTCAATGCTCTATCCTATATGCATTTTTGAAGAGTTTTTTCTCATTTTATTATTAAATTAAAATAAAATATTAAATAATACTCTATTTGGGAAAAGAATTTCCCAATCTGAAGCTCACGTAATCTCACAACTTGGTGCTGCGAGATTTAAACATCCAGCACTTATGGTGGTGACGCGTGGCAACGTGCCTAAATAAATCTCACAGCACCAAGTTGCAAGATTTAAAAGTCCAGCGCTTCTAGTGGTGATGCGTGGCAAGGTGCATAAGCAAATCTCGCAAGACCAAGCTGCGAGATTTGCTTCTAATCCAATTAAATCTCGTAGGTTCTTCGTGCGAGATTTACGGGGCATATATATATATATATATATATATATATATATATAAAATAAAAATGCTTTATACCCAATTAAAAAATAAAATATTTTAATTCCAAGTTAATAACTCGAAATGTGTTTTAATTTATAATTATAAAAAAATTATAAAATATTTTTCCAAGGAAGGTTTTTGAATATACTTCTCAATTTTTCAACGATTGAATTAGTAATTATTTGAAAAAAAAATTCAACAAAATAAGTATTTTTTTAAAAATGAATATACTAAAAATATTTATAATAAATAAAATTATTTTTAGATTAATATTTTTATAGATAAGTATTTTTTATAAAAAATTCTTTTCTTTGGAGCATAAATTATTTAAATCTCAAGGAGTTAATTTATAAAATATTCCTATTTAATTTATTAAATTTAAATTTTTAGAATTTTTTATTCATAATTATAAACTATTATCATAAAATTGGAGTATTAATAAAAAAAACTTGATGTTTACAAACATTAAAAAAAAAAAAAATAGAAGATATTGATATATATTTACGAATCTAAATTTACTTACTTAAAAATTGGCCCCTAGTTAAATAAAAATGAACAAAAGTTATTTCGACTTATTTGAGTGGGTAAAATCCTTAAAAACCATACTTCACTCGATCTAATATATATATATATATATATATATATATATATATATATATATATATACACACACACATATATGTAGCCCATACTCCTATTATTTTAAAAATAATTTTTTATCTATTATTTGTCATAAACTCATAAAAAGTTCACATTATTATCTGTTTTATATTGTCAAGATAAATTAAAACCGAATTTATAATTAGTCTACAAACCAATCAACAAATAGTAATTAAGTGATCTAAATACACTTAGGAAAATAATAGGTTGGTACCGTGTAACGACCTGCTTAATTCCCACATTTTTTTTTTAATAATACAATAAAACCAGTATAACACATATAGCAGATTATGATCAACCTGAACCCGTGGGTACTAGGGATATAACAGACACACAAAATGGAAGCCTAAGGAGCAAAAAACATAAAATCATAAACATCTCATAATATCATACACATAATACCATCCATCTCAATACCAGAGTTACTATGTCCATCGTATATACATATTTAAACCACCCAAAAGAGCCCTAGGGTCATTCCCACAAAATCTAATCGACTCTATCACAAAATACATACCTTTCAAAAAGAGCAAATCAGTCGTAACTATCACAGCGGAACTTTACCTGCTCTTCTATCAAGGGCTACTGAAAAGTTCATATAATTCGGGGTGAGACACCTCTCAGTAAGGGAAATAAACTAATACTAGTGTGTGGGAAACAACTGTCTGTATCATATCTGGGAAACATATATTCTCATATCATGGCAGAACATACATGATTTTCATAAACATAATTCATCTCATATAATATATTACGAAAACAACCCTGGTAGGTTAGCTAGCTGTTGTCATGTACTACCCCCACATGACTGGATTGTGTGGCTCAAATGCGAGACCTGACAATGGTTGGTCGACTACTGTCAAGTCAAAAGTACAGTCTGTAAGTCCGATGTGTCTGCCAGACCTGATCCATATACCAGGGGCACTCACAACTTCTTACAACCACATCGACTATCCAACCTCACGCTACTCCGTACAACAACTTTAACACAATATTGTATGATCATGAACACATAGCAGTGGTACCGTGCAAGTGCTAGCCTAAATCAAGCCAACCAGGTTCTGATAACATATAACATATAATGAAACTGTGATACATGAATATTTCATACCATTAATTTCCAAATCAATATCATCATATCGTTTTGCATATATATACATCATGAAAAATTATAGGCCCGTACGCCGGCATTTCATATTTTACCATAACTCGACCCGTATGCCGGCAAAAAATATCCGTAGCTCAGCCCGTACACCAACAAAACATATGTATAGCTTGGCTCGTATGCCGACAAACATATCCATAGCACGACCCGTATGCTGACAAATCATAACCATGACACGACCCGTACGTCGGCAAATCATATCCATAGCACAGCTCATATGCCAGCAAAACATGTAAAAATTCTCGGCCCGTACGTTGGTTTTTCATTATAAAAATCCATATTTTATCATATTTTCAAAAAACAGTATTTCATTATAAATTCTACTCATGCCACCCAAAATAGGTTTTATACATATTTAAACATATCGTCTTTTACGGCAGTATTTCCTAACATAAAGCATATATAAGTATATTTATTTCCCTAAAATCAGATGTTGTAATAACATCCATACAATTTCATAAAATAACTAACTTAGTTTATCCCTTTACTTGATTCCTGAAAAGGCCTCTAAAATAATCAACTCAACATGCGTTGGGTTCCCCGTTCAACACCATGAAAGTAACATTTCCAAGAACTAAACTTTAGTATTTCTATGCGTACTACGCTTTCTACAACTGTCAAGAAGTCAAATATTAAGTAGAAAAGCTTACCCTGAATTTGGGATGAATTCCGAACTCGACCCACCAATGATCCACTCCAGCAGATATGTAGAGAACTTCCCTAGAAGTATCGTGGTGGTCTTGGATCATCAATTCAGCAGCAGACGGACCCAAAAATTGAGAAAGAAGGAAGGAGAACCGAAGAGGAGAGAGAAAATGAGAGTTGTACGAGAGTTTTCGGACAAAAAAGAAGATTTGACCTATTTATACACTGGTCTTTGTCGACAAGCCACGTCACCTCGTCGACGAGGTCATGAAGACAACTCGTCAACGAACTCTTTCCTCGTCAACGAAATTCAGAATCCCCCAAAACCTCTCGCGGTATTTTCTCATCAACGAAGAGCACCCTTGTCGACGAGCCCAATATGTTGCGTTGTCGATGAACGCAAAGCGTTCGTCAACGAAGACCTGCTTGCCCCGTTTTAATTTTCTTTTCTCCCTTCCTTTTATTATTTAAATATTATAAATTCTCTGGCTCACTACATACCGACTCTATGAAACCAAAGTTATTATTATCACCTCTAGTAATTTCAGACACTTCTAAATGTTGTGATACCATTCAAACTTAAAAATAACAAAAAATTTCTATCCATTGTTATTTTGAGATGAAACTTCTGCACTTTACATGTTGCAACATATATATAACTGTCATGTGTCATTTTTTACATTTGACAGTATTTAATTCTTTGGAGCAAAGGTCTAATATTTCACTATTTAGTTAAATAAAAGTTATTTTATTCATCTCAATTTAATTTGATTTTTATATTCACATAAGTTAATTTTGAAATCCATTCATTTGTATGGTAGTTGGTAAGTCAAATATCCTGCCAAACAAATTTTTTTATTAGACCAAAATAAAAACTAGTCACACAAAAACAAACAAACAAACAACTAAGCAGGCAGATAAAATAAATAAATAAATAAACTCAAAGACCAAGTTCAAGAGTATGAAGTGTGCACAAGACACATGGTTATACAAATGAAATGAAAATAATTAAATGCTATACAAGTGAAATGAAAATAATCAATGATATACAAATGAAATAAAAATAATCAATACTATACAAATGAAATAAAAATAATCAATGATATACATACAAATGAAAAGAAAATAATGCTAAACTACTTGGTGCCACAGCAAAGTCGTCTCCGGGGTCGTGGTGGCTACCATCTACGTTTGCCCTCTCCCTGCTGGTCATTTGCATCAGGTGTCTTGTCCCATCGTCCTGGATGTGGATCATCTCTGCCAAGAGGTACTGCGTAATCATCATCCATGCGAAGCGCATACGGTGAGAACTGATATGATGTCTCTGGATGAGAACGAGGCGGCATAGCGGGTGCATCGACCTCCTCCCTATCGAAAATGTCGTTCAATAAAAATGACATCGATGGGGTGACAGCAGAGTAAGATGGGGCGTCAGCTGGTCTACTGGACGGCCCCGCAATGATATACATTAAAATTGTTTATAATGTAAAAAATATTACTTACATTTACGATTAACATGTAAATATTTTCTAGCTAATTCATGGTTACTTAAAAGTAATTTTTATTTTTTTAAAATATGTACATACAAATTTTGAAAGCTTACACAAATTGTCATATAATAATTTATATTATGGTGGGCTAGCACACAAATCATGCAAAGTAAATATTGGCAATATAAGAACTTATTTAATTAAACATAATCATGCTTGTTACTTAAACATCGGCAATATAAGAACTAATTTAATTAAACATTATCATGCTTACACAAATTGTCTTAATTATTTGTTGAAACATAATCTTGATGTTGCTAATAAAATTTTGTGAACACGACATATATATTGCACAAGCACAGAACATGAAAAAAAAAATGGAAAAAGACAAATAAATGAAAACTGACCTTCGGATTTTTCGGATGCAGCTATGAATCCAAATGAAACAAATTGAACTCAATGATAAAAATTCGAACTCAGTAAAACCAATCAAACTCAAGGAAATAAATTTTGCTTTACGGTAAATAAAAGATACGTACCCCATTTTTGAATTTATATAACTTTCCTCACCTGGCCGTTCGAACGGTCACTTACAATCTACTCCTGAATAGTCACCTACTCATGGAACGGTCACCTACTTTGTTGTTGTCCTCTCTGCCTGCCGTCCTTTGCGCTTGCAAACGGTCATCTACAAGCTTCGTGAGTGAAATGGATGGGAAAAACCAAGCGAAGCAAATCTTGCAGGATGGACCTGGGAGATTTTTCATGTGTCACACACCATGCCATTTCCGGGGAAATCTCGCAAGACCTTCCTATGAGATTTCTGCCACGCGTCACTAGCATACTGGGTGACTTTTTAAATCTCGCAGGGCGAAACTGTGAGATTTTTTTGACCAGGGCTCTAATTTCCTTACGCATGTTAAATCTTGCAACTTAGTGCTGTGAGATTACGTAAGCATTAGATTGGAAATTTATTTTCCCAAATAGAGTATTATTTAATATTTTATTTTATTTTAATAATAAAACAGGAAAAAACTCCATTTTTGAAGATGCATATTAAGAGTGTGTCCTTTTACATTTAATGCATTAATGTTGTCCTACCAAAATTGGGCTGCCATTGCATTTAATGCATCCGATTCGATTGTTTTTGCATTTAATGCAATTAATGCCTTTCTTCCAAATTGATGTACAAAAATTATTGAAAAATTGAAAGTCAAATCAAAATCGAAATCACAAGCAATTTGGTTATTTGGTATTTGGTGTTAATTTTAATCTTAAAAAATATAAATTTTTTATTTCAATTTCTAAAATATAATCAAACCAAAAGATCAAAAAAATTGATTTAAATTTAAATTATATATATATATATAAATAATTAGTATGTTAATACATGATTGGTCCATTTAATATTAGAAGTCAAAATGTCCAATTGATTCTCAACAACCCTTGTGAAAAGTAATTGTTGAATATTTAAAAAATTGGTTAAAAACTGAAAAACTATAACCAAATCGTCAAATATTCGGTTCTCCAGTAGATAATAAATTCAATTCGGTTTCGATTTCAGACATTTTAGTTATGTTTTGGAAAGACCAAAAATCGCAAGGTTTGGTTTGATTTTCGATTTTACCCATAACCGAACCGTAATAAACTGATTACACCCCTAATTATAGTTGAAGGGGGTGGAATTGTGTCAAATACTCAAACGCATTTCGTACATACTAAACTATTTTCGTAAATTATTTGACATTATTTTTTTATTCTAAATTCTCACAAATATAGTGTTTGATAAAATTAAGTGTCAATTTCTAGACAATAAATTTAAATCTGATTTCACGAATCTATTCTAGCTAAAATCTAAGGACCTATATCGTATTGTTATTGTTATTTATTTTATATTTCTAATTCTATACAATGAAAAATTAAATTAAAAAATGCATTTATTTAATTGTCAATTTTTTTATTTTTATTGTTGATTTTTAGTTGTTTGCAAAAAATTAAAACCCAAATTTTATAGTTTTCAATTGTTTTAACAACCCAGTGCTAGAAATTTTTATATCCAAAAATTGTTTTTTAGATTAAATCATTATTTTTATAATCATTTTTTTAATTAAAATAACATGATCACATGAGTTTAACTATAATTAAAATAAAAAAAATATACATAAATTTTAAAACATAATAAAAAATAATAAAAGTCAATAACAAAATATTTTTAGTATTTTTCAATCGTCATGTACAATAAGATTGTTATCGTAAAGTAAAATTTTAAAATATAATAATTAATTAAAATAGTTATAACTATTTTTCATTATAGTATTTTTAATTTATATAGTATGCTATTTTATTATTTTAATCATTTTTTATAATATTATTTGATTCAAAAAAGATATGAGTTTCTTTAAATAAGTTTTTAATTTGTTTTATCTTTACAAATATTAACCAAACAAGTCGCTGTGTAACGACCTGCCTATTTTTCCAAATTTATTTATTTTTTCCATATAATAACATTTTTAATAATTTTAAGAACCTGCCAACTGCCAAAGTCATGATCAATCTGGACCCGTGGGTACCGGGGATATACCTATCATAAAACTTTGATACTTGAACAACAGAAAATATAAAATCGCATACACGCCACAAAGCACCATAAACCATACCAGAGTTCTACTAAATCTATCATATATATATATATATATATATATATATATATGTTGATTCTATGGGTCATATCCCAATTTTGATAATGATAAATATTCAAGTATTTAATGGTTATCTAGTTCATGTGCAAGTTTATATTAGTAGATACACTAATGGCACAAGAAGTAAAGCTTAAAGACCCTGAAGATCATTTTTATTGTATTTCATTATTATTTAATATGGGTCTGTAATATTTAAATAAAAAAGGTCTGTAATATTTAATGCATATCATACATGTAGGAACTATAAAGCTCAAAGACCTTAGAACGACTCTAGGTCCCTATACAAAATCATGATCTTAGAAAGACCTTAAGGTCAACCTACGTCGTATTTTTTCGGTGCCCTAAAGAAGACTTAGAATGACCTTAGGACTATATGAATAGGGTTAATATATATAGGGAATAGAATTGAAATGCATTTAAAATGCATATTCAGTCGACCATACTTCACAAGTACATATCTGTCAATGAACAGAACTGGTCACTGGGTCAATTGTTTGACCACTGCCCGGTTGACCGAGCCATGCCCAGTTCATTCTACCTGGTCGACCGAACTCCCTCTGAGTCAACCATTTTGACCATATGGTCGACCGAGCCCAAATCGTAAGCAAACCACCTGGTCGACCGAGTTCCCACACGTATCTAGCGAAAATGAAAAATCAAACCATGCGAAAATGAAAAATTGCCTTGGAACCCTGTTGACCGATCGACCGAACTTTTAGTTCAAATCTTGCCCGGTCGAGCGAACTTGCACACTCGGTCATCCGAACCTTGCCTTCGGTCGACCAGTGCTCTCGGGTTGCCATACTATTTTTACCGCGGTTAAATTTTTTAAACGAAGTTAATTGGGTTAAAATGGTTTAAAACAATCCTAATAATATCCTACATGTCCTAAATGGTTATAATTTGCCCAACTTCTATATATAAGGGCTCATTTGCAAAAATTATGATGAGATTAGCAAGATTATTAACGAAATATCCTCTCAAATTTAAAATGCCTATTTTGCTAAATACTATCCCAAATACTCTACTTCGTTTTCTTTTATCATCCTAAGCCTAGAGAGAGTGTTTAGATTATTAATGCTTTATCCTAAATAGCCCTATACTCTCATTGATATTTGTATTGTTTGATTTTTGTTGAGAGTTTGACTAGGGTTCTTCCCACGGATTTAACTTGATAAATCTTGTGTTGGGAAAACCCTTTAGTTTGAGGATTTTTGCATTGTCATTGCAAGATTCTTTAAATAAGTATTTTTGTGTGCAAAATATTTTACATAGCTTGTTTTCAAACAAACTCTTGTGCTTGATACAATTTGAGAAAATATTTTTTGAGTTTGTTTGAATAATATTGCTAGCTCATTTGAATAATATTGCTAACATCTTTGAAACACTAATCTGATATTGAGATTTCATATACTTTGCTTTTAAAGATTAGTTTGCTTGAACACTCATGTGCTTTTCTGAGTATAATCATTATATTGAGTGTAGATTGCATTACAGTTCTTACATGTTTGGTGTGAATTAATTATTACTTGCGTATATTGTAGTACATGTATGCTTAGTGTGAGAAGCATATTTTCATGTACGCAAAAATTGTATTACACATTTGTTGTATACCAGGCACAGGACTGAAGAGGGAGACTAGCCCTATTGAATAGTCCTCGACTGATTTAAATCCGGTTAGGAAAGTTAGGTACGCCATCTTGGTAAGGCGTGCTGGTTGAGGTTAGCCCCTTTAATTTACTTGATTATAACCGGTGCCGCTCCACCCTTGAAGTGAGCCATTAGTGGAATCCTCAGACTTGCGAGCTAGAGGTGGAGACATAGGCACAGTTGGCCGAACCCCGATAACATATTGTGGGTGCTCTGTTTATATTTTCATAATTTATATTTCTGCACGTGTATGTTATATTGTGAATGTTGCACATGATTTAATTTACGCACGTTATATTTATCTGCGCATATTGGAACTGTTTGTGTAATACTGGTTGTTAGATTAGTTGAACCTAGGAAGAAATTTTAAAATTCCAGTTCACCCCCTCTTGGGAATACACCAAAGTTAACAATATATATATACATATATCCCAAAAAGACCAAAAAGTATCCTAGGGTCATAACCCAAAAATCCATTTGAACCTCTTTTACTACTGTGAGGCTCTATCTGCCCTCCTACCTAGATTTCCTGGAATGCTTGTAATGCTGGGATGAGACACCTCTCAGTAAGGGAGACAAATTAATATCAGTGTGTGGCAACATAAGTATTTTTCGTGATATACATATAAACAGTACATAATTCATATCAAGAATAAACAATTGTGTCATATTTGAATAAAACATGATTTAACATAACATAGTTTAACATACTAAATTCATGTACTGAAAAATCATCTTATATAAACATATCACACTTGAATTATTACCCAAGATAGATAGATAATTAGTTATCGTCATGTCTTACCCCCTACATGATAGGGTTATGCGGCCCGAAGGCGAGACCTAGCAATGGCTGACTGACCATGCTAAATCAAATATCGGTTACAGTGTAAGTACGATGGGTTTATTCCACTTGTGCCGGACTACCAGGAGAACTACAACACTCCTATAATGCCACATCAATTGCCATCTCCCACGCTCTACATAAGATGTGTGGTAGCACTAACATAAACGTAAACGTAAACGTAAACGTAAACATATAGTTACAGTATTGTACCTCGTGAAACTAAACTAAGATATCCGGGTTGTGATAATATATAATACATTTCATGATATTGAATATAACAGTTTCATATTTCAGGGTAAAACATGACATAATAATATTTTCTTGAATCTTAACATAACATGCATAATTACGGCGGTTTATGTCATCATATCATAATGTAAAAATCATGACACCGGTGCCGGCATAACATGACATACTTGCACATGAAAATCTTGCACTTGTTACTATAATATTCTTGAAATCATAGCTCTTGTACTATTTTTAGGGTTTTCCTGAAAACTGCTATAACATGCTTATCTTGGAGAAATCATAATATTTCAATATAACATAATTTTCATGGAAATGTTATACTCATGCCACACAAATATGCATAGCCTTATAAACTCATAATTTATGCTGAAATCATATTTCCATATAAAATGTATGAAAATCATTTTCCTGTTCAACATCAGTATTCCCAAACATAGTTCTATATCATACATATTTTCCTGAAAATAAATGTTGTATAATAATAAATAATTTAATGAAAAAGGCTGACTTAATTTATCCCCTTACCTGACTTGAGAAGCCCACAATTTAAACCAATACACCCATGTGTTCCCCAACACAACATCCTGAAATTACATTTTCCCCAACAAAACTCCAGTATTATACTATCTAAAGCATTTTTCTTACTCCAGAAACACCAAATACCTTAAAAAAACTCAAAATAACCAACTTACCCAGATTTTGGGATGGTGCCCAAGTTGGCCTAACCAAAGAACTACTCTAGTAGACTTGAAGAGAATTTTCTCAAGAGTAACATGGCGGTTTTCGATTGTCGAACCAGCAAAGAACGAAATCAGAATCGAAGAGAGAAGGTAGGAGAGTCGAAACTTAGAGAGAAAGAGAGAGAGAGAGAGAGACATTCATGCAAAATTCTCGCTAAAAAACCCGGGCTCAACTTATTAATAAGGGGCAGATTCGTCAACGAGACACGTCACCTCGTCGACGAGTCTAGTAAGAGAGTTCGTCGACGAACATTTATCTCTCGTTGACAAATTTCAGGCCCTGAAATCGGCCCTTTCAATAATATCTCGTCGACGAGACATGCATCCATGTCAACGAGCCAGAGAAGTCAGTTCGTCGATGAACACTTTGCACTCATCGACGAGACCCTGCTGAATCCCTTTTTTGAAAAATCCTTTTCTCACTTTTCTTTTATTATTTAATTTTCATAATTCTTCGGGTCTCTACACTCTAGTTTATGGCTTTTAATTTCTGCTTCTCGTTTTGGTTTTCATTTCTACTTTGCAATTTCATAACTTTTGATAGTGTTAATAAACAATCCATAGATTATTTTTAACTATTTGGTATTTAGTACCTCAACATTTATTGTTTTTTGTAATTTTAACTTCTTCAATTCGTAGGAGTATAAATATTTGATAAAATTAATAAAAAATGACATAAGTTAAAGATTTTAATTTAATAAAAGTAATATTTTCTTGTCATATATTTAATTAATAATTATGAATAAAAATAGTATAATTTATTATTGTACAAAATATAAAATTTATTATTATAATTTTAATCACTTAGGTAATAAAATAGTACAATATATATATATATATATATATATATATATATTATGTAAGTATATAAACCTCACATGTGTAAACTCAAATTCTACCCATTACCAAAAATAACACTTTTCATTTAATCTAGCAAATGCAAACACAAAATTCAAGACCCTCCCCCATCCCAAAAAGGTGCAATAAAGTGACCACGAAAGGCCTTGTAGGTTCATGAAATGTCTCCCAAGTATTACTATAATTATTATTTTTGAAGAAAGGAAAGAAGAAAATGTATATATATATATATATATATATATATATATATATATATATATGTCACATCTCACTTTGCCCAAGAGTATCCAACTACTATACAAGACGCTTTTGAAAATTAACTATTTTAGGGTCAAGGTAAAATTTGGCAAAGTGACCCATCCCAAAAAGGTGCAACAATTTTAATAAAGTGATCGCGGAAGGCCTTGTAGGTTCATAAATGTCTCCCCAAGTATTGTTATAATTATTATTTTTGAAGAAAGGAAACAAGATAATGTGTGTGTGTGTGTGTGTGTATGTGTCACATCCCACTTTGTCCAAGAGTATCCAACTACTATAGATGGCCCTTTTGAAAACTAACTTCTTTAGGGCAAGGTAAAATTTGGCCAAGTAACCCAACAATCCTGAGCTAGCTAAGGTCGTGTGTTTAGGACAATGTGAGAGTTGTGTATTAATTAGGAGTTCGCACAGGGATTAAGGTGCAACTAAGTCCTAAATTGAGAAAATAAGGCTCAATTGAATCCCAATTTTAAAATTGAAACCTAATTGAGTCTCAACTTTTGGAAATTGAGTTGCAATTGCACACAAATAGAGGAATGAGGTGCATTTGAGCCTTAATTTGATAATTAGGGTTCGAGTAGACATTGAGTTAGGATTTTTGGACTTAGATGGGTTTTCAGGTTGAAATTTTCAAATTGGATTGAAATTGAGGTTCAATTCTGGTGTTCAGTGTGAAATTAAGGGTCAATTTGATTCATTGAATTGAATTGGGTTGAACTTGGGATGGAATGCATGTGACGTTATGATTGGGGATTGATTGCACTTAAGTCTAAAGTTTGGGATGAAATGAAGGTTCAATTTGGAAATTAGGGTTTCAATAGGGAGCAATTTAGGAAATTTGAGGTCTAAGGGTAGATATAAGGGTTTAGTTGTGTTTGTTGTCATTGTGAGGGTTTAATTGGACTATTTTTTAGGTTAGGGTTTCAATTTGGATTAATGCAATGGTTTGAAGTCTTGATGAAGTTCAATGTGATTGTTTTGAGTTTTGGGGGGCTTGCTGTGACATTTAGGGATTTGGTAAATTCAATGTGACAATTTAGAGTTTTAGTAGATTTAGTGTGGCATTTTCAAGTTTCAATGGTTTGATGCACAACTTACGGTCTCAATGGTTTTAGTATCCCAATTTAAGGTCTTGGTAGGCTTAATGTGGAAATTTAGGGTTTCAATAGGTTTGATATGGCTTGAAAAAGAAAATTTGGGTTTCATTTGTGTTTTATATGATGGAGATTTAGGGTATCAATTAAGTTTAGTTTATTTTAATGTGAGAATTAGGTTTAATGAGTAATTTAATCTTGAAAAGGGCACCCTAAATGGCAAGGAACTTCTCTATTCAATCATTCAGTAAGTTAGGAGAGAGAGAAACCAAGTGTGAAACTCAAAAAGAAAGGAGTTGATTCTGAGCACCATATTTTTGCAATTTTGCACATTTATTACAAGAGAAAGGGGGAAGAATCGGCAGAGAATTGATAGACAAGCAAATATGAGAAATAAGGGATAAGGTGAGTTTTAGTGTGTTGAAAGGTGATTTTGTTTATTCAAATAAAATGACCATTGGCACTGTCTAGGCTACAACAATGTATTTTTTTAGCTAAAGATTCATATTCTAGTTAGCATTTATAGATCTTTATATAATATGACGTTATGTTTAAAATTTAAGAGAAAATTCCTAATTGAGAGGGGAGCTAAAACATTGAATTAATAACCAAAAGGTTAGGCTCATCCACTATAATTCTAAAGGATTTATTTGTACCATTGAAAGTTTGACACCATCTTCATTGACCTTCTGTGTTGATAGCAATGACCACTAGAGTGAATATTGTCAATAGCCACATGAGTGAATAGTGTCAACACATGCGAACTAGGGATCCTATGGCTTGATGGAGATGATGACCCTAAAATGAATTTTGTGGGTTTTTAATTGTGTTAAGCTTCTGCGGAGTTGCCGCTAAATTTTTGTTTGCCCTAGGTTCGGTTAGGTCACCTAGTATTTAAACTAAATCTAGGTTGAAGGAACTGATAGTTGTGGTTTGCACAATCAAAGTCAAGTTCAAATATATAGATATATATATGCGCGGAGGAAAAACACTAGTACCCCCGATATATTCATCCAACAAAAAGTATCTGATTAGCCTAAGATTAGCTTTAGCATGTGTTGTTGTTTGAAATTACCCACCCATTAAAATATTGGGTGGCCTCACACAAGACAAAACCTAGCCTCACCTCGATATCCTCGAAAGTATGCACAAGACATAACCTTGAGAACTATATATATATGCTAAGGAAAAACAATAGTACCCCTATATATTCGTCCAGCAAAAAGTATCTGATTAGCCTAAGATTAGCTTTGGCATGTGATGTTGTTTGAAATTTCCCATCCATTAAAATATTGGGTGGTCATACACAAGACAAAACCCAGCCTCACCTCAATATCCTCGAAAGTATGTTCAAGACATAACCCTGAGAACTGTCATCGAATTGATTTAGTTAAGTGTCTTAAACATTAAGAAGACACAATATATGAGAATAAATTACACACTAAAGAGAAATCTATCAATCATGCAAAAAAAAAAAAAAAAAAGATAAGAAAATAGGTAAGCCAATATAAGTAACATAATCTTACAATCAAAACAAACATTTAATTAAATTAAATTAAATTTCTCAAAATAAGATGCACTAGCAAAGAAAGATATTGTCATAATCCTCCTAAAGCAATGGAAAGAAATCACATGAGATGCTGACCTTGATCTAGGAAAGGTAACAAAGCAAATTTAAATCCAAATTTCCTAATTTAAAATATTCTATCTTCCTAAATTAAGAAACAAATACACAGAAGAATTAAAAATTATGCACAGGGAAATTTCTTTTTTTTTTTTTTCTTTAAATCTTTCCTTGTGATTTTTTTGACCAACTTAGAAACCCATTATTGTGTTTGGTGGCTCATTTCTTGAAATGGTTAGCATACACAAGGAGAAGAACATAGTTAATATCAACATTCTGGGGAAATCCGTCGACGGTTTCAGAAATCTCACAAATCTGTTCTCGATATTTTATTCCGTTGACGGTTTTAGGAAAACCATGGACGGTTTTGTTCTGGGCAGCAAGGCTGAATTAAAAAATTTGAATTCAAATGTTAAGTTGGTCGGGTTTTAGAGGGAAACCTCTGAAAGAAACTTTATTTATACACTTGTTTGAGTGTATTGAAAGAAGAAGATCATTTTAAATTGTATTGTATTGTCTTCTTTGACATTTACATAATGAAAACCTTTGTCGATTGCTCTCGTGGGTGTATGCATTGCCGAACCACATAAATCTTCATGTTGTTATTGTTGCTTTCAGATATACTATGTGTGTGTGTTCCATTTTGGTTCTTTATTATTTGATGCGATTAAATTCCATTGGATAAATTCATAGTTCATTCACAACAAATTGGTATCAGAGCGTTGTTGTTATGACATCAAACACTTCATCTATAAAGTTTGATGTTGTCAAATTTAATGGAACTAGAAACTTCGGTTTGTGGCAGAGGAGAGTGAAAGATTTGCTTGTGCAGCAAGGGATGATGAAGGCCTTGTATGGTGTTCAACCGGAAGCTATGGATGAGGCTAATTGGAGAGAATTGGAGGCAAAGGCTGTTACTACAATACGATTGTGTTTGGCCGATAAAGAACTCTATCATGCCATGGAGAAAGATTCTCCTGCGGTTGTTTGGCGAAAGCTTGAAAGCCAGTACATGTCCAAATCCTTTACTAGCTAACAAAGTATTTCTTAAGCAACATCTTTATTGGCTTAAGATGGTTAATGGTTCAAACTTGAATAAACACATCAATGCATTTAATCAAATCATAAGTGATTTAGTGTGTGTTGATGTGAAGTTTGAAGATGATGATAAGGCGTTGATGCTACTGAATTCCTCGCCAGTGACTCACACATATGAAAATCTAGTTACCACTCTTACATGGGGGGAAAGAGATCCTAAACTTGGAAGAGGTGACAAGTGCCTTGTCGGGTTTTCATCAAAGGCTAAAAATATGCGATGAAAATTCACATGGAGGACTTGTGGTGAAAGGTCACTTTGATCGAGGGAATGGAAAATTTAGAAATGGATTGAGTCAAAAATATCATACTCAATCCTAAAAAAAAAAAAGAGGATATCCGGTGTTATAAGTGCAGTGGAAAGGGGCTTGTTAAATAGGAGTGTCCGGATTGGAAGAAAGGAAATGCTGAAAAACATGAATGGACTTCAAAATCAGCAAATGTTGTTCAAGAAGGAAATTCAGTTTGCAGTGATGGTGATGTACTCTTAGTTTCATCGGGATCAGATCGCCTAAAAAACTTATGAATTCTAGATTCGGCATGTTCTTACGTACCATATGACTCCAAACAAGGAGTGGTCAGCACCTATAGGTTGGTAAATTTGGATTCAGTTCCTATGGGCAATGATGTCTCCTGTAAAATCCTTGGCATTGGAAGTGATAAATTAAAATGTTTAATGGTGTTGTCAGAACCTTGAGTAATGTAAGACACATACCAGACCTACAGAAGAGTCTTATCTCACTTGGCACTTTGGATTGTACAAGTCTGAAAGTGGGGAAAGATAATCTGACGGTGATGAAAGGGAAAAAGCTAGGTGGAAATATTTATACACTGCAAGGAACTATTGTTGTAGGTGGAGCTACAGTCGTAGATACTGAATTTAATGAAACCATTTTGTGGTATATGCGGCTAGGGCATATGGGTGAACATGGTATAAAAGAACTTCACAAAAGGAAACTCTTGAAAGGTAGGAAAACATGTAAGCTAAATTTTTGCAAGATTTGTGTTCTTGGGAAACAAAATAGAACAAATTCAAATAAGCTATTCATAAAACGAAAGATATTCTTGATTATGTACATTCTGATGTTTGGGACCCTGTTAGAGTAGCATTAAGAGGTGAACATGTTTATTATGTGATTTTTGTTGACAACTACTCACACAAAGTTTGGGTTCATGGGGCACAAGTTTGATATGTTTGCCAGGTTTAAGTTGTGAAAAAATGAAGTAGAAAACCAGACAGGGAGGAGAATCAAGTGCCTCAATTTAGACAATGAGACCGAGTACGCTGATTCTAAGTTCATGGAGTTTTGTGAGTATCAGGGCATTAAGATACATTTCACTATTCATTGGACACCTAACCAAAATGATGTGGTTGAAAGGATGAACCGAAATCTAGCTGAAAGTGCTCGGTGTCTTAGGGTTAATGCAGGGCTACCGAAGAACTTCTGGGCCGAATCAGTTAGTATGACTTGTTTGTTGGTAAACCAATCACCAAGGGCATCATTAGAAGGTAAAATGGCTGAAGAGGTATGGATAGGAAATGCAATAGACTATTCCAAATTGAAGGTATTCGATTGTTCAGCCTATGTTCATGTGTCTAGTGAGAAGAGATCGAAGCTTGATGCAAAGTCTAGACATTGCATCTTTTTGGGATATTAAAAGGGTGTGAAGGGGTTCAAGTTGTGGGATCCAATGGCAAACAAGGCGGTGATGAGTAGGGATGTAGTTTTCAATGAGAAAGCTATGGTGAAGCGTACTCAAGAATTTGATGAAGAGAAATAGAAGCTGAGAAACTGGAGCAAAGATGAACATATTGTGCAGGTGGAGTTAGAAGCTTAGGGTAATGACAATGATCTTGGTCCTTTGGTTGTAGGGAGTTCTAGCTCAGGAAACTAGAGTTGACAATATACCTATACGGAGATCCATAAGCACTCAGACCCCCACCAAGGTATGGCTTTGAAGAGTTAGTATCTTATGCTTTTATTACCAATTGCAATGATCAAACTACTTTTCAAGAGGTAGTACACGGGCAGGAGAAAAGTAGGTGGATGGGTGTTATGATTGAGGAAATGGAATCGCTAGATAAGAATCAAACTTGGGAGTTGGTGAAGCTTCCAAATGGGAAGAGGGCGACAAGTTGCAAATAGGTATATAAGAAGAAGGAAGCAATTTCAGAAAATGAATGAGAGAAGTTCAAAACACGGTAGGTGGCAAAAGGGTACTCATAGAAAAAGGGGATAGATTATGATGAAATCCTTTCACCTATGGACTGACACACTTCCATCAGGGTAGTGTTGGGGTTATTAGCTCATTATGATTTGCATATGGAACAAATGGATGTGAAGACGACATTTATCCATGATGACTTGGAGGAATAGATTTATATGGTACAACCGAAGGGATTTAGTGAATGAGGGAAAGAACACTTAGTTTGCAAGTTAAGGAAATCTTTTTACGGGCTGAAATAGTCTCCAAGACAATGGTACAAAAGATTTAATTCCTATATGATCAATATTGGCTTCAAAAGATGTATGTGTTAGCCTCGGTGTATTCCCAAGATGGGAAGGTGAATTGGGAATTTAAAATTTTGTCCTACCTAGGTTTATCCAAATCAGTAGTATTACGCAACCTAGAGTCTATCTATGCAATTATAAACCCAATCAACACATGTACAACATATAATGAATCAAGCATACAACATACATGTGTTAAAAATAAAAGTACGAAAAATAAATTGCGGAAATATAACGTACATGCACTATAAGTTATCGGGGTTCAGCCAATATTGCCTATGTCCCTGCCTTGGCTCACCAGCACAAGGATTCCACTAATGCTCACTTAATGGGTGGAGCGGCATCAATTATAACCAGGTCAATTAACGGGGTTGATCTCAACCTATAACCACACCTTACCAGGATGGTGCGCCTAACTTTCCTAACCGGGTTTAAGCCAATTCGGGACTACTCAGCAAGGCTAGTCTACCTCTTTAGGCCCATGCTTGGAATACAACATATTTAAAACTTTACGTACACGAAAATATGCTTCTACACAAGCAAATATGTACTACAATACAGAACAGTATAATTAATACACACCAATAATGTAGGAACTATAAGTTCAATGGTGTATATGTGCAAACATCACTCAATATAATGTATATTATCAAATATGCACAATAGTGTTCAAACAATCTATTTTTTGAAACAAGATATACTAAATTGCAATGTCAGATTAGGGTTTCAAAAATTCTAGCAATAATATTCAAACAAATTCAAAAACATTTTCTCATTGTAGCAAGCACAAGAGTTGTTTGAAATCAAACTTGTAAAAATATTTTGCACACAAAAATATTGCGTAAGGAATCTTGCAATATCAATGCAAAGACCCTAAAGCTAATGAGTTTTTCCACACAAGATTTATTTATTCAAATCAGTGGGAAAAACTCTAACCTAACTCTCAAGATAAAAATCAATCAACACAAATTTCAAATGAGAGTTAAGGGCTACTTAAAATGGACCAAAAATAACTTAAACACTCTCTCTGGTCTTGAATAATCAAGAAATATGAAGTATGAGAGTATTTGGGAGTAGTATGAGCAAAATAGGATTGGGAAAATTTAGAGAGTTATTGCTTAATGATTTTTGCTAATCCACCCTTAATCAGGACAAATGAATGTGTATATATAGACAAGGGGGAAAAATTAGCTATTGGGGACATGCTGGTAATTTTCAAAAATGTTTTAATTATGCTTAATAAAATTAACCATGTTTAACCGCTCTTAATCGTAGTAAAAAAATAAAACAACCCGAGAGTTTCAGGCATCCATAGTTCGGTTGCCCGAACAGACACACTTAGAAAAGTTCTTTTTGAAGTTTGGGTGCCCGAATATAAGCTCGATTTGCTAAACCGAAAGCAATTTCAAAAGACCGCGGTTCGGGTGCCCGATCTTGAGTTCGCTCTGTCGAATGCATGTGTTCGGTAGCCCGAGGCAAATTTGAATGTGATGTTCGGGCTGCCGAGTTTGTGGGAAAAGTCAGAGTAATGGTTCGGTCACCTGTGAACGCTACAATCATATTGGTTTGGTAGACCGAAACCAAGTCAACCTTCTGACTGGTCAAGGGTTTGATCGCCTGAGGTGTTTTGAATACTAAGGGTTCGGTCGCCCGAATCCTCACAATTTTGGCCCTTTATGTCCTATTTCAATTCAATTATTTCCCTTGATAATATAAGTGATTTTGGGACTATCTTAAGTGTAAGGGCAAGGACCTAGGGTCATTCTAAGGTCTTTGAGTTAGTCCCAAAAACCTGGCGTTGGTAGACCGAAGTCTTGTCTAAGGTCATTTGACCTTGTAGTTCTTACCATGCATGATATGCATAAATATTACAGACTTTTCCTATTTTACTATTACAAACCCGAAATGAACATAATGTAAATTATAATAAATGAGTCTTCAGGGTCTTTAGTCTTCAAGTCTTCACATGCCATCAAGTGATCTACTTATATAGACCTGCACACAAACTTGATAGACATCAAATACTAAGAGTATTTTTCATTATCAAAATCAGGTATGACTTATAAGGTCAACAATATGACTGTTGCATGAATGTGAATAAACTGGATGATGGTTCTCTTATTTTCTTATTGCTAAATGTCGATGACATGTTAATAGCTGCGAAAGATTTAACTGAGGTAAACCAATTAAAGGAACTGTTGCATAAAGTGTTTGACATGAAAGATCTTGATCTAGTTAAGAAGATGCTTGGGATGGAGATTCGCTGGGACAGAACCGTAGGGAGGTTGTGGCTATCTCAAGGCGGTTATGTGGAGAAAGTGTTGGAAAGATTCAGCATGGCTGATGCTAAACCAATATGTACATCGTAGACACCTCAATTTTAATCAGTCCTTTGTGAGAAAACTTGGTGTACTTAAAAGCTGACTTTATATCCCGAGTGTATTAAAATGGGTCCCGGCATTTTAAATTAAGTCCTTGTCTTTAACTCGAGTCTTGACCATTTTCAAATTGAGTCCTTGTCTTTAAATTGAGTCCCGGTCTTTTTTAAATTGAGTCCCTGTTCTTAAATCGAGTCCTGGGTATTTTAAATTAATTCTCAACATTTTTCAAATTTGAATCTTTTATCTTTAGGGTCCCTATATTTTTAAAATTGAGTTTGGACGATTTAGATTGAGTCTTTCAAAATTTTAATTGAGTTCCAGAATTTTTAGATCGAGTCTTTGGTTTTTATTTTTATTTTTGGCTTTGTGTTGGCAAGAAAATAAAAAAATAAATAAAAATAATAAAAAAGACTCAAAGGAGGGTGGCAAGTCCTAGGGTTTTCCCTCACACTCCCTCCTATAAAATCCCATCTCATGCACACACTTAGGGAGGCAAAAAAGATTAAAAAAAAAAAATTCCCGCTGGGTCTCAAACATCTCACGCTCTCCATCTCATTCTCTCCATCTCCCACAGTGCCCAGCCGCACCTTTTTCTCATTCTCCTCATCTCCATCTCTCACTCGCGTAGCAGCCAAGACTTCATCTTCAACGACATACTAGCTCCGGCAGCTCACACATTCACCGCAGCAGCCCCCTGCACCATCCCCGATCACTTTCTCCGGCTCTGACATCTCCGGTTATACAGAAGCACCACCTTTTCTTCAGACACAGGCAGCAACTCCGGCCATCACGCACCCCCCAGTCGTGATCAGCCTGCTCCGACGCACACAAGAGCTACACACTCACACAGCACCATCAACCTCATGGCCTCACCGCTCACCGCTCAACTCAGACGCTGGCAACCAAGCCCCCAGCTGCTCCTCAACCAGCTCCTGCTCCTAGCGAGACCCCCCAGCATCCTCACGGCCAACTTAACCGGCGGCAACATCAAGTTTCCCCAGCCAGCCCTTCCACCGGCGAAGCTCTTCTTCGGCGACTCCACAGCAACCCGCAATTCGCAGTAGCCAAAGATCCCTCTCCGGTCACCTTCTTCGGGCTATCACACCATCATCACTGTCACCCACGTCTGATGTCAACCACCATCACCGCTGTCCGCACCCTCCATTGTCGTGAGTCCCCCGGAACTTTATGCATGAATGTTAATATTTAGGTTTTCTTCTTGTAATACTGTTTATCAATGTTTATTCCTTTTGTTGTCGATGTATTTATTAAAACATTTGAGGGTTTTCTTCGTTATAGTAGAGGTTTAATATCTAGGGTTTCCCATATTTTCATATTTAGTTATTTGGGTTTTAAAATAGATAAAAACACAAAAGAAAATAAATAAATAAATAAAAACATAAAAAAATAAAAAAAAAATACAATTCAAGAAATTCATAAGAAAATTCCAAAAATACTTTTGACTTGATTTTCATGGTTTTTCTTTAGTTGAAATTTTGGGGGAAAATATAAAAAATGTTATAAAAGTTCAAAAATTATAGAAAAACATAAAATATTTTTAAAGTTGGAAATCTATCTTTGCAAATTTTTCATCCCCGAATAAATTCAAAAAAACCTCCCATAATATTATTTTCATACTTAGAAAAACATTACAAATTAAATTTCAAAAAATTATGGGAGTGTATTTTCTTAACTTATTTTCTCGATTTTTATCCCTATGATTGTAATAGAAGGGTATGAGCTTTTCAAGCTCCTCGTACTCCAGTTCTAAGGGAATATATATATATATATATATAATGTATATTTTTGTGTGATTAATTTCTTTGCATGTGTATTTCACAAATTCACGAAAGGGAGTAATTTAAAAGATTTATTAAATTTAATTGGTGAGACAATTTTTTATTAATTAGGTACCATTCGTAAGAATGAGCGCGTAGGAGGTGCTCATACCTTCCCCTCGCGTAAACGAACTCTTGATCCCTGCTTTGATAATGTAGACCAATTTTACCCTTAATTGGGTAGTAATCGAATGTTCTAACTACACTAAAAGGTTAGTGGAGACTCCATTCCTATTTTTCCCAAAAAATAAAATTACAATTTTTATTTCGGCACCTTGGGGCACCCGCGCTTTGGGACCTCGCGACATACACCTCTAGCGAGTCATTTTAAATTGTCTACTGCTAAATGCCCAAGTACCGATGATGAAATCCGAGATATGTCAAAGGTCTCTTATGCTAGTGCAATGGGGAGTTTAACGTATGCCGTGGTGTGTACAAGACCAGACTTAGCACATGCAGTGAGTGTGGTGAGTAAGTTTCTTTATAATCCTGGTAGACAACACTGGAAAACCGTCAAATGAATTTTCAGATACTTACAGGGTACTTCTAGTTATGGCATCATGTTTGACAAGCAACATGATAGTCCATCAGTTGTGGGGTTTGTTGATGTTGATTATGCAGGAGATATAAATGATAAAAGGTTTACAATGGGTTCTGTAGTTATCCTTGTGGGAGGACCTATATGTTGGAGGTCAATGGTACAATCCTTGGTAGCATTGTCTACAATTGAATCTGAATACATGGTAGTTGCCGAAGTTGCAAAGGAAGCCTTATGGCTTACCGGTTTGGTCAAAGAGTTTGGCATACAACAAAGTGGAGTTGTGATGCACCGTGACAGTCAGAGTGCCATTTACTTGGCAAAGAATCAATTGTACCATGCTAGAACCAAGCATATTGATGTAAGGTTCCACAGGGTCCGAAAATTGATTACTTTAGGTGAACTTGTATTGGAGAAGGTTCACACATCTGAAAATGCAATGGACATTTTGATAAAATTTATTACTCCTAAAATGTGACAACCCGAATAATAATGGGATTTAAATAATAAAGAGGAATGGAAATGGAAACAGTAATAGAAGGAGGAAGTTGACTTCGTTGACGAACGTGACGAGGTGACGTGTCTCATCAACAAATCCAGTCCTATATATATCAAAAACTCGGATTTAAACGTCAAAATTTAGAAAAATCTCACACACACACACACACACACACACACACACACACACACTCTCTCTCTCTCTCTCTCTCTCTCTCTCTCTCTCTCTCTCTCTATTCGGTTTCTCTCCCTTCTCTCTTCGATTCCGGCTCCATCGCTCGTCGGATCGACAATCTGAAGCCACCACGACGCTCCTTAAGAAGTTCTCTTCATATTTGCTAGAGCGAATCGTCAGTGGAACTTCGTTGAAAATCATCCTTGAGTTGAGGTAAGGCTTTTTATGCTGAATTTGGTCTTACTATAGTTATAGGAAATGATATTCGCATGAAAATACAGAAGTTTAGTACTAAAAGTTTTCATTTTCAGCGTATTGGTTAGGAAATCCTACGGGTGTGAGACCAGAATTTATAGGGGCTTTTCTCAGTAGCCAGGTAAGGGAATTAACTAAAATAGTTATTTTCCATGCAAATTATTATTATGTATGAGTAAATTTATTTTCAGGAAAGCATGTATTATCTATGTATATCACAAAGGAAATGCACGTTTGGGAAAATACTGCTATTATATTGAATGTATATATATGTATGAGATGCCAGAAATTATGATTTTTTTTAGAATATAATGTATGACTTTATATAGCAAATGTGTGGCATGAATATTACTTTACATGAAATGTAATACGATATGACTTTGTTATGAATGAAGCATGTTTTCAGGAATATGAAATGTTACAGTACAAACGATGTTGAAAATACATGATAATTGATTTATTGTCAGAATGATATAAATATATGAAATGATTTTGGCGCGAGGCCGTATATGTGGAATGATTTCGGTGTGAGGTCGCATTCTTAAAATGTTCGGCGCGAGGCCGTATTTATGAAATGATGAAAAATGCTATAATATCATGTATTATATGTTATCAGAACCCAGATTTTAGTTTAGTTTAGTTTCAAGAGCACGGTACCGTAGCTTATAGATCAGATATCTATGATCAAATTGGTGCTAACCACCCCACGAGGGGGTGGGAGATGGATAGTCGATGTGGTTTTCAGTAGAGTGTGGACGTCCACCTGGCAGTCTGGACCTAGGTGTGACGAGCCCATCTTACTTACACATTTTTGACTCAACAGTGGTCGGCCAGCCATTATCGGGTCCTGCCTTCGGGCTGCATAACTCGTTATGGGGGATAATACATGACATTAGTTAGCTATTCATCCTGAGTATGTCTTCAATATTATCAGTTATAACAATTGTTTTATGTATGATGTGATTTATTAGCAAATATGAAAGTATGTGATTATTAAGTACGATATGATGAACGTTTACAGAAATATGAAATGTACTGTATATGTATAATTGCCTTAAATGTTCGTGTTGCCACACAACTGTATTTAGTTTATTTTCCCCTACTGAGAAGTGTCTCACCCCCGAATATTAAATGATTTTCAGGAAACCCAGAGAGACCAGCGGGTTAAGGCTACCGTTGAGTGAGTTGAGCATCCCTACTAGAAGGGTAAGCCTTGATCTAGGATCAGGAGATTTTTTGTTGTATGATCCTAGGGTTATTTTGATATTTTGGGAGATTGTATATAAACATAATATTATGGAATTATAGTAGACTCTGGTATTATGTATTTTATGGTTTTAAGAATGTGATTTATATTTACTGTTGCATAGGTTTCCGCTGTGAATGATAGGTGTCCCCGTTAACCATGGGTTCGGGTTGACTGTTTTGTGTATTTTAATTATATTATATGAATTTATAAGCAGCTCGTTACATAAAAAATTCAAGCTATGTTTGTACTTACTCCATGTCTCCAAGTGCTAGAAGGGAGATGAACCCAACCTAATGTTCTAAGGTCAAGGTGGAGCGTTGGGCTATGTTTTTCGGGTTCTCCTAAGGGGTAGAAATTCACCAAGGTGGAGATTGTTGTGTTTGGTGATTCATTTCTTGGAATGGTTAACATACACAAGGAGGAGAATATAGTTAATATCAGCATTCTAGGGAAATCCATAGACGGTTTTACTGAAATCTCAAAAATCTCATAAATTTGCTCTCGGTATTTTATTTAGTCGACGGTTTCAGGAAAAACGTCGACGGTTTTGTTCTGGGTAGCGAGGCTGAATTCAAAATTTGAATTTGAAGGTCAAGTTGGTTGGGTTTTAGGGGGAAACATCCAAAGGAAACTTTATTTATACACTTGTCTGAGTGTATCAAAAGAAGAAGATCATTGTAAATTGTGTTGTATTGTTTTCTTTGACATTTACATAGTGAAAACCTTTTCCAATTGCTCCCGTGGATGCAGGCATTGCTGAACCACGTAAATCTTTATATTGTTATTGTTGTTTTCAGATATACTCTGTGTGTGTGTGTGTGTGTGTGTGTGTTCCATTTTGGTTCTTCACTATTTGTTGTGTTTAAATTCCATTATGCAAATTTATAGTTCATTCACAACACCCTAATCTAAGGAAATGCACCAAAAGATAATTAATCAAATTAACCATATATATATATATATATATATATATATATATATTTTTTTTTTTGCACACATTATGAATCATCAAATTAACCATGTGTTTATTTATTTATTTTTTGCACACATCATGAATGAATACACACACACACACACACACATAGAATGGATTGAAGAATCAAAATGAAGAATTGAGGAAGAACTGACGGAAAAATTTGAATACATAATTTTATGTACATAGAATGAAAAATTTAGGTCTTACTATAATACTAATTGATAAAAGTAATTTTGGAACAAAAAAACGATCTCCCAAATCAAATATAGGCATATGAAAGTGAAATAGTTAAAGAAAAGTTTCAAGATGTGTATGTTATATCATGGATTCCATTTGTTAAGGTCCAGAAGCAATTCCGTAATGTCTGTAGAGCGTTTACTACCCTTTTCCCTTCCCAAAACATGTGAGTTGATGTGCAGCCATACTAAATTAAGGTGATTGTAGGGATCTTTCCTTATTGCTCAAATATTAGATTTTTGAATGGGGTCTTTCCGGGCACCACTCCAAAACCAGGTTAAATAGGTATTTTGGAGTTTTATTGTTGATTTGGAATATAGGGAGCTTGGAGAATGTTTAATGAAAAGTATTCTGTGGGTGGGAATGATTAATTTGGGGAAAATGTATTTTAGGGTTTTGAGCTTTGAGCGCCTTAAGGCGTGGATCTAGGATTTTAGAAGGCTTTCCAGTAAGCCAGGTAAGGGGATTAAGTTAAGTAAGGATTTTTACTAAAATGGAACCAATTAAAATGCTATATATATATATATATATATATATATATATATATAATATTTATGTTTTCAGTTGTCATTTCAAAAACCAACTATTCAAAATGAATTTTTCAAACCTAGGATATATGATATGGTATTTTGAGTAAAAATGAATGGTGGAAAGTTTGGTTTAACGTTATAAATTGGATATACTGTATACTGAAATCATGTGGCAGATGGATAATGTTTCGGGGTTATTGTATAACCAAGTTTATGGAAATGTTTGTGAAATACTAGAAATGTTTGTGAAATACTGGAATTGCTTATGAAATACGGAAATTGTTTGTGAAAACATAGGGGGTTTTTATATAACGGTCGCGAGGGCCGAGGTTTGATATAGTGGCTATGAGCCAATTTTATATGATGGCCGCGAGGGCCAGGATTCGATATAGCGGTGGTGAGCCGAGAGGTATATGACTGCCAGGGACCGAGTTTTATAACATGACAGATTTTATATGAAATGAGTGGAAATACAGTTTTTATTACTTAAACAGCATGATATGCTTTAGGAACCCTGAGGACCAGTAATGTTATGAGTACGGTACCATTGCTAGAGATTCAGTATTTGGCCATGTGTGCCCACACTGTTCTAGATGAAAGTGTAGGGTGGTCTCAGAGCCTCAGTAGAGGGTGTACCTTCCCTAGAAGCTCGGACTTTCAGGATGTGGTAGGGCAATTGGAACCCCGCAAGCAAGTTGCAGATGCCTGCGTATTCGGAGTTAGATGCAGACGTATGATTTGACTTTGTCCGGGTTGATCACCCCAGGCTTAGTCCAGCCTTCGGGCTGCACAACCCATGCCATAGGGGAAGTAAATGGCGTTAGTCACAGGGAGTTGTCTTATATGCATATCTGTAGATTTATGTAAATTATACTAGTTATTTACTAAACTATTTATACCATGGAATCGAAATGAATATTTTTAGCAGTATAAAATGAGTACAATGTATAAATGCTATTTTTAGTTAAATGAAGGATGGATGTTTTTTTTTAGAAAAAAAAAAAAAAAACAAACACCTAATGCATGCTAACCACACACTAATGTTAACTTAATATGCCTTACTGAGAAGTGTCTCACCCCAATATACAAATTATCTTTTCAGGACCATCTTGAGGTCGAGGTTAGCAAACTCCAGAACGGGTTGATAGTTAGTTAGATTTTTGTGAGTGTCAGTAAGAACTCTACTGTATTTAAATTGGGTTTGAAGCCCTAGAGTATGTAATATGGGTGTATGGACTGAGTTAGTTTTAGTATTGTCCTATGGTTTATGTTATGATCATTGGGAGACTCTGGTGTATATTAGTATCATAGAACTCTGGTAATGGTGTATGGAGAATATTTTATTTATTTCTGCTATAATTGTGCAATGATTATGGTATCAGGTACACTGATGTCACTAAAGTAGCACCTTGAGCCCACTTGGCGGGTCGGGGCATAACAAGTTGTATCAGAGCCTACGTTTTCTAAGTTCTGTAGATATTGACAATTGATAATTACCAAAGTATATGTTGAGATAAATTAAGGATAAGAACGAGTAGGTTAGGTTGGGTTTTTGTCTGGAAGTCTAGAGATGGTGATCTTTCGACAGTTTTCTGTGTTTTTCCTAGGATGATGATTTCAGGAAAACCATGGTAAATCCATCGATGGTCTTGTTTCTTGGTTAAGAGATTGGAGCTCGGAAATTTAGGTTGGGAACGTTAGATTGGAGGAGTATGTACGTAGTGTCAGCATTATGGATAGAGGTCAGTACCTTGACGACTTTGTAGCAGGATTGTGTAAATGACCTCTTTAATTGCAAACTCATATGTTGTGTTATTAGTCATTCCATATTTGCATTAACCATGTTAAATGTGGAAGTTTTAAGCTGGTTTCTATTCTATCAATAAGATGGATTCCAAGGGAAAGGAAATTGATGTCAGGGGAGATAATCATGTGGATACCTCCAGTGAAGGTAACATTGATGCCTTGGCAGTGCTGTGTAGTATAACACATCAGGCTAGGAAGGAAGCCTAGAGGGATTCCTGAGAGCAGGATTAGCCATTGGTGGATAGGGGCTACTCATTCCAACAGTTTACCCAAACAAATTTGTGACGTTTTTAGAAGGAGCAAATCCAATTGTAACTGAAGAGTGGGTTCAGGAGATGGGGGAGTTGTTAGGTATGCTAGAGTGCACAGAAGAATAGAGGGTGAGGTTTGCCACCTTTAAGTTGGTGAGGGAAGCAAAGAGGTGCTGGAGGTTGGTTAAGCTGGTGGAGGAACATCATCTAGAGTATGCATTTATCACCTGGAGCCATTTTAAGGAGGTATTCTTCGGCAGATACTTCCCTATTGCCACCAGAGAAGCGAAGGTAGAGGAGTTTTTGCATCTGACCTAGGGGCCCATAACTATGCAACAGCATGCGGCTAGGTTTGTGGAATCATCTCATTTTGCTCCGCACATGGTCCTGGATGAGCCAAAGAAAGCTCGGATGCTTGAGAGAAGTTTGAGGCAGGGAATACGCTTACAGGTGGTGGCATTACTGACACATATTTTTACTGAGCTAGTAGACATGGCCATGGCAGTCGAAACCAGCATTTAGGAGGGGGAGAGAGAGCAGCAAATCAGAAGAAGAGGCCCTTGCCTCAGGGTTTTCAATCCAGCTCTAGCTAGAGTTCGTGGAGGTGGCCTAGTAATTTTACGGGCCAATGACAAGAGATGGGATCTCAAGCCCCTTAGGGGAATTCTCAGCATCTTATATGTCCTAGACATAAGGGGCATTGGGATGAGGGTAGGGCTGGAATAGATGGTTGTTACCGGTGCGGTGGGACAGAACATCAGGCACGGGACTGCCATGCAATATTGAATTACGCACCACCACAGCATTAGTATGAGAGAAGTAATTAGGCACCCCAAGGTGGTCACCATAGGGGCACCACTCATGCACAGGTATATTTTATGACTTTGGGTGATACCTAGCACGCAGAATATGTAGTTACAGGTAACATTTATGTGCTTTCAAATAAAGCTGTTGTGCTATTTGATTTAGGTGCGACCCACTCATTTGGATCTCGGGGGTTTGTTAAAGTGTGCAGAATAGAGACTTAGTTGTTAAAGGTCGAGCTAGGTGTGGTCACGCCGATAAGGTCGATGGTTGTATACAGTAGGGTGGTTAGAGACTACCCAGTGGAGATTAAGGGGAGAAGGTTGCCTGCTAGTCTAATCATTTTTTATATGCATGGATTCAATATTATTCTAGGATGGATTAGCTAGCAACCAGCTATGCGAGTATAGACTGCTACAGGAAGGAAGTGGTCTTTAGACCTCTAGGGCAGTAGGAATTTAATTTCGTCGGGTCATGTGTGCACTCTGCACCACAGATCCCTTCGGCGATTCAAGCAAGAAGGTTAATTTTGGAGGTTTGCTAGCGGTACCTTGCATATATGAAAGAAGCACCAAAGGAAGGATTGAAGCTAGAGGATATTCCAGTTATAAAGGAGTTCTCATATGTGTTTCCTGAGGATTTACCAGGATTACGTCTAGATTGTGAGGTGGAATTCACTATTGAGTTAACTCTAGGGATGGCGCCAATTACCAAGGCTTCATACGAAATGGCTCTAGCTGAATTAAAGGAGCTAAAGGAGTAGCTATAGGAACTTCTTGACAAGGGGTTCATCAGACCGAGCGTATCACCCTGGGGAGCACCGGTATTGTTCATAAAGAAGAAGGATGGGCCGATGAGGATGTTCATCAACTACAGGGAAATTAATATGGTGACAGTGAAGAACAAGTACCCATTACCTCATATAGACGATTTGTTTGACCAGTTGAAGGGCACTCAGGTTTTCTCTAAGATCGATCTACGATCCGAGTATCATCAGTTGAACGTGAAATCAGAGGATGTATTGAAGACAACTTTTTGAATCCAGTATGGCCATTATGAATTTCTAGTTATTTCGTTCGGTTTGACGAATGCACCAGCAACATTCATGGATCTCATGAATAAGGTGTTTCGCAAGTACTTAGATCAATTCGTGGTGGTTTTCATTGGTGACATCTTGGTTTATTCAAGGATTTCTGCAGAGCATGAAGCTCATTTGAGGTTGGTACTTTAGGTACTCAGAGAGAAGAGGTTATTTGCTAAATTCAAGAAATGCAAGTTCTGGCTAGAATAGGTTGCATTTCTGGGACATGTAGTGTCCAGGGAAGGAATTTCAATGGACTCAAGCAAAGTAGAGGCGGTAGTTGATGGAGCGAGATAGAAAAACATACATAAAATTAGAAGTTTCTTGGGTCTGGCAGGGTATTATCGCTGGTTCGTCGAGGGTTTCTCTAGGCTGTCAGATCCTTTGACACAACTTACAAGAAAGAACAGTAGGTTTGGCTGGACTAGTGAGTGCGAGTAGAGCTTCTACGAATTGAAGCAGCGACTAGTCACAGCTCAATATTGACTATCTCATCAGGGGATGGTGGTTTTGTAATTTACATTGACACATCTCTGAAAGGACTTAGGTGTGTCTTGATGCAGCAGGGAAAGGTTATTATGTGTACTTCTCACCAACTCAAGGATTACGGGAAGAACTACTGTGAATTATGGTGTTATCCTAAGAGGGGGGTGAGTTAGGTATTTCAAAATTATTAAAGTTTATTTTACAACTTAATCCATATTTTAATATTTAACAAAATAATTGCAGGGGCTTGAAATTAATTCAAATTATTATCTCAATAAATTCAATTATACCCAATTAATTATCAAGTGCATGTTATATTAATCAACATACAAACATGCAAAAGCTAATAATGAACTGCAAACAAAAATTAAAAAGTTAAGGGAAGAGAGAAGGCCAACACGATTTTACGAGGTTCAGACAACTTAGCCTACGTGCTCGCCTCGAGCAACCCACTCAAGGATTCCACTAAATGTAACGACCTGCTTAGTTTACCACATTATTACTATTTTTCCATAACAATAAAAACCAATATAATAAACTTGGCAAATCATACTCAACTTAGACCCAAGGGTACCAGGGATATACCCAAAATACAATACGGAAACCTAAGCAGCAGGAAACATAAAATCATATACATACCAAAACACCAAATCAGTACAATACCAGAGTTTATTACATACATTATAAAAATACACATAACCCAAAAATGTCCAAAAGTGGCCTAGGGTCTCCACCCACAAATCTGTCAGACCCTAGCAACCGACTTACCCTTCAGACAGGGTGAAACGGCTGAACTCTAATGCTGCGGAGCTTTATCCGCTCTCCTACTTGGGGCTCCTGAAATGTTTGTGTAATTTAGGGCGAGACACCTCTCAGTAAGAGAAATAAACTAATATCAGTGTCTAGAAACATGTGTATTTTCATGTTATACATATAACAGTACATAAACATTCTTAATGAAAACCATATGCAACATATCTGGGAAAACATTAGCTGGCTATTGTTATGTCTTACCCCCACATGACTGGGTTGTGCGGCCCGAAGGCAGGACCTGACAATGGTTAGCTGACCACTACCAAGTCAAAAGCAAAAGTTTGTAAGTACGATGGGTCTGCCAGACCTGGTCCGTACACCAGGGGCGCCTGCTCTACGATAAACCACATCGACTATCCATTGCCCCATTGTCTCGTATGGCAAGTGGTAACACTAACATCATTATGATCATGATCATACAGCTACGGTACCGTGTTTCGTGAAAGCCTAAACGAAGCCAACTAGGTTTTGATAACATATAACATATTTCCAAATAATGATACATGACTAATACATAATCATCTTTGTCATGTTAATATTTTTATATTATTTTGTAAAATATATAAAAGCTCAGCTCGTACACCAAATTTCATATAAGTTTCCTCGGCCTGTACGCTGACATTTCATAAAAATTCCTCGGCCCATACGCCGACGTATCATGTAAATATCTCAGCCCATAAGACGACATATCATAAAAATTCCTCGACACATATGCCAGCATATCATATATAAAAATTCGGCCCTTAAGCTGATATATCATATAAAACCTTAGTTAAAAAAAAAATCCTGTATCATTAACATTTTCCCAAAAGCAGCAAAACCAACTTATTTTGTAAACATAATATTCCATCATAAATTTTACTCATGCCACACAAAAGATATATTAATCATATTTCCGTTCAAAAAAATTATTCCCAACATAATTTTATAACATATACAATTATCTGAAATTAAATGTTGTATGAAAACAAAGGTTTAGTCCCAAGAGAGGGGGGTGAATTGGGTTTTAAAAAATTTTCTTTTAAATCTTTTTAGGAATTCTTAACTTATTGTTGATTCTTCAAACTTTCAGAAAAAACTTATTTCTTTATTTAATCCATAACCACAAAAACATTCCATCATTCAAGTAATCAATCAACCAAACCAATCAACCACAATTTGAAAGCAAACAACCAAATCAAGATTAAAATATACAACACTTTGGTAATATAAGAACTTGAGATGGTTTGTTTGTTTATTTATATAAGCCCTATGGATATGAATTTGAACCAATCCCTGTAGTGAATGTGAAATCGCTCCTTCAATGCAAACCTCAACTTAATTTCCAAACAACTCAGAATTTAAATACACTCTTTAGATAGTTTGTCTTTGGGTGTTTAACCAAGTAACGTACTCCTGTATGGTTTTCGCAAAGAATGGTTTAACCAACGTACTGCCTTTCAGTTTCCGCAATCCCAAATCAAAAATTAAATTTTGAGTTTTTTTAACTTCCAAATTACGTAGTTTGAATGATTACCAATTAAACTGTCCACGCAATTTAAATTTGCTAAAAATAAAGAGTAAGAGAAAGAGAGAATGAGACCAAGATTTTTACGATGTTTGGCTTATACCTAGCCTACGTTCTCGCCTTTGGAAAATCACCAAAGGATTCACTAAACCTATTCCTTTACCAGGTGGAACAAACCTTTACACACTCCTTCAGTAGGCTAGAGCCTGCCTCTCTAAACAATGTACCCTCGTTCGGTCACTCCTTCAAATAGGCTAGAGCCCGCCTCTCTAAGCAATATCCCCTTGCTTACCCAACGATCCAAACAATCCTTGGAATCGTCAATCTAAAAAATAATAGTTAAATAGATGTACAAAGAATTGCTCCTCAAAGAGCTAATTAGTACAGTTCAAAACTATATATTTCAATAAAATTCACAATACGAAATTCAGGTTGAAGCTCTAGAAATTTTTCACCATATGATTCTTTCTATGGATGAAAGAATTGATAGTTGAAGCACAATATCAGTGAGAAAATCAGCAAGACTTCAGTAGACTTCATGCAAGATGTAAGCAATAGAGAGCTTTTAGGATTTCAGAATGCTTGAGAGAAATTTGATTGCTGAATTGAATTCTTGGTAATCAAATCAATGTAACTTGAAGGTATTTATAGATGTAGAAAGGTATTTAACTTGTTCACCAAGTTTACTTGGAGTAGGGTCCAAGTTTTATATTAGTTTGAGCCGCAAGTAATGGACATTTTAAAAATATGTCCGTTGAGTATTTAAAATTTTCGCGCGACAGATGACTGTGTGGTCTCTGGCAGTCGGTTTTCCATGCATTTCAAGTATAAACTTCACAAATAGTAAGGTGGCAGTCGTCTGTCATCAGGAGAGACAATTGCCTATCACTGAATAACCAAGTTCTTAAAACTAACCAGAAGGGTGACAAATAACTAGCAAAACACACGCAGTCGTCTCAATTGTCACTGATAGTCATCTGTCTAGTACTTGACAGTCATCTGTCATGCTTATGTCTACTTAATTAAAGTCCTTTAACATGCCAGTTGACTGACCATTGACAGTTAGTCGTTTGTCAAACACTCATTTCTAATTTTTAGACATTTTTAATTTCTCTCTTCTTTATTGCTTAATTTATCTTGGAATATTAACTTGTTTAACTTTGAAAAAATATGTTCCAAGACTTTAAAAATCAAGTCTCTAAGTCTCTTTGCCTAATGAGCTTCAAAATGAAAAATCATACTTAAATCATATTTGAAGTACTTACAAATCTTGTCCTAAAGACTCATTTGATTCTTCTTAACTTTGAGTTCTCTTTATTGCTAAGCTTCCAATTCTTTATCTCTCTTGATCTTTCATCACTAATTTAGACTTTGAACTTTATTGATCTTTGAGCTTTCCATGTTGATCACTTGAGTTTTAATTCTTGAAGCTTTTTCTTTAATATCAATGCTCTCGTGATCTTCAAGTTGTAATTCATGCCGTAAGCCTGATATAATCATCATTTGAAATATAAGCTTTCATGAATTCTTTAACCTTGCATTCATCATTGTATCTTGAAAAGACATCACTAAAAAAAGCATTTTAAGTTCTACTTGTTTCTTAGCATCAAAACAGGATGTTAAGCCTTGTAAGGCCAACAATCTCCCCTTTTTTTATGATGACAAACAAGAAGCAAAAATTCGAGTGAGCCTTAAAAGACTCCCCCTTTCAATAAGCATCATCTTAACAATATTTGCAAGATCAGTATTAATTTCAAAAACTCTTTTACAATCATGCTCATCACTTCATTCAAGTTCAAGTTTATCATTCAATATCAAATACTTGTCCTCCTTTTGATATATATTATCTTCATGCTCAATTTTTGCAATTCTATGCTCAATTTTTACTTAATACTTCTCCCCGTTTTGACATCAATCAAAAAGAGAAGAAAATGATGAAGTTCAAATAAAATCTCATTTTGAGCATATCATCAAACATGCATATCAAACATATGTACACGCTAAATTTATTATTTTTCAATATAGCATGTGTAGTGTGTTTTAATAGTTATGTATATAAGTTGTAACATCTTTAATAACAGCTTCCATTTTTTTTTTTTCCTTTTGATAATTTTCAAGATACCAATTGTTGATTTTATGATACCAATTTAAAATTTAATTCATGATATCAATTTAAAATTTTATTAATTCATGATACTAATTGATTAAAAGGGAAATGATCATAATATGAGTAATAAGTCATAATACTCCCCTTGAATTCAATACATTCAGTTTTGTTACCAATTATGCTTTTATCATCTCATGTTTGTAAACAATGATTCACATTATGTTTCAAATATCAATATCATGTCAATATCATCAATGTCATACCATGCTCATAGATATAATCATACTTGTCATGCTAAAAAACCAATCGAACTTTTAGATTGTGATACCAAGTGAGCTTTTAAATTTTGATATCAATTAAAATATTCATGGATACCAAAGTACTTTATAGATACCAAAGTCATTATCACATCATGCATAGCTCATGGATACCAATGTAACTATTATATCTTTCATAACTCATAAATATCAATATAAAGAGCAGTAAGTTTATCCATATGATTCATCAATAGCATGCATGGTCAAGAATTAATCTCATATCAAAATTTATGCTTATGCTCAATAATCTCATGCTCAAATTTTCAACATAGTGAGCCATAAATTATCAATATAAGTCAAGTCATACACATGTAGCATATAGCATATCATATAGGCATGTAAGCATGTAGCATATAGGCTTTCATTCTCAAATATCTTTTTCTTAATCAAGGTACTTATGTAATAAGATCAATTTGATATTTTCTTAATATTTTCTTAACTTAAGCCTTGTAAAAATCATCCTATGATTTTTTCCAACAATGCCATTTTGAATTCATTATAATAAGCTCTTAAACTCATCTTTAAGTTTTTCTATTTCAACTAATTCGTTTGTTAATCATGAATTAAGTTACTTTCTCAATTTTTAAAGGGGAATGACTTAATCCATGGAATTTTTCGTTTATGAACTAGTCTTTTATCTTGGTACCCATGCTTGTTTAGTCCTCACACCCTTTCTTTTAAATGGACATTCAAACTTTATATGTCCCCTTTTCTTACATTGATAGCATATAGTGTTAGTGTAGACATTAGAAGATGTGCTAGCATAATGTTTGGATTCTTTTGAAAAATAACCTATGTAAAGATTCTTTTCTTTTTATTTTCAATCTCATTAAATTCGATACCTTCTTTGTTTAAGGTCATCCTTTGTGAGCCTATCAATTTGTCAAAGTTTTCTTTTCCTTTCGTAAAGTTATAAATGATCTTTTCTTTATCTTCAATTTGATTTTTGAGATTATTTATCTCTATCTCTTTCTTGTCATTAACCTTCTTTAGTGATTTCTCTATTTCTTGAGATAATTTTCTTATTTTATCCTATAATATATAAATATATATATATATATATATATATATATATATATATATATATACATCTTTCTCATATTCCGTAGAGGATAGGGATCAAAAGTCTTCTATCATTTCTTCATTTTGGCTTTCTAGTTTCTTGATTTTTAAATCTTTTTCATTTTCAGCAAGATTTTTAAATTCTAACTCCTTTTGCATAGCTTCATTCTTACTTTCTATTTTCTTGATTCTTGAATCCTTTTCTCTTTCGGTAGTTTTAAGGGATTCTAACTCTTTTATTATACCTTTCATTCTTATTTTTTAATGAAGTATTTTTTTTTTTTTTTAGTTACTTTGATTAGCATCTTATGAATTTTGAACAAATCATTTTGAAGTTCTTCATAAGATGACATGCTTTCATCATTTGATTCATCATTACTATAACCATTTATCGATTTGGATAAGGAGCTTCCCTCATCGTCCCATGCCATAAAGCAAGTATAAGCAACCTCTTGGTCACTTGATTCATATTTTGAACTACTTGTACTATCCCAAGCAGTAGCTTTCATGACCCTTTTGATTTTCTTTTTAGACTCTTTCTTTAGTAGTGGACATTCTAGTTTAATATGTTCAGCTTTGTTACAATTATAACATGTAGGAGTTTTATTCTTTGATTTCTTTTTGCTGATTTCTTCTTCTTCTGATTCAGAGTTTTGGTTTCTTCTTTTGAATTTATTTTTCCTTTTTAGAATTTTCGCTAGCTTCTTAGATATGAAGGCTACATCATCTTCATCCATCTCTTCTTCACTACAAGAGTTTTCTTTTGAAGCTTTGAAGGCTATAGATTTTTGGGCTTTGGTTTTTCCACTCCTTTCATTTATTGTCATTTCGTATGTGAGAAGAGAACCTATTAGCTCATCTAAGGAAATGTTTTTAAGGTTCATACCTTCCGTTATGGCAGTGGCTTTTGGCTCCCATTTAGGTGGCAGCCCTCTAAGAATTTTCCTTATCATCTCATAAGTAGTTTAGGGTTTTCCTAAGGCATTTAGGGAATTTATTATGTAAGTGAACCTAGTGTACATGCTAGTTATAGATTCTTCTAGGTTCATCTTAAAAGCTTCATATTCACTTGTAAAGCATATCAATCCTATTATCTCTAACATCTATAGTGCCTTCGTAAGTGACTTCTAGCTTGTCCCATATTTCCTTAGCCGTTTTGCAAGTCATTACTCGATTAAATTCATTAGCATCTAAAGTACAATATAAAGCATTCATAGCACTAGAGTTAACTTGCAACATCTTATGATCTAAGTTTGTCATATCACTTTTCTCCTTAGGAACTTGTCTTCCATCTACTAGTTTAAAGAGAATTTGGTCACCTTCCATGACAACCTCCCATGCTTTCCAATTCATAGTTTGAAGATATATTTGCATTCTTTTTTTTCCAGAAGGTATAGTTATGTCGACAAAAGATTGGAGGCCTAGTTGAAGATTGTCCCTCTCCAAAGGGAGCTACACCTAATGGTGCCATTAAGATCTTTTTGTATCTACTAATTAAGATCTGCGATAACCCCGCTCTAATACCAATTAAAAATAAAGGTGTAGTCCCAAGAGGGGGGGGGGGTGAATTGGGTTTTCAAAAATTTTCTTTTAAATCTTTTTAGAAATTCTTAACTTATTGTTGATTCTTCAAACTTTTAGCAAAATATTATTTCTTTATTTAATCCATAACCACACAAACATTCAATCATTCACGTAATCAATCAACCAAACCAATCAACCGCAATTTGAAAGCAAACAACCAAACCAAGATTAAAATATACAGCACTTTGGTAATACAAGAACTTGAAATGGTTTGTTTGTTTATATAATTTCTGTGGATGTGAATTTGAACCAATCTCTGTTGTGAATGTGAAATCGTTCCTTCAATGCAAACCTCAACTTAATTTCTAAACAATTCAGAATTTAAATAAACTCTTTAGTTAATTTGTCTTTGGGTGTTTAACTAAGTAACGTACTCCCGTATGGTTTCCACAAAGAATGGTTTAACCAACGTACTCCCTTTCAATTTCCGCAGTCCCAAATCAAAAATTAAACCTTAAGTTTATTTAACTCCTAAATCACGTAGTTTGTATGATTACCAATTAAACAATCCACACAATTTACATTTGTTGAAAATAAAGAGTAAGGGAAAGAGAGAATAAGACCAGGATTTTTACGAGGTTCGGCTTATACCCAGCCTACGTTATTGCCTTTGGAAAATCACCAAAGGATTCACTAAACCTGTTCCTTTACTGGGCGGAACAAACCTTTACATACTTTGTCAGTAGGCTAGAGCCCGCCTATCCAAACAATGTACCCTCATTCGATCATTCCTTCAAATAGGCTAGAGCCCGCCTCTCTAAGCAATATCCCCTTGCTTAGCCAACGATCCAAACAATCCTTGGAATCCTCAATCTACAAAATACAAGTCAAATAGATGTACAAAGAATTGTCCTTAAAAAACTGATTAGTACAGTTCAAAACTATATACTTCAATAAAATTCGCAATACGAAATTCAGATTGAAGCTTTAAAAATTTTTCACCGTATGATTCTTTCGATGGATGAAGGAATTGATAGTTGAAGCACAATATCAGTGAGAAAATCAGCAAGATTTCAATAGACTTCGTGTAAGATGTAAGAAATAGAGAGCTTTTAGAATTTCAGAATGCTTGAGAGAAATTTGATTACTGAATTGATTTCTTGGTAATCAAATCAATGTAACTTAAAGATATTTATAGGTATAGAAAGGTATTTAACTTGTTCACCAAGTTTACTCGGAGTAGGGTCCAAGTTTTATATTAGTTTCAGCCTCAAGTAATTGAAATTTTAAAAATATGTCCATTAAGTATTTTAAAATTTTCGTGAGACAAATGACTGTGTGGTCTCTGGCAGTCAGTTGTCCATGCATTTCAAGTATAAACTTCACAAACAGTAAGGTGGCAATCGTCTATCATACGGAGAGACAACCGCCTGTCACTGAACAACCAAGTTCTTAAAACTAACTAGAAAGGTGACAGACAACTAGAAAAACACATGCAGTCGTCTCAATTGTCACTGACAGTCGTCTGTCTAGTACTTGATAGTTATCTGTCATGCTTCTATCTACTTAATTAAAGTCCTTGGAATATTAATTTGTTTAAATTTGAAAAAAATATGTTCCAAGACTTCAAAAATCAGGTCTCTAAGTCTCTTTTCCTAATGAGCTTCAAAATAAAAAAAATCATATTTGAAGTACTTACAAAACTTGTCCTAAAGACTCATTTGATTCTTCTTTGCTTTGAGATCTCTTTATTGTTGAGCTTCCAATTCTTTATCTCTCTTGATCATTCAGAATTTGAGCTTCATTGATCTTTGAGCTTTCCATGTTGATCACTTGAGCTTTTATTCTTGAAGCTTTTTCTTTAATATCAATGCTCTCATGATCTTCAAGTTTTAATCCATGCCTTAAGCTTGATATCCTTCTTTAAAATATAAGCTTTCATGAATTCTTTAACCTTGCATTCATTATTGAGTCCTGAAAAGACATCACTAAATAAAGCATGTTAAGTTCTACTTGTTTGTTAGCATCAAAACAGGATGTTAAGCCTTGTAAGGCCATCACTGTAAAATAATAAATACATTTTTATAAAAATCCTAGCTTAATTTATCCCCTTACCTGACTTCTAGGAAGCCCCTAAAATAACTAGTCCTGCACCCGCAAGGTTCCCTATTTAACACCCTGTAAACAACATCTCCCAAAACAAAAATTTAGTATTTCTCCAAGTACTACATTTTCTACAACTATAGGAAAGCCAAATATTGAATAAACGACCTTACCCTGAATTTGGGATGAAGTTCAAATCAGCCCCACCAACGATCCACTCTAGCAGATTTGAAGAGAACTCTCCTTAGAGTGTCGTGGTGGCCTCGGAACATCAAATCGGCAAGAGATCGGCCCGATATCTTAGAGAGAAGAAGGGAAAACAGAAAGAAGAGAGAGAGAAGGGCATTCTGCATGAAAATCTGATAAAAAATCGAGTTTAGGGCTATTTATACATTAACCTTCGTCGAAGAGCCACATCACTTCGTCGACTAGGTCATGAAGGAAGTTCGTCGACGAATGCTATTCCTCGTCGACGAAATTCAAAGCTGGAAAATAACCTCTCAGTATCTTCTCTTCGACGAGACGAACCCTCATCGACGAGCGCAAAAGCCACTTCATCGACGAACGTGAGGCTTATTGTCACCCCCTTTTACAATTTCCATTTTCTTCTTCTTTTATTATTTAAATACCATAGTTCTTCGGGTCACTACATTCTCCCCTCCTTATAAAAATTTCGTCCTCGAAATTTACTATCCATATGATTCATCATCCCTTAAGAAAAGTGGTCTACTTATTTTATTACTTACCCTCACTTATGGCGAAAGAATACCGTGGTTACATTCAGAGTTCTGGGAGATTACATATACAAAACAAAATTCTCCCTAAACCAAAATACTACTTACTAACAAAAATATTACATATATAAACTAACCTGCAAAAGAAACATCACATAATTACTTACAATTTACCTGATCATAACTGAACTTCACTGAACAATTGCGGGTATCTCTATCTTATCTATTCCTCAAGCTCCCAAGAAGCTTCTTCTATTGCGTGATTTTTTCACAAAACTTTTACTAAAGGAATTTTCTTATTACGTAATTCTTGTTTCTTCCTATCCAAAATATGTACTGGTTCCTCCTTATAAACTAGTGAATCACTGAGCTCTAATTCACCATAACTAATTACACGAGAAGGGTCTGGGACGTATTTCCTCAACATGGAAATGTGGAATACGTCGTGCATTCTGGACAACATAGGTGGCAAAGCTAGCCTGTAGGCAATTGGCCCTACTTTCTTTAGAATTTCAAACTAGCCAATGAACCTAGGGCTAATTTTATCTTTCTTCCCAAATCTCATGACCCCTTTTAACGGAACTATTTTCAAAAACACATGATCACCGATATCAAACTCTAATTTCCTGCGGCGATTATCGGCGTAACTTTTCAGCCGGCTCTGAGCTCTACTGATTCTATCTCTGATGAGTTGAACCTTATCATATGCTTGTTGTACCAACACTAGCCCTACAACTCGCCTTCCACCAATCTCATCCCAATATAGAGGAGAATGACATCTCCTACCATAAAGTGCTTTAAACGGTGTCATGCCAATGCTGGCCTGATAACTGTTATTGTACGCAAATTCCACCAATGGCATAAACTGGCTCTAATTACTCTCAAAATCCAGCACGCATGCTCGAAGCATATTTTCTAATATCTAAATTGTCCTCTCAGTCTGCCCATCTGACTGGGGATGGAATGTCGTACTGAAAGATAACAGAGACCCTGGAGCTTCCTGCAAGCTCCTCCAAAATCGGTATGTAAAACGCGGGTCTCGATCTGACACTATAAACACTGGTACACCATGGGAACTAACTATCTCCAGAATATAAATCTCTACCAGTCTATCTATGGAGTAGTTGATCTTGATAGGAAGGAAATGGGCAGTCTTAGTCAAATGGTCGACTATTACCCAAATTGCATTCTAGTCATGCAATGCCGATGGCAACCTTGAAACAAAATCCATAGATATGTGATCCCATTTCCACTCTGTGATAAAAAGTGGCTGCAACTGACCTGCTGGCCTTTGGTGCTCAGCCTTTACCTGATGGCACGTCAAACACTGTGCTACGTACTCAACAATCTCCTTCTTCATACCACTCCACCAAAAAGACTCTCACAGATCCCTATACATTTTCATACTGCCAGGATGAACTGTGTATAAAGATTTGTGAGCCTCTTCTAGGATGGTCTCCTTGATATTAGCATCAGTAGGAACATATAATCTAGAACGGAATTGCAAAGTCCCATCACATGTGATACTAAACTCCTCTCCCTGACCACTCTATACTCTGACCATAACCTCTGCTAATTCTGGATCATCTTTCTAAGCAGCTTTAATCCTAGCCTGTAGAGTAGGTTGCACCGCTAAACTGGCAATACATACCTAAGGACCACTCTCGACCAATTCTATGTCGAGTCTCTCTAGATCCATTATGATCGGATATTGGATCTCCATAGCTGCCAATGCTGGCCCCACAAATTTCCTACTTAATGCATCAGCTACCACGTTTGCCTTTCTTGGGTGGTAATTGATGGTACAATCAAAATCTTTAACAAACTCCAACCATCTTCTCTGCCTCATGTTCAGTTCCTTCTGAGTGAGAAAGTACTTTAAACTCTTATGGTCGAAGAAGATTTCACATCGCTCGCCATACAGGTAATGTCTCCAAATCTTCAATGCATGTACTATTGCAGCCAATTCAAGATCATAGGTAGGGTAGTTCTTTTCATATTCTTTCAACTATTTGGAAGCATACGCTACCACCCTTCCATGCTACATCAATACACAGCCACGACCCTTCAAGGACACATTACTGTAGATAACATAACCCTCACCCCCTAACGGGATGATCAATACTGGTGTCGTAACAAGCATTTGCTTCAATTTTTGAAAGCTCAGCTCATAACTATAGTCCCATTCAAACCTAGTATTCTTCCAAGTCAGTCATGTCAGAGGCTTGAATAATGCTGAGAATCCTTTAATGAAATGACTGTAATACCTAGCTAGCCCAAAGAAACTCTTGATCTCCTGAACGTTTCTCGGTCTAGCCCAATTCACTACCGCATCAATCTTACTGGGATCCATATAAATTCCATCCGCTGAGATGACATACCCCAAGAACACAACCTTCTCAAACCAGAATTCATATTTTCTGAACTTGGCATACAACTTCTTTTCCCTGAGCGTCTGTAAAACCTGCCTTAAATGTGTCTTATGCTCCTCATAGCTCCGCGAATAAACCTGTACATCATCAATAAAAACAACAACAAACTGGTTTAAATATTGGTGGAAGATTCTATTTATCAAATCCATGAATATCTCGAGAGCATTCGTCAGATCAAACAGCATAACAAGGAATTCATAATGCCCATATCTGGTCCTGAAAGCTGTCTTCGAGACGTCTTCAGCTTTCATTTTTACCTGATAATAGCCTGATCAAATATCAATCTTAGAATACACCCATGTATCCTGGAGTTGGTTAAATAAATCATCTATACGGCGTAGAGGATACTTGTTCTTGATTGTTACTTTATTAATTTCCCTATAATCTATGCACATCCTCATGGACCCGTCTTTCTTCTTCATAAATAACACTGAAGCTCCCCACGAAGATACACTAAGTCGTATAAGACCCTTATCAAGCAAATCGTGCAACTGATTCTTTAATTCTGTCAACTCTTCTTGTGATTCGGTAAGGTGCTTTAGAAATTAGCGCTGTACAAGAAAGCAGATCAATAGGAAAATCTACCACCCAATCGAGTGACAAGACTGACAACTCATCTAGAAAAAAAATCTATAAATTCCTTTACTACTAGCGTACTAGTAAGTTTCAATTCATTCTATGACATTTCCTTCACAAATTCCATGAATCCCTGGCAACCACTTAGGAGTAGTCTCCTCGCCTGAATAGTTGAAACTAACTGAGGCGAGGATTGCACTCGCGACTCTATAAACCTGAATGTTGGTTTTCCCAAAGGTCTGAATATCACTTCTCATGAATGGCAATCTGTACTAGAAAAATTAGCTGCTAACCAATTCATATCGAATATTACACCAAACTCATGCATGTCCAGCACTATTAAATCAGCAGACAAGACTTGTCCCTGTATATCAACTGGACAATCTTGGAACACCCTACTACACCTTACTGTTGACCCAGTCGGTGTAGTTACTAACAGTTCAATGTCTAACAATTGTGTTTCTGCCCCACATAATCTAGCGCACTCCATAGACACGAACAAGTGTGTGGCTCTTGAATCAAATAATACAATAACTTTAAAGGAAAGCATGCTGACCATACCTATCACCACATCGCTGGCTGGCGCTACATTCCTCTTCTGGCCTCCACATGGCGCTTAATAGCCTCCCTGGTATGGTTTAGGGGCAGGTGCGATATCTAATGGTGTAGGGCCATCTCGCACCAGATGTCCCCGCCTACCGCAGCGATAGTAGTCGACTCTCCCCACCCGACACTCTCCCCAGTGTCTCCTCCCACAAGTTTGACAGACAAGAGGGTTCTGCACCACCTAAACCTCACGACCCCCAGTCTCCTACCTTTCCTCTACCATAGTTTCCTATCCTCCACTAACCCTTCCTAGGACCCTACTGAAAGCCTGAAGGCATAGATCTCTTCTTCTGCCTCTGCTCCTATGTGTCCAAATGCTCACTAACCTCAGCCAAGGCTGCTCTGTTGACTAACTCAGTAAAGTTCAGTATCTTTAGCACTACCACCTACTTGAATATGCCTCGCCTAAATCCTCTTTCAAACTATCTCACCTTCTTCACTTCATCAGGAACAATATACGATGCGAAACGAGAAAGCTCTATAAACCGTGCCGTATACTACTGGATCAATAGCTATCCCTACTTAAATTCATGAACTCTTCCACTTTAGCTTCCCAGACAGTGGCTGGGAAATATCTGTCAAAGAATAATTCTTTAAATCGGCCCCACGTCATGGCTATCGGCGTCGTCTGCTACTGCTCCAGAAGTCTCACAACATTCCACCACCTCTCAACCTCTCATGTTAGTTTATAGGTGGCGAACAGGATCCTCTGTTCCTCCGTACACTGCAATACGGCCAAGACTTTCTCGATCTTTTGCATCCAATTCTCGGCGGCTATAAGATCTACTCCCCCTAGAAACGATAGAGGATTCATCTTAGTAAACTTCTCTATCGTGCACCCATGGCCTACAGACGAGCCTCTTTGCTCCTTGGAGCTCGTAGCAATCTCAGCCATAACCTGTAGAGCCACGCTACGTAGTACCGAATCAGAATCAGCCCCACCTGCACTCGATGGTCCTGCACCATCACTCCCGCTCGCATGAGCACTACCCCCTCCAGGGTCTATCTTGAAAAACAATAAACGTGATTTAGAGACCTTATCCTCATAATTTACACGCCTAACATAGTTCCCTATCTTGACATCCCCATCTTATTTCTAAATCTAGTCCTACATTCTAGGAACACAACCCGATAATAGTTTACTATAGTTTTCCTAAAATCGACACCCCAGGAAAAACACAGAAACCACCATGGAAGTTCTGCCTCTAGACTGTAGAACAAAACCTTAAATTCTCTTCCTATACTCTAGTATCATTTCCGTTGCACTCTAAAGTCTACAGAACCTGGCAACCTAAGCTCTGATACCAAACTGTAACGACCTGCTTATTTTACCATAATAATATAAACCAATATAATAAACTTGGCAAATCATACTCAAACTAGACCCATGGGTACCAGGGATATACCCAAAATACAATACGAACACCTAAGCAGCAGGAAACGTAAAATCATATACATACCAAAACACCAAATAAGTACAATACTAGAGTTTACTACATACATCATAAAAATACACACAACCCAAAAATGTCCAAAAGTGGCCTAGGGTCACCACCCACAAATCTGTCAGACCCTAGCAACAAACTTACCCTTCAGACAGGGTAAAACGGCTGAAATCTAATGCTGCGGAGCTTTATCCGCTCTCCTACTTGGGGCTCCTGAAATGTTTGTATAATTTAGGGTGAGACACCTCTCAGTAAGAGAAATAAACTAATATCAGTGTGTGGAAACATTTGTATTTTCATGCTGTACATATAACAGTACATAAGCATTCTTAATGAAAACCATATGTATCATATTTGGGAAAACATGTGTAAGTATAACATGGTATAACCTACTGAGTTTCCATATATATCATCTCATAATATTGTACATAGAAAATATCCTGGAAGTTAATTGGCTGTTGTCATGTCTTACCCCCACATGACTAGGTTGTGCGGCCGGAAGGCGAGACCTAACAATAGCTGGCCGACCACTGCCAAGTCAAAAGCAAAAGTTTGTAAGTACGATGGGTCTGCCAGACTTGGTCCATATACCAAGGGCGCCTACTCTACGATAAACCACATTGACTATCCATTCTAACACTGCCCCATACGGCAAGCGGTAGCACTAACATCATCATCTGATCGTGATCATATAGCTATGGTACCGAGCTTCGTGAAAGCCTAAATCAAGCCAACCAGGTTCTGATAACATATAACATATTTCCAAATAATGATACATAACTAATACATAATCATCTATGTCGTGTTAATATTTTCATATTATTTTGCATAATATATAAAAGTTCGGCCTGTATGCCAATATTTCATATAAGTTTCCTCGGCCCATACGCCGACATTTCATAAAAATTCCTCGGCTCGTACTCCAACATATCATGTAAATCTCTCGGCCCGTATGTTGACATATCATAAAAATTCCTCGGCTCGTACACCAACATATCATATATAAAACTTCAGCTCGTACGCCGATATATCATATAAAACCTCAATTTAAAGAAAAAAAAAAAAAAAAACCTTGTATCATTAACATTTTCATAGAAGCAATAAAACCAACTTATTTTGTAAACATAATATTCCATCATAAATTTTACTCATGCCACAAAAAAAGAGATATTAATCTTATTTCCATTCAACAACATTATTCCCAACATAATTTTATAACATACATAATTATTTGAAATTAAATGCTGTAAAATAATAAATACAATTTTATAAAATTCCTGACTTAGTTAATCCCCTTACTTGACTTGTAGGAAGCCCCTAAAATAACCAGTCCTGTACCCGCATGGGTTCCCCGTTCAACACCCTGTAAACAACATCTCCCAGAACAGAAATTCAGTATTTCTACGAGTACTACATTTTCTACAACTATAGGAAAGCCAAATATTGAATAAAAGGTTTTACCCTGAATTTGGGATGAAGTTCAAATCAGTCCCACCAACGATCCACTCCAGCAAATTTGAAGAGAACACTCCTAGGAGTGTCATGGTGGCCTCGGATCGTCGAACCGGCAAGAGATTGGCCTGATATCTTAGAGAGAAGAAGGGAAAATCAAAAAGAGAGAGAGAGAGAGAGAGAGAGAGAGAGAGAGAGAGAGAGAGAGAGAGAGAGTGTGAGTGAGTGAGTGAGAGCAGGGTATTCTACATGCAAGTCTGCTAAAAAATTGAGTTTAGGACTATTTATACACTGACCTTCGTTGACAAGCCACGTCACTTCATCGACGAGGTCATGAAGGAAGTTCGTCGACGAATGCTATTCCTCGTCGAAGAAATTCAGAACTAGAAAATAACCTCTCGGTATCTTCTCGTCGACAAGACGAACCCTCATCGACAAGCCCAAAAGCGACTTCATCGATGAACGCTTTGCGTTTGTCGACAAGGCCTGCTGTCACCCCCTTTTACAATTTCCATTTTCTTCCTCTTTTATTATTTAAATACCATAGTTCTTCAGGTCACTACACTAAATCTCTACTCCTTTAACTGGGACGGAACTTCCCTTACAATCCCCTACCTACAAAAGGCACAGCATCCTCCTACTCCACTGCTTACAAGAGGCACAACTTCCTCCTCTCCGATTAACAACCTGAACCGTGATTACAATATAGAATTACAATTCTGAAAAACTCAATATTACTTCAAACAAGCTAGTGAGTACAATAGAAATCCTAACACATATTCATATGATAAAACTTGAAGCTTAGTATGTATGTAGCGATGAGATCGTTATATGAATGATATGCTTCACAAATCTACCCTTTAAATCGATATCTCCCAAAAATGATTTTATAAATAAATGCTTTGGAAAAATGTATTGTTCGATTTCAGAATACTTTATGTAATACTAAAAAATAAGATCCTTTCAAAAATAATCTTGAATAATGCGTAGATCTATGTTCTCGCTATCAATAATATGTAAAGTTGAATCTTTGAATAAATATACGACTTTGAATATTGCAAAGATTAAACACTATGTTTCAAAAATAATGTTCCTCAATAATGTGTATTTAGAAGCTCTTAGTATTTGCAATCAAATAATTCTTACACTAATCAAATAGAAAATCTTCGAATGAAAATATATATTCAAAACTTTCTTCAAAATTTTAGTTTTAAACAAAAACTTTTCTCAAGTAGTGATCTTCCACAAAATGTATATATAATTAATACTCAAGATCAATCTCTCAAAATGAATATTCAAGAATAAGTTTGTGAGATTAAAAGGTCTTTGAGAATAAGCAAACAATTAGTTTGATTGCCAAACCTCAATACCCAAGTTGTTTGCACAATATTCGCTGAAACTCCTTTTGAAAATCAACGTAGCCCAAGCTTAGATATGATGTAAATGCTTTGAAATCATAGGCAAGAGCTTAGCATTGTGTTCAATGCTTTCTAGAGTTGTGTATATGTTCAAGGCTCCCAATCATATGCCAAAAGTAAGGCACTAGGGTATCACATTAAGAATCATTGGCTTGTACTTGATCAATTCATTGATTCAGTGTAGTTTGTGATTGGCTTCATTAAGTATTGAAAATCAAATCATTCTTGTATGATTAAGAAACTTACAAAAGGTTGGGAATTTGTAAAAATATTGCTACCCTAACCAAGGCTTACGACTCTTAATTTTTATGATAATAAAGTAAGGCTAGTTGATATTCTTCAAAGTTGTGATATTTCAGATATTGAAGCTAACGCATACTTCAAGTGATCGAAAAGCTCATATCATGTTCAAAATTGAAAGCTCAAGGAAAAATGAAGCACAAGACTTGAAAGAACTCAAAGCAACAAATTCATGAAGATTCTTAAAGAGTTCAAGAAATGAAGAGAGTCAATAGGAAATGTATTGTAAGTACTTGGAGTATTGTCAGATTATGAAATTTTATTTTGAAGCTCATTTGGAATGAAAAGACCTAGAGACTCTAATTTTTAAAATCTTGGAACATATTTTTGAAAGAAAACAAATTAACATTCCAAGAATAGATAGGAAATGAGAGGGAAAACAACAATATTTTAAAAGCCAGAATTTTACTTGACAGGTGCCTGACTGAACATGGTCAGTAGGTTGACACTTTAAAAGATTTTAAAATATACAGACAGAAAGTCGTTAAGCTACGTTCTGATTTTTGACAGGTGTCTGAAAGTGCAAAATGAGAAGCCTAATGAGGTTTTATCAGGCTACTGTCACCCTTCTGCCTCCTTTTTAAAACAATGTTATTCAGTGACATGCGCTTGACCCCAAGGTGACAGGCGACTACCACCCTACTGCCCGTGTACTTAAGATGTGTAATTCATTGACAAAGAACTAACAAGAACCTCTCACGCTATTGCCACGCAACAGATTTTAAATTTTATAACAGACATATTTTTGAAAAATAAATTACTTGGGGCTCAAACTTGTTCAAAACTTGGACACTACTCCAAGTAAACTTGGGGATCAAGTTAAATGCTTTTCTAACTCCATAAATACACCCAAGATCAATTTATTCATATACCATGAATAAAACACAGCTTTCAATCTCTCTCAATTGTTCTTAAACTCTCAAAGCTTTCTCACTCTCATCTTGCATGAAAATTACTGTGGCTTTGCTGACTCTCAATCTCTAATCTTGTGCTACAATTCTAATTCTTTCATCCATTGAAAGAACTATTTGGTGATACACTCTTTGAGCTTTAATCTGAATTTCATATTTTGAATTACTCTGAAGTATATAGTTCTGAATTTGTACTAATCCACTCTTTAAGAGAGTGTTCTTGTATGCAGCTATCATTTTGTATTCTTGTAGTGTTTCTAACAATTCCAGGAATATTGGATCATTGGCTAAGCGTAGGAGAGGTGCTGCGCTAGCCTAATTGAAGGAGTGACCGAGTGAGGGGATATCACTTGGAGAGGCGGGCTATAGCCTACCGAAGGAGTGTGTAACGGTGTTGTTTTGCACGTAAAAGGAACTGATATGGTGGAATCTTTTGGTGGTTCGCCAAAGGCAAGGGCGTAGGTTGGGGATAAGCTGAACCTCGTAAAAGTTGTGGTGTCACTCTCTTTTCCTTACTCTCTTTACTTTCAGAATACATATAAACTACGTGGATGTTTTAAATTCCTAATCATAAATTCTATGGAGTTTGGAAATTAAATAAATTGAAGTAAAAATTATTTTTGGGATTGCGAAAACCGAAAGGGAGTACGTTGGTTTATCCATACTTTAGGGAAACCCTAAGGAAGTACATTGATCGGTTAAACACCCATAGACTCTTTAATTGAAAGTTTATTTAAAGTCTAAATATTTTGGAAAGATTATTGGATTTTATATTGCACTTCATTTTGAGAAAGAAAAATCGTATATACAGAGCTGCAAACAAACAAAACTTGAGTGTCATATTATGGTTGATTGGTTGTTCACTTGATTGATTAAATAATTGTGTGGCTGTGAATTGTATCAAGAATTAAGTTTTTGTTGTGTATTTAACAAATTAACAAGAAGTCAAAAATTCATTAAAAGAAGTAAAAGAAGTTAAGGAGTCTTAAAAGGAATTAAAAAAACTTTTTAAATCCAATTCAGCCCCCCTCTTGGGACTACAACTTAGTTTTCAATTGGTATCAGAGTTAGGTTATAACAAATCTTAACAAGTAGTTGTATAAAGATCTTAATGGCTCACATAGGCGTAGCTCCCTTTAGAGAGGGCCAATCCTCAACTAGGCCACCCATCTTTTGTGGTTTAAATTATACATTTTGGAAACAAGGGATGAGAATTTACCTTCAAACTATGAAATGGACAGCTTGGGAGGTTGTCACGGATGGTGATCTAATTCCTACCAAACTAGTAGATGGAAAACAAATCCCTAAGGAGAAAAAGGACATGACTGAAATAGATCACAAAATGCTACAAGTAAACTCAAGTGCTATCAATGTTTTGTATTGTGCTCTAGATATTAATGAATTCAATAAAGTCATGGCCTGCAAAACAACCAAAGAAATTTGGGATAAGCTAGAGGTAACCTATAAAGAAACTGTAGTTGTTAGAGACAATATGTTGACCTTATCGGTCACGCCCAGTTTTGATTATGACAAATACTCATTGTATCTAATGAGTGTTTGAGTTTTTGTGCAGGAATCAAGGGTGATAAGATCAAGATGTGCAAAAAGCAAGAAAAGCTTGAAGACCAAATCATATTTATTGTAATATATTTATATTGGTCTGTAATAGTAATTAGGGGCATTTGGTTTGTAATAAGCTCACACACATCACACACATGATTTAATTTGTAAGCTCAAACCGAACCATGAATGAGAAAGGACCGTAGAAAGACCTTAGGGTGCACCTTCGGTCGACCGACACCGAACTTTTTCGGTGTCTTCAAATTGGACCCCAAGTGACCTTAGGACACACACATATTTCACATATGTTTATTAGGCACTTGAGTAAGACTTGTTTGGGTCAATACGGGACCGAAATGCACACTTGGTGCACTTTCGGTCAATCGGCAAACTTAGTTCAAAAGGTCCTGGTCGACCGAACCGGCCCTAGGTCAACAGTTTGACCAAGGCCCGGTCGACCGAGCCCTTATAGTTCATTTGACCCCGGTCGATCGAACCACCTGGGAGTCAACATTTTGACCTCCTGGTCGACCGACCAACTTTGTACTCCAACAACCTGGTCGACCGAAGGGTCTCGGGAGAATTCCCAGCAGTCTAGTCAACCAAACCACACAGTTCAAAAAGGGCCCAGTCGACCGAACCTCGGAATCTTGAAAAATCGCCTTGCTTCGGTCGACCAACCACTCAGTTCAAAATAGCCCTGGTCGACCGAGCCATTTGAGTCCTGGTCGACCGAACCAGTTATGGTCGACCGGACCTCTCGAGTTGCTCCTATTTTTACCGTGGTTAATATTTTTTAAAATAGGGTTAAATTGATTTAAACATCATTAATCTTTTCAAATAATACCCAATGGGTCCCCAACGGTCATATTTTCTCCCTTGCCTATATATATGAGTTCATTTGGGATAATTAGTAAGGGATTAAAAATATTGATTAAGAGAAATTCTCTGAAAATCCCAAATCCTATAATACTCATATCCAATCCCCATTCACTCATGCTTACCTTCTTCGATCTCTTAAATCCTCTGTAAGTCGATTGAGTGTTTATATTAAATAGGTTTGCTCTCCTATTCATATTTGATTGATTTATTTTCATTGAGAGCTAAACCTAAGTATTCTTAGGAGACTTTGTTAATAAGTCTATCCTAAGAAGACTTTGATAGATTTTCTAAGATTTGCACCTTCATTGCAACATCTTAAGAAGATTGTATTTGTATTTTGGTTGCAAAAACATTTTCAAATATCTACTGTGTTTTTATCTTGAAAATATTTGATGAGATATTTGCTTGTGTGATAAAATCTTTGTTGCAATATTCGTCAACTCGTATATCCCTTGCTGAATACAAAGATTGAATATCCTTTTGCAAACCAAACTTATACGTTACTAAAGCTTCATATACATATATGTATTGAAAAAACTTGTTGATTGAAATATATGAAGTTTGGATAATATCTTTGTTTGAGCACTTAGATTGAATATCCTGTGATACAAAGATCATTTAGGTTTACACTCTCACGCACTCATTACAACGATAGTAAATCTATTTGAGAGATGACATCTTAGACCACATTGAGCTTACAAACTATTTCATATTTGTGGTGTATATTATTGCGCGAATTTGGGTAAATATCTGCTTTACTTGAAAGCACAATCACTGTACCATTTCATTGTAATACACTTTGGTTGTATTTCCAGGCATAGGCCTGAAGAGGGAGACTAGCCCTAGAATAATCCCGGATTGGCTTAGACCCAATTAGGAAAGCTAGGTGTGTCGTCCTGTTAAGGCGTGTAGGTTGAGGTCAGTCCCACTAATTGACCTGGTTAAGGTTGAGGTCAGCCCTGTGTTAATTGGACCTGGTTGTAAACGGTGCCGCTCCACCCTTAAGTGAGCTATTAGTAGAATCCTCAAGCTTGCGAGCTTAAGGCAGGGACGTAGGCACAGTTGGCCGAACCCCGATAACATATCATGTGTTTGCTTATATCTTTACACTTTATATTTACCACACGTGTATGTTATGGGTGAATGACGCGTATGACTTAATTTTCACAGTATATTTATCTATGCGTTTGGAAATTGCTTAGACTGATCCTAGGTTGTGTACATACCGTTGTTGCATAGATCAACCTAGGTGAAAAAGTTTTAAAATTCCAATTCACCCCCCCCCCCCCCTCTTGGGAATACACAAATTCTAACACAATAGAATTGATATGCTAACCAACGAATATGAAGTTTTTAAGATGAAAACAGATGAATCAATCACTAGCATGTACACAAGGTTCACACACATAATTAACTCACTCAATTCCTTTGGAAAAACATATTCTACCTATGAGATGATCTGTAAGATTCTTAGAGGGCTGCCACCTATATTGGAACCAAAAGCCACTACAATAACCGAAAGAAGAAATTTGAAAAATACCTCCTTACATGAACTTATAGGTTCTCTCCTCACATATGAAATGTCAATGAATGAAAGAAATGGAAAAACCAAAGCCCAAGAATCTATAACCTTCAAAGCTTCAAAAGATAACTCTAGTAGTGAAGAAGAGATGGATGAAGATGAACTAGCCTATATCTCTAAAAAACTTGCAAGAATACTAAGAAGGAAGAACAAATTCAAAAGAAGAATCCAAAACGCTGAATCAGATGAAGAAGAAACTAATACAAAGAAATCAAAGAATAAAATCCCCACATGTTATAATTGCAAGAAGGATGAGCATACAAAACCGGAATGTCCACTACTTAAGAAAGAGTCTAAGAAGGAAAAGAAAAGGGCAATGAACGCCACTACTTGGGACAATATGAGTACAAGTAGTTCCGATAATGAATCAAGTGACCAAGAGGTTGCTTATACTTGTTATATGGCTTGGACGATAAGGAAAGGTCCTCATCCAAATCGGTTAATGGTTACAGTAGTGATGAATCCAATGATGAAAGCATGCCCTCTTGTGAAGAGTTACAAAATGATTTATTCAAAGTACATAAGATGTTAGTCAAAGTAACTAAACAATACACATCATTGAAAAACAAGAATTTTGGAGTGATGAAAGAGGTAGGCTTGATTAAGATTGTTGCAAGTGAAAAAGATTTGAAAATCAAGAAAATAGAAAGTAAGAATGAAAAATTGATAAAAGAATTAGAAGACTTAAGATCTCGATACTCAATGGAAAATGAGAAAGACTTATATATTTCTGAATTAGAGAATAAAAGTAGCAAAATGTCTAAAAACCAAGAAAAGGGTAAAGATGTAGAAAATTCAGAAATTTATGATCTCAAGAAAGAAATTGAGGATCAAGGCAAAATCATTTACAATTTCACAAAAGGAAAAGAAATTTTTGACAAAATGATTGGCTCACAAAGAATGTCCTTAAATAAAGAAGGCATAGGATTTAATGGGGTTGAGAATACAAAGAAAAATAATCTCTACATGGGATACTTTACAAAAGCCTCTAAAAATTATGCTAGCACTTCTTCAAATGCTTACACTCACACCACATGCTACCTATATAAAAAGAAGGGACATATAAAGTTTGAATGTTCATTAAAAAGGAAAGGAGTAAAAACAAAACAAGTTTGGAGAATTAAAGAAACATCACTTTCTAAACAATTCGGACTCAGGAAAGTATGGGTACCAAGATGAAATGCTATGAAAAAATCCTTCAATTTCAATTGATATCAAATTTATGGAAAATCATACAAGGAAATTAAAAAAAATTGAAATAGAGAATAAGGATAAAATTTTTCAAGCTTAGTAATGCTTATTGAAACTAATGAAAATTGTTGGCCTCAATTAATGAATGAATCATACAAGGCTTAACTTAGAAAGTATTAAGTTTTGAAAAGAAATATGAATATTGAGAATCCATATGAAAGAAAATGAAAAATCAAGCTTATTGTATGAATATTTTTAAGAAAAGATATTTGAGAATAAAAAAGAACTTGAGCAAAATTGTAGTACAATACAAATGATAATAATATGCTCCCTGCTTAAATATTATATGCTACATGTGTATATCTTGAAATCTCCAAAGACATGAAAATGACTGATAATTTGTGACTTCTTATATATTGAATCTAAGCATAAAGCTATTAAGCATGATTTAGAAACATGAATTTGGATATGACTTGATTGATTCTTGACCATATATGCTTATGATGGATCACATGGATAAATGGATAAATTTGCATCTAAATAATTTAGTATTCACGAGTTGTGCATAATGTGACATTAGCATTAGCATCTATAAAGCATATTGGTATCCATGAATATATAAATTGGTATTTGAGCATGACAAGTATAATTATATCCATGAGCATATTATGACATTAAATTTGTATTTGATATTAGTATCCATGAGCATATAAATGATATGAATTAATGTTTGAAAGATGGATGATAAATTTAGAAAGCATAATTGGTATCAAAACTGAATGTATTAAATTTAGGGGGAGTATTATGACTCATTGCTTGTTTTATGATTTTTTTTTCCATAATTTTTCAATTGATATCATGAATTAATGAAATGTTCAATTTGTATTTATCTTTAATGTTTTAATTGGTATCACAAATTTAAAAATTAATTAGTATCATGAATTAATTTTCATTTGGTATCATAAATTAATGAAACTTTCAAAGAAGGATAATGTTGTTAGTAAAGATGTTACAACACATATATAAATTGCAAATATACATGACTATTTGTCTATTGAAACACACTACACATGTCATATTGAAAAATAATGAATTGAGTATGTACATATACTTGATATGCATGTTTGATATTCATGTGTTCAAAATATAACTTTATTTGAACTTGCTTATTTTTTATATCTTACTCTTTTTGATTGATGTCAAAAGAGGGAGAAGTTTTGAGCAAAAATTAAGCATGGTATGTATATGAAAAATTTAAACATGATGTATGTATAAGAGGGGGGAAAGTATTTGAACTTGAATAATGATGATGAGCATGATGTTTATGAAATAATGATTATGAATGAGCATGCAAGATGACATTTTGAAATGAATGCTATAATGAAATTATGAAGTATATGAAAATGTGCTAAAATGAAAACTTTGAAGTTTATTTTTATGCTTATTGCAAGGGGGAGCCTTTTAAGATTCACCTATTTTTGCTCCTTATTTGTCATCATCAAAAAGGGGGAGATTGTTGGTTTAAACAAGGCTTACGACTCTTAATTTTGATGGTAACAAAGTAAGGCTAGTTGATATTCTTCAAAGTTGTGATATTTCAGATATTGAAGCTAAAGCATACTTCAAGCGATTGATTTTAAAAGCTCATATCATATTCAAAATTGAAAGCTCAAGGAAAAAAGAAGCTCAATACTTGAAAGAACTCAAAGCAAGAAATTTATGAAGATTCTCAAAGAGTTCAAGAAATGAAGAGAGTCAATAGGAAATGTATTGTAAGTACTTGGAGTATTTTCAAATTATGAAATTTTATTTCGAAGCTCATTAGGAATGAAGAGACCTAGAGACTATAATTTTTAAAATCTTGGAACATATTTTTCAAAGAAAACAAATTAACAATCCAAGAATAGATAAGAAAAGAGAGAGAAAACAACAATATTTTAAAACTCAGAATTTTACTTGACAGACGCCTAACTGAACATGATCAGTAGGCTGCCACTTTAAAAGCTTTTAAACTATATAGACAGAAGGTCGTCAGGCTACTGTCTGGGTCTTGACAGCCACCTGACAGCGCAAAATGAGAAGCCTGACGAGGTTTCGTCAGGCTACTGTCACCCTTCTGCCTTTTTTTAAAACCAGGTTATTCAGTGGCAGAAGCGACTGCCACCCTACTACCTATGTATTTTAACTGTGTAATTTATTGACAGATGACTGATGAGAACCCCTCAGGCTACTGCCATGCGGCATATTTTAACTTTTATAATGGACATATTTTTGAAAAATAAATTACTTGGGGCTCAAACTTGTTCAAAACTTGGACACTACTCCAAGTAAACTTGGGGATCAAGTTAAAGGTTTTTCTAACTCTATAAATACACCCAAGATCAATTTATTCATATACCAAGAATAAAACACAGCTTTCAATCTCTCTCAATTGTTCTCAAACTCTCAAATGCTTTCTCACTCTCATCTTGCACGAAAATTACTGAGGGTTTGCTGACTCTCAATCTCTAATCTTGTGCAACAACTCTAATTCTTTCATCCATTGAAATAACTATTTGGTGATACACTCTTTGAGCTTTACTCTAAATTTCATATTTTGAATTACTTTGAAGTATACAGTTCTGAATTTGTACCAATCTACTCTTTAAGAGAGTGTTCTTGTATGTAGCTATCATTTTGTATTCTTGTAGTGTTTTTTACGATTCCAGGATTGTTGGATTGTTGGTTAAGCATGGGGAATCACTTAGAGAGGTGCTACTTTAGCCTAATTGAAGGAGTGACCGAGTGAGGAGATATCACTTGGAAAGGCGGGCTCTAGCCTACTGAAGCAGTGTGTAACGTTGTTGTTCCACCTAGAAAAGGAACTGATATAGTGGAATCCTTTGGTGGTTCACCAAAGGCCAGGACATAGGCTGAGGATAAGACGAACCTCGTAAAAATCGTGGTGTCACTCCCTTTTCCTTACTCTCTCTACTTTCAACATACATATAAATTGCGTGGATGTTTTAAATTCCTAATCATAAATACTATGGAGTTTGGAAATTAAATAAATAGAAGTTTAAAAATTTTTGGGATTGCGAAAATCGAAAGGGAGTACGTTGGTTTATCCATACTTTGCGGAAACTGTAAGGAAGTACATTGATTGGTTAAACACCCAAAGACTCTTTAACTAAAAGTTTATTTAAAGTCTAAAGCTTTTGGAAAGAGTATTGGATTTTATATTGCACTTCATTTTGAGAAGGCAAAATCATATATATAGGGCTACAAACAAACAAAAACTGAGTCTCATATTATGGTTTATTGGTTTGGTTGATTAGTATTTTACTTGATTGATTACATAATTGTGTGGCTGTGAATTGTATCAAGGCTTAAGTTTTTGTTGTGTATTGAATAAATTAACAAGAAGTCAATAATCCATTAAAAGAAGTAAAAGAGGTTAAAGAGTCTTAAAAGGAATTAAAATAAAATTTTTAGATCCAATTCACCCCCCCTCTTAAGACTACAACTTGGTTTTCAAATATTTAAAAGAAACTTCTAAAAACCCAATTCACCCCCACCCCCCTCTTGGGACTACACCATAGTTTTCAATTGGTATCAGAGTGGGGTTATAGAAAATATTAATTACAAACTACATCAAGATCTAAATGGCACACATAGGTGTAGCTCCCTTTGGAGAGGGTCAATTCTCAACCAGACCTCCAATTTTTTATGGTCTTAACTATACTTTTTGGAAACAAAGTATGAGAATCTACCTTCAAACTATGGACTGAAAAGCATGGAGGGTTGTCACACATGGTGTTCTTATCCCTACCAAACTCGTAAATGGAAAAGAAATACTCAAAGAAGAAAAAGACATGACCAAAAATGACAATAAAATGTTGTAAGTTAACTCAAGTGCTATAAATGTCTTATATTGTGCTCTTAACAAAAATGAATTCAATAAGGTCATGGTAAGAAACAAAAGAGATATGGGATAAACTAGAGGTAACCTATGAAGGTACCGTTGATGTGAGAGATAATAGAATTGACATGCTTACTAGCGAATATGAAGCTTTTAGGTAACCCAAGAGTTTCATTGCCGTCCACCATCTCTCGGCATCTCTTGTCAGTTTATACATGGCAAATAGAACCCTCTCCTCCTCTGTACACTGCAGCACTGTCAACACCTATTCAATCTCCTGCATCCAGTTCTTAGCGACTGTAGGATCAGTTCCTCCTAAGAAACCTGGAGGATTCATCTTGGTAAACTTATCAATTGAACATTTGTGGCCTGCAGACGGACCTACCTGCTCCCTAGAGCTTCTAGCAATTTTAGCCATGACTTGTTGAGGCATGCTGCATAATACTGCGTCTGAGTCTCCACCAGCTACACCCGAGGGCCCAACACCCTCACTATCACTTGCATGTGCACTACCACCTCCAGGGTCCATCTTGAAAAGACAAAAAAATTGGCTTTAGGATCCTATTACCATAACATATTCAACACCTTTCATCTAACTAGTATATTATATCCTTAATTAATTTATCATCCTTGATCTTAGTTCAAGGTTCAATCCTTCAAATTAGACACTCAATCTGACAATAGTTTGCTATAACTTTCCTGAAATCGTCACCCCAGGAAAGACACATAAACCATGACGGAAGTGCTGCATCTAGACTACAAAAACAAAACCTCAAATTCCTTTTTCCTAAACTCTGGTATTGTTTCTATTGCATTCTAAATTCTATAGAATCTAACAACATAGGCTCTGATACCAAACTGTAACAACCTACCTATTTTACCATGATAATCTTTTTTCCTCACATACATAAATATCATTCTTAATAATAACCCTGATACCAATATAGCAAAAATCAACTCAAACTCGTGGGTTCCGGGGATACACCTATCATACATAGCGAACATCTAAGTAGCGAAAAATATAAATTACATCCATAACAAACAGTACCAACGTTTTACTACATTCCATATCTTATCTGTAAATATAAATATACAATCCTCCAAAATACCAAAAGGAAAAACTAGGATCATAATTAAAAAACCATTAGACCCTAGCTTAGTAACACACCCTCCTACCAGGGTAGTATGAACTACCCATACTAACGCGGAGCTTGGTTCGCCTGTCTAGATTCCCTGAAATGTTTTGTAAGCTGGGGTGAAACACCTCTCTGTAAGGAAAATAAACTAATATCAGTTGTGTGGCAGTATGAGTATATTCGTACTATAATAGATAAACAATACATAATACTTGTCTAGATAAAAACAGGTGATATAATACTGGATAAAACTTACATAATCATGACCATGTTAAATCATACTGAATTAAAATTATAAAATATCATCTGCTATAACTGATAGTACTAAAATATTACTCAGGATGGATAGCTAGCTGAAGTCATGTACTACCCCCAATGACTGGGTTGTGCAACCCGAAGGCGGGACCTGACAATGGTTGGCCAACCACTGCTAAGTCAAAAGTGTTTGTAAGTACGATGGGCCTGCCCCACCCTGGTCCAAACTACCAGGGGGACGTCTACAACACTACACTAAAGTCACATCGACTATCCATCTCCCACACTCTCTACTGGCAAGTGTGGTAGCACTAGTTTGAACTGAACTGAATAGCTACGGTATTGAGCCCTGAATACTGATCTACACTAAACCATCTGGATTCTGATAGCATATAGTATGTTTACATATACTGATTTAATATGAAACTAGATTGATAGCATTTTTCTGAATTCTGACATATCATACATAATCAAGGCCTTGTGCCAAATAGCATACATAATTATGGCATTGCGCCGGCTATCAATCATGACCTTATGCCGAGCATACATACATAACTAAAATTTGTACTATTTATCAAATTTTGAAACCATAATTTCCTGTATTATTTATGGTTTTCCTAAAAAACTATTGTAAACATGCTTTTACTAAAAATCTGACATAACATAATATTCGTAAAATGATACTCATGCCACACAAATTAAAATAGTATTGAAATTGAATATCTAAGTTGAATATATTTCTGTTTAAACATTTCAAAATTGTTTTCCTATTCAATAACAGTATTCCAAAATATATTGATATAACATATATATATATATATAATTACTATAAATACCTGCTTTTTTAAAATAATAAATTTTCATAAAAATAAACTGATTTAATTTATTCCCTTACCTTGCTTCATTGAAAAGCCCACAAATTAACCTATCCTGCACCTACAGTGTTTCCAGCACAACACCCTGAAATTACATTTTCCCCCAACAAAACTTCAATATTATCTTTCCTTACATATTCTCCTTAATCCAAAAACACCAAGAACCTAATAAAACTTAAAATAATTAACTTACCCAAAGTTTGGGATGGTGCCCAAGTTGGCCTAACCAACGATCTACTCCTGTAGATATGAAAAGAAACTTCCCAGGAGTAGCGTGATGGCTTTGGATCGTCAAACCGGCAAAGGACCGAGCCAAAAACCTAGAGAGAAGGCAGAGGGGGACAGAGTTAGAGAGAGAAAGAGAGATTCTACATGTTTCTCTCACAGAAAAGTGATTCTTGGCCTTTTATAGAAATGCTTGTCCACGTGGCATCGTTGACAAGTCACACTTCCTCGTCGACGAGTCCAAGAAGGAGTTTTGTCGACAAACACCTTCTCCTCATTGACGAGTTTTAGGCTTTGGAAACAGTCCCGCAGTAATTTCTCATCGACAAGACACGAGTTGTAACACCTTGAACCCTTAAACCCAGGTCCGACGCGTTATACCTGATAAAATCCCTGATAATCCATAATCAACATATACGCAGCGAAAAATATAAATATAATCTCCATACATATAATACCATAATACCATAGCTTACTAATTCCTAGTAATCATCCATCACCTACATTTCCATAAATCTACATAACCCCCAAAACATTTTAGTATTTTCACAATCATTCCTTACTCAACGGCTTTAAAACATAAAGACATAAAACATAAATATTTACATTCCCCAAAGTATTATCAGTATATACCCTTTCTTTTAATACTTCTCAAAAAGTCTAAAAACCATCGAGCTCTTTAAGCCCGACCTTGAGGATGTCCTAAAAAAATATAATTTCATATTCGGGTGAGACACATCTCAGTAAGGGAAGAAACTATATATTAAAACAGCGTGCGGTTAAAATGAGGTATATACATATCATTTTAATATCATTTGCAAACCATTAATATAATAGTGAAATCATTCTCTCAACCTACCAATCACATGCAAAGGTTTAACCCACGAGATTACCCAAGGATAGGGGTGATTACCCGCCCATACAAGTAGCACCCATATGCTCTGATACTAGGCAACTCTAAGGTCACTAATAAAGCATACCAGGGCACTCACCTTACTCAGTAAGCCCTCAAGTGTTAGATTGATCTCGTACTCACACCGTTCAACAATAGCTTACCGGCAAAGGCCCTAAGGATAAGGAAATCTACCCGCCCATACAAGTAGGTTCCCTCTGCCCTAGTACGTTATGCAGCTACTGCCACATCTGAAACTACTAGTGCACTCGCCTTTCTCAGCAAGCCCTTAGGCGAAGAGTACGCCCCACCCAAATCATAGCACATTCTACATACATAAGTACTTCTAATATCATAATACATCATTCTTTTGGTCTTTATTAAATCATACACATCCATTCATGTTCATAACTTAACATTGCATTGCATTTCACTTTAAGTGACTCTTTCCCATTTGTCTCGTTCACGTTTCACATTTCATTTCATTGCATTATCATTCCATTGTCAATTCATTGAATAACATTTTCATTTCACTCCTTCGTACTACAGTTGGTCTTTAGCCATCATGAGTTAGTCCACATAGAAGTGCATTAGAATCTGCTAACAGTTAGTCTACATAGAAATGCGCTAGAATCTACTAACATAACTGTCTTTCAGCTGTCTTACATTTACATGGTTGCATTTAACATACACAGGCAACATTGTCTACATCATATTTTATTCTCAATACTTTACTTACTTAGTCTGCATCTCATACATTTAACATATATTTGCACAGAATCTCATACCACACAATTTAACAATAAAATTCATACATATTCCTATAAAATAGGTCAACCCACATTTAGCATTTAATTACTGAAAATAAAATTTCCATTTCTTACATAATTATCCAGAAAATTCCTTCCACTTTCTTCAATTTATTTCCACAAATACATAACTAAATAAGTGGTCCTAGGCTCAGAAATCATAGTTTTACATGGTTGGCATTTTAATAATTCATACCAAAACATACATGTAATATAACATAAATTATTACCTTTAATTTCATAAAATTTGATTTAATTTATAATTTCCCCTTACTTGGTTTCTTGAACTACACCAACAGGGACCCCGAAAAATACCTGCGGCACTCACCCGAATGCTGAATCAAAAATCCTAATTCCATTAAATTAATCCTAAATAAAATATTATTTTAATATTTTCTAAACCTTTAAATTCCAAATAAACAATCAAACCCTCAAATATAACCAATTTGTCAAATTTCCCAAATCCCACTCTCGCTTTGGAGTATGTAGCCTAAAAAACCCCAATTGAAAAATTACCCACACCAAAATGACGACGATCATGACTAGGACCTCATGGTGGCACCTGATCGTCAATTTAACAGTAGATTTAATGACAAATTGAGAAATTATAGGAAAGTTACCTTACCCCAGGAATAGTGCCTACGCCGCTCTCACAACAAATCTGCTCCAGTAGAAATGTCAGTGGCAAAGTTAGGAATCCAATGGCACCTTCCGTTTCTCATTCGGCGCTCGTTAGGCTAACGAAATTGAGGAGAGAGAGAGAGAGACAGAGATGAAGAGGCGAGCGACTGAGAGAGTTGCAAAGAGAAAGATTGAGAGAGAGACGTGGAGAGGTTGACGGATTTCAATCCAAGTTAAGTTTCCTTTCTCTTTTTTTTTTTCCTTACTTACTTTACATATAATATAATAATAATATTATATATATATATATATATATATACATACATATATATATATATACACACACACACACACACACACACACACATATACATACTTTAACCCTTATATATATCTTATTATTTATTTTAGTACATCAGATTTAATAATACTTAATTAATTAATTAATTCATAATATTTTTTAAAAATATTTATTTATTTATTTATTTAATATTGTTTAATTAATTAATAATTACTGTTAACTTTTTTTTTCATACTATTTTTTTTTATTTGTTTATTTAATACATTAATTTAATAATGCTTAACTAATTAATTGATTAATAATTTTAATTAATTAATTTTTTTACTTTTTTTTTTCTGTGATTATTACACGCGTCCCCGTCGACGAGCCCAATAGCCCTTTTCGTCGACGAGCACTTTTACACTCGTCGATGAGACCCTGCTGAAAATTGAGGATCAAGCCAAAATCATCTACAACTTCACAAAAGAAAAAGAAAATCTTGATAAAATGATTCGCGCGCAAAGAATGTCCTTGAATAAAGAAGGCATAAGATTCAATGGAGTTAAGATTAAAAGGAAAAAGAACCTCTATATGGGATACTTTTGTCACACCCCGAACCCGCCAAGTGGGGCCTAGGGTGTGATGTGATCCAATTACCTGTGTCTGATACCATAACCTCAATCACGCAGTGGAAAAATAAATAAACATCTTCAATAACATACCAGAGTTCTATATAAACATCCCAAAAAGGAACTTCCCAACATCCAATATCCATATATACATCTCAGAAAAAAAAAAAAAAAAAACGTAAACCCAAAAATACATCCAAGACTTGTACCCTCTCACAAAAATGCTATGTCAAGAAACCTAGCCCCAAGCTCGCTAAACTCGATCATGCGGAGGTTCTGAAAAATATGAATTGTATAACGGGTGAGACACATCTTAGTAAGACGGAATAAATTAATACCAGTGTGTGGCTATCATGAGTTTAGTGTATGCAAAATATCATAAGTTTTTAATTAACCATAGTTATAAAATCATTCTTAGCCCATACTCACACACACACACACACACACCTACACAATTATTTATAAGTGAATGTTTTCGAGGATAGGGAAGATTATACGCCCATACATGTACCTTCCCTCTGCTCTAATACCATTACAACTATCAAGGCACTCACCTTACTTAATAAACCCTTGGGGTTATGTTTATAAGCAAAGTTTTCAACAATAGGGAATATTACACGCCTATACATGTAACTTCCCTCTGCTCTGGGACTAGACTGTAATTACCAGGGCACTCGCCTTTCTAAGCAAACCCTCGGTCGGAGAGTTTACTTCACCCCACATGCATATAATACTACTATATTTAATACATTTAATACATTGTTATTTTACTCTGTATGTTGTTATCTCTGTAAAACCCAACTCTTCATAATCTCTGTCTTTCATATATTAGTCGCTTCTTCATATGCTCTGTTTTCATGTACTCTATTATGTTCTTTTAACACATACTTTGTTTTCACATTTCACATCCTCTGTCTTCATATATTTTGTATTCATATACACTATTCTGTATTTACATGCATTGTTCTATTATACTCGGGTTAAATCTACAATTATGAATTTAGAACTCACTACTAGATGGATAAAAAATTGACATGCTTCCCCCCATGACGAGTTGTGTGGCCCGTAAGCTGGACTTAACCCTGGTCGGTCCACCAGAGTTAAATCAATTCCCAACTCTTCAGTCTACTAGTCCGATTGGCTTTCCCATGCTGGTCTAGATTCCAAGGGGAACACTACCCTTCACAGGTCAATCGACTACTCAATACCAACACTCTCTCTAAGACTTGTGATTGCACTGAACTCTCCATAACTCTCACAAAGGTACCATGTGTACTATAGTCCACCAGAGTTCTCAAACCATACATTACAATTTAATATTAATATTCTGCTCTAAATAAACAATTCCAAATGCGGTATAATCCCAACACATTTCAGTATTTCCACATGTTATACATATTTTATAACTCAACACAGTATTTTCATTTTTCCTCATGCCACACAATTTGAATAATACACACATTTATATAATTACTGAAATAATAAGTCAATCCATGTTCATTATCTACTTTACTAAAAATATAGGTTAAATTATCTCCATAATTTATCATATTCTCAAAATAAGTGTTAATAAGCAAAACGAAGATAATTAACCCTACTCATATTTATATAACTACTGAAATAATAAGTCTATCCATGTTCATTATCTGCTTTTCTAAAAATATAGGTTAAATTATCTCCACAATTTATCATATACTCAAAATAAGCGTTAATAAGAAAAATAAAGATAATTAACCCTACTCACTTTGACCAATTTTTAGAAAATGTAAAACAATTTCTACCAATCATTTCAACTAGTCAACTTATCTAGAGAATCCATTACTTAAATCTTGTAGCCTTTTTCTTTATTTTATTTGGTTCATTTTCAAAAATAATAGCTATTGACTCAACCCTAGGCTCAAAAACCTCAGTTTAAACGGTTGACTTTCAAAAGTTGCATGATAATCATATACATACACATATAATTTCCATTTTAACAGGTAGAATTTACAAAACAACTGCCTTAATCTATTCCCCTTACATGATTTCCTAATGCTATGCCTACAGGGATCCCAATACTGTGCCTGCGACGCTCACATGAATCCTGAATTCATAAATTCTAATTTAATCCCCAAGTAAAATAATATTTTAACATTTCCTAGGCCCACAAACTCTAAATAAATAATTAAACTACCAAAATCATCAAAGTTTCTTAATTTCCTAAATTTTACCCTAACCTTGGGGTGGTGCCTGGAAAGCCCAATTCAAAAATCCGTTTTGGTTAAATTGACGAGGATCAATGCTAGGCCCTAGAAATGGCGTTTGATCGTCAATCAGGCTTAATATTTGGGAGAAATTGATGAGAAAAAGTGAGTTTACCTTACCCCAAGATTGGTGCCTACAAAACTTCTATGAAAAATCCACTCCAGTTAAATTGACGATGGCAAAGAATGGAACCCAGCGGTATTTTCTATTTTTTGATCGACCAAATATTTGTCGAGAAAATGAGGAGACAAAGAGAGAGGGAAGGTGGAGGAGAGAGAGGGTAACGTGAGGAGAGGGAGATGAGAGAGAGTGCGTCAAATGGGGGCTTCTGTTTGCAATTAAAATTGGAATTGAATTTCCAATCTAATTCGGCTTCTTTTGGATTGCTTACAAAGGAAGCATCCAAATGCCCACTATCTATATAATAATAATATTATTATTATTATATACATATACCCATCATATTATTTGCTTAATTAATTCAATTAAATAACGTTTAATTAATTAATTAGTTAATTAAATAATCTTTAATTAATTATTTTTTTCCGGGTTGCTATAACATTGCAAAAGCCTCCAAAGATTATACTAGCACCACCTCAAATGCTTACACACATACCATATATTTTATATGTAAGGAGAAAGGACACATTAAATATGAATGTCCATTAAAAGAAGGGGTGCAAAAATCGAACAAGTTTGGAGAATAAAAGAATCAACTCTTGTTAAACCATTAGGACCCAAGAAGGTATGGGTACCAAGATGAAAGCCTTAACTCTTTGATCATGTTGGAAGAAGCCAATAAGATAGAAATTGAACAAAGCTGAAATGGAATATATCTTTCTTGAAGATTAATATTGATGACATTAGTGTGAAAATCATGAATATAAAACAAGGCATTGTTGGCCACAATCAATGGATAAATTCTCTAAGGCTTATTTGTCTTGTGCTGCTTCTTGCATTAGAATGCATATGCTTATTGATAACCTTCTTTCTTTTATTAATGTCAAAAAGGGGGAGAGAGATTTGAGTTGAAAATTTGAGTATGAAATAAATTAGCATATAAATTGTATGAAATAAATTGATATCCATGAGTAGTGCATGATATGATATTAGTATTGGTATCTATGAAATATATTGGTATCCATGAGCATGTGAATTGATATGTGAGCATGACAGCATATTTGCATCCATGAGCATGATATGATATTGATAATGGATTATGTTAAATTTTCTTTTGCTGAATGATGGATGATCATGTTTTGATTGAAATATATGCTAGCTTATGGACCTTATTATTGTGATCTAAATGAGATTTTTTTTTTTGCCCTTAGTACTTTTACGAAATATTTCTTTTAGTCTATCCTTTTCTTGATATAAAAAGGGGGAGAAAATATAACAAAACTAAATATGAGCAAACTGAGCATGAGCATGACATGATAAGTTTAAAAGCATGGCTGACATTGATGATTGCTAATGATGACTGATAATGATGATAGCTCCTCATGATATTTATATTCATATTATACATCGAAACATAGTTTGCACTTCAAGAATGAAATTCTAAATCTATTGAATTTGAAATGCATTTCATTTAGGGGGAGTTATACTTGTCATGATTTATGTTCATTACTGAAAATTAATGAAAACTCTTAAATACAATCTTTTATATTTTCTCATACTACTTTGAGACTTATTGTCTTTCTTTTAATGCATGATGAATGCAAAGTTTTGTTTTGTGTCTTCACTAGATATATACTTTTGCTTGTAGTTGCTCATTGCCTTGGTATTTATATATTTTTCTTGATATCTTATTCTTTTTTATTAATGTCAAAAGGGGGAGAATTTTTGGGCAAAAATTGAGCATGACTTTGCATACTTAAGCATGAAATGGCTTACAATGAATTGATATAAAATTCTAAATATTGGCTCAACTATGAAATGATGTATATGAGCATGATATTAAAATTGATATTAATATTGCAAATATTGTTAAGTTGATGCTTATTGTAAAGGGGAGCATTGACTTTTTGAGTCCAATCCCTATTTTGATGCTGACAAAGCATAAGTATCTTACTTGTGCACGGAGATTATGAACAGGGTTAATTCATTGCATGCATAGATAGTAAGGACACAAGGAAGCCATAAGGACTACAAAGATCATACTTCATGATGGCTTATCAGGAGGCAAAAAGAATGAAGACATTTTTTGTGTTGTATTATAATGCATTTATTATTCTTGGGTCAGCAATAATATTATGGTTTGTAATAACTGCATATGCATGCATAATAGGATCTTAATGCCTAGACAGGACCATATATTGACCATAAGGAATCAAATGCCATTGTTTGACCTACGGCAGACTGACATTAGATTTTTAGGCTTAATTTAAAAGCCTAGGCCTTAAACTAACCTTAGGTCCTCAAGCACCACATGAAAAATCCCCTTAAACTCACAATTCATATCTATGCAAGTAGGGGTGAAATTTAAAGCAAAAATTAGGACCTATCCTTATTTTTGAATGGGCTTCGGGCGACTAAACTCAATGCTTTAAAAATGCCTCGGTCGACCGAATAGGTAAAAAGGTCAACAATTGACCAAGCCCTGGGCGACTGAACTTAAAATGAACACACTATTCACGGTCGACCAAACATATGAACTGTCACTTTTTACCTTCCCCGGGCACCCAAACTCTAAGTTCAAATATACACTGGGAGACCGAAGTATGAAGTTCGGCAGACCGAAGTATGAAGTTCGGCAGACCGAAGTATGAAGTTCGGCAGACCGAACTGACCACCGGGCGACCGAACCTCAAGCGTTTGGAAAATCACCTTGGCCCAGCCACCTGAACGTTCACTCGGACACCCAAAGTTAGAAAGTGAACTTTTCTGACTATGTCTATTCGAGTGACCGACCCTAAGGGCCGAGTGACCAATACTCTCAGGTTGCCACATTTTTACCATGGGTAATTAAGGTTAATTAAGGTTAAAAATTGATTAAACATTTTTAATAATTCCCTTTATGTCTAAATGGTTATATTTTTGTTAAAGGCTATATATATACCTTTATTTGGAAAAATTAGAGTAGGATTAGAGCATTGATTAAAAAAAATTCTCTCTAAAATTCCTTTAGCTATTCATTCACATACAAGCTAACACACTTTACCCTTTCTCATTCCTTTGCAAAAATACCTTTGGTGAGAGTATCTTGAGACATCCTATACCGTTACAACAAGCTTAAACTCTCATATACTTGATTCATTGTTGATTTTATTGAGAGTAAGCAAAAAGTTTTCCCTGAGGGATTTAATCCATAAATTCATTTGTAGGGAAACTTTCGTAAGCTAGTGAGTCTTTGTATTCTTGTTTAGAGACTCAAGGCCTTGTCTTGTGTTTTGAAGAAAATATTTTTGACAAGCTTGTTTTCAAAACATCTCGTGTGCTTGACTTTTGAAAATCATTTTCGAGATTTTGATTGTGCGTTTTAAGATCTTTGATATTGCATGTTGTGATTGATATTGTCATTTTGATTCAAAGATCCCTACACATACCCTCTCACAAAGTGATTGAAATATTTGCATTATGTTGAGAGTGGGCATATTATCTTCAATAAGCTTATAAATCCTATCATATTGAAGTGCATTGGTTATATTGGTACATATCTGCATATTAGAGAAGCAGAGATACTGTACACAAAATTTGTATTTCATCATTTGTTGTATTCCTGGCTTAGCCTGAGAGGGTGTTAATTCAGCCCATAAGGATTGGTTGTAAAGGTTGAGGTCAGCTTTGGCCATTTGACATGGTGTTGTAAGTAGTGTCGCTCCACCCGTTAAGTGAGCAATAGTGGTAATCCTTAGGCTTGCGAGCTGAGGCGGGGACGTAGACAGTATTGGTCGAACCCCGAAAGCATTTCTTGTGCCTTCTTTTTATTTCCTGTAATTTAAATTTCAGCACTTGAATGTTTGTGTTTAATTGTTTGAATATTTGATTTGGTTTTTGATCAAATAGAAAGACCCTAGGTTGTGTATTACTACTATCTAGTTTAACTTAGAAAGAAGTTTTAAATTCCAATTCATCCCCCTCTTGGGAATACACAAATTCCAACAGGAACCTTTTAAAAAACTGGGCAAAAATTGAGCACGACTTTTGCATACTTAAGCATGTATATGGCATACAATGAATTGATATGAATTGCTGAATATTGGCTCAACTATGAAATGATGTATATGAGCATGATATTGAAACTGATATTGAACTTGATATTGCAAATATTGTTAAGTTGATGCTTATTGTAAGGGGGGGCTTTTTTAAGGCTTACTCAATTTTTTACTCCTTCTTTGTCATCATCAAAAAGGGGGAGATTGTTGATCTTACAAGGTTTAAAATCTTGTTTTGATGATAATAAATCAGAAGAACTTAACATATTTGCTTAAGTGATGATTTAGGACTCAAGTATTCTAGATTAAGTGACTCAAAGTGATTATGATCAATATCAAGTGCTTGAGAAGAGTGTTAAAAGCTCAAACTTAATGTTACAAGATGTTATGAAGCTAAAGTCTATTTGATTACACGCTTAAATTACGTAATTAGGTGTCTTAATTCATGCATTGAGACTTATATTTTTAATTAAATACCTAATTACTCTCAATATTTTAATATTGTGTCTTATTTATAATATTTGGGTTTTATTGAGTAATTTATGAATTTTTTGTATTTTTTTTATTGCAGGGCAATTATTGGAAGCTAAAACTGATGCTACGTCGTAATTGGTGGGTAATTTTCTCGTCCGAGTTTCGATCGAGACGATTTGAAATGCTGAAAATATGAGAAGATTATCTACAACTTTAATGTTTTAAGCTTCAAGAGATATAGGTTCTAGGATGGTCAAAATCGCCCTCGTTTGCTGAGAAGCAAAAAGAAGAAAAAAGAAGCAAAAATGAAAAAAAAAAAACAATTTAAAAGAGGCTTTGATTTTGCCCGGCCATGCAGCTGAATCTTGGCTGGTGCACGAGGTAAGGCTGGCCTACCCCTTCCCCTTTTTATATTTTTTCTTTCTCTTTCAACACAGAGCACCCGGGCTACCTTCTTCCCTCTTCTCCTTCCTCTCTTCTTCCATTCTCTCCGTCTCAGCCTCTTCTCCCTCTCTCAACTCTTCCCTTCCTTCTTCCATAACACCCTCTCTCCATATCCTCTTCCTCCTCCCTTCCCTTTCCCTTCGCTCCCTCTCGGTTTACCTCCCTTACCTTTGCCCGTAAGCACCCACAACCGCTACTACTGCTGATGTCTTCTACCCTCTCGGCCACACCACTCTCATATTGCTTCTCTCAACTCTCCTCTCTCTCTCTCTCTCTCTCTCTCTCCTCACGACACCCCCTCTTCTCTTCTCTTCCTCTCTTCTTCTCTTATCCCTTCCCTTTCTCTTTTCCTCCCTGCTGCTACCCATGGACTCCCTAGTCGAGACCCCCTTCTCTGCTGTCGTGCACAACTGCCCCTTGCCTGCTGTGCTGCCAGCCAAGAAACTCCAACCCAAGAGCTCCATTGTAGCTGATGCTATAGGTGCCAAGGACCCGTGAGCACCTAGTTGAGAAGACCTGCTGTTGCTCTTTAACATTCCCTACAGTTTGCTCTCTCTCTCTCTCTCTCTCTATATATATATTCTTTCTTTTATCTTGTCAATTGAATATTGTTATTTTTCATAGCATTTCATTTAAAGTTTTAATTTTTAACTCTTGTTGGATCCTATTATTGAAGTTTATTTATTTTCGTTCTTTTTCTTATCTAATATTATCATTAGAATTAGTTTCTACTTGGGTTACTTTTTTTGTTAAAGTCCGGGTTCATTTCTTAAAAAAAAAAAAAAAAAAAAAAAAAGTTATCTTCTTCATGTTTTAAATAGTTGTCTTCTCTAACATTTTAATTTTGTTGAGTTTTATTTAATTTATGTTTAATTAAATAAAGTTTGAAATTTTTTTATTGTGTTTCTGTTTAGAGTTGACTTGTTAAAAGAGTTAATTTTGGGTCACATTATTAATTGCATTGAAATTTAATTTGAGTTTGCGTTTGATTGAGTTTTTTATTGCATGCTTTAGTTGTGTAGTATAGTTTTGATCTTCAGGCTTTGGTTCGGAATTTTAAACGTTAGTTTTCCATTTCTCGAGTGCGTGTTAGGATTTAAAATTTAAATTACATGTTCGTTTAATTTATCAAAAGAAATCCCAAACATCCTGAAAAATCCGAATCTGAACTATGTGTTTCTTAATTTCGGTTGGAATCACGCAAATTTGAGATTAAACTGCATTCCTAGAGGAGAAGATCTGGTCATTGGGATAAATATTACATGACAGAACTCCTATACTTCGGATAGTTTCGGAGCTACTTATTTTTCGAGTGAGTCAATATTTTAGCACCATTGTCGAGGAATGTCAGTTTTAGTTTCAAACTAGTGTTTTTCTAGTTATTTTAATTTTTATCATGAAAAAGAAAAAAAAAAGGAAAAAAAATTGAGTTTTGAAAAAAGAAAAAAAAAAATGGCTGCATCTGCACCACGCACGCTTGTGGATTTTTTGCAGCCCATACGAACCACACAACCATCTTGCATCATATTGCCTGAGAATGCACAGAACTTTAATATTAAGCCTGGATTGATAATTTTATGGGATGGAGTGTGAAAATCCATATCAACATTTAAATGATTTTGAGCTTGCATGTGTTACATTCATAGATGGGGCTGCTATTAATCAGGCAATTAGATTGCGTTTATTTCCTTTTTCATTGAAAGAAAGGGCTAAGACGTGGTTTAATTCTCTTCAACCTAATTCTATTTCTAGTTGGACTGATTTGCAAAACGAATTTCTGCATAAATTTTTTCCCTTACAAAGAACTCAATTTTTGAAGGAACAAATCAGTTGATTCATGCAAGGAGCTGATGGACATTTCATAAAATTGGGAGAGATTTAGACATCTAGTTAACATGTGTCCTCACCAAGGATTTGAATCATGGCGCCTGGTCAACTATTTCTACACTGCGTTGACTCTTGAATCAAAATAGTTTGTTCATATTATGTGTTCAAGATATTTCTTTGACAAGGAGCCTGATGAGGCATTGAATTTTCTAGATCATTTAGCTGACTATGCTTAGCAGTGGAACACTAGGATTGATAGAAGACCAATTGCAACTCAACCATTGAGAGCAATACATGGTGGAGAGTGGTCTAAATTGAAAGATGATTTTGATATTGAGGCATGTTTGGCTGACCTTACCAAAAGATTGGATGCTTTGGATATAGAAAAGGAGAATAGTGCAGAGCAACTTTGGAATCAACCTTCCCAGTCCTATGCACCCCCTTATCAGTTGTTATATCATCAGGCTACCTTTCAACATTAGTATCAGCCTCAACAGATCTCTCAGAGCTATGCACCTTCAGGATTTCAATCTAATGCAGAACCTGCTACACTGAAGAAGTCTCTGGAGGATGTCTTTCAGAAATTCATGTAGATTCAAGTCACAACTAACAATCAGTACACTCAAGTCATGAATGAATTGCGGGACACCATTAATGAGATGAGCACGCAGTTGAATATCTTGAAAAAAGGGGAATTTTTTATAGAACCTCAGCCTAATCCTCAAGAATACCAGCACCAACAGCAGTGAATACATAATTTTTCTTTTAAGACAACGAAGGTCGTAATTACTTCGAAAAGTGGAAAAGAAGTTCCCCGCCTAATCCTCAAGAATACCAGCACCAACAGCAGCGAATACATAATTTTTCTTTTAAGACAACGAAGGTCGTAATTACTTCGAAAAGTGGAAAAGAAGTTCCCCAACCAAAGATACTCACTGACAGACAAATAGTTGTCCCGATACTTGAAGTTACAATTGAGATAGATGAGGTCAAAGAAAAATCAGAGGAAGCAAGCCCAGAATTGAAGAAGTAAGTTAACATGGATACCGAGACCAGTAAGGAGTACCAACCTGTGGTACCTTACCCTTAGAGATTGACAGTCATGGAACCATCATTCCCTACTGGATTAAATGTCAAGGAGTGCAATGCTGAAAAAAATCCCCGTAGTAGTAAGGTGATGGGTACACCCGATAAAGAGGGTGAGCAGACTGGTGAGAATTTGACTTTCAAGGAACTAGGTAAAATTTTTAATGTTGATGCTTCTGAAGAACCAAAGGTAACTGCTCTGACAACTTTGCCTCAAAGACTGGTTCTTAAAGAAGTGACTTTCCTGGAAAATATACTGAATAAAGATCTTTTCTTATTAAAACAAGGAAAGCAATTTGCACATGTTTTGTCTGGTACCTTAGAACGTATTGATTTATTTAAGCCTAGTTTTTGTGCAGGTAATAAGACAGATTCATTGTGGCGACTCAAATTTGGAGACTCGCCAATTCATTTTATAGACCTGCACCCACCAGGTGAAATTCCTCCAAAACCTCCACTAGACAAGACTGTGATGTTTTTCTTTCCCTTATTTTCATTTTGTTTTACCTTACTTTATTTTTAGTTTATTTTCAAGTACATTTTTCTGTAGTTTCAGTTTTTCTTTTCCCTTACTTCTCCACCCAAGTACACTCTACTTCTCCTGTGCACAATTTTTCTATTTCCCTTATGCTTTCACATTGAGGACAATGTTCTACTTTAGTTGGGGTGGAGAATTTGCATGTGACACTGTGCACATCTACTTGTTGGGTTTTGTATTAATTAATTAAAAAAAATAAGAAAGAAAGAAAGAGTATTAAGGAATTACACTGACTTATACCACGCTTAACACTGACGTATACCCTTCACATACTTGCATATAACCTAAGAATTACACACTCGAGTCATTTATGTGTAGTTTCTCTTTATATGACTTCTAACTCTATGAAGGTTGATTGATAGTTCATTCATGTTAATCTGGTTATATAAACTCTTGTATATACATGATATCTTATGAGGCTGAAAATACACGTTTACGTGACTTGTAACACTTAGGGTTCCTTATGAGCACTAAGAGAGCACATGTGGCAACTATGACACCTTATGATGTACTGTTGAGCCATTTATCGTTCTTTTGAATTTTTGACATCAACTCAAAGTTCATGAAACTTAACTTTCCCTTTTTTCTGGATACTTTTTATACACTAGTCTTTATTTTTGACTTACTAGCCTAAAGGTGACATCTAATGGGGAGATAGAAACCTAGGTCTTGTAGCCTATTCAAGATGTGAAGGTTGAACCACCCCTAGAAATAGACTTAGTGCATGGATGATTGTCCTATCTTAATTCTTATGAGTAGTATAAAGACAACAAAAGAAATGTAATGATTGTCCTAGTTAACTAAGAAAAGACAGAAATTGAAGAATGAGTAGAAGAAAGAATAAGAAAAAAAGAAATGCACATGAAATGAAATGCTAATGCCTGCTCCACACAAATACCACAAAAAAGTCAAGGACACGATATATGTTCTCCACATATAAAGTTTCTTCAACCGCTTAATGCCTCAGATGTATTCATGCCATGTTTGTGAATAAGTTGATGTAGGGTGGTCTTAGTTGGACATGACGAGTAGGTGAGAAGATGTTAAGGCGAAGGACCCGAAACCTCACAAATAGGCTATATCCTTTTTAGACTAGTCCACTCCATATATTTAGCATTTTTTCCTTGCAATATGTGGGATGTTTGATCGTGACACTCCTCCTCACATATGATGAGTGAACACATTCTTCTTTAGTGTTTTTGAGGGTATACCAATTAGGTCGAGTTAAACGACCGTTCTGTAGGTGTCCACTGGTATCCTAGGTGTAACGAGTCATACACATCACACATATCTTGAGATTTTTCGAATTTATACACGGATTTATATGACTATATTAACTCTGAATTGTATTTCTGGTTAACTTCATATGAGTATATTGTTCTTAACGGCTACATAATGATGATACTTGCATGAATGACTTACTTTGAAGTTGCGTGCATTGTATATGATAAGCTTCTGTGAAATTTGGTTATATTCCCGTATGTGAAATGATATGGTTGTGTCGCATGTGCATTCGTTTCATGTTTGTCGGAGTTAGTATTTGTGGGTACTGCCCTAGAATTCATTCACATTATTTGTTCTCTCAATATTTTAATATTGTGTCTTATTTATAATATTTGGGTTTTATTGAGTAATTTGTGAATTTTTTATTTTTTTTTATCGCAAGGCAATTATTGGAAGCTAAAGCCGATGCTACGTTGTAATTGGTGCGTAATTTTCTCGTCTGAGTTCTGATCGAGACGATTTGAAATGTTGTGAAAAGATGAGAAGATTATCAACAACTCTTGTATTTTAAGCTTCAAGAGATACGGGTTCTAGGATGGTTAAATTCACCCTCGTTTCCTGAGAAGCAAAAAGAAGAAAAAAGAAGTAAAAACAAAAATATATATATTTAAAAGGCGCTTTGATTTGACCCGGTCATGTAGCCAAGTCTTGGCTGGTGCACTGGGTAGGGCTGGCCCCCCCCCCTTCCCATTTATATATATATATATATATATATATATATATATTTTCTCTTTCAACACAGAACACCTAGGCTCTCTTCTTCCTTCTTCCCTCTTCTCCTTCCTCTCTTCTTCAATTCTCTCCATCTCAGCCTCTTCTCTCTCACTCAACTCTTCTCTTCCTTCTTCCTCAAATCTCTCTCTCCCTATCCTCTTCCTCCTCTCTTCCCTTCCCTTTCTCTCCCTCTTGGTTTACTCTCCCTTACCTCTGCCCGTGAGCACCCACAACCGCTGCTACTGCTGTTGTCTTCTACCCTCTCCGCCACACCACACTCCTCTTGCTTCTCTCAACTCTCTTTCTCTCTCTCTCTCTCTCTCTCTCTCTCTCTCTCTCTCTCTCTCTCTCTCTCTCTCTCCTCATGGCACCCCCTCTTCTCTTCTCTTCCTCTATTCTTCTCTTATCTCTTCCCTTTCCTCTTGCCTCCCTGCTGCTACCCATGGACTCCCCAACCGAGACCCCCTCCTTTGCTGTCATGCACTGTTGCCCCTTGCTTGCTGTGCTGCTAGCCGAGAAACCCCAACCCGAGAGCTCCATTGTAGCTGCTGCTGTAGCTGCCAAGGACCCGTGAACACCCAGCTAAGATGACCTGCTGCTGCTCCTCAACTTTCCCCCACAACTCTCTCTCTCTCTCTCTCTCTATTCTTTCTTTTAATTTGTCAATTGAATATTGTTATTTTTCATAGGATTTGATTTAAAATTTTAATTTTTAACTCTTGTTGGATCTTATTAATGATGTTTATTTATTTTCATTCGTTTTCTTATCTAATATTATCATTAGAATTAGTCTCTACTTGGGTTACTTTTTCGTTAAAGTCTGGGTTGATTCCTTAAAATATATATATATATATATATATTTGTCGGGCATTAAATAGTTGTCTTCTCTAACATTTAAATTTTGCTGAGTTTTATTTAATTTAAGTTTAATTAATTAAAGTTTGAAATTTTTTTATTGTGTTTCCGTTTAGAGTTGAATTGTTAAAAGAGTTAATTTTGGGTCGCATTATTAATTGCACTAAAATTTAATTTGAGTTTGTGTTCGATTGAGTTTTTTATTGCATGCTTTAGTTGTGTAGTATAGTTTTGATCTTCAGGCTTTGGTTCAGAATTTTAAACATAGGTTTTCCGTTTCTCGTTGTTAAATTCAGTGCGTGTTAGGATTTAGAATTTATATAGCATGTTCGTTTAATTTATCAAAAGAAATCTCGAACATTCTAAAAAACCTAAATCTAAACTGTGTTAAGTGACTTTTGTTTCTTATTTTCGGTTGGAATCACACAAAATTTGATATTAAACTGCATTCCCTAAGGAAATGATTTCACCTTTGGGCTAAATATTACATGACAGAACTCCTATACTTGGGATAGCTTCCAAGCTGCTTATTTTTCAAGTGAGTCAAGTTTTTGGAGCCGTTTCCGGGGAATGTCAGTTTTAGTTTCAAACTAGTATTTTTCTGGCTATTTTAATTTTTCTCATGAAAAAGAAAAAAAAAGGAAAAAAAATTGAGTTTTGAAAAAAGAAAAAAAAAAATGGTTGCACCTGCACCACGTAGGCTTATGGATTTTTTGCAGCACCATACAACCATCTTGCTTCATATTGCCTGAGAATGCACATAACTTTAACATTAAGCTTGGATTGATATCTATGATACCTTAATTTTATGGGATGGAGTGTGAAAATCCATATCAACATTTAATTGATTTTGAGCTTGCATGTGTTACATCCATAGATGGGGCTGCTACTAATCAGGTAATTAGATTGCATCTATTTCCTTTTTCATTGAAAGGCAAGGCTAAGACATGGTTTAATTCCCTTCGGCCTAATTCTATTTCTAATTGGACTGATATGCAAAACGAATTTCTACATAAATTTTTTCCCTTACAGAGAACTCAATTTTTGCAGGAACAGATCATTCGATTCATGTAAGGAGCTGATGAGACATTTCATGAAAGCCGGGAGAGATATAGAGATCTGGCTAACATGTGTCCTCACCACGGATTTGAATCATGGTGCCAAGTCAACTATTTCTACATTGTGTTGACTCTTGAATCGAAACAGTTCGTTCATATTATATGTTCAAGATATTTCTTTGACAAGGAGCCTGATAAGGCATTGGATTTTCTAGATCATTTAGCTGACTATGCTTAGTAGTGGAACACTAGGATTGATAGAAGACCAATTACAGTTCAACCATTGAGAGCAATACATGGTGGAGAGTGGTCTGAATTGAAAGATGATTTTGATATTAAGGCATGTCTGGCTGACCTTACCGAAAGATTGGATGCTTTGGAAACGGAAAACAGAATAGTACAAAGCAACTTTGGAATCAACCTTCCCAGTCCTATGCACCTCCTTATCAGTTGTTATATCATTAGGTTGCCTTTCAACATCAGTATCAGCCTAACAGATTTCTCAGAGCAATGCACCTTTAGGATTTCAATCTAATGCAGCACCTGCTCCACCAGAGAAGTCTCTTGAGGATGTCTTTCAGAAATTCTTGTAGATTCAAGTCAAAACTAACAATCAGTACACTCAGGAGATAAATAAATTGCGAGACACCATTAATGAGATGAGCACGTAGTTCAATATCTTAAAAAAGGGGAATTTTTGGTAGAACCTCGACCTAATCCTCAAGAATACCAGCACCAACAGCAACAAATACATAATGTTTCTCTTGAGACAGCGGAGGCCGTAATTACTTCAAGAAGTGGAAAAGAAGTTCCTCAACTTGAGATACTTACTAATAGACCAACAGTTATCCCGACACTTGAAATTACAACTGAGATAGATGAGGTCAAAGAAAAATCAGAGGAAGCAAGCCTAGAATTGAAGAAGTCAATTAACGTGGATACCAAGACCAGTAAGGAGTACCAACCTGTTGTACCTTACCCTTAGAGATTGATAGTCATGGAACCATCATTCCCTACTCGATTAAATGTCAAGGAGTGCAATGCTGAAACAAATTCTCGTAGTAGTAAAGTGATGGGTACACCAGATAAAGAGGGTGAGTAGACTGGTAAGAATTTAACTTTCAAGAAACCAGGTAAAATTTTTAATGTTGATGCTTCTGCAGAACCAAAGGTAACTGCTTTGACAACTTTGCCTCAAAGAGCGGTTCTTAAAGAAGTGACTTTAATAGAAATTATATTGAATAAAGATCCTTTTATATTAAAACAAGGAAGGCAGTTTGCACATGTTTTGTCTGGTATCTTAGAATGTATTAATTTATTTGAGGCTAACTTTTTTGTAGGTAACAAGACAGATTCATTGTGACGTCTCAAATTTGGAGACTCGCCGATTCAATTTATAGACCTACACCCACTAGATGAAATTCCCCCAGAACCTCCGCTAGACAAGGCTATGATGTTTTTCTTTCCCTTTTTTTTATTTTGTTTTACCTTACTTTATTTTTAGTTTATTTTCAGGTACATTTTTTTAAAGTTTCAATTTTTATTTTCCCTTACTTCTTCACCCAGGTATGCTCTACTTCTCTCGTGCACAGTTTTTCTATTTTCCCTATGCTTTCATATTAAGGACAATGTTCCACTTTAGTTGGGGGGGAGGAGAATTTGCATGTGACATTGTGCACGTCTACTTGCTGGGTTTTTTATTAATTAATAAAAAAACAAGAAAGAAACAAAGAAAGAGTATTGAGGAATTACACTAATTTATACGATGCTTAACATTAATGTATATTTTTCACATACTTGCATATAACCTAAGAATTACATACTCGAGTCATTTATGTGTAGTTTCTCTTTATATAACTTTGTAACTCCATGAAGGTTGATTGGTAGTTCATTCATGTTAATCTGTCTATATAAACTCTTGTATGTACATGGTATCTCATGAGGCTGAAAATACATATTCACGTGACTTGTAACACTTAGGGTTCCTTATGAGCATTGAGAGAGCGCTTATGGCGACTATGACACCTTGTGTGGTACTGTTGAGCCATTTATCATTCTTTTGAGTTTTTGACGTCAGCTCAGAGTTCATGAAACTCAATGTTCCCCTTTTTTTCTGGATACTCTTTGTACTCTAGTCTCTGTTTTTGACTTGCTAGCCTAGAGGTGACATCTAGTGAAGGATGAACCACCCCTAGAGATAGACTAAGTTTATGCATTATTGTTTGAGCTTAATTCTCAAGAGTAGTATGCAGACAACAAAAGAAGTGTAATGATTATCCTAATTGACAATGAAAAGGCAAAAATGGAAGAATGAGCAAAAGAAAGAATAAGAAAAATAGAAATGCACATGAAATGAAATGCTAATGCTTGCTCCACACAAATACCATAAAAAAAGTCAAGGACATGACACATGTTCTCCATATATGAAGATTCTTTAAACGCTTAATGCCTCAGATGTATTCACGCTAAGTTTGTGAATAAGTTGATTTACGATGGTCTTGGTTGGACATGGCGAGTAAGTGAGAAGATGCTAGGGTGAAAGACCCGACACCTCACAAATAGGTTAGATCCTTTTTAGACTAGTCCACTCCATATATTTAGCGTTTGTTCCTTACAATATGTGGGATGTTTGATTGCTACACTCCATCTCACATATGGCGAGTGAACTCATTCTTTTTAAGTGTTTTTTAGGGTATACCAATTAGGCCGAGTCAAAATGACCGTTCTGTTGGTGTCCACTGGTATCCTGGGTGTAAAAAGTCACACATATCACACATACCTCAAGATTTCATAGGTTTATACTCAGATTTATATGACTATATTAACTCTAAATTGTATTGCTGGTTAACTTCATGTGAGTATACTATTCTTAACGACTACATAATGATGAGACTTGCATAAATGACTTACTTCAGAGTTGCGTGCATTATATATGATGAGTTTGTGTGAAATTTGGTTATATTCGTGTATGTGAAATGGTATGGTTGTGTCGCATGTGCATTTGTTTCATGTTTTTCAGAGTTAGTATTTGTGTGTACCACCCTGGAATTCATTCACTTTATTTGCTAGAAACTAGCAAAACGTTAGTTGAGGGTGTGATTAAGCGCTTAAATTGCATAATTATGTGTTTTAATTCATTCATTGAGGCTTATATTTTTAATTAAAAAACTAATTACTCTTAATATTTTAATATTGTGTCTTATTTATAATATTTGGGTTTTATTGAGTAATTTATGAATTTTTGGTCTTTTTTTAATAGCAAGGCAATTATTGGAAGCTAAAACCGACGTTACATCGTAATTGGTGTGTAATTGTCTCGTCTAAGTTTCGATCGAGACGATTCAAAATACTATGAAAAAATAAGAAAATTATCTACTACTTTTGTGTTTTAAATTTCGAGAGATACGGGTTCTAGGATGGTCAAAATTGCCCTCGTTCGTTGAGAAGCAAAAAAAAAAAAAGCAAGAACAAAAAAAAAACAATTTAAAAGGGGCTTTGATTTGACCCGGCCGCGCAGCCGGGTCTTGGCTGGTGCTCTAGGTAGGGCTGGCCTCCCCCTTCCCATTTATATTTTTTTTCTTTCTCTTTCAACAATGAGCACCCGAGCTCCCTTCTTCCTTCTTCCCTCGTCTCCTTCCTCTCTTCTTCCATTCTCTCCATCTCAGCCTCTTCTCTCTCACTCAACTCTTTTGTTCCTTCTTCCTCAACTCTCTCTCTCTCTCTCTCTCTCTCTCTATCCTCTTCCTCCTCCCTTCCCTTTCCCTTCTCTCCCTCTCAGTTTACTCTCCCTTACCTCTGCCCGTGAGCACCCATAGCAGCTGCTGCCGCTACTGTCTTCTACCCTCTAGGCCACACCACTCTCCTCTTGCTTCTCTCAACTCTTCTCTCTCTCTCTCTCTCTCTCTCTCTCTCTCTCTCTCTCTCGTCACGACACCCCCTCTTCTCTTCTCTTCCTATCTTCTTCTCTTATCTCTTCCCTTTCTCTTGCTTCCCTATTTCTACCCATCGACTCCCCAATCAAGACCCCCTCCTTTGCTGTCGTGCACTGCTGCCCCCTGCCAATTGTGCTGCCAGCAGAGAAACTCCAACCCGAGAGCCCCATTGTAGCTTCCAAGGACCCGTGAGCACCCAGCTGAGAAGAGCTATTGCTGCTCCTAAACTTTCCCCCACAACTTGCTCTCTCTCTCTCTCTCTCTCTCTCTCTCTCTCTCTCTCTCTCTCTCTCTCTCTCTCTCTCTCTCTCTCTCTATTCTTTCTTTCTTTTAACTTGTCAATTGAATATTGTTATTTTTCGTAGGATTTCATTTAAAGTTTTAATTTTTAACTTTTGTTGGATCTTATTATTAAATTTTATTTATTTTCCTTCTTTTTCTTATCTAATATTATCATTAGAATTAGTTTATGCTTGGGTTACTTTTTTCATTAAAGTCTGGGTTAATTTCTTAAAAAAAAAAGAAAATAAAATATTTTTTTTCGGCTTTAAATAGTTGTCTTCTCTAACATTTAAATTTTGTTGAGTTTTATTTAATTTTAGTTTAATTAATTAAAGTTTGAAATTTTGTTTTATCGGGTTTCGATTTAGAGTTGAATTGTTAAAAGAGTTAATTTTGGGCCGCATTATTGATTGCATTGAAATTTAATTTGAGTTTGTGTTTGATTGAGTTTTTTATTGCATGCTTTAGCTGCGTATACAGTTTTGATCTTCAAGCTTTGGTTCGGAATTTTAAACATAGGTTTTCCGTTTCTCGTTGTTATATTCAGTGTGTGTTAGGATGTAGAATTTAAATTACATGTTCGTTTAATTTATCGAAAGAAATCCCAAACATCCTGAAAAATCCGAATTTGAAATGTATTTAGTGACTTTTTTTTCTTATTTTCGGTTGGAATCACGCAATATTTGAGATTAAACTACATTCCCTGAGGAGACAATCTGGCATTTGGGCTAAATATTACACGACAAAACTCCTATACTTGGGATAGCTTCCGAGCTGCTCATTTTTCGAGTGAGTCACTATTGAAACTTGAAGTCAAGTCAAATATAAAGAATCAAAGCAAATACATGAAGACATTTAAGAGCAAAGCAAATACATGAACACTTGGAGCTTAGAAAGTTATAGTCTTGAAAGAGTCTCATGTAAGTACTTTAAATGATTTCAATATGGATATATGAAACTCTTAGGTTAAATACTTGGACCTAAATACCTTTTAAAATACTGGAAAAATATTTTTATAAGGTCAAAAGTTATTTCAAAAAGGTTAAAATTACTTTTGGAATGAAAAGCACCAAAAATAGGATTTTCAAAATTTTGTTATTTTTTCTATATCTGCATTCTTGTGCATTTTTCTCTACCAAACACTCCTTATCCTAAAAAGTGTTCAACTTGAAAGTTGTGGTATTTTATTTTAACTTTTGGTTGATATCAAGAACTTATAATTTGGAGTTGTAAAGAAAAAGTTATGACCAAAATACTGAAGCGTAGTCGAAGTTGTCAGGCGGCTGACGCTTGTCTATTCAGGCGATTGACAAGCAGACAAAACTTGGTCAGGCGAATGACCTCTCAGGGTCAGGCGACTGACCCTATACTTTGTTGCAAATATACACTAAATTAAAGGCTCAGGCAACTGACCTTCGATTTTTCAAATTTAAAACAGCGAGGAAATGTTTCCAAAATAGATTTCTTAGGCTCCAAACTCTTTCAATACTTGAGAAACACTCCAAGCAACTTGGGCAACACGAAAGTATACTTTTTAACTCTATAAATGCATGTTGATTTCAAGAATTAAAATCACCCAACAAGAAAATCAATCTCAATTCTCATATTTTCAAAGCTCTCTCATTGAATATTCTTGCTCATACTCTTGCTAAGATTTTGTTCATTTAAAGACCACGGTTCTTGTGTTCTTAACTGAATTTTAGAATCTAAGAAAGAACCCGGGTGACATCTTCTTGAGTTTCCTCTTTCTCTATTGTGATTTTGATTGAAGTATATAGATTTCAATTACACTAATCTACTCTTTTGAGAGTGTCATTGTACACCAAATTGTTTCTTGTTTCTCTTGTACTTTTTTTGACGATTCTGCTTTGGTTGAATCATTGTACCAAGCGTGGGGTATTACCTAGAGAGGAGGCTCCACCCTAATCGAAGGAGGGATTGTAATGGTTTGCTTCGCTCGTAAAGAAGCATTATAGTGGAATTCTTAGGTGGTCTTGCCTAAGGCGAGGATGTAGGTGGGTATAGGCGAACCTCGTAAAAGCTCGGTCTCACTCTTTACCCTTACTCTTTAAATTTCTGCATATACATATATAAATTGCGTGGTTGTGCATCTTAGTGCAGGAAGCTGAAATATTGAGATTGAGAAATATTTTAATTTAAGGAAGAAATTTGATTGATTTTTTGCAAAAACCTTAAAGCGAGTACGTTGATTAATCATTTGTGGAAACCTTGGTTAAAAGAAAGTGCATAAAATCCATAAATACAAGGATTTTATCAAAATCTACGCTGAGTTATACAAACATTAAATCAAGGAAGTGCTGCTGAAACTCTTATATTAGTTAAGTAGCTTGTGATTGATTAATTGGTTGGTTGATTGGGTATTGATTGATATTGTTGAAAGTATCACATTAACAATCATTGGCTTGTAATGATCAATTCATTGATTGAGTGTGGTTTGTGATTGGCTTACTTAAGTATTGAAAATCAAATCATTCTTGTGTGATTAAGAAACTTACAAAAGGTTGTGTTTAAAAACCCATTTCACCCCCCCCCCCTCTTAGCACTACACCTTAGTTTTCAATAAGAATTAAAATGTTTGATGATATTGGGAGAACATTATGTTATATAAGGCACATACCGAATCTACGGAAGAATTTAATTTCATTGGACACTTTGGATTGTAACGGGTCTAGATACAAGTTTGAAAGTGGGATAATGAAGGTGTGTAAAAGTGTTCTAATGGTGATGAAGGGATAGAAGTTAGTGGGAACTATCTATGCACTATTGGGTACTATAGTTGTAGGTGGAGCTATAAGTGCAGATTTTGAGTTAAATAATATTGTTTTGTGGCATATGTGGTTAGGGCATATAGGTGACCGTGTGATGAATGAACTTCATAAGAGGAATCTTTTGAAGGGTGTCAAAACATGCAGGCTGAATTTCCGCAAGTATTGTATTCTTGGGAAACAAAGCAAGGTGTAGTTCAAAATAACTACTCACCAAATGTTTGGGAGCCAGTGAGAGTAGCATCATGGGGTGGCCATATGTACTTTTTGAGTTTCATGGATGATACTCACGAAAGGTCTAGGTGTACTTCATGCGGCACATGGTAGAGACGTTTGCCAGACTTTAATTGTGGAAAGCTAAGGTGAAAAATTAGACTAGGAGGAGAATTAAATGCCTCAAGTCAGACAATGGAATCGAATATGCTAATTTGATGTTCATGGAGTATTTTAACAGCATGACACAAGAAGACATTTTACTGTATGCCGGACACCACCATAGAATGGTGTGGCAGAAAGGATGAACCACACTCTAACTGAAAGGGCTCCTTGTAAGGGTTTTTATGACTGCCCTATAAAGGTTGGTCGACTGCCCTCTGTAATTCTCCATTTCTCTTGTTTGTTTATCTCCGAAAACTTTCTACTCTTAACCCCTTTAAAAAGACTTTCATAGAAGATGAGTACCTAACCTCATGAGAATCCTACTACTTGATTGTCTAGTCAAAATGAACATACAAGCATACAAATAAATATGGAATGAAGAAAAGAAAAAGAAGAAGAGACTTGATTTTTTTTTGTTTAGTATGGTTAGATCTATAAAGTAGACCGCCTACATATACTCAAAAAAGGAATCAAGTCATTTATAGTTTTCAAAAAAATATTTTTAATTTATTTTCAAAAATATTTTTTGGTTTGTTTTGTGAAAACTCTTGAATTTGCATGATTTCGGTTTCTTTGGGAGGAATATTATAAAACCTAACTTAAAATCTAATGTTTTATTTTTTAGAAAAAATAATTTTTAACCCATTCAATAGTCACACCACGAATGGTTCATTGAAAAGTTAAAATTTTTTAAAAGACACTTTTGGTTTCTTTGAAAAAAAAATTATAAAATCATTTAAGAAAGTGCATATTTTTGGAGTGAGAACCACAAGCCCGTCTTGATGTAGTTGGAGAAGGAGTAGAGATCATCCAAATGCTGCTTCATGGATGTTTGACTCCCACATTTTGAACATTTTGTGAAAACATGATTTTTTTTTTTTATTTTTTGTGAAAACTCATACAAATTCGCTTTGAATGAAAAATTGATTTTTTTGGTATAGAAATCATAAAAAACTCTAACAAAAGTACATCAAATTTAACAAAAAGTGCTCTACTAAGTGTAAAGACTTCAAAACACTTGAAATCCCTAAGGAAATCAGGAGAGAGTATAGAAAATGTCACTCGAGATTTGGCGGTCTAGTGCCTCTAAAGGTCAGTTGACCGCCTGTAGCAAACGACTACATTTTCAAATAGGAAAGGGACCGGTCAATCGTCTGAACTTGCATTTCCATATAAACACATAATTTCAGCATTCAAACATATTTTTTCCTATGTAATCAAGATATAAACAAGTTTTACTATTCCTAACATGCATTTGCATCGTAAATCAATGGATAAAACATGAAACATTAACCATGATATTCAAAGAAATAGCAATATGCACATGCCAAAATTAGCCAAATGAATAAAAATAAAAAAAAGTAAAGGGTTAGACACTAATATCTTTGAAGAATAAACCTCTATACATATAGTGAAAGGTGCCTCACTTAGAATCACACCCCAAAACCTTTTCAAAAGAACAAAAGTGTGATTTTGTGATGCCCCGATTTTTCATACCATTTTTTTTCCTTTCGATATATAAAACATATAATTTCCTGTCGGCCACATCATCACCTCTGATACCACACAAACATAACCTGACCCGAAAAGGGTACCGAGTATACAGTCATTATCATATTCACAAACCTAACAGTGGAAGTCATTATAGATATATACATACCACAACGAATACACATACCAGAACACTAATTCATCCCTAAATACATGTCTAATACATATCCCAAAAAGAAACACAAAATACTATAGGGGAATCCCCCATCCCTAACTCAGAACACTCACCCTGTCTACGTAGGGTAATAGCTCCCCTCTATCCCGGAGCTTTATCACTTGGTCTATCTCGATTTCCTGAAATATTTAAATGATTGGGTGAGACACATCTTAGTAAGACGGAATAAATTATTAATGGTGTGTGGCAATATGAGTTTCATTATATCATAACATATATTCATTTCAGTGATAATATCTTCTGAGAAAAATATATTAATTCCACATTTACAATCATATAGATATAAAACAAAAGCTTTCATAAGCTTTTAATTCCATTTCCAAATTCATTCTCACTCAACCCATGTTTACCAGGGAAGTTCCCAAGAATAAGGAAGACTGCCCGCCTATATAAGTAGTTTCCCTCTACCCTAATATTGTTTGTATCCTTGCCCACATAACTCGGGTTCGGCTACAACTGATACTCATCAGTGCACTCACCTTACTCAGTAAGCCCTTAGGCGGAGTGTTTTACTTCGCTATCATTTGTTATATTGTTAACTCACGCTATTCATTTCTCATTTTCATTCTCATTTTCATTTCCATTTTCATTCCATTTCATTCCCATTTCACATCTAGCTTATGAGTGTCCTCAGTAATCAATACATCCACGTCTATAACTCATGGCTACCCTAAGAATATTTTCTACATCATGCTTCACCCCATGGTCGAGGTCACTCTCCATACTCCATGCCATGCTTCCCCCCATGATTGAGGTTGTGCGGCTTGATGGTTGGACTTAACTGTGGTTGGCCTACCCAGTTAGATCAAAATAATCATACCAAATACTCATTTGTAGTACGAATGGCCTCCCATATACCCTGATCCGGACTTAGGGGGCATAACAGCCCTTCACACTGGCTCATTTGAACTGTCATTCCACACACTCCACAAGTCCATGTGGTTGCACTAATCACCACTAGCAACAGTACTGTGCTCATTTCAATTACACACCCATCTATCAGGGTTTCATTTTCACATTTCAATAATTCACAATTGTAGCATTCACAATGCAATTTTTCAAATTTTCGATATTCTCATTTCACATTCATATTGCAGTAATCACGTTGCAATATTCACATTTCACATATTCACACTTTCAATATCCATATTGCAGTATTCTCATTGCAATAGTCGTATTTCATCTCATAATAACATATACATATCTTATTTCACGTATTCACCATTTCTTAATAAAACATTTTCACATTTCATATTTCATCATTTCTCAGAAGCTACTTTTTTGTATAAATCACTTTTCATCATTTCTCACATTTCGAATTTCATATCTCAATTCACATTTCATAATCTTGTTAGCTTTATCGTGAACCTAAGAGAGGGGTGAATTGGTATTTTCAAAAATTATTGCTCTAGATAAATCCCCTAACAGCAGTATTACACAACCTTATGGTCAATCTAATGCGGATAAATTAAATCAATTTAAATATGCAGGGGAAATTAAATTGCACAATGAAATTAACTAAGCATGCACCAGAAAGCGGTAAATAAGAGATGACACCCAGAAATATTATCGAGGTTCAGCAAACTATCTATGTCCCCACCTTGGCTAACAAGCACAAGGATTACCACTACAAGGCTCACTTAAATGGGTGGAGCGGCACCTAATACACCAAGTCAATTAGTGGGGCTAACCTCAACCAAAATTGTTGAATTCTATGAATCTGATCCCGTTTTGATTATAACAAAACCAATGTTTCTCACCTGTGCACTGAGCTTCTTGAAAAGGTCTATCCTTATCATGCACTATTGGTAGGAACTTAAGCAAGTCATACAGACTATGAAGATCAAGCTTCATTAATGGCGTCTGAAGAATCAAAAGAATGAAGACCAATTCTCTGTTGTATTTGCATTCCTTTTTAATTGGTCTGTAATAATTTATATGGTCTATAATAATGCATCTACATGTATGATAGGATTTAATGCTCAACAAGACCATAGAGACTGAATGACCTTAGGTTCGGTCAACCGACATCAGGTTTTTTGGAGTACTTGAAAAGACCTTAGATCCCAACACATATGCATTAATAAGTCCCCAACATCACTTATTATATCAAGGGAATCAATTCAGACAAAAATGGACTTAATTTGAAAATCTTGAGAGGGTTTGGGCAACTGAACCCAAGCCGTGTAAAACGGCTCAGGTGACCGAACAAGTCAACTTGTTGACTTTGTGTTCAGGCACTTAAACCACTTTTAAGCGTATCTCCCTCGGGCACCCGAATCTGTGAAAAATTCCCTTTCAACTACCCAGGCGCCCGAACGATCACGTTCAAAAAGGGCTCGGGCAACCGAATTACTTTGTTCAGTTAACCAAATGTAGCCTTAGGCACCTGAACCTCGAACATTTTTCTAGTGACTTTGGTTCAGCCAACCAGTCCTCAATTCGGGCACCTGAACCTTTAAAAATTAAATTTCTGGCTGAGTCTATTCAAGCGCCCGAATCTCGCGGATTAAATTATTTTTTACTGGGGTTATATTTAATTAAATAGGGTTAATTTTCCTAAACTATTTTAAAAAAATTTTAATAATACCCTACATTCTCCAATGGTCATAATTTTGCCCTTGCCTATATATATCTTCTCATTTGAAAAATTAAGGATTGATTAACAAGATCATTAAGGAAAAACTCTCTCAAATTTTCAAATCCCATTTAACCCATACTACTTCCATACACTCTCTCTTTTTCTATTCCCTTGATAGATCGAGTTCCCAAGAGTGTTATTGAGTGTTTTACATTGCTAAAACTCTCATTGCTTGTTGATTGATTATTTTCATTGAGAGTTCTTAGCTAGGGTTTTTCCCCCGATTTAAACAATAAATCTTTGAGCGAGAATACCCTTATAGCTAGTGAGTCTTTGCATTTTGATTGCAACACCTATCAAGCTTGTGGATTTTGACTTGTAAAAATATTATTTTACACAAGCTTGCATATTATCTTTGATATTGTTTTTTCCAGCTTCAATCCAAAATATCTATTGTGCCTTACACTTAGAATATCCTTGAGATATTTGATTTGGATTGTGTTAAACTTCCTTTGATCATTTGTTTATTGAATATCTTATATTGAATCAAAGGTTGAACTCTCACATATACATACACTCACACATCTTAGAGAGTTTACATATTGGATCTCACCTGAGCATTATATCTATGTCATCGGTGAGTGCATATTTGTTTGTGTTTTATTTTGGTACATATCTACTTCATTGAGAAGCACAATCATTGTACCCTATTATATTGAGAAAAATACTATTGTATTCTAGGCAAGGCCTAAGGGGGCGGTAATCCAGCCTGGTAAGGATTGTCTGTAAAGATTGAGGTCAGCCCTGTGCAAATTGACCTAGTTGTTTAGGTTCCGCTCCACTCGTTAACTGAGCCTTATAGTGTAATCCTTATGCGGGTGTGCCAAGGTGGGGACATAAGCAGGATTGGTCAAACCCCGATATCATATTCGGTGTCACTTTTACATTTCTTGCATTATATTCTAATGTGTGCTTGATTTAATTTCTTTGCTGAATATACTGCGTATCTAATAGACACATAATTGCATTGAGTTGAGAAATACTGAAAATGCGTTGTATACTTTGAATATTGGTAAATATTTCATATCTGCAATTTCATATATACTTAGACTGCCCTTAGATGGTGTAATACTGCTGCTAGATTAGTTGAAGTTTGGAGATAAATTTGAAATTTCACCCTCCCTCCCTCTTGGGATTGCACCAAAGCTAACAAAAACAATCCTTCCATGCTGGATTATCACTCCCTCAGGCCACGCCTGGAATACAACAGTATTTTTACAATATGACAAGGTACAATGATTATGCTTCTCAGTAAAGCAGATATGTACCAAACGTACTCAATCACGAGCACATCAACAATAGAGAATATGTAAGCTCAGTGATGTGAATATTTTTGCAAATAACACTCAACAAGATATGATCACCAAAATGTTTAAGAGTGTTCTAATCAATCTATATCTTTGAAACAAGTTATATCAAATATCAATAACAAATCAGGGTTTTAAAGATGCTAATCAAATAATCAAACTAGCTTGAAAGATTTTCCTTCAATACAATAAGCACAAGAGTAGTTTGAAAAATATTATAACTTGTAGGAAATATTTTTGCACAACAAAAACAAAACTATAGGAATCTTGCAATGACAATGCAAAGATCCTTAAGCTTGCTAGTTTATCCTAACACAAGATTTATAAAATTCAAATCTGTGAGATAAACCTTAGCCAAACTCCCCAAAATCAATATCAAATAATCAATCAATACTATGAGAGTATTAGCAATATCTAGTAATCACAAGCATGATCAATAAGCTCTCACACTACTAAAATGTATCAAGGGAATGAGAATATAAGAGTATTTGAGCAAAGTAGGATTTCAAAAATAGAGAGAATTTTTGGCTAATAATTTTCTTAATTAATTGCAAATCCACACAAATGAACCCATATATATAGACCAAGGTCAAATTATGACCGCTTAGGATATGTAGGGTATTATTAGGAAAGTTTTAAAATACATTAGGACTTTTAACCCGGTTTAACCTTTTTAACCTCGGTAAATAATTAAGTAACCCGAGAAGAATCGAGTGGATGAACTTTAGTTCGATCACCTAAATAGACTTAGCGGAAAAAGGCTTTTTAAATGCTTCGGTGCCTGAAATTAAACTTCGTTGGATGAACAAAAGTCAGAAAGTTTTGGCGCGCGGTTCGAGTGCCTGACAATACGTTCGGTTAACCGTATAGAGGGATTTGGTTAACCGAGGCATGTTTTGAACTGAAAATATCGGCAACCCGAGTTGGTGAAAAGTCACTTCCTAAGGGTTTAGTTGCCCAAAGGAGATAAGGTCATTTTAGGTTCGGTTGCCTGAAGCCTAGTCAAACTGTTGACATCTCAACAGTTCGGGCGTCCGAGGTGATTTGAACACATGGGGTTTGGTCGCCCGACCTCTCTCATTTTATGCCTATTATGTTCAATCTATTTCAATTTGTTCTTCTGATTAAGCAAGTTATTATGGGAAGTGATTGTGCATTTGTATTGGGACCTAAGGTCTCACTAGGGTCTTACTGAGCTTATAGTATATCTTATATGCATGACATGCAGGTAATTATTATAGACCTCATATCCTAATTACTATTTCAAACTCATATTACATAAAATGAATTTAAAGTACAACACAAATATGGTCTTCAGAGTCTTCAAGATCTACTTCATGTGCCATCATTTTGATTTGCCAATTATATACCTACACATATCATTAGATAACCATCAAATACAATAAGTATTTGTCATTAGCAGAAATCGGGTGTGACCTATGAAGTCAACATTCTCTCCCTTTTTGATGATGACAAATACACCATGCAAAAAATGGGGATAGCCTTAGAAGGCTAATCCTAACAATGTGCATAATGTAAAAATTTATCAATGCAAATAATTTTTCATTTAAGTTCAATCCAACCAATTAAGTTCAATTTCAATTCAACCCAATTTTTGCCCTCTCTTATGCATCTCCTCCTTTTGGCAACAGTAAAAAGGGCTATGAAATTAATAGCCTTAAGCAATAGGTATAAATCATTAGTATACAAGATAAGTTTGGGAATTTTAAAAATTTCGGCAACATGCCTTTGAAAATAGGACATTTCCCAAAAAAAATTCCTATATAAAAATGATGTATTTAGAGTTTTTAAGATCTAACAGTTTATCCACAACTACTCAACTCAAACAGTTCCAGTATGATCAATACATAAAACATAAATACAATCATCATCATGCAGTAGATATGAGAATTATGCATTGCAAAACATAACCAATTCATAAAGTCCATGCCCATGAAAGATACCAATTGTTATATTAATTGTTAGACTTTGAAATTATTAGAAAGCTCCCCCTAAGTTTATGCAAACTATGAAATATCTAAGAAGCATCTCTACTATGAATGAGACCTAGTTCATGTCTAATTTGTATGAACCTATCTTCTGGAAGTGGTTTAGTAAAAATGTCTGCTCATTGTTCATTTGTGCATACAAACTCAAGTGTCACATCCTTTTTCTGCACATGATCGCGAAGGAAATGATGTCTAATCTCAATGTGTTTAGTTCGTGAATGTGAGATAGAATTTTTGAAATGTTGATTGCACTAGTATTATCACATTTAATCGGTACTGTATCATAGTGCAACCCAAAATCCATAAGTTGTTGTTTCATATAAAGAGTTTGAGCACAACAACTTTCGGCCACAATATATTCTGCTTCAGAGGTGGATAAGGCAACTGGGTTTTGTTTCTTAGAGAACCAAGAAACGAGAGATTGTCCTAAATAGTGACAATTGTCGCTAGTGCTCTTCCTATCAACCTTACTACTGGCAAAGTCAGCATTAGTATAACTAACAATCTAAAAGGTCGTATGCTTAGGATACCATAATCCTAACTCTATGATTCCAACTAGATACCTAAGGATTCGTTTAACTGCTAATAGATGAGATTCCTTAGGAGCGGCCTAAAACCTAGCACACATGCACACACTAAACATAATATCAGGTCGACTAGTAGTAAGATATAGGAGACTCCCAATCATGCCACGATATAATTTTACATCAATAGGGATTCCTTGCTCATCTTTATCAAGTTTGATGGAAGAACTCATAGGAGTACCAAGAATTTTACTATCTTCCATATTAAATTTCTTTAGCAAGTCCCTGACATATTTAGATTGGCATATGAAATTTCCATATTTAGCTTGTTTAATTTGCAGCCCTAAAAAGAAACTAAGTTCACCCATCATGCTAATTTGAAATTCACTTCGCATGCATTTGGCAAACTCATTACACAACTCATCATTAGGTGGCTCCAAAAATGATATCATCAACATAAATTTGAACAATAAGCATATTATCATTTTTGGATATGATGAGAAGTGTAGTATCAATCTTGCCACGGGTAAACCCATTTTCTAGTAGAAACCCACTAAGCCTCTCATACCAAGCTCTAGGAGCTTGCTTCAATCCATATAAGACTTTGGACAATCGGTATACATGATCTGGACATTTATGATTTTCAAAACCGGGTGGTTGTTCTATATACACTTCTTCATTAATATAGCCATTAAAAAAAGTGCTTTTAACATCCATTTGAAACAATTTAAAATTTTTAAAAGGGGCATAAGCCAATAGCATACGAATGGCTTCTATCCTAGCAACAAAGGAGCATAGGTTTCATCAAAATCAATTCCCTCTTCCTGATTATAACCCTCGACAACTAGTCTAGCCTTATTTCTAGTTACTACCCCATTCTCATCTTTCTTATTTCTATATACCCATTTGGTTCCTATAATTGGATGATTATTAGGCCTAGGAACTAGGGTCCACACTTTGCTTCTTTCAAATTGATTAAGTTCTTCTTGCATGGACATCACCCAAGACTCATCCTCTATGGTTTCTTTAATATTTTTAGATTCTTCTTGGGACAAGAAGGCGGAATGACTCACTAGATTTTTCAAGAAGGATCTTGTGGCTACACCACGTGATGGTTCACCTATGATTTGATCTATAGAATGGTTTCTAATAAATTTCCAATCCCTAGGCAACTCCTGAACTTTATTCTCATTGTTATTATCTTCAGATGATTTATCAATTATTTCTGAATTTTCACTTGCATTGTTTTCAATAGATAACTTGTCTAAGCATTTTCTAATGTCAATATCATCTTCATCATTTTTTTTCTTAAAAAATGGATTAGATTCATCAAATACAACATGAATAGATTCAATGACAGTTAAGGTCCTTTTATTGAAAACTCTATATGCTTTACTATTAAGAGCATAACCTAGGAAAATGCCTTCATCAGATTTAGAATCAAATTTCCCTAGATGCTCATTATCCCTAAGCACAAAGCATTTACAACCAAAAACATGAAAATAAGAAATATTAGGTCTATGATTGTTCCACAATTCATAAGAGGTTTTATTAAGTGACGGTCTAATCAACACCCTATTTATGACATAACATGCAGTATTTATGACCTCAACCCCAAAATATTTAGGTAGTTTATGCTCATTCAACATAGTCCTACCCATTTCTTGTAATGACCCGTTCTTTCTTTCTACCACACCATTTTCTTGAGGGGTCCTAGGTGCAGAAAAGTTGTGTGATATATCCTCTAACTCACAATAATCTTCTAATTCAATGCCTCTATCACTTCTTATGTGAGTTATCTTATAGCCTTTTTCATTTTGAATTCTCCTGTAAAGCTTAGTAAAATGTTCATATAATTCATTTTTATGTGAGAGAAATAGCACCCATGTGAACCTAGAAAAGTCATCAACAATGACAAAAGCATATTATTTACCACCAAGACTTTGCACAGAATTGGGACCAAACAAATCCAAGTGAAGCATTTTAAGTGGTCTAGTGGTAGATATAAATTTCTTCTTAAAGCTAGATTTTGTTTGCTTTCCTATTTGACATGCATCACAGATTTTATCTTTAACAAATGGTGTTTTAGGTAAGCCATTTACTAAATCTTTTCTTACTAGTTTTGACAATAAATCCATGCTAGCGTGTTCTAATCGCCTATGCCATAACCAACTAGTTTCATTTATTGTAGAAAAAACAAGTTATTTGTTGTGAAACTAAGTTATCAAAAGTATTAGTATATACATTTTCATGGCGATCTGCAGTAAAAAGAACTTTATTATCTGATTTACTTTCAACTATGCATTTATCATTTTCAAATGACACTTTATATCCTTTATCATACAATTGACTAATGCTCAACAAATTATGCTTCAAGTCATCAACTAATAGAACATTATCAATAGTTATAGAAGGATCCTTACCGACCCTACCTACGCCAATGATGCATCCCTTTGCATTGTCGCCAAACGTCACGTACCCTACATCCTTAAATTTTGCCTTATCGCCGGTTATGTGTTGTGAGCACCCACTATCCAGGTACCACCTGTCCTTTGAAGAGGACAAACTCAAACATACGTACAAGATATACTAGGTAACTGAAGCTGGTCCCCAAATTATGTTGGGTCCTTGTGGGTTAGTGACTGGATCACCTTTAACTACCCATACCTTTCTAATTTTTACACATCTATTTCTAAGTGGGCAATCAAATTGAATGTGACCGATTTGTTTGCATTTGAAACATTTCATTCTACATTTAGGATCTTTAGGTGGGATTTGAGATTTTGATTCATGAGTGAAATGTCTCAAGTAAAGATCAGCTCGTCTAACATTCTCAACGCCATTAAAACCAAGACCCTATTTACTAAGAGAATTTCTTTGGGCTCCAAGTAGTTTTTCAAAATTGTGTTGGCTCTCGATGAATTTAAAACAATTTTGGAGCTATCCTCCAATTTTCTCTCAAGCTTGGCATTAATCAAATCTTTTTCTTTCAAAATCGAAGCATAAGAGGTTTTTTCAATTCCAAACAATTTTGACCAATTTTCGCATTTCCTTTTCAAATCATCATTTTCTTTGGTCATTTTATTCAACAATTTAGAGACACGAATATATTCAAATTGCAATTCTCCAAAAGTAGGCATACTATCAAATTCACAATCATCAGAAGAATAATATGAAGATAAAGAGCAAGAAGACGATACCTCATCATCATGTGCCATCAAGCACAGATTAGCAACCTCTGAGTTGTTGCGATCTGAGTCTGAGTCACTGCTACTTAGTTCATCCCATGAAGTGCCTGCTTTCATAGCTTTCTTCTTTTTCCTAGCATCCTTTTTCAATAGCGGGCAATCAGGCTTGATATGCCTAACCTTGTTGCAGTTATAACATGTAGGAGCATTTGACTTATCCTTTCTTTTCCACGACTCTCCCTTATCAAATGCAAACTCCCTATATCTTTTGTATGGTTTTCTATTCTTCCTGAAGAATCTACTTAGCATGGCCATATCATCATCTTCTTCACCCTATTGTGTTCATTAAGTCTCTCATTTATAGCTAGTTCATAGTGATTAGTGAACCAATCAATTCATCTAATGTCATGGTCTTAAGGTCTCTACCCTTAGAAATGGTCGTAGCCTTAGCTTTCCAAATAGGAGGCAAACCTATAAGGATCTTCCTAATCATCTCATATGTAGGATAGGTCTTACTTAATGCATGCAGTGAGTTTATAATGTGTGTGAATTTAGTGTACATGCTCTGAATGGACTCACCTACATTCATCCTAAAGGCCTCATATTAACTAGTCAGCATATCTATCCTACTGTCTTTTACATCCCTAGTACCTTCATATGTGACTTCTAATTTATCCCAAATTTCTTTTGCAGTGGTATATGTCATTACTCTATTAAACTCATTTACATCAAGACCACAATACAAATTATTCATAGCAGTGACATTTAAACTAACAGTTTTCATGTCATCATCATTATATTCTTCCTCAGTTTTAGGAACTCTAGTTGTACCCTCTGTTTTCATAAGAACACAATTTCCCTTAGAGATAACCCTCCACACTTTCCAATCTATATTTTAAAGGTAGATGTGCATCCTCTGTTTCCAGAAGGTGTAACTAACACCACTGAAAATTGGAGGTCGTGAGGAAGATGGTCCCTCAGGGAAAGGGGTCACGGTATCTAAGATCTTTTGCAAATTAACTATTGAGTCTATGCTACATGGCTCTGATACCAATTGTTAGTTTTACCATGAACCCAAGAGGGGGGTGAATTGGTATTTTAAAAAATTAATGCCCTAGGTAAATCCCCTAAGAGTAGTATTGCACAACCTTATGGTCAATCTAATGTGGATAAATTAAATCAATTTAAATATGCAGGGAAAATTAAATTGCACAATGAAATTAACCAAGCATGCACCACAAAGCGATAAATAAGATATGACACCTAGAAATGTTATCGAGGTCTGGCAAACTGCCTATGTCCCCGCCTTGGTAACAAGCACAAGGATTACCACTATAAAGCTCACTTAAATGGGTGGAGTGGCACCTAATACACCAGGTCAATTAGCGAGGCTAACCTCAACCAAAACAATCCTTCCGAGTTGGATTACCGGCCCCTCAGGCCACGTCTGGAATATAACAATATTTTCACAATATGACAAGGTATAATGATTATACTTCTTAATAAAGCAGATATGCACCAAACGTACTCAATCACAAGCACATCAACAGTATAGAATATGTAAGTTCAATGATGTGAATATTTATGCAAATAACACTCAACAAGATATGATCACCAAAATGTTTAAGAGTGTTCTAATCAAACTATATCTTTGAAACAAGTTATATCAAATATCAATAACAAATCAGGGTTTCAAATATGCTAATCAAATAATCAAACTAGATCAAAAGATTTTCCTTCAATACAATGAGCACAAGAGTAGTTTGAAAAATATTATAGCTTGTAGGAAATATTTTTGCACGACAAAAACAAATCTATAGGAATCTTGCAATGACAATGCAAAGATCCTTAAGCTTGCTAGTTTATCCCAATACAAGATTTATAAAATTCAAATTTGTGAGATAAACCTTAGCCAAACTCCCCAAAATCGATATCAAATAATCAATCAATACTATGGGAGTATTAGCAATATCTAGTAATCACAAGCACAATCAATAAGCTCTCACACTACTTAAATGTATCAAGGGAATGAGAATATGAGAGTATTTAAGCAAAGTAGGATTTCAAAAATAGAGAGAATTTTTGGCTAATGATTTTCTTAATTAATTGCTAATCCACACAAATGAACCCATATATATAGACCAAGGTCAAATTATGACCGTTTAGGACATGTAGGGTATTATTAGGAAAGTTTTAAAACACATTACTTTTAACCCAATTTAACCTTTTTAACCTCAGTAAATAATTAAGTAACCCGAGAAGATTCGGGTGACTGAATTCACTTTGGTCCCCTGAATAGACTTAGCTGCAAAGGCTTTTTAAATGCTTCAAGTGCCCAAAATTAAATTCGATTGGCTGAACAAAAGTTAGAAAATTTTGGCGCACAGTTCGGGTGTTAGACAATACATTTGGTTAACTGAACAGAGGGATTTGGTCGACCAAGGCTTGTTTTGAACTGAAAAGATCGGCAGCCCAAGTTGGTGAAAAGTCACTTTCTAAGGGTTCAATTGCCGGAGGGAGATAAGATCATTTTAGGTTTGTTCGCCCGAAGCCTAGTCAAACCATTGACACCCCAACGGTTCAGTCACCCGAGGTGATTTGAACACATGGGGTTCAGTCACTCAACCTCTCTCATTTTATGCCTATTATGTTCAATCCATTTCAATTTGATCCCCTAATTAAGTAAGTTATTATGGGAAGTGATTGTGCATTTGTGTTGGAATTTAAGGTCTCACTAGGGTCTTACTATACTTACAGTATATCCTATATGCATGACATACAGGTAATCATTACAGACCTTATATCCTAATTACTATTATAAACCCATATTACATAAAATGAATTTAAAGTACAACACAAATATGGTCTTCAGAGTCTTCAAGCTCTACTTCATGTGCCATCATTTTGATTTGCCAATTATATAGCACATATCCTTAGATAGCCGTCAAATACAACAAGTATTTGTCATTATCAAAATCGAGTGTGACCAATGAGGTCAACAAATCTCATATTCTCAATGTAAATCATTCAACTCGATTTCAAACACATTTAAGTATAAATCATATGCCACACAATTTTCTTCTGATAATCATATCATAATAAATTTCAGGTAACAATATCATATTTCCATTTCTCATATTTCTCCACCAATAAATTTTAGAAAATACTACTATAATTTATTCCCCTTGCCTGACTTACTAAGACGTCCACTAACACCCTAAATCATACACTCCTCGGTGTTAGTAGCCTAAAAACCTAAAACTCACATTTACCCCAAATTATTCAACACAACCTCTAGAATAATTTCCATTTAACACTTCCTAGGTTTTGTATACTCCAAATTAACATTAAAACTCTAAATTACTCCACTTACCCTGGTTTTGGTGTAAGAACTCGAACCGTGATATGTGGGTTTAAATAATAAAGAGAAGGGTAAAATTGAAATGTGAGTAGGCTTCGTCGATGAAGTTAGATTTCGTCGACGAGGTCCATGTTTTTTTCATCAACAAAATTCAGAGGCTCGTCAACAAGGAGAAGCCAAGAGATTTTGGGAAATTGGGGATCTCAAGCTCGTCGATGAGGTCACCGTCTCGTTGACGAGTTGGCTATATGGCCACGTCGACGAGGATGTTATTCGTCGACGAGGGCAGCCAGGTTAAGGGGCTATAAATATCAGTTTCATTGCTTAACCATTAAGAATTCTCAATATCCTCTCTCTCTCTCTCTCTCTCTCTCTCTCTCTCTCTCTCTCTCTCTCTCTCTAGAACTCATCCTACACTCTTTCTCTCTAGATTTCTTCGTTGTTCATCGTTGAAATCATAGATTTGACGTTACCATGAGGATCACGAAAGAATTCTCTACAAAACCTATGGATCGAAATCCTGTCTCAAAGATTTTTGGGTTTCGACTTAAATTTAAGATAAGGCTCGATTTTCTTTTCTAATTCGGTAGTTTGGTAGAGGATGGAGTTGTGAATATATTCAATACTGTGTTTTGTAGATTTTGAGAACTCGATTCGCTGTTTAGGAGCCATAGAGTTCGGGATTGGTCTTTTGGGGGAAAGGTAAGGGAATACAGTTTATATTGGCTATTTTTGAAATCAGACTCAGTAGAACTATGGTTTGTGGCCTTGTGTGCATTTTGGTTACTCATTTGGGGGAATCTGACGAGTAAAATTATGGGATTTTCATGTTACAGTTTTGGGAAAAAGGGGGTATTGGGTTGCATCCCTGGTTTTGTTGAAAATCATTGGTATATTGTGATTTATGCTGTGTATTAAAGATGGTCGTGCCTTGACTTTGTTTTAAACTGTATATGATTAGAAAACATGATTTTCGGATTACCAAATGGGTGTGGTATGTTTGGTTATATGAGCATGCATGAATGTGTTATGTTGAAATGCAATAGGAACTGGGTTCCGAATTGTTTCAGGTACTGAAAGAGTGTCTGGCTCTATATTTGAGGGCGTGTGTTTATCACCTGCTGTGTTGGCAAGAGTGTTCGGCTCTATATCTGAGGACGTGAGCCTATACCGGTTGATCACCGAAGGTGTGGATCCACCAGATAGCTCTGATACGATGTCATGGGAGTCTGGGACTAGCCATGTGCCAATGATGCCATGTGTCGCGGGTTGGCTACGAACAAACGCCAGATATCGCGAACTAGCTATGGGCCGAGGGGTGTGACAACAACATGTAGATCATGGGCGTGCGTATGCGTTTGTGTGCGTGTATGCACTGTACTGGAACTGTATTTTGAGAATATTGGAATTGCATTAACTGTGTTCATTTTCTATCATGATAACACTCGAATACCACACACTAATATAACCTGTGTTTGCCTTACTCAGATGTGTCTCACCCCTGCTATACGTACATTTTTACAAGTCCTTCGAGTAACTGGAACTAGCGTCCTAGAGTTTGGAGCGTAGTGACCGGTGTACTGTGGGTAGCGCTTGGGTAAGTTCTAGGACTTTTGTTTTGCGGGTTGCCGTTTTAGGGTATGTTGGCACCCGGATGTATGTATTGTATGTATGGAGCCAAGACTCTATTTTGTTTTGTATAGACTATGGTATGGTACAATACTTGTATAGAACGACCTTTTCCGATGTGTATATGATTTTTGTATGGATGCGTATAGGGTGTCTGGTAACTCCACGGGGTCGGACCCTCATTCATTATGCTATATCATTGTTATTTGTATGATACAGGGACAGGTTAGGTTACTAATTCACCCCTGGGTCCCCTTTCCGGGTTCGGGGCATGACAGCTTGGTATTAGAGCTAACCAGGTTGCTAGGTCTTGTAGACTTGGTTAGGAGTAGCTATGTGTACATACCAAAGTTTAGGATGTTAAAATGGGTAGAGTAGGTCGAGGGTTGTTTTTTTGCTAGACACGGATTCATTGGCGGTGTTCCATGTTTTTCCTAGATTGACGATTCCAGTAAAATCAAGGCAAACCATTGATGACTTTCTTGTCAGGGTGATAGGACAGACCTAGGCCTATGAGAGGGTAGTTAACATTATGGTGTGTCAATTATTGTGTTAACTGTACGTGATATGGGAGTCCTAACTGATTCCTATTCTATTTCAGAACGGAGCCCAAGGATAATAACTTGGGGAGTAGTTCTAAGGAGACTGCCAGCGACGAGTTTCCATCAGTGCCTTGGGGTTTGACGAGGCAGGTTATGTGGGAAATCATGTGGAGTGTTAGGAGACGTGAACGCTCTCCTACTACTGCGAGGTGTATCATCGAGAGGTTCACACGCATGCACCCGCCAACGTTTGTAGGGGGACCCGACCTGATTATAGCGGAGGACTAGGTTGAGAAGACCGAGAGGATTCTAGAAACCCTCCACTGTACAAATGAGCAAAGATTCCTATACACTACCTTCCAGCTGTCTAGGGAGGCAGGGCGTTGGTGGATTGCCATGAATTTGCTGGAAAAGCAGAGAGCCGGTGTTTTGGAGATGTCTTGGAGCCGTTTTAAAGAGGTGTTCTTCGAGAGATAATTCCCAGCCTTCACTTGTGACGCGAAGGCGGATCAGTTTTCTGCTCTATCGCAGGGAGATATGATGGTGCAGGGGTATGCTACTCGGTGTATAAAGTTATCCCGCTTTGCGCCATGTTTGATCTTGAGCGAGTATAAGAAGAGTCGGAGGTTTGAGAAGGGTTTAAGGAAGGATATCCGCAGGTTGGTGGGTATGCTTCAAATCCGCGAGTTTTGGTTTTGGTAGACAAGGCCACGGTGATCGAGACCGGCATCCAAGAGGATAAGGTGGATCTGGAATCGAGGAAGAGGACAGTACCTTCTGGTTCTTAGTTAGGATCTCTTCAAGGATCATGGAAGAAGAGGAACAAGGGCTCGGGTTACTGCTAGAGTACTCAGGTGAGTCAGCCGCAGGATCGTTGTACCAGGTGCCTCAGATGGCACGAGGGCGAGTGTCGGTCATTTGGGGATAACTGCCACAACTGTGGCCAATCAGGCCACATGGCTCATGATTGTTGTGTACCAAAGAGAGATATGCCTACATCTAGTGTGAACCAGGGAAGCAACCAGATACCTCGGGGAACCATTTAGGAGAATACAGCTCCAGCCATAGTATACTCTCTTACTCTAGAGGATGCTGAACATGTAGGGAACGTAGTGACAGGTACCTTATTATTGCTTTCAGATAAAGCTTCTGTTTTGTTTGGTTCGGGTGTGACCCATTCTTTGTATCTATGAGTTTTTTTAAATTGTGTAGGGTTGAGACCCAAGTCATGAACGAGGTATTATCTGTTGCTACACCATCTGGATTATATCATTCTATAGTAGGATGTTAGTAAACTGCACAGAGATAATTCAAGAAAGGCTGCTACCGGTGAATGCTATGGTATACAATATGTCGGGGTTTGATGTCATTCTGGGGATGGATTGGTTGTTCGCCAGTTATACTGTGATCGACTGTCGTAAGAAGGTAGTAGTTTTCAGACCTCTTGAGGAGCGGGAGTACGAGTTTATAGGATCGTGTGTGCGTTCGATGCCACATATTCTATGGGCACTGCAGACGAGGAGGTTACTCTTGGACGTGTGTCAGGGGTACCTAGCTTGTGTAAAGGAACCACCGCGGGATGAGTTGAGACCCAAGGATGTTCGGGTAGTCAGCAAGTTCACGGATGTGTTTCCAGATGATTTACCCGGTTTACCTCCGGATCGTGAGGTGGAGTTCGCGATAGAGTTATAGCCTGGTAAGGCACCGATCTCAAAAGCTCTGTACCGGATGGCCCCAGCAGAATTTTAGGAATTGAAGGAGCGGTTGCAGGAACTACTGGACAAGGGCTTCATCCAACCGAGTGTTTCGCCCTAGGGAGCTCCAGTATTGTTTGTGAATAAAAAGGACGGATCGATGCATATGTGGATTGATTAGCGTGAGATCAACAAGGTAACTGTGAAGAATCATGACCCATTGCCTCGTATTGATGATCTCTTTAACCAGCTACAGGGGACGCAGGTCTTTTCAAAAATCGTCCTATGGTCAGGATATTATCAGGTGAGGGTTCGATCTGAGTATGTTGCAAAGACTACTTTTCGAACCAGATATGGCCACTATGAGTTCTTGGTTATGCCATTTGGGTTGACCAATGCTCCGGGGGTGTTCATGGATCTGATGAACAGGGTGTTCCATGAGTACCTAGACCGGTTCATGGTGGTTTTCATTGATGACATTCTGGTGTATTCAAAGAGTTTCGACTACAGATTTTGTGAGAAAGGAAGTTGTATGCCATGCTGAAGAAGTTGAGTTCCGGTTGAATCACGTTGCGTTCTTAGGCCATGTGGTGTCTAAGGGCGGCATCTCAGTTGATCCTGGCAAGATTGAAGCTGTGGTCGACTAGGTAAGACCGAAGAGTGTGTAGGAGGTTTGGAGTTTTCTAGGACTGGCGGGTTACTATTTTCGGTTCGTAGAGGGTTTCTTTAAACTGTATAGGCCTCTGACACGTTTGACTTGGAAAGGGGTGAAGTTTGAGTGGACCAGTGATTGCGAGCAGTGTTTTCAGGAGTTGAAGCACCAACTGATTACTGCTTCAGTTTTGACCATTCCTTTGGGGGATGGCAGTTTTGTAATCTATAGCGACGCATCTCTGAAGGGTTTAGGGTGTGTACTTATGCAACAAGGTAAGGTAATTTCTTATGCTACTCTGCAACTAAAAAATTATGAGAAGAATTACCCTACACACGATCTGGAATTAGCTGCTATTGTATATGCATTGAAGATCCGGCAACACTATTTGTATGGTGTGCGATGCGAGATCTTTATTGACCATAAAAGCCTATAGTATTTATTTTCGCAGAAGGAATTGAATATGAGTCAAAGACGGTGGCTTGATTTGATTAAGGACTAGGATTGCACGATCAGTTATCACCCGAGAAAAGCTAATGTGGTGGTTGATGCGTTGAGTCAAAAGTCTGAACCTGCGACTGTATCTGCAGTTGTAGCTCAGCATCACATCGGACAAGATTTGGAGAGCTTGGGTATTGAGTTGGTGTCTGGGGATCATTAGGATTTCTTTGCTAGTATGGTGGTCCAGCCGACTTTGTTTGAGTGTATAAAGGCCGCGCAAGCTAGTGATGCAGAGTTGGCGGAGGTTTGGGACCAGGCTATATGTTCCAAACGATGATGAGATCAGAAGGATGATTCTGGAGGAGGCGCATCGTTCTTTATATACGGTACATCCTGATAGCACAAAAATGTATCAGGACTTGCGCAAAACCTTTTGGTGGTCAGGTATGAAGAGGAAAATTACTCAGTTCGCGGAGCAGTGTCTAACGTGTCAGCAGGTGAAAGATGAACATCAGAGGCCGGCAGAGCTGTTGCAGCCTTTGCCTATTTAGGTGATCGTGGACAAATTGACGAAATCTGCTCATTTCATACTAATAAAGGTTAGCTATCCTTTGAGTACGCTAGTGGATATGTATGTTCATGAGATTGTGAGAACGCATGGAGTACTGGTGTCCATTGTATCATATTGAGACCCAAGGTTTACTTCTCGATTCTGGACGAGCTTGCTAGAGGCATTGGGGACAAAGCTTACTTTCAATACAGCGTTCCACCCCCAGACTGATGGACAGACGGAGAGGACGATACAGATCTTGGAAGATATGTTGCGAGCCTGTGTGTTAGACTTTGGTGGTAGCTAGATATAGTTTATGCCACTAGTAGAGTTCGCTTATAATAACAGCTTCCAAGCTAGTATTGGGATGGCACCGTTCGAGGCTTTGTATGGTCGGAGGTGTCGATCTCTTCTATATTGGGATGAGGTTGGTGAACATCAGGTTTTAGGACCTGAACTTGTGCAGCAGGCATCTGAGAAGGTGGGTTTGATCCAGGAGAGGATTAAATCAGTTCAAAGTCAGCAGAAAAGTTATGCAGATGTTCGCCGCCGTGAGTTAGAGTTCGAGGTGGGGGGGTAAGGTATTTATGTGTATCGCTTTGATGAAAGGGGTGATGATATTCGAGAAGAAGAGAAAGTTGAGCCCGAGGTATATCGGACCATTCGAGATTCTTGAGCAAGTGGGTCCTGTAGCCTACAGGATTGCACTACCCCCAACACTCTTAAGGGTCCACGATGTGTTTCACGTATCCTTGTTGAGAAGGTACATGTTGGATCCTTCACATGTTATCAGTTATGATGGTTTGGAAATTGGGGATACTTTAGTGTATGAGGATATACCTATTCAGGTTCTAGACTGTAAAGTTCAGAAGTTTCGTACCAAAGATATACCGTTAGTGAAGGTAGTGCGACGGAACCACGACGTTGAGGAGGCTTCTTAAGAACCGGAAATGGAAATACACCAGAAGTATCCACAGTTGTTTTGAGTATGTGTACATCATCCTACTTTGGGTTGGGATAGGTGTTTTGTCTTTGGGAGTGTGTGTACTTGTGAACTCCAATGACATGATGTGTATGTAACCACGGCATTCCTCCGCCATAAGTGAGGGTATGTTGTATATGTTCTGATGGGGCTGCGTTTTAGTAGTCACCAGTTTCTTTCTAGAGTTATGTATATGTGTTTGATTGTATGAATGAGTTTGTGAATGAGAGATGGCAAATTTCGAGGACAAAATTTTTGTAAGGAGGGGAGGTTGTAAGAACCGAACCGTGATATGTGGGTTTAAATAATAAAGAGAAGGGTAAAACTGAAATGTGAGCAGGCTTCGTCGATGAAGTCAGAGTTCATCAACGAGGTCCATGTTTTTCTCATTGATGAAATTCATAGGCTCGTTGATGAGGAGAAGCAGAGAGATTTTGGGAAACTGGGGATCGACGAGCAAGGTCACCGTCTCGTCGATGAGCTGACTATATAGCCTCATCGACGAGGACGCCATTCATCGACGAGGGCGGCTGGGTCAAGAGGCTATAAATATCAGTTTCATTGCTTAATCATTAAGAAATCTCAAAATCCCCTCTCTCTCTTTCTCTCTCTTTCTCTTTCTCTCTCTCTCTCTCTCTCTCTCTCATTCTCCCTCTCCCTCTCCCTCTTCTCCTTCATCCGTCCCTCCCCTCTCGCCGCGGGTGGGTCGGGTTGTGGATGTTCTCCGTCTCCTCTGCTCTCCTGATTTGGAGTCGGGGGTGATGGGGGGGGAGGTGGGGGATTTTTTGTTGTTATTGTTTGTTTGGGAGTGAGTGAGATGGGGGGTGGGGGGGGGTGTTGGGTCCGTGGGGGGGCGCTACGTATTGGGTGTGGGTTGCGTGGGGGCTTGTTCGTTGGTGGTGTGGTGTTGTGTGTGCAGTGGGTTGTCGGTGGTGGGGGGGTTCTATCGGTTTGTTTGGTGCTGTTTTGGGGGTTTGTGGGGCGGGGGGTGGGGATCTGGGGCGCGGGGGTATTGGGAGTCCTCCCCCCTCGGGGGGGGGGGCTCGGCGTGCAGTTTGGGGGGGGGGGTTGTGTGGGGGGGGGTGTGGCTGATCAGGGGGGCGCTTCTGGAGAGTGAGGGGTGCGCTCTGGTTCTGGGCGCGGGTGGGAGAGCTGAGGGGGTGTGGGGGCGGGTGGCGGGTGTTTGGGGGGGGGGGTTTGGGGGGGTGTTGGGGGTGGGGGTGGTGGGGGCCGTGGGGCTCTCCGTGTGGTGTGGCTCGGGTAGGGGTCTCTGGTGGGGGGGGGCCGGGGGGGGTGGTGGTGGGGCGGTGTGTAGGTTGTTGTGTTTTCTGGTTCGGGGGTAGTGTGCGTAGTTTGGTTTGGGTTGTTTTTGTCTGGGTGGTTGGGGTGCGTGTGTGTGGGTGGTTCGGTCCATTGCTTTTTGTGGTGAGGTGCTGTGGGGGGCTCGGGGGGGGGTGCGTCCGGCGGGCCGCCCTGTGGTTGGTGGGGTTTGGGGGGGTTGGGTGGGTGGGGGGGGGCGGTGGATGGTTTGTCCGGGGGGTGGGGGGGGTAGGGTGCCGGGGGGTGTGGTGGGTGGGTGAGGGGTGGGGCGCTGGTGTGGGTGGGGGGTTGGGGGCTTGTTGGTGGGGGGGTCGCGCATCTTGGTCGCGGCGGCGGGTGTCGGTCGTTAGTCACGCAGCCTGACACTCGTGTTCCTTCGAGGTACGCGCTGAGAGGAGGCAGCGGCAACCGTGCGGCACTAGAATTGGAGCCGACGTTAACCACCCACGAGAATCCAAGGATTCTCTACAAACCTAACGGATTGGAATCCCGTTTCGGAGATTTTCATGTTTCAAAACCTAAATCGAGGTAAGGCCTCGTTTTTTTTTGATCCGGTGGTTGGTAGAGGACGAAGTTGTGAGTATATTATGTCCTACTACTTGTTTGTAGATTTTTTAGAACTCATTCGCTGTTTTAGGACCTAAGTTCGGGATTGTCTTTTGGGGGAAAGGTAAGGGAAGACCTTTTATATTGGTTATTTTTG